>NC_143250.1:137830000-139080000 GCF_984573655.1 Nuphar pumila | reverse complement strand
TGTGAATTTATAACTCATTGTTATGTAGGTGTTGTTTCGCCTACACATGACCTACCTACGCCGCATGCAGAGCCTTCTCAGTGTGACCCATGACAAGTAATTTAAATAGTGTATATCGATGGTCGTCCATAAGTATTTCATTGTCACTTGTTCAATATTTAACTTATAAAATATATATATTGGTGGTCGATTGTTAATGTGTATTTTTCATGTGCAGTGCGAGGTTTGAGCAGCAAGAAGTAATAAGAAGAATTACGAAGTCATTACTGCATCATCTTCCAGGACCAGTAACGCAATGAAAAGAGCACCCGAGAGAGGTGTTGGACAGCTTAATTTTCTCATTCATGGTATGCAATCATTTATCATAACAAGTAGTGTTTTATATTTATGTGTGCTAACGTTTTGAAAGTATTTGTAGGCCTCCCATCGCTTCGAGAGTGCAAACGAGAAGGATGCGAGGGTAGTGTGGCAGAAGGTGACTGCCAATCGATTTGCCGACATGTTGCACAATATGAAGACTGCAGCAAAAAAAACAAACTGATGGGATAGATGATCCACTGCAATGGAAGGGCCATGGGCCGGCTATTGTCCGGAAAGATTATTGGGAGGGCATGTGCGACAAGTGGGCGAGCAATGATTTTCAAAACCGCTCAGCAAAGGCTGTACAAAACCGAGGTGCGATGCTCGATGCACATCTACACACAGATGGATCTAGGACTTTTGGGAGCTACCAGAAGAAAATGGTAAGTCATCAATATATATATATATATATATATATATATATATATATATATATATATATATATATATATATATATATTGTCAAATTCGCAAGTATTTCTGCATACTTATTAATCAAATTTTTATATCATGTCGTATTGCAGAAAGCAGAAAAAAGAAGCATTGTGCCTTATAAGGATGTATTTATTGAAACACATAAACGTAAGAGCACGAAAGATTTTGTATCAGAGAAGGTGAGAGCGACAACGATATGTATTTATTGTATTAATAAACATTGTAATATACAAGTTACTTTGAATTATGTTATCATAAATATTGTAATTCTTAATTATTAATTCATATTATAATTATTACTTAATAGGAGTCATACGAGCAGCAAATGATACAACGATATGGTGATGACTCCACTCAGCATCCGTCTTTTGATCCTGCAGCATGGGTGACTGCTACAGGTGAACCCAAAAAGGATTGTGTGTTCGGGTTTGGGAGTAACATGAACATCACACCAGTCGTTGCCTCCTGCAGCCCGGGCTCACAGTGTTCTCCTGGCAGCATCAACTCCTAACGTCATATTAACCCTGCTATGTCTTGGGATAGTGTTTGTCAGCGTCTTGAGGACAAAATACAATACTTTTTAAATGAAGTCATTTTCAACCTTGTCTGTAATGAGTTGTGCAACTTTTTTTAGGACATGAGAACTTCATCTGCATTCAACACGAGCTCAAGTGCCCGTCAGGTATGCATGATTGAATTGCTATAAATTTTTCTTTATAATTTTGTTAATGTCCTTTAGTTTATTACTAGTCTATGTGTCATTCAGCCATTTACTTTGTTGCATTAGATTAGGTAGATTGCATATAATTTATTTCATTATGTTTTGTTTATAAATACTAACATTTTGGTTCTCTTTTGTAGGATGTTGGAGATGATCAACGTAGAGGAGCTGATGGAGGCATGGAGGAAGGGGCAGATCGAGAAAATGAAGAGGATGATGCCCAAAATCTTGGTGAGGACTAGATTTTTTTGTTTAATTTGTTTGACAAACTTATAATTAATTCTACCTTCGCAAGGACTGTACTTAGTAGTTAAAGTTTGCTTAACTTAGCATTTTTGTTTAATTTGTATGCATTTTTTATTTGTATTGTTTTTTTATAAGCAGGATATATGAATTGTACGAGAATTTTTTCTTGATTTTCAAAATATTTAAAAAAGAAAATAAATTTTTTTATTACAAATTAGCGTCGGAGTAGTGACGAATATTATCCGTCGCTACTCCGTCGCCAATTTGAAGTAGTCGTCAGTTTGCGACGGAATCGCCAATTAGTGACAAACATTAGCGACGGATACTCATCCGTCTATAAATGGTAGCGACAGAATTAGCAACAGATTAAATTTCATCGCTTAACCAAATCGAACTTCATTTAATGATGAATTCACGACGTACATAATCCATCGCTAAGCCATCGCAATATAGCGACGGATTGGCGACAACTAAATTCTGTCGCAATTTAGCGACTAGGGTTATGCGACGGATGCTATTCGTTGCCAGTCCATCACAAAATTCATCGTAAATATGTACAGCGACGGATAGAATCCGTCGCTAATACGCATTTTTCTTGTAGTGTATGCTTGGCACAAGTCTTTTGTCTTGGCGAACCAAGAAACAACCCGCAATATCACGTTCTTTGGCTGAAGCTGAATATCGGTCCATGGCTACCACCAGTTGCGAGCTTACTTGGTTGAAATAGCTCCTTTCAGATCTTGGTGTTAATCACAATCAACCGATGCAGTTATATTGTGATAATCAAGCAGCCCTAAACATTGTCGATAATCCCGTCTTTCACGAATAAACAAAGCACATCGAGTTTGATTGTCATCTTATTCGTGACAAGATTCAAATTGGCTCAATCCAAACTTGTTACATTCCTACTTCATCTTAGCTAGCTTGCTGATATATTCACCAAGGCACTAAACCAACACGTGTTTTCTACACTCAAAACCAAGTTCGGTGTGTTTTATCCACACAACCAACTTGAGGAGTATTCAAATCACAAAATTTGGCTACAAATCAAGAGAAGCCTAAGGAGAAGCTAAAAAATCAGGAGGGAATATTGAAGCTCAAGGAAGAAATATCGACTCACAATTAGATATAAGAAAATTCTTTTTTATTTGTGCATTATACTTTGTATAGTTGTTGTTCATTATCTTGTACAAAAGCTACTGTATATAGCCGGCATATTGATAAGGTCCACCTATATAATAGTGCGTATTAGTATTTTTAATACGCCATTATCTTCTCATTGTTTTTAGGTTGTTTATCCGGTTGATAAAGCTTCACCAAATAAAAAAACAGTTTGGTTGGACTGTGCTAGCTAGGTCCCCGAGCGAGCAACATAAAAAAAACTTGGAATACAATCTTGCCTTCTCAAACCTTTGAGCATAGTGGCCCTCAATTGCTTATATAAATTTTCTAGACTATCAAAGGGGCTCTTTCTGATTCACGTCACCAATGAAGACAATCTAAACTTGGTGATGAAGCACAGAGCATGGAAGACATAGGGAGAACACTCCTGACCAAGAGATGGCGCAGAGGAATGAAACTGAAACTAGGGGATACCTGTTAGGTGTAAGAAGGAAGGGAGAGAGAATTCAAAGGAGAAACTGGGCTGTTTTGGAGAAGGTGGTCTTGATGAGGTGGAATAGTCCCATATTGCTTGTGCTTGAGTTTTCTATGGGCTTTATAAGCCACTTGTGAACTCATACACTTGTTCCTGAGAACAAGAGAGTGGGATCACCACCACACACGCGCGCGCGTGCGCGCTCGCCTGCCGTGCCATGTTGTGCCGAGCCGGGCCGGGTTCGGGTTCGGGTTTGGGTAATTGGCCCTTTAGGGCCATATCCAATCAAGACAAAGTACCTTTTTACCCAAAGTTTCTTTGGATATTTGGATTCTGTAACGGGTTATGGGAAATGATAACGGGTCACGACTCCTCGTTGTCCGTGCCCGTTATGGCTCTTCGGATTCCGTCACGGACCTCGATCTTTCAAAGTCCGTTAACGGATCACGTCTCCTCAAAATTCGTAATGGGTCCTTCCACGTTTCATAACCGTTCATGGGTTATAAAAGCATGGTAAGGGCTGGGGTTACGCACAGGCTGAGACAGACGCATTTTTGAAGCTCTGAGATTTCCCATCTCCCCTGTTGCTCTTGCTCTCTCTTTCTTGAGTTATCCCGAAAGGGTGTTCTGCAACATTTGGTTCGTGGAGGTTGTTTTCGAAAGACGATCCGTCGGAGTGCACCGTTCAGATCGTCGTGGCTATTGTATCCTGGGAGAAGGACGTCGGACCCTGATTTGCACTGTATGTGGGGGCGAATCTTCTCTAAGGGGAGTACTTTCGTACGCATTAGCCTTTTACATAATCTAATCTTGTTCTTGTTGTTTCTATTATGTTCTTTGCATCTGTTTGTTCATTTGCACATGTCTGGATTTTGGTCTGATGCGGAAAATGTCATGCTTGCTCCCTGTTCTTGTTTCGATCTACTGTTAATCATGATTTATATGTTATTTTATATCATGATGTTAATTGCGAAACTGTGTAATCCGAAATATGATCCAACAGTCTTAGAGAAGATTCTAAGCATGTCGACCTCTTCTGCATTTGTACCAAAAGTAGACATGTCTGGTATGCCGAAAAAGTTTGCCGATCAGAATTTCAAGCGTTAGCAGCAACGCATGAAAATCTGGTTCACTACGATAGGGCTGCTGTCGATTCTAGAAATCGACTGCCCTTCGGGTTTTTATACTGACCCTGACCCTGCGGCAGTCCAGTGGAAAGAAAAGGACAGTATATGCCGTGGTTGCATACTGTTGGCTCTGTCCAACACATTGTTCGATGTGTATTGTTCTTCGTCTACCACTGCTAAGAGTCTATGAGATCAACTTGACAAGAAGTACAATACCAAAGACCAAGGTCTTCAGAAGTACTATATTGCCAAGTTTCTGAAATATCAGATGGTAGAGGGCAAGTCGGTCACTGAGCAAGCACACGAGTTTTTGTTGTTGCTTCATAGTTTGGCTGAGACTGAGATGAAACTTCCTGAGAAGTTTCAAGTTATGACCATCGTGGAGAAATTTCCTAAGTCTTGGGTAGACTTTGGTATGTCTCTCAAGCACCGTAGAGGGAAGATTTTCTTAGATGATCTTATGGTGGCCATTGCTATTGAAGAGGAGCATAGGAGCTAGAAACAAATCGTGATGCCAACTGAACCGCCTAAGGTGAACATGATGACCAGATCTTTTAAGGGCAAGGGACAAAAATCGAAATTTGCAATGAAAAACCAGTTTAAACCTAAGGCCAAAATCCAGAAAAAGGCAAAGAACAAACTGTGCTGGAACTGTGGGCAGGTTGGGCACTGGGCTAATGAATGTCCTTCCAAGAAGGTCAAAGCTCATGGGACCACAGACGGAATGCCTCAAGTCAACATGGTGACTGAGGTCGTTGGGACCAGTACTGGGTATGTTTCTGTTAACCCACAAATCTATCACGTTTATGAGCCAACTGAGTGGCTGGTTGACATTGGGGCTAATGTGCACGTTTGTGCTGATAAGTCTGTCTTTGTCTCATACCAGGCTATTGCAGGCAGATCCGTGACTATGGGCAATTCAACAGCTGCAAAGGTGTTAGGGATTGGACGCGTGGATCTGAAGTTTCCTTCAGAATGAGTTCTATCTTTACATAGAGTGCACCATGTGCCTGTAGTTAGAAGGAACATTCTAAGTGGTTTATGTCTTGTTAGAGAGAGTTATGAATTTAACTTTAAATGTAATAAAGTTGTTATTTTACATTCTGGAACTTTTATTGGCAAGGGGTATTTAGATGATGGTTTGTTTAAACTTCGTGTTGAACATGTTTACAGTGATAAAATAGAAAATGATGTTTCTTTTGATTCATTGTCTAATGTTGCATATAAAATAGAATCATCTGATTTGTGGCATAATAGATTAGGTCATGTGAATTTCAATTCTGTGAAACGCATGATGAACTTGAAAATGATTCCTAAGCATTCCATTGATAAAACTAAAAGATATGAAATTTGTGTGGAAGCAAAACAATGTAGGAAACCATTTCATACGATTGTTAGAGATTTTGAAATATTGGACCTGGTGCATACAGATATCTATGAGTTTAATGGAGTGTTAACCAGAAATCATAAAAAGTATTTTATCGCTTTTATAGATGATGGCACTAAATACTGTTATGTGTATTTGCTAAAATCAAAAGATGAAGCTTTTGATAAGTTTCTTATTTTTAAGAATTAAGCAGAAACATAAACTGGTAGAAAACTTAAAAGATTGAGGTCTGATAGAGGGGGATAATATATCTCTAATAAACTTGATGAATATTGCAAGTCTGTTGGAATAGTTCATGAGTTTACTGCACCATATTCTTCTCAATCTAATGGAATTACAGAAAGAAAGAATAGATACCTAACTGACATGATAAATACTCTACTTGGAAGTTCTGGATTACCTATCTATATGTGGGGGGATGCTCTGAATACGGCTTGCCATATTCTGAATAGAGTTCCTCAGAAGCATAAGGACAGTAGCCCTTTTGAACTCTGGAGAAATAGGAAAGCTAGCTTGAAATACCCTAAAGTATGGGGATGTCTTGCTAAGGTACTTATCCCAGAGCACAATAGGAAGAAGCTGGGTCCTAAAACAGTAGATGTTGTCTTTTTGGGTTATGTAGAGAACATCTATGCCTACAAGTTCTTAGTAATTAAGTCTGAGATATATGGCATAGACGTTAACTCTATTGTTGAGCTTCGAGAAACTACATTCTTTGAGGATGTATTTCCCATGAAAGTTGGTGTACCTTAGAATCTTTCTTCTTTAGATATACCTTCAATTTCTGGTTCCATTCCCGAACATGTTGAAAGGATGACAGATGTGGGGGTAGAACCATCTTGTTTCCATCCTAGACCCATTGAGTCTGAGGAAGTGGTTGAACCTAGAAGGAGCAAGAGACCATGAATTACCAAGGATTTGGGAAGTGATTTTATCACTTACCTTATCGAGGATGATCCTCCCACTTTCCGAGATGCAAAGGCTTCACCTGAAGCAATGCATTGGAAAGAAGCCATCAAGAGTGAAATGGACTTCATTATCTCTAATGGCACTTGGGAACTGGTTGACCTCCCTCGTGGTAGTTCCACAATTGGGTACAAATGGATCTTTAAGAAGAAGTTGAAACCAGATGGATCCATTGACAAGTACAAGGCGAGACTGGTTGCCACGGGATTCAAACAAAAGGAGGGAATAGATTATTTTGATACCTATTCTCCGGTTACCCGAATGACCACTATTAGAGTGCTTATTGCATTGGCTTCCATTTATGATCTCTCGGTCCATCAAATGGACATCAAGACCGCTTTCTTGGATGGAGATCTTGAAGAAGAGATCTATATGGATCAACCTGAGGGTTATGTGGCTCCTGGTAATGAAGATAAAGTTTATAGACTTGTTAAGTCATTATATCGACCAAAACAAGCCCCTAAACAATGGCATGAGAAGTTTGATAATATTATTTTATCATTTGGCTTTGTTGTCAATGAATCTGATAAGTGTGTTTATTGCAAAGTTAAAAGTGATGGTTGTATTATTTTATGCTTGTATGTAGATGACATTCTATTGTTTGGTTCCAATATGAGAATTGTGAATGAGACAAAGTCGTTTCTTAGTAGTAAGTTTGATATGAAGGATATGGGAGTTGCAAATGTGATCTTAGGCTTAAAGCTGACTCGTTCAGCTGAAGGGTTAACCATTTCTCAATCTCACTTTGTTGAGAAAGTACTTGTGAAATTTGGCTATAACCAAGGGAGATCTGTAGCAACTCCATATGACCCTTCTATCCCTCTTTATAAGAATACGACTGATGTTCTTGTGTCTCAATTGAGGTATTCTCAGATTATTGGAAGTTTGATGTATCTTACAAATTGCACGAGACCGGATATTTCATTCTCCGTGACAAAATTAAGTAGATACACAAGTTGTCCAAATCGCACTCATTGGAAGGCATTGGGCAGGGTACTTAGATACCTGAAAGGAACCATTTCCTTGAGTTTGCATTAAAAGAGATTCCCTGCAGTTCTTGAGGGATATAGTGATGCGAGCTGGATAGCCATGAACACTGGAGGTTATGGCGTGACAGGGTATATATTTACCTTGGGTGGCGGCGCAGTCGCCTGGAGATCAGTAAAGCAGACCATCTTGTCTCGGTCTACTTTTGAGGCTGAACTCTGTGCTTTAGATGTCACAGGATTGGAAGCTAAATGGTTAAAGAGACTTCTTGAGGAACTTCCTTTAATGTGCAAGCCAATTCCTGCGATATCTGTGCATTGTGACAATATGACCACTATTGCAAAGATTAAAAGCATAAAATATAACCAAAAGCAGAGGAGACACATCCAAGTCAGAATAAAATCTGTAAGGGAACTGGTGTCTCAGTTAGTGGTTGTTGTGGACTATGTTGGATCCAAAGAGAACACAGCTGATCCATTAACAAAAGGACTAGATAAGTCATTGGTCCAAAAATCTAGAGAGGGGATGGGACTGAAACCCATCAGTAGTTCATCTGCAGTAGCAACCCAACCTATCTGAGTGGAGATCTCACAAAGTAGGTTCAATGTGGTAATAACAAGTTGTAGGGTGAACTGGATAGCACCTTATTAAAGTGATACTAAGTATCTGTGTCTGTTCTCCTGTTTACTTTGGAAAAGTGTTGTAGCTGCAAGTTAAAAAAGAGTTAAAACTCTGAATGGGTTCAAAGCCTTATAGGCGAGATGTTAGCAGTGCATCTTTGAAGAAGCCTACCTATGTGAGTGTGACTATGTGGCCGCAGTTTAAGGAATTGGGTTATTCCTGAAGTCACTCATGAAACAGGATTTGGGCGCGTGGCCTTTAACGCGCCGCCCCTAAAGATTACAACCAGAACCTTTATCGTGTTGTTGCTAATTGACACTTCAACACCTAAGGTTCAAGTTCAAGACTTCAGTTCACTTCGTTCATGTGGGAGTAAAGTTAGTCAACTAAGGTAGTGGTTCAAACCGGAAGGTACCATTGCTGAAAGCATGATATGTCCTGTTGCAGATTGTCTCATCTTGCATCTTGGTTTCCTTCCGTTTCATTCTTTGAATTTGTGGGGGAATGTTAGGTGTAAGAAGAAAGGGAGAGAGAATTCAAAGAAGAAACTGGGTTGTTTTGGAGAAGGTGGTCTTGATGAGGTGGAATAGTCCCATATTGCTTGTGCTTGAGTTTTCTGTGGGCTTTATAAGCCACTTGTGAACTCATACACTTGTTCCTGAGAACAAGAGAGTGGGATAACCACCACACACGCGCGCGCGCGCGCCCGCCTGCCGTGCCGTGTCGTGTCGGGCTCGGGCTCGGGCTCGGGTAATTGGCCCTTTAGGGCCATATCCAATCAAGACAAAGTACCTTTTTACCCAAAGTTTCTTTGGATATTTGGATTCTGTAACGGGTTATGGGAAATGATAACGGGTCATGACTCCTCGTAGTCCGTGCCCGTTATGGCTCTTCGAATTCTGTAACGGACCTCAATCTTTCAAAGTCCATTCATGAATCATGTCTCCTCAGAATCCGTAACGGGTCCTTCCACGTTTCATAACCGTTCGTGGGTTATAAAAGCATGGTAAGGGCTGGGGTTACGCACAGGCTGAGACAAACGCATTTCTGAAGCTCTGCGATTTCCCATCTCCCCTGTTGCTGTCTCTCTCTCTTTCCTGAGTTATCCCGAAAGGGTGTTCTGCAACATTTGGTTTGTGGAGGTTGTTTTTGAAGGACGATCCGTCGGAGTGCACCGTTCAGATCGTCGTGGCTATTGTATCCTGGGGGAAGGACGTCGGACCCTTATTTGCACTGTATGTGGGGGCGAATCTTCTCTAAGGAGAGTACTTTCGTACGCCTTAGCCTTTTACATAATCTAATCATGTTCTTGTTGTTTCTATTATGTTCTTTGCATCTGTTTGTTCATTTGCACATGTCTGGATTTTGGTCTGATGCGGAAAATGTCATGCTTGCTCCCTGTTCTTGTTTTGATCTACTGTTAATCATGATTTATATGTTGTTTTATATCATGATGTTAATTGCGAAACTGTGTGATCCGAAATATGATCCAACAATACCACCCTGGTCCTCCTTTGGATACGACTCCCGAATCTTCTGTTGTAGCTGTGGAACATTTAGTTTTTTGAGTTTGCAGTGGCCTACCTTCATGGTAAGCTGGTGGAGATAGACAATTACACGAAAAATTTGAAGAGAATGGTGTTTGTGCGGATTAGTTTAGAGGTTCCTCTGAATTTTGCCCCTCCTACTGGCTATTGAAATAAAATACAAAGATGGGGAAGTTTTCTCCCAAGTAATCTATGAGAGCTATTTGAGATATTGTATAGTATAGTATAGATTGTGGTGCCACCTCACCCTGGTAGGTTTGAGAGATGGGAGAACAAAGCCCTTAGCGGTTAAGGGTATGACCATGACTGATTCCCTTAGCGGCAAAGAAACCTGTCAGAAGTTGAAATGCTGTAAGCAAGAAGAGTTTCCAGTCAATAGTTTAGTTTTAGGAGGCAAAACTTTCTTTGAGTCTCCGGCAGGTGGCCTAGTGCACATTAAAGATGACGATAAGGAGAATAAAACCTAGCTCTGGCAGCTCAGTGAAGGAACCGAGCATTTTACTTGTGATGTCCTTGCAGGGAAGGACATGCAGAGCGATGGCTTTGTGGAATGCACTCTTATGGACGCTGATACATGAAGATCATCAGTTGAAACATCCGAGGGCTTGATCATTTAACAACCCAACATGACCTACATAGATTGTTTCAAGCCCATAGACCGGTAGCAGTTTTTGTCTTTGATCCTATGTTTGCTGGAGGTAAATTATCAAACTTTCCGTGCAGGTTTAATTCCCAACTCCGTGCATTAAGAATTATTGATGAAGGCCAAGTTTGAATCCGGGCATTACTTACTTCTCGGGCTTAGATATGAGTCTCAATAGTTATGAAACTTCGTGAAATCCTTCAGACTTTGCTATGATAACACTTGTTATTAATCGGGTTGAGGCACGCAAAATTGATATGGGGGCTCGCGGGTTATGGGTTGTGTCTAGGTAGATTGGTGGGTTAAAACAAGATTCTTCTAAAATCAGGTGAATGAATTTAGTTGTTGTAGGTTCCTAATTAAGCATGAGAGATCAGTTTCAGTTGTTGTAGGTTCCTAAACACAATTGAAAACAATGCTTAAGGTTCCTTGTTGTGTCGAACATGAACAAGACAAGGCCAAACAGGTAATCATGCAAGATGGTTTGAGCTTGATTGGCTAATCTGATATGGTTCGAAGTCCAGAACTCTTAGAACTTGATCTAGGAAATCAAGAAAGGAAGGTCTAAGGATATGAAGTAAGGTTTGAGACACGTGTTGGATATAAAGAGAGGTTGTTAGACGTTTGGGGGATTTAGGTCATGCTTTTTCGGAGCAGGTTGTATGTTCCCCCTGAACACGGGGCCGCATGTTCGGGGGTCCGAATGAGTGCCACGTGGCACTCATTCGGCTGTTTATGTACGGAGGAAGATCTTGGGATCCGCAATATTCCTTTGTACATACCCAAACAGCCGAATGAGTGCCACGTGGCACTCATTCCGACCCCGAACACGCGGCCCCGTATTCAAGGGGGAACATACAACCTGCACTCATGCTTTTTGCTAAGTACTTGACCCGACTTAAGTATTTTATATGTTTAAATTAAAAAAAAATCTAAAATAATGCAGGTCCCAATCTCATATTCTATTTTTGAGACCCGACAAAACCTAAACCTGGTGATTTGTTATTTGAGTGGGTTCAGATAATGAGTCAGGTACCCAACACACCTGTTGACAGCCCTAGTGACTCCAAAAGTGAAGCCCCATAACTCATGTGGACACCACATTAAATTTTCTATCATTTTTATGTGAAAATCTATCCAGAAAAGATCACGTTGAAAGATGCTTCAAGTTTTTAAAATATATCTATTAAATCATTAAATTTGCTTATTTGTCCTTGGGGGTGAAGACTAATCTTAGAAATTAATGTGCACACGTAATTGCTGTTAGCTTGGACGCAATCACAGAAGCCAAAACTAATTAAATAATTAAGCCTTGAGATATGTTTTTTATGACCTATCTCAGCATTTGTGTATGTTAAAGTTGGATTGAGCGAGATAACAAACTCACTTTTCCACATTCTCCCTCTTTTTTTTAAAAAAGGGTTAGGCAGACCTCCATCAGTTATACAACCATGCCATTGGGATTTGAACTTGCAACGTCCCAACACAAGATGAGCTGCACTGACTACTCCTACCAGACAACTGGAGCGCCCGTTGGTATCGGTATCGGCCGATACCAATACTCAAGTGAATCGTTCTGTATCGGACATAAAATAGTAAAATAACATTACGTTGACACATGTTAAAACCAATAAAATAATATTTAACAATATTCAAAATTAATTTTTAGTATTTTCATATTTATTAAAAAATAACCGATTACAGGAATGATGAGTGTCGATTTTCCGATTCTGACAACACTGGTTCAACGTACATTGTTAGTTTGTCACAATTTTTATATGAATTGGTTCCTCCTAACGCTCTTTAATTAAGTGTGGACAGAATAAATGAAAACTGTCCATCCGATCTACACAGATCGGATGGCCTGGCTTGCATCTCCCAAAATGCAAAACACGATCTAAAAAGCTTCTCAGGTCCTAGATGATCTAGATGAATTTTTATGTCTCATTATATTAAAATTAACATAATTTAATTTGATTTATTACACATAATTCATTAAATATTAATAAAGATCTATATCCTGTTTGGCTTCGGCCCGTTGATCTCAACAATACCACTAATGACCCCGACCCATACCAAATCCTATAGGGTCAGAGTTTGGTGATTAAAATGGATGTTCAATTAGAAATCGGGTCAGACCCAAGGGTCCGAGTAGTATATGGAGCAAAGGGTATGGTTTGTGAAATTTCATTCCAGATCTGGGTCCGACCCGAGTTCTGATTAAAACCCACAAATTTTCAACATAAAAAAATATTATTTTATCGGGTATGGACCGGATCTGGTTCAACCCACTTTTTTTAAATCACAAAAAGATTTTAGTATTTTATGGCCATTAACTTTTGAAGCACCAGAAAGTCGTATGCACCTAATTCTGGTGATTCAAACACTGATTTTCACTAAATGGGCCATGCAGATCACAGCTAGTCTTGGATTTGATAAAAATATCTTGCACAATATGGTCTCTTCAGCAGGGGTATCAACTGGTCGGATCTGGTTTGGACCCAGGTTAACCCGAACCCAGATCTGTTTTTGAGGTGCTGGTGCCGGGTCCAAACCTAGGTCTTATTGGATCCGCTATATGAAAAAAACATACCTGGACTCCTTAAATTTTGGGTCTAATTCATATGCACACCTAACTTTTGGGGGTTTTAAATTATGCACCAAAGGTTTGTCATTGTTAATCAAATGTCCCCTATTGTGTTGCTTGAGTTAACTTTAACCGCTGTTTCAAAGTTACTATTTTACCCTTAAACTTACCGCTTTACCTTTACTTTGGAAGTCCTATCACCTTTACCCTATTTAAAGCTAGTTTGACCTCTCATAATTCAAAATTAATTATCTTACCCTTCTAGTAAAATGCATGCAGTAGTTTCAGTAAGGAATAAAAATGGATTTAATATGGTCATAGATCCCATATGAATCCATGACTTCTTTGTGATGTTTGAGTTGGATCTAGATCCAATCTTAGACCCATCTTAAGAATTCGGTTTTGTTTGGTCAATACAATAAAATCTCAAACAAGATCCCCATACTTTAAAAGAGTTTTACTTTTAGGAAAAATGCAAATAAAACACTCAGGTCAAGTGTCAAGCCATATCAGATTGAATATTCAATGAAAACCATAACCCAATCCTGATTGTCTAATACTCAGATCGGATTGAGGTAATGTTTTGGTCCCATACCTAAGAATTTTGGTTCCAATCAAGTCAGGTTAGACAAGCTCAATCCAATGTCAGCCCTATCATTGACATGAGGACTAGAGAGGGTTGAATATGGGCTTAGTCAGACCTTGAACCAAAACTACATTCGTATTCTTGAAAACATGTTTAGATTTGGATCCAAAACTAACTCAAACATCAGAAGAAATTCATGGACTTTTATAGAATCTAAACTCAAGTTGTTCAGGACCTACCAAAAATGGGTGAACCCACTTCCTTTTCATGCCCAAATAATGTTACCGGATTAGACAGTATGGATTACATCCAAGTTGGACCTAAACAGATATCCACCTTTGTGCATAGCTACTTTATATTACGATAACATTACAGTTTTATCCTATATAATTTACCATGTTTACTTCAATTCATTATTTTGCCATTGGCTGAAAAATGTTCTTTTTTTAAAGACATTTCTCATTTAAGACATCAAACTTGTAAGAATCTACATCTTGGTTGTTCATCGAGGTATTGATCAGTGATTTTCTAGGTTTTGAGGAGGGTGGAAGGGAGTGCATAAGCTAATTGATGTAAAATATAGACATAAAGTTGAGGTCGTGTGAGATCATACTGTCCAACTCCTGCATTTTTGGTTTCTCAACAGGAAACTTCATAGGCTGGTTGTTTAGATGCATGCTTTTAATTGTTTTGCACCTTGTCAGGACTTTCTACTTGCCATTGTTCTCTTTTTGCTTCCATTGCATGCTGATGCCTTTAGGTGTTGTTTAATGCTGTAATGGTTAGCTTTTGGTGCTTTTATTTCAGCTACATTGTAATTGACCCCTCAAGTTACTGACATTTTCATAATACTAGGTTCTGTTTCAGTCATTTTGTTGCTTGTTTAGCATATTGAAGATCTGTAGATCTAATTAATTTACACCAGCCACATTTTATTGCTTTCTTAAGGCAATGATAGAACCAAGATATCTCTCTAGGGAAACGGTGTGGAGAGAGCTGTGAGTGATTATAGTATTGCCTCCACCAGGGAAACCCATACTGCTTAATGTGTAATACAAAAACCATCGGATCCATGTGTTTTACCAAAATATTTGCAAACAATATATGTGTGTGTGCATGCACTCATGAGCTTAGCCCAATCCAATCACACTACAACAAACCATTGGATTAGCGATGACCTAAATCTGTCGCTAATTCGCAAACAGATTAGTGATGGATTAGCGTCGGAGTAGTGACAAATATCTTTCATCATGAATTTTTTGATGCTAATAAGCGACAACATATATTTGTCGCTCATTCCGTCGCTAAGTAGCGATCTGTCGTCAGTTCCGTCGCTAAATTGTGACGGAATAACGAATGACAACTTTCATCGCAAGGCTGTCGTTACTAAACGACGACTTCGGTTTGGCGACGGATTTACAATCGTCAATAATCCGTCGCTAATCCATCACAAACAAGAAAAAAAATAAAAAAAATATTTAAAAATTAAATATCGAAAAAAAAATTCTTGCGCTACAATTTATATTCCATATGAATAAAAAATAAAATACATATAAAAGAAAACTAAAACAATTAATCGTTCCACTTTAAAATTCGCAAGTTTTAATTATTTACAATTCAACATTTACATTTTCGAAACAAAAGAAAGTAGAACAAATTCAACACATTAATCTAATCATCGCCAAGATTTTGTGCATCTTGTTGTTCATTGCCTTGATCTGTCCCTTCAGCTCCACTATGCTGATTATCGCCAACAACCTACACAAGAAAAGAAAGGTCAGTATTGATAAACAAAATATATTGAAATAAATTATACACTATATGTGATTTTATCATGAATGATATGTGTTCTAAGGCAGTAAAAAAACTTTATATGTGATTATATCATGCTCATATGTATTCTAAGGCAGTCAAAAAAACTCTATATGTGATTCTACCATGCTCGCATGTGCTCTAAGGCAAGCAAAAAGTTGTATATATGATTCTATCATGCTCATATGTGTTCTAAGGCAGTCAAAAAATTGAATATGTGATTATATCATGCTCATATGCGTTCTAAGGCAGTCAAAAAAACTTTATATGTGATTCTATCATGCTCATATGTGCTCTAAGGCAGACAAAAAACTTTATATGTGATTCTATCATGCTCATATGTGTTTTAAGGCAGTAAAAAAACTCTATATGTGATTATATCATGCTCATATGTGTTCTAAGGCAGTCAGAAAAACTATATATGTGATTCTATCATGCTCACATGTGTTCTAAGGCAGGCAAAAAAACTGTATATGTGATTCTATCATGCTCATATGTGCTCTAAGGCAGGCAAAAAACTTATATGTGATTCTATCATGCTCATATGTGTTCTAAGGCAGGCAAAAAACTGTATATGTGATTATATCATGCTCATATGTGTTCTAAAGCAGTCAAAAAAATTGTATATGTGATTTTACCATGCTCATATATGCTCTAAGACAGTCAAAAAACTATATATATGATTTTATCATGCTCATATATGTTCTAAGGCAGGCAACAAACTGAATATGTGATTATATCATGCTCATATGTGTTCTACGGCAGTCAAAAAAACTTTATATGTGATTCTATCATGCTCTTATGTGCTCTAAGGCAGTCAAAAAACTATATATGTGATTCTATCTTGCTCACATGTGTTCTAAAGCAGGCAAAAAACTGTATATGTGATTATATCATGCTCATATGTGTTTTAAGGCAGTCAAAAAAACTATATATGTGATTCTACCATGCTCATATATGCTCTAAGACAGTAAAAAAACTGTATATGTGATTCTATCATGCTCACATGTGTTCTAAAGCAGGCAAAAAACTGTATATGTGATTATATCATGCTCATATGTGTTCTAAGGCAGTCAAATAAACTGTATATGTGATTCTATCATGCTCATATGTGTTCTAAGGCAGTAAAAACACTCTATATGTGATTCTATTGTACTCATATGTGTTCAAAGGCAGTAAAAATATTACACTGAAATATTATATAAAAGGTTAGTATTGATAAACAAAATATACTGAAATAAATTATATTCAATACACCTAAGTTAAGGCAATCAAAGTTATATGAAATCTAACGACATGCAATATATCACATGAAACTTTCATACCTGAGAGGCACATGCAATCGAAGTTCCCCTGTTCAGCAAAAAACTGTTGAACTCAGCTCAGAGAACGTCGACGATGGTTTCATGGAAGTAGTCACGCATTGTGTCCTTAACGATCTGGCGCACATCATCACCGAAAAAAATAGGATGCTTGGAGCTTATGTCAATGAAAGAAGTTTGTGAGCCATGACTGGAGGAAGCAACGACATGTGAGGTGCTCATATTACTATCAAACCCGAACACACAACTCTTTTTGGGTTCACCTGCTGCAGTCACTCATTCTGCAGGTTCAAATGATGGATGCTAAGTAGAGTCATCCTCTTATCGCTCTACCATCTGTTGCTCATATGCCTCTTACAAGATAATGTTTACAGTATGCATTAATAATTAAGAATTACAATGTTTATGATAACCGATATATTACAATAATTATTAATAGAATAAATACATATCATTGTCGTTCTTGCTTTCTCTGATACAAAGTCTCTCGTGGTCTTTCGTTTATGTATTTCAACAAACATATCCTTATATGGTACAATACCTCATTTTTCTGCTTCTTGCGAAGTTAAATGATAAAAGATTTAGTTAACAAGTTTGTAACAATACTTATAAAACTGACAATATATATATATATTGACGAGTTACCATTTTCTTCAGGTGACTCCCAAAAGTCTTAGATCCATCTGTGTGTAGATGGGCTTCGGGCATTTTCGCTCGATTTTGTGCAGCCTTCGCAGAGCGATTTTGAAATGCATCCTCCGCCCACTTGTAGCACATTCCCTCACAATAATCTCTCCTGATAGTAATAGGGTCATGGCTCTTCCACTGTAGTAGATCATCTATTCCGCCAGATGTTTTTTTTTGCTGCAGTCTTCATATTGTGCAGTATGTCTGCAAATTGATTGACACTCACCCTCTGCCACACCTTTCAGAAAGTTAGTAGATATGACTATAACAAAAAATTAAATATGAAACACATTAAGTATGACAAACAACTATATACCGTGAATGAGGACTACAATCTGTCTATCACTTCTTTTGGATACTCTTTCCATTGAGCGATCAGTCCTGGTAGATGTTGAAGAAGTGAATTTTTAATCTTGCATACTACTTCTTGTGGCTCAAACCTCGTGTTGCACATGAATTGGTACACAGTAAATATCAATATAAAATACTTATAAGATATGCAATAAGTGAAAACGAAATACTTACGATCGATTATCGATATACACTATTCGAATGAGTCTTCTTGTGCCAGACTGAGAAGACTCTGCATCCTATGTTGGCTTCAGACTTGTATGATCAACTGGTGTAGGTGGGTCATGTATAGGTGAAACATCATCTGTAAAAAAATATATTAGAAATTCTTAGAATGCGCATTTCAACTAATCAAGCATCCAATTAGTTAAATGATATACCTATCACAGAAGCCCGTGAAGATGAAGGTCGGGTCTGACTACTACTGAATGAACGACCACTGTAAGCTCCACGAACCATATTCTAACAAATAAAAAATGTCATACAATATATTCAAAATGTTCAAAATCATTCACATCAATGCAATATATTTCAATATATTCAAATAATTCAAATCAAGTATTGCATTACATTCAAATCATTGAAATCATTAGAATACCTGCAAATCATTCACATCATTGCAACACATTCAAATCATTCATATTAAGTATTGCAATATATTCAAATCATTTGCATCAAGTATTACAATATATTCAAATAATTTAAATCATTATTTGTGGGCATCATACTTGGTAACATCGTCATACCACAGTATTTTAAGTTCATCAATCAATGACCTTAAATATACATCAAGATTTTGGCCAGGTGAGGTCGAACCAGGGATTAATAGAGACAAGAAAAGATTTGGATGCTTCATACACAAGCTTGGTGGAAGATTGTATGGAACGCTCAATTCTAATAATCGCTCACAAAACTCTTCCTGTATAGGTGATGTCTGACACCATGAGGTTCTACAAATCGATTGTTCTTATAAATCTTGCAAGGACACCTAATCTGACATGTAGGATCCACTATACTGACATTTGCCGTTGCAAATTCAATAAAACTTTCAACACCATCCATATATTCATGCGATAACTCATTGTTAACTATCCTACGGTACATCCAGTCATGATTTACAGTCATTTTATCGTATGATGTTACGAATAGTACCCTAACCAGTTAAAAGAGAATCATCATAATGTTATGATGAAAAAAATATCAAATTTATCATGCAATATATGATGGCATGCAGTTACAAGAATTATGATGCATGCATTGATAACTTAATATTTTCATGTGCAAACTATTTCTTAAACGATACATTCACTTGAAGCATGCTTTCATTATATAATTTCATATGTAAGTAATAAACAAATTAAAAGTAACTACATGCAAACATGGATACAATCACATTCAATATTGTAATACATCGAAAACATTCATATCAAAAAAATGTCAAATATGTATCTGCAACAAACACACTCCAATATCCTGCTAACTACTATCATGCCTAGCATGGAATCCGTACTCCAAAAATAAGAACACTTCTATTCTCATATATTTAAATAATTCTCGGCATGATCTCCAAACTCCAACAAAACAGTCCTAGATATCAACAACTAAGTGAGTGTGTGAACAATAAAGTATTGCATCCAATAAATTAAGTAACATGTGATGTGCTTGCATCACGTACTCACCACGGGTATTCACCTAATTTGTATTGATTTTGTAAGTTACTTACCATGCGTGGCGGGGCACAAGCGGGATCCGTTGAGAAATCTACAATAGACAATGTGTTAAAATGAAGTCACCCTTTGCTGAAATAAAAAAATCTTGCATTGGCCTTTTATCTAAAAAATGCGGCCCTTCCAGAAGTGGAGCTTTGGTGCACGTATTAGCTTTAGCTTTACTAGAGTTATCCGAGTAGCAGGAACCATCAAACAAACTATAATTGATTTAATGAGTCATTCACAGTTTCACAGAATGATGCAGTGTGGCCTGCCAAACCGTATGTCAAGTCCTCTGGCAAGATGCACATGGAACCTTGCAGTTGAGTTGTCAGCATCGAGTAGAGACACAATTTCGCTACGGCAAAGGGAAAGCAAACACAGAGATCCCAAAAAGCACATGTCGTGCACACATGCATGAGCACGATGGAGGCGTTGAGAAGCCGAGCACCCAAGCACTTAGTGGCAAATTATTGGGGTGACCTCCTGCTGGAAACGCAGGGTGGCGACCCCTCTGTCAGATAAAACCAAAGAGGCAGGGGGCGCCCCCCTGCCAAAAAAGAAGGGGGCAACCCCCCTGCCAGATAAGAAGGAGGGTGACCCCCCTACCAGAAACGCAGGGGGGTGACCCCCCTGTCGAAAACGCAGGGGGGCGACCCCTTTGTCGGAAAAACCAAAGAGGCAGGGGGCACCCCCCATCCAGAAAGGCATTGGGGCGCTCCCCTGACGGAAAAGAAGGGGGCGACCCCCTGCCGAAAAACCAGGGGGGCGACCCCCTGCCGAAAAAGCAGGGGGGGCGACCCCCTGCCGAAAAAGCAATGGGGGCGACCCCCCTATCGGAAACGCAGGGGGGCGACCCCTCTGCCGAAAAAACCAAAGAGGCAGGGGGTGCCCCTCCATCCGAAAAGGCATTGGGGTGACCCCCTGCCTGAAAAGCAGGGGAACGACCCCCCTACCGGAAATGTAGGGGGGTGAACCCCCTGCCGAAAAAGAAGGAGGGCGACCCCCTGCCAGAAAAACCAAAGAGACAGGGGGCGTCCCCCATCCGGAAAGGCATTGGGGCACCCCCTTGCCAGAAAAGAAGGGGGGCGACCCCCTGCCAGAAAACCAGGGGGAGACCCCCCTGTCGAAAAAGCAAGGGGGCGACCCCCAGACTGGAAAAATTGAACTTAATATTGATTAACTGAGCGTTGTCGGGCGGCGGGTGTCTGACGGGGAGCGGCGGGCGGTGGGGGCCGGCCAGAGGCCAACGAGCGGGATAGGGCGGTAGGAGGGAGAGGGTGGCGGGCGGGAGCAACAAAACAAGAAAGGGAAAGAGGGCTCTGATTAGGGATTTACGCGATATTTAGCGACGGACTAATTTCGTCGCTAAGCCACCGTAAATCTACATAACCAGTTAGCGACAAAAATATTCTGTCGCAAACTGCGTCGCTAGATAGCGACGAAAGACTGTCCCTCATCAAATATGTCGCTAAATGTCATGGTTATTACAACAAAACCTTTCGTCACTAAGTCGTCGCTAATGTACGATGGATTTTGCGACAAAATCTATTTCGTCGCTATTTTTGTAAATATTATTGATGTTAGCGACGGATTTGTTTCTCTCGTTAATCCATCGCTAGTTAGCGATGGAACAATTCTGTTGCAAACTTCCGTCGCTAATTCTCTATTTTCTTGTAGTGTCAGACCCATGGACCTAACAGGTCCATGGCCACATGCTAAGCAACCAGCAACAGGCCAGTACAAACCAAGTCTAGGCTTGGCTGGTTGCTCCTCTTATTCAAAGAGTCGATCCATTGATCACCAAGTCGGCCTATCAAATTGATGGACTGGGCTAGCCCGTGGTCCAACCATCAATTTTGGTTGAATCTCACTTGCGCTCATTTGTTTATTAAATGGGCTGACCCGAAGCTTAACGATAGGCTTGGTATGGTAAATGAGATTGAGCCAAACATATTGTTTGAGCTTGATAAAGCTGGTTTAGGCTTTTATATGTTTCTTTATGTTGACTCATATAACTTCTCAATTACAAAATAGACAAAAAGTAAGACCTAGCATAATGGCTAGGATATTGTCTTTTCTACCCCACAGAGGCTC
Source organism: Nuphar pumila (assembly GCF_984573655.1). Classification (NCBI taxonomy): domain Eukaryota; kingdom Viridiplantae; phylum Streptophyta; class Magnoliopsida; order Nymphaeales; family Nymphaeaceae; genus Nuphar; species Nuphar pumila. The sequence goes on along the minus strand of NC_143250.1, from coordinate 139,058,212 downwards.
CACTCATCTGGTAGGGGTGACTTGTAAATGTCACCAAGTTAACGGGACACCAAAAGTTCGAAACCTACTGGTGGTAACCCTTGTCACAAGGTCGAAGCTGAGTGTACTTCTTGATGGGCAGGGGGACCTCAAGGGTTTTATCAACTAGAAGTCCGCCAATGTGCAGTTGGTGATGGGGGTTTTTCCCCTTGGACTATCTAAAGAAAAATGAGTCTTTTCTTATAGAATTGGCGGGTTCGAGTCCCATCCTGTCCTTCATGGCAAAAGCTTTCAAACAATTTTTTACTAAAATTATTGCAAAACGAGCCAAACCGAGCCTAACTCAAGATCACTTGACCTTCACTAAAGCCAAGCTTGACCAAGGTTGTTCAATCTCGGGCTGAGTTCAAACATATATAGCTGACATTAAAGTTGCTGAATTGAACATCTCAAGCTTGACTCAAACTCAGCTCAATGTGCAGCCCAACACATTTTGCAGGGAGTTGTGAATAACACTTGGAGATGATAAAAAAAAACTTTTGGATTTATATTATTATACTGTTGAGTCTATATACTATTTTAATGTGACTATAACATGCATGTGTGATTGAGAATTATCTTTTTGGATGAAATGAAATTTTTTTAGCATTATAAATGCGCTGTTTTATATATAAAATAAGTATATATCTAAATATTTAAGTTACAAAGCAACATTGTTTACTTTTTTTTTTAACCCAAAGAAACCACACCCGACATGAAGACCTGGTCACACGGGCTCAACCTGCCATACCTAGAGTCATCATGCTGGCAGCATAAAATTTTGAGGCTAGGACCCCCTGCCCCTTAGGCCTATGCTGTGCATTGGCTTGGGCAGAGGGGCAACTCCCATGAGAATCGAAACTTGACTGCCCGTCTAGCAGCCAATCCCCCACCCCACCCCTAATTGGGGGCGAGCAACCGTGCTTACTTGATGTTGTATACAATGTTTATAAACATAAAGGTAATTAAGTCATCATTATGAAGAAATGTTAAAAAAATGTGAAAAAGAAGAAAGATGATCAAACACAATTTTTAAAAGTAACATAGAAGACCACTAAAAGAAGGTTGAAGACAAACATCCAATTGCACAACTTTAAATTGAGAATACAGAACTTTTATTTACAAATACCGAAAGGTACTTGATTCGACTACCTTGATTTGATAAACAGTAAGAAGAAATTAATCTTTTAAATTAGAAACATCTCATATGTAATTTGCAAGATTTGCATCTTGTTACTGTTAAATTGATTTAAAAATAATTGTACTTTTAATAATTTAAAAAACGATAATGCGTGGTACTAATGTGAAAAAAATGAAGTATAACTTCATGATAGTCATTAATAAGAATTCTCTTAAAAAAATTAAATAAGAACATGTTTAACTTTTAAGTTAAACCGAGTTTTATGCTAAGAACAGGGTTTTTATGCAAATTGGCCCTTGCCTTGAGATTTGCAAAATAGTTCCTACCTTATGCCATTTTGCAAATTGGCCCCTGCCTTGCAATTTGATCAAATATTCTGTTTTGCTGTTATGCATATCAAAACTCTTTGTTTTTTATGTTGTTATGTATATCAAAACTGCCTTGAGGTTTGTCGATTCATATCAAATTTTTTGTTTATGTTGTCCTCGCTTTTTAGTTAACCCTTCTAAAGCAGTTCTTGAGGTTAACAGCTATTAGGTTTCCCTAACGGTAACAGTTAAAGTTAGACTAATTGCTGGTTCTGCCCTTATAGGATGACCAATTTGCAAAATGTGAGTGAATAAGGTAGAGACTAATTTGCAAAAAGTTAATACACTAACTATTTGATGAAGGGCATTTGGTGACCAGTTAACCACGGTCAGTGTTTAACCATAGTCAAACTAACAGTTGTTGACAAAGGACCAGTTTGTATTAACGGTGAGAAAGGGGGAGGATCGATTTATAAAATGGCATAAATCACACCCTATTTTGGAAATTGGCTATAAGCCGGGGACCAATTTGAAAAATAAAACAAAATTAACATTAAACAAAATTTGGGAAACCGCCCTATTCACCCTGATTCGTTTATGTATGTAAAACCATGTAAACTATTCTGAAAATAAATATGCAAAATTAAGTTGTTTTTTTCAGAAAAGCACCCAACTTAAGTCGTACCACGCACTGATGCCACCAATGGTTTTTTACCCTATTCATATCCATCATGATAAAAGTAAAGACTCTTTGAGTAGATGCATAGTGACAAATATCGCGAGATTCATGAAAATCGCATGATAATATAGTGAGAAATTGCCTAAAAGTTTAAAACGTCAATTTCTTGTGAGATTTTCAAAATATCATGAGATTTATGAAAAAACATAAATATCATGATTTAAATGTGATACACTACAACAAAGTAGTAGATTAGCGACGACCACATTTCGTCACTAATCCGTCGCTAACATGGTTAGCGACGGATTAGCGACAACGAGGCGACAGTATGCTTACGTCGCGAATATTTCGACGCTAACTGGCGACAGAATTATTCCGTCGCCAGGTCCGTCGCTAATTGCGACGGAATAACGAGCGCTATATTCCATCGCCAATCCGTCGGTACTAAACGGCGACCACGGCTTGGTGACGGATTTAATTCCGTCGCTACGCCGTCGCTAGATTATTATGAATAGCGACGGATGGTTCCGTCGCTAATCCGGCGCAAACACGAAAAAAAATAAAAAAAAAAATTATTTGAAAATTAATTACCGAGAACTGTACAATTTCTATTTCCTGTACAATTTATATTTCCTGTAAATAAAAAACAAACCACACAAAAAAATTCATATAACAAGTATCTACAACAATTAATCGTTTCACCTTAAAATTAAGAAGTTTAATTATTTACAATTCAACAATTACAATTAGGAAAAATAAAAAAAATAGAACTTCTTCAACACAGTCCTCTAATCATCGCCAAGATTTTGTGCGTCTTCTTGTTCATTGTCTTTATCTGTCCTTTCAGCTCCACTACCCTGATTATCGCTAGCAGCCTACACAAGAAAAGAACAGTCAGTATTGATAAACAAAATATAATGAAATAAATTACACACTATATGTGATTCTATCATGTGCTCATGTGTGATCTAAGGCAATAAAAAAACTCTATATGTGATTCTATCATGCTCATATGTGTGCTAAGGCAATCAAAAAATTGAATATGTGATTATAGCATGTTCATATGTGTTTTAAGGCATCTAAAAAAACTCTATATGTGATTCTACCATGCTCAGATGTGCTTTAAGGCAGGCAAAAAACTATATATGTGATTCGATCATGCTCGTATGTGTGCTAAGGCAGTAAAAAAATTGAATATGTGAATATAGCATGCTCATATGTGCTCTAAGGCAGGCAAAGCCAAAAATTTTATATGTGATTCTATCATAAATGATATATAACATGTTCATATGTGTTCTAAGGCAGTAAAAAAACTCTATATGTTATTATAGCATGCTCATATGTGTGCTAAGGCAGTCAAAAAAATGAATATGTGATTATAATATGCTCATATGTGTTCTTAGGCAGTCAAAAAACTGAATATGTGATTATAGCATGCTCATATGTGTTCTAATGCAGTCAAAAAAACTTTATATGTGATTCTATCATGCTCATATGTGGTCTAAGGCAGACAAAAAGTTTTATATATATATATATATATGTGATTCTATCATGCTCATATGTGTGTTAAGGCAGTCAAAAAATTGAATATGTGATTATAGCATGTTCATATATGTTCTAAGGCATCTAAAAAAACTCTATATGTGATTCAACCATGCTCAGATGTGCTTTAAGGCAGGCAAAAAACTATATATGTGATTCAATCATGCTCGTATGTGTGCTAAGGCAGTAAAAAATTGAATATGTGAATATAGCATGCTCATATGTGCTTTAAGGCAGGCAAAGCCAAAAATTTTATATGTGATTCTATCATGCTCATATGTGTGCTAAGGTTGTGATTAAAAATTGAATATGTGATTATAGTATGTTTATATGTGTTCTAAGGCATCTAGAAAAACTCTATATGTGATTCTACCATGCTCAGATGTGCTTTAAGACCATCGATACATCCATCGATATTGCACAGGGCCACCAACCCTTAGTTCATATGGCAGATGTATGATCAAATGTTCCATAACATCGAAAAATGCTGGCGGAAATATCTTTTCTAACAGACAAACAGTGGTGATGACAGAGTCCTCGAGATTCTTTACATCTGATACAACGACCTCCGATGCGCACAATGTTCTGAAAAATCTGCTCAACTCAGACAATACCCCCCATATAGGTTTGTCTAACATATCATGGAATGCTAGGGGTATCAATCGTTGCATAAAGATATGACAATCATAGCTCTTCAACCCATATAACTGTCCATCGTCAATCTTCACAGCCCGAGCAATGTTAGAGACATATCCATCTGAAAATCTCAGTTGTTTCAACCATTGACATACATGTTTTATTTGATCAGGTCCGAGCACGTACTTCGCCTTTGGTTTCAGTACTTTGCCATTATACTCTTTGAGTTCCAATTCTGGTCTTTTACATGTTAATTTTAAATCCATACGGGCCTTCGGATTATCCTTCGTTTTTCCTTTAATATTCATTACTGTATTGAACACATTATCAAACACATTTTTCTCTACATGCATCACATCCAAATTATGTCGTATCAATAGGGTCGGCCAATACGGTAGTTTCCAAAAAATAGATTTTTTCATCCAATTGTGATCCTTTCCAAATCCACGGAAGGGTGTAGGACTGCGGGCATCTGTTAATACATCTGGAAAGTATCGCAATCTTCTTAGAATCTCTATGCCAGACAATCTTGAGGATGGACCTTCCGTTTCAGTTGTGTCTGCTGTAAATGCATTCTTTTGACGTCGGAACGGATGATCGCTGGGCTTCCTTCCATGCCTCAATCTAAAAGCTTTGGAATCCTCCATGCAGTACGGACAAGCCAACCTCCCATGTGTGCTCCAACCAGATAACATACCATATGCAGGGAAGTCACTGATTGTCCATAGAACATCGGCCTTCATGTTGAAATTTTGTTTTTTGTGGGCATCATACGTGGTAACACCGTCATCCCACAGTACTTTTAATTCATCAATCAATGGCCTTAGATATACATCAAGATTTTGGCCAGGTGAGGTCGGACCAGGGATCAACAGAGACAATAAAAGATTTGGACATTTCATACACAAGCTTGGTGGAAGGTTATATGAAGTTACAAATACTGGCCAGCATGAGTATGGAGTTGATCTACCCCCAAATGGATTAAATCCATCTATACATAGACCGAGTCTAACATTTCGCACTTCCATTGCGAAGTTCTGATGAGTACGATCAAAGTGCTTCCAAGCTTCAGCGTCAACAGGATGCGTGATCTTGTTTTCATCGTGTCGAACTTTATTTGCATGTCATCTCATGTGTTTAGCTGTCCTTGAAGACATATACAATCGCTGCAATCTAGGAGTGATAGGAAAGTAGCGGAGCGACTTGTATGAAACTTCCTTCGATCTCGTGCTACCATTGCCTCTTGTCTTTGGCTTGAACCGAGGATGCCCACATGACGGGCATGATATGTCATTTTCCTGCTCCTTGAAATACAACATGCAGTGATTTGGACAAGCATCAATCTTTTTGTAACCCATACCTAGAGCGTTGACCATAACTTTCGCACGATAGAAATTTTGTGGCAATTTCTCATCTTTAGGCAACATATTCTTCACAATCATGCACAAACGGTCAAAACATGATTGACTCAAATTATACTCGGACTTCAAATTCATTAGTTGAAGAACTGCAGACAAAATAGTGTGACTCTCACAACCGTTCCAAAGTCGCTCATCAGCATCTCTAAGTAAATCATAAAATCTACTAGCTGCATCGTTTGGTGATTCTTCATCTACGGCAGTTCTTACATCACTCTTACTCATAGCAGAACCCAGTTCTGTTCCTGCGGCATCAAATATCAAATCTGTATATGGATTATCGTGCACCACATTCACCCGTGCATCAAAATCGTTTCTAAATTCTTCTCCATGAAACATCCAGTTCTGATAATCATTCACAAAACCCTTCCTGTATAGGTGATGTCTAACGCCATGAGGTTCTACAAATCGATTATTCTTACAAATCTTGCAGGGACACCTAATCCGACCTGTGGGATCTACCGTACTGACACTTGCCGTTGCAAATTCAATAAAACAGTCGACACCATCCATATATTCATGCAATAACTCATTGTCCACTATCCTACGGTACATCCATTCACGGTTTGCAGTCATTCTGTTGTATGACGTTACGAATAGTATCCTAACCAGTTAAAAGAGAACCATCAGAATGCTATGATGAAGAAAATATCAAATTTATCATGCAATATATGATGTCATACAATCACAAGAATTATGATGCATGCATTGATAACTTAATATTTTCATGTGCAAACTATTCATGACACGATACATTCATTTGAAGCATGCTTTCAGTATACAATTTTACATGGAGGACATAATCAAATTGAAAGTAACTACATGTAAGCATGGATACAATCACATCAAACATTGCAATACATCGAAATAATTCATATCAAACAAATGTCAAACATGTACCTGCAGCAAACACACTTCAATATCCCACTAACTACTACCATGCATAGCATGGACTCAGTACTCCAAAAATAAGAACAATTCCATATTCATACATTAAAATCATGCTCAGCATGATCTCCGAACTCCAACAAAGCAGTCCTAAATATCAACAACTAAGTGAGCGTGTGAACAATAAAGTGTTACATTCAATAAATTAAATAACATGTGATGCGCTTGCATCACTTACTCACCACGGGTATTTACCCGATTTGCATTGTTTTTATCACTTACTTACCACGGGTGGCGGGGCACAAGCGAGTTCTGTTGAGAAATCTGCAAAAAAAAATGATGTTTTAAAATGAAGTCGCCATGAAATTATTCGACCATATTAAATCATAAAACCTTAAAATACAAGAAAATAAATTATAAATAAACCAAAACATCATAAACTATAAGAAAAATAAACCATAAAATTAAATAAAAAAGCCACAATTTAAACCTTAATCAAACAAGGAAAAAACCTGCCCTAATCAAATACAAAAAAATCCTTAATCAAATTAACTAAAAAGTATTAATTAAAAAAATGTGATTTAAATCCCTAATTATAGAAAATAAAAATAAAAACTCTAAATAAATAAAAAAACCCTAATCAAATTAACTATAAAAGCCTTAATTAAAAAATTTTGATTTAAAGTCCTAACCAAATTAACTAAAAATCCTTAATTAAAAAAATTATGATTCAAATCCCTAATCATAGAAAATAAAAATAAAAGCTCTAATCAAATCCAAGAAAACCCTAATCAAATTAACTATAAAATGCCCTAATTTTTAAATTTTGATTCAAAGCCCTAATAAAACAAAATCAAATAAAAAACCCTAATTAAATTAACTACAAATAGCCTTAATTTAAGAAATTTGATTCAATTGCCTAATAAATGAAAATCAAAATAAAAAATCCTAATCAATGAAAATCAAAGAAAACTAAACAATAAAAATAAAATAAAAACCCTAATTTCTGAAAAAAGAAAAAAATAGCAAGAAACCAGGGGGTCGACCCCCGGCCGGACACGGCAGGGGGTCGACCCCCGGCCGGACATCAAAAGGGGTTGACCCCCTGCCGGACACGGCAGGGGGTTGACCCCCTGCCGGACAAGGCAGGGGGTTGACCTCTGGCCGGACACGGCAGGGGGTCGACCCTGGCCGGACACGGCAGGGGGTTGACCCCCTGTCGGACATCAAAAGGGGTGGACCCCCTGCCGGACACGGCGGGGGGTCGACCCCCGACCGGACATGGCGGGGGGTCGACCCCCCCCGGCCAGACACGGCAGGGGGTCGACCACCTACCGGGGTCGACCGCCTGGCGGAGTCGACCCCCTGCCGGAAAACGCAGGGGTCCGACCCCCAATCCATTTTAGTTGAAATACGTACTTGTGGTTGCTCCGGGCAGCGGCGGCGGCAGCGGAAGGTTGACGGAGATCGACTTCCGGCGAACGGTGGGGGTCGGCAGAGAGGTCGACGGGATGTATAGAGCGGCCGAAGGAAGAGGGCGGCAGGAGGGAGAGGGCGGCGGGCGGGAGCAGCGAAAGGAGAAAGGAAAAAGAGGGCTGGGATTAGGGGTAATGCGACATTTAGCGACGGATTAATTCCGTCGCTAAGCCATCGTAATTCAAAAAACGAAAAAGGCGACAGAAAATATTTCGTCGCCTAGGCCGTCGCTATGTTGCGGCGGAATTTTAGCCGTCGCAATTCCGTCGCTAACTGTCGTATTTATTGCGACAAAATATTCTCTCGCACAATCCGTCGCTACGTAGCGACGGATTTTGCGATGGAATATAATCTATCGCTAGTTTCGTAAAATTCTACAAATATAGCGACTGATTCATTTCTCTCGTTAATCCGTCGCTAAGTAGCGACGATATAACTCCGTCGCTAAATTCCGTCGCTAATCAACTATTTTTTTGTAGTGATATTTATGTTTTAAAATGACTATTTATCATGAAAAAACCATGTATTTTTATTTTTAAATAACTTTTATTAATATTTTCTTATAAAAATATTTTTTATATTTTTTAATTAATTTATTTTTTTGCTGAGATTTTACCCAAAAAATGCGAGATTTATGAAAAAAATTCAAATTCTCATGAGTTTTTGAAAAATGAGATTTTATCGTTTTTAACGTTTGTCACTATGAGTAGATGTCTTGTAATTAAGTTGAATTTAAGGTTCGAATAGGTTGGATAATGTTGTTTAGGCATTTAATTCAATTGAGCTGAAGAAAATTTCAGACCCAAATCCATTTTTTTTTTGAAAGGCAAGTTGTGGTTAGGCAGAGCCTTACCAGTTATACAATTATACCATTATGTTTTGAGCCTGCAACACAAGGTGACGTGCACTAGCTGCTCCTACCAGACAAGCGGAGCCCCCTTTGAATAAATGGATATATTGTTTTTGTTGGAATGATCCAGATGCTCTTTATTTTGATTTCGGACCTTATGTGGATGGATTTTCTATAAGACACTTGAATCCTTATATAGTGGAAGTCTAAAATATAGCGAAACCTAATAAAGGTGTGAAACAGTAGTTTTCACGTAAATATCTTTCTTTTAGGATTAGTGAGTTAATCAAATTCTAATATGGTAAATGTCTCCTCATTTGATTTGCAACAAAAGTCAATTGGATCCAAATATAGTTAGATCCAATTTGGACCTATTTTGAATGCTTTAAGACTGTGAAATGGGTGCCATCTAGATAGGGCACATTTGGAAGCAAGAAAAAAACTCTCAAAAAGAAAATTTTGCCAAATGAAAAGTTTTGATATATTTTTTTTTCACTTGTTTGGATTGCATGAGAAAAATAAAATGGAAAATCTTAAAACAAATGAGAGAGAGAGAGGACATGGAGGTGGTGGTGGAGCTTCTTCGATGCCGTTTTTTAGGAGGTGGGTGATGATGGGCGGTGATATATGTGGTGATGGATGGTGGGGAGGGCCATTTTTTGAGAGGTGGGTGATGGTTGGTGGTAGTGGTGAGATGGATGATGGTGGTGATGGAAAATGATTGTGGGGTGATGGTAGAGCTTTTTCGGTGCGGTTTTTTGAGTCGTGGGTGGTAGTGGTGGTGGTGATGGATGATGAAAAATCATGGGGAGGTGGGTGATGGCAGTGGTAGTGATGGTGAGATGGTGGTGGGCAGTGTAAATCACCATTTTTTGTTGGTAGTAAACAATCTTCAACCCCCTTCCTCCCAAAGGAATGTTTCATATCAAAAAGTGTACTTTTTAGAAGAAAAAAAAAACAACTAAAAAGTCTCTCACATTTGTAAAAGTCAAAAAATCATATGAAATTCTCTACTTTGTATCACTTTTCTTACATCTTTCCCACTTTTAAACATGCCGGATAAGCCCAAGTCCCACTTTTAAACATGCCTGATAAGCCCAAGTAGGTGTGTTTTTTTTATATATTTTTTTATTATTTGACTATGGGCTTATTTGTAATGCTACGTAATTCTTAGATTTTCTCTGGATCCTATGATTGTAAATCACAATGACAACACTTTAGTTACACTCTCCCTCAAAGGAAGCCTCTTTCCTTTGAAAGGGTCACTTTATTGGTATATTATTTCTTCAAGGGGGGGGGGGGGGGGGGGGTATGAACCGAGAGATTTTGGAAAAATATGGTTTTCTAAAAAGAAAAAGGGAAAATCTCAACAAATTAAAAATTATAAAATAACCAAAAATACAAAAAACTAATAAAAAATACATAATTTCCTCTTTCCTTATTTGAGAAACAAAGACAGAGATCACAACGGCCAAGCCCCAAAATCTTTAAATTGTTTTTTTTTTTTTAACAAAAGGAGGAACTGCGAAAAGGGTTGCCAATGCAATGCCCCCTTCCAGTTTCCCTTTCCAATTTGAGAGAACAGAAAAAGCTTAATTAGCTGTGTTCTTTTTATTTCTTTAAGAAAGGAAAAGCGACAATAGGGAACTCTCATCGTGTGGAGAGAGAGAGAGAGAGAGAGAGAGAATTCAACACAAAACCGCCTCAAATGGATACCACAAGAGGAATTTTGAATCCAAGGGCACCCAAGTGACCGTTTCACCTAAAAAACCAAGAATCCTAAGGCATATGATTGTTTTGAAGGAAACCAAATGAGAAGTTCTTGCTCAATGAGTAGTTGGGAGTAGGGGTGTCAACTAGCTTGGTTTACCCGAACCAAACCCTATAGGGTCTGGGTATGATGATAAATAGGAAGACCCGGGTTTGGATCCGATTAATACATGGACCTGGCCTATCAAAAAAAAAAGATCATGGTATGCATCGTCACCTTGATCCATCTTTCATTGGGTTGGTGAGTTTTTGGGTTAAAGTAGGCACGTGCTCACCCTGGCTTCAAATGTGGCTTAGCTTCGCCGCTAGGCATTGCCAAAATCTTGCTTTTGGAGGTTGATTAATTGTGAGTGTAAGATGTGCACATGAGATCATATATACTAGCACTGAAGCAAGATGCAACTTTGAATTCTTAGTGGGGCTTGTAGATCCGGTCCAGTGTATTGTAAGTTCACAGTGGATGATTCCTATGAGTCAATCACATATATGAACATGATTAAGTTAATCCAATTAAACAGTTTGAGATATGAACTGTGTGCTCATAGAGCCATGTGAAAGATGAAGCTGGGTTCCTGGAAAATGAAGGAAGGGCTCCAATAGAGAGCAAGCCCAAAGAGATTATGGCTTGGAATGTTAGAGGCCTGGCGAGGAAGTGGGTCCGCAAACATATGGCGGGCAAGGACCATAGCATTGATGTAATTTTTATGTTGAAATCCAAAATAACGACGAATACTTTGTCGAAAATACAAAATGAAATCCTGAACTTCAGTAAACTGTCGACAGTTTTGGAAGGAAAGAGACCTAGAAGGGAGATACATTGAGGGCTTCTCGATAGGATGTACAATTTTGAGAGGGTTAAAGTTAGCTATAACTATTGTAAATCTCATTTTTTTAACCAATACATTGAAGATCACCACCCATATTGTCACACATTAATAGCAGGATTGATTTTTGTACACTTTACTTTAAGACAGAATTAATGAACTGGTAGGGGTGTGCCTCACCTCAGCTTGCCTATAAAAGAAATAAAAAAGAAAAAAACTGTATGGTCATTTATGTTCATTGAAGCTATATGATGAGAAAGTGAGTAAGTCAATCACTACTTAAAGTTGAGATTCAATGCATTCGATATAGGGCACACATTTCCAAGAAATGTGAGGCCCACAACAGTTAATGCATGGTTTTTATTATAAATCCCAAGTTAATGGTAATGCGGTTCCGGGGAATGGTATTGTATCCACCGAAAAGACCCAGATCAAATGATACATTAACTCATCTCCTATGTGGTCACGACCAATCACATGGTGCCATCATTGGATCTTGGTCACCACCAAACTAGTTATAGCCAGACACCAAAGTCCATAATCATGATTAATATTCACAGGGGGGGGGGGGGGAGCTAGTAGAGGTGAAATTGGAATTTGGTTTCAATTCCATGTTTGGATTTAAAGGGATTAAACTCTTCTGGAGTTCAATTGATGGAATTAAACTATACCAGATTTACCTAGTCTAAGTAATGCAATATGGGCATACGACCCTTTAATATCTCTGAAAGGTGTGAAATTGGGATTTGATTCAAATTTCATTGTTGAATCCAAAGGGATATTAAACTCTTTGTACTCTGATTACCCTTGAGTCCAAGTAGTGAATTATGAGCATACGACCCTCTAAAATTTTGGTAATTCTGTTCACAATCACATTTTAATTACAAATGAAATGTCTACATCTAATACTAATTACTTCATGCCCACGAGTTCATCTGGTAGGGGCCACTCCTGAATATCACCATGGTGAAGAAATATCACTAGTTCGAAACCTGTGGATGCCTTGTTCCCTACTTCGAGACCGAAGTTGGGTATGCTTCCTAGTTGGCAAGGAGAAACCTGGGGATTTTATGCCAATGAGCTCACGAGTGAGTGAGGTGGTTTCCCTTGTTATCCAAAAAAAACTATTTCAATTGCACGTAGAAATAGCCCCAAGGGGGTTTGGCTAGTGGGGTGGGCACTTGGCTGATAGCCTAGCAGTCAGGGTTTGATTATCATGGGCAGCGTCCCTCTGCGCAAGTGCAACCGCTAGCGTAGGCCTCGGGAGCAAGGGTCCTATCCTCGGAGTTTTATGCTGCCAGCACGACGACTATAGGTATGGAAGGCTTAGCCAGCGCGATCAGGTCTTCATGCTGGGTGCAGTTTCTTGGGGTTCTAAGTTCAAAAAATTGCATGTGGAAACTCTACGTATAGTAAAGTTGGTAGTCTATCTGCAAAGAGTGGCGTTATTCCTGCACTAAAGATGAGAGGGTTGTGTATGTTCGCCCCCGATGATTCACTAAATCCCACGTCTGTGTTCGGGGCTTTGAATGAGCACCACGTATACAAGCACATGGGGCTCGTATTCCCGTGTATGTTGACATAACTTTGCATCGGACTCTGGTGTTGTTGCAAAGACTTAAGTACCCTTTATTGCTATTCTTCTCATAAAGTGATGGTTTGAGAAAATGACAAAAATGCCTTTCATTCAAAAAAGAAAAAACAAATAGTTCAAAAAAAGGACAAACATGTCCTCCATCCAGAAAGTCGAGGATGATGTTGACTCTTCAAAGTCTTCTTCTTTTTCTGTTCAAAAAAATGACAAACATGTTTTCTTCTTCTTTCTCCGTAAAACACTGTAAAACCCTTTCTCTCTCTAGAGAAGAAATCAAGGGAAACAAAGAGTTCTTCCTGGAGAAGGCCATGAACATCAACCCTCTCACTCTCTCTCCCTTCTCTCTCTACTTCTGTGCACATCCAACAGACGATCCTACATTGCTGCATCGTCATCTTCTTCTTCTTCCTTCTTCGTAAAACACTGTAAAACCCTCTCTCTCTGTAGAGAAGAAATCAAGAGAGGTAAAGGGTTCCTCCTGGAGAAGGCCATGAACACCAACCCTTTCACTCTCTCTCCCTTCTCTCTCTACTTGTGTGCCTGATTTAGAGTTTTTGCCCTTACAGGAGGGGGGTCCGGGGGCTCCCCCCGGCGCGGATCCCGCTGCGCGGTCAGCGAGCGGGGGTCCAGGAGGGGCCGCCCCTGGCGGGGGGCTCGGGGGGCAGCGCCCTCCAGACCAAAATTTTTTTGGGCCTTCCAACAATGATTTGTAGTATTATCGGGCTTTCCTACAGCAATTTGTAGCATTTGTAGTATTATCGGGCTTTCCTAATTTGCGGAAGACACTACAAATCGCTATAGCGATTTGCGGAAGACACTACAAATCGCTATAGCAATTTGCGGAAGACACTACAAATCGCGGATTTGGAATATGACCTCCCGTTAGGGAGATATGACTCTGACAAGTTGGTCCTAATTTGCGAAAGACACTACAAATCGCTATAGCGATTTGCGGAAGACACTACAAATCGCTATAGCGATTTGCGAATCGCTGTAGCGATTTGCGGAAGACACTACAAATCGCTATAGCGTTTCGCGATTTACGGAAGACACTACAAATGCTACAAATTGCTGTAGGAAAGCCCGATAATACTACAAATCATTGTTGGAAGGCCCAAAAAAAATTTGGTCCGGAGGGCGCTACCCCCCGAGCCCCCCGCCAGGGGCGGCCCCCTCTGGACCCCCGCTCGCTGACCGCGCAGCGGGATCCGCACCGGGGGGGAGCCCCCGGACCCCCCTCCTGTAAGGGCAAAAACTCTAAATCAGGCACACAAGTAGAGAGAGAAGGGAGAGAGAGTGAGAGAGTTGGTGTTCATGGCCTTCTCCAGGAGGAACCCTTTACCTCTCTTGATTTCTTCTCTACAGAGAGAGAGGGTTTTACAGTGTTTTACGAAGAAGGAAGAAGAAGAAGATGACGATGCAGCAATGTAGGATCGTATGTTGGATGTGCACAGAAGTAGAGAGAGAAGGGAGAGAGAGTGAGAGGGTTGATGTTCATGGCCTTCTCCAGGAAGAACTCTTTGTTTCCCTTGATTTCTTCTCTAGAGAGAGAAAGGGTTTTACAGTGTTTTACGGAGAAAGAAGAAGAAAACATGTTTGTCATTTTTTTGAACAGAAAAAGAAGACTTTGAAGAGTCAACATCATCCTCGACTTTCTGGATGGAGGACATGTTTGTCCTTTTTTTGAACTATTTGTTTTTTCTTTTTTGAATGAAAGGCATTTTTGTCATTTTCTCAAACCATCACTTTATGAGAAGAATAGCAATAAAGGGTACTTAAGTCTTTGCAACAACACCAGAGTCCGATGCAAAGTTATGTCAACATACACGGGAATACGAGCCCCATGTGCTTGTATACGTGGTGCTCATTCAAAGCCCCGAACACAGACGTGGGATTCAGTGAATCGTGGGGGGGGGGGGGGGGACATATAACCTGCTTTGACTAAAGATAAGTCACATTAATCCCACGACTATCCTTAATCATAATTCATTGCCAAGTCCTCTCATTGTTGACTCATTTCACTTTTAATATGGCTTGGCATCCTAGGTGTAAGCCGAGACAGGATCAGGTGCCATCACATGGCACACTTTGAGTGTGCCTCTGCACCTGGCTACCGTTTATCTGCTTTTGGGCTCCACAACTGACAGACTGTCAGCCAAAGATGGAGGGCAGCCTGGTGCAGATGCACACTCAAAGTGTGCCATGTGATGGCACGTGATCTTGGCTAGTGTATGCCCAAGAGCAGATGAACGAAGGATACACATTCTTATTTGACCATGATCCAGTTGAAAGAAACCTCTTCCATCTTCTAATCCATCGTAAAGAAGGTACGGGAATCATATCCGATCACGCAACTCTAAAGCATAGTGACAAACGTTTTTATCGGCAATTTCTCATTTAAAAAAAAAACTCGCAAGAGATTGAAAAAAAAAATCATAATTCTTGCATTTTTTTGGTAAAATCTCAGAAATAAAAAAATTAATTAAAACTTATAAAAAATTATTTTTATAAGAAAATATTAATAAAATTTATTTAAAAATAAAAATACACAATTTTTTCATGATAAATAGCCATTTAAAACGTAAATATCATGTTTAAATTGCGGTATTTATGTTTTTTTCATAAATCTCACAATATTTTGAAAATCTCGTGAGAAATTGCCGTTTTAAACTTTCAGGCAATTTATCGCGATATTATCGCAAGATTTTCATAAATCTTACCATATTTGTCACTATGCTCAAAAGATAAAGAAGTATCGTTAGTTTCTTGGTGCTCGTTTCAAGTTCGAATATTTGGATCCCTCTGATGAGACATTATGGTTTTCAGCTTCATTAATGAATTCAATAAGGATCTTTACCAACCCAACCTTGCTGAATTGGCAAGATATTCTTATCAAGGTAGCCTTCAATTGCATAATGACAAACATGGTAATTTTAAGAGTCCTTTCCACACGTCTCAATGTTTAATGAGATGGCGATTTAGATGCCAAAGAAATGTGGGGGCATAGAATTTTTCTTGCTAATAAATTACTGCATGCTTGCTTCTCTGTCCAATATATTGAGTAATGGTCACACCAACTCCTCAACTCCTATAGTGCCTCACCACTTAAATCCTGATCCACCAAACTGACAAATTCTTAATTACCAAAGTACTGAATCAATTGACTCTGCAAGCAAAGTATGCTTGTCCTCTAAGCACCAAACAATGGTGGACCTTGAAGAGATCTACAGCACACATTATGTGATTATTTCAAGGGAAACATGAGGTACAAACACCTCTTTTTTAGTTTTTGTATTTTTATGAAACTAACCACCTCTTTTTTTAGTTTTTTGTATTTTTATGAAACTACCACCTCTTTTTTTAGTTTTTTGTATTTTTATGAAACTAACCTTATAGATGTGATCTACATGTTTTTTTGTTTAGTGGGAATCATCTATTGGATGGTTTGGTTATGACAAGTAGACGGATTTTTCTCATAAAAAAAATCAAGGGCTCGTAATGTGTATATGATATCTACTTGAACAATAAAAAAAATATGTTTTTACTAAAAAAAAACATGATTCAAAAGCTGACTCCCAGCATTTATTTCATGCAGAATACATCTATGAGGTCTGGTTGAGTCAAAACATTATGCACCTATGATTTTTGGAAGTGACACTATACCACCATTACCAAATATTATCCATATTTTAAGTGTTGTCTGTACCCAAATAAAATAATACAAGTACTTTTTGTTTTGAAAGGCCAGCTGCAGTTGGGCAGACCCCCACCAGTCAGACAACGTACCGCTAGGTTTTGAAGTTGCAAAGTCCCAGACCTGCACTGACAGCTTCGCTCCTGCCAAACAACCGGAGCCCCTCCCCCTTCCTCCCCCCCTGCCCACCCCCCCCCCCCCCTCCCCACCCCCACACACACACACACGTTGGTAAAACAATAAGAGTACTTACCTTATATATAGGCAGTTTTGTGCATTAAGCACTCCATCGCCCTCCATCTGTCTCCAAGATGGAGGATGATCAGGTGCTTAATGCACAAATATTTGTGCAATCTTTTCAGGTCCTCCATCAACCCACTCCTTAAAAACTGGGCAGAGGCACAATTAAACCTCTCCAAGGTGCTCCACTATTCATTTACATTTGATGAAGGCCCTGAGGTAGATTTGCAGTGGTCCAGCATATCACATTTACCATTTAATATGGGGGTGCATGAAATGTTGGTGCTACCTTATTTGTCATTTTTCAAAGTTGATAATTAATGGAGATGGTGGTATCCATGACCAGCTCATACATGTTTTAATCAGTAAGACTTGCCAGGCATTGTACCCACAATAGTCACAAATATCACGAGATTTATGAAAAATCTGGCAAAAATATTGTAAGAAAATACCTGAAAGAAAAAAAACAACAATTTCTCGTGATTTTTTGTCAGAAACATAAATATCAAATTTTAAATATGCTATTTATGGTTTTATCAGCTATTTATCATAAAAAAAGTGTGTTTTATTTTTTAATATTTTCTATTTATTTATATATATTTTTTATACTTTAAGTTATTTTTTATTGCCAAGAATTTGCTGAAAATGTGAGAATTACATAAAAAATATTTTTCATAAATTTTGAGCTGCCGAAATTTTGGCCTTTTTTTCTTGTCACTGTGGTACAGAGAGAGACTGCCCGGATCAGGTGGCATCAGATGGCACAATTTTTGGGGCTTAAGCACCCGATCGTCCTCCTTCAGGTCATGGGCCCCACACACCTGACAGGCTCTATCCCCGAAGATGGAAGGTGATAAGGTGTATAAGGCACAAAAAAATGTGCCATGTGATGACACCTGATCCTGATTTTTTGAAGTGCATCGAAGAAGCTGAAAAACTCATTTAGCACATTGTACTAGCACCAAACGGGTTTAACATGAACCCATTATATATATATATATATATAGTAGGGATGGCAGTGGACGGGGAAAGCGGAGCCCCACCCCGCCTCGCCCCGTTTGGACTGGGAATGAAGGGTATGAAACGGGGATGGAGGCGGGGCCGAAGGTTAAAATCCATCCCCATTCGGGGATGGACGTTCACTTTTCCCCGCCGCTACCACTTTCCCCACCTCAATCCCCGCGCCGCTCCGCCTCATCCCCGTTTGAACCGGGGATGAAGGACATGAAACGGGGATGAAGGCGGGGTGGAGGTTAAAATCCATCCCGGTGCGGAAATGGAGGTTCTAATCTTGAGGC
Organism: Nuphar pumila; assembly: GCF_984573655.1. Lineage (NCBI taxonomy): Eukaryota > Viridiplantae > Streptophyta > Magnoliopsida > Nymphaeales > Nymphaeaceae > Nuphar > Nuphar pumila. The sequence continues at coordinate 139,039,836 of NC_143250.1, read as the reverse complement.
GGGGCGGGGGTGGAAACCTTGTCCCCCGCCCCGCTGCCATCCCTAATATATAGGTGTTAAAGGAAAAATGCTAAATGATCCATGCTAAATGGGTTTTCTTGCTCTTTCATTGTTTTTTTTCTGCCGTTCTAATCCAATAAATGTGTTGGGCTTGGTCGATTTACAAGGAATCCACACTTAGATCATGTGCTTTTTTATGAAAAAAAATGATATTTGGAGCTTTAAAATTTTACAAAGATTTTGGACCCTTGACTTTTTTAACCTTATAAAAACCCATCCATGTATTGCAATCAAACACTTAAAGAGCTTATCCCTATAAAATCAAGTCAAACACTTAAAGAGCTTATCCCTATAAAATCAAGTACATAGATCACATCTGTATGGTCAGAATTTAAAAATAAAACAAAAAAACCGAAAAACTAATTTAGTTTTATTTATCCCCCTACCCATTACTCTCTCTCTCTCTCTCTCTCTCTCTCTATATATATATATATATATATATATATATATACACACGTTAGGTGCTCAATGAACGTACTCAATGGGGTTTTCAGTTTTTTATTTTATTTTATTTATAAATTATAACGGATGTGATCTATGTACTTGATTTTATAGGGATTAGCTCTTAAAATGAGTTTTTATAAGGTTCAAAAAATCAACGATCCAAAATCTTTATAAAATTTTGAGACTCCAAACATCATTTTTTCATCAAAAGGTATGGATTCTTAGTAAATCATTCATGCTGAACACATTTACAGGGCGGGAACCACGTAAAAAGCACTAGAGAAGCCGAAAAACCTATTGAGCAAGTTCATTGAGCACCTAACGTCTAAGCAGCTACCAATTTATCTCTGTATGTATATGTGTGTGTTTCCTCCTAATGGTAGGAAGGCAAAAACAGTCTCATTTTCAACTTTTTATTTTTGAAATCTACCTTTATAAACGTGATATACATGTTTTGATTAGTAGAAATAAGCTTTTGAATCATATGATTATGACATGTGAGTAGGTTAATTTAAAGACTTATAAATCATATTTTTCCTAAAAAAAACATGACCCCATGGTAGATTCCATGCACATGACCCCATAGTAGATTCCCAGCATATGAAACATGGTAACTACTTTTATTAGCATATGAAATATGCTTTTGAAGGGTTTTTTCTCCAAGTACACTACAACAAAGCAGTAGATTAGCGACGACCACATTCCGTCGCTAATCCGTCGCTAACATGGTTAGCGACGGATTAGCGACAACGAGACGACAGTATGCTTATGTCACGAATATTTCGACGTTAACTGACGACAGAATTATTCTGTCGCCAGGTCCGTCGCTAATTGCGACGGAATAACGAGCGCTATATTCCGTCGTCAATCCGCCGGTACTAAACGGCGACCACGGCCTGGCGACGGATTTACTTCCGTCGATATGCCGTTGCTAGATTAATATGAATAGCGACGGATGGTTCCGTCGCAAACACAAAAAAAAATTAAAAAAAAATTATTTGAAAATTAAATATCGAGCAATGTCTATTTCCTATACAATTTATATTTCCTGTAAATAAAAAACAAACCACACAAAAAATTTCATATAACAAGAATCTACAACAATTAATCGTTCCACCTTAAAATTAAGAAGTTTAATTATTTACAATTCAACAATTACAATTAGGAAACATAAAAAAAATAGAACTTCTTCAACACAGTCCTCTAATCATCACCAAGATTTTGTGCGTCTTCTTGTTCATTGTCTTTATCTGTCCCTTCAGCTCCACTACGCTGATTATCGCTAGCAGCCTAGACAAGAAAAGAACAGTCAGTATTGATAAACAAAATATAATGAAATAAATTACACACTATATGTGATTCTATCATGTGCTCATGTGTGATCTAAGGCAATAAAAAAACTCTATATGTGATTCTATCATGCTCATATGTGCTCTAAGGCAGACAAAAAGTTTTATATATATATATATATATATATATATATATATATATATATATATATATATATATATATATATATATATATATATGTGTGTGTGTGTGTGTGTGTGTGTGTGATTCTATCATACTCATATGTGTGCTAAGGCAGTCAAAAAATTGAATATGTGATTATAGCATGTTCATATGTGTTCTAAGGCATCTAGAAAAACTCTATATATGATTCTACCATGCTCAGATGTGCTTTAAGGCAGGCAAAAAACTATATATGTGATTCGATCATGCTCGTATGTGTGCTAAGGCAGTCAAAAAATTTAATATGTGAATATAGCATGCTCATATGTGCTTTAAGGCAGGCAAAAAACTATATATGTGATTCGATCATGCTCGTATGTGTGCTAAGGCAGTCAAAAAATTGAATATGTGAATATAGCATGCTCATATGTGCTCTAAGGCAGGCAAAGCAAAAAAATTTATATGTGATTCTATCATAAATGATATATAGCATGTTCATATGTGTTCTAAGGCAGTAAAAAAACTCTATATGTTATTATAGCATGCTCATATGTGTGCTAAGGCAGTCAAAAAACTGAATATGTGATTATAACATGCTCATATGTGTTCTTAGGCAGTTAAAAAACTGAATATGTGATTATAGCATGCTCATATGTGTTCTAATGCAGTCAAAAAAACTTTATATGTGATTCTATCATGCTCATATGTGTTCTTAGGTAGGCAAAAAAACTTTATATGTGATTATAGCATGCTCATATGTGCTCTAATGCAATAAAAAAACTCTATATGTTATTATAGCATGCTCATATGTGCTTTAAGGCAGTCAAAAAACTGAATATGTGATTATAACATGCTCATATGTGTTCTTAGGCAGTCAAAAAACTGAATATGTGATTATAGCATGCTCATATGTGTTCTAATGCAGTCAAAAAAACTTTATATGTGATTCTATCATGCTCATATGTGTTCTTAGGCAGGCAAAAAAACTTTATATGTGATTATAGCATGCTCATATGTGCTCTAATGCAATAAAAAAACTCTATATGTTATTATAGCATGCTCATATGTGCTTTAAGGCAGTCAAAAAACTGAATATGTGATTATAACATGCTCATATGTGTTCTTAGGCAGGCAAAAAGTTATATATGTGATTATAGCATGCTCATATGTGTTCTAATGCAGTCAAAAAAACTTTATATGTGATTCTATCATGCTCATATGTGTTCTTAGGCAGGCAAAAAAACTTTATATGTGAGTATAGCATGCTCATATGTGCTCTAATGCAATAAAAAAACTCTATATGTTATTATAGCATGCTCATATGTTCTCTAAGGCAGTCAAAAAACTGAATATGTGATTATAACATGCTCATATGTGTTCTTAGGCCGGCAAAAAGTTATATATGTGATTCGATTATGCTCATATGTGTTCTAAGGCAGACAAAAAACTGAATATGTGATTATACCTGAGAGGGACCTGGAATCGAAGATCCCCTATCCTGAACAGCGGCCTTGATCTCATTTCGGAGAAAAAGGGCGACGGTGTATTGGAAGTAGTAATTCAGTGATTCATTAATGATCTGACGTACATCATCACCGGAAAGAATAGTCGGCTGCTTGGAGCTTATGTCGGCGTAAGAAGTCGGTGAGCCGTAACTGGAAGAACCAATAACTCGTGAAGTGTTCATATTACTCCCAAACCCGAACACGCGACCTTTTTTGGGTTCACCTGCTGCAGTCACTCATGCTGTAGGATCAAATGATGGATGCTGAGTAGCGTCATCGCCATATCGCTCTACCATCTGTTGCTCATATGCCTCCTACAAAATAATGTTTAAAGTATTCATTAATAATTAATTATAACATTATGATAACTTGCATATATATTGCAATGATTATTAATAGAATTAATACATACCGTTGTCGTTCTCGCCCTCTCTGATACGAAGACTCCCGTGGTCTTTCGTTTATGTGTTTCTACAAACACATCCTTATATGGTACACTGCCTCCTTTTTCTGCTTCCTACGAAGTTAAATGACAAAAGATTTAGTACACAAGTTTGCAACAATACTTATAAAATTAATATTATATATTGATGAGTTATCATTTTCTTTAGGTGGCTCCCAAATGTCTTAGATCCACCTGTGTGTAGATGGGCTTCGGGCATCTTCGATCGATTTTGTGCAGCCTTCGCAGAGCGATTTCTAAATGCATCTCCCGCCCACTTATCGCACATTTCATCCCAGTAATCTCTCCTGATAGTAATAGGACCATGGCCCTTCCACAGTAATGGATCATCTACTACGCCAGATGTTTTTTTTGCTGCAGTCTTCATAGTGTGCAGCATGTCTGCAAATCGATTGGCAGCCACCTTCTGCCACACCTTCCTTGCATCATTTTCTTCCACCATAGTTGCGAAGCGATTCGAAGCCTACAAATATTTTCAGAAAGTTAGTAGACATTGCTTAAATAAATTAAATATGAAACACATTAACTATGAGGAACAACTGTATACCATGAATGAGGACCATAATCTGTCTAACACCTCCTTTGGGTACTCTTTCCATTGAGCAACTGGTCCTGGTAGATGTTGAAGAAGTGAATTCCTAATCTCCTGTACTACTTCTTGTGGCTCAAACCTTGTGCTGCACATGAATTGTTACACAGTAAATATCAATATAAAATATTTAAAAGATATGCAATAATTGAAAACAAAATACTTACGGTCGATTATCGATATACACTATTCGAATGAGTCTTCTTGTGCCAGCCTGAGAAGACCATGTTTCCTGTGTTGGCTGTTGACTTGTGTGATCAACTGGTGTAGGTGGGTCGTGTACAGGCGCAACATCATCTGTAAAAAAATACATTAGAAATTCTCAGAATGCGCATTTGAACTAATCAAGCATCCAATTAGTTATATGATATACCTATCACAGGAGCCCGTGAAGATGAAGGCTGAGCCTTGCTACTACTGGATGAGCGATCACTATAACCTCCACGAACCATATTCTAACAAATAACATATGTCATACAATACATTCATATAATTCACATCAAGTATTACAATGCATTCAAGTCATTCACATCAAGCATTGCAATGCATTCAAATAATTTAAATCATTCACATCAAGTATTGCACTAATTCAAATCATTCGTTGCATAAATTATAATACATTCAGATAATTGAAATCATTCACATCAAGTATTACAATGCATTTGAATCATTCATATCAAGTATTACAATACATTCAAATAAAATTTTTAATCATTCACACCAAGTATTGCAATACAACTCACATCAAGTATTACAATGCATTTAAATAGAGGTTTGTAGTATAAGATTTTGCTCACTAGCTTGAGAATTCTTCCTCGTCACTAGTTTGACTTTCTTCTTCTTCTTCTTCTTCTTCTTCTTCATTGTTTGCCCATCCACTTGGTACATCATTTGGATCACATTCCTCTATGAATGTTTCATCGGCCAATGGAGATATGACATGCATATCATGCACAACATCGTGACCATAAGCGAAGTCATAGACATCATCTGATTGATAGTAATCACTGTCTTCAACTAACTCATCTTCCTGTAACTGATCATACTCGGGGTATAGTTTGGATTTCACCTTGCAAACTGCCCACCATTCATTTCTATCTGACTTTTTTATACTCGGATATGAAGTATAATAAACTTGTTGAGCTTGCAAGGCTAATATGAATGGTTCATATGTTCCAAACCTGGATTTATGATTCACCTCCACAATGCCTGAAGCTTTGTCGAGTCTTGTTGCAGTTGGATTAAACCAATGACACTTGAATATCGTAACCCTGTTATTCATGCCTAAGTAAGTCAACTCCATTATTTCCTCTATAACACCGTAGTAATCATGTTCATTTTCACCGTAGCTGCTACCCTTGACACACACACCACTATTTATCGTTGATTTGTTTATACCGTAGTCTTTTGTATGGAATCGATAACCATTTACGATATACCCGTTGTAGCATTGCACTACTTTGGTCGGACCATTTTCTAAATCACATATTCCTTGATCTTTAACATCACCATGGTGAACCTACGCACAGACATAAACAATGATTGTGATCACGATCAATTAAGTAACTTAGTGTTGTTTATAAGTACAAAATTTATGTTAGCTTCTTTACCAACTGTTTCAACCACTCCACAAATTTAGTTTCACGTTCTTTTTGTACTTCTGCATCAGTGAGATGTGAAACTTCGCTTTGCAACTCCAGATCAAATCGTCTGCAAACCACAAATACTTATATTATCGAGCCATGTATCCACATATAGAACATAAAAGGATTTATAATTGAATTGCATATGCATATACTTACTCGATGTATGGGTCGATCGCTGAGCAATTAAAAAGAATATAGATGTGTGATGCATCTTGCTCTCGATCTGTCAATACCCTTGATCGGCAACTACCAAATGCATGCCCAAGTGGTTGAAATATCGACAGCTTGTCAGCTACAGTTACTTGTTCTCCATCATCGTTACGGGGCGGGCATGTGTAACGTGTTGGAATATGAGGTTTGAAGTACATAGATGAGAAATTTGAAATCTCTTCTAAAGTGTACGCCTCACAAATAGAGCCTTCTACTCTTGCTTTATTACGAACCTTTTTTTTTTAGGTCGAGCATGCATCTGACAAGAATATACATTTCAAATTTTAAATATCTGTCATTAAAGAGACAAATATAAAAAAACATATACCTTTCAAATGGGTACATCCATCGATATTGCACAGGGCCACCAACCCTTAGTTCATATGGCAGATGTATGATCAAATGTTCCATAACATCGAAAAATGCTGGCGGAAATATCTTTTCTAACAGATAAACAGTGGTGATGACAGAGTCCTCGAGATTCTTTACATCTGATACAACGACCTCCGATGCGCACAATGTTCTGAAAAATCCGCTCAACTCAGACAATACCCCCCATATAGGTTTGTCTAACATATCATGGAATGCTAGGGGTATCAATCGTTACATAAAGATATGACAATCATGGCTCTTCAACCCATATAACTGTCCATCGTCAATCTTCACAGCCCGAGCAATGTTAGAGACATATCCATCTGGAAATCTTAGTTGTTTCAACCATTGACATACATGTTTTATTTGATCAGGTCCGAGCACGTACTTCGCTTTTGGTTTCAGTACTTTGTCATTATACTCTTTGAGTTCCAATTCTGGTCTTTTACATATTAATTTTAAATCCATACGGGCCTTCGGATTATCCTTCATTTTTCCTTTAATATTCATTACTGTATTGAACACATTATCAAACACATTTTTCTCTACATGCATCACATCCAAATTATGTCGTATCAATAGGGTCAACCAATACGGTAGTTCCCAAAAAATAGATTTTTTCGTCCAATTGTGATTCTTCCCAAATCCACGGAAGGGTGTAGGACTGCGGGCATCTGTTAATACATCTGGAAAGTATGGCAATCTTCTTAGAATCTCTATGTCGGACAATCTTGAGGATGGACCTTCCGTTTCAGTTGTGCCTGCTTTAAATGCATTCTTTTGACGTCGGAACGGATGATCGCTGGGTAGAAATCGACAATGGCACTCAAACCACCAAGGCTTCCTTCCATGCCTCAATCTAAAAGCTTTGGAATCCTCCATGCAGTACGGACAAGCCAACCTCCCATGTATGCTCCAACCAGATAACATACCATATGCAGGGAAGTCACTGATTGTCCATAGAACAGCGACCTTCATGTTGAAATTTTATTTTTTGTGGGCATCATACGTGGTAACACCGTCATCCCACAGTACTTTTAGTTCATCAATCAATGGCCTTAGATATACATCAAGATTTTGGCCAGGTGAGGTCGGACCAGGGATCAACAGAGATAAGAAAAGATTTGGACGTTTCATACACAAGCTTGGTGGAAGGTTGTATGGAGTTACAAATACTGGTCAGCATGAGTATGGAGTTGATCTACCACCAAATGGATTAAATTCATCTGTACATAGATCGAGTCTAACATTTCGCACTTCCATTGCGAAGTTCTGATGAGTACGATCAAAGTGCTTCCAAGCTTCAGCATCAACAGGATGCGTGATCTTGTTTTCATCGTGTTGAACTTTATTTGCATGCCATCTCATGTGTTTAGCTGTTCTTGAAGACATATACAATCGCTGCAATCTAGGAGTGATAGGAAAGTAGCGGAGCGACTTGTATGAAACTTTTTTTGATCTCGTGCTACCATTGCCTCTTGTCTTTGGCTTGAACCGAGGATGCCCACATGACGGGCATGATATATCATTTTCCTGATCCTTGAAATACAATATGCAGTGATTTGGACAAGCATCAATCTTTTTGTAACCCATACCTAGAGCGTTGACCATAACTTTCGCACGATAGAAATTTTGTGGCAATTTCTCATCTTTGGGCAACATACTCTTCACAATCATGCACAAATGGTCAAAACATGATTGACTCAAATTATACTCGGACTTCAAATTCATTAGTTGAAGAACTGCAGACAAAATAGTGTGACTCTCACAACCGTTCCAAAGTCGCTGATCAGCATCTCTAAGTAAATCATAAAATCTACTAGCTGCATCGTTTGGTGATTCTTCATCTACGGCAGTTCTTACATCACTCTTACTCATAGCAGAACCCAGTTCTGTTCCTGCGGCATCAAATATCAAATCTGTATATGGATTATCGTGCACCACATTCACCCGTGCATCAAAATCGTTTCTAAATTCTTCTCCATGAAACATCCAGTTCTGATAATCATTCACAAAACCCTTCCTGTATAGGTGATGTCTAACGCTATGAGGTTCTACAAATCGATTATTCTTACAAATCTTGCAGGGACACCTAATCTGACCTGTAGGATCCACTGTATTGACACTTGCCGTTGCAAATTCAATAAAACTGTCAACACCATCTATATATTCATGCGATAACTCATTGTCCACTATCCTACGGTACATCCATTCACGGTTTGCAGTCATTCTGTCGTATGATGTTACGAATAGTATCCTAACGAATTAAAAAAAAAAATCAGAATGCAACAATGAAGAAAATATCAAATTTATCATATAATATATTATGTCAAACAATACCAAGAATTTTGATGCATACATTGATAACTTAATATTTTCATGTGCAAACTATTAATGACACGATACAATCATTTGAAGCATGCTTTTATTATAAAATTTCACATGGAAGTCAAAATCAAATTGAAAGTAACTACATGCAAGCATGGATACAATTACATCAAACATTGCAATACATCATAATCATTCATATCAAACAAATGGCAAACATGTACCTGCAGCAAACACACTTCAATATCTCACTAACTACTACCATGCTTAGCATGGACTCCGTACTTCAAAAATAAGAACACTTCCATATTCCTACATTAAAATCATGCTCAGCATGATCTCCGAACTCCAACAAAGCAACCCTAAATATCAACAACTAAGTGAGTGTGTGAACAATAAAGTGTTACATCTAATAAATTAAATAACATGTGATACGCCTGCATCACTTACTCACCACGGGTATTTACCCGATTTGCATTGTTTTTGTCATTTACTTACCACGGGTGGCGGGGCACAAGCGAGTTTCGTTGAGAAATCTGCACAAAAAAAATGATGTTTTAAAATGAAGTCACCATGAAAAAAAAACCTTTCAAACTTAGGACAATAGGATCCTGCCAACTCATCCTTGGGCGGATATGGATCAACGAATATCATATTTGTAGGAATTGTGACTAAATTTGCTAATGGGCAGCGCCGTTTGAAAAATGAGGTGTGGAGGGGCCCCGCTGAGCATTCAACGGGGCTCAGCTCTTGTGGAAGATTAGTTGAGGTGGCTCTGGCGATTGGAGGCACATGTAGGTGACTCCGATGAGGCTCCGACGGACATGGGAGATGCTCAGAAGGCTGTGGATGGAGAGGTGTGAGGGTTGAACTCGAGCGCAACGAAGGAGAGGGTGCAATGGGAAAGGGCTTTTCCTTGCCGGGGTCGACCCCCTGACGGGTTGAAAGCCTGTCGGGGTCGACCCCCTCACGGGGTCGAGCGCCTGCCGGGGTCGACCCTCTACCGAGGTCGACCCCCTGCCAGACAAGGCAGGGGGTTGACCCCCGGCCGGACATGGCAGGGGGTCAACCCCCTACCGGGGTCGACCCCCTGCCGGACATCAAAAGGGGTTGACCCCCTGCCGGGGTTGACCCCCGACCGAACATGGCAGGGGGTCGACCCCCTACCAGGGTTGACCCCCGGCCTGACACGGCAGGGGGTCGACCCCCGGTTGGACACAGCAGAGGGTCGACCCCCTATCGGGGTCGACCGTCTGGCGGAGTCGACCCCCTACCGGAAAACGTAGGGGGTCGACCCCCAATCCATTTAACGGTGGGGGCCCGGAAATACCTGCGGTTGCTCCGGGCGGCGACGGCGGCGGCGGAAGGTTGACGAAGATCGACTTCCGGCGAACGGTGGGGGTCGGCAGAGAGGTCGACGGGGATGGATAGGGCGGCCGAAGGAAGAGGGCGGCAGGAAGGAGAGGGCGGCGGGGGGGAGCAGCTAAAGGAGAAATGAAAAAGAGGGCTGGGATTAGGGGTAATGCGACATTTCGCGACGGCTTAGCGACGGATTAATTCTGTCGCTAAGCCATCGTAATTCAAAAAATGAAAAAGGCGACAAAAAATATTTCGTTGCCTAGGCCGTCGCTATTTTGCGACGGAATTTTAGCCGTCGCAATTCCGTCGCTAAATGCCATATTTATTGCGACAAAATATTCTCTCGCACAATCCGTCGCTACGTAGCGACGGATTTTGCGAGGGAATATAATTTGTCGCTAGTTTCGTAAAATTCTCCAAATATAGCGACGGATTCATTTCTCTCATTAATCTGTCGCTAAGTAGCGACGATATAACTCCGTCGCTAAATTCCGTCGCTAATCAACTGTTTTTTTGTAGTGGTATTATTTAAATCTGGCCATACAAATGTGTTCGGCATGGTCGATTTACTAGAAAACGATATTTGGATTGTGTTTTTTTGATAAAAAAATATAACTTTTTAAGCCTTGAATCTTTAAAAAGAATCTTAGACTCTTATTTTTTTAAACCTTATAAAAAACTGCCTGCATGTCGGAATCACATGATCTAAGAGTCGATTCCTACAAAAACATGCATGTAGATTTAAAGAAAACATGAAAAACTCTTCAAAAGTCCAATTAGCTAAAAAAATGGTTAGCAATTACCACCACCAACAACAACAACAACTGCGTCTTCATCCCAAAACAATTGGGGTCGATGATATGAACCAAAAAAGAAAATTATTCTGGGTCTTCCACACGAATCTTCCTCCTTCAATCATTTCTATCAAATGTCATATCCTCGGTGAGGTTTAAAGCATTCATATCATTTTTTATCATCTTCATCCAAGTCTTCTTAGGCCTACTCCGACCTCTTTTAACTAATATATTTTCCTATTTCTCCATTCTTCTAACTGGAGCATCATTAGGCCTTCGTTGAATATGTCCAAACCACCATAAACGATTCTCACTCATCTTATTTTCAATGGATGCAACGCCTCCCTTCTTACGTATCTCCTCGTTTCGAATCTTATCTTTTATTGTATTTTCACACATCCATCTAAGCATACGCATCTCAGCTACACTCATTTTTTGAATATGATGTCTCTTGGCAGCCCAACATTCTGTAACATATAGTAAAGCAGGCCTAATTGTCATCCTATAAAACTTTTCCTTCAACCGCAATGGCATTCTACGATCGCACAACACTTCAGTTGCACTTTTCTATTTCATTCACCCAACCTTTATCCTATGATTTACATCTCCATCAATTTCTTCATACTTTTGAATGATAGATCTCAAATATTTGAAACAGTCATCCACCAGTATTTCTTGCTCACCAAGCTTCACTACACTCTCATCACTACTCTGTTGCTTACTAAACTTATATTCCATATATTTTGTCTTACTCTTACTCAACTTAAAACTTCTTGCTTCCAATGTCTGCCTCCATAATTCTAACTTAGGATTAACCACAACTCTAGACTCATCAATCAAAACAATATCATCAGCAAACAACATACACCACGACACATTTTCTTGAATTGATCTTGTAAGCTCATCCATCACTATATACACCCAGTACCTCCTTAGCCACCTTTCTCATGCCACCCGCTATCTTATTTCGTATTGATTCTGAATCCTCCTCGAGACACCAATCAGCTTCCTTAACTACCTGCTCTATAAATATTCCTTGTTTAGCTCCTTTCAGTGCCCACCAATTAATTCTAGGATATATCCTATGCCTATCCCTTTTGCGGCCTTTTCTAATTCTAAGATCTAAAATTAAGACTCTATGTTGTGTATCTACACTTTCTCCCGGTATAACCTTACAATCGATGCAATAACCCCTATCTTTTTTTCTAAGTAGAAAAAAATCTATCTGACTCGTATTAACCCCACTTTTAAATGTTACTAGGTAAGATTCTATCTTCCTAAACCAAGTGTTTGCTAAGATCATATCATAGGACAAACGAAAATCTAAAATTCTTTCTCCACTTTGATTTCTTTTTCCTATATCATAGCCTCCATGGATACTCTCAAATTCATCCCTACTAATACCTACATGTTCATTAAGGTCACCGCCGATGAAAAGCTTTTCTCCATAAGATATCCCTTGTACTACTTCATCTAAATCTTCCCAAAATTAATGCTTAATGGAATCATCTAAACCTACTTGAGGTGCATAAACACTAATAATATTAATAATATTCATACCTAATACTAATTTAATAAGTAAAATCCTATCACCCTTCCTACGGACCTCAACTACATTATCTATAAACTCACGACTAATAACAATCCCTACTCCATGAATTTCTATTCCTATTTATTCGTGTATATCAAATCTTATATCCCTAAGGTTCTATCACTTTTGCTTTCCCACCTACCCATTTGGTCTCTTGTAGACATAAAATATCAATCTTTCTCCTACACATACCATCTACTAACTCTACCTACTTACCAGTTAAAGACCCTATGTTCCAAGTGGCTAACCTAATTTTATGGTCTTGAACTATCTTCTTTACCTCCATCTGTCCAACAAAGTGAGGGAACCCTTGCCTATTTGACACCACAATCGGGCGCCGGTGTGACGCGTCGCTTCTTGGCGACGACCTAGCAACTCTTGCCCATTTATCACTGCCTCCGGGCCTATAGAGTACAGCGCGTCGCTCAGTAGAGAACGCCCCAACGAAATTCTCATATTGGTTCATATTTATAGGGTGTGACTAAGTTTTTATGTTGGCTGTCGTGAACCTACTGCAACCCTCCTCCTTTATCCGGGCTTGGGACCAGCAGTGTATAACTAAACAGTTATACACAGGCGGAGTTGGTTAGAAATTACCGCATTCTATATATATATATATATATATATATATATGTAAGCGTGTAACAATGAACGCAAGAAGTGTCCACCATTATTGAACTGCTATCCACACTGATCGCGCAAAGATCAGAGGCAGAACATTATTTTTTTTGCAAAAATACACATTTAGCAACCATCGTGATGGCTGGTAAATGTGTATTTTCCATCCAACACTGCATTGATCTTGCATAAATCGGATGCACCTTGCATGTCTGACACGACTTCAATGGGCTTATATATATATATATATATATATATATATATATATATATATATATATATATATATATATATATATAGAGAGAGAGAGAGAGAGAGAGAGTAATGGGTAATTAAGTGATAAATGAAACATGCTAAATGAGTTTTTTTTTTTAATTCTAACCATACATGTGATGTATGCACTTGATTTTATAAGGATCTAGATTTTTTTAACGTTCAAAAATTCAAAGGTCTGAAAATTTTATAAAATTTTGAAACTTACCTTTATGGGGGTAGGAATTGCAAAACAAAATAATGGAAAGCTCCAGCACGTACCCATTTCTTTATATATATATATCTCTTAAGTTAAGACATTTTTTTTTGTAAATTAACCTAATAAAACCTACGCCGCTAACATTAGAACATAGTATGATGTCCTTGTGAGCACATAATTGCACTGAAAAAAGTCACAGCTTACTCTTTAGCATGCACGTCTGTGATGCCTGACTTGTCATTGCCTCGAAAACAAAGCATTCTCAAACAAGTGATACGACAAGATGGGCACAGAATTGCACAGGACGACATGACAACATAAGACATTCATATCAATAATTGATGTTGTTGATGGCTTCAAGTTGGGTTGTGACTACAATAGTTTACCTGAAACTTTTTACAATTTCAAGGAGCTCGCCCAGAAAACTATAAAAACTACATGCTCTTTTCTTGCATCTAAAGCTCTATGATAACCTGGCTTCCAGAAAATGAAAGCTTTTTCTTTTTCTATAATACGAGAAACAGTCTTTTATGTTTTTATTACAAAATCTGCTTATAACTTTCCCTTCATTCTTGTTTGGTCATTCATTTCCATTTAACCGGATCTATAGGGTTCATTTGGATCTATTCTTGTTATTTAGATTGTTTTGTATTTATTTAATTTGAATCTTAGTTTAGGATTATATTTTGAATCTTCTTGAGTTTCAAACCTATATAAGATCTGCAGTATTAGGTGTTCAGGTTTTTCCTTTTTTTATTATAAGTATTCATTGTAAAGAGGCAGAAGAATAAAGATGAATGAATGATGAGATTTCTTTAGTTATATTATTTTTGTATTTTTTTATAGTTTCTTAATTCCTTACTATGCTAGGGTGCCATTCGTGCAGGGTTCAGGAGCGATCCACTTGTCCACTGCATCAATGCATATATGCATTATTCTATAACTCACTCGAGCAAAGAACCATGCATTTTCTTAAAGAGGTTGATTTTTATGCAGCTGAATCTTACACTTAGCATGCAACTCTACTACTGCTCACCATCCATCTCTTACATTTCTTGAGATGGACACTGCACCCAACTCGAGAAATGCCAAGATAGATGGCTGTCAAACAGGTTGCTGCACACCCACCATGCAGCCACTCTGCATATAATGTAAAATCTTTCTTAAATAATCACTTATTGCTTCATGCTTTGTGCATGACTTCTTGCATGCACCTGTCCTATTGCACCATGGTCATGAGTAACTTGTATTCATCTTCAACAAACTCTAAGTCTGTGTAAGTTTCTGCATGGACTTGGATAAAATGAATCCAACTTTAGCCATACGGGGACATTTCATTAAGCTGAGTCAAATAGAAAGAGAGACTATGAGTGTGCCTCTTTTTCGATTTATAGCCTGAAGAAAACGCATCAGCCACGAAGACAAGGTCACACTGGCTCAGCCTGCCATACTTACAGTCGTTATGCTAGCCTCTATGAGATTGTAGTTGGATTTGGATCAGCCAAATCCCATCCATCTCCTGGGGATATCTGCCATATCCAAGGCATTGAAGATCCTGTGTCTATCACCCAACGACTATGGGTTTCTATACAGGGTTGAGCCAGTATTTGGTATTAAAATGACAAATCCAAGAATTGCCAAATCACGTATCTATTCAGGAACAGGTATTTTCTGTCACAAAGATACGGGTATGTCCTGACACGTGACTCGGGTTTGACACGCGAGTTAAAAAATTCTTTGAAAAATAAGATACAATGGCATAGATTTCTATTTCTTCATTAACAAAGTCTTTGTTTTAGATTTTAATATGTAAAAATGCATTCTTTATCGAAACATTATTAAAAACAATAAAAATTATTTTATAATATTTAAATGATGCAAGTATGTGTCATGGACACATGGATGCAAACAGGTTGGACTCGGGTCAGATCTAGGCATTACTGACCTTATCGGGTTTGACATAATCGGATTCGGAGTGGGATGGAAAAAGATAAAACCCAACCCAGATCCGACTAGCATTACCGGTGTACACTTAATCGGTTCCGGGTTTTAGATGGGTTTGGGTTCAGGTTTGAATGCAAAACACAATACCCAACCTGAATCCAATTATTAATCAGATCCAGATTTACCTATTGAACCCGACTAATCGGACTGGGATTCGGGTCGGATGTCAAGATACATCAAACCCGTTGATATCCCTAATGACACCCACTGTAAATGACGTGTAGTTTGACAACCAACTAGCGTGGGCACCTCCTTGCCAACTACCATCTTCCAAACAGTATTTACAACCAGAGAGTAAATTAAAAGGACAGTTGAAAAGGGTGTCTCTCAAACAGAAACCTAAATGTAGCAATAAAGAAAAGTGGCTTGAGGTCCCAGGCGGCCATAATTGACATTATCATCGTTCAATGGTTAGATATAACTAGGGGTGTCAACCCGTCGGGTTTGGTCCGGACCCAAGTAGAACCAGACTTGGGCCCGATTTTTGGATATAGTATCGAGTCAGAACTGGAGTCTAATCGGCTCCACTATAATAAAAACCATACTCGGACTCGATAAGAACTACATGAACCAGACCTGGACTATACCCGGTAAAATAATAATTTTATCATTTTTATATTGAAAAATTGCGGGTCTTAATCGGAACTTGGGTTTGGTATAAAAATTCATAAACTATACTTGGATCCATGTATTAACCAGACCTTTGAGTCCGGACTCGGGTCTTATTATTTATCACCATACCCCGACCTTATAGGGTTTGGTTGGGATCGAGTCCAGGTAAACCCGACCCATTGGCACCCCTAGGTATAACAACAAACTTCTTTACTTCAACATACTTATTTGTTTATTAGCCGTATGACAACCATCATATCTTAGTTGACGCCTTCAGTTTGTCATTTTCCACCCTCTCAAATCTCATGATCCTTTTAGATAAAAGAATTGATATCGCCAGTTTAAGACTGTACTCTTTCCCCATGCCCACCAACCACTCATTCACGAGCCTTACACATGCATGCATAAGTATGGCAAGTTGAAACCATGGGAAGCCCACAAGTCAGCAAGCAACTAGGGATGCAAATAGGCTTGATATAGCACCAAAGGGGTTTGGCTTAGTGGTATGGGACCTAGGCCACTAGGCAAGTGATCTAGGTTCAAATCCCATGGGCCTCACTCCTTATGCAAGTCAAAGCATGACAATCCCCTGAGGGCAAGGGGTAAGCCCACAGAGTTTTACGCTATCAGGACAGCGACCGTAAGTATGGCAGGCAAAGACAGCGCGGCTAGGTCTATGATCTTGGAGGTGGTTTCTCCGTGTAAATATTAAAAAAAAATAGACTTTGATATAGTTGGATAATCCAATCCATATCCAATTTGTTAGCACTCCTAGTCGCGCAAAGTCGACTGTGCATGTTACTTTTGTTTTATGAGGTCAGAAAATTTCATTTTTCTAACCATATAGATGTGATCTGTATGTTTGTGTTTATAGGAAATACTTCTTGGGGCATTTGATTCTGATGCATGATAGGTTTTCATAAGGTTTCAAAAATCAACGACTGATAATTTTTATTAATTTTTTAGGCTCCAAATGCCATTTTTTCATTCAAAATGCATGATTCAAGTGTTGATTTCTAATAAATCATTCATGCTGAACACATCTATGGTCAGAATTAAAAAAAAAATACACGAGAAATTCAATAGCATGTTCCATTTAGCATTGTGCCCATTTTGTAGGTTTCAGGTATCTAATATTTAATATTTACAATTTCAGGTATCTCCTTCAGTGTTAACTATCTTTTTCAATTTATGCAATCACCCAACAATTTTGTACAATCTGCTAGTAAAACGGATCCTTTGATATGTCCATAGTATTGTTGATTATGGGTTTCATTAATTATCAAAATCCCGTTTAGAAGTATATGCTTTTTAAAATCTAGATTTTATTAGTAGTTTGTACAATCTACAACTGGGTTTTTGTACATATTTTGGTGCTAATTTCTTATCATGGAGTGCTAAGAAACAATCTGTTTTTGCTCATTCTATCCATGGAATTGAATATTGATCAATGGCCTAAGCCACCGCAGAACTTACTTGGATCTCATTCATTCTTTGAGAGATATGTGTCTACAGCCTCCCATGTTATTTTATGATAATTACTTTCCAATCAAAAAAGAAATATATCGAAATTGATTATCATTTTGTATGAAAAAAGTTGCATTTGATACCTTGTTATTCAATTTGCATCTTTTTTTTTATATTTAGACGGAGAAACCGCCTGAAGGATCAGAGACCTAGTTGCGCTGGCTCTGCCTGCCATACTTATGATCATTGTCCTAACAACGTAAAACTCTGGGTTTACCCCTTGCCTCCAGAGAGTCGCCCCACTTCCGCTTGCGACGCTGATGGGATTTGAACCTAGCAGCCTAGGCCCGATCCCACTGCACCAAACCCCTTTGGGGCCAATTTTCTTCTTCCTCTAACCAAGTTGTACCATGTCAGGCACTAGTTCGATTAAAAACTCGAGTCGTACAAAGATTTGGGTTTGAATTTCAGGCCAAATTTGGACTTGAATGTCTGACTCATCCCAATTTTAGGCGGGTCATAATAACAAGAGCATATTCACCAAGTACCTTGTAAAGTACTGGGCCTCCTCCTTCTAAAGGCTGGGGTCCCACATCCCCCTCCTCCAAAACAACCAAGTACATCTTAAAGTACTCGATCCGATCACTAGATCCTCCCTCCATAATAACATACCAAGCCATAAGGAGGAAATTGGTAAGAACTGCCCACCAAGACATAAGGAGATAAGGTTAAGGGAAAGAAATTAAGAAAATCATAGAAAAATCAAGAAATGATCATGTAACTGAGGTGGATCAATCCTTTAAGATACATCAAATTCCCATGTATATAGAATCAAGATAGATATGGAAAGGGGGATTTTCTTTGAGTCTCAAGAGATGAAACAGATAGGGCCAATAAATTAGCAATATATAGACTATATATAGTTGATACACGATATTAATGACAAACGGTAAATTGCCGATATATAAGTTTGGACCATGCTATGTACCATAGCAAGGATAGTGTTTACAAATATCAACGAATAGACAAGTCATATCCCTATTAGATTTTTTTTATATTTACATGGAGAACCCACCACCAGGATCAGAGGCCTAGCCTCCCTGACTCTGCTTGCCTAACTTACAGTCGCTATATTGACAGTGTAAAACTCTGTAGGCTTACCTCTTGCCCCCAGGGAGTCGCCACACTTTAGTTTGCACAAAGGGTGATGCCCATGAGATTTGAACCTAGACCACCTGCCTAGCAGCCTAGATCTCATCCCACTATGCCAACCCCTTTGGGGCTATCCCTATTAGATAGCTCGTGTTTCTTCTCATAAAACAGGTCATCCAAGTTTAAATGGCATGCACCTGCATTGTTGCTCCTACTTAGATAAAGGGTGGTTCATAAAGTCACAAAATTGAAGGAATGTCACAAGTTCAAAATGTGAGGTGTGCATCTCTTGTGACAAGGTGAAAGCTGGGTGTACTCCTTGATTGGCAAAAAGGACAGGACGTTCTACACCCACGAATGTTGTGAACAAGGCATGGGTCAGCTGATTGTACTTATGGCATAAAGTAATCTATGATTTTTCAAAAAAAAATTGAATGACTTGCATTAGCCATTGTAATGAAAGTTTCATACTACATAAAGAAAAACATGTTTTGTCTCTATTCATCATTTTTGTATTTCTAAAATGTAATGACGAGTATACAAAATTTTGCAAGTGTAGCTATTTCACCCTCCTCAAACTCTGGGAGAATTGATTAAGAGCTTGAACCTAAAGGGAGCCTCGGGCAAACAACAGACGGATACTCTAGTCTGAGCCTGACAAACTTTGAGCTCTTCAAGATGAAAACCGAAGAGTCCATCTTCGATATGTTTATGAAATTTACCAACATTATCAATGGGTTGAAAGCTCTTGGCAAAAAACACCCAAGCTCAGAGCTAATGAGTAAGATATTTCAGTCTCTTCCAAAGTCTTGGAGTCTGAAAGTGATTGCCCTCGAAGAAGCTAAAGATCTCAACAAGATATACTTAGACAAATTGATGGATTCACTCATTACCCATGAAATATCTTCGAAGAGAGAAGATAATGATATAGAAGTAAAGGAGAAAAAGACTTTTGCTTTAAAAGCAAAGTCATTAAATATGGATTCAAGTTTCGATAAAGAAAAAGCAAGTGAGAAAGAAGAGTTTGACATGATTACAAGGAATTTCAGAAAATTCCTTAGATATCAAAAGAGATGTCAATCAAGTGGTAGGAGATTCTCAAAGAAATCATCTTCTCTGAAGGATCAACCAAAAGATAAAATCATTTATTTTGAATGCAAGAAATCAAGATACATTAAAATTGATTGTATCTCATTGAAGAGGAATCTCCATAACAAAGAGAAAAAGAAAAACAAGAAGATTATGATGCAACTTGGAGTGATGAAGATGACTCGTCATCCGATGAAAACAAAGATAAAGTTCCAAATGTTTGTTACATAGCCAATCAAGACGAACATGATAAGGTAATTGATGGTGAACACACTTCTTGTTCTTATAATGAACTTTTAGAGGCATTTGAAAAATTGTTAAAAAAATTTGATAAAGTTCGAATTGAAAACAAAAGACTTAAGAAAAATGTTAAGTATTTAATCAAACACATTGAATGTTTGCAAAGTGAAAATGATGTTTTACTAAATGAGAAAAATTCTATTTGTATTAAAAATGAAAGTTTGCAAAATGAAATAATGTTTTGATAAATGAGAAAAATGATGTTTATAGCAATAACGATTTGCTTGATAAAACAAATATTAATTTAAATAATTCCCTTGCTAAATTTGTTGGTGGTACCAAAATGTTAAATGCTATATTTGGCTCACAAATGAGAGTTTTTAGAAAAGAAGAAATAGGATATTTTTCAAAGAACACTCCTTCCAAGAGGCATTTTGTCAAAGAAAAATTGTTAAGTACTGTATTTGCCACTTGCAATTTGTATGGCAAGAAGGGTCATGTATACAATGCTTGTTGGTTTCAAAAGAATTGACACATGATGAAAGCCAAGTGAATTCTCAAGGATCAACTAAGATTATAGACTAAATCAAATGGACCCAAACAAATTTGGGTACCAAAAGCCTCTACATGAACTTATTTTTTTTTAAGTATGTCTTGAAGCCAAGATTGATGATGATGTATGGATCTTGGATAGCGTATGCTCAAAACATATGATAGGGGATAAATCATACTTTTACTCTCTCATAATGCAATTGATCGCAGATCAGTTGTCTATGGAGACAATGGGAGAGAAAAATCATTGATATAGGCACCATTGGTAATGAAAGTTCTAAACTCATTGAAAATGTATTTTGTGTAAAAAGGTTAAAATACAATCTTCTTATCATTAGTCAACTATATGATAAGGATCATAAAGTTAGTTTTGATTAATCTCATTGTCAAGTAATCAATATTAAAACTAATGTTAAAATTCTTGGAAATCGTGTTGGCAATATTTATGTTGCTAAATTAGACAAGTTGCATGATTCTAATGTGTGTTTCATATCTAATGGCAAAGATGATTGTTGGTTTTGGCATAGGAGACTTGGTCATGCAAGCTCTAGTGTTATTTCTAAAATTGTTTAGCATGATCTTGTCAAAGGTTTGCCAAAATTGTGTCTTGCTTTGGATAAAGTATGTGATGTTTGTGCAAGAGGAAATCATACAAGATCATCCTTTAAATAAAAAAATATTGTTTTCACTTTAAGACATTTGAAACGTGTACATTTATATCTTTTTTGTCCTTCAAGGATAAATAGTCTTTGTGAAAAAATATTTGGTTTTGTTATTATAAATGATTTTTCATGTTTTACTTGAGTCATTTTTCTTGTCAACAAAAGCAATGCATTGCATGAATTTATCAAACTTTGCAAGTGTATCTAATTAGAAAAAAGCTTTTCAATTCTTCATATTAGAAGTAATCATAATGGAGAATTTAGACTTTTCAAGTATTATGATGAAAATGAATTCTCTCACATTTTTTCCGTCTCTAGAACTCCTCAATAAAATGAAGTTGTTGAGAGAAAGAATAGAACATTGAAGGAAATGACTAAAACGATGCTTTGTAAAAATATTCTTAAATATTTTGTGGTGAAGTTGTTGCCATCACATGTTACCTAATATATAGGGCTATGATTAGACCCTTTGTTAAAAAGACCCCTTATGAACTTTATAAATGAAGATAACCATACAAGTGTTACTTTAAGTGTTTTGGATATAAATATTTTGTTTTAAATAATCGAAAAGACAATTTAGATAAATTTGATGTCAAAAGTGATGAAGGCATATTTCTTGGATATTCATTGAACTCTAAAGTTTATAGAGTATTCAATAAAAGAACACTTGTTGCTAAAGAATCTATTCATGCGTTATTTGATGAATCTAATATTCCTCTAAATGAAATCATTGTTGATGATGAATTGAATATCTTTGATAATAAAAAGAAAAATAAAAGCATGAATAAAAAAATGATGTTCAAAATGAATTGAATCTTTCTTTGGAAGACTTGCAAGAGCATAATGTTTAAGATGATAATCTTTTTAAAGAGTGAAAATATGCAAAAGATTATCCCAAGAAAAATATCCTTGAAAATCCAAGTGAAGGAGTAAGAACAAGTCACTATTTGAATAGCATATATAAGTTCTTAGGCTTTGTGTCTCAAATTGAACCAAAGTCAATTAATGTTGCTCTTAATGATGAATCATGCATATTAGCTATCACTACAAGAAAAATGCTAATTAGCGACGAAAATTTGTGACGGATTTTTTCCGTCGCAAATTTGCGATGGATTAGTAAGCGAAAACTATTTGTCGCTAACATTTAAAATATTTGCAAAATTAGCATCGGAAATATCACCGTCGCTAATTAGCGATGGATTAGCGACAACATTTTTTCGTCGCCAAAACACTACAAAAATTGCTAATTAGCGAGGAAATTTTTCTATCCCTAATCTGTTGCTAATTAAAGATGGATTAGGGACGGAAAAATTCCCTCACTAATTTTGTCGCTAATTTTCGATTTAAACCGTCACGCCTGAGGCGCGAAATTTTCCCTCCCCCCGTTCAAAAATTTTCCTCCCTCTGTTTTTTCCTTCCCCCCGTTCGATTTAAACCATCCCCATCTGAGGCACTTCTCAGGAAGCCAGAAGCCCCGCCCTTCCTCTGACGACGAGCAACGACCTCTCGCACCACAGAGGTCGATCTTCTTAGGCACTTCTCGCACCATGTGCAACTAATTTGCTTATTTTTTTTTGTTAAAGGGTAGGGGTGGTGCTTGTGTTTCCAGGTTCGTTCTATGGGTTCTTTGATCGCAACCGTGGAATATTGGGTAAGTACTATTGCGATGATTTGAAATAATTTGCTAAATTTTTATTTTTTTTTAACGGATAGAGATGTTGCTAGTTGGTGCTCGTGTTTCTAAGTTCGTTATTGAGAAAGGAGAATGTCTTTTTAGACGATTGATGGTAAAGGGACATGCTTATCTTGGATTATTTTTTAGCCAAATCTAGAACAATTCACAAAAGAATCGGTATCGATTCACCTGAATCGTTGGTCAAAAGATTCAGGCCGATACTGATACTGACAACACTGAAATGAATAGAAACGATCGGTTGGCAAGGTTAGGAAAGTTGGAAAGAAAGACGTAAATACTTGGGTTAATGCCAGCATCCTTACAGACTCTGGCGAGCCCTGCTCAGTCTCAGATTGCGTACTACTTTGCAGTGATCCCTCTATCCCCGTCTCCTCCTTCTCGGGCACCAACGGCACCTCCATCTTCCGCGTCGTTGTCCAGCCCGACGCCTCCTGCAAGTTCTCCCCCGTCAACCCTGGCTACGCCGCTTGCCTGGACCGCTCCTCCCTGCGGTGCCCCTCGCTAGTCTCCACCGCTCGTCCCACCTCTCCCTCGCCGGATCTCGTCTCCACTACGACCCCTTCTCCCACCGTGACTGGCTCGCTGCGGAAGAGCGTCCCGACTCTGGAACGCGCTGGTTTTGTGCAAAAAAAATTGCTCCCTGCCGGAGAACGCGCCGACAACGAGCAATTTTTTTAAATTTTTTTTTTAAAATTTAACGATGAATTAGAGACGGATATTATCCATCGCTAATTTAAAATAGCGAAGGACTCGTGATGGATCATATCCGTCGCAAATTAGTGATAGAATTAGCGACGGATAAGTTTTGGCACTACTTAGCATCGAAAAATTCGCGATGAAAGTTATTTGTCTCAAATCCAACGTTAATCCGTCGCTAAACAGTTTAGCGACGGATTAGCATCGGATTAGCGATGAATTTAGGTCATCGCTAATCCACAGGTTTCTTGTAGTGTATGCAAGATGAGCTAAATCAATTTGATAGACATGATGTGTGAGATCTACTTTCAAGACCTAAAGATCGTAATATCATTAGAACAAAATGAGTCTTTATAAATAAGCTTGATGAATTTGAAAAAATCATTAGAAAAAAAGCCGGGCTGGTTGCCCAAAGTTATAGTCAAGAAGAGGTAATTGATTTTGATGAAACATATGCACCGGTAGCTAGATTAGATGCTATTAAGATGCTTTTGGCATTTGTATGCATATTTGTTTTAAAATTATATCAAATGGATGCTAAAAGTGTATTCTTAAATAGTTTTGCCAAAGCAGACATTTTTATAAAACAACCTTTTAGATTTGAAGATCCTCATTTTCCAAACCAAATTTTTGAACTTAAGAAAGCTCTTTATAGTTTAACGCAAGCCCATCGTGCTTGGTACGAAAGGCTTAGCACATTCTTGACTAATCAATGCTTTTCGATAAGATTTTGGGGTGTTATATATCCTCTCACTCTTATCCTTCTTCTCATGTCTAATGTTAGCCAATTCTTTTAAAGAATGGGATTGAGCTAGCATGCTAACTTGGCTAAGATGTTGAGTCACCATATTTATCCTAACTGGATCTTGTTCATTTTCAAACTGCCCCCCCCCCCCCCTCCCCTTCAAATTGAGCTGAATAAATAGGCCCAGTTTGTTTCTTAAGGCAAATAATTGTGATTTCAAGAGGGGCTTAGTAAAGATATTAGCAAGTTGATGACAAGATAAACTTTGTCACCAAATTTTCATAGGTAACCATCTTCCTGACACAGTGTTAATCGAACTAAATGTGTTTTGATCAATTAGGAAAAATTGAATTCATAGACATATGTCAGGCACTAATATTATCACAATGAAGGATCAATGTGCTAGAGACTCTGACTCCAATATTTCAAAGAATAGATAGTATCTAGGTAAGTTTGGCTGCACTGGATCTAGATATAGTGTTTTGCTTTTTTACACTCCAGGAAATGCAATTGGCTTCAAGAAAGGTGCAAAACCCAATGGTAGATCTTCTTGTAATTTAACATTTGGCCCAATCTACATATGAGAAGGCATACAAGTCCAAAGTGCTTTTGATAAAATTCTTATTCCATAATCTGTGGTCCCTTTTCAGGGGCAGCTCAAGAGAAGTTGAGACCCTAGGAGAAGCCTCCAAATGAGGCCCTAAATTTTTTTTATTGTACATAAAAATTGTATTATTTATTAAAGGGGTTGTATATTTTTTTTCTTAAATTCTGAATATCATTCATATTTATTAATTGGGTTCATATATATATTCATCATACTACACCAAAACAATACAAAATAGTTTAAAAAAATTACTTGCAAGATTTAAATTGGAGATGTTGATCATTGAGAGAGAGAGAGAAAGATGCTTGAATTAGATTTTGGATAATTATTTGAGGATGTTGATTATTTAGAGAGAGAGATATGCTTTAATTTAGGCCATTTAGGTTACCAATTTTGGTTAGGTTAGAATATTTAATAAATGTAATTAGCTGTAAAAAGTTAATGAATTAGGTAAAAAATATTACTATTACTTTGACGGTTTGAAATTTTGAGGATTGAGAAAATTTATTATTAGGTTTAGATAATTAACTTATTAAAATTGCTTAAATTATAGCTTTTGGATAATTAATAATTTATAATTTAATAATTACTTAAATATCCATATTAACCCTATTTGGACTCTAGCATGTGCCATGTGTCCATCATATGTAGACTCCAAAATTTGGAGGCCCCTCCAAAATAGGCGGCCTTAGTTGGTGACCTCAAATCTCAAAGAGGTTAGTCGGCCCTGTCCTTTTTATGGACTGAAGAAACCCTTTGGCCAACTGAAAATGTTCATTAGTGGGACTATTCACATAGTGGCTGATGTAATTCACACTAAAATAGAGTTTGGGTTGGGTAAAGGTGAGATATTGAAGATCCTCAATAATGCTTGGGTAGTGTGTAGGATTTTCAAATTTTTCATCATCCGTGGTGGTACAATCCATCTTGGTTGCCATTGGTGTGTTCATAGGTTAGCAGTTAAGCATCTTTGCCCCTTTAAATCAAGTAACGGGCATATTTAGTTTGTGACAAAAGAATTCCTTGTTTTTAATAAACCACTTTTATTCCCAAGAAATAAAGAAGTTTTCCTAATTGATAGGAAACTCTTTTCCCAAGCTTTTAACAGTCATCTATGAGATTTACTGTTGTCGGCAAGAATTATATTGACAACATAGATGAGTAAAATAAGAGATCCCTTGTTTTGGTGATCATAAGTGGAGATTTATGGATCGGCTAAGCTGCCCTTGAACCCGTAGTTAGTTAGAAAATCATTTAATCACTCAAACCAGGCTCGTGAGGCCTGTTTAAGCCCGCATATATAAAGCTTTTTGAAGTTGATCAACATTTTCATGATCAGTATAAATGTGATCATCTTGCAGACCTATATCAGATGCTTCACAGCTGGGTTCCTCATGATCATTATGGGCAGGATCACCATCATTTTTCCGTTGCCCAATTTGGCCATTATTATAATGAACATCACCATCATGCTGACCGTGATCATCATGGATCACGTTATTTTGATTCGCATAAGAATCGGCATTTTGAAATTTCTTTAGAATATAACCTTCTTCTTCAAGCATGAACTGCCCTTGGTGTTCTCAGTCACCATAGGTAGATAAATCTTCTTCTATATTTTCTTCTCAATAAAGAGACCGAGGGTCTTTATATGACATGTTATTTTCATCGAAAATAACGTGTCAGGGGATATACACACTCCCCGTACCCAGATGCAAGCATTTATATCCTTTATCTAAAGAACTGTACCCGAGGAAATTTTTTTGAAAAAGCTTGTTATTCGATGAGTGCATATCCCAACTGGATGATGGAAGTATCCATTACAGAGAAAGCATCGGCCCATAGTGTCTGAGGAGCTTGGGCATTCAACATCATGATCAGTTCTAATTCTGTAATGTTAAGTTGTTTTTTCTCTGCAACTCCATTTTGTTGTGAGGTATTATGCCATGAGATGACTTTTGATTTCAACATTTTTTTTAATACTTTAAGAACCTCTCACTTGCATATTCGCTGCCTCCCTCTAATTGTAAAATCTTTTATCTTTCTATTAATTTGTCGTTCAACCATCTATTGAAAAATGAGAAAGGTTTAAAAAAATAGGATTTCCTCTTTAGAAAATATAACCAAGTGAATCTGGATCAATCATCAATGAAAAACATCTTGATTATCAGCAGTGTTCATGGCAACAAGTGCTTCGGGTGCATCATAAGTGATTGAACCTGTTGAAGCATTTTAGGATTGCATTCTTTTAAAAAGAACTTAAAAAAAATATCTTTCAAAAAAAAGATAGATCACTCCTCCTCCTCCTCCTCCTCCTCCTCCTCCTCCTCCTTGGGATGACTGATTATCTCGCTTCTCAGATCTACAAGAGGAGAAGGCATAGGCGCCTCACCCGTTAAGAACCCTTGCATGTCTTGGCTCCCATAAGAACCATCATCTGCGTGTGCCAAAGGAAGAAAATTTCAATGATTTAATTTCAGGGTCACTAAATTGAAAGCATTTAATGGTATGGGTAGGATAAGGAAACAGTTGGGGTAGATGTTGAGGCCATGGCAAATGGAAACGAGAGTGAACGGTAGAGCTTCACTCTAATAGCTCTGATACCATAAAACCAGAGCAAAGACAGAGAGGCAAGCAAGAAGACCCTTGTCATAAAAAAATATATATATCATTGAAAACATTACGTTAAATTCAAGATATTCTCAAAATATCTGCAACATTTATTAAGCTATGATATTTCACCCCATTCAACCAACACGTCAATTTCAGAATGTTCCTTTGGCAACCAAAGTAGGAGTGTCAACGGGTCGGGTTTGGTTTGGACCTAGTGGAACCAGACTTGGACTTGATTTTCAGGTATGGTATCGTTTCTGAACCTGGGTCTAATTGAGTCTACTATAAGAAAAACCATACCTAGACCTGATAGGAACTACATGAACCAAGCCTCGACCATACATTTTTACATTAAAACATTACAGGTTTTAATCGAAACTGGGGTCTGGTATAAAATTTCACAAACTATACCTGGGTTCATGTATTAATCAGACCTTCGGGTTCGGACTCCGGGTCTTAATTGGGTCTTTTTATTTATGACTTTTGGACCCTATAAGGTTTGGTTCAGGTCGGGTCTGGGTAAACCCGACCCATTGACACCCCTAATCCAAAGTGTTGTTCCTGCGCACTCCACGTGGTACCTTTGGACATGGCATACACCATCAACAGCTCGGAGAGGAATTCTTTTGGATATGATTGGTCAGCAAAAGTCCCGTTACCCAAAAGGAAAAAGGAGAGAGAGAATAATATCCAAAGTCATGAATGGACCAAATCAAGGAAAGAGTACTAACGGCAAATCACTATAAAAGATATCTAAAACGGAGTAACAAAATGAGTAAAATCAAATTACTTTTGTTTAAACATCTCTCTCTCTCTCTCTCTCTCTCTCTCTCTCTCTCTCTCTCTCTCTCCTATATATACAAGGAATGGATCCGTTCAACCAAAAGAAGATCTAAAATCTGTAATCAATGATGATCAGATGGTGTTCCTTATCTAAATATCCTATTTTTGATCGATCAAATTCTACATATTGGACTTTTATCATTTATTCAGCAAGCAATTTGTTTTAGATTATAGATTTTTAATTTTTAAGTATGTTTTTTAAATTAGTAGTAAAAAACAATGACTCACGCTACTTTGTATTTTGTAAAATTTTAAATGCACAGTAAGCCATCCATTTTTCACCTATTCAAAACAACATATATTGATGTTGTAAAGCTTTTATATGAAGCATATTTCTTACTAAATAAATTGCAAAGAACAAATATATCAATGAAACACTCAAACATTAGAGAATGAGACTTGTTTGATCATCATTTTGGTTGTAGATTTTTTGCCTTTTCTTGGTTGGAAGATCATCTCTCTCTCTCTCTCTCTCTCTCTCTCTCTCTCTCTCTCTCTCTCTCTCTATATATATATATATATATATATATATATATATATATATATATATATATATATATATATATATATATATATGTGTGTGTGTGTGTGTGTGTGTGATTCTTCTTCTTCATTAATGAATTAAAAGATAAAAAAAAAAGAGAGTAACTCCTTTATAGTGGATGTGGATGTAGATCATACTGAACCAGTCAACTTGTTCCATGCGTGTACGAATCTTTTAGATATCACGTGAAAAAAAAAAAGGATCTTAAACACAAATAAAACCGTAGGAGCAACGAAAGCAACCCCAGAGTGAGAGAGAGGGCTTCTCTTCTAGTTTGAGTTTGGTTGCGTGCCCATCGTTTTGTCATGCGTGCCTGCTGGTCGGTGCAGTATCAGGCGTCGTAGGGCCCACTAAGACTCCTCCTTTTGTTCCTTCGAGATGAAAAGCGATATCATGTGGGCGGCCCTCACTCAATCACTTTCGGATTTTACTTATACATTACTTACCACTTATTAATAACGGCTGTGTGTGTGTGTGTGTGTGTGTGTGAGAGAGAGAGAGAGAGCATTTTCCTTTTATTATAGTTATTATCATTTAGAGCATAAGATTACAGTATAAGAATACACAAATAAATAGTTTGCCAGATACAAATTTAGATTCAGTAGATCTAGAGTTCATTTCTTCAATTTAGTTTTTAGAAAAAAAGTTTGTAAACAAGTCATAAAGTTTAATTTTTCAATTTGCCTCTCTTTGAATTTTTTTTTATTTTTTATAATGAGCTAGCTTAAGCTTGCTTAAGCTCATAGTTAGTCAGGTCTAACTTAGCTCAGATCAAGCTCGTAAAGAACAAAACAAGTCTTGCCCGAGCCAAGTTTGGCCGGTTCAGCTTGCTTACCAGCCTTCCCATTCCTAAGCTTTGATAGTTGCCATTTAGAACCTGATTGAGAGACTTGAATTGGAGGTGTGTTGTGGTTTCCCACAACACCTTCCGTTGTTTGGAAACATGATATTGTGAGAACACTGGCATTGGAAACCAAGTTGGCAGCATCAATACCACATTTTAACACCATTCACAAGCAATTGTTTTTGGCAACCCCATCCCCAACACCATATTTTAGCAATGACTGAAAGTTATTGTTTGGGAGCCTATAGATAGCAATGAGTTGCCAAATCCTGTATTTGGATGCATTAAGAGAAGCCATGTCCTTTGCCATTTTGGAAGTCAGGTAGGAGGCAGGTATGAAATGCATTAAGGGAAATGAAATAGGTATGGAGATTGAAGATGACATGGGTTGGGAGAGCCATCACTCGTCCCTTCTCCAATGGCACCCAAATGGGCAAAATAATGGGGATTTCGCGTCTCTCCCCTCAACTCCGGCGTGTTCGCGCTCTCAAACAATGGAGAAGCAATGTTTCCATCCCAATGCAAGGCTCCCAAACCAAACCTTAATAAAAAGGTTTTTGCTAAGACAAATTGCCTGTTTTATATCCAATATAATACCAAGGAAACCTAAATGGTGTGAAAAGATTGGCAATTTAGTGATTGGGTTGATAGTTGATACAATGGTAGACTTGGCAACTTTTATTTTTATATCTTTTTTTGGTTCAAGTGATCCCATGGATGTGATCAGCATGTTGTTTTTAATAAAAATCAACGACTGTAAATGCATAGTTTTTTTCTCAAACTCCAAAAATCATGTTTTTTTATCAAAAAAAACATGATCCCAGGGCGTTCTCCACTAATTCTAGCATTTTGAACGCATCTACTAGATTGAGTCAAAACAACTTCCATCATGAGATTCTAACTAGATTCCTTTTAAAAGGGAAGCTGAAGGGTTAGGCAGACATCTCTTAAGCCCTATGTGGCAGAGGGATTCGAACCTAGACCTTCAGCTTGGCACAGGACCCCGCTTACCACATGAGATACCACCTCGGTTGTGAGATTCCAACTAGATTCCTTTTAAAAGGCAAGCTTTGGGGGGGTTAGGCAGACCCCTAGCAGACATCTCTTAAGCCCCATGTGGCAGAGGGATTCGAACCTGGGCCTTCAGCTTGGCACAGGACCCCGCTTACCACATGAGATACCACCTCGGTTGTGAGATTCCAACTATATTGAACTTACAAAATCTATTTCAAGGTTGTAAACTGTTTCTTGACGGTCGAAGGGTAAGCCCTCAGAGTTTTGTAAACCGTTTTGGTGACTCATATAAGTTAGCACGAGGGACTTCAGCACGGTATCGTTCCTCGGCGAGGGAGCGTCGGACACCCCAAAATAAATAATCGACCGAAATAAATGTTAATATTTATGGACTATTATTAGCTAGTTCAGACTGTTTCAGTCTTTGCAGAATTACCGGTGACGTCACCATATCTGAACCAATTTCCAGACGCGGTCCCCCCCACCCCACCCCCACCGCACCAGGACGTAATTAATCATTAATTAATTAATATCTAATTAACCACGTTCCTTCTCTCAACCTTAAAGTAGTAGTACCCTGAGGAAGAACAATTACAAAACGAGCAAGGAATGTTAGAAAGTTAATGCCCTTAATTACAACAAGACCAGACCTTAATGACAGTCCAGTTCCCGTCTTACCGCGTCATTCTGCGCAAAGCGACGATATCCGATTAGTGTTTGACGACGGTAAGTATGGCAGGCTGAGCCAGCGCGATCAGGTCTTTGTGCCGGGTGCGGTTTCTTAGAGTTACTAGTCGAAATTCGAAACCAAAAGAAAACAAAAAAAAAAAATTTGCTATACTTCCACACTAATCTATCACTAATCTTGTTTTAGGGGGAGATGAATCGTGATGGGCCCCACACCGCAACGCGGAGAGCGTGACGTGTGAAGGACTCCAGAGGCTCGATCGCTGCACGCCCGGCCCATACCGGGGAACAACAGCCGTCGGATCGTTCGATCGGACGGCTGCCTGCTCTACAACAGCACGTGGTGGGCCCCGGGGGTACTGATACTGAGACGTCGACGTTTCACGGAGCGTAGTGTGGGAGACCCAATAACAGGGGGACACGTGGAAAACCGTGCTCGATTAGTCAAAATCAGGGCGCCACGTGGTAATTAATTATCCTCCCTCCCCCGTAAAAAAAAAAAAAACTCCCTTTCAGGAGGGAGAGCAACCAGAGATCGCCACGTGTCGGTTAACACGTGAAGCGGCCTCGCCTGCTGCTTGATTGCCAGTCCCGCACTAACCTAACCCCATGACATGCGTGGGCTTCACGCAGGAAAGAACCGAGATGATTTTTTTTTTCTTGCGACTCGGACCGATTCCTACGGTTTTCCGAGTCTCTTTAGTTTAATGTATTTTTAAATGTTTTTTAACAAAAAAAAAACGACTTGTCACCTTTATGTAGGCTATAGTTTAAAAAAATATGAACTTTTACTTCTAAACATATATTTTAAATATTAAAGAAGTTGAAATATTCAATTTTTTTTTATAAATAAACTTTCTTTTCCCAAAGAAAGCTTCCTACCAGTTATACAACCATACCGTTTGGGGTTCGAACTTGCAACCTTCCAATACAATTAGGTGGCATGCACCAAAGCGATGGGATACCGACCCTTAGCTTTACAAGAAGAGCAAAACAGGCAGAGAAGAATTTTTATAAAATAAACTTAAAAGAATGTTTGAAAAGTATGAAAGAAACATATGGTTTCATGCTTAATGAGAAACCCTTATTTGCTGCTAATGAAGGTAAGGAACCAATGAGCTAAAAATCATCCCTGCAAGTTATATTGACTTAATGTAACCACAGACGTGTTCAGCTTTTGCAATGTAAAAAAAAAAATATGATTTATTGAGTTATGAAATTTTTGCGGATTGTGGGTCATTGCTTTCTGAACCTCTTTAAAAAACTAATTATTTTTAGTAACCACGCCATTCAAAATAGGTTTCTTAGTAACAAATCATGTAGATCCCACTGTAATATTTGATGCACAATAAAAAAACATCTGATCAAACCCCACTGATGCACAAGTGTGTCTATAGCTTTTGGGCCACGTATGCCAGGGCGATCATGGAGCCTACCCAAGGTTTTTCTCCCTTTGACAAAGATTTTTCATCATAAAAATAAATAAAAAAATATTTAAAAAAAAATCATTTCTACCAATATTTACCCACTCCTACACAAGTCTTCCCGAGTCTCTAATTGTACGAATCGATTCGCCGAGACTTTTAAACAAGAACCCGGTTCGTCTAAACTGTGGGCAAACTGACAGAATTAGTTGGTAGTACTGCTAAATTAGTGGGAGACAGTCTCTCTCTCCCCCTCTTCTCTTTCCTTCTGTTCTTGCTTGCGTAAAAAGAGACCCATTTACAGTGCAAAGGTTGATTTTATTAATATTTTTCCCTTGTCATGATAATCATCAATAGAATATTATTATTATTATCATTACCCTCTTGACTCCCCTTTTACCGCCATCTTTCATCTCATTTATTATATTGGGACCATCGGGTGAAGGATGGGGAATCCTTCCCTCTCTCTCCTTCCCCACGCCATAAAAGACCAATAACGATGGCTTAATTCCTCTCTCAGATCTCCAATCGACAGAACAAAGGTAGTTTGGTTTAAGCTTAGCATCATTCACCTCAGAGTTTTGTTTCCCACCACCCAAAAAACAAAAAAGGAAAAAAAAAAGTAAAAGAGGGAGAAGGGGGGAGCCATGGATTTAAGCGTGGTGCCATACGGGCAGATCTCACCGGAGGCAGAATGCGGGAAGCTGGAGAGGAACGGGAGGGCGGCGGTGGTGGAGTCTCGGTTGCCGGTGGCGGCGAAGGGGAGGGGGGCGGCGGTGAGGTACCGGGAGTGCCTCAAGAACCACGCCGCGTCGATCGGCGGGCACGCGAACGACGGGTGCGGGGAGTTCATGCCGGACGGGGAGGAGGGGAGCATCGACGCGCTGAGGTGCGCGGCGTGCGGGTGCCACCGGAACTTCCACCGGAAGGAGGTCGGCGTCGGGGGGCGTGAGTGGTACGGCGCCGACGAGTGGGAGAGGAAGAAGGTGATGGTGGTGGGGCAGCAGAACCAGCTGCTGCGGGCGCTGCCGGCGCCGGCGGGGGAGGATGGAGTGATGATGAGGGGGGTGTCGCCGGAGGTTGGGGAGGGGTTGGGGAGGAAGAGGTTCAGGACGAAGTTCACGCCGGAGCAGAAGGACAAGATGATGGCGTTCGCGGACAAGCTGGGGTGGCGCATACAGAAGCACGATGACGTGGCGATGCAGCAGTTCTGCATGGAGGTCGGGGTGAAGCGCCACATCCTCAAGGTGTGGATGCACAACAACAAGAACACGCTGGGCAAGAAGACCGAGCCCCTCACCGTCTGATGATGATGATCATGATGCCTATGATGATGATTGGATGGGTTAATGATCTCTCTCTCTCTCTCTCTCTCTCTCTCTCTCTCTCTCTCTCTGGCATGGACACACTGAGTATGGTTGGTGTGTTGGTGTTACATACTGCATCATCCATCCATGCTCCTCTCTTTTTTCCTTATGGTTTTCTTGCTTTAGTTTTCTGTTTTCTCTCTTTTTTTTTTTGTTTTTTTGTTTCTTGTGGAGAAGCAAAGGAGCAGGAGAAGGAGAAACAAAAAGGGAAAATAGAGGGAGAGGAAAAGAGTTTGGGTTGTCTGATGTCGTCTTCTTTTTTTTCAATGTATTTATAATTTTATGGTGGTTGGAATGACGATTTTCCTTGCTTTTGGATCAAGGGTTGTGGTTCTGTTCATTAGGTATGTTTGTCTATTAATGGATGTGGTGAATTTTGGTTTGTGTGTATCTGTGTGTGTTGGGGGTGGGGGGATCTCTCTCTCTCTCTCTTCTTGGTTGTCTATCAGAACAAAAGCAGCATAAGGGTCTCTCTCTCTCTCTCTCTCTCTCTCTCTCTCTCTCTCTCTCTCTCTCTCTCTCTCTCTTCTTGGTTGTCTATCAGAACAAAAGCAGCATAAGGGACTCTCTTCTTGGTTGTATATCACAAGTTCACAACAAAAGCAGCATAAGGGACTCTCTCACACACACATCAGGGCAGCAGGAAAGAGATGTTTGGATTCTTGGAATCTCTCTCTCTACATATTTTGATGTCACGGTTCTGTTGGGCTGACAGCGTTCAACAGTGACTTGATTGGATGGTAAGGTGGGAGAGACTAGAGAGTGCTGGTTTTTATGTTTTTCTTGCATTTCTTTTGCTTTATTTTTTGTTCTCTAATGCCGTCCCTTTTTCCTTTTTTGGATCCGTTCTATGTAGACTGTTTTAAAAATCTCGTTAACACCAAGAAATAATGCCTATTTGGTTTGCTGTTCCATTCTAATGTTCCTTGCCTCTTTCAAAAGAAAAAACAGTGGGGATTTGGGTTCTCAGTTATGAAGGGTCAAGAAGCATATGATCATGTAATTGTTGGAAGTAACTTTCAAAGCTCCAAATTTGGATTAATTTTGCTTGTTTCTACTGTATATGTACATATATGCAAACACACAAAAAGAGAGAGAGATCTATAGAGAGAGAGAGAGAGTTGGAAATCAAAACCTGCAAGTGTTAATCCCCTAGCCTTTATTTTTCAAAGGCACGTATTAAATGAAAGATTTTTTGTGTAGAGATATGTTTATAAAAAAGAATCTTAAAAACAAGTGCTCATATTTCGTCAAAACATTATAATAAAAAAATCATCTTTCTCAAGAAAATAATTTGATTCAAAGCAAATTTTTTTCAGCAACAGATTGATAAACACATCTTATATGTTCAAATTAAGTAAGAACATGCAACATTGAAAACTAATTGTTGCATTCTTTGGTCGGTTAGGGGGGGGACCAATTCACACACACACACACACATACACCTTGAAAATGCACGATGTGAGATTGAACTCATTTTCTACTAGACAGGATTGAAGATAGGAGTTTATATGAGCTAACCATCGTTTATTTAGTACAAATAATTTTCTAATCTAACAATTTGGATGTGCAAAGTTTTCTATTTTATAGTTAACGTTTTTGTGCAATTTTTCAATTATTTACTACAAAAGATTTATTAATCTAACAATTTGGATGTGTAAGGTTTTCAATTATATAGTTACATTTTTGTGCATTATGCAACATTTTATTTTTATCTTTATTTTTAAATATATTTAAAATCTTTACTTCAATGCTTGTTTTAAAGTAAACGAACCATGGTAACTCAATTACTTGAAAAATGCTTGAATAGTGAGATCTTGTTGTCGATTTTGTGGTACCAACTACTGCACCAAACATTATATGTTTTCAGGTACAAAAAAATATTGTATTTTTGCCAACATGCATTGAGTGAAACATCTCAAACATGTGTCCGGTTGTGCTTTAGTTACCAATAATGAGGGGTCTTGTTTGTTGGATCCATTGATAAAATTGTTCTTGTCCAAACCACAATCTGAATGTGGCACATGAGAAGAAATACTTGCTACAGTGGGCATGAGAGGGACACCATTTGAGATGAATTGTCAACTCAAACTGCTAAACTATATTATCTTTAACCTTTATAGCTTGACAGAACATGTTTTCTGCACTCCTGTTCAATGTGCCCTTGCTTCTGACCATGCATCGTTTTGCAGAGGGATTTATTTCTTTTTTTTTCTCTTCTTTTTTCTTTTTTCACCAAATAAGTAAAACAAATAATGTAAACAAAATGCAAAGCCATAAGATCTGCAAGGATATAAACCCAAGGGGGGTTTGGGTAGCATGGTTGAAAAGGGCCTCGGCTGTTAGACGGGCAGTTGGGGTTATTGATTCTCGCGGTCGCGGGCGATGTTCTCCTTGAGTAAGCCGAAGCTGGTGGCTCCCTGGGGTCAAGGGGTGCGCGCGGGTTTACACCTCTCTCGAGTGGTTTTTTCCTTTCTTATATGAAAAGAAAAAAAGATCTGCAAGGATATGAGGGCCATGATCTCCATACATTGACTGCCGCCGTAGGTCCCACGTATCATGTCCTCATCATCTCTCTGTATGTCATAGTCTCAAAGCCTTCCCTTCACACTGTGATGTTGGTTAGCAACATACAGGTAGCTTGCCTTTGAAGAACATCCCCCACTTTTTATCATCATTTTTTGTGAATGTTTCAGCAACTTGTTCATCAAACCAGTATGTCCCTTTTTTTTTTTTTCCTTGGATGTCTTTAAGGCCTGTTTTTTCCTCTCTCTTTTTTTTCCCACACAGGGAAAGCTAATCTGAAGTGAGAGATATGCCGTGTTTTAAATTCTTTTTTCGCGCTGGAAATTCCTGCCAAGCTACGGTCAGGTCGCTTCTCCGATAACATAAAATCCCAAGTGCACCTTTGCCCGCGAAAGCATTCAAGGCTTGTTTGGATACTCTTCTAAGAAATGTGGACTCTCCTAAGAAAATGATTTCCTGAGTTGGGGAGGGTTCCTCTTAACAAAAAAAAAAAAAGATATGTACTTGGCCATAAATGAAGTGTAACCAATCAAAATTGTGTTATATAAATAAGATCAACTATTGTCCTTAATTCATAAGTTTTAAATTGATGAACCATATAAACTAGTTCCTAATTGTTTGTTCATTGAAAAAAAAATGAGTTTAGACAAATTATTGGAGTAGAGTAATCTGATTAAGAGATATGGCAAAGTGTCCCAAAGGGGTTTGGCATAGTGGGATGAGACCTAAGCGGCTAAGCAGGTGGTTTAGGTTCAAAAGTGTGGCCACTTCCTCTTGGGGCAAAGGGGTAAGCCCAAGGAAACTGCCAACCTAAGTGTGTCAGGCAAAGGGTCAGGTCTCTGATGTTGAGCTGGTTTCTCATTTCAAACTTTACAATATTGAGTTAAGATCTCAAGAAAGAAAATGGGATTAGGTGACAATGGAGATCACCTCAATCACCTTTCTGACAAATCCCAAGAGAGTGTCGTGTGTGGCCCTCAACAGAGCATGGGGCCCACAGCCAAAACAGGGGAAACACCATTGGTGACATAGATGATTGGTTGATCGTGCGCCCTATTCACTGTCACAATGATACGCGGATACGAGGATGAGCAGCAAGTCTGACTTGCAAGGTTGAAATTTTTCTGGAAAATAGGAGACAAGGACATGGAATATTTTAATTTTTTAAATAAATAAAAACTATTTGTTTATAATTTAATATTAAAACTATAGTTTTATTAGAATAACGTTAAAAAGTAGTGAAAATTTTATTAAAACTATCAAAATAATGGCCGTACCTATCAATCCTCGAGTCAGAGTGTCCGGTCATGTCACGAGGGACCGGCAGCCAAAATGGCATGTCCTTGTGCCCAATCACTTGATCCAATTTCCTCAATGTAAGCTAGTGAAACACTTAGAAAGCCTACTTTGGCTATTGTGACAAAAGTTTAAAACTGCAAAATAACAGCAGCCAAATTTCTTATGAGAAATTAAACTTTGTTTTTTTTGCTTCTCTCATGTATTTACCAGTAAAAATAAAGGAATTAAAAATAAAAAATTGGGTGAATAAGTAATAATAATAATATAAAAAGATAAAATAGACCAATTTTCTTCAGATATAGATGATCCAGATGTAAATATTTGTGACAAAATCATGATATTTTCTCTAACCAATCATATCAAGATATTTTAAAAAATATGGCAACATTTTTGCAATTGAAAAGTCCAAACCAAATTAATGAGGAGACTGGATCAAGGCCATAGAGATGAATAAAGCCTTGGGCCATCCCAACAAGAGAAATTCTCAAGTTATACATAGATAAAGCCAGGGAAATTCCATCTAATCATCAGCGTAACCATTGGAATAAATTGAAATTCTTCAAAGACTTTGTGGGAAAATCCATGATTACATTTTTCAAGCACATTTGCACAATGATCATAAAAAACTGCTTCTCTCACTGAGTTCATTGGGTAAAGCCCCAGGAGATTTTACCCGAGCAGGGATCCAGAGAGCGGTTAAGTGCCATGGCTATTTGACACAGCCAATCAGATGGCAGCATTTCATGTGGGGCCTGCACTATGTAGCTGTAGTGTCAGCAGCTCCTTTGATCTCAACTAAGTCTCACTGCTCGAGATAAGCAGAATTCCCTGAGAATTTTTGCAACCATTTTTTGGACAAGGGCTTTTGTCATCCTTTTCTTTCAGCCATTTCTACTATTTTCCATACTCCAGTGCATTACTTGATGTAAATGCAGCTCATGAATTGCAGTAATGTCTATAAATGCCTCAAGCCACCCAGAGCAGATCAGGTGATCTGCCAAATCACTTTTAGGAAAGTGATTTGGCATCCTCACCGTCTACAATATGCACAAAAGACCATGAGGTCTTGTGAGATGAATCAATGGACGGTGAAGATGTCAAATCACTTCCTTAAAGTGATTTGACAGATCACCTGATCTGCTCTCCAAGCCACCCCTATCACCCAACACCAAATGGGGATCACCAAAGTTGTCAATATGATACCATCAAGAATTAGTCTAGATTTAAAGCTAAGGCACACTGTAGTTGAATATATGCTTCGGGATTAATCCAATGAACTTCATAATTTTCAGTAACTTTGCATTATACTTTACCTTTGTGGCAAAGCTACAAAAAAATGCTGCTTAAGAGGCAAGCCGGGCCAATCTTTATTAAATATCTAAACTTTATTCAAATGTCCCTTCCAAATTCTTCAATCATTAAGCAAAGTTTCTATGATAGATTCAAAGCTAATATAATGGGGCATCTGTCGTGGTACAACATGAAGTCTGCGTGCTAGTGCTAGATCTTTAAAAAATTTTGCTCTTTTTCAATTTTTTCAAGATCCTTTTTTTGGATAATAGAGAAAAATCACCTCACTGACTCTTGAGCTCATTGGTCTAAAAACCCTAGGTTTCCCTTGTTTCTATGGTACCCGGACACTCCATTTTGCCCTCTGCCCCTGTATCGACATAGATCAACACCTAGACATGCCATTTTACCCTCTGTGCATACAAGTTTGTTTTTAATTTATAATTTATAATTATATTTTCATTATATAATATCTGTTTTATATATAACATATATATATATAGATTATATTCAGTTTATTTTGAATTTATTTAGTATTTATGTGATATAATATATATATATATGCATATATATATATATATAGTTGTATTCCCGTGCCCATATTTTTTGGAATTGTCATATCGTACCCATACCCGTACCCACATTTTTTGGAATTGCCATGTCGTACCCTCCATACCCATACCCGCACTTGCACCCGTACCCAGGTGACATAGCCTTGTCTGTAGGGATGGTAAATGAGCTGAATGAGACGAGCTTGAAATGTTCAAGCTTGGCTCATTCTTGTGGCAAGCTAAGCTGACTTCAAGTTCATAATGAGCCCAAGTTAAACGAGCTGAGTTTGAGCTGACTTGTTTACAGAAAAAAATACATTGTTTTAGCACTAATAAGATTTTACCACTAACCTCATTTTTTTCAAATCAATTACTTCAATCACATGTTCCATATAAACTATATGATGTAAAATATATCCAAAATATATTTTTTACTACTAAATTAGTACATATGAGTCGAGCTGAGCCGAGTACCTATCGTTGGTATTCAGTTTACTGACCCTATTTTACTAGTTTGAATGAGTTCTTTACAAGTCGAACATGAGCCGAGCTATGAGCTGATCGGCTTGTTTCCCAATCTTACTCGTCGGCTAGGGAGTACACCTAACTTTAGTCTTATGGTAAAGGATGTACACCATGGGGGCTTCAAACCTTCAGCTTGGTGACCCTTACGAGTCACCCCTACCAGATGAGCGGAGACCTCTTGGCATCTCAGGATCATATTTACATATACATATAAGACCCAGAACTAGGGCCGATAAACAAGCTGAACTAACTGAACAGAGGGTGTTC
This sequence comes from Nuphar pumila, assembly GCF_984573655.1. Lineage (NCBI taxonomy): Eukaryota > Viridiplantae > Streptophyta > Magnoliopsida > Nymphaeales > Nymphaeaceae > Nuphar > Nuphar pumila. The sequence continues at coordinate 138,998,617 of NC_143250.1, read as the reverse complement.
AAGCTTGGCTTATTTCTTGTGTCTACCCTAGCTAAGATTGAGTACATGAAAAGTCTGAGCTAAACAAGCCAATCACGAGCTACCTCATTTACAAAAAAGAATAATTTTCAGAGTTGAAAATAATAGAATTTGGACCCTAAACCTATTAAGCCAAGCCCAAAAAAGCTCATTTAAAAAATAATAATTGTTCCAAAACTTGTAAGCAATAGGATTTCAACTTCGGATCATTTTCAGATTCAAATTGGATTTAGACCAGTGTTCTATATCAGATCTATGTTCAGATTCTGATCTAATCCCTTCCATTTGCAGATTTTACTTATGACAACCATGATTTTAGTCTTCTTTTACCAGATCCTGTTCCACCATATATAACTCAGATCCAGATTTGATCTTACATCGTTGGATCTTATTCAGTTTCAGACTAAGATTCTGATCAAGTGCACAAAATTCAGATTCAGAGTCAGATCATGCACGATCCAGCTTGTATCCAATCATTATGCAGGCCTACCTTCAAGTTTCAAGGCAATTGGAGGGTCCTGCTTTGTGCAGGTCTGAGCCCCCTGTGGCTTTTTAAGATAAGAGTATAATCTGGATATGGATGAAGATACCACTGGACTGGATGGACACTATGCAAGCACTATGCTTGAAATGAGCTGCAATGGTTCCAATTTTTGGGCATGAACCAGGTTGACTATCCTAGGTGCAGATTCCTTTAATACGCTATCACCTCGGCACATAAATATGTATTGAGGCCTGATACATAGGCGAGAACCCAGTAAACCAAGCCCCACTCAGATTTTTCTGCTGGTAAAATGGGTCCAGGTTTAGCTCCACACATCTAGGAGTACCCAAAGCTTTTTGCTAAGTGGGGAAGCTCGCTTTGGAAGCAGGTCCAAAAGGAGGGAGGAAGCTTTGAAAAACCTGCATCCTAAATATAAGACTTGATTCCCTTTAGTGAGAAGATTGCTTCTCTTTTGTTTCCTTACTATTTCTCTCTCGCTTCTTGTCACTTTTCACTCACTTCTCCCTCACTTTGTTTTTCATATTAGAAAATTATATTTTTTTTTAATAATAAGCTTGTATGTTGGTTTTATATCATTTTATATTTATATTTACGTCATTTCTTAATTACTTTCTTGCACACTTCATATTGCCTTCTATGTGTTTCCTTTTCATTTTTCATGCATTTGCATAATCGTTTCATAACAGTATCCCTCTTCTCGCTTCATACCATTTTTTAACACTCGCTTCCCCACTTTCGCTTCACACATCACTTCTTGTATCCATTTTGTTTCCTAGTAACTATGACCAGGACCATGCCTAAGCATATTGGAATTAGGCTTTTATCTCAAGTTAAATGGTAATTGTAGGAAAATAAAAGAAAATTTTAAAAAAATCTCCAACTTTTACACTTGAAAGATATCGAAGAGGACACTTAAGAGTAGGGACGCAAACAGTTAGGATCAAGAAGAACTAAATGCATGGGGATTCATATTGGAATCAGATTGTTTGCAAAACCTCCATCCAAGAACCGACCCGACCCATTTGCATCCCTACTTAGGAGGTCTTCGGTTGCACATTTTGTTCAAAATAGGCCATAGATAAAATGCATTTTAATGGGTGATAGACTTGTGGATTGATAGGGTTATAACTTGTGTTTACTTGACTACATAACCAATTTTACGCCAATCAGAGTAATGCTTTTAACTCTCACGTTTGTTTCGATCACAGAAGCAATTGAGTCTTAGAATCCAAAAGTTACCATGATTGGTCACTTCCACAGGATTCGGGAGAAGGATTCTCAAGCAAAATCACAATCACAACTTGCACTTTCTCATGTTCCATTAATCTTAAGAAAGTGACATGATTGTGATTTGCAACCAGATGCATGAACAGGAGCTAGACGCTACCAGGTCCATCAAGTTCATTTGAAACCATCTTTTATTATATATATATTTTATGAAATTATTTAGTAAAATATGTCTTTGGATCGTGTTTTGGATATTAGTGGATATTTGATCTATTTTGGATTTGTATTAGAATTAGGGTTTCTTTATTGTTTGCTCTCTCTCTCTCTCTCTCTCTCTCTCTCTCTCTCTCTCTCTCTCTATATATATATATATATATATATATATATATATATATATATATATATATTGTAGGGAAATTGGGAGCTAGATGAATGATTATCAGTGATTTTAGTTATTTTTCTTTCAAATTTCTATTATTCTTCTCAGCTGTAGTAATTTCTTAGATTTGTAGATGTGTTAAGAGTGTCTATTCTTGTGGGTACACGGATGATCCTTTTGCATACGGCATCAAATTGGTATCAGAGCTTTGGTTGTTCTCTTCGATCATTGGGACATTGCCAAGTTCGAGTGTAGATCCTATCTGAGCAAAGAGCAAAGGGACAGTTCACCTCAATTAGTTCAATCAAAGTGTCGTCAGATTCAAGATTCATCAAGGGATACCAACTTTGGGAGCAGACTTTGACCAGAATATGGATTATCACTCTTCAATGACCGGCCCTTCAGTTTTCCAGCGACACTAGTGTACCTGCACGACATCAATCCAAGGCAACTTGAGGCCAACACTATGATCGGTCATATTCAACGACGGAAGAACATGGTCAAGGATTTTGTGAAGTTGCAGACATGATCACTGTCGCTGAAGCAAGTTAGAGAAGAACCTCAATGTTCAGTGCGTCTAAGAGCAATGCAAACATGACCAGATTGAATTTTTTTAAAGAAACCCTAAAGAGGGCATTTGAATCTGTCGTTGATGCTGCCTATCGACCTACCCATCCTTCAATTTAAGGGTCTGGGCTAGGCCATGACATCACCAGAGCCACTATGTCGCTCATGGCACACCAAAGTCACCCTTGCTGGAAATCACAGCTGCAGTAGCCGGTAGTGGTTTGAAACCCACTGCCAACCTCTCTTGGCCTCAATCAACAAATCAGGCTGGCGGTTTCACCGCCGGTGAGCACCTAATCTCCGACCACCCGCCAGTCAAGAACAACTGATGGGGTGGTCGTTTACTAGCCGAACTCACCCACCCCCATGGCACCAGTGCAGTTGGTGGTGGGGAAGGGCATTCTTTGCCCTAACTCGGGTGGGAAGCCCACCATTGCATCTCTTTGGGGAATAGGTTCGAATACGATCTGATTCTCCCCTTTAGCCCAACATGGGGCGGGTTCAGTGATCGCAAGCCATGTGGGTTTGGGTTTGGGTCTGGTTCAGGCCCAAAGCCAACATAATAGAACCAGTTTAGAAGCCCCAAACATGATTCATATGGGTTTGGGCCCAATTCTAGTCAAAAATAGGGTTATGGGTCCTCAGACTCAGTTCCTTTGTGTTTGGGACCTGTTCAGCACCAGCAAGAATGAGAAACCAAGTGTGCCAACCCTTATTAGTGCAAAGTGGAGCTTCCAGAGTTTTCGTTAAATGCAGGGATATCTTATGATTGAGACTATGAAGTGTGATTTTTTTAGTACCATTATGAAGCATTGCAAGGTTTTGTTGGCAACAACATGACTTCGAGGTCTACCCAAGTGTAATGGGATGAGTTGCAAAAGGATTGAGAGAACTAAAGTTTAGGGCAGATTCATACATGGGAGGAGATGCAACGTTTGATGTACACCAAGTTTGTTTCTCCTGATCTTGCTCGAAAATCCTTAAAGCAGTACATCCAAGAAAGCATACGTGTTCATAAAACTACTACTCAAACCCAAGTAGGTGAAACTGATTTAGAATTCAATCCAAATAAAGATTCAATAGAACCTACCCAAGACCTTTTTAAAGTCTCAGATTCAATTAAAGAAGATCTGGATCTAGAATCTCATGATGAACCCAAATATATTTTATTTGATCCTTCAAAACCCACTTTAAAATTTGTTGGCCAATTTGTTGATAAACCCAATACGTGTTCATAAAACTACTACTCAAACCCAAGTAGGTGAAACTGATTTAGAATTCAATCCAAATAAAGATTCAATAGAACCTACCCAAGACCTTTTTAAAGTCTCAGATTCAATTAAAGAAGATCTGGATCTAGAATCTCATGATGAACCCAAATATATTTTATTTGATCCTTCAAACCCCACTTTAAAATTTGTTGGCCAATTTGTTGATAAACCCAATACGTGTTCATAAAACTACTACTCAAACCCAAGTAGGTGAAACTGATTTAGAATTCAATCCAAATAAAGATTCAATAGAACCTACCCAAGACCTTTTTAAAGTCTCAGAGTCAATTAAAGAAGATCTGGATCTAGAATCTCATGATGAACCCAAATATATTTTATTTGATCCTTCAAAACCCACTTTAAAATTTGTTGGCCAATTTGTTGATAAACCCAATTTGAATTTCAACCTGAATCATTTAGATCCAAACCACATAGAGGTTACGTATACCTTACCCAATACCAAAACCAAAATCCTGATGTCCAAAACATGTTCTAGCCTCTAGTGAATCCTCTCAAACAAAACCTTGTGGGATTTCAAAATCCCCATGTGGAGCATGGAATGATGGGTACCTCAGTGACAGCTTTTGATTGGAATATACCTATACTGGATCTATTTGATCCATCTGATCCAGATTTGCATGTCAGCCTAATGAAGGACTACGAGTGGTTTGGCAAAAACATCCCTAGTTTTTCTGTGCTTTTTAGAATGGGATGTGTTCAATGTCATTAGCTTGAGATGTGTAACAATGCTTTTTAGAGTGAGAGTGAGAGTGAAACCGGGTCGATTTGAGTTCATCTTTATTATTTATATTTTTTATAATTATTCAATTGGATATAGTTTTTGGATCATGTTTTGAATATTAGTTGGTATCCAATCTACCTCAGATCCATATTAGCAGTAAAGTTTTTAGAGTTTCTTTATTGTTTGCTATATATATATATATATATATATATATATATATATATATATATATTGTAGGAAGACAGAGGAGAGCTAGATGGATGACTGGGTGATTTTAGTTATTTTTCTTTCAATTTTCTGTTATTCTTATTTGCCATAGTCTCTTAGATTCTTAGCTGCATTAAGGTGCCTATTCTTGCAAGGTTCAAGGGTCATCCCCTTGAACAACTGCATCACAACCACTGGAAGCTGAAAAAATCCAATAAGCACATACGATTGCAAATGTGCCCTAAGATATGCAGTCTCAAACCACCTCTTCACACTACACGGCTCTCTTTTACCAAGTTGTGTTTTTGCCACGAGGAAGAGACAAGTTCCCATCTTCTGTTTATTGGCCCTGGAAAACTCTATGCTGATAATGGGTGAATTGATTAGATGGGGAAAACATAAATTTCAAAATAAAATTATAGATCATTGTTGGCTTATCATTTATCAGACTATCATATGGAGGCTGCGGAGATTGAGAAATCAAATCATTTTTTAGAATGAGAACTCATCAGAGAAAAAAATAACATTTTAAGGAGTCTAAATGCAGTAAGGGAGCAGATTCTATTCAAAAGTGAGCTTTGTGTGCACCCTGTTATCTTAAAATGGAGATAATGCTGGGAGTTGTTGGATTCCAGCAAGTGAAGGTTACATCAAACAGCAATGGCAGATTGGCTTTAAGAAACCAGGACCATATGGAGCAGTTTCTACAGTGGGTTCGCAATCCGTCGCAGCAACAAAGAATTAGATTGGTGGAACGAGATTCTACAAGATATCAAGCGATCCATGCATATTATCACTGAATCTTCAAGGCGCACCCTGGTTAGGTTATTGAACACACATACTGAGGGGAGTGGCTGACCAAATTTGGTGAACAAGAATGTTAGATTAATTGCATAAATTTGGTCATGTGCATGTCTGTTCATCAATGAAATCTTGCAATTTCATAACTAGAAGCCTAAGCATGAATTGCGACACTGGGACGGGATCTTGCAAAGAAAAACCACCGAGCTGGTATTATTCTTGTATTATTTAAAGAATAAACAAGGGTCCACCTAACCCTAGCTTAACTATAAAGAAAAATTGCACTTTAAACAGAACTGGACATAACATAATTTCACCCAGAAAAACATGTTAATTCACATTCATGTAAGCTAACTAACAAGGACAGTGAAACTTGCAAAACAAACATGATAAACTTCATGTCATATAAATTGCGCTTTGAAGTCAAATCAAACATTTATTCATTTACACTCACAGTAGGGTCCCTGTGAGCTATACTGCTGCATTTAAAAAATCAAACTTAAAAAAAAAGAAACAGAAACATAGTCAACCCATGCCACGTAAAAGAGTGACTTGCAACACTTGAAAACATAGTGCAAGGCAAGCTAGATATAAGGCTATGAAGTGCAGATTTGTTAGCTATGATAAAGAAAGAAAGGTTAGAGATGCATTGAACCTATTACTTAACGAGTCTGTAAATTTACAGTCTTCAACAAATAGGTTTCTTAATGAGATTCCAAAAACATGATGATGCAGTAGGCCTGCAACATTCACACAGTTAAAGAGATCGGGAGCCAAAGCACCAGTTGACACATGATGGGAATTTTAATTTTTCACAGAAACATATTGAAGAAAAGTTAGAACCTGATCATATGATGAAGCTGAAGGCATCGATGAGTGGAAACCTGCTATATTAGAAAAGAAGATGACACTTGAGTGCAACTTGGGACCTAATGTCTTCCCTAAATGATGTTGAACTCATTTTTTGCAAGTGGATATATAAAATAAAGCATATTGGTGATGGTTCCATTTATCAATTTCATAAAAACTAATGAGATTTAATTTTGTCACCAGATTGACTTTCTATTGAAGTGTTCTCTCTTTGGTTATTAGTTGCAGCCAATTTTTTATGGTTGACGGATGTTAAGATTTAAGAACTGTTTCTTGTGTGGTCACCTTCACAGAAATATTTACAAAAAGCAATGTTGAGAGAGAAAGACAACAATGAGGCAATAAACTAAATGTGCAAATTCGATAACCAGGAAAATGTAATCAATCATATACGTTGAAAACATGGAAGCACTCGAACCTGATGTATTGGGGCAAAGATGCTCCAAATTCAAAGAGAAGCCCACGTTGAGCACTGAGCTGCCAGAATATATCAGGTCACTGTTTAACAGAAGATGACTCCAAGAAGCTAAAGATTTGTTTTAAGGAAAAAAAAAAGACAAAAGGGGAAAAGGAATCTGACCTCAATTAGACAACCAATTCAAGAGTGTGCACGAGAACCCACAATTTTAGCATAATAAAGATTCAAATACTTCGGCCATGTTTCTCATCATATTTCTGGGTTCAATATGAGCAGAAAAATGTGCAATACATTGTGCAATCTAAGATTACAGCTGTCAAAGAAAATCCTAACCCTATATAAAGGCAAAAATAGGTCATTTGCCTCAACTGAGACCATGTCAATACCATTGAAAAACAAATGAGACAGAGAGCGAGAGAGATTTGCTTTTTGCAGTGAGAAATTCATGTGCCTTATCCAAGAAAAGTCTAGAGACAAAAAAGATACATCTTCCAAAATCCAGTGGTTTCCAAAACACTGCCACGATCTGATATGCATACACCTCATGACTCAGCAATCACAAGCCGCTATCATCTCAGCGATACCCTAGTCACACTTGATATTTCTGTAGATCCTCCTCACAAACAAAGTTGATCCAAGATAGCCAACAGCCCCTGTATTAATCATCAAAGATTAGAAGATTACTCCACTCTAATAGGAAATGGAAACAGAAATGGCACAACTTACCACAAAGGATTCCTAAACCAAGACAGAACATAAGCGTATAGCCAAAGTAGAAGCTGGTCTGAAAGAAGCCTGACATCTTAGTTTTCACGTAATAGTAGTACACAGAATACAGGTATACATAGATGGCCGTTGATGCTGCAGAGAAGAATGAAGTCCATTGCCAATGATAATTTTCAGCATTCAACAAGAAATATGTGCCCACAATTGTGACACAGACTGTCACAATGATAAGGATCAAGAACACCAGCAACATGAAACCATATACATAATACACCTGCATAGCAAGTAAAAGTTACATCCAAACAGAGAAAGCAAACCTGAAACTCGGATAAAGGCTAGTGAATCTAAGAACAATTTATACCTTGTAATTCCAGAAGGATGTGAAAACGAAATACATCTCAATAAATATGCTTCCAAAGGGAAGCAGGCCACCCATAAGAGAAACAACAGAAGGTGTCAAGTACCACTTCTTTTCAGGAATTGGACGAGGAATGTTCTTGACACGACAGGGATTGTTTGGGGCCCCACTCCAGTTCCTTCCAACAACTGTACCAAGAAGTGCAAGAGGAAATGAAATGAAAGCCCAGATAATAAACACAACAACCATTGTTCCAAAGGGGATAGCAGCCAAAGATCCATAAAATATAGCAATGGTGTTGAGGATGAAACCGATGCCAAAGCACATAAATGGGAAGAGAGATGCTGTGAGGATCATCGATTTGATCCATTTTTTTCCTGATAAGATTTGAAAAATAAAGAGGTCAGAAGCTGCAGACATGGAACATAAATATGAGATCTTACACAACAAATAAAATGCATAACCAACACATACAAGCACACATATACAAGTTCACTTTAAAGAGCCCAGGAAAAAGCATATTTCAGTGTATATTGCTATGTTAATTTGAGAGATAAAAAAGAAAAGCTTGTTAAATAGACATACCACCATTTCGTGAATAAAGTCCTCCACTCACATAACCAGAAATGAATGAGGTCAGTGCATAACAAACAATAAATGTGGTGACAATAGCTCCTCTCCTGCAAATTCAGAGCACACCAGAGACAACAATCAAGAGCAACTCTCCACAAGATGGAAAAATACAATGAGAGAAGAATAAGCCACTTGCAATTGCTAAATTTACTGACAGTTCAAATTGGCCACCATCATATGCTTTTATGTAGTTTTCTCTCTATCAAAAACATGAAATCACTCAATCACAGAATGTATTTGGGGAAAGGAAAATAAAGAAAGAAAAAAGAAACTACCATGTATAATGGTAATTCAGACACTATGGGAATTAAATAACAATGAAATCACGCTTTGCTGCTCATTTTTCTTTCATGCAATTCTCAGTGTAAGAGAACAATCTTATAATTTTGAAAACAAGTTATCAGGCATGGAAATACTATGCTATTAAAGTTTTTCCTTTTTTTAATAGCACTATGCTATTAAAGTTAACTAGAGGTAATCTATGATAATTACACAAGACCCTTCAATGTACACTTGGCCTGAGTTTAGGTAGATCCAGCCATCAAATGATAGGTCTGGCCTTCAGGATCAAGGCATTAGGATTGAATCAAGTAGAATTTTGAGCTACTTTATATGCATCATAACATTTGAAGTTTGAACCATTTGAACTATTGATACATCCATCCTTTTTAATTTTGATCATGTGACCCATTATTTCCGTCCATAATTTAGACCATATGATCTTTTAACTTCAATTGAACCTAACAGACAAAAAGCTGAACATAAAGAATGCATCCCATATTCAAGATAGAAATTTGATGATAGCATCTAATCAGGTAACAAGTACACCATAACAATAGCATGTAAGTTGCAATTTGTCAGAATAATGCTGGGAAGCCTGTTAAAATTCACTACAATTAAACTTAAAAATGATGAAGAATACTTTATGCCAGCCCGCTTGCAGAGATTTCCCAAAGATGGGAGCGGCCCTATACACCCAAGTTTGGTAACCTAGGATAGATGAATTCTTGCCACACATCCCTAAAGCTAAGCTCTCCTTCAATTAAGGGGAAAAAAGGACAAGAAAAGAAGATGAAACTTCCAGAACATGGAGTTGGGACATCATAGAAATACCATAACAACATCACAAATAATGGATGGACAAGGAATCAAAAGATTGCATTTAGCATACCCTATGTACAACATTCCAATGATAGCCAACAAGATGACAAGAAGAACCAGCATTGCAAACTGTGCACCAGTACCAACAAGTGCTGACAGTAAAACCAAATTACGTGGAGTCCTAAAAACATCACCATGCACCAGCTTCCATCCAGACTCTTCACTTACATCCCTTTCCTGATATTCCATTTGAAATGAATTAGTTTACATGCTACAGTCAGGTAGTTGGGAAAACTCTATCTGCAAGCATTTTGTTAAAATATCTATAATCGACAACAAGAATTTAAAATCACAAACAGAATAAATCACCTCAAAATAAAAATAAATAAACAAACAAATAACAATTAAAGAGTTGAAAATTCACCAAAGTCTCTAGATCATCATCTTCTTTGGCATACTTTGCATAGTCATTTCTGAGAGTCCGCATTAATATCATAGAGACTAAACCAGTGAGGAAGATGACCATCATGAAAGAATTCAAAATGGAGAACCAATGAATCTGGGCACAATGAAACCAAATTTAGTGCAAGATAAATGAATCTTGTTATACAATTTTCTCTTAGCACCATGAAGTGATATGACAAGGATATGAATGGAAGGTAGCACCAAGTTGCAAAAGGTTCTCAATGCTTAAAACTAAACATGGTCACTATAAGAGAAAAACAACAGGAAACAAATAATAGCTATTAAAGAACAATTCCTTCATTCACCTGGTGCTCAAAGAAAGGATAATCCAGGTAAACATCAAAACGACGTGCAAAAGTTACATTCGTTTGAACCCATTTGACTGAATATGTAAGTTCCAACATCTTTCCAGCTTCCAGGGACTTAGGATTATCTTGTGTAAGATTTGCATGAATAATCTGCAAAAAAGATGAATTTAACTCAAATAAACAAGAAATGAAAAAAGAAGTGGGAGTTGTGAACTCTGTATACAAACCTGGTCACCGTTATATTTAATCAAAATATTCTTGTGTGTGGAAAGCATATGCCTGTTGTCCTTGATTCTATCAGAATGTAGCTCACCAACAAAGCCTAGCCAACAAAATAATTAATTCACATATATAGAACAACAAAAATAGAGAACGCATTCAGGGATATAAAGGAACCCTGATGATCAATTCATAGAGGAAAGGCATACCCCATAAAGGCAAGTCATCTGAAGCTCACCACCAGCACATGCCAGCAATCAGAATAATAATTAAATAAACATTAAGAATGTATATCACAGAAAATAAATAAATGAACACAACAAACACCAGCAGCATCCCTATATGGAAGCAAATTACATTACAGCCTTAAACACCAATAGCAAGCATGGAATCAAACATCTTCATTGTATAATTTGACTGAACAGAGTATGAAGATTTATGATCAAGCAAGAAAATCATGTAGCCCGTAACATACCAATGAAAAATTCAAACCAATAACTATTCTCTATTGCATCTTTGAACTGCTTCACCTTTGCAGCATCCAGCTCAAGTTCACAAATTGGTGCACGGTCAACATTCTCTGAAAAATAAAAAGTCAAAACCTGCCCACAACTCAAATGAGAAAACAAAAAATGTCCACAGTTATGTCAAATTAGACACTGACACAAGTAGGTGTGTCAACGGATCGGGTTTACCCGAACCAAACCCTGTAGGGTCCAGGTATGGTGATAAATAAGAAGACCCGATTAAGACCCGGGTCTGTACCCGAACGACCAATTAATACATGGATCTGGGTATAGTATGTGAAATTTTATACCAGACCTGGGCCCACCCGAGTTCCGATTAAGACCAGCAATTTTTCAATGTAAAAATGATAAAAATATTATTTTACTGGGTATGATTTCTATTATGGTGGGTCCGATTAGACCTGGGCCCGGATCCGATACCATATCCAAAAATTGGGGCCAGGTCTGGTTCCACCTGGGTCCGAACCAAACCCGACCAGTTGACACCCCTAGACACAAGTGAGGGACACAACACAGGCATAACTAGCATGAAAGGAGAATTTTGTAAAACTAGGACACAGCGAAGTGACATGGTCGCAGACATACACATGCACACTCATGCACACAGAAACACAAGCATACACTATGATGTGTACGCGTGATTGAATGGTTTTGAAATTCAAAATCTAACAAAATAGACCAAGAATGTCATCTCAAAGTGCAACTTTTAAAACAAAATTCTAAGCAGTTATGATGAACAAACATCAAATAATAAATTCAAGAGTCTAATACAGAAAAAAAAAACCATGACAAATATTTAGAAAAAGAAAAGTATCTGCAAAATGAAAGATCAAACTGAATAAAAGAACACAATGAAGTGAGAGACATGGTGTTGACCAATTTCCACATGGGTTTAGCTGTGTCTATGAAGTGTCATCGCAGTGTCTGTCATGTGGACAAAGGACAGGCATGTTGAGTGTAATGTCCATTTGGCATAGATCCACAAAGCTTCACACAGATTCAGCACTCCAAATTGTTCTTTCTTATAGATTTGTTATCAGTTTTTGATAAAACTGCCTTTGGTTGGCAGACTTTGTCCTGAAAACCGAGAAGGAATGGGAGGAGAGAGAAAATAGCACGGTCTTTTCTTGGAATCGGCAGTCACTCTGAATTCACGATGGCTGCACTAAACTTCATTAAGATAAAATAGGTTTTACAAATCTTTTACAATGACAAAACTACCCTGTGTTAGTAATGTATATTACATTACAATATAACATACATGTGGACTATATGGATCCTCTACTGGATCCATATCCGATCTGTATTCTAACACCCTCCCTCAAGTTGTGCATGGGATTGAACCATGTGCAACTTGTTCTTCAGATACCAAAAACGGTTACTTGTGAGACCCTTTGTGCACATATCAGCAACTTGGTCGTCTGAAGACACATAAACCGGTTTAATCCAGGGTTACCGGAAGCGCCTAGCTAAAAGGGGAAGTGTGCTTCCCCGAAGCGCGCTTCGGAAGCGCGAAACGTCGCACTTCCGAAGCGTGGGGGGAAGTGTCCCCCTTTTTTGGGAAGCGTGTTTCCCTTTAATGGGGGACGCGCTTCCCTTTAATGGGAAGCGTGCTTCCCATCACGCTTCCCCCACGCTTCTCCCTCGCTTCCCCTGTTTTTTTTTATTTTTTGTATTTTTTATTTTTTATTTTTTCGCTTCCCCCTCGCTTCCGAGACGCTTCCTAGGTCGCTTCCAAGACACATCCCGAATCGGTCCTAAGTGGTCCCACGCTTCCCTGCTTCCTAAAATTTTGAAAGTGCCTCGCTTCCCGCTCCCGCTTCCCGTATCGCTTCCCGCTCCCGCTTCCTCAACTGGCAACCATGGTTTAATCTCTTTGTCTGCTACTTTTTGTCTGATGAAATGTTGGTCAATCTCAATGTATTTGGTCCGACTGTGATGAACAGGATTGAACGCAATTTGTATAGCACTTTTATTATCACACATGAGGGTTGAACTTGAGATACTCTCTCCCATCTCTGTAAGTAAATGTCTAATCTAGGTTACTTCTGTTGTGGTAGTTGTCATAGATCTATATTTTGCCTCTATGCTAGATCTTGCTACAGCTTTCTGTTTTCTGCTACTCCATGAGATAAGATTGCTTCCAATGAAAACATAGTATCCTGAAACAGACCTCCTTTCATCTGGGTACCCTGCCCAGTCTGCATCTGTATAGGCCAATATGTCATGTTTCGGTATTACCTATGAAGATTGAGCATATATGAGTTCATCACCCACCGTGCTTTTTAGATAGCGAAGAATACGTTTGACGGCATCCATGTGACCAGTCTTTGGTTCATGCATGAACTGAGATACTTGATTCACAGAATATACAATGTCTAGTCTAGTAAAGGTAAGATATTGTAACATGCCCACTAAACTGCGATACTTGCTTGCATCAGGATACAACTCACCATCATAAATGCTGAGTTTTTTATTGACAACACTGGGTGTAGGCACAGGTTTGCAATCTGTCATTCCTGCTTTGGCCAGAAGATCAAGAGTGTATTTATGTTGAGTTAATGACATTTTTCCATCTTGTCTGTCCACCTCTATACCAAAAAAATATCTTAGTTCTCCAAGATCTTTCATCTTGAATCACATACTTAGTAAAACTTTAATTTGTTGAATATGGTCTGAAGCATTATCAGTCATCACTATATCATCAACATATATAAGTAAGAAAACCATAGTGGTTCCATCCCTGTATATGAATAAAGAATGATCTAGTTGGGAACGAATGAAACTGTGGTTCTGAATCTCTAAGGAGAAGCTTTCAAACCATGACCTGGAGGCTTGCTTTAAACCATACAATGCTCTAGTTAATTTACATACATGTTCTTTTGGGTCTCCCTCTGCATAACCTTGAGGCTGCTCCATGTAAACCTCTTCTTTTAAATCACCATGAAGAAAGGCATTTTTAACATTAAGTTGACTAAGGCTCCACCCATGTTCAATAGTCAGACCAAGGATAATACGAATAGTTCCCATTTTCACCACTGGGCTGAAGGTCTCATTGTAATCTTGACCATATTATTGGGTGAAACCTTTGGCAACAAGACGTGCCTTGTATCGTTCAATGCTACCATCCGGTTTATACTTAATCTTATACACCCATTTCGAGCCAACAACATTTTTATCTGGGGGACGACCAACTATCTCCCATGTTCGACACTCATGAAGTGCCTCTATCTCTTCATTCATTGCTTCAATCCATTTGTTAGATTGAACAGCTTGACAAAACTCAAGTGGTTCCTCATGTTTTTCAATCTTGGATAGAAAGATCTAAAAATCCATAGAGAAGTTATCATAACTCACCTATTTTTCAATAGGATGCCTTATCCTGCTTGATCTTCTTGGCGCCTCTCTGTTACTGGATAATGCCATGTGTTCTCCAACAGGTGTATCTGTTTGCTCTATGGGTCTTCTGGTGTAGACATTTCCTTTGTATCTCAGACATTTTGTTTCTGATACCTTATCTAAAGTCGTCTCATCATGTATGCTTTTAGGATCCAAAGTGGTATGTTCAGCAGCATGTGAAATAAGTTCAGCACTGAGCCATGGATCATACCAATTATCTGTTGTGTCACCATGTTCACGACTATGGTTGGCTTTATTTTTCAGAAAGTTATTTTCATCAAAAACAACATTTCTAGAAATTTTGACCTTCTTATTGGCAGGGTCATAGCACTTGTACCCCTTGTGTTCATCTGCATAACCTACAAATTGGCATATAGAGGCTTTGTCCTGAAATTTAGTTCTCATGGATTTGTCAATATGTACATAACATATGCATCCAAAAACTCGTAACTCATCATAATCAGGGTGTACACCAAAGAGAACATAACAGAGAGACTGATTTTCAAGGATAGGCATAGGAAGACGATTTATCACATTAGTGGCAGTGTGAAAAGTTTCTACCCAAAGACTGATGGGTAAATTACAACCATGCATCATACTCATTGCACTTTCCACAATATGTCTGTGTTTACGTTCAGCAATTCCATTTTGTTATAGAGTGTATGGGCAAGAAACTCTATGATGTATCCCATTATCTTGGAGAAAATCTAAAAATTCTTTGGAGAAATACTCACCACCTCCATCATATTGGAGAATTTGAATACTTTGAGAGAATTGATTTTTAACATAGGCATGAAAGTGACGGAAAATAAGAAAGACCTCTGATTTGTGTTTCATGAAGAATATCCAGGTAAAACGAGAGAAACTGTCAATAAAAGATACATAATATTTACTTCCAGAAGAGGAAGGATTAGGAGTTGGACCCCAAACATCAAAACATATTATCTAAAAAAGCATAGAGGCTCTTTTATTTATTTGATGAAAAGGAAGTACATGACTCTTGCAAACTTGACAACTTGGACACATTTTATCCTTCAATAAAGGTGAAACGAACTTTGAGAGAAAACTATTGGACACTAATTTTTTAATAAAGACTTGACTACAATGACCAAGACGAGAATGCTAGAGATCTGACTTATTACATTTGGATATACTTAGGACGTTTTTAGAGACATGATCAGACTTGGGCTTCAAGACACTGGAGGTTGGATCTTCATTGAAGACATACATGTTTCCATGTCGCTCTCGTTTAGCGAACATCTCCTTCGTTTGAAGATCCTTGACAAAGATAGAAGTAGGAGTAAATTCCACAAATGAATTGGTAGAGTCAACAAGTTTAGAAACAGAGACAATATTTTTCTTTATATTTGGTGCATGAACAACAACAGATAAAGAAATAGATGACTCAGACAAAGGAATGAGGACGTTGCCTATGTTTGAAGTAGGGTGGCGAGTCTCATCTCTAGTTACAATATTAGATTTACCAAAATAGGGAACCAAAGTAGAGAACTTACCTGCATTGCCAGTAACATGAGTTGTTGCCCCAGAGTCAACATACCATATTCCATCATCATTTTGTTTCAGGTTCAAGTTTGTCATCGCAGATAAGAAAAGATCCTTAGCATCATCACTGACCTGAAATCTACCTGCAATTCCTGATATAACAACATTTCTATTTTTTTGCGCTCTATTCCGGTTTTGTAGGTTGAACCAACAGTTGGCTTTGATGTGACCTCGTTTATTACACTGATAGCATGTGAGAACATTCTTTGAAAAACTGACTGTGGAATTTGGTGTAGGTAGTAACCCACGTCCACCCTGGATGGGAGTTCCCCTGCCTCTACCACGTCCTCCTCGTGCACGATCAACCATCATCCATGTGGCAAGAACCTCATGCGTAGATGATTATTCTGCTGAAGTATCAGACATGCTTTTCAGAGTCATCTCGTACTGAAAGAGTTTGACACGTAATTCCTCAAAGCTGAGTAACGTAGGCAAGCATAATAAAGAGGTCACAAGAACATGATACTCTAATCCCAAGGCATTCAGTGTCTGTTGCACCTTCTCTTTATCTGACACTGGATATCCAACCATGGCTAATTGATCTGTGATGCTTTTGACTTGATTTAATAATTCAATAATGCTCATTGCCCCCTTTCTTAACATCTGAAATTCGCATTTAAGAAACAACACTTTAGCCTCTGATATCTGAGAGTAGGTCTGATCTAAATCCTCCCAGAAAACTTTAGATGTGCAATCATCAGGAATGGAAATCAATACTTCTTGTAACAATGTGGAAGTGATATACGTGACAAGGGCCTGATCACGCTTCATCCAAGTAACAAATGCAGGATTGCGAATAATATTCGGCAATCCTCCATCCTCTTTGGCTTCGATTGTGATAAATTCTGGAGGCATTGGAGTGGAGTCATCCAAGTGGCCTGAAAGGTCTTGACTTCGAATAAAAGGAGTAATTTGCCTTTTCCAAGTCAGATAATTGTTGGTCGTTAGCTTTTTCGAGACTAATTGTCCCAGGAAGTTGGAAGAAAGACCCGAATTACCAGAAGTATCCATTGATAGATTGTTTGACAACCGAAAGACACTAGTGACTGAAACTAAAATAAAATAAAACTAGTCTGGCTGAAACTGAAATGAAGGACTGACAGAAAATTAATACAAGATGAATGAGAATAGACAGGCGTGACAGGCAGATTTCAGACTAGCAGTAATGAGATGTTTTTGAAACGATAGAGAATGAAACTGAGAAACTAGAAATGATGGAGAAGAGGATCAGAAACCAGCAGCAACATGATATGGGAATGAAACTGAAAAAAAAAAAAAAAAAAACTCGGCTTTATAAAACTGAAAGGAACTCAACTTAAGAAGATACGGTAGCAGAACTCGGCTTTATGAGGGCGGAAGAGAACTCGATTTAAAAAGGGACGATAGCAAATCTGAAAAGGTTTCAGATCTGCGACAGATAAACTCACTAAGAGAGAATGAAAATAAGACGATAGCAGATCTGAAAAGATTTCAGATCTGCGACAGAGAGACTCACTTAAGAGAATAAAAATAACAGAAGGGAAAAGAAGGATGAAGGTAACGTGACCTGTCGACTTTTCACGTTGATGGAGCACGGGCTTGACAACTTTTCTTCACGCCCAGAACCTGCACTGCTCTGATACCATGATAAAACTGCTTTTGGTTGGCAGATTTTGTCCTGAAAACTGAGAAGGAATGGAAGGGGAGAGGAGAGAGAAGAGAGCACGGTCTTTTCTTAGAATCGTCAGCCACTCTGAATTCACGATGGCTGCACTAAACTTCATTAAGATAAAATAGGTTTTACAAATCTTTTACAATGACAAAACTACCCTGTGTTAGTAATGTATACTACATTACAATATAACATACACGTGGACTATATGGATCCTCTACTGGATCCATATCCAATCTGTATTCTAACAGTTTTAAGAACAAAGAAATTGCTGTAATTACCATTCCTTTCTAAGAAAGACCAACATGTTTGGCATTAAGTAAGAAAAGACCTATTGCAGGAAGGTTGGCCAGAGATTGCTTCTAAAAATGCCAGCCCCTTAAGTTCATAAGGAGAATATTTGAATCTTTTTTTGTTTGAATTACTATGTGCAAAAGCCACCATAGAGAATTGAGAATTATAAGCCATTCAAATTACTAAATAGGAACTCTATGTATAAGAATCAACTATTTCGCAACTGGGCGACTAAAACTAATATGCAGGGCTTTGGCAAATTTGTAGATAGGGAATTAGGAATACACGTTTCAATAGAGATACAAATAGCGCTCCACAAGTGAAAGTTATTTTCAAGGTAAGAATGATAAATGATAACATAAAGATATATCAACATACTTCTAAACTTTATGTTGAACTGGCTGTCAATGAGTTCATTCCCACCAAGAACCTCACCAAGACCACCCCATTTGTGTGCAGCATTACCAGCTGGCTGGCAAAATGGAAGACTGTAGTAGTTATATGTTTCTTGAGGATTATTATAAGGTCCAACCTTGTTTACCCAAAGAGTGACAAGTTCATCCAACTGATACTGCAACCAAACGAATACACCCACAGTTAATAGAAGAACACACTCTAACCACCTATTTCTTCAAAAGGACCTAGGAATATTCTGAGGAACTTAAACAGTATTAATAATCACATGATCTATAAAAGAAAAAAAATACAGTGCAAAATACATTTTCTAGAATAGCTCAACCAAACATTTTGTGGGAGAAGAAAAGGACTGGTAGTATATATAATGGTACAAATCTGCAAATTTATGGCTGAAGAATCAGACTTCAAAGAATAAAAGCACAAGACCTTAAAGGTTTAGGCAGTACTTATAGAAGTACTAAACCATATTGGACTGCAATAAAAGATTACCACATGAACAAGTTTAGATCACTATTTTCCTCAGGAAAAACCTTAATAATTAGCAACACTAGAACAAGAAAACAAGATATTACTTCCAACGGCATCATTAGCAGATAAAATGGTTAGCACCCATGAACGCAACAGTTTCATATGATTGTCAACCAAACTGTCACAACAACAGAATACCGTAGCCAAAAAACCAACAGATACACTAGGATCAGCCGCATTTACAAAGCAACAAGAAGTGTCGACGTAAAACAGAACAATAAGTATTCAATAATAAGAACATCTGTTTGTGCATGGTGCATATCTTTGAGTATGTCAGTGGACAAAGGTATCACAAACATATCATCATGTGCAAAAAAAATTACTCTAGTCTTCATGCCCTTGAACACTGGCATATGCAAGATGTTTCCCCCAATACATGTTAAGATCAAGTTTTTCCATCGACATAAAAGATTACAGCAAGAAACATGCATGTACACAAATATACACATGCATCCACATGAATTTATGACACTTTCCTTTCGGATGGGAAAGGCCATGTACCTTCAGCTATGTCACACGGATACTCCACTTTGACTCCCATTCCATATCGCCTTATGCATTAGTCATATTGGAAGCTTCATAAAAATGGGTATATCCCCGTTTCCATAGCCATCGCATGACATAGATATTCAGCTGTCACATAGACACTTCACTTTTCCCCGTGTGTCCTTGTAATCACAAGCCCACATGGATAGTAGACATGCCACAATACTTCTTGCATATAGTCACTAATTGGACATGGTCAACGTTGTGGTCATTCTAATCCATGCATGCCTCCAATTACTTTGCCCCCAATGTTGCTACAACATGACTTACTTGTTAAAGACCTTTAATAAAGTCAGACTTTCTTGAACTTTTCTTCAAATAGTTTCTACAATATGCACATTGTTGATTGATCCAAGCCCCTGAGGCAGCTTGTTTGAATAAAAATATTTATTACAGAGGAACAAGAAGATAATGGAACTCAAAGAATTGAACTTTCCACCTCCTGTGTAAAAGCCACAGGAACCAACCCATCAACACATTGTTATGTGACACACACACACACACACATATATATATATATATGGAATTCAAAAGCATGCCCATAGCGATCACAAATGGGCCTGGTTATATGTCGCCAGGTAGTGAGACTGCAAGAAAAAGAATGTTGAGAGCTATGTCACGGGGACACAGAAAAGGACGGGGGATGTGCCATTTTTGTCAAAAAAAAAATTATCAAGAACAGTATATAAGATCACACAGCATGAGAGTGCATTGGAGTATCCTTGTGTCATAAGTTGGAAAAAACAAACCAAAAGGTTATGGAAAACATATTTGTAAAACCTTCGTGGTCCACTGCTAGGTACACAATTATGTAGGATGTTTCCAAAGACACCACTGGAAATAGCTCTGCATAAACTTAATAGTGAAGTACAAATCTTTTATAGTTAACTCTTGTTACGTTCCTGGGCCCACGGGTGAGGTCTGGGTACAAGAGTAGGTTTAGGTGAGTCAAGTCGGGTAGAAAAACAAGGTCTGTTATGGTCCGTTTTGACAGAGTTTGGGAGAAAAATGATTTCTCTCAAATGGCTGAACATAAAGGGCTGATTTTTTAAGACAAGCTTCTAGACATGTGGGGAAGGTCCTGTTAAAATCTTAGGGCCTAACTCCACGGGGTTTGAGAGTTATGAGCTTGAAAACAGATGGAAGAGTACTAGGTTCAAACTGGGTCTGGACGGGCTCGGCTGGGTTCAGTAAAAAGGTCAGTTCTCTCTACTGGGTTATGGTCTGAGGATGATTTTTGGATGGTTGATTGGGGACACGTGGGATAACCTATGGTTCAAATTTGAGGTTTAGATCAGGTCGAGTTAGGGTGATCTAACTCAAGGGAAGTTGGGTCAAATTCTACAGTTCACAGCATGCAAAATAGGTTGGGTTTTTTTAACCGGTTTGAGTTTAAGGGGTGAAAACGAGGGTTTGGATTTATGTTAAGGTTGGTTTGACTCACTAGGACCTATAGGGGACTCTTGAGAAGGTCTACTACAGTTCAGAAGATCCAGGGAGTCGTCTGGGTGCATAATGGTCCAGCAAAGGTTCGGCCACCGCCGAGCTCGAGTCTATCGTCCTCCTTAGGAGGGGCCAAGGTACCAAGCAGGGTCTGAACTTGATGTAATCACGGAATGGAGACAGAGAGAGAGAGAAGACTAGGGGCTTCAAGAGAGAGGGAGAGGCGATTTTGAGAGAGAGAGAGAGTGAGGCAATTTCAACTCATTTCATAATGTTCTCAAAGGAATTACAAGGCCCATATATATAGGCCCAAGAGGGGAATTTGCACCTTTTCATAAGTTTCCAAGACAAATTGTAAATGCAACTTATTTATAGAAAACCCACTAGGCTAAATACCAAAATTAAATAACACCCAAAATCTACTTCTAGTAAAAGCCTTCATAAGCATTAGGTAGCACCAACTTGGCTTAGGTACCACCTCCCACGCCTAGGCTATTTTGAGAAAAAAGCTACACCAACTTCTAAGCTTGTATTAACCACATCTCACAAATTTTTCAAAATATCCAATATGGGCAAGTTGCCCCTCCCAAAGTGGGCCCCACCAGGACCGGCTGGTTCTGGGGCAGCTTGGTGGATCTCGCTCCAAATGGATCCGCATCATCTCCTCCTTAATATTTGCCTAGTCTGCTAGGCAAGAAACCGGGATACTAGTTCCCGATGTTGTAGTTGAACTCCCTGGATGGAGCTCTATCATACCATTTTACCACTTGAACTACTGATTCATGTCTGACTCCTGAATTGGGTGCTCTTATCTGCCTTACATAAACAGCAATTTTAGTTTGGTGACAACCGAATGCACTAGTTTGTTGTATCTTCTTCAACAACAGAGTCGGCAACTCAGTTTCCTTGATCCAATCAAGATCTATTTGCCACTTAAGCTCTTCTCGTTCACGCTTCAACTCTTCCAACTTGTGCACCATCGCAGTTATGGGGTCACTTAAGTCACGCCATACCAAATCCATGATAGTATGCATTGAGGAGCCCTTCTTCATTCAGAGAATTGGGGGTACGAAGGATTGTTCGCTCTTCTACCAATTTGTTACGTTCTTAGGCCCATAGGTGAGTTCTGGGTTCAAGGGCAGATTTAGGTGAGTCAAGTCGAGTAGAAAAACAGGGTCTGTTTTGGTCCATTCTGACAGAGTTTGGGAGAAAAATGATCTCTCAAATGGCTGAACAGAAAGGGCTAATTTTTTAAGACAAGCTTCTAGACACGCGGGGGAAGGTCCCTTTAAAATCTTAGGGCCTAACTCCACGGGGTTCGGGAGTTATGATCTCAAGAATAGGCTGCAGGGTACTAGGTTCAGATCGGGTCTCAAATGAGTTTTGAGCTCGGCCAGGTTCAGTAAAAAGGTTAGTTCTCGCTAATGGGTTATGGTCTAAGGCTGATTTTTAGAGGGTTGGTTAGGGACACGTGAAAGAATCTATGGTTAAAATTTGAGGTTTAGATCAGGTCAGGTTAGGGAGATCTGACTCAAGGAAGTTGGGTCAAATTCTGCATTTCATAGCATGCAAAATAAATTGGGTCTTTTAAAACAGTTTGAGTCTAAGGGGTGCAAACGGGGGTTTAAGTTTAGGTTAAGGTTGGTTTGACTCACTAGGACCTAGAGGGGACTCTTGAGAGGGTCTGCTATAGGTTTGGAGATCCAAGGAGTCATCTGGGCGTAGAATGGTAAAGCAAGGGTTTGGCCACCGTCGAGCTCGAGACCACCGCCCTCCTTAGCTTGGGCCAAGATACCAAGGTTCAGACCAAGTAGGTTATGAGTCTGATGTAAGAACAGAATGGAGAAAGAGAGAGAGAGAGAGAGAGAGAGAGAGAAATGTGAGAGAGGGCCTAGAGGCCAAGGAGTGAGAGAGAGAGAGGCCTAGGGGATTATAAAGAGAGAGGGAGAGACATTTTTGAGAGAGAGATGATTTTGAAGCAATTTCAATTCATTTCATAATGTTCTCAAAGGAATTACAAGGCCTATATATAGGTCCAAGAGGGGGCTTTACACTTCTTCATAAGTTTCAAGACAAATTGTAAATGCAACCTATTTCTAAAAAACACCTACTAGGCTAAATACCAAAATTAGAATACACACAAAATCTACTTCTAGTAAAAGCCTCCCCAAGCCTTAGGTAGCTCCTACTTGGCTTAGGTACCACCTCCCATGCCTAGGCTATTTTGAGAAAAAGCCTACACCAACTTCTAAGCTTGTATTAACCACATCTCATGAATTTTTCAAAATACCCAATATGGGAAAGTCGCCCCTCCCCAAGTGGGCCCCACAAGACCGGCTGGTTCTGGGGCAGCTTGGTGGATCTCGCTCCAAATGGATCTGCACCAACTTTGTGGTTGGAAAGGTTACACATGCAATTTATTTTTTATCATAGGCACCATGAGAGGTCTTAGTGCAACATGTCCAAACCGTCTCAAGCGACATTCACTTATTTTACCCTTTATTGGTCTGACCCCTAGGCACATTCTGATATATTCATTTTTAATTTTATCCTTTCTTGTAACCACAAACATCCAGATTAGTAGATGCATCTCTACAACATGCACTTTGTCTTCTTGGCGCTTTTTAGTTGCCCAACATTCAACTCCATATAATAGTGTTGGTTTTATATTAGTAACTCGGCCAACTCTATCAAAATATAATATGCATATTGTACCAAGTTTTGACCAGGTCATGTATTGATTCTTAACAATTTCAGTATGATTTCCTTTGAGGGGGGGGGGGGGGGGGGGGGGGGAAAGGAAGCTAAGACAAGTCATGATTTGCCCATTATAGATACCAACAGGAAAAACAAAGAGGAAAAGCACCCGATTTTATCAACAAATCAACCTGCTACATTCATTGAACATGATCCCACATTCTACACTGTTATACTCTGTTAAGGCAAATTTCCCCAAATCAACATGCCAGCATTCGTGATCCCGCGACAACTTAAAAAGCTCTATGGGTGTCCAATCGGAACCATCGCATGCACAAACTCGCTGGATCATTCCGCCCGATACAATGCCTTTATAGATCTTCAATTGCACAAAAACCGAAGGAAATTGTCTTTCTCTATATGGGATTCACAGGGCCTATAGTGAAAACCCCAACAAGAAAACGAGCCATCTTATTATAATCCATAAAGAAGGTCGGACACACTAGCGCCAGTGCGCCACCTCCTTCCGAAAGCATCAACCTCAGAAATTAAAATACAAACCGAAACCCCAACCAACGGAGCCATCATCACAAACGTAACAAACACCTGAAATGCAACAGACACAGAATCTATCCCCAAAAAGGAACTCAAAATGCACCAAAACAGGGACCGATAATCAAAAACACCAAACCATCAAATCCCCGTACAAGAAATACACGCACACAGAAACAACAACGTCGCATGGTTTAGAAGATAACCGAACTGAAAACCCCCTAGAATTCTGAGAACGGCAGCCGGCCGTACCTTGTGATCCGACTCGGAAGCGGAAGATGGAGCAGAGTACCCGAGGAGGAGGAGAAGCGTTGAGAGGGAGAGGAATCGGACCGCTGGACGCATCTCGCCCAGGCGCCTCGCTGATCGCCGTTTGCTACCAGAAGATCTCCTTCGCTCCTCACTCAGTGAGAGAGAGAGACAAACTATCCTGAAATTAAGAAGCGATAGAGAAGAAGAAGATCTTGGACGAGTCTTAACTCTTTACACAGATCCAGAGAACGGACGTCGTCGGCCCTCGCTCAATCGGCGTTCATTTGTTGCTCCTCCAGTGCGTGGACGAAATTTACACTGTCGACCCCGCCATCCAGGAGAATTGACCGTTTGCACTGACTGACAGCCGTTCAAAAGGTCAAATAACGCCCAAATTTTCGTGCGAAATTATAATTTTAGTCTTATTGGCGTTTTAATTTTTTAATAAAAAAATCACACACACTTTTATATATATATATATATGAGAAATGGAAAACAGTGCAACATGCTAATAGAATTCTGGTATTTTTTTTAAAGTTTAACTCATAAATGTTACTTTTTGAAAAAAAGTGTTTAACTTTTTAATTCTTTTCAAGTTCAACCTGGACAAAAAAAATAATCATAATTTTAAAAATATAATTCTTTTAATAATATTTTAGTTATTTTAATAAAGTTGAATCCATTTAATGTTAAATACAACTAATTTAATGCTACATATGTATCACCTCTCTTTTTTTTGTTTCTTTTTGCAAACGAATTCACTTGCAAGTGTATTCGGCATGGTTTGTTTGTTAAAAGTCAACAATGGTGTATTTTCCATGAAAAATACACAGTAATGTCCGACCATGCATGCCTTCCTTCAATCCTTCTTCCATATATTCAAAACATATAATAAAATAATAATTTATAAAATTGAAGAAGAAATTAATATATTCTTTAAAGATATATTGAATGTGTTAATTAGGACATCTATGAAGTTATAACTATTAAGACTACACATGGAGGGATGTCACCTTTTTGAAGCTTACACCAAAGACTAACTCTATGAAGATATTGGCTTCACCAAGAACCAACTCTATAATCTTATCTATTTGTGTTAATTATAGACAAAGTTGCATCTTTTACATAAGAAGAGATCCCATGATATATGTTCTTGACACAGGTCTGGGCCCCCACCCGAGCCGATTCGATCCCCTCAACCTGATGGGGACCAAACCGGGTTACCCCCTGCCCTAGTGAGGAGCCAAAGCCAGCCCGACCCATGGGAGGAGGGCTATCCCAACCAAGCACCCGGGAGGCCGAACAAGATCACAGTTGTTGCTGGCCCCAAACCACCTGATGAGGGTGGCTGGGGCGAAGCGGATGTCGTGTGCACCATCACCGGACACAACCGACCCCAGATGGTCATTGGCGGTGGCTGGGGCGAATCGGATGCCCCAAACCAACACCGGTTTCTGACTGGCCGACAGTGATGCTCGTCATTCAAAGATCTTAAAAGGGTGACCCCAACCGACGAATTGAATGGGGACCCCCCCCCCCCCCCCGTCCGACGATCTGAATGGGCGACCCACCCTGTCCGGCAAACTAAATGGGCGACCCCTTTCGTCTGACGATTAGGAAGAGGGAGGGTTTGAAACCCTCCCGTCTGGCAGACAGAAAAGGGGGAGGGCCAATCGACCCTCCCTTCTGATCCTATCCGGTGATCCAAAAGAGGTGAGAGGGTTGATCGGCCCTCCCGCCTGTCCTACGACCCAAAGGGGAAGGCCAAATGGTCCTCCTTCCCATCCTATTCAGTGACCCCAAAAAGGGAAGGGTCGAACGACCCTCCCTCTGGCTCGAGTGTATTCGAATGGCACGAGGAGGGTCGATCGACCCACCCACACCCTGTCACCGATCATAAAGAAAAAACCCAGGGAAAGAGGATCTGATCCTTCCCCTTCCCTCAAGAATCGTGCATGCACTTGATGATGTCTGCACCAAAAACTGTCTGCAGTGGATCACTGATCCCAACAAAAAAATAATGGCAAAACCAAATATTTCAACAAGAACAAGGAGCTCTGATACCAATTGTTGGATTTAGAATCTGAGAAAATACTTTATTTGATCGTTAAACTTGTTTGTCCTAAATCATTGAAAAGAACATAAACAAAACATAATGCAGAAGCGTACTTGAATCCATTGATGCTCCGGTGAATCTTTCAAGGGTTTGATCTTCTAGAACCTCTATATGTGGTTTTTCCTTCTTCTCTAAATTTGATGAGAGAGGAACATTTTTTTTATAAGGAGGCAAAAGAGAACAACCACTATATATGATTTTGGAGACCATAAACTAATTGTAACCACCTTATAGTCTATTTTTAATTTATTCTATCATAAAATAAAAAATTAATAAATGTGGGCACATGAGGTTTCTATATATAATATAAACATAATCTATGAGATATCATATGGCCCAACCGTATAAGATCACTTTATATGGGCCTTAACCTTAGACGGTTTATAATGTGTGATTAAAGATATATAGGCCCACACAATTTATCTAACAAGAGTGGCCTACGAAAAGTAGAGCGAGGGTCTGTCATTTTTATGATGGATGATGGCATTGAAGACAGTGGTGATGATTGCATGGCCATATGCGGTGATCACTAGATCAAAGGCAACCATGACACTAGCGAGACAATCTCTCAACCTATGAATTAGTCATGCAGTTAGGGATTGTGTGCAATAGAGAAACGAATACGTTAATAGGAAAAGATCTTTGAATTGCGTGACAGAAGACAGTGGGTACCAGAGCAACAATGATAACGACGCCTTTATGATCAATCATTCTTCTAGGCATGTGGCCATGGATGGTGATCACAAGGGTTCAGTTTTAGGTTTTTTCTAAAGAAAAATATCATTGATAAATAGATAATAAGGACAAGAGGCATACCCAAACAATGAGATATCATTTGGTATAACAAAAAGATAGAATAAACATAAATATATCATTAGAACATAAAAGCATCGAGGCAAAGCCATAAAAAATAACACCCTCAACCATCACAAGGGTTTAGTTGATCATGGCGGTAACAAAGTGAGGGTGCTTCGCTTATGAACACAGATCATGGGATGCACTTCAATACAGGAAAACCCAGATCTTTTGCCTCTGCTTGAGGATAATAGTAAAAAAATCGATATGTATCCCTCAAAGATTTTGCGATCAGAGGAGGAAAAGATTCTTGAATTAGCTGGTGTGTAAGTGAGATACTTGTTCCATAGAGCAGGAGTTTTTACCTGGCAGAACTGTACAAACGATGGAAGTTGGGCTCTAAACCATATTTTTCATTGCTTCCAAATAGCAAGTTTCTTGTTCGGTTTGATAATCAAGAGGATACGCTGGTATGTTCTTTGAAGAAGTCCTTAGATGGTTACAGGTAGAACACTCTAGATGGAGTAGTGGGATAGCGAAAGAATTCCAAAATTCCATGGGCTTTGTTTTGTTCCTGTATGGATTCTTGTGTACGGTCTTCCACCAACTGTGTGGTGTAATGATATTTTTGCCTAATTGCAGAAGCTTTGGATGAGAAACTAACTGCAGCATATGAGCACAACTCATTACAGGTCATGTTTCACTCTACTCCCTTACTAATTGAAGTACAAATAAAATGTTTGCCATCAAATTTATTGTCAATTACCCTAGGCAATTGATTTAGTGATCTTCAGTTCGAGCATGAATCATCTATGAGAGTTTGTGATGCTTGCCAATTGTGTATGCATACAGTGGATTGATGTCCTAGGCACAAGCTTTTGATGGTAATGCAACCCGCAAGCAACTTGGTGATGGGTGGCAAATAGCTCAGAGGAAGAAGGTAGGTAAAGTTTGAGTCTCTAAAGCTAAGAGAAATAAAAACCTCAACTCCTTTTCAGTTTTTATTAATATTCAAGATAATAATGATGGGGGTTCTCCTCAAATGGATAATGATAATATGGATATTCAGTAAAATCCTTAGAGAGTGTTGAATCAACAAAACACTAACCCAACAAGGTCCCTCTTTATGTTCAAGAGGGACTGGCTGAAGTAGTGGCCTCTTCTATGGAGAAAGATGTATCAATTGAAGGTAGCAACCAAGTAGTTAATGTTGGATTCATAAACCCGAAAAACACTTTATATGATCATTAACTTGTTAGTGCTAAATCATTAAAAGGATCATAAACAAAATTTGATGCAAAAGCGTACTTGAATCTATTGGTGCTCTGGTAGATCTTTCACGGATATGATCTTTCAGAACCTCTATATGCGGTCTTGCCTTCTTCTCTAAACCTAATAAGAGAAGGACAACTTTTTTTCTTGATGGGGAGGCAAAAGAGAACAACCACTATATATAGTTTTGGAGATCATAACCTAATTGTAACCATTTTAGAGTCTATTTTCAATTTAGTCTATCATAAAATAAGAAATTAACAAATAAGGGCACATGAGGTCTCTACACATAATATATACATACCATATGAGATATCATATGGCTCAACTATATATTATCACTTTATATGGGCCTTAACCTTAGACAACATATAATATGTGATTAAACATATGTAGGCCCACACAATTTATCTATCAATCTCCCACTTGGGCCATATATGTCACCTTACAATCATGCATTATAACCTTATGAGCTCAAAAACTCTGTCTTATCATACGGCATCTCTAATAATCTGGTCCATTGATCATATTATCATAGAACCAAAGCGGTCTTCATTACAATCCTCGTAATTAAACCCATCAATGATCATGTATATTGACATAACCAAATGACATAGATCAAGTATGGATGTAAAGCAAGAAAATTACATGTAATGTGATCCAAACATGTCTATTTCCAACTGGTCTTGCCTTATTCTTTAGTGAGATCACAACAAATGAGTACATAATGAAACTGAAATCTTAACTTTATACTGAAGCAGTAAAATGAAACTTTATTATATCTTAGAACGTCCAAATACAAACTCCCTCTAAACCAACATATCATTAAATGATAAAAAACCTATTTGAGCAGTATATATGCTCATGAAAGACCTTGAGTGGCAAACCTTTAGTAAGCGAATCCTCAATCATGGAGTTTGTGCCAATATGTTTTATAGACATATGACCATTCTATACTCTTTCTTTAACAACAAGGAACTTGATGTCAATATACTTTGACTTTGATGAGCTCGTGTTGCTGTTGGAATATAGCACTGACAAATCATTGTCACAAAATAATTTTAACGATATTTTAACATTATCTAAAATTCGCAGCCTAGTGATAAAATTGCATAATCATATTTCATGATTGGATGCTTTATAACAGGCTACAAACTCTGTTATCACAGTGAAAGATGGAATGAGTGTTTGCTTGGCACTCCTCCAAGAAATATCTCCCCCGACCAAAAGAAAAATATAACCTGACGTGGATTTGCGACTGTCTTGGCATCCAGCAAAGTTAGAAACAGAATACTCAATGATCTTCAACTAATTTGACTTTCTATATGTGAGCATGTAACATTTTGTTCTTTGTAAGTACTGCATAACCCGTTTGGCTGCTTTATAATAATCCATCCTTGGGTTACTTAGATATATGCCCAACATATCTATAATGTATGCTATATCTAGGTGTGTACACACTTGAGCATACATAAGACTCTTTACAACAGATGCATAGAGAATCTTTTCTATATCCATAACTTTGAACTAGTGTTTGGGGCACTGAGCGAGACTGAACTTGTCTTCCTTAGCAATAGAGGCATCACCTAATTTACAATCCTTTATGCCAAATCTATCAAGAATCCTTTCAATATAGCTCTTTTGCGATAATCCAATAATACTCTGAGAACGATTTCGATGTATCTGAATTCCTAATACAAAAAGAGGCATTACCAAGATCTTTCATTTCAAATTTCTTTATAAGAAATCTCTTGGTTTTGTGCAATATGCCCATATCATTACTAGCAAGTAATATATCATCAACATATAAACCAGAAAAATATATTTACCCCCATTAAACTTATGGTATATGCATTCATTAATCACATTCATCTCAAAACCAAATGAGAGAACAACTTGATGAAATTTATGATTTCATTGACGGAAAGTCTGCTTAAGTCTATAGATGAATTTTTTTAATTTGCAAACTATTTTCTTTGCATCGCCTAAGACAAAATATTCTGGTTGCACTATATATATTGTTTCATCAATGTCACCATTAAAGAATATAGTCTTTACATCCATCTGATGCAGCTTCAAATCAAAATGAGCGACAAGTGCCATCATAATTTTGAAAGAGTCTTTCGTAGAAACTGGAGAGAAAGTCTTTGTATAGTCAATGCCTACCCTTTGAGTAAATCATTTTGCAACAAGATGTGTCTTATATCTTTTTATATTACCCATTGAATCCCTCTTGGTTTTAAATATCCATTTACAACTAATGGGGTTCACACCATAAGGTAATAAGACAAGATCTCACACGTCATTATCTTTCATGGCACTACAAGAAAATTGTTAATTAGCGACGGAAATTAGCGACGGATTTTTTCCGTCGCTAATTAGCGACAGATTAGCTAGAGATAGAATTTGTCGCTAATTCGCGACGGATTAGCGAGGAAACAAATTTTATCGCTAATCTGTCGCTACTTAGCGACGGATTAGCGACTAAATTTTTTGTCGCTACTTTTTATTACAAGAACACCATTTTAGCGATGGATTTAGAGAGGGAACTCTGTCGTCGCTAATCCGTCGCTAATTAGTGATGGCGTAGCGACAGAATATATTCCGTCGCGTGTTTTGTATTTTGATTTAGCGACGGAATGTTTTCGTCGCTAAGCCGTCGCTAAATGTCGCGTAAATCCCTAATCCCATCCCTCTTTCTCTTTTTCCTGTTTCGCTGTATTGCTCCCTCCCGCCGCCCGTCGGCTCTCGCCACCGTCCGGCCGCCGCCGCCTCGCCGACGATCCTCGCTGCCGACCTCCCTGCTTGGCTAGCGGCTGCGCCAGGGACCCCGAGCACCGGCGACCCGCCGCCGACCTCTTCCTCCTCCCTGTTGTTCCTCCCTGTGGCTGCTGCCGGGAGGTATTGTCTCCCCTTCGCCGACGACTCGCAACCGGCGTCCTCAGTCGCCGACGACCGACGATCCTCCCTGCAGCCACCTCTTCGCCTCCGCTCTGAGTTCCGGCGACCCAGTGGCCCCCGAGCTTCGCTCCAGGTCTCCCCCTCTCTGCTGTCGACTGCGCCGGCCACCGGCGACCTCGCCAGCCGTCGCTCCCCGTGCTTTCCGGCAGGGGGGGTCGACCCCCTGCGTTTTCGGCAGGGGTGGTCGACCCCCTGCCGGAAAGGCATGGGGGGTCGACCCCCTGCCGGAAATGCAGGGGGTCGACCCCCCCTGCCGAAAACGCAGGGGGTCGACCCCCCTGCCGGAAAGGCAGGGGGTTTAACCCCCTGCCGTAAAGGCACGGCAGGGGGTCAACCCCCCATGCCGGAACTGCCTTTCCGGCAGAGGGTTTAACCCCCTTCCCTGCCTTTACACATGATCTGCCAAATCCTCCTCAAAGAAATTAAATTTCAATGCTGTCACTTGTTCCTTGAGCACAATCAATACGCAATCGCATGCTTTGTCTGTGTATGCTTGTAGTTGCATGGGCAGTGCTCCACGAAGATGGTGTCCGTTTACCAACAGTTGTCTGTATCTAGAAGTTAGTTCTAATGTCAAGCTTTCTATCGGATGCTCAGACTTGGTTTGTAATAAGGCATCCTGTTATAGCGTGGACTGCATGTACATAGTGCTGGTATATAAAATAAATGTGTAAAATATCTTGTCTGCCTTGTGTACTTTAGCTTCTTTCATGTTCTTATCCATTTGAGCGTGCATGGTGCATGCATATCTGGGGACAGAGCAGATCATATCAATGTTGTCAAAATCGGTTTGAATCGGCCGATTCAGATCCAATTGGCCCAAAGACGATTCAAAAGGGGTCGACTCGGTCGATTCAATTCATTTTTCAATATTTTTCAGGTATTTAAAAACAATCATTTTTTTTTATTTTTAATGACATGTGTCATCTGATGGTAAAAGGGGGTCGATTCAATATCGATTTGATTTTTTCATGTCTTTTAAGAAACCAATCCACCTAGTGAACCGATTTTAACAACATTGGGTCATATTAAGTGACTCATTGACTATATTCAATCCTCACCACACATCTCGCTTGATGGAATGTGCATGAGTCTCTCTCTCACAGTTTCAAATTATAATTTGTTTTAATTTTTTTAGTTAGTGTTTCATCTTGTTTCATGATTAGTTAGTTTGTTACTTAATTTGTTTTGTTTTTGTGCAGATTTTTCAACGGAACCAACTCGTGCTCGGCCACCTGTGGTAAGTAAATGACAAAAACAATGCAAATCGGGTAAATACCCGTGGTGAGTAAGTGATGCAAACGTATCACATGTTATTTAATTTATTGAATGCAGCACTTTATTGTTCACACACTCACTTAGTTGTTGATATCTAGGACTGCTTTGTTGGAGTTCGGAGATCAAGCTGAGCATGATTTTAATGTAGAAATATGGAAGTGTTCTTATTTTTGGAGTACGGAGTCCATGCTAAGCATGGTAGTAGTTAGTGAGATATTGAAGTGTGTTTGCTGCAGGTACATGTTTGCCATTTATTTGATATGAATGATTATGATGTATTGCAATGTTTGATGTAATTGTATCCATGCTTGCATGTAGTTACTTTCAATTTGATTTTGACTTCCATGTGAAATTTTATAATAAAAGCATGCTTCAAATGATTGTATCGTGTCATTAATAGTTTGCACATGAAAATATTAAGTTATCAATGCATGCATCAAAATTCTTGTTATTGTTTGACATAGTATATTGCATGATAAATTTGATATTTTCTTCATCGTAGCATTCTGATTGTTTTTTTCTTAATTCGTTAGGATACTATTCGTAACATCATACGACAGAATGACTGCAAACCGTGAATGGATGTACCGTAGGATAGTGGACAATGAGTTATCGCATGAATATATGGATGGTGTCCATAGTTTTATTGAATTTGCAACGGCGAGTGTCAGTACGGTAGATCTCACAGGTCGGATTAGGTGTCCCTGCAAGATTTGTAAGAATAATCGATTTGTAGAACCTCATGGCGTTAGACATCACCTATACAGGAAGGGTTTTGTGAGTGATTATCAGAACTGGATGTTTCATGGAGAAGAATTTAGAAACGATTTTGATGCACGGGTGAATGTGGTGCACGATAATCCATATACGAATTTGATATTTGATGTTGCAGGAACAGAACTGGGTTCTGCTATGAGTTCTAGTGATGTAAGAACTGCCGTAGATGAAGAATCACCAAACGATGCAGCTAGTAGATTTTATGATTTACTTAAAGATGCTGATGAGCCACTTTGGAACGGTTGTGAGAGTCACACTATCTTGTCTGCAGTTCTTCAACTAATGAATTTGAAGTCCGAGTATAATTTGAGTCAATCATGTTTTGACCGTTTGTGCATGATTGTGAAGAGTATGTTGCCTAAAGATGAGAAATTGCCACAAAATTTCTATCGTGCGAAAGTTATGGTCAACGCTCTAGGTATGGGTTACAAAAAGATTGATGCTTGTCCAAATCACTGCATGTTGTATTTCAAGGAGCAGGAAAACAACATATCATGCCCGTCATGTGGGCATCCTCGGTTCAAGCCAAAGACAAGAGGCAATGGTAGCACGAGATCAAAAGAAGTTTCATACAAGTCGCTCCGCTACTTTCCTATCACTCCTAGATTGCAGCGATTATATATGTCTTCAAAGACAGCTAAACACATGAGATGGCATGCAAATAAAGTTCGACACAATGAAAACAAGATCACGCATCCTGTTGACGCTGAAGCTTGGAAGCACTTTGATCGTACTCATCAGAACTTCGCAATGGAAGTGCGAAATGTTAGATTCGGTCTATGTACAGATGGATTTAATCTATTTGGGGGTAGATCAACTCCATACTCATGCTGGCCAGTATTTGTAACTCCATACAACCTTCCACCAAGCTTGTGTATGAAACGTCCAAATCTTTTCTTGTCTCTGTTGATCCCTGGTCCGACCTCACCTGGCCAAAATCTTGATGTATATCTAAGGCCATTGATTGATGAATTAAAAGTACTGTGGGATGACGGTGTTACCACGTATGATGCCCACAAAAAACAAAATTTCAACATGAAGGCCGTTGTTCTATGGACAATCAGTGACTTCCCTGCATATGGTATGTTATCTGGTTGGAGCACACATGGGAGGTTGGCTTGTCCGTACTGCATGGAGGATTCCAAAGCTTTTAGATTGAGGCATGGAAGGAAGCCTTGCTGGTTTGATTGCCATCGTCGATTTCTACCCAGCGATCATCCGTTCCGACGTCAAAATAATGCATTTACAGCAGGCACAACTGAAACGGAAGGTCCATCCTCAAGATTGTATGGCATAGAGATTTTAAGAAGATTGCGATACTTTCCAGATGTATTAACAGATGCCCGCAGTCCTACACCCTTCCGTGGATTTGAGAAGGAACACAATTGGACGAAAAAATCTATTTTTTGGGAACTACCGTATTGGCCGACCCTATTGATACGACATAATTTGGATGTGATGCATGTAGAGAAAAACGTGTTTGATAATGTGTTCAATACAGTAATGAATATTAAAGGAAAAACGAAGGATAATCCGAAGGCCCGTATGGATTTAAAATCAATATGTAAAAGACCAGAATTGGAACTCAAAGAGTATAATGGTAAAGTACTGAAACCAAAGGCGAAGTACGTGCTCGGACCTGATCAAATAAAACATGTATGTCAATGGTTGAAACAACTGAGATTTCCAGATGGATATGTCTCTAACATTGCTCGGGCTGTGAAGATTGACGATGGACAATTATATGGGTTGAAGAACCATGATTGTCATATCTTTATGCAACGATTGATACCCCTAGCATTCCATGATATGTTAGACAAACCTATATGGGGGGTATTGTCTGAGTTGAGCGGATTTTTTAGAACATTGTGCGCATCGGAGGTCATTGTATCAGATGTAAAGAATCTCGAGGACTCTGTCATCACCACTGTTTGTCTGTTAGAAAAGATATTTCCGCCAGCATTTTTCGATGTTATGGAACATTTGATCATACATCTGTCATATGAACTAAGGGTTGGTGGCCCTGTGCAATATCGATGGATGTACCCATTTGAAAGGTATATGTTTTTTTATATTTGTCTCTTTAATGACAGATATTTAAAATTTGAAATGTATATTCTTGTCAGATGCATATTCGACCAAAAAAAAAGGTTCGTAATAAAGCAAGAGTAGAGGGCTCTATTTGTGAGGCGTACACTTTAGAAGAGATTTCAAATTTCTCATCTATGTACTTTGAACCTCATATTCCAACACGTTACACATGCCCGCCCCGTAACGATGATGGAGAACAAGTAACTGTAGCTGACAAGCTGTCCATATTTCAACCACTTGGGCATGCATTTGGTAGTTGTCGATCAAGGCTATTGACAAATCGAGAGCAAGATGCAGCACACACCTATATTCTTTTTAATTGCTCAGCGATCGACCCATACATCGAGTAAGTATATGTATATGCAACTCAATTATAAATCCTTTTATGTTCTATATGTGGATACATGACTCGGTAATATAAGTATTTGTGGTTTGCAGACGATTTGATCTGGAGTTGCGAAATGAAGTTTCACATCTCACTGATGCAGAAGTACAAAAAGAACGTGAAACTAAGTTTGTGGAGTGGTTGAAACAGTTGGTAAAGAAGCTAACATAAATTTTGTACTTATAAACAACACTAAGTTACTTAATTTATCGTGATCACAATCATTGTTTATGTTTGTGCGTAGGTTCGCAATGGTGATGTTAAAGATCAAGGAATATGTGATTTAGAAAATGGTCCGACCAAAGTTGTGCAATGCTACAACGGGTATATCGTAAATGGCTATCGATTCCATACAAAAGACTACGGTATAAACAAATCAACGATAAATAGTGGCGTGTGTGTCAAGGGTAGCAGCTACGGTGAAAATGAACATGATTACTACGGTGTTATAGAGGAAATAATGGAGTTGACTTACTTAGGCATGAATAACAGGGTTACGGTATTCAAGTGTCATTGGTTTGATCCAACTGCAACAAGACTCGACAAAGCTTCAGGCATTGTGGAGGTGAATCATAAATCCAGGTTTGGAACATATGAACCATTCATATTAGCCTCGCAAGCTCAACAAGTTTATTATACTTCATATCCGAGTATAAAAAAGTCAGATAGAAATGAATGGTGGGCAGTTTGCAAGGTGAAATCCAAACTATACCCCGAGTATGATCAGTTACAGGAAGATGAGTTAGCTGAAGACAGTGATTACTATCAATCAGATGATGTTTGTGACTTCGCTTATGGTCACGATGTTGCGCATGATATGCATGTCATATCTCCATTGGCTGATGAAACATTCATAGAGGAATGTGATCCAAATGATGTACCAAGTGGATGGGCAAACAATGAAGAAGAAGAAGAAGAAGAAGAAGAAGAAGAAAGTCAAACTAGTGACGAGGAAGAATTCTCAAGCTAGTGAGCAAAATCTTATACTACAAACCTCTATTTAAATGCATTGTAATACTTGATGTGAGTTTTATTGCAATACTTGGTGTGAATGATTAAAAATTTTATTTTAATGTATTGTAATACTTGATACGAATGATTCGAATGCATTGTAATACTTGATGTGAATGATTTCAATTATCTGAATGTATTATAATTTATGCAATTAACGAATGATTTGAATTAGTGCAATACTTGATGTCAATGATTTGAATTATTTGAATGCATTGCAATGCTTGATGTGAATGACTTGAATGCATTGTAATACTTGATGTGAATTATTTGAATGTATTGTATGACATATGTTATTTGTTAGAATATGGTTCGTGGAGGTTATAGTGGTCGCTCATCCAGTAGTAGTCAGGCTCAACCTTCATCTTCACGGGCTCCTGTGATAGGTATATCATATAACTAATTAGATGCTTGATTAGTTCAAATGCACATTCTGAGAATTTCTAATGTATTTTTTTACAGATGATGTTGCGCTTGTACACGACCCACCTACACCAGTTGATCGCACAAGTCAACAGCCAACACAGGAAACAGGGTCTTCTCAGGCTGGCACAAGAAGACTCATTCAAATAGTGTATATCGATAATCGACCGTAAGTATTTTGTTTTCAATTATTGCATATCTTTTAAATATTTTATATTGATATTTACTGTGTAACAATTCATGTGCAGCACGAGGTTTGAGCCACAAGAAGTAGTACGGGAGATTAGGAATTCACTTCTTCAACATCTACCAGGACCAGTTGCTCAATGGAAAGAGTACCCAAAGGAGGTGTTAGACAGATTGTGGTCCTCATTCATGGTATATAGTTGTTCCTCATAGTTAATGTGTTTCATATTTAATTTATTTAAGCAATGTCTACTAACTTTCTGAAAATATTTGTAGGCTTCGAATCGCTTTGCAACTACGGTGGAAGAAAATGATGCAAGGAAGATGTGGCAGAAGGTGGCTGCCAATCGATTTGCAGACATGCTGCACACTATGAAGACTGCAGCAAAAAAAGCATCTGGCGTAGTAGATGATCCATTACTGTGGAAGGGCCATGGTCCTATTACTATGAGGAGAGATTACTGGGATGAAATGTGTGATAAGTGGGCGGGAGATGCATTTAAAAATCGCTCTGCGAAGGCTTCACAAAATCGATCGAAGATGCCCGAAGCCCATCTACACACAGGTGGATCTAAGACATTTGGGAGCCACCTAAAGAAAATGGTAACTCATCAATATATAATATTAATTTTATAAGTATTGTTGCAAACTTGTGTACTAAATTTTTTGTCATTTAACTTCGCAGGAAGCAGAAAAAGGAGGCAGTGTACCATATAAGGATGTGTTTATAGAAACACATAAACGGAAGACCATGGGAGTCTTCGTATCAGAGAAGGCGAGAACGACAACGGTATGTATTAATTCTATTAATAATCATTGCAATATATATGCAAGTTATCATAATGTTATCATTAATTATTAATGAATACTTTAAACATTATTTTGTAGGAGGCATATGAGCAACAGATGGTAGAGCGATATGGCGAAGACGCTACTCAGCATCCATCATTTGATCCTACAGCATGGGTGACTGCACCAGGTGAACCCAAAAAAGGTCGCGTGTTCGGGTTTGGGAGTAATATGAACACTTCACCAGTTATTGGTTCTTCCAATTATGGCTCACCGACTTCTTGCGCCGACATAAGCTCCAAGCAGCCGAATATTCTTTCCGGTGATGATGTACGTGAGATCATTAATGAATCACTGAATAACTACTTCCAATACACCGTCGCCCCCTTTCTCCGAAATGAGATCAAGGCCGCTGTTCAAGATAGGGGATCTTCGATTCCAGGTCCCTCTCAGGTATAATCACATATATAGTTTTTTTGACTGTCTTAAAGCACATCTGAGCATGGTAGAATCACATATAGAGTTTTTCTAGATGCCTTAGAACACATATGAACATGCTATAATCACATATTCAATTTTTTTACTGCCTTAGCACACATATGAGCATGATAGAATCACATATAAAGTTGCTTTGCCTGCCTTAGAGCACATATGAGCATGCTATATTCACATATTCAATTTTTTTACTGCCTTAGCACACATACGAGCATGATCGAATCACATATATAGTTTTTTGCCAGCCTTAAAGCACATCTGAGCATGGTAGAATCACATATAGAGTTTTTTTATATGCCTTAGAACACATATGAACATGCTATAATCACATATTCAATTTTTTGACTGCCTTAGCACACATATGAGCATGATAGAATCACATATATATATTTAACTTTTTGTCTGCCTTAGAGCACATATGAGCATGATAGAATCACATATAAAGTTTTTTTTATTGCATTAGAACACATATGAGCATGCTATAATCACATATTCAGTTTTTTGACTGCTTAAGAACACATATGAGCATATTATAATCACATATTTTGTTTTTTGACTGCCTTAGCACACATATGAGCATGCTATAATAACATATAGAGTTTTTTAACTGCCTTAGAACACATATGAACATGTTATATATCATTTATGATAGAATCACATATAAAATTTTTGGCTTTGCCTGCCTTAGAGCACATATGAGCATGCTATATTCACATATTCAATTTTTTTACTGCCTTAGCACACATACGAGCATGATCGAATCACATATATAGTTTTTTGCCTGCCTTAAAGCACATCTGAGCATGGTAGAATCACATATAGAGTTTTTTTAGATGCCTTAGAACACATATGAACATGCTATAATCACATATTCAATTTTTTGACTGCTTTAGCACACATATGAGCATGATAGAATCACATATAGAGTTTTTTTATTGCCTTAGATCGCACATGAGCACATGATAGAAACACATATAGTGTGTAATTTATTTCATTATATTTTGTTTATCAATACTGACTGTTCTTTTCTTGTGTAGGCTGCTAGCGATAATCAGGGTAGTGGAGCTGAAGGGACAGATAAAGACAATGAACAAGAAGACGCACAAAATCTTGGCGATGATTAGAGGACTGTGTTGAAGAAGTTTTATTTTTTTTATTTTTCCTAATTGTAATTATTGAATTGTAAATAATTAAACTTC
The DNA here is from genome assembly GCF_984573655.1 of Nuphar pumila. NCBI lineage: Eukaryota > Viridiplantae > Streptophyta > Magnoliopsida > Nymphaeales > Nymphaeaceae > Nuphar > Nuphar pumila. The sequence goes on along the minus strand of NC_143250.1, from coordinate 138,958,155 downwards.
TTAATTTTAAGGTGGAACGATTAATTATTATAGATACTTGTTATATGAATTTTTTTGTGTGGTTTGTTTTTTATTTACAGGAAATATAAATTGTACAGGAAATAGAAATTGTACAGTTCTCGGTAATTAATTTTTAAATAAATTTTTTTTTATTTTTTTCGTGTTAGCGACGGATGATTCTGTCGCTATTCATATTAATCTAGCGATGGCTTAGCGACGGAACCATCCGTCGCTATTCATATTAATCTAGCGACAGAATTAAATCCGTCGCCAAGCCGTGGTCGCCGTTTAGTACTGGCGGATTGGCGACGGAATATAGCGCTCGTTATTCCGTCGCAATTAGCGACGGACCTGGCGACGGTATTATTCCGTCGCCAGTTAGCGTCGAAATATTTGCGACGTAAGCATACTGTCGCCGCGTTGTCGCTAATCCGTCGCTAACATGCGACGGATTCGCGACGGAATGTGGTCGTCGCTAATCTACTGCTTTGTTGTAGTGATGGATTTAATCTTCTCATGCATGACATCTATCCATTTTTTAGAGTTAGAACTATATATAGCGTTATGAAAGTTGATTGGATCATCTTTCCTTAAGCCAGTATCACCTTCATGCTCTTGGAGAAAAACAATATAATCATCTAGAGTTGTTCATCTTGTCTCTCTAACGAATTTTCTTAATGACACTTGTTCTTTAGGTATAACTTGAGGTGTTTCTTGAGGTTGTTGAGTTGAGCAATATCAGAAATAGTCATCTGATCATTGTCAACAACAACTATAGGAAGAGAAACAGACTCTTTTTTAAAAGCAATATACTTTACCTTATCACTCCTCCCAAATACAACATCTTCAAAAAAACAAGTGTTTCCCATTTCAAAAAAGAACTTATTCATAAGGTCATAAAATTTATAACCCCTATATCTTTAAGAATGCCCAACAAAATAGCAACTAACAGTTATTGAGTCTAGTTTCTTTTCATATGGCCTATAGGGCCTAGCCTCAGTTGGATATCCCCAAATATGAAAATGCTTCATACTAAGCTTTTTGACTGTCCATATTTCATATGAGATTTTGGTTACTGCTTTAGTTGATACCATGTTCAATACATAATCTGCAATCTTTAATGCTTCACCCTAGAGGGACTCTGGTAAAGTAGAATGAGAAATCATACACCTTACCATATCCTTTAAGATCCGGTTTCGTCCCTAAGTAACATCATTCATGCTAGAAGTGCCTGACATGTTGTACTGAGGGTGGATACCACATTCCTCTAAGAATTTAGCAAAAATTCATGGACATTGTTCACCTGATTCATCATATCTACCATAGTATTCACCGCCACGGCCAGATCTGACAGCCTTAATCCTTTTGTCAAGTTGTGTTTCAACTTCAACCTTAAATTATTTGAACACATCCAAGGATTGAAACTTTTCATGAATTAAATATAGGTACCCATAATGTGAATAGTCGTTTATGAACGTAATAAAATATTGTTGGTCATTCTAAAAAGCTCATAAATATCTGTATAAATTAGTTCTAAGACGTTTGTTCTTCTCTTAGCAGCTATTTTCTTTATGTTTGTTCATTTCTCTTTTATGCACTCAACATAAACCTGAAAGTTAGTAAAATCAAGAGAACCAAGAATTTCACTTGTCACAAGCCTTTCAATTCTTTGTTTAAAAATATGACCTAAGCACTTGTGTCATAATAAAGCAGAATTCTCATTTGTTAATTTTTGTTTTATACCACGAGAACTTGAATGCATGGTTTCATTATATGAGGCAACAATATTAAGTAAATATAAGTTATCAATCACAGATAAAAAATCGATCCCTATAAGATTTGAATCAAGAAACAATTTAATTTGACTATTTCCAAATAAACAAAAATAACCAGATTTATCTAATATGAAAATAAAGACCAAGTTATGTCTAAATGACAATACAGTGTATGTTTCTTTCAAATCTAAATAACTATCAGTCTTTAATAATAACCCAAAGGTCCTTATTGCCTTAACTTGAACTGATTTGTCATCGCACACATAAATAAATATTTCAACATTAATTTGTATTCAACAACTTAGGCAACCCTGCATAAATATACTTATGTGAGTGATAGCACCAGAATCCATCCACCAAGTGTGTTTGGATACAAAAGTTAAATTAACCTTAGAACAAACTAAAGTAAGGAGTGTACCTTTCTTTTCACACCAAGCATAATATTTGATACAACCCTTCTTTATGTGACCCTCACCTTTGCAAAATAAACAACTAGACTTTGGATCCTGATGTCTCTTCTATTTCTTCTATGATTGAGGGTCTACTACAACTTCCTTATTTCTTTTTTTTTCTTAAATTTGTCTTTAGAGGCTACCGTCAAGTAGGCACTTTTTATCTTTTCTTGCTTCATCATTTTCTCTTTTTAGACATAGTGTGAAATGAGTTCATTAAGAGTCCATTTGTCCTTCTATCAGTTATGACTAACCTTAAACTGACTGTATTGTGTAGGAAGAGATATCAAAACTAAGTACACATGTAAGTCCTCAGACAACTCTGAGTTTAGTGTCTTTAGTTTTGAAGTAAGATGAGACATTTCTATAATGTACTCTCTAATGTTCTCTTTACCTTTATACCTCATTGAAACAAGACTCGAAATGAGAGTGTTTGTCTCAACCTTTTTGTTTTTAGCAAAAGGCTTTTCGATTTCCTTAAGGAACCTCTTGACATTGTCCTCTTTAGACATAGTGCCTCTAAAGATTTCAGAATTACACATTTCATGATCATAAGACTCATGTGATTGGATCAATCCCATCGCTCATGGTTCCTTTTAACCTCAGCCAAACATTTATATATAAGAGTAGGTGGTTGATCCTCTCGAAGTAAAAGGTCCAAATCTATACATTTGAGAACAATGATAATGTTCTCTTTTCAATTTTTGAAGTTAGAGCCATTCAAAATATGGATTGAATTGACATTTGCAGATATCGTAGAAACAAAAGTATTAACTGAATCAAGAACAAAATAAATCACAACAAGCTCACAAATAATATACAAATTCGCATGCATTAACATAAACTAACATATTTAAACTGTGATGAACTCAATCACAAGATACCCAACACAACATTGACATTTGGTCTTTGGACAGAAATGTCAACTTATAAGTGGTACCCTTAATTACAATAATAAAAAATAGATAATTAATCCTGTCAAACAATAAGCCTTTCTTTGGACCAACTCGTTGTTCACATGAAAAACCTAATAATCATCTCATATTCATTACTGAAAATATATATTTAGGCTCAGCCAAATAGTAATCTTCCTTTGGGTCGATCGTTATTCGTATGAAACCCAAATATATAAACATCTCAATATTTCAAACAAGTCAATCTACACAAGAGAGATTACTTTGGTAACATGTTGTTTCAATCAACTCAATTTAGAATATCAAACCTTAAAAGAACATCATGGTTCAAATATGTGAATACATGCATATGAACAAAAGAAAACATAACCATAACCTATATAGGGTTAAAAAGTAACTGAAGTCAACCCTCTAAAGGAACCCCAAATGCATACTTAATGGCTCTTAATTCAATAATAAAATCCTTTAAAAAAAATTTTATTACAAGTTTCAAGGCACATGCGAGGGTCTGGCCCATGGGATTGGGCCAGACCCAACTGGTGGGTCAAAACATGCCTAACTCGACTCGAGTTAGACTCTAATACACCACAGTCGGGTATGACCCCAAGCCATCGGGTCGAGTATGACCAGGCCTGACCCGTGGGTCAAGTCAAACCTGACCCAATGTAGGTCGGGCCAAGCCCGGTGCACAGAGATATCAGCTGACTCGGTTCAATCCCTGCAACTAAATGAGGACCAAACTAGGTTAGCCGCCCCCAAAGGAAACTAAAAGCCGGTCCAGCTCCGGCTGGAGGCTGAACCCAGCTCCGATAGAGTCGACTGAAGGCTGAACCGGCCCCAGCTCGGTCGGCTGAAGGTCGAACTGGTATGGGTCCCTAGATCGGCTGAAGGCCAAATCGACCCACCTGATTGTTGTGGTTGAAGGCAGAACTGGATGTCGACTGCTGTCGGCGGAGGGCTGAACCAAATATCGACTGCCACTGGCGGTGGGCTGAACCAAATACCGACTATCACAGGCCCTTAAAACACCCGGTGACTGCCGGAAACAACCTTGGGTTGTCGCTCACCCTGAAACGTTCGGTCTGAATGGACGTCCACCCCCATCGTCCAGCGATCTAAGCAGGCGATCGCCCGTCCGACATTCAAAAGAGGGCAAACCCCTTGCTGATGATAAGAAGAAGGGGAACCCCCTACCGTCCGATGATCTCAAGAGGGGAAATCCCTTGCCGCCTAATGATCTTAAGAGACAAAAAGGGAGAGGGTTGATCGACCCTCTCGCTTGTCTGATAACCCTAAGAAGAAAGCCGAACGACCCTCCCTTGCGTTCGGGCACTTTCGATCGACGCAATGATGGCTGATCTGCCCTCCTTCGCTCGCGCCTCGACATCGGTCGAAAAGGAACTCAAGAAAGGGTATTCTGTCCTTTCTTTTTTCTTGAGAACCGTGCAGGCACCCAACGGTGTTTGCGACGAAAACCAACTGTAACAGATCATCGAACGCAACGAGAAGTATAATGGCAAAATAAAATATTTCAATGATTCAACAAGAACAAGCATCTTTGATACTAATTGTTGGATTCATAAATCCAAAAAATACTTTATATGATTGTTAACTTGTTAGTGCTAAATCATTAAAAGGATCATAAATGAAACTTGATGCGAAAGCGTACCTGAATTCATTGGTGCTTCGATAGATCTTTCACGAGTATGATCTTTCAGAACCTTTATACGTGGCTTTTCTTTTTTCTCTAAACCTAATGAGAGAGGAACAATTTTCTTTTTTGATGAGAAGGCAAAAGAAAACAACCACTATATATGGTTTTGGGAACTATAACCTAATTGTAACCACCTTAGAGTCTATTTTAAATTTAGCCTATCATAAAATAGAAAATTGATAAACGAGAACACATGAGGTTTCTACACATAATATAATCATGCTATATGAGGTATCATATGGCTCAACCATATGTGATGACTTTATATGGGTCTTAACCTTAGACAACATATAATGTCTGATTAAACATATGTAGGCCCACATGATTTATCGAACAGTTAAATCTATTCTTGGCATTCCTCACGGTCTTGTTGATGCACAAGAAATAGACCTCGTACATGAGATGCAAGAAGGTGGAGCCATGGTGGCATTGGATCTGACACTTATAGTTCAAAGTGATATTAGTTTCAAGGGAGAAGTAGGCACTAGACCAAAGGAAGTTAACCTTTTGGCTGCCCCAAACTTATTGGTGGGAGATAAAGAAAAGAAGATTAGCAATTTAGTATCCACATCAGACACAAAAGTCAGGGTGATAGTGTATGCCCACGAAAGGGTGGAGGTGTAAAACCCAAAACTGGTAATTTATAATAAAGATACTAGCATGGAACATGAGAGGCTTTGCTAAAGATTCTGCCCATCGAGAGTTACAAAACTCTATTAGATCTCGTAAGCTGGAGATGATGTTTATTATTGACCCATGATTTATTTTAGGAGATTAGAGTCATTGAAGTTCAGGGATAATGACATTAATTTGGTGCATGATCTCTTAAAAGAAGATGGTCGCTTTCCAAAGGAAACCTTAACTTGGTTGGCAAATACCTTCTATCCACCAAGAAATTGAGAAGACTCTCATTGCAAACAAGAAACTGGAATAGGTAAATTTCATTTTGGAGCCTTAGATTCAGTCTTGCTGATCTAACACCAGATTTGAATACGACCATCGTGACAAATACCATGTTTTTTTCTTTCAGAAAAGGAAAATGTGGTTTTTAGGTTACCAATAGAAATTAAGGCAAATATTGGCAGAAACTATTTTTATGAAATTTATTTTCTCATATAAATTAGTTTTTATTGTTAGTTGATTTTGTTTGGGGATGAAAGGTGAGAAAAATAAAGAACTCAATTTCTCACGAGAAAAGAAAAAATTGGTGTTGCTTTCCTGCTCAAATCTTTTGTCACCGTCGTGGACACAACCCACTTCACTTCTAACTAGCACCAGTGCTGGGGGCCAGGCTCCTTGACTCTTCATGGCTGCATTAGTTTATAAAACAAAAATGGGTAAGGAAAAAGACCGTGCGTGTGGGTTCTGGAAAGACGTTTTGTTCTAGTGGTTCCTTTGTTAAGGATCAAGACTGGATCATACTAAAGTAAAAATGTGATATTTTAAGTCGTGAAACTTTGGTACATTGTGGGCCATTGATTTTTTGCAGACTTTGAAAAACCTGTTTATAAGTCATAAATCATATCATTCAAAATCTGCTACCTACTAACCAAATATTATATTCTAGATCAAATTCATAAGGTTTTATCTATAAAAAATAATAATAAATAATATGAAAATGGTGCTTTCTATTCAATAGTGTTTTTACCTTCAGTAGGCTGTTGATTTTTAAAGCCCTTGAAAACCCTATTTACTTGTCATAATCACATTATTCAAAATCATTTTCTACTGAACAAATATGGTAATTCACATCCATAAGGTTCGATCTAAAAAAAAATCAAAAAAATGAAACTAAGGTGATATTTAGTTATTTATTCAATAATTTTGCATTTTCGTTAGTATCTAATACTTACCTCATAAATAAATAAATAAATAAATATATATATATATATATATATATATATATATATTAAAGATTTATGGCATAGGTAGTTTTGAATTTTAATCTACAACCTGAGATGATTGATCTGGAAAAGTTGGATCTGTATTAAAAAATTTTGAAGAGTTTTTCTTTATAAATATAAATATTATGTGTTTTTGGGACCCTTTAATAGTGGAATGTTCTAATATTCATATTAATGGCGGTTATATTTGGTGTTTGGTTTTTTATTTAGTAAAAATAAAAAGTTTATGGCAGAAGGGGTTACAACAGTTTCATGCACTTTCGTTTGTTATTGAAACTCATGCAGAGTCGTGGGTGATATTTGAAGACTTTAATTGTGTTTTGAATGCCTCCGAGAAAACTAGCCTGCCACCCAATATACACTGCTCAATCCATTTTCAAGATTTATTATCAGCAGGGAGACTGTTTGAGATTGGAGATCTGCGTCACAGATTTACGTGGACGAATAATCAGAAAGGCAGATATAATTTTCAGTGTAAACTTGACACATGCATTGTGAACTATCAATGGTTCGATGATGTGGGTATGAAGAGCTCATTAAAAATCTTTCCTAGAACTATATCCTATCACAACATACTGTTTTTTTATTCGGAATTTGTGGTTCATCAAAGAAAAAGGTACTCATTTAAATTTTATTCATGTTAGTTAACAGAACCTGAATACTCAAAGACTATTTTAGAGTATTGGAACTCGACCCAAATAGGTTGTTCTATGATTCATGTTCTTAACAAACTCGATGATGTTAGATCTAAATTATCTCTATGAAAACATTCCAAGGTTGGAAAATTTGATGAGAAGATTGTTGCCATTGGAGAGCAACTTCATGTGATTTAGCAAAAAGTTGAATGTCTTCACCCGACTTATGAGGATATTGAGCAGAAGATAAAACTTAAACTAGATCTGACAAAGGTCTTACATCAAGAAGAAATGCATTGGACACAAAAATCACGTGTTCAGTGGTTGATGGAAGGAGACAAGAATACCTGTTTTTTCATGACATCTGTGATGAGTTGTGGAGCCTGATTCACTGTTTTTGCCCTTGCACGAAGGGGGGTCCGGGGGCTCCCCCCCGGCGCGGCTCCCGCTGCGCGGTCAGCGGGCGGGGGTCCAGGGGGGCCGCCCCTGGCGGGGGGTTATAGGGGGGCAGCGCCCCCCCCCCAGAAGATTTTTTTTTGGGACTTATGTTTGGGACCTGGTTTTCAGTGGATCCGACCCGATTTGGTTAGGGTTAGGGTTGTCGCCCTTGCCTTGTTTATATTCTCGCTTTTCTTTCCTTCTGATAAGAGTAATAAGATTTCTCTTTGGGCGGCCGTGGTTTTTTACTCTCTCTCGGATTTGAGGAGAGGTTTTTCCACGTAAATCTGTGTTCCTCTTGTGTTTCGTTAGATTGTTCTTGTTCTTTGTTTCCTTTTGGTTGTTTCTTGCTCATGGTTTTCCTAACAATCTGTCAAGGGGAAATGAAAACATGATAATATTAATAAGCTGGTGATCAATGGGTCTATAGTTACTCAGCGTATTGAAGAGGAGAGACTACATTTTTTTCAAGATCTTCTCGTGAAAGGGAAAATCAGGAATGAATACATGCCATTTCAAGGTGTGTTGGTTGTTTCTCAAGCAGAAAATTACTCCTTGCTTGAACTGGTTAATGATAGTGAGATTAAGGATGCAGTATTTCATTCTAATGGTGAAAAGTTTGCAGATCCTAATGGGTTTCCAGGTTTGTTTTATCAAAAAATGTTGATGGGGACTGACATCATTGCTGCTATGAAGTATTTCTTTTCTAAAGAGAAGATTGTTAAGAACGTGAACTCTACCCTTGTAACTCGTGTCCTGAAGACTAATGGTGCAGATCAATAGAAAGACTTTCGGCCCATCTCCTTATGCAACTTTTTTTATAAGATCATCTCTAAGGTTATGGTTAACCACATTATGTCTCACATTTTCTTTTACTAACGATGTCCTCTTCTGTAACATTGTTGAAGAGTAAATCAAGAATCTTAAAGGAATTTGAGATAGCAGTTGGTATGGAGGTAAATGATAGCAATATGTGATTATTCCTTTTAATACTGAGCCGAGTTTTATGTGTCAAATCTCTCAATTACTTGGTAGACCGTTGCACCAGTTGCCTATTAAATACTTGAGGCTTACTTTATGTCTCAGCAAAGCAAGATGATGAATTCTAATATGTGTCAGCAGGTTCTCTTAAGTCTAAAACAGAAATTGAGTATTGTCCTTTGAAGTTGGTTTTTTATTTTGACAGGATTCTACTCATTCAAAATACTCAATCGGGTATTTTAGTATTTTAACTTCTTTAGTTTAGATTGCCTAAAAAGTTATCAACTAAGTACTTTTTAGTTACTTTTTGTGGTAGGATGGAGAGTCCCCACCTGGTGGCATGGGTGATTCTATGTAAACCTAAGTCAAAAGTAGGTGTTGGTGTTCATAGAAAAGAGGAATTAATATGGCTTATTTGGCTAAGTTAGCCCTGAACATTTATTTTAAAAACTTTCTATGAGATTAATCCATGAGTGCTAAATATTTGTGAAATAAAAGTTTTTGGAGAGCAAATTCTAGTAGAAGATCTGGAGTCTAGAGAGGTATTGCCTGGGATAATCTAGTATCAAATCATTTTGTGAATCTAAGTTTTGGACTGATCCTTGGAACTGACCTTCACCTGTCTTATCTCTCAAAGAGATAAGTTGTGCTTGTCAAATCTTGTGTGTCTAGGTTAGGAAAGGGCTTTTGGTGGCCTGATTGTGGTTCCTTTTCTATAAGTGTTCAACACCAGGTGGTTTTCAGATTTGCATAGAGGTAAGCGGGGTCCTATGTCAAGCTGAAGGCCCAGGATTGAATCCCTCTGCCACATGCAGTGGCGTAGCTAGGATTCATGTGGGGGGGGGGGGAGGCAAACAGGCGTGTAGCAAAAAAAAAAAATTTGTGATAGTCGGGGGTTCAGGGGCAGCGCCCCGAAATTTTTTTTTTTGAGATAAAATAAAAAATGGCTATAATTATTAATAAAAATCTATTTCATATAGACGAATCAAACTATTTGCTGCAGTCAGGGCTGGGCTACAAAAATGGATAAAAATCTATTTCATATGGAATCAGGGCTGGGCTAGGACTAGGACTGGGCTTTAAAAAAAAAAAAATTTGCCACATGAGGCGTCTGTTGTTTTGATAGGGGTCCGCCTAACCTCAGCTTGCCTTTCGAAAAAAAAGAATGCTGCCATTTTTTTCAGCGAGGATCCGATGGGAACACGAGTACCGGTGGTCTCCAACAACAAAATGTGGTGCAAATTACTTTCATCGGGGTCGCGGAAACTCGTCATCAGCCAAGTTCCTCTCCCTTAATTTTCTGATTGATGGTGTTTCTTGTAAGGGTCCATTTTTGGCCATGGGCTATATTCTTTTAATGTTGCTTAAGCCTGATTCCTGGCATTGGAAGGATAAGCCACCGGATTGGCTACCCTCATTGGGTGATCATTTGTAATTCTTTTATTTTATATCAATAAAATCAGGAGACCCCCCAGAAGTTTTTCTTTTAAAAAAAATAAATTCTATTAAATTATGATGAAGTTAGACCATCCTTTAAGAAACAAAAAAAAAATCAATATTATAGCAAGACCTGTTAGAGTGCCACTATCATGGGCGAGACTCCAGAGATCTCATATTCAAATTTCCATCAAACACTAGCTTGTCAACAAAAAAAAGTAACAATAATAAGGTCCAAAATCTCTAATGAATGTTGGATTTTTGTGGGGTTTTGCAAAGTTTTCAGAATTGGTGTGTATCGGCCTCTATTGATCGATACGTATCGGCAGAAAATCAATACGACACTAACCTGAATCGGCTATTTTTTTAACAAATGTAAAAAAATGCTTAAAATTAATTTTATTTAATAATATTTTAATGGTTTTAACACATGTCACAACGTTCTGATTGACACAAAATATTTTTTAATTCTTTTTTAGCCGATTCAGAATGATTCACTTGAGAATCCTTATCAGCCGGATTCACCTGAATGTTGGCCAAAACGATTCAGGGCCGATACCGATACTGAACCCCGAAAATGGAGATCTTAGATTCTATTAGAACTTTTATATTTTTAATCGTAAATTTGATTATGTTAATCTTCATATCTTATAAACGATACCTAAATGATTTCAAACCAATGTTTTATACATAGCATATGTACATAACATATAATATTTAAAAACCACTAATTAACTTTTTTGCAGTATGGAATGGGCAGTGGTCAATAGCGGGTTGGGATTAGATTGTGGACCATGGCCACAAATCTTGTTATCGGGATTTCTGGGCAAAGGAAATCTTATGATGAATTAAAAAAAAAATTGCTTTTCTAAAAAAAAAAACTGTTTAATTTTAAAATTATATAAAAACATATAAGCATAAGAAGACGTAAAAATTATACAAAAATATAAACATCACATTGACGACAAAAATGACTGATATCTGTGACTATGTTTTGGACCCATAATGGATCTCATGGCAACCTAGATTAGGGTGGAAGAAAACTTGAGTGGGGGTAGTCCATCAGATCATTTGGTAGAACATAGTCACACATGGCAGATATTGTGAAAATATGGTGAATCATTGCAATATTTTCAACTACCATTTTTTTGCAGTTAAAAGACATGATTTTTGAAAAATTGCTTATTTTGAAAATATCATGTTTTTAACACGTAATTAAAGTGGTTTTTTGCAAATTGTGTGTGTGTGTGTGTATATATATATATATATATATATATATATATATATAGTGAAAACCTTCCCAATGGAAAACCCTCCCAAACATATTCAATCGACATTTTATTGGATTTTTTTATATTTTTTTCAAAATTCTGACCATACATATGTGATCTATATGCATATTTTTATAATAATCAGTTTTTGGAGCATTTGATTATAATGCATGGATAGGTTTTTATAAGATTCAAAATCAATGGTGTGAAAATTTTATAAATTTTCAAGGCACCAAATACCATTTTTTATCCAAAATTCATTATCCAAGTGTCGATTTATAGTAAATCAATCGTGCTGAACCCATATGTACGGTCAGAATTTTGAAAAAAATACCAAAAAATTTTCATTGAAGAGTTTTGGGAGGGTTTCCATTGAAAAGGTTTTCATTCCCTTTATATATATATATATATATATATATATAAATAAAGAGAGAGATATATACCAGATCTACTTTTTTACATGTAAATGGATTCAGATATCCATCAAATTAGAAAACATATCCCCATCCAACTATATATAATTATGGTTTTGGCTTTCCAATGCAAGTAAACGGAATCCAATTTGGTCCGATATCAGACAAAATCCATTTCAATGGCATCCCTATTGCCTTTAAAAAAGCAAGAAAAGAAAAAAGGTTAAGTTTGTGGTTAGTTGGACTAGGATCATAGGCCTAGACCAAATGGGAGTGGCAACAAGTCAAAGCAGCCTGCTGCGGGCAGTCAGGGACCACCCGCCAAATTTCAAAGGGCTGGGCCTAGCCCATTGATAGTAGGCCAGACTGGGTTCCCAACAACCGGCCCAAGCTTGACCAAAACATGGTGGGTCACGGGCAGCCAATGCCCATCCCTATGACCAACCTGCCTTGGCAACGCCAGACACTTAATCAGCTGTACGTTTCATTAAATGAGAAGGGGGGATGGTACTATCCTTTTTTTGGTTAGGTCCGGTTAAGATCATCTAAATATCATACTTTCCAGTAATTTTTGCTGGTTCTGAACCATTAGATGTGCTTATCATTACTTATTTACTAAGAAACAAGTTTTTTTCAAATTGATTTAATGTAGACATGTAAATATTTTATCATCAATTTTTAGTATAATAACAACCATTGATTTTTCTTACCTCTTTAAAATACACATTTGAGAATAAAAACCTAGCCACCCTTCACTTGCGCAAGAGGTGACACCCATGAGATTTGAACCTAGACCACCCAAACCCCTTTGGGCAAGTAAATAATACTTGAAAGTAGGACGACCTAACGAGGAAAGGGGTAAGACTATCCCCTTCCTCTAAATCATTAAATAGCTCATGCATTGATCATGTAGACAAATTTTGATGAACACACTATTGCAAAATTAGATTTCCAGCAAATATAACATGAAAGAAAAGAAATTCAATACATAAAATGCAAAGAAAAATAAATATATGAAAAAAATGAAGACCAAAGATCTCATTAAAATCATGTCATGATACATATATATATATATATATATATATATATATATATATATATATATATATATATATATATAGAGAGAGAGAGAGAGAGAGAGAGAGATGGTCCATCCCTTGTTATCCCCTTCAAAATCTATGTTTTTTGGCAAATCTAACCTTATGGATGAGGTCTCTATCATTGAAAACATATGGATAAACTCTTGGATCAAATTTTTTTGACGCATAGATCCGAAAATTTTATATGTTATAAAATCTTACCTACACATACAAACTTTGATGCAAGAGTTTATTCATATGTTTTTAACCATTGAGATCTCTCTCACACACACACACTCACACCCGCGCACACACACACACATATATATATATATATATATATATATATATATATATATATATATATATATATATATATATATATATATATATATAAGGATAATATTTGGTCATGACCTAACTGTCTAAATAAGCTGAAAATCATAGCATGATTCGTCGACCCAATCTATCCTTATAAATGACCCAATCTATCCTTATAAATGGATTCAACATTATCCAAATGCTAGGAACCAGCTCTTGGATCATGCTTTTGAGATGAAAAGGTATGATTTTATAAGCTGAGAAAATATCATATATTGTAGGCGTTGATTTTTTAAAGCTCATGATACCCTATCTACATGTCCCAAGTTCGAGAGCCGATTCCCACTAACCAAACCATGTGGATCACATCTGTAAGGTTAGTTTCATGAAAAACAATACAAAAATGAATAAAAAAACCTCATTTTATATGTAATAGCGACTTGACCCAATCTCAACCTCATTTGTACATAATATATATTTTTATATATCAATTAGAAAACGTAGAATTTTTCATTGCAAACAAAACGTGGAATAGTAACGTTTAAAACTATTTTAAATCCACAGCCTTTACTCTTATCATGCCTTACTTACCTTTAGGGCTATCAACGGGTCAGTTTTACCTGGACCCGACCCGTATCAAACCCTATAGAGTCTGGGTATGGTGATAAATAAGAAGACTTGATTAAGACCCAAGTCCAGACCCGAAGGTCTAATTAATACATGGAGCCGGGTATAGTTTGTGAAGTTTATACCAGACTCCGACCGGACCCGAGTTTCGATTAAGGCCCACAAATTTTCAATGTAAAATTGATAAAAAATAATATTTTACCAGGTCTGGTTGATGTAGTTCTTATCAGGTCCGGGTATGGTTTTTCTTATGGTGGATCCGATTAGACTCAGATCTGAACCCGATAACATACCCAAAAAATTGAGGGAAGGTCTGGTTCCACATGGATCCGAACCAAACCCAACCCGTTGACACCCCAATTTACCTTAGTTACTGCTGACAACGGGTTGACTGTATCTGGATTTACTCATGCACTGGTAGTCCATATATTCTCAGGCCTAGTGACTTGGATCTAGGGATGTCAATAGGTGGAGTTTGTCCCGGAACCAACATGTACCAAACCTATAGGATGAAGGTTTGATGATAAATAAGAAGGTCCAATCACAATCCAGGACGGACCAGAAGGGTCTGATTAATATATGGAGTGAGGTATGATTTGTGAAATTTCATACCAAATTCAGGCATGACCCGATGATAAATAAGAAGGTCCGATCACAATCCGGGTCAGACCAGAAGAGTCTGATTAATATATGGAGTGAGGTATGGTTTGTGAAATTTCATACCAAACCCAGGCATGACCCGAATTCTAGGGTTGGCAATCGGGTTGGGTTGGCATACCTCAACACGAACCCGACACATTTATTAAACGGGTCGACTATGGCAAACACGAACCCAACCCATTTATTAAACGGGTAACCTAACACGACCCGCCTAACCTGTTTAATAAACGGGTCGGGTCGGGTAAACGGGTTGGGGAGAACACTCCAAATACCTTGGGCGCGATGACGGTTGCTACCCTCACAGAGAGTTTCCCGGAGGCTGGCTTCTTCAGTGCTAGACCGCCGTGGCTGAGGGACGAAACCCTAACCCGTGAGGGCTTCAGGCCTTCGAACGGCACCAGAGCGACGGAAGATGAGGCGAACGGGACAGTGTCCATGGCCTACGGAGAGAGGCGGTTGCTGCCCTCACGGAGAGTCTCCCAGAGGCCGGCTTTTCCAGCGTTAGACTGTCGTGGCTGAGGGACGAAACCCTAACCCGCGAGGGCCTCAGGCCTTCGAACGACACTAGAGCGACAAAAGACGAGGCGAACGGGATGGTGGCCATGGCCTACGGAGAGAGGCGGTTGCTGCCCTCACGGAGAGTCTCCCGGAGGTCGGCTTCTCCAGCGCTAGACCGCCGTGGCTGAGGGACGAAACCCTAACCCGTGAGGGCCTAAGGCCTTCGAACAACGCTAGAGCGACGGAAGAGGAGGCGAACGGGACGGTGGCCATGGCCTACGGAGAGAGGCGGGTCCTGCACACAGAGAAGAAGGAGAGAGGGGTAGAGGATTAGGCCGTGAATTAGAGCAAGAAAAAGAGCGAAGTGAAGGACTTGAATTAGGGTAAAGAGGCGAACCCGACCTATTTATTAAACGAGTCAGCCGGGTTGGCGGGTTGGCATACCCCTAACACGAACTCGACCCGTTTAATAAACGGGTTAGGCAGGTCGACCCATTTACGACACGAATCCGTCTAAGTCAAACCTGAACCCGGCTAAGAAGCGGGTTGGCGGGTCATGTCAGATTTTGCCACCCCTACCGAATTCCAACTAAGATACACTTTTTTAATGTAAAAAAGATAAAAACATATTATTTTTGTGGGTATTGGGTATGGTTTCTCTTATAGTGGGTCTGAGTGGACCTGGGTCTGAACTCGGTACCAGTATCACAAAACAGGTCTGGGTATGGTTTTACCTGCATCTAAACTGAACCCGACCTCTTGACACCCGTACTTGGATGTTGGATCCAATCATGAATTCCGACTGCCAGGTCCAGTGACTTGGACAAAACTGGACAAGAACATTTCCCAGGTCAGTTGGAAACAGGAGGAGGGCTGAAAACCCCGACCCGAACCCTGACGTATACAAAATAAGACCAGAACCCGCCAACTCATTGGCTGGGGACCGGATCCGGACCCACTCACAAACTGGAAGACAGACTGACTCCGGGCCCCACACCGTACCTTGGGGGCCACCGCGACGCTCTGGCAAATTGACAGTGAGACAAAAATTAGGCAAAAAGCCCACGAAACCGTCATCATCCCAAACTACGGACGGAATAAAAGAGAGAGTGTGTCCTTCGCTGCTGCTGGGACCCGCAGGTTCTGAGCGGGGCCCACCTTCAGGTCCCACGGGACCCACTCGCATCCCACGTCCTTAGCCTGTCAACGTCACCAGCTGGAGCCTATCAAGTTCAAATAGCCACGATACTTCCGGAAATCACACTCGTGCCACTTCCCCACGCCAAGTTCTTTTTCGGATGTTGTCAGTATCGGAATCGGACTTGTATCGTTTGGCCAACGATTCAGTTGAATAGGTCGATACCGATTCTCAAGTGAATCGGTAAAAAATAATTAAAAAATATTACGTATCAATAAAAAAGAGACACGTGTTAAAATTATTAAAAAATTAATTTTAATCTATTTTTTAAAAATAGTCGATTCAAGTCAGTATCATATCGATTTTTTAGCGATACGATACGTATCGATCGATTCAGACCGAAACTGACAACCTGTTTTCTTACTGAGTGAATTGTCAAAATCGGACTCGTGGGGCCCTTATCTGACGATGACGTGGCAACAAGCATCTGGCCCCTGTCTGACACCTACCAGAGACACCGCCGTCCATCGGTTCCGTCCTTTCCGCCCCAACTCCCTCTCAAGGAAAAAGAGAGAACTATACGGTTCAGTTAGACTCCCAAATCAATCAGAACACATCAATCCGTCCCGCCCGTAATTTCCTTCCCTTTTCAATCGCTATCGTTTTCTTTTTTTTTCCCTTCTTCCTCTTCCTCTCGGGCTTCTCCTCTCTCCAGAAAACCAAAAAGAAGAAATTTCCTTCGGGGGATTGGCTCAGTTCGGATATGGTGTTTTGGTGAGGTACGTAATAGCTATGTTTTCTCTCGTGACGTTTCTGTTTCAGCGAGTGCAAATTCGAGGGTTTTGCTTTTCCCTCGGGTTCTGATGCTCTCTTCGTTTTTTTCTTGCTTCCCGTCTAGGGTTTTGTGCTCGCCCTGTGCGCATGTTTATGCCACTCCGTCCCTTTTTGTTTTTTGTTTTTTGCGATCGGTTAGGTTAGACGGATCGTTTGGCTTAGCCGCGGCGCTGCGTTTTATACTTTGACGGTATACGATGTTGCGAAAAGTTGATTGAATCTTATCGTTTAGAAGCTGACCGCCGATGGCTGTTTTTTTTTTTTTTTATGATCGCGAAAAGTTCATTGAACGTTATCATTTAAAAGCTGACAGCTGGTGCTGATTTTTTCATAAAAGTCTTTTGTCTTGTCTTGTGGTTTTGTGGTTCCTTTTGTGTTTGGATCTTCTGTCTTGAAAAGTTGCTTCGGTTTTCTCGCTAGGATCGATTTCAGCTATCGGATTAGTGGCGGTGAAGCCTTACTTGAGCCCTACTTTTGCGAATTTGGTGTATATGCACCGAAAATTTGATTTTTTTTGTTGATCCTGCTGAGATTATCAATTGTTGCGAATTCGCGGTTTCTGTGATCGAGTTTGGGACGGGATTGGAATTGTTGAACGGAGGATGGAGCTATGGGCTCTGTCGCTTGAAGAAGTGTAAAGAAAATTTGTTGTCTGTGTGCTTGTTTGGTGTCTGTTTTGGTTGAAGCTTTGTTGTAATAGGAAATCTTAAGTTTAGAAGCTCAATTGAATCGATTTTTTAGGTGTGAGATGTAGTGAGTAAGAAAAAAAAAAGGTTTGATCCTTCTTCCTCTTTGGAGCACTGATGTAGACGGTAGTTTATCTTTGTAGGATTGTTCAAGCTCTAAAAAACAGTATCAGTATAATGCCTGGTAGGCTGTCCTGAGTCGATCATCAGCACGGGGAGTAGTTCGTCGGGGATGACCTCAATATTCTGGGTGTTAGGTTGCCTAAAATGGAGACACTGGGAACTGTGAACCTTGACTAGATAATGCCTCAATGATTTGTCTTTCTATCTGGGTTTCCCTTTTTGGAACAAAAACACAAGATTTCGGGTATCGCAACTATTGCTCAATTATTATGTATCCTAAGGTAGTTAATGTCAATGTTTTCTTCGGCTTTGTAGTTATTATTTGTGATCTCTGGTGGAACATTGAAGTTCTTGATTCCTCACAAGGGTGGAAAAGATGAAAACAGAGCATACAAAGAAATTAGAACACTTGCTTAATTCTTCATATGAATATATTTGTGGAAATCCTTCACCATGCTTGTTTTATTATCTGTTCTTATTTTACGGCAGAAGTAGAATATTGGTGGGATCTGGTATATATTAGCTTTGATTCATTGTACTAGGATAATACTTTGATCTCATCTCGACATCCATATCAGGTATTTATTGTACGCTTTTATTCGTAAGGCTCCTATGGAGAAAGCTAAGAAGGTCTACTTTTATCATGTGCATCAGTGTATCTACATTTATATTGGTTCACGAAAGGGTGCATCCCCCCAGAATTCCATAGTGGAACCCTGCTCCATGTCATTGCTTGACCCACTATTTTAATCTTCTCCTAAATAATATATGGGGCCTGATTCGATGTAATAACTTCTTTATTTGCCTGGCTGATTTCTTTTGGACAGTGTTTATACTCAACGGAATTAGCACGGCCGTTTTGAACCCAAGATATTTCTCTTCCTGAACTGTGGATGACCATTCTACCTTACCCCTAGTTACTAGCGTGTTGGCTAACCTAATTTAGAGTGTACACAAGCCCTAATTTGCTGTGAGAGGCTACTTGTTCCTTAATCTTGTTCTTCAGTCCTGTAGATTTTGATCATCTATTTTTGGAGCTAAATACCTATATGCTTATGTTCCTTACATGTTTTTTAGTTTAAATTGTGGTCATGCACGTATCTACTTGTCAGGTATCTGCAATTCTAGTTGATTGTGATGCATGGTGCCATTTCTGTTATTAGCTTACTCAATCAGCTGTTTATCATACGCTCCTATGATTGGTCCATTGGTCTAGAAACAGTGGATAAGTTCATTTAGCTTCGAACCTCCCAAGGTATGAAACATTACATAATAAAACCACTGTCCATCACTTTTGTAGGATCTCATTGTTTGCACTATGGAAGTGTAACTTTGGAATGCTGTATCAGTATCACACTTTGTTTACCCAAGAAAATTTAACTGCAAAATTGCAACCAGCTTCTCATTTGATTAACCTTTTTACTCTCATCTATAAGAACCAAGTTCCTGGTATTTCTATGAATATATTCGTGATCTAGGTTCACAACTCTTATTATTGTTCCTGGGTGTCATTTACTTGGCATAAGACGGTGAGAAGGTTGCAGGATGCCCATGTTATCAGAATGCATATTGCATAGAAGATCATGCATGTTGTAGTGTCATTGTGAAATTTCATGTGACATTGAGGGATTGATGGAGTACATCCAAAATACTTTGGGATTGCAATTGTTCCCTTGCGATTTACAGTGTACAATTGCGCTTAGAGTCTGCTTTGCTTTTGTTGCATCTGATGTAAGCTGCCCGGTTCAGGTGAATCAATACCCCGAAGGGGCAGCCCGTATACTTGAGATGTAATAGCCTGCGGGCAAAATTGTGAACGAAGTAAATGCGTTGAGCTTTCTTTTGTTCACCCTCGTTGTGATTGCTTCTTGTGATTGCAATTTCTCTCCCTCTATTCTCTCTTGCTCTCTTGCACTCTGATTACAAGCTTCCGCGATCAGCAAGCGAGCTGACAAGTAGGCTGGCGGCGGTGGGGAAGGACCGTCGCGCCGCGCTGACCCATTGAAGGAAATAGGCCCGTGACAAGTGGTATCAGAGCCCGTTCTCGTGCTGGGGAAGGGACTCTGGAGTCGGTGTCGACAGACATGCCGACAGGCTGCGATTTGTGAGCAAGACATCGTGGCGCCTTATCAAAACTTGCGCAACACCAAAGGCAAGGCAGTTGTCGAAGCTGAGGAGATGAGTTCACCTCAGGACCAAGAAGAGTTGGCTGCAACTGTTAACAAGCTGGTGGAAGAGGTGACTTCGCATGAGGAAGCAATTTCACGCGCATGTGAATCATTCAATGGATTGAATGATGTGGTGGCGAGCCTGCAAGAGCAGGTAAACTTACTAATGGGACAGGTCACTTCGTTGACGACTACAGTGACCGACTTGCAGATTGAAGTAGGGAAGCTTCAGTTGAAGAACCATACGTTGCAACAGACAGTGACTCTAAATGGCGGAAACAGTGAGAGGCCATCAAGGATTGATGTGCCAAGACCCACAAAATTCAATGATTCTCGTGACAGCAAGGCCATTGAGAACTTCTTGTTCCAAGTAGAAGATTACTTGGATATCCAAAATGTGACCCTTGAAGATCTGAGGATTAAGGCTGCAGCGACCTTACTTGATGGATATGTTATCGCTTGGTGGAGGCGGAAGCACAATGACATGGAGAGAGGTCAATGTGTGATAGACACCTTTGATGACTTCAAAATGGAGTTGCGCAACTACTTCATGCCAAGAAATGCGCAGAGACAAGCATACCGAATGGTTCGTGAGCTCAAACACACTGGTTCGTTGCAAGACTATGTTAGAACGTTCCAGAAGTTTATGTTGGAGATACCTAACATGCCAGAAGACGACATGTTCAACCGGTTCATTGTGGGACTTCAGCTATGGGCACAGTCTGAAGTGGAAAGGAGCAACCCCCATATTTTGGAAGATGCATATGTGGCGGTCGAGCGCTTGGTTGACACTCAGCGCAAACCTTTCACCCCATCAACCAAAGTTGGGAAGAAGCCTGACCACGGAGGCAAGAATGATGAGCAACACAATGATAAAGGTGAGGCGTCGACACGTCATCAATCCAAAAAGAAACAGAACTTCACAAAACATAACAATAACAACAAGGGTGTGATTGTGACATGTTGGTTATGTGGCGATAGACATATCGCCAGGCAGTGCCCAAAGCGCCTTGTAAAGGACGACAGGCAAGCCAATGCTGCACATGAAGAATGCAGTGATACTGAATGCAGTGACACTGAGACCATCCAACCAAGGATGGGGGCCATGCGATCGATTAACGCAGCTAGAAGTTGCGCAACTAAGAACATGCAGGTCAGTAAGGAACTTATGTACGTAGAAGTCATTATGAATGAAAAGTCTACTTCAACAATGATAGACTCCGAGGCCACACACAACTTTGTCTCGCAGGAAGAGACATAGCGGTTGGGTTTGAAAACTGGGCCAAAGCAGAGGACTATCAAAACAGTAAACTCTGAGGCCAAGTTCATCCTTGGTGAAGCAAGAGATGTGACTACTCAAGTGGGGAGTTGGGTCGGCAAAGCCAATTTCTCTGTGGTGCCTCTGGACGATTTCAAGGTGATTCTGGGTATGGAGTTTCTGCGAAGCCAAAATGTTATGATGTTGCCAAAGTTTAATATGTTGACGATCATGGGGTCAGACTTGTCCCACACAGTACAGTGCCTTACGCAGAAAGATAAGTCTTCAGTGTTATCGACAATGCAACTGAAGAAGGGTGTTAAGCATGGGGAGCAGACATTCTTAGTGGCAGTGCGCGCAGAAGAATGAAAGGTAGAAGCAGCAGTGCCGCCAACCCTAGCCCCACTATTGGAGGAGTTTCGGGGGGTGATGCCTCCGGAATTGCCAAAGCGTCTTCCGCCAAGACGTGAGGTCGACCACAAGATTGAGTTGACCCCGGGAGCGAAGCCTCCCGCAATGGTTTCATACCATATGGGGTCAGCTGAGCAGGCAGCTAGACGAGATGTTGGACGCAGGCATTTTTCGTCCATCAAAAGCCCCATTTGGTGCCCCAGTCCTTTTCTAGATGAAACATGATGACTCTAAACGGTTATGTGTGGATTACCGTGCTTTGAACAAGGTCACGGTGAAGAACAAATACTCATTGTCATTGATAGCGAACTTGTTCGATCAGCTAGGCAGTGCCCGTATCTTTTCCAAGCTAGATCTGCGATCATGTTACTGGCAGGTGAGGATTGCTAAAGGTGATGAGCCAAAAACAACTTGTGTCACCCGCTATGGTGCTTACGAATTTCTAGTAATGTCATTCGGGCTGACAAATGCTCCAGCCACATTCACGACTTTAATGAACCAAATCTTCTACCCTTACTTAGACAAGTTTGTGGTAGTCTACCTGGATGATATCGTGATTTACAGCAGCAACATGGAGGAACATGTCGGGCACTTGCGAACAGTGTTTCAAGTGCTGAAGGAGAATGACCTCTGTGTCAAACGAGAGAAGTGTCTCTTCAGGCAGAAGAAGATCAGCTTCCTTGGCCACGTTGTGGGGCGTGGTGTGCTGCGTATGGATGGGCAGAAGATAAGGGCCATCCAGGAATGAGTTTCGCCAAGCAAAGTGCCAGAATTGCGGTCATTCCTCGGTTTGGCAAACTATTATCGACGTTTCATCGAAGGCTATTCCCTCATTGTTGCGCCCCTCACAGATTTGTTAAAGAAGAATCGGGTATGGCTTTGGACAAGAGCGTGCCAAGATGCCTTCGATGGCTTGAAGAAAACCTTAGTGAGGGAGCCAGTGCTGCGACTGCCTGATCATTCGAGACCCTTTGAAGTCCACACGGATGCCTCAAACTTTGTTATTGGCGGAGTTATTATGCAAGATGGCCATCCGATCGCATATGAGAATCGCAAGCTGAAAGATACAGAGAGGCATTACATAGTGCATGAACGTGAGATGATCGCCATTGTGTATTGCCTCAGGACCTGGCGGCACTACTTTTTGGGTGTCGAGTTCGTCGTTAAGACGGACAATGTGGCCACGAGCTATTTTCAGACGCAGAAGAAATTGATGCCTAAACAAGCTCGATGGCAGATGTTTTTGGCTGAGTTCGACTTTGCCTTGGAGTACAAGGTTGGAAAGACCAATGTTGTGGCAGATGCTCTGAGTGGTAGGGCTAAACTGACAGCTGCCCGCGTGGAGCCTTCTAAAGTGCATTTGGAGGACGCATTGCTGAGCTGCATCCGCGAAGGTACACAGTAGGATCCGACTGCACAACACCTTGTTTCTCTAGCGTAGGCAGGGAAGACTCGGCGATTTTGGCTACAGGATGGCCTCCTCGTAACAAAAGGAGGACGCATCTTTGTGCCACGATGGGGAAGCCTTCGCCAAGAGCTACTTAAGGAGTGCCATGATACACTATGGGTCGGCCATCCTGGTCAGGAGCGGACCTTAGCACTCCTTGAGCGCGGCTACTATTGGCCGCAGATGAGAGACGGCGTTGAGGGGTATGTGCGGACATGCCTCATCTGCCAGCAAGATAAGAGGACAAACCATAAGGCTGCCGGTCTCCTTGAGCCTCTACCAATTCCAGAACGTCCTTGGGATAACATCTCCATGAACTTTATTGTTAGTCTGCCGAAAGTAGAGGACTTCAGTTCTATTTTGGTTGTGGTGGATCGTTTCTCAAAGTATGTCACCTTCATCCCAGCTTTTTAGGAGTGTCCTGCAGAGAAGACTGCAAAGTTGTTCGTAAAGCATGTGGTGAAGCACTGGGGCATACCAAAGAGCATTGTGAGTGATCGCGATGCTCGCTTCACGGACAATTTTTGGCGTGAAGTATTTCAGCTACTTGGCTCTGAGTTGCTGTTTGCAACAAGCTTCCATCCGCAGACAGATGGGCAGACAAAGCGCATCAACGGGATACTAGAGCAGTACCTTAGGCACTTTGTTAATGCCAATCAGAAAAATTGGGTGAAGCTCCTTGATGTGACACAGTTTTGTTATAATATGCAGAAGAGCGAGTCTTCAGGCCACAATCCGTTTGAGATAGCTACGGGGCAGCAACCACTGACCCCGCACACTCTTGTCGCACAAGAAAAGGAAAGGCCATCCTTCGCCTATCAGTTTGTTCGCGACTGACACGAGCATAATGAGTTGGCGAAGTCATTCTTACACAAAGCGGCAAAGAGAATGAAGAAGTGGGCGGACAAACACTGTCGGCCCGCAGAGTTCTAAGTTGAGGACCAAGTGTTGGTGAAGTTATATCCTGGTCGCACAGGCATCTTCCGCGGGCGGCACCGCGGACTATTCAGAAAGTATGAGGGACCCTTCACCATCACAAAGAAGGTGGGCAAGCTGACATACAAGCTGGAGTTGCCCCCAGACTTCAAGGTGCACCTGGTGTTCCACGTGTGCAACCTCAAGCAGTTCCATCCAGATGATAGAGACCCAGAACGTAGTGTGCCACAACGCGCTCCCATTATGCAGAGGGCCCCGACAACACAACGGGCCGAGAAGCACCTCAGTCAGATCCTTCGCCATAAGGTCAACTACTTGGGGCAAGCGAAGAAATACTTGGTGCAGTGGGAGGAAACAACAGAACCAACGTGGGAGCCTGCATTTCGAATGAACAACCGCTACCCGACTGAAGTTAGGACTTACCACGAAACAGATGGCGCTGAGGACGGTGCATGATTTGAAGGGGAGAGCATGTTCCCTTGCGACTTACAGTATACAGTTGCGCTTAGAGTCTGTTTTGCTTTTGTTGAGTCTGATGTAAGCTGCCCGGTTCAGGTGAATCAATACCCCGAAGGGGCAGCCCGTATACTTGAACTGTAATAGCCTGCGGGCAAATTTGTGAATGAAGTAAATGCGTTGAGCTTTCTTTTGTTCACCGTCGTTGTGATTGCTTCTTGTGATTGCAACTTCTCTCCCTCTATTCTCTCTTGCTCTCTTGCACTCTGATTACAAGCTTCCGCGATCAGCAAGCGAGCTGACAAGTAGGCTGACGGCGGTGGGGAAGGACCGTCGCGCCGCGCTGGCCCATTGAAGGAAATAGGCCCGTGACAGCAATACGGTAGTAGATGCAGCAATACTTTTTTTTTAATGAAAAAAGGCTTGAGAAAATGAAACTTCTCAAATAAGATGTAAAATCCATATAGATACTTTTGCTGGAATAAATTTCAGTTTTTACTGCTCGAGTACAAACAATTTTTAAACATGTGGACCCATTTTTATAGGAAAGATGCTTTTTTGCATTTATCATGTGGACCCTCCAACATACTTATCATGGTAATGTTTGTTTCACCCCTCTTGGGAAAGAGGCTCTCTTTCCTATGAAAGGCACCTCTTTCATAGGAAAGGACGTGAAACAAACACTTCCTTAGGGTTTCATCCACACTATAGGCTTCATATCATCAGGCAAGAACGCCTTCTTTCATAGGAAAGGGCATGAAATGACCACCTCTATAGTGTTTCATCCACATTACAGGCTTCATGTCATCTGGCAATAACCTTTGCACACTATAGGCTTCATTTTCTTTGGGCTCCATTTTATCTACTTTTGGATGTTTGGTTTAAACCTTGGAGCATAAGGTGGGTGAAGATAAGGTGGTAACGTTGGAATGAAATACCTCACTTTTTAATAGTAGTGCCACTTTCCTAGATGCTATTTCTATGAGAATAATGAGACTTGAGGACTTATGCATCTTTAACATGGTCCATGAAGACATAATGTTTTAAACATGTTTATAGGGTGATCATACCAGCAAGAAAGATACAATGCCAACGTATAGTGCAAAGCTTTGTAACTTATTTGATATCTATCGTATGTGAATTTTTTTATAGCCTTTAATGAAAGACATGTCTGGATATTTAAAGGGAAGACTCCCTGTATTGCACTGGAAGATACATTTAGCAGTCAAACTAGTTTCTTCTTTTTGGATTAAAGTGTAAAAGACCATGTTTCTTCTCATTGATCTCTATTCTTGAAACTGCAGTAAAAAATTTCCTTAGCAGCCAGTACTGCCATATCCAAGTGTGAGAAGCTTCACTAAGCACCAATATAACATCTGCAAATTGTGAGTTACGGGAAGAATGCCCGGTAGGGGGATAATGTTTAGGAAACCCATGATTACTGCTTTCTTTACCATCAAAGAAAATCCTTCACTAGCAGTGTCAAAGATAAGGGGTGAAAGTGGATTGTCTTTGTTAAGCCCTACCAACCGATGGCAAAGTAAACCTCCATCTCCATGTGATACCATTAAAGTTAAATGAGATAGCAGTCTTATTAAAACAAAATGAGATAGCAGAAATGAAATGGACCTGTTAATCCAGCCCCTTCACTGTTGTTCAGAACTTATTCCTTCCAAGCAAGCGACGAGAAAATCTCAGCCGATAGAATTAAATGCCTTTTTCTATGTCCTTTAGTGTAAATGTTGGCAATTTCTTTGAGTAAATGGTGTCTACTGTATCATTACTAAATCAGTGATATTCTGAGAATGGTAAGGGAAAAGGTTCTTGCCAGAAATTTTGTGATGTTTGGCTTCTCAATCCAGCTCAGTTCTTGGAAGAACCATATAGGTAAAGCTGGTAAAACAAATATAGGTGCACTACTTTGTCATCATTGTAATTTGCTGATTGAACACATAGGAGAAGTGGTTCCATGACACCTACATAAACTATGTAGGCAATATAGATACAGTTGGAAATTCTTGCGAGTTTCTTGTTAAATCTGAGGGATTGGTTCTTTGATTTGATTTGATTTGATTCGATTCTTTTGGTTGTTGTGGCATCTGATTATCTTCAGAATCTCGCTATCTGTGTCCCTCGTATTGTAATGATTGTTCTCATCAACTACGGTCACCTGTATTCTGTGGATGAACAACCTGGAGTTGGTTGTTGATTTACCTATTTGTGAAATTTACGTTATTTTCCCCAAAAAATTGATACTCTTTTTCTATAGCCACACAAAACAAACACATGAGCTGTTGGAAACACAAAAAGTGGGTGCAGCGAATGAGGTTTTTTATCTTCAAAATATGTGCTAAACAATAGTTCTCGGAACGCACATGAGAGTTTCAAGAAAAAAATGATGGAAATGTTTGAAACTTAAAGACAGTATATGCAAATAAATTATCAATTCTCCTGGTGTATGTTATAGTTGATTAAACTGGACAAGTTTTTTTTTTGCTGCATTTTGGACATTTAATGAATGACTAGTTGTACTTTTCTCCTTGGGATACCATAACAACATTTATTGGATTGAATCACCTGCAAAGAAGCCACAAGTAGCTTTTGACTTTTGCAAGAACCTTTTGTCTTTTTCCAATTTCTGTGCCAAAAAAAATATTTTTTCTTGAGCCTTCTATGCAATCAAACTGAAAGTTCAAGCTCTCCTTGGTGTCATACCTTGAATAAATTCTATGCTCTTCCCTGAAACTAATCCTTGCTAGTAATAATTTTGCAGGGATCTCTAATGCATAATGTAACTTATGCTTTGATATCATTATCAGTATTCTTGACAGTGAATAAATATGACACTGGAAGGCTTCTTTACATCAATGGAGTTGGAGGGAGGGCTTATAAGCCCTTCTAAGGTTGAACAGTTGATTTCTTTGATGGAGCAGGATAAAGTTCAAGGTAATGAGGCAAATTTCCGTCGGCATTGGTCCACTGTTGCAAACACTTTATCTATTACACAGAACAGCAATTGCCTGAGATATTTTATTCAATTAGGTGGTGTGAAATCATTGGACAGGTGGCTCCAAGAAGCTCGGAAGGGTGAAGTCAGTGGCATCGATATGCCTATGGAAGAACTATTAATTATAGTTTTAGATGCACTCAAGAAGCTTCCCCTTGATCAAGAAGGATTGGAAGCATGTGGAATTGGGAACACTGTTGCATGTTTACTTTCACATGAAAATTTTGAGATTCAGGGCCGAGCAAAAAACTTGACTTCTGGTTGGGGAAAGGTCATAGATATGGATGCAGGCGTGAAGGAGAAAAACAGAATTAGAATTCTTCAAGGATGTGATGACAGATTTTTGAAAGATTCAAATTCCTCTGAGAATAATGAGCATTCAAAATGCCAAAAGCTTGACACTTTAACAACTAAAGATACCCCTCTTGAGAATTCCACTGAGGGGGAATGCAATGGTCAAAGTGCCCAGGATTCCATCTCTAATGTTGTTCCTGTTGATGTTAGTGTGGAGGATGGTGAAAAGAAATGCACCACTCATGGAAATCTATTGAAAACTAAAAGCAGGGAATACACAACTGATTGTCCAGCCAGTGTAGATACATGCGGACCTGATGCAAATGATACTTCAGTAGAAAGCTCTTTTACTTCCAACATACAACAAAATTCTTTGGAAGAGATAGCTCCTGAGGACAGATCTTTAATAAATGTAACAGATCTGGGGCATGGTAAGGTTTCTGAAGATGGAGAAAGAAGCAAGATAGTTGGTGAAAATCAGTCAGATACAGGGAAGAACCCTGCTGAATATAAGCCTTTGGTTGTGCCTCTGGAATCATCACAGAAGAAACAAATTGAGCGTTCATCATCTGTGTCAAGGAATCTTATCTCATCAGCGTCTCCAGATGTTATCCACACTTCAGCTGAAGCTGAGCCATGTGATGCAGGTACACAAGGCAAAGAGGGGAGACCCATTTTGTGCAGGACCTATAGTAGCTCAGATCAGAAGCCTAATGAGTCACACTCTGTAGCATTATGTGAGAATTCGTCAGATTATTGGAAAAAGGTAATGCAGCAGAAGCCTGAGAATCTTAAAGATGTGTCCTTGTTCTGTGAGGGAACTGAGAACAATGTTGACACCATGCATGACATGCATGAGCTTGGCATATCATCTAAGGAGCCAAACACCTTTAGAACAGAGGATGTAAGGGAAGATTTCCTAGTTAAATCTGATATCAAGATGAAAGCAGTTGAAAGGATATCAGTTCTGGAAGAACAGAACCATTCTTCAAATTGGACACTAGAAAGAGAAAATATGATAGAGAGGAATGGAAAAAATTTAGAAATGGACCTTGCATATGGAGTAGTTGATGCACTTGAGGTGGCTAGGCAGGTTGCAAAAGAAGTGGAGGAAGAAGTGGAAATTTACAGAGAGGTTTCATGCAGCTCTGGCTCCAAAAGGGACATGGACAGTGAAACAGTAAATCCTAGTACTGCTGATTCTTCTGAACTCCAGAAAAGATCAGAAGAAGTTGAGAAAAGTGAATCATGCAATGCGAAGAACAATTTAGAAATGTTGGCAGCAAATGAACAGCCATGTTCAGAAGGAGAAGATATGCCAAAAGAGATCATTACAGTACTTGAAAATGAGGATAAATCACATGATCAGGAGTCCTCTCAGCTAACAACCGTGCCTCAGGAATCAAGTGTCAATGAAAGGACTCATTTTAGTTTCAATCTGAATGAGGATATTCAGATGGAAGAAGCTGATTGCCCTGAACAGTCTCTGGGTGAAACTGCTGTATCTTCATTCAATTTCAAAAACTTGTCAGTACCAATTCGAGTGGTAGCAGCATTTAGGGGACCTGTTGATTTGCCCGTGACTCGCTTGCACTTTGAGGGGGAGTTGGGATGGAAAGGAACTGCAGCAACTAGTGCATTCCGTCCAGCATTATCTCGAAGGACTCCTGACAAAGACAAGGCATGCTCCACTGAAGAGAATAACCATATTCCGAAATGGAGGGGCATCGACCTCAATGTAGCTGATGGAGGTGATGTTGCAGCAACAGAGATCTTTGTGGACAAACATGTCCACGTGTCATCAACTCTGCCTTCTGGCGACTCATCTGTGGAAGTCAGCTCAAAACGGGTTGAAAGGCTTAATCTGGATCTCAATCGCGCTGGTGAAAATGATGAAAATTGTGGACCCCTTTTATCAAATCAGCCGGCAGACTGTAGGCAGCAACACCAACGAAATGAGGAGTTCAATGCATCTGTGCCATCTTCTTCAAGGGCTCCAGCAAGGGACTTTGATCTGAATGACAAACCATTCTCCAGTCACCCTTATGATTCTCATCTATCACACTCCAGTAAACATTCGAAGGTAGCAAGAATTGATGTTCCTGTTGTCTCAATAATGGGTTCGAGGATATACCCAGAGGCTGATCATGTGTTAGCACCAAACTGTTCTGATTTGGGTTCGTTACTTCAACACTCCACCTCTGAGCATCAAAAGGAGGTTGTGAACCCTACACAGCAATTCTTAGTAGCTGGGACTGGTGCGCTTCCCTATATAGGCCAGATAGGCAGGATGGTTCCTCTACAGCCCACTCTGGCTTATGCAATTCAGCCTCCTTTCCCCTACAATGGGATGGGTCTAGGCCTTACAATGCCATCTAATTCTTCCATTTACACATCAAGTGCAGTTCCTTACATGGTGGATCCTCGTGTAACCACCATCATCCCCCAGATGCTTGGCCCAGGGACACTTGCTACTCTTCCCAGACCTTTTCTCATGGGTGTCACTGGTGGACCTTGCACGAATGATGCTGGTCCATCAAAGCCGAATCTTGACCTGAATACTGCTGGATCAATATCCTTGGAGACAAATTCAAGAGAGGGCCCAAGCATCAAAAACTTATTCTTGCATGGAACCAGCTCATCTATGGAAGATCACCTCAAGCCCTTTCAACAAATTCCTGTTGCAGGGTCTTCTGTGAAGAGGAAGGAGCCAGATTATGGTTGGGACCCTTATCGAGTTGGCTAAAAACAGACAAAGCAATCTTTTTTTTTTCAATTTTATTTGATCTCCAGTGATGGTGTGTCAAAAAGCACCCAACTGGCCTCTCTAATTTTAAGTCATGGTGTTTGACGATTTCAGCTTCTCCCACCCCTTCTTAATCAATCTTGCAGTACAGAGATTGCGTTGGTGAATTGTTGGAGGCATGGGCAGGTATATTTTTTGGGGGATTTTACACATGCTGAGGTTCTTTTCTTGTTCTGTCAAATAAGTTGCAACATGCAGCTCCTGATAGTTAAAACGGTAGTTCTGATTCTTATCATATCCTCATTTAATCTTATTATATTGGCTGTTTTTCCTGCAATCCTGTAAATCTAGTTCACAATTCTTACAAATATGAGTACATATCAATGAGCAATGGTTCTCTTTTCTTTGTTGTGTTACTGCACTTAGCCGCTTACACGTACATGTGTTATCAATTGGAGCAAGGGTTAAACCTTCTTGCTGCTTCAGTTGGTTACCGTCCAGCTTGTGCTTCAGCCAAGTCGTCGTTATCATGAAAATTCGTTGAAACATTTGATTCATATTAAACTTGGTTGTCATTTAGGGCTTTGCATTGGAAGGCTTTCCAGATTGTTGGTCTGTATGAGCTCTCGTGTATCATCAATACAGGATCCACTGGAGCTGCTCAATGAAATTCCCATGAACTGTCAAGCTTTCTTTGTTATGAATTGACATTAATTGATTGTTTTCTTGTCTTCTAATGTTTGTATTAGGAAGTTTTTGTGTACAATGCCACCGTCAAATATGTTTTCCTGTTAGGCGTGATAGTAGTGGTAGCATCAACGGTCATGACAGATTAAGTTGGCTGTGTAATGAACTGAAAAAACAGATTTGTCTCACAATGGAAGTTCTCTCATCTGAGAGGAAGTTGGACAAATACATTCTGATGTAACACTGAACAATATTGGCACTTAATAAGCCATTTAAACCTTACACACACAGAAATATAGAAATTGGTAGGTATAAACCATCGTAGGTATGAAGTGCACACGATCTGAGTATGTTTGGCACTTCTTTTGTAAATCTGATCCTGTAGATGTGTTCAGAATGGTCATTTGCTAGGAATTGACACTTGGACTGTGTTTTGTGGGTGAAAGAAATATGATTTTTGGAGACTTGAAAGTTACAGAAGTTGTGGATCATTGATTATTGAGCCCTTAAAGAAATATGAAGTTGTGGATCATTGATTTTGAGCCCTTGAAGAAATCTGCTCACATGTCATGATTGGAAGATCAAAGAAATAGAACATTCAATGTGTCTAGTTATATGTACACTGAAAATAGCAAAAACTGGACACGGCATTCCATTTTCTCATTTCATTCTTCTTGTTAGGACTACAAACGATAAAGTGAGAAAAAAAAGGGGAAAAAAATAAGACATTGGAAACATGGCTACCAGGGTCTGAAGAGATGCCATGCTTCTTATCCTTGGATCCTTTCAACAGAAATAGATCCTCAAAACATGATCTTACAGTATCAGCCGTGGTATTAGTTTTCTTTACCTTTTTTTATGCTCTAGTAGAGATCATCTCTCCATATAGGCTTTAGGGGTTGTGAAATGAGTGCTGAGGAAAAAAATGTGGTTGGTATTGCTCAAGTGATTGCTTCTCTACTTGAAACAGTGGAATGTAGTAGTTGGAATCTGATGTAGTCTCACTGAGTTGAGGTGTGCCCTGGCTGTCTAGGGTTGTCCAATCGACTACAAGCCCTTCAGTGTTATCAAAGCAGTGGTACCCATTAAGGTCATTCCCCTCATTGGATGAACCATAGGAATGACAGGTTGCCTCCTTATATAGTTGGCTTGGTGGGAGAGAAGGGCTCTCTAGTTGGGGAAGGTGGAGGAATTGGTTCTCTGTGTGAAGCTTGGAGGGCACAAGATCATCCATGTTGCAAGCAAGTGTAGCACTGTGGGTGGGGTCATCTAGGTGTGTCAATAGTCGATGATGTGCCCTTGCTTGGTTCATGAAAGAGGGGCCTCCAAGATCCCAAATGGGTGTAATTGACCTTTGAGAGGGACTTTGCTTTCTAAATGCGCGGCAGACAACCCAACCCTCATCCTGCAACATAGCATAAAAACATGATTTTGGCAATTGCAAAATTTTGATGCATTGTGGACTGTTGAAATTTGAAGCCCTTAAAAAATCCACTTATATGACATGATGGGATGAACTACAACTTGTATTTGTCTAAACAAACCATATAGATCATATCCATAAGGTTTAATCTACAAAAAAAAAATCAAGAAAATGTTAAGAAATAAGCTGTTTCTACTAGAGGGTACAAGTACAGTTGAGGGTAGCAAATATAATCCTTTTTTTGATATGTTTAATGTTTTTAAGTATATACTGATGTTCTTTTTATATTATTCAAAACGAGCACATTTTTTATTGATCCTGGGATTTTTCTCAGCAATATGTTTTCTCTTTTCTTGATTGTGACATTGTTTAGATTCAGATATTTCAATGTTTACTGATCGAAACTAGACTGTCTTGGCCACAAGTTTTTTGAGTCGAGCTGTCAAACGCCATACGCGACTTGAACTGTGTTTGCCTATTGCAGCAGGCGGCTCCACGGCATGTCATGTACATAAATATGTGCAAATTTTCATGCATTTTTCGCAGAAACCCTCAGATTTCCATGGCATGCAAATGCACCCTTAGTGTCCCAATCTTCAAAAGACATCTAGGGCGTGTTTGATTGGGGGTAAAAGTTATTACTGGAGACAATTTTATCCAGGGAAAAAGTCACTAGGTACATCTAGTGACTTTTTCTCAACAAACAGTAAGGAAAACGATGGAATTGTTGTTTTAAAAAAAGCCCTTAAAAAAGGAGCGAAAGTGACCGATGAATTCTTTTATTCTTTTCCTGGCCTAAAAAGAACAAGCGAGTGAAGGAATTAGGGAGCAAAGAAACCGCTAAACAGATTTACATGCCTAATAGAGATACCGTAGGGGACGTCACCGATGCAAAAAGCAGAAATGTTTTTCTACATTTGATGTCATGTACGGACTCCATGCAAAAAACGAAAGTTTCTCTCTTGGGCGCCATCAAACGCCCCTTAATGCAACTCATGGACCAAACCATCTTGAGCGACACAGCCAAAGTCCAATACTTGCATGCAGATGAAAAATAACTTAAAAATGAGAATATTGAAATATTGTCAAAGGGACTGGATACAAACCTGAGGTTGTCCATGTTCATTAGTCTCTAATCTGTACTCATGCATGATCCAGTCTGTCTTTCCGCCATTCGGAGCCCGTCCTCTGTAGAACACCAGTGTCTTCCTCAACCCTATGAGCTTAAATTTGGAGAACACAGCCTTGTCCCTTCCTGTTGCCTTCCAAAAGCCTGCTGCAGTGGCCCTATTTGTCCTTGTTCCAGTTGGATACTTCTTGTCTTTATGGCTAAAGAAGTACCACTCTGTTTGTTCTTCATAGCCAAGCTTACACTTATCTGTAAATTACTAGAACGCAGTCAGTCAGTTTCAATTCATTTGATGACAATAATAGGGGCAAACTATAGGCTTAGTTCTTAGATGGACTAAACAAGGTCAGCTCTAGAACCCGTTTGTTTGGGGTCTTTTTCGTGGGAAAATGTGATGCTGGCCACAAAATTAAAGTCCATACTTTTTCCACCATTGGTGAAACAAACTGCAAAAAGAAAGGAAAAGTCTATGCTGGTAGGTGTGTCTCAGCTTTTCCCTGCCCCCATGTGGACATCCATTCACACCTTGCTTGGGGCACATTTGAAAGTGGGAAAGATGTAAGAAAAGTGATACAAAGTGAAAAAAATTTGACCCTTCCAAACGAGAGAGACTTTTTCGTTGAAAGAGTTTTTCTAAAAAGTAGACTTTTTGATAAAAAAAAACATTTTTCTTACACTCTCCATCACTCATCTCACCACATCTCACCATCATCACTGATCATAGAGTTTAAGGTAAAAATATGTTTCTTTGAAATTTGAAAATTTGGTACATTGTAGGCCATTGATTTTTACAACTATCATAAAATCTGACATATACGTCAGAAAAACATTATCCAAAGGTCAGTTTCTGCTAAAACTTAATATCTAAATCACATCTAGAGGGTCAGATGTGCAAAATAGATGAAAAAATAAAATTATTATATTTTCTTCACTAAGGGGCTTCTTACCCCCCACGAGGTAGCAAACATTACCCCGTAATACTAACACTAATAATAATGACACATATCTATATAGTAGTTGTGATCGTCGCTGTTGATATTATTACAAAATGCAACAAGCTCAGGTAAAACAGCTTTTCACAAAGTTAACTGTAAAATGCCAACACAAAGCGTGACACCTCTTTGTCAGACAAAGTATCGAGTGGGTCCCGCGGGCTAACATGAGACAAAGTCACTTTTGCGTTGATGTTTTACATAAAACGTTTTACTTTATCTGTAGCCTTCTGCTACACACTACAGTAGCAAACTTTTCATGTGGCAAGAGAAAGCTGCAGCAACCTTGTTTTGTTTTTAACCTAACATTGGAACCAGTCAAATCATGCAAGAAAGAAGGAAGCTGAATGCAGCAAACGGTTGTCAAAACTTGAAAAAGAATCATAGCAAGTCTATCCACTGCATTACAAGATGCAAGAGGACTCTTTTCAAAAGAAAAAAAATACAAGATTTTAGAGGACTAATATCTTAGACCAATAGGCTTCTACCGAAAGCAGATCAGGTCATGCTGAACATGAGCGTTTTTTCTCATGCCGACATCGTGGCCGTCTGTTTGTATTTTGGATGAATGCCACGTGGTTTTGTCGACTTTTTAGCTTTTTAAAATACAAATCGGATGGCCACGATGTCGGCATGAGCAAAAGCGCTCATGTTCAGCATGACCTAATCTGTTTCCGCTTCTACCACCTGTCGGAAAAGTAGGACAAATTTTAACAATATCACTGTTTAAAGAGAGGGTAAAGAGGAGCCAGGATCAGGTGCCATCACATAGCACACTTTGAAGTCTGCGGCTGCACCACACCTGATGCCCTCCATCTTTGGCTGACTTACTGTCAGTTGCGGAGCCCAAAAGCAGATAGAGAGCAGCCGGGTGCAGAAGCACACTGATGTGATGACACCCGAGCCTGGCTCGGGTAAAGAGATATACACAACTCTATTGATGGCCAAGTTGTATTCTCCAATTAACATCACTAAAACTAATCGAGTCCTACCCGGGCGCTTTTAACTGGTGGGTTCGGTAAGGGTTTGCACCCAGTGTTTACCTTGCATGGGGCGGCCCCATTAAGTGACCCGGTTCTCAGTGAAGGTTCCTCATCATAAAAAAACAATTGAGTCATTTTCAATAGGCAAGCAGAGGGATAACCTGAATTGGGGGGTTTCTCCTTAAATATCAAAAAAAGGCTAGGGAATAACATGTGGGATTTGAACCTGAGACCCCTCGGTTATATTAGTAGTGCGACTTAACCACCCAGTTATCTCATTTGGCCCCATAAAAGTTGAGCCTTTGTCTACTGGAAATTTGATTAATGTAGTATCAATAGTTGAAAAAATAAAACACAAAGATAATAAAATCAAGCAAATGCTCTTCATTTTATTATCCCTTGTGGATTTTTGAGTAAATTACCTTGGAGATCCCATGGCTCGATTCTGTAGAGATCAACATCTGTGATGACATCTAGGTCAATTTTTAGGTCTGCAACTTTCCTCGCGAGATAATAACCAACGAGCTCCTCTTCAGTTGGATGGAATCTAAACCCAGGGGGTATGCATGATTCTCCTTCCATTTACAATTTATCTGCTAACAACATATTACCAATGTTATTTATATGCTAATTTCCATCCCCACTTATATATATATATATATAAGAAATGTATTATGGTTCTAAATGATGGTACACACTCTTCTTTAAATCATGATACCAAATGTTGGATCTAACCGTACAAATGCATTAGAATGGCATATTTACCATGTTAGTAGATTTAATTGTCTCTAATATGTGAATATATTCAATTCTTTAAGGTAGCAACATTTCATTGGCTCACAGTTCATGAAGTATGGTTTAAAAATGGTTCAAAACATCATCTTCAAGTCAACATGAAAATAGTAAATAAATCATGCTAAACATGATATGATAGATAAACATGGTTTGAAAATGGCTCAAAACATCATCTTGAGGTCAACTTTAGTGAATGGAAATAGTAAATAAATCATGTTAAACATGATATGATTGATAAACATGGTTTGAAAATGGCTCAAAACATCATCTTGGAGTCAACTTTAATGAATGAAAATAGTAAATAGATCTTGTTAAAACTATGATTAAAAAAAAAACATGTTAAAAATGATATTTAAGGTTACATTTTTCTTTAAGGATTAGATCTATAGAAATCCAAATTGTACTACCACCATAAGTTAAGTTACGGTGGTTCGGTAGCACAATAGACACACTAATATATATATATATATATATATATATATATAGGGTAATACATCTGAACTAAATGAAACATGTCAAATGGGGTTTTCGGCTTTTCTGGTAGTTTTTTTTACTGTTTCAATCCCATAAATGTGTTGGGCATGGTCGATTTACTAGGAATCCATACCTAAATCATGTGTTTTTGATGAAAAATGCTATTCGGAGCCTAAAAAATTTATAAAGATTTTGGATCGTTGATTTTTTCTAACCTTATAAAAACTCACCCATATGTTGGAATAGAACGTTTCAAGAGTTGTTCCATATAAAATCAAGAAAATAAATCACATCTATACGGTCAAAATTTAAAAATAAAACTAAAAAAACTTTAAAACTCAATTAGCATATTTCATTTAGCACAGAAGTATTACCCTGTATTGTAGGTGTTTTTCTGCTTATTGAATTTGTGCAAGTGTTTATCGTTGTTTCTTTATCCCAGAATATGAGACCTATTGAGACATTTCAATAGAG
Organism: Nuphar pumila; assembly: GCF_984573655.1. Taxonomy (NCBI): domain Eukaryota; kingdom Viridiplantae; phylum Streptophyta; class Magnoliopsida; order Nymphaeales; family Nymphaeaceae; genus Nuphar; species Nuphar pumila. Next base: position 138,920,575 of record NC_143250.1, on the reverse strand, counting down.
AACCTAAATTTTTTACTGTAAAGTTTTTGTGCAATGTGTGCCATTGATATTTTATTGATCTTTTAAAAAAACCTGATAAAAATTATTTCTAATTTATTACATGTTTTCTACTAAATAAAGTTTAGACTACATATAAAGGATATGGTCCTGTCAATTCCTAACTTGGTTAGGATAAATGAATTCGCATGAGGAAAATGGAGATGCATGAGATCTTTTGTCACCATGGATGGACGGAAGCCGAAGACTTTTGAGGGGCAAAGAATGTGAAGAAAGAAAAGCAAAGGAGAGAGAGAGAGAGAGAGAGAGAGAGAGAGAGAGAGAGAGAGAGAGAGAGAGAGAGAGAGAGAGAGAGAGACTTTATTTGGCACTCAATGGTGGATATCTCGCCACCCCCACTCACCTACACCAGCACCTGAACAACCATTCAAATTACCGAAAAGATCTTGCCAAGCTGAAAAAAATATCACTCGTAGTCTTCAAATATACAAATGACTCAGTCCTTCAATCCCGAGAGAGATGATTGGTTACATACCATCAAAGACATGAACAGATATATATATATATATATATATATATATATATATATATATATATATATATATATATATATATATATATATATATATATATATATAGAGAGAGAGAGAGAGAGAGAGAGAGAGAGAGAGAGAGAGAGAGAGAGAGAGAGAGAGAGATGATTGGTTACATACCATCAAAGATGAACAGAGAGAGGGAGAGCTCAATGTTGGAAATAATCAAGTTGTATCACATTACATTAATGATCTTGTGAAAAACAAATTCTACAAATTTCCAACAGGAAACTCAAAAGAAAAACTAGAAGAAAAACTGCAACACTCACCAGATCTAACCGATAAGAAACGATGGTCTCTCTGCAACTAGATATGGTTTCTGCAACCTGCCCTCAAAAAATAAACCTCCAAACACCCTCCTAATAAATGAACCAATGAAGAAACACAAGCTTGAAGTCACCAGAAATTAATTAATTCTTCTTGAGACTCAACATAAGCTATCAAAATAAAAGGGTGGCAAAATCTTGAGTCCCTTCTGATGTGAAAAGGAAAGGTACCGTGACATACAATGGAAGCAAGCAACAGCTCAAGAGGGTGACAAACATTTAAGAGTAAGGGGGAAGAGAAAGAGGAAAATAAGTGCTTGATTGCGCGTGGGATGACACTAGATGGATTATAAGAAATTTGGACGGCGAGACTTAACAATAACAACTCTCACGCCTATCCTTCCCTTTCTTTCTTTCTTTCTTTTTTTGTGTTGAAGATTTGGAAACGGAGCCCCGTTAGATGCACCGACCCTGGCTGACGTGTCCTGTTATCAGCCCTCCGTTGAGGTGGGTCACTTGGATCTTGCCAACCAATCGCTTTCATTTGTCTCATGATTGAGATCTTGGGATATTTTGTAGCGAATGTTTGGAGGGAGGTGTAATGATGTCTGGTGATTTCTTCTATTGTTGTTATGCTTTAGTTGCTTTGTTATTGGCTTGGCTCCTAGCCGACCACCACCACCATTTTGTGGTGGATGCTCAATCTTGGCAAGGAATCGTTGTGCAGGCTTTTTGTTTTCAAGTGACTGTGAGTCTGTGACAATCTAAACTAAGTTCTCTGTTTTAATTCGTCGTTAGTTGGCGTGATCATCGAGGTGCCCGATGATCGCGAGATCAATTTCTCATGAGATGGGTATGAAATAGGAGGAAGAGAGCTTATCAGGTCAGAGGCAAATTTGGTTCCACTCATCCCCTATGTCATCCCTATCTTAGCACCCTTCCTTGAGATTTCATTGATGCGAGTTGTTTTGATCAAGTTGGACCCTTTGGATGTGTTCTACATCATTAATCTAGTGAAGATCAACTTTTAAATCATCGAGATCTGACGGATTTTATGACAATTCAAGATCAACAGTTCATAAAGCACAAATATTTATTTTTTTTCCTTGAAAAGATATGGTCCAAAGGCCATTCTTACTGAATCTACCATGTTGAATCCATTCATAAGGTCAGATTTGATCAAAACGACTTGCATTATAAGATTTAAGAGGGGTAGGCATTGTCAGTATCGTAGAGGTACCTTGGATGCCATTCATCCATGAGATGAAGGTAAATCCAAACATTTCATTCATTTTTTGTCCTTTAGATGCCGTTCATCTACAAGATGAATGACTCTGTGGGACCCATTTGAGAGTTAATAAACTATCCAACCAAGGCCCCTCTGACCTCACCCTGTCTCATGAAACAGTGCTATGAGAACGGTCCACTCTCCTAAGGTTTCACTGTAGCATGGGGCAAAAAAAAAAGGCTCCAACTTGGTGGGTTCTTTGTCATAAAGCAAAGCAATGTTTTTCTGTGTTTTCAATCTGTTGAACCATACTGTTGTGATCCATAAACATGAATATGACTATCTGACTCATTAAGTACAGGCTAGGTGAATTCCTATTATCAGACTGTCCCTGCCTGTCAACCTCCATAAGTTGGTTTCCATTACTCTCTTTGTGAACCGCTGCTATAAAGACAAGTCCTAATATTCCATTTTAGACTCCAAAAATTTTCATTTGTGGAAGGACTTCAAACTGTCTTGCTTAACTTCAACCCCTTCCCCCAACACACACACACACACACACACAATATATATATATATATATATATATATATATATATATATGTGTGTGTGTGTGTGTGTGTGTGTGTGTGTGTGTGTTGGACTTAGACTTGTTTGCTTAGTACAGATCATAGTTTTAATCTAACAATTTAGATGCAGAAGACCTTCTGTTTGTTTTTCTGTAGTTATATTTTGATGCAATTTGGGCTGTTCATTTTTAGCTTAAAATATATTGAAATATTTCAATTTATAATTTCCAAGTATGTTCTAAAGTAAAAGAAGCATGGTATATCAATCCATACGCATTGATACCAATTTTTGTGTTCACACCAAGGGGGGCTCCACGTGGTTGGTAGGAGCTGTCAGTGCACATCTCCTTGTGGTGGGACGTTGCAGGTTCAAAACCCAGTGGTACGTTGAATAATAACTGTTGGGGTCTGCCTAACCTCAGCTTGCCTTTAAAAAAAAAGACTTATCAACACATGCACACACACATTATTTGTGAAAGATATTTGTAGAAGTTTTACACATTTTAGTAGTTTTATCTAAATTTTGCTAATTATCACTTGAAGAAAAGCAAATGATTTTGGTAATTTAGTCGAAAGAACTAAGTTATTAGGTTCTGTGGAAGTGGGGAATGTAACATATAATTGATGCTGACAGTTGATTCATATTTTATGGCCTCATGATCCGGCTTGACTCTCAAATTTAACTAAAAAAAAAACAGATCAAGTCTGGATCGAGATTTTGATTCAGATTTGCTGCTTAAGATTCAGATTCACATTCAAATTTGGTCCTGCACGTAGAGAAGTAGACAGCTTGGATTAAGGTTGGATGTCCGATTGAATCCAAATGTGTAAGTCGGATTTGGCAGCCAAAGTCTGATCTGATCAATAACTAGATCCAGTCTATACATTGAGTTTGGCATCTGGATCACTAAATTTTTAATCTGAATATATGTAAATGTTAGACTTGAAGGTAGTCTGATCCAGATCTGTTTTCAGTTGATTGCCATCTGCTTCCAAATCATCTGATCAAGCTAGATTCGATTAGGTCAGACTTAATAACAACTAGATCCTTACTTACACCAAACCGTATACATTCATATACCGCACACCAAGTCTAACTAACAAGCCCCAAGCAGGGTTGGCTACAGTCAAGGTTCGATTCTCATGGGTGTCACCCCTCTACACAAGCCAACGCGTAGCATAGGCCCTAAGGGCAGGGGTCCTAGCCTCGGAGTTTTACACCGCCAGCGTGACGATCGTAGGTATGATAGGCTGAGCTAGACCAGGTCTTAGTACATAGTGCAGTTTCTTTGGGTTATAAATTCAAAAAAAAAAAAAGTCCAACTAACAAACCCAAGCCAAGCCGAGCTACTACAAAAGTGGAACAAAGAGAAAGAGTGAGGGCCACACCTTCATGCATTAATGAATCAAGAGACAAAAAGATGTATGGCATGCTTGGGCTTATTAAAAAAGGGATCTAGCTTTGTGTTTGGTCCTAGTTGGTTAGTCACTGTCATTTGGGTCGGTTGGTGGGTCGGGCCTGTCCTTGTTATCAAAACCATACCTATCATGCATCCTGATTGCAATCTAATTTTATTATTGCCTCTTGTCTCCCCAAGTGAAAAAAAGTAGAGAAATTTGCTTTTGTATACAACACACAAGCCCCCTTCTAGATAAGGGCGCCCCACACCCTCTTTACCAGCTTGACATTGAGACTTCTTCATCTGGTCCCTTGTCTAATCAGAGCTAGGTGACCAATGATAGCTGGACACATCATAGAACTAATGTGGGGCCAGCCTAGGGGTATCAATGGGTTGGGTTTGGTTCGGACCTAAGTAGAACCAAACTTAGACTAGATTTTTGGGTATGGTATTGGGTCTAGACCCAGGTATAAGTAGATCTACTATATGAAAAATCATACCCGGACCCAATAAGAGCTACATGAACCAAAACAGGACCATACCCAGCAAAACCATATTTTTTTTATCATTTTTACATTAAAAATTTGTGGGTCTTAATCGAAACTCGGGTCGGGTTCAGGTCTGGTATAAAATTTCACAAACTATACCCGAGTCTATGTATTAATGGGACCTTCGGATCCAGACCTGAGTCAGGTCTTCTTATTTATCACCATACCTGGATCCTATTGAGTTTGGTTGGGGTTGGATCTGGGTAAACTAGGCCCGTTGACACCCCTAAGCCCGCCCCTTCCTTCATTTAGCCGTTATTGTGAAAAGTACTTGGTTGTACCCCCAGGTTAAGGTCACCTACTGTTTTGGACGTTCATGGCTTTGGTTGAAGGTAGGGTGCAAAGGGTAGGAAAATGGCTGGGTCATGCTCGATCCAAATCCACATTTTGTGCATCTGGTCCAAATCTTGTTTCTGGGTCCAGATGAGAACCGATGATGTAGGGTTTGAATCCTGATCCAAATTCCAAAGTATATATGTTAATACTCTATCCGGTAAATGAAAACCAGGTTCAAGGTTTTCACATGTAAAAAATGTAAATATATTGGATTAAATCTCAATCCGAACACCGATCCGATTCAAAACATGGATTCAAATCCAAATTAAATTAGAAAATAATCCAAGCATGTGAATCTGACTCTGACCTGAATACTCTTATTTGAAGAATACATATCCAGAAATAATGTGTTGGATTCAGATTGAAGGTCCGACCAAGCTCGATTCATTTGCACCCGTAGTTGAAGCCGTGGACCCTTTCAACATGAGACTGCCCTAGACCTGCCAATTATATGGTTTACCTGCAATGTGCCCATTCTTTCTGTCAGGTAGGGGTGTCAATGCGACCCGTACCAAACCCTATAGGGTTAGGGTTTGGTGATAAAGAAGGAGGTCTAATTAGAAACTGGGTTGGACCCAAAAGATCCAATTAGTATATGGAGCTGGGTATGGTTTATGAAATTTCATATCGAGATTCATTTAACACGTGATTTTTCAATATTTAAAAGATAAAAAAAAATTATTTTACTGGGTATGAATAGGGTCTGGTTTATGTAATTCTTATAGGACCCAGGTATGGTTTTTCTTATGGTAGAGACCCAGGTCAGGGGTGCCTTGGATGCCATTCATCTTACACCCATCAAAAGGCTACAAACAAATCTTTGTGAGCTGTCTATTTTAAGCCCCTCTGAAGCATCCAAAAGAAAATGGCCAGGCCCATCTAAGAGATGGCATCCCTCCCATGATGGTTTGGATGTCGTTCATCTTATGATTAACGGCCACCAAGGGACCCCTGATGGTAGGGTGCCCCTGAGTCCCTGACCTGATTCCCTATCGAAGTTGGGCTGGGTTAGGCTTGGAGATAGCCCTTTTTGGTACCATGCCAAAGCGGCCAAGCCTAGGCTGTTGCCAAACTAGCAATGCAATTCAAAGGCTCGAGTCAAGCCCTTCAATATGCACAAAGTTATATGTCTAGCTTTTTTTGAAAAAAAAATTGTTGGAGCAAAGCAACTTTTTCTTTTTACCAACAAGGGCTCCACATGTATGGTAGGAGCAGTAGTGCACGTCACCTTGTGTTGGGACGTTGGAGGTTCAAAACCCAATGGTATAGTTGTATAACTGGTAAAAAATGGATTTTATAGGTTTGAGATCAAACACTACAAGTACGTTCTTACTAATGCTCTTTGGAACTTCAATCATCTAATTTTAGAATTTTTGAAAATGTGAAGCATGAAAGTTTTTATCAACAAGCCTGTGGCCATGTGCGCAACCGTCTAAGGTCTTTTTACAGGAATTTTGATTACATACAACTAAGAAATTGTCCAAAAACAAAAAAAAACAAAAAAAAGGGAGGAAGAATGATATGCCTCACAGGTTAAGCCATGGGTATATATAGGGTGAGGAAGCTTCTGGATTGTTCTAGAGCTGTAAATGACTTTTAAAGACTGCTTTTTTTCAATGTTTTGATTCTCTAACAAAAATGACCCTAAATAGTTAGTTGACTTTGATTGTGACAATCCTAGTGTGACTAACATACTTTAGAAGCCTTCAACGACCCTTGGGGCACGTTCGGAAATAAGAAAGATGTAGGAAAAGTGATACAAAATGGAAAATCAGTACAAATTTTTTGACCCTCCCAAACGAGGGACCTTTGGCTGAGATAGTTTTTCTAAAAAATATACTTTTTGATAGGTAACATTCCTTCGAGGGGGAGTGAAGGAATGTTTCCTACCATGAGAAAATTTATTTTTACACTCCCCACCACCCATCTCACCACCACCATTATCCATTTAACCACCACCCTCCTCCTCCTCTCTCTCATTTTTTCTCATGCTATACAAACAAGTAAAAAACTTTCTTTTAGAAAACTTCCCATAGGCAAAACTTTATTTTCCTATGAGAATATTTTAAATTCGAAGAAAAAAATATCTTAGATGCTTCAAAATTTGTCTCTTCATAATGTGACTATTCATCTTGAAAGGCTTTTTAAAGAGAAATTAAATGGGGCCAACAATATTAAAAAAGATACATATTTTGAAACTTCTGTAGAAGTTATTTTAAAAAATGTATTGACTAATAAAGATCCTACGTGCCCAAGAGGGTTCCCCATCATCTGGTAGGGATGACTTGTGAATGTCACCAAGTTGACGGGAAGTCTCAAGTTCGAAACCCAGAAACCCAGGGGTGGCATCCCTTGCCACAAGGTCGAAGCTGAGTGTACTCTTCAGCGGGCAGGGGGGACCTCAAGGGTTTTACCAACCTGAGGCCAGCCAATGGGGGATTGGGGTGGTTCCCTAGATTATCTAAAAAAACAAATAAAAGGTCTTGAATGCCTTCTACACTTTAGCCCTCCCTTAATGATCGAAAACCCTAAATTAATTGAAGGCCCTTGGTATATTTGCCTTGAATTTAGTTTCTCATGTAATTAACCAGATTTTCATTACACAAGTTTTCCAGAATTATTGGCGTGGATTACTGTGTTTGATGCCTTGTGCTTGTGTAGATTCACGAATGCTTTACAAAATTGTCTACTACCCACATAATATATAACATGTGAAGTCCAATATCACAAGGATCGAAAACCCTAACTTTGGTACATGTATGCTCCTCTTCAAAGAGAAAACGACAGGAAAAATTTAGAATCTGTTTGGGTGCCTTGCATTGAGATGGAAACACCATTCCCATGTGTTGCCAAATCTGGTTTTGCCAAAATGTATTGTTGAGGTGGAGTTGAAGTGTGGTTGTTGGGGCTGCCAACTCCATTCCCAATTCAGTGTTTTGGCAACACCACTGCTCCCAAATAGCAGAGAATATGAGAGCGCTGAGGAAACCAGCAACACACCTCTCATTCAAGGCTCCCAAACAGAGCTTTAATATCATTTAGAAGGTTTAGTGGGAAGAGATCAGATTTTTTAACTGACCATATATCATCTGATAGAATAAATTTTTGAGGTGGTGAGGGAAGAAGAAGCGTCTTATCCCAATGGCACTATGTTAAAAGGCAAGTTGAATTGCATACATTATAGAAAAAGTTTACATGCTAGAGATCAATGTTGAGTCTTGGGCAAGTAAAAAGGTTATTCTAATTATGTTCAAGAAATTGAAGAAGCTTGGTAGCCAGATCCATTACACTGCACAAGAAGTCAAGAAGAGAAATGAAATATTGGAATCATGTAAAGTTTATCAGGTCAAGGATCCTCAACCGAGTTTATCTTTCAAGTCCTATCATGCACACCAAAATATCAATGCCTCCATAGGTTGGCCTTTAGCCCTCTGTTCATAAAGTCAAGAGCTATCAATCACATGTTCAGGATTAAATCCTTATTACATTGTTATTATGCATGCTAGATATCAATCTTGGGTCTATCATTTTTTATTTTTGAAAAAGGAACTATGAAAATGCATTCTCAATCGCATTTAGTTACGGTAATTTCTTGTATACGGTAATTTCTTAATAACCTTTTATTGTAAGTTCATTTAGAAAACCGCAAATGCTTGTAACCTTTATCTATCTCACAGTGTATGATCGATCAAGATGGAGAGGTTGACATAAAGAAAATATAGTTTACACACTCAATGGAAAGAATGATATCTCTAGGGCACGTTTGGAAGTGAGAAAGATATAGGAAAAGTGATGCAAAATGGGAAATCCGTACCCTTCCAAACGAGAGAGACTTTTTCGTTGAGAGTTTTTCTAAGTACATTTTTTAATAGGAAACATTCCTCCATGGGGGGTGTGGAGAAATGTTTCCTACCAAGAGAATTTATTTTTATACTCCCCACCACCACAACCACCACCATCCATCTTAGACAAAACTTTTTTTTCCTATGAGTTTTTCTTTCTTCCAAACTTGCCCCTAGTGTTCTAAGATATTCTCTAGTAGCATGTTATTGCATAAGAGATTAGGCATCTTCTTTTATAAAAAATGCAAATTTTATAAATCTTAATAACCATTATGATTAATACTGGAAGTAGTAATCAAATGAATGATTCTAAGATTCTCACATTATTTTGAACTTGTCTACTTTGATATATATAGGGGAGTCTTAGTTGTATTCTTCTTTATTCCTTGTTTTCAAGTATTTTGTATCAGTTGTTTACGACTTTTTAAGAATAACAATGATTTCGTCATTGAAATTCAAATATAAGATGACTTTCATTTTCTTAATAATCATTATGATCAATACTGGAAGCAAGTGAATGATTCTAGGATTCTCACATTATTTTAAACTTGTCTACTTTGATACATCAAGTATTTTGTATTAGTTGTTTACGACTTTTTAAGAATAACAATGATTTCATCATTGAAATTCAAATATAAGATGAGTTTCATTTTCTTATTGATCATAAGATGATTAAAAAATCCATGTCCTGCTTCATTAAAGATTTTGAAGTTTGATTGTAACAGAAAATAATATTCAATGCATTGTGAAGAGAGACTCAAGGATTCCTTATTCAAATGAATTCTCTCAAACTATGAGATGACTTGGTGGTCTACAGAAAATGGCATATATATTTGATGAATTTAAAGCTTGCTGGCCTTGCAACATGAAAACTGAAAAAAGAGAAGCATGCGAGTGCTGCCATAATTGCACAAACTGAAACATGAAAGAGAAGAGCTACTATTAAGAGTTGATCTCCCCAACTAAATTGTCATTGCCACATGATAATGATTGGTAGGGAACTTGCGACTGCTGTACTAATTGCATATGCAGCAGTATGCATACTTGAAAAGAGTCCTATGCAGGTAAAGTTGTTCTGCCCATAATGATAATTATGGTGCAGTAACAAACAAGTTTCAGACCCTTAACGCCTTCCGTTTACCTTCTTCTTTTGAAGGGGTCCCTACTAATTGCATGTATAACAATATGCTTACTTGAAAAGAGTCTTATGCAGGTAAGTTGTTCTGCCCATAATGATAATTATGGTGCAGTATAAGTTTCAGACCCTTAGCACCTTCCGTAAACAACACCTTCTTGAAGGGATCCCCCTTTGGTGCTCTCACAGGTTCATGATAAGTCCCTCTCAAGCCGCCATCGTTATCGAAGCTGGACCAAGTTGGTCCTCTTGGAGTGCTTTCCAACCACAAGAACCTTTCAGAGTATGGGTTCACCAGACTCTGGCAGAACTCCTCTGGGGTCTCACAGATCAGTCCCTAAAAGCATCAGGATTACAAAAGTAATTAGACTAGGAAGGAGGCATTATGAAAATGAGTTCTAGAAATTGGTAGGGGAAGTTTGATATTACCTCTGCCATGGCTTTAATTTTTAGGCCAACCTCTTTCGTTAAAAGGACGAGCTGTCCATCTGTCTTCAGTCTCTTGAAGAGGAGTGCACATTCAAGTATGTGATCTCCTGATGTAGGTGAAACTATCTCTGCAAAACTCCCATAATTCGAGAATGGCATTTGACTGGCAGTAACAAAACTAGCTGCATTGCAGCTACTGGATTCACTGCCTCCTTGGCTTGGTTGCGTGTGAGGAGACACTGGCGGAGTTGCAGATACTGGAACACACTCACTGGAGCTCTGCACATGAATCCACCAGCTCATTTTCACCATACACTCCTCTATCCATTGCATGATCAAATCAGCCTCTGATTCTCTTCTGAACCTGCTTGCTCTGTGTTTCTGGCTATCTAACTCCCTAACAACTGTACCAGAAACAGCACATCATAATGGAATCCTTCTAAATGAATAAAGCAGATACACTGAATCAAACTAAGCGCAAAAATGCCAGTTTTAAAATTTGGTTTGTTTACCCATTCTTGGGACAATAAGCTGAGTCCCTTTCAGACCTTCCATTAACTTGAGTGACCTTCTGGATTGTGCATTCATAAGGCAACTTGTGTCAACCACCATGTACCATTTCTTTTTTGCTGCTGCCTCCATGTTCTCAGCAGCTTGAAGATTTACAGACTGAATCTGCAACATGTTCAATTGGTTTTCTCATCCAACAAAATAAAGGATAAGAAATACAAAAGAGGCTCAAGCATTTGCTTACCACAGAAGAACAACTCCTGTCTGCACCGGCCTTTTGGCATGTAACAGTATAACTAGTTCTTGATGCAGTGATGCCAGGCGATCGTTTGACATTGTCAGGAGAATTCAGGAGCAAATTTTGGAAAGGTATTCTTTCTTCTGACCTTTTTTTGAAGATCATCTCCTCTTTGAACTTTGATGGAATCCGAGTCTTCGACTTCAAAGCTCGAGAAACTTTTGGGGTCACATTCTCTTTGTCAGATAGAAACATATCTTCTGTAATGGAGTTTCTGAAATCATCCAAGGGTGAACCAGCATGCCACACTCGCTGCTTCATGTCCAGACTAGCAGCTGCAACGATTCTGCAGTTTTCGGCTTCCATGATCAACTTTTTGGGGGTAAGTTTCATACTCGACTTTAAAACACGTGTTGAGGGAACTTGTGGAGTCAAATTCTCCTTGTCTGACGGGAACATATCTTCCATATCATAGTTGGTGGTTCTATGAGCCAGTGTAGATGAACCTTGCAAACCATGCTCCTTAGCATGCTGTTCAACACTCATAGGTGTTCTGCTGCTTCCAGCTTCATCTAAAACACGTGTTGAGGGAACTTGTGGAGTCAAATTCTCCTTGTCTGACATATCTTCCATATCATAGTTGGTGATTCGATGAACCAGTGGAGATGAACCTTGCAAACCATGCTCCTTAGCATGCTGTTCAACACTCATAGGTGTTCTGCTGCTTCCGGCTTCATCTAGATGGCCGTAGTAAAGCCGCCTCCTTGATTTTAAAACATTAGAAGAAACTTGATAAGTGGGGTTCTCCTCTTCTGATGGGAAGATACCTTCCATATCAGACTTTGTGAAACCAGAACTTAAAGATGATCCCAGCAACTGATGCTGCTTTGTACCCTGTTCAGCAGTCACAAGTATCCTATTGTTACTCGCTTCAACCAAGCTATCACAGGCAACTTTGGTATTTGATTTTGGCGTCAAATTCTTCTGAGCTAATGAGAAACCAGAACCTAAAGATGATCCCAGCAACTGGTGCTGCTTTGTACCCTGTTCAGCAGTCACAGGTATCCTATTGTTACTCGCTTCAACCAAGCTATCACAGGCAACTTTGGTATTTGATTTTGGTGTCAAATTCTCCTGAGCTGATGAGAAACCAGAACCTAAAGATGATCCCAGCAACTGGTGTTGCTTTGTATCCTGTTCAGCAGCCACAGGTGTCTTATTGCCATCACTTGCTTCAACAAAGCTTTCACAGGCAACTTTGGTATTTGATTTTGGTGTCAAATTCTCCTGATCCAATGAGAAACCGGCATCTAAAGATGATCCCAGCAACTGATGCTGCTTTGTTCGCTGTTTAGCAGTCACAGGTGTCTTATTGTTACTTGCCTCAACCAAGCTTTCACAGGCAATTTTGATATTTGATTTTGGAGTCAAATTCTCCTGATCTGAAGAGAAAGCATTTGCTTCTTCACTAACACTTCTGCAGAGTGAGTGAGAGGGAACCCCCTGCTCCAACTGTGTTCTCCATCTATTATTCAAGGTTGCACGATAATTGCAATTGCTAAGTGCAGCCTCCGAGTTTTCTCTTGCTACTACATTATCTAATTGGAGACCATCCAAATATCCCGTGATCTGGTTCTCCTTGACTTCAAATGCATTTTCAGAGGCAGCTTCCTCTTTTGATTTTGAAATGCATAGAGAAGTTTGTGGAGTGATCTTATTTAGCAAGAACATGTCTTCCTCTTCATTAAAATTATGGAAGTGTGACTCATGCAGGATTACCTCCTCTTCATGCTGATCAATTTCTCCTGAGGTGATATTCGTGGTTTTAGCATCCTCACAGACGCAGACTTCGGTATCCAAGTTTTCACGGGAACCCTTATTATCTGATTGGAGAACATTTAAATAGTTGGTGCTCGGATTCTCTTTGCTCAAAACAAATTGTTCTTCTTGGCTGTCAGTTACATCTATGTTGGTTCTGTCCTTAGTCTGACTGATAATTGCGGCATCATTGCCATCTAAATCATTGATCTCAGCATACAATCCCATGTCAAGCCCTTCGTCATTCCTCTCATTAGTACGAATACGAGGGGCTGAAGACCCGCACCTTCTGAGCCAAAGATTCTCAGTGCCTGATTTTTTCTTAATCCCACAACTATGAGATCCTTGAATTTCTTTTCCAGATATCATCTGATCGACCAAAGAAACTTCTGGTAATGAAGAGTATGAAGATTCAAGCTCCATAGAAGGTGCTGATGCGGACCATTTATCATATTCATCAGCACCAACAAATCCATCCTTCCTCTCCTGTTGTATCAAAATCATTGACATAAGAATAATACAATTCCACAAAGATACAGGGTAATGCTGAAAACAGAGAGGGGGGAGGGGGGACTTGGTAACATTGTTACCTCCTGATTTTCGGAAAAAGATGGTGATGGCATCTCATTTTCGGCCTCTAAATCGCAAATCGACGATACCCATCTAAGCTTATACATTCTTGTTGAAGCTCCAAGCTTCAGAACGTCTCCTTCTTCGACTTGCACAGAAACTTGGGGGTCAATTTTTCGTCCGGAAATCATTGTTCCATGAACTGCACACAAACATGATGTTCTCATCAAATCTTTTGGATACAAAACTAAATCAACCATTTGGGTATCACAAGAAATTGAAAGACTGAGTACCTGAGGACAGATCCGTTACAAAGAGCCACCTCGAAGACTCGTTGAACTTCAGATGCAGATGGTAGCGGCTGATGCTGGGGTGCTCTAGCACAATATCACAATCAGGGTGACGACCAACCATCAGAGTCAGGTCTTCTTGGTTGAGTTCGGGCTCTGAAAGCGATGTGTTTCGGAGGATGATGTTCTTGACGTGGGCTCCGTTCTTGAACACGGTGAAGACGGGAATCATCTTGCTCTCCTCTTCCTTTTCCTGATCCATGGTTGTGCTTCCCTTTTTTCTCCCTCAGATTTTCTGATTCTGCTTTTAAAAAAACAGCTTGCAAGAGAGACGATTGAAGAAAAAACAACGAAGCGTCGAAGATTGATCATTAAATGACCGGTTTGATTTTTGGGGTCATTTTGAAATGGCAGCAAGAACAGAACCGTTACCGCAACGGCTATATTTCTTTGAAGGGCGACGGTTTTGGAGAGGGCTCCCTTCTAACGGGCAGCAATCAAAAATCTTTTTTCTTACTAAACCCCCAATAATTTGCTCCAATAACGTAAATGCCCCCACATTCTTTTATTTTCTTTTTTTACTTTCATTTTTTTTATTTGCGTTTTATTTTATCTCCTTTTCCACTTTAGAAAAACCTCTTTACGGGTAGGGGTGCCCATCTGACTGTAGGTGGCGCATATCGGGTCGGGTTCAGGCTGCATTTTGAAGCCCATGCCCGAATCAGGTCGTGCCAGGCCCAGCGCAAGCCTGACTCGAGCCCAAGTATAACTGAGTCGGGCTGGGCTCGAAACAAGACATGGGACAGTTCTATCGGGCCTTTATCAAGCCAGGCCAGGCGGGCCCAATGGCCACCCCTATTTGCAGGTTAAAAAAAGGGCCTCAAGTGTAAGAAAAAAAGAAAACACCAAGGTGGTATCCCATGTGGTAAGCGGGCCCTGTGCCAAGCTGAAGGCCCAGGTTCGAATCCCTCTGCCACATGGGGCCTAGGAGATATCTAGTAGGGGTCTTAAAAAAAAAGTGTAAAAATGCCGAAAAAAAAAATTGATTGAGAGATCATGATCCATCCTAATATTCCAAGCAGTCCCAAATCTTATGAAAAGATGTTTGAAGACCAATTTTTCCAATGAAACTGACAAGTAAGAAAGTTAGTCCGGGGGGGAGGGTTGTTTGGCGATCAGGTACCAAGGTGTGGAATGAGTGAGCCATGAACAACTCTACATTCGACGATAATTTAGATGTTTGGAATAGTAGCAGATGAGCTTAAGAAACTACACCCATACGATAGGAGTGACTTGTGCATGTCACCAAGTTCATGGAATGTCACAAGTTCAAAACTCATGGGGGCACACCCGTTTGTTACAAAGCCTAAGCTGGGTTTACTTCCTGGTGGGAAAGAGGCACCTGAAGTTTTATGCAAACTCATCGAGCAAAACGGATTCTCCCTGGTTATCAAAATATAAAAAATAGAAGCAGATGGTTGAGTATTTTCTGCTACAAAGTATGTAGCTCCTGTTATGTTCAGCTGGTAAAGAGCTCATTCAAATTCAGAAAATAGGATCGGCAACCTGAAAGTAGGTACTTGGCTCCGCTTGACTCATGTAAGCTTGTCAAGTAATA
The DNA here is from genome assembly GCF_984573655.1 of Nuphar pumila. Classification (NCBI taxonomy): domain Eukaryota; kingdom Viridiplantae; phylum Streptophyta; class Magnoliopsida; order Nymphaeales; family Nymphaeaceae; genus Nuphar; species Nuphar pumila. The sequence goes on along the minus strand of NC_143250.1, from coordinate 138,905,188 downwards.
AAAAGTACATTCTACATCATATAAAATATTTAGAACATATGATTGAACTATTTAGTTTGCAAACAATAAGCTTAGTGTTATTAGGAAATGACCGTACTTAACGGCTAATTTAACGTGATTTCTTAAAAACCTTATAATTTTTTATATTTTCTCGATGTCTAAAATCGCAAATATTCGATATCGTTAGGATACTTTTATTTTTCGCAACTATAAATTTATGCATTTTTGTGATAAAATTGTATCACCTATCTAATATGTTCAACATCTACTTAAATCCAGAATTGCAAGGTTTTTAATACAAATTTAGACCTCACGAACTCGAATAAATTTATTTATGAAATCTTGGTGAAACTGAAACCACCAAAATCACAAATATCATACTCGTTCGCATATAATAAATATTTTTGCATAAAAATATTTGTGAAACATCTCTCACAAATAACATACTTTCGCATATATCCTGAAATCGCATAAATTTATGTGTGAAACACTTACCACTAATTTCACAAATAGCTTATGTTTTTGCATATATTGTACGCTCTCACATGAAGTTATTTGTGGATCTCCAGATATCGCAAATGTCATACTTAAATATTTGTGAAACTATGACAAATATGCAATATTTCTTATTTTTTATGAATTTCTTGAATCATATAGAAACACATTGTGATCTTCAACCTTCTTATTTTTGCATAATCTAGGGTATTTTTTTTGTCTTTTCACCTTAACCAGTGGTACACAACCTGCTTGCCTTTCACCTACTAATTTTAAAAACTATTTTCAACTCATTTGCATATCATACTTGTTCGTATATATGTTCTAAAATTTCGTGAATTATATTTATAAAATTCCTACTGATTGGCAAAAATCAGACAGTTTTGCAAAACTATTTCTCCATTAACAATTGCAAAAATTGGACAGACAATATGAATAACATAAAACTAAATACAGTTGGTTTGCACAAAAGCCTATAACTTAAAGTTTAACAATTACAAAGTTATATTTAATATATGGGTTTTATTACAAAGTTATAGTCAAAGTTTAACTTGATTCATTCAATTACAAAGTTTAACTTGATCCATCCAATTATAAATGTAAGTTTAACTTGATTTATTACAAAGGTGCATAATTGTCCACAACTCAGCTAGCTGGACAGACTCTTCTAGCACCTCTCTAACCGATGTCTTTACCTTTTTATTATCTTTTGCAATTTTGAAAACTCTTTCCTTTATGTGCTTGTAGAACTTGATTTCCTCATATCTTTGACATCTTGCTGAAAATAACTCTTTATTTGCAAACAACTAACTATAACGAACATCTCAAACTAGTGAACAACTGACATATAAATACACACTTGCGTGAAGTTTAATCTCTTATTTTTTTTCCAAGTATTGCATATATTGTATGACAAATATACCGCAGTCATACTTATAAAATGAGAAAATACCAAGTGAAAAATGTGTACATGTATGAAATGAATTAACAAACAAATACAAAGTAATTACTCGTTCTCTTATTAAAGAATACCCTTCATCTTTTGCACCGTCCAATCTTTATAACAATCAAACCCAAATTACGATAAAAAAACAACAAACATGCAATACAATGCACTAAAAGAAGATAACAAACATACACAAAAAAGAATATAACAAACATACACAAAAAAGTGAGTACAGTATTAAGTAAGTTATGTTATCATAATATTTGTTTAAGGTTTTAATTTGTTAAATATGTGTTTGGCATGGAATTGTATAGCCTAAAGTCATTTTCCTTCATATTCATTTCTCAAAGAACCTAGTGCCCGTTGCTTCAGTTGAAAGAAATTAAAAGCTACAACATAAATCTAGTGTAACATCATTGTATACATAAAAATTTATTTGTAAGTATGCAAAGTTATGTAAAAATATACCTTATTAGCATAAAAAAAATAATACAGTGAGTCGTTGCTCTCCAATCAATCAATTGCCCACCTCACTGCCCTTTAATTGTGATCATTTGCTATGAGCAGACAAATTTTACCAGTTAATTTTTATTAATCGGTAGTAAAACAATATAAACATTGTTTTTATAACTCATAGAGAAATGCAGGGTAAGATAAAGGGTCTTCAACAAGTTATTACTTTTCTTGTCATCTTTATGAGCCACTTGGATTCTTTCTATGAATCATACTAGATGCTACATAGTAAATACAGTGTGGTAACAAAAGAATAAACAAATTTACATGCAAACGTAACAAAAAAATAAACAAATTAATGTGTAAAACTAATACTTACCTCACTTACCAAGAAAGTTTATTTGCCAAATTTATACTTTTTCGGCTCTAGGATGTTCTCTTCTATAGCTTTTCCTTTCTCGTTAACATATTCTTAACAACAAAATAAATTGTATACCTCATGTACGATCGGTTGTTCTTTACTCTTCAAAACTTGGGGCTCTTTGAATCCCTTTTTTTTGTAAGAACATGTATGGCCATACATCTCAAACTACCTAGATATACACATAAAGAAGCAACTAATTAAAAAACACTGGATATTAGGGATGGCAGTGAGGTGGGGCGGGGGACAAGGTCTCCACCCCCGCCCCGCCTCAAGATTAGAACCTCCATCTCCGACGGGGATGGATTTTAACCTCCACCCCCCCCCGCCTTCATCCCCGTTTCATGTCCTCCATCCCCGGTTCAAACGGGGAAGAGGCGGGGCGGGGCTGAGATATTGCGGGGAAAAGTGATGGGGATGGGTTAGGGCGGGGACCGGGCGGGGCGGGGAAAAGTGTACTTCCATCCCTGCCTCCATCCCCGAACGAGGATGGATTTTAACCTTCATCCCGACCTCCATCCCCGTTTCATATCCTTCATCCCCGGTCCAAATAGGGTGAGGCGGGGCGGGGCCTCACTTTCCCCTGGTCTACTGCCATCCCTACTGGATATACACATAAAGAAGCAATTAATTAAAAAATATTGGATATACACATAAAGAAGCAATTAGTTAAAAAATACTGAATGTGCACACAAATAATCAATTAGTTAAAAAATATTGGATATACACACAAAGAAGCAATCAATTAAAAAACATTGGATATGCACATAAAGAAGCAATTCATTAAACAACACTGAATATATATACATATTGTTATTCGTGGTGCCGCCTGTTGTAACCAACCTCACTACATACACTCCACTTGTATGGGTCAACATCTTTGTGTTATATTCTCTGTCTATTAATCTTAGGTCACCCTGCTTTGTGAACCACTTTTAGTATATCGACATACATCATCATTCACCTCAATATCTATCCACATTTCTTGGTTGTTTGGAGAATAATTATACCGAAAGGTCAAAGCTGCATATCCGGTTTACAAGACATCAAAGCCACAAATTTCTTAAAGATAATTTTTTTGGAGACCACTATAGATTTTTAATTAGTGTAATCAAACATATAGTAGTGTACTTTAGCCCTTTCAGACACCATCATTACTGCCTACAACAACAATAGTGTACTTGAACCCTTTTAATGCTTGTGCACAATACTATTAAACCAACACAAGAACAACAAATATTAACTAAAGGATAAGTAAACAATTATAAATCATCTACAACAATATATATTTCTATAAAAAAATGTAAACATAATAAACCCTAAACGAAAGTCGATCACAAAGATAATACCGCAACCTCTTAAAAATATGCAGGTATATATTGCATCAAACTCACCTTTTGAAATTGTAAATAAGAAAGTCGATCACAAGGATGATACTGTGACCTTCTCGAAATACACAAATCACTGCAAGGGTTCTACAGAGAAGTTTTTTGCGTACACAAACGAGAAGAAAAAACCTTAAAACAAAAACGAGTATATATATGTTTCAACAAAATCGCAACTACTAAAAAAAGTTGCACACAATACAAATTTTGCAAATAAGTAGCATATTTGCAATTTTGTTGGTTCCCTTTAAGTGAAGTTTCATACATAAATTTATGTGATTTCAGGATATATGCAAAAGTAAGTTATTTGTGAGAGATGTTTCACAAATATTTTTAGGTAAAAATATTTATTATACCCGAAAGTGTATGATATTTGCAATTTTGGTGGTTTCAGTTTCATGAAGATTTCACAAATAAATTTATGCAAGTTCATGAGGTCTACATTTGCATAAAAAAAACTGTGATTCTAGATTTAAGTGAGTGTTGGACATATTCGACGGGAGATACATTTTCATCGCAAAAAATGCATAAATTCGCAATTGCAAAGGATAAAAGTGTCATAACAATATCGGATATTGATGATTTTGGACATCGAAATAATATAATTTTTTTTAGCATTTTTAGAGAATCACATCAAATTAACCGCACGGTCATTTTCCGAAATCTTATTACTTTTAGCTCAAAAACAATGTATATCTTTGTAATCTTATTTCTTTAAGCTCTAAAACAAATTTTTTTTCTTAAACAAGCCAACTTAGCACGTTATGAGTTCAAACACAGTTGGGCCGGTTCGGCTAGTTCAGCTCGTATACCAGCCCTAGGTTGCACTGCATCATAAGGATGAGAAACCTAAGTGTATTTTAATCTGATCATATCCAAAAATGTTCAAAGAAGCACAAGTGCGGATCGGGTCCAAAGAACCTTAGACGGAAAACTGTTCAAGAAACCGTGGAACGCTTTGTCCCTACATGGATATGCTGCACAAGCCTTTGCGATGCGGTTCACTATCAAGATGAAATGCACGATGACTACAAAATGAATGGCATGACTCGGAAAAGCGAATCGAATCGGGACTCGTGAAACCGATTCTACCGGGACCCGAGCTCTCGATGAGTCTAGAGCCTGCCAAAAGGGGCGAGGGGTAAAACCCTCGCCAGTTTTCTAAAGCTCTGCCCCTCCATTCCGGTGTTCCCCTTCTGTCACAGGCAAGGCGGCAACCCCATTCGTCGGCAACCCCTGTGCTCTGCAGTGCCGCCGGCCTCCCTTCGGTGAACCCGCGGTGGCGGTGCCCCCCTCCGAGCTTCTCCCTCTCTGCTGCAATCTCCGACGACGCGAGGCACCGGTGTCGCAGTCAGTCGGACCTTCGCCAATCTCCGGCGACCATCGCTAGCAGCCGGCCGTCGCACTGTATCAGACTCTCAGGTAACCTCCCTAGTCCCTACCCCCTCTCTCTTGCTTTTCTTGTCGATCGGCAAACACGATAACCCTGTTTGCTGTTTCTGAGAAACCGAAGCCTTTGGTTTCTCAGAAACCGCAAAGCATCAGCAAGAGCGTCTCTTACTGGGATGTGAGATCTCCGACGGTTCCTCGTCGAGAGAATGGGTTTCTAGTTTTTTTTTACTTCTAATCCGAACTGGGGAACATGAAAAATCTTGTTTGGTGTATTTACTTCAGAAAAAAGAAGAAAAAACTATTTCAGGTTATTATTTAGTGAGTCTTTGTGGAGCTATGTGATGGATAGGGATGCTAATGTTTTTGACAGTTTAAGTGAGCTATTCGTGAAAAGTTGGTATATTCCTTAAATTTGATTTATGTGAGATTGATATATCATGCTAAAGAGCTATTTAATTTTCATGGAAGGAACAAAATTGTCAATTTTTCTAATGCACAATGTAAAAGGTATTTTTAATTCGTCTAGTTAGATGCATGTCTTTAGTCAGGAAGGTATTTCAAATTAGACACAAGTTTTTAGTATTTAATCTTGTAGCTTGGACTTGTTTGGGGCAATATATTTTTCTAGCTTCTTTTGGTGTCCAATTCTAGTCCATCTACATGGCCTGGATTCAAACACTCAATATTTCTGCTATACTAGGCATTGTCTAGGTTTTGAGTGTGTTTCTTAACTATCTTTTGCTATTTGACTCTTCAACTAGTAATATTTCACATTTTGTGCCATGTATGATTTGATTTAACTAGTAATGTTTCACGTTCTGCTGTATGTTTCTTTGTAATGAAGATCTTTGTTTAAGTTGAGGTGGTATGAAATGCTTGGTCCATTTTCTAAATAGGATTGTGATGAATGAGCCCATTTTGCAACAATAGCACAACCCTTAAAACTCATTTATGATTAGATGAGCTTTGTCAGCCTGCTGTATCAGGTAAGTGAGCTTGAGTGACATTGACCTAGGCCAACTTGGTCGATTGATACAAAATAATGTTTTTGAAATTTTATCCATGTTTTATGTTAATTCTGTTTGTTACTACTTATGAAGCTTCTCGTGTTTCTGTCTGGTTGAGTGATTAATGAACTTTATTGTTTAAATTCTTCTTCCAGCTCTCTCTCTCTCTCTGTAATCTTGACTCTCACTTCTTTACTAAAGGCTTCCTTATACTATGACTTCACGGAGTGTGTCTCTGCAAATGGTGAAGGGGCATATAGGTGAACTGTTTTTATGAGGTATAGAGGTGGGAGCATGGTGCTTATCTGTAGGTATCTCATACTATGGAGGCTGTTTTCTGACAAGGACTTTGGTTAGTACGGAAAGTCTGATAGTATATAAATGTTTAAGTGATTTAGATTGTGTATGGTAAATTTATAGAAACTTGTAGGATGCTATCCTAAACTTTCAAGAAAAGTCATCCATATACCTTTATATACAAGTCATACTGGAAACTTCATAAAAATGGTTGTATTTCTGTATCTGCAGTCGTATCCATGTGACATAGGCTGTAGGCATTCTGACAACTTGTTATGAAAGAAGGTTAAACCTATTTATCTTGATTTCAATGGCCAATTTTATGTATTATGAGTTGGCTAAATGAATTATCATTCATCAAGAACTTGATTTTTTAGACTGACACTGGACTTTGCTTCCACTGCCTCCTCTGATTGCCGCCTTGTTCTAGTTCTTGTTCTTGTTCTTGTTCTTGTTCTTGTTCTTGTTCTTGTTCTTGTTCTTGTTCTTGTTCTTGTTCTTGTTCTTGTTCTTGTTCTTGTTCTTGTTCTTGTTCTTGTTCTTGTTCTTGTTCTTGTTCTTGTTCTTGTTCTTGTTCTTGTTCTTGTTCTTGTTCTTGTTGTCATTTCATTTTACTCGATCTTTTTTTGCAATGAGATTTGGCTTATATAACATTGTCATATTTTTTTTTCATTGCGTAGGAATGGATAAGTTTATAACAAAAAGGTCAATCTTTGATAAATCTTCTGTAACTCGAGAAGGAGAACCAAGTCAGAAAATATGCAAAACAGAAAATGATGAATCAGAGTTACCTGCAGACCCTGCACTTCGTCCTTCTATTTCTAGTTATCATCCTAATATCCAAGATAATATTCGTAGAGCATATATGATCCGAGGTCCTTGTCAACCTCGAGATTGTATGTTTCAACTAAACCATAAAAAACGAAGGTTCATTCCAGCATGGTATGATGAGTATAAGGATTGGTTGGAGTATAGTACAAGTAAGCATAAAGCATATTGTTTGCAGTGTTATCTTTTCAGGCCAAAAAGCACAAAGAAGATTAGTGTAGAGGCATTTGTATCTGAAGGATTTGATAACTGGAAAGACAAGAAGATGTTTGATAAACATGTTGGAAGCTCTGACAGTTTTCATAATTCAGCACGAATGAAGTGTCAAAATTTGATGCAACAAAAACAACATATTGATTCTATACTTTATCAACAAAGTGTTCGACAGAAAGATGAATATAGACTTCGCCTTTGGGCAACTGTTAATGCAATCAGATACTTGTTAAGTCAAGGATTGGCATTTCGAGGGCATGATGAAGCTGAAGAATTTCTTAATAGAGGAAATTTTATTGAGTTGTTAAAGATATTTGCAAAGATCAATGATGACATAAATAAAGTTGTATTGAAAAGTGCTCGAGAAAATAACAAATTCATATCTCCTGATATACAAAAGGATATTGTTAAGGCTGCTTCTATACAAACCACAAATGCTATTATCATGGAACTTGGAGATACTTTTTTTCTATTTTACTTGATGATTCTCGTGATGTATCAACTAAAGAACAAATGGCTATTGTTTTACGGTTTGTTAACGAAAAAGGTCGAGTGGTTGAGCGATTTCTTACTCTTGTGCATGTTCTTGAAACAAGTTCTCTGTCACTTAAACAAGCAGTTGAAGAAGCATTCTGTAAGAATAAATTAAGCATATCAAGTTTGCGTGGACAGGGTTATGATGGAGCAAGTAATATGAGAGGGGAGTTTAATGGATTGAAAAGTCTTATATTACATGAAAATGCATCTGCATATTATATTCATTGTTTTGCACATCAACTTCAATTGGCATTAGTTGGTGTTGCTAAAAAAAATTCATTGCTTGATGTGTTTTTCAATATATTAGGCAGGTTGTCAACTTTTTTCTCCACTTCATGCAAAAGATCTGAGCTTATTCGAGAAGCAGAATTTATGCGAATTGCTGAAGCACTTGCATTGGGTGAACTTGAAACAGGACGAGGATTAAATCAAGAAATAAGTTCTAAATGACCTGGTGATACTCGGTGGGGTTCTCATTACGATGCTTTGGTTAATTTACTCAGTATGTATTCTTCTGTTATTCAAGTGTTAGATTTCATTGCAGAAGATACATATTCAGGAAAAAGTTCAGATGCAATTATTTTATATCATCAGTTGCAAGATTTTGAATTTGTGTTTTGCTTACATTTGATGTGTAAAGTTTTGGGAATAACTGATGATCTTTCACAAGCACTTCAGCGAAAAGATCAAGACATTGTGAATGCTATGAGTTTAGTCACTATATCAAAACAGTGCCTTCAAGGTCTGAGAGACAATGGATGGGACTCTCTCATAAACAAAGTGTTCATATTTTGTAAGAGATTTGATATTCTGATTCCTGATCTAGGGGACTCATATACACCTCAAGGACGACCAAGACGTAAGGTTGAAAAGATCACCACATTGCATCATTATCGTATTGATGTGTTTTATGTTATTATTGATTTGCAACTTCAAGAGTTGAATGATCGTTTCACTGAAGCAAATACAGAGCTCCTCCTTTCAATGGCATGCTTGAGTCCAAAGAATTCTTTTTCTGCTTTTGATAAAGATAAGTTGATTCGTCTTGCTGAGCTTTACCCTAAGGACTTTTCTAAAGTAAACATAATTAGACTGAAAAATCAATTGGATATATATATTGTAGACATGCGAAACAGTGATCAGTTTTCAAATTTAAAATCTTTAACAGAGCTAGCAGAGATGATGGTAGCAACTCAAAAGAACATTGTATTTTCTCATGTGTATCTATTGATTAAGTTGGCATTAACTTTGCCAGTTGCAACAGCAAGTGTTGAAAGAGCATTTTCAGCTATGAACAATATCAAAAGTCGTCTACATAATAGAATGGGAGATGAATGGATCAATGATGCTTTGGTTACTTACATAGAGAAGGAGACATTTGATACCATCAGTGATGATGCAATTATGAATTGCTTTCAAAATATGAAAAATAGAAGATGCCAATTGTAAAATTTTCATGAATTTAGTTGTTTGTATTTCTTAAGTGAACAATTTTTATTTTAGTTTAAAAGTACAATTTAAGGTTTTATCTTATTATGTTCATAAATTTAGTTGTTTGTGTTTGTAACAATTGTTATTTTAATTCAAAGGCTTATTTAAGTTTTATCTCTCCACGAATGATTGTTCCTCCAGCGATTTTTTTTTGGCTCCACCACTGGTCCGAATAAATGGATCGTCCTTCAAGACCATAGCATTGTCTCCGAGACCCGAAGTCTGCCCACCCAAGGAAAAACTTCTGGCTCCGCCACTGCTTAAAACATGATGTTTTTGGTGTGTTTGTAGGCATCGTTCATCTTGATGATGGATCAAGGTTCCTTGAACCAGATCCACAATCGCATAATCATCCGGTTCAAATCAAAATGCACGGATCCAAAATTGGCTTGCACCAAGCCTCTGAACCAATTAACCAATTCAAGGATCCAAGTTCTCACATACCACTCAAAGAAGGCAAAGTTGGAGGCTAGGCACCTGTAGTTTTCTCTCTACGGAGGGGTCTCATTGTTGGCTACAAAACGTGCACAGTTAGCTCCTTATGAAAACCTCTAAGAAGGTTCAACTTATTAAAAGGAGGTGAAATAAATTATGTTGCACCCAGCATCCATACATTCATAGTTTGTCATCATTGGATGAATGCAATTTCACATATCATAATGCCTAGGAACAAAGTGCAGGCAACAAAAGTACAGGTGGGGCAGTACACCCAGCTTTGACCTTGCGACACAGTTCTCCAAGACTTGAAATAATAATAAAATAATAATAATATAATAATAATAACTTCATGATTGGAATATGATTAGCACAGTTACTTGGCAAATCTTGGTATGCCAAGATAAGGCAAAACCTTTCTATAGATTAGATATAGAGAAACATAGTGATACAAAAAAATTCTCTAAAATTAAACACAAAGTCCTAAACCATTAAATGTATATCCCTTAAGTACAAGAAAAAAACAAAAATTTGCCAAAATTTGAACACAATTCTAAACCATGATGAATCCTACAATCTCTTGCATGTACTATGACACAAAAGTGATCCGAAAAGTGCCTATCGAAAAACATAAGTGATCCAAAAAGATGGATCCAAACCAATGATCTAATACACTAACAGCCGAAGCTCAACACCAGGCCCAGAGTGTAGCATGATGTGTTAACATCAAGTTTAATGCAGAATATCCAAGAGTACTATTGACATCCCTAACTCAGAAATGATAATCTGATAAAAGTTAGCAAATTTTTTATTCCTGTTTGTTGTGACTAAGGCGAGCTCGGTTCCTTAGTTCAGCCTTTTTCCATCGGACAATTAAATAGCATAGTGAGAAAAGTGTATTCACCTGGAAGAAGGAAAGGGATTCAAATCGAAGAGGGTTTAGATCAACAAAGTCAAAAGTTGAAAATGGATAGGTATTGATACTTACAAGAATGATTATTGAAATGATGAGAAGAGGACCAGACCAAAGTACTGAAAGGAAAATACCATTTGGATCAAAATAGTTCTGGCCGGCAAACTTTCTCCAATTATTGCCCAGGACACGATTAATTTCTTCGGCAAGATACACACCAGCTACTGCAAGACAAAGCAATCAGCAACGGACCATTGCATGTAACAAGTTCTAAATATTGTGATAAACTGTTGTCAAATGCATTGACTGCACACTGCTCTTGAAGGGAAATAACTATATTAATACAGAGACAGGTACATGTAAGCATTATACATGCATATAAAGTTCCCAGGCACTAGAAAACCTACCTCTGATGATGTCAAGAAAAATAAGAGTGAAGGCGGAATATTCGCAAATAAGTGTAAAATGTAATGTACAGCAACGTGATGTTAGGTCAGTGGTGAATTAGTTTAGGTTGAAGAAGCAAGGTGGGAACACCCCCAACTTTTTCAGCTTTAGGAGAAAATAAGCCCCTAATTTTCCATTTACTCTGTGCCCCTGCAAAATCTTCTCCATTGGTTCTAGGCATAAATATACATCTATTACTATGTTGAGAATCCATCTCATGAAAACATGAAGCTAAAAAGCACAATAGAATTAGTTGGTTTCAGCGTAAATGGGTACCTTAAGAAGGGTGCTGTAGCCATGCCAACATGGGTACTGGTACTGGCATTTCATTGGCTACAGGTCGAATCAGTTTTGGATCTGGCCCGATCTAGACCTGATCCACTACCTGTTCATCATTTTAAGGTGCATAAAGGGTTCCTTCTATCCATTCTTTTTTGGTGTTTCACACACATACACACAGGTACATGCATATTTTTCTCTACACACACATATATAGCTACACCCCAATCCATATCTTTAAAAGTTCCCATGTCGTACCCTATATGTCATAGGTTAGATGCTTGCAAAATTTTCAAACAAGCAGTTGAAAAAGCTTGATGCAGGTTCCTACCCACTGGCAGAGCAAATAACCATGAACTAGTAGCATTTAATCACACCCATGTGAACATTTCAAGAAGTTCCCATTTTACTCTTTTAGATTCTAAATGCTAGATGAACATTTTTCTTCTCTTAGGGTCATGGTGACCCTATTTTGCTACCCAAAGGATCATGTTCACTTACGAGTACTATTTTCCAATTTTTTGGAGAAAGGGAGATTTGTGTTTCATTGTTTATCTGACGTATTAAATTATGGAGTTCTGTAAGTTGTTACTTCATCCTTCTTAGTAACCTATGATGTGAAGTCAATATTTTTTTCACTTTTCTTTAATAATTGGTTCAAAAAAGATGTTTTTCATTATTTATTTCTAAAAGTCTTATTTTTCATGTTTAACTTTTCATCTTTTACAAATTAGGAGTTTCCTTTTTAGCATGAATGATAGCATCCTTTGTTTTCACAATACTACTAACCTAATGCAATTTAGCTATTTCCAGAGCAAAACAGCTGTGAGAAAATAAATTTTTAAATGTACAAAGATATGCTTGTGTGTCTGTAGCAGTTTTAATTGATGCACATTCACTATTCATGATAGTGAAACTAAATTATGCTTTTGATGAATTAAGGGGCCACTATAATTATAGCAGCAGAGCTCAAAACTATCATCAACCAAAGAAAAATGTTAAACTGCATGTACATAGATTAAGGTCTCAAGTCAACCCAATAACAAGATGTCAAAATGGATATATATACAGGACATATTTGCTACAGTCCATTGTGTGTACAATCAAACTAGTGAACCTTTTTCCTTTTCACAAATCTAACCCTGTAGTCAATTTAATAGGGATCAGCATTTAGATCACCAGATTCCAAAGTGTGGGCAGGCATCTCTGTCTATGCAAAAATCAACAGCTGTAAATGCTCTAAAATTTGTATTTTTAAAAAAACATACTTTTTCATTGGAAAAAACACAACCAAGGGTCAAGCCCCAGCAAATCAACTATGCTGAACACATAAATGACATCTGATTGAGTCAAAACAACTTGCAACCAAAAGATCTTAGGTCATTTGTACATACGAAAATATATCCTATGTATACGTATATATACACATATAATATATAAGTTACTATTTTTGACACATAAATATGTCAAGAAACATGCTTAAAAGGAATGCACAAATACATAATATATATATATATATATATATATATATATATATATATATATATATATATATATAAAAAGTATGTATGTGTGCGTGCACGTGTATGTGTGCGTGCACGTGTATGTGTATGTGTATGTGTATGTGTATGTGTATGTGTATGTGTATGTGTATGTCTTTGTATCTGCAAATGTATATGCATAATGGATACATCTTAGAAAGTAATATTAGAACCAGTGAAAAGGCACTTCAATTACAAACAGGAAAACTGCTTCTCTCTTAATAGAAAAATCTCACTCTTGAAGAAGACCAATCCAGAATTGTATTATTCCGAGAATCATTTTGGAATGAAATTTTGAGTGCTAGCTTATGTTAAAATGTATCATTCAACCTTTGTAATATTATATATATTTTATATATATAAAGGATAATACATATTCATATATGGTATATATGCATATGTATTATCCTAATTATATATATATAAAATATATATTTCTCTATTTATAGGCATAGGGGTAGTTTAGACATTTCACAGTTTTACGCATATTCCATTTGGAATATGTTTTGTAATTTTACTTTTTATTTTTCTTTTTATTTTCCTCTTTTTTGTGGTTTGCGCCACCTAGGGAGGCTCCCCAAAGAGTCGTTGGGGGCTCCCAACGACTCCTTTGGGAGCCCCCTATGTGGCTCCTCTCTTGTGTTATAAATAGGGGTCTCTCCCTTGTAATTCCTTCACTCCTTGGAGGAGCTTATGCTCCATTGTATAGGGTTTTTACCCTCTTCTTCCTATTTCTTCAATAATATTCAACTTATGACTTTAAATCATATTTATCCCTTTTATGGGTTTATGTTTTAGCACTTGATGTGCTTGTGTTGTTCCCTTAAGTGGGTATATTCACACTTAATGTGCATGTGTATGGGTTCATTATCGAACCTAAAATATTCAAAGTCACTTTCTAACATGGTATCAGAGCCCGGTTACGATGGGGTTGTCTCTTGGCGCAACGGAAAGCGTGGTGCTCAAGAAATGGTGAAGTATTCATTGTTTACTTTTTTTGAAATTTTTTGGTATGTATCTCTTTTCTTAACATATTATGCATTATGAAACTATTTTTCTTGCACATTTAGTGTTTTTTGATAGTTGAATCATTTCCTTTCACATTTCGTGTGTTCGTATATTTTAAAATATCTATTTTTAAATTTGGTGAACTTGTTTATTGTTCAAATATATAATTCTTGGCTATCGATTCCTCATCACATATAATAGTAATTTATGTTGTTAAAATTGTCTTCAATTATGTGGGATTTATGATGTTTACATAAGTATTTCATGATTGACCTATAAATTACCTTTTAAAAATTATATATGATGTCTTGATTAATGATCGTTGTTTAAAACCCTTTTCTCTCATATAAAGTCTAATTTGTTTTGAGTTCCTCTCTTGTTTATGGATTTTAGTGCATGTTTTTTTGAAAAATCTTGATATAATTCTTATATAAGAAACTCTCACATTTTTATCTTTGTTATGAATCATAAGTAGTTCTTGTTAATGATAACTATTTATTAGAACTCCTAAAGATGTTTCAATGTTTTTGGTTTATTTAAAGGATTTTTGAAAAATTGTTTATGATAAATAGGTTGTTCGAACCATTGTAAAAGATCTTTTAAAAGAATTTCCCACACTATATAGAATGCGTAGTGTATCTATTGCATCCTTTGGTATAAAAGATTTCATTTATTTTTTGATTTTCTTCTAATGATGCAAACATATTTGTTTGTATTTTTCACATAAGGTTTCAAAAACCTCTTGATTGTATCTCTAAGGATGCCTACATTGGCCATAATACAGTCTTCTTTGTCTTAAATTGCATTAAAGCTTGAGAGTCTCAAGCACTTGCTTACTTTTTATGAAATACATGCATTATTGCATGTTTATTATTTATACGTTTTTTTGCGTATTGTGTTCAAGTGTTGTGAGAGTGCCTTCGTGCACTTCTTTTTTAAGTATTTATCTCTTTTCAATAAAGAGATGTTCTTATTAGGGCTTGTGTTTGTTTTTATCCCTTAATGGACTTGTAAGATTGTTTCTTTTAAAATGCTTCTGTAATATCTTAGTACATGTTGTCCTAAATTTGCACGTTTAAGATTATTGCTATTTTGCTTCTTGGTATACATATAATTGCAAATTATAAAGGCTTGATTTGTTTCTTGGATTATTCCAAATTCTTTCTCACACATGACATAGCTTAAATATTTCATGTTGTGTTTATTAAAGTTTTTTTGTATAATGATCATGATTGAACATAATTTCGTATATATGCATCATTATTGTTATATGGCATATTGTTGTGATTAATTATGTTGGACCTTTGAATCGGCTCTCTTTGTAAAAATCACATATTTGAAAAATGTTTTCCCTAAGAATTCATTGCCTTTTTATGGCATTTTACCTTCTATCCATCACATGTTATACGATGCATCAATTTCTTTTTTTTATGGCCTTATTGTTATATTAGAGATGGTTGTTAAGGTGAGTTATGGGCACTTTGTGTTATGACATTTTAGATTGTCCACTTGCCATATTATAGATGGTGGTTGAGGTGAGTTATGGGCACCTTGGGACTCTAGAATGATTTGGTATATGATCTCTAATTATGAGTGTGTCATTCTTTGTTATGTCATTTTAGATCATCCACTTGCCATATTATAGATGGTGGTTGAGGTGAGTTATGGGCACCTTGAGACTCTAGAATGATTTGGTATATGAGTGTGTCACTAGTTTGATGTTGACCATTGATTTTATGGATGCTCTTATTTATATATAAATGTGATGGATATATGATGTTTGAAACCTTAAAATGTCTTAAGGTATATTAAAATCAAGGTTTTGGGGATTATTGCCCAACCTTTTATTGTTTATGGATCTTATGAGTGCATTTGCACATTTGTGTTTTATGCTTTTGTGCACAAGTGTTCTTAGTGTGTGTATATTCACACATTTATTTCAAAATATTGTTGTTATGGGTATTCTTTTTGAAGGATATCATTCTTTTGATTCAAGGTTTTATTTATATGTTTGTCATTACAAGTTTTATTGCCTCAATAGTCTTCTCCTTTTATAACCCTTATCTAAGTGTCATCATATGTAGACAAGGATTTTATTACATCTTTGTGTGTTGGTAGCTCTTTGTTGGCTTTGCTTCTCTTGTTCTAGTAGCTAAACATATTTGTCTTGAGTGTTATCATATGTAGACAAGGCACATTGATTCACACCATGGTGTGTGATCTTTAGTCCATGTTGGCATTTGTGTCATTGTTCTAATCGCTGAGTTGTATGCCCATGGTTGACTTCTTTCACTCAATTCAAGTGCCATTTTATGTAGACAAGAGATTTATTGTGTTTTTAGCCCATGGTTGGCTTAATACTCTTGTTCTAGTAGCTGAACATACTTGATCTTGAGTGTATTTTTACGTAGACAAGAGATGTTTTTTGTCCATGTTGGCGTGTATTCTCTTGTTCTTGTCGTTGATGCACTCATTTCAAGTATTATTATATGTACATAAGAGGTATTTTTACACACCTTAGTGTGTGTCATTTGGCCTTTAATGGCATTTTATTTATATTCTTGATCTAGTAGCTTATACACTTGATTTATGGGTTTTGGAGGATTAATGAGGTAGTTGCTTGTAGTGGATGAACTACTATTGAAAATTGCAAAATTTCATTCATAACTTGTGTTTTTAGATACAAGTGAATCATATCCATGATATGTTTTTTTTATCAAATTGATATTTTAGCATTTAATCTATATATGAAGTGCTTACAGTTTTTCAGCATCTTTTGTATTTGATATGCAAAATGAGTCTTTTGTTTCAAATGATATTCATTTTTGAATCTTGGGTGGATGCTTTAATATATTTAGTCAAATCATGCTTCTTATATATGACATTTGTTTGACATAGATCTGTTCCCTAAAGATGTGAAAAACTCTATTGTTGATCTATGCGTGTTAAAATTATAAAGCCTCTTGAAGTTCATATTCATCATGCTTTTGAACATTTGCATCAGTGTTCATTTTGACTAAAGTATGTTTGAAGCATGTTCATTAATGAATTTATTTAAGTGTTAATTCATTTCATGATAGTATATGCATATGCTCATTATGGCCTTTTAGGCCCTCATTCAATAAAGCATATGTAGCTTATGCCTCTTCGTAGGCTTATTGTGGTGTCCCTTAGTGGACCATTTTGTTATTTCCCATTATGGGGTTGTGTTTGTCCAATATTGGACCTTATGAATGCATTATGCATTCTTGCAATTCGTTTCCGCTCACTCTTTAACATGATATTTGATTTTTGAAACTTTGGTTTTCTAAATTTTTCTTTTCATGCTAAAGTAATTATCCTATTATGCATAAATTTTTGCACCTTGTTAGGAATGTTTCATTTGAGTAAAGTGCAAAGATATTTTTTACTTGTTCTTTGTTGTTGTTCCTCAGGATCTTGAAGATAAGAGGAAAAAAAATACCTTGGATAGATCATGGAAGGTGCTCATCGTTAAAGACATTGGAGGAAGACATTTGCAATGACATTCGTACGGAAGACTCTTGATGCCTTGAGAGTCTTCCTCCTACTTTCTTCAATCTTTTCGTTCCCCCACGCAAAGTTTGAAGGGGGGTGTTAAAATGTATCATTCAACCTTTGTAATATTATATATATTTTATATATATAAAGGATAATACATATTCATATATGGTATATATGCATATGTATTATCCTAATTATATATATAAAATATATATTTCTCTATTTATAGGCATAGGGGTAGTTTAGACATTTCACAGTTTTACACATATTTCATTTGGAATATGTTTTGTAATTTTACCTTTTATTTTTATTTTTATTTTTCTCTTTTTTGTGGTTTGCGCCACCTAGGGAGGCTCCCCAAAGAGTCGTTGGGGAGCCCCCAACGACTCCTTTGGGAGCCCCCTATGTGGCTCCTCTCTTGTGTTATAAATAGGGGTCTCCCCCTTGTAATTCCTTCACTCCTTAGAGGAGCTTATGCGCCATTGTATAAGGTTTTTACCCTCTTCTTCCTATTTCTTCAATAATATTCAACTTATGACTTTAAGTCATATTTATCCCTTTTATGGGTTTATGTATTAGCACTTGATGTGCTTGTGTTGTTCCCTTAAGTGGGTATATTCGCACTTAATGTGCATGTGTATGGGTTCATTATCGAACCTAAAATATTCAAAGTCACTTTCTAACAGCTTATTCTATTTATAGAGAAGAGAAGGCATGAAATGTGTCTTTTTGCCACCTCTCAACATTTATTTTATGCCCACTTTATTCACAAGAACATTTATGACATTCTACACCAAAAAGAAACATCAATTGCAGTTTTGTAACAAATTTATTCTATTATTTAAGGAAAAAAATACCTATAATGAAAATGGATCACCAGAAAAACATGTACTTGCAACATGAGATGTTCTTCATGCATCATGGCATCTTGGCATGATAAGGGAAATGAGTCAAACTTCCAAATGGTACAATGACTAACACAATTCATACTTCATCTTATAAATGGAGAAAAGTTACACTCAAAAATTTCATTCACATAATTTCCATGACTGAAGAGTGTATTGTTCACTGTTCAAAAGTGCTCCATTTTGTTTAATGAAAACATAAAAGCATGTTTTTCTTTTACAAGTATTTAATGTTTTCTATGAGGACTTACCATGTTTCAGATAGCTTCTCACCAATTCTAATATAAATATCTTATTATGTTAATTTTATTAATTTATTGTTCTAGACAAACAAACACACATGCACACACGTTTTTTCTCTTCAAGGAATGGTGAATGACAAGATCAGTATGGTTACTCAAAGAAAATGAATTCAATGATCAAAATTTCATATAGCAAGGACTATAACGTGTTAAATAATACAGCAGAAAAATAATAAAAGCTAATATCGTGATAATAGCACTGTTGATCAACAAACAGACTGTTACAAGATATAACAGCATTGTCGCATGGCGTTCAGAAACAAGCATGAAGGTTAATTTTGGCTTTTGTGACTAACACCATGAAAAGGACAAAAAACTGTTCTGAAGACAATTCGGAAAATATTTATAAATGTTATGGTATTCAATTTTATACCAGAAATTGAACCTTTAAACTAAAGAAAGAAATCACGATTCTTGAACAACATAAAGTAGAACAAAATATAGCAACCCATCAGAATTTTATAACATACGTGACAAAAGGAATAAGGTCATTTGAAAGTTGAGATGCTTCCTGGATGCAACATCAACCACTAGAAGCATTGAATGGAAAAGAAGTAATGATATCAACCAAGGTTCGTACAGAACAAACAAGACAAGAAAAAACCAGAAGACGGAAACCAGATATGCATTAAGAATGCTATGTACAAGCAGGCTATAAGAGAGGAAATAATAATTTATCTTCTAAAACAAGTCCTATTGTTTTCTAGAAGTTCCTTATTTTGAAGGCCCTGAATGAGATATAAGAGACAGAGCCTTATAAAGGTTGTGTATGTGCATTTATAGATCCACACCACAAGCATGCGCACAAACTCCTTGGATGCATTGTTAAGAAAGGTTAACATGATTCAAAAGAAGACGTTCTAATTGGAACTCAGGCAGTAAAGGATAAAAGTAATAACATGAAACTGTTCATTTTTGTCTCTCTTAATACTCCAATTATCATTTAGTAATGTGGTGTGTCAGTTCGTGCACAATAAATGCAGTAAATTTTTGTGTAAATTCATGCACAATAAATGCAGTAATTTTTTGCCTTTCTAAATAATAATGAACTTAGGGAAAAATTTCCTTGAAACTTAAAAAATATCTGATTACTTGACATTTTAGAATGCAACAATGACTAATGACGATTGAAATTCACAATTAGATTTCACAAATACATATTTTTACAGGTCAGAGATTCATGAATATGGTCTACTTGCTGCAAGATATAATAATAGATTGTTTCACTTCAAATAAGAAAAATCTCTACTATTCCAAAACCTAGTGAGTTGAGAGTTAACCCTAAATTACTAGCTTATATAAACAGCAAACTGAATTCATAACAGCGCCCTTTTGTGAAACACAGAACATATACATGCAGTTTAAATTAACACAATACAACTTATTTGACTATCAGATATTTTGATACAACCAAATGCTGATTAGAGGGGCAGAGGCGTGCATTCAACACTTCCATATCATCACATCAATCTCTTACTGTACAGTGGTTAAGAAGGTTTGCAATGAATGTGCACGCTTTGTTGATCGACGTCCTTAAGGAGAAACAGTATTGCACTATCAAACTAGTCTTGTCTGTCAAAAAGCTACACTTTAAGAAATAATTGAGGCCTTTGGAAATCATAGATCGGGATGGCACACTTATGCACTTAGTTGTGGGAGAAAAGATTGTACACTGTTTTCATAAAATTTCTAGTGTGGGTTGCCCCTAAGAAGATACATCAAACTCCACAAATTTTATAGCTCATGAGATTGCCACATTCCATTTAAATTACAGTGAATTTAATCAGTGTATAGATTTTGTGAATCTCCTTAGTGCCTTTGCCATTAACCTTTCGACTTGGAAGTCAGTTATATAGAAGCATTGCAAGGAAATATTTTCAATCAAGTTTCCCGAGTCTTCAGTGGATCTAGCACCCGTGAAGATAAGTGGGCTTGGTGATCAAAACCTAGAGCAAGGTACTACACGACTTGTTTTGAAGTTTAAAATTCTAAATTAGTGCCAATAAATTCGACGAGAGATAGAGTCCAAATCGGCTGATCTGCATCAGATAGACAGTAAAAAACGTGTTGATTAGGAGACAGAGATGGGGTTCCACTAAAATAGAATCAATCGCAAATTACAGTTATTTCGACTCGATTTTATTTAGACCGATAAAACAGTTCACCTTGGGAACCGATTTTAACCACATCACCTCTTCAGAGTTATCAAAGGCATGAAAGTCCTCTTTCCATTGACATGGCTGGCTGGTATAACATTCAATTCTGGAAACTGAAGATTCCACCCCAAAATTCTTTGTTGGGTGGTGACCCATTTGATTCAAATCGTATTATATGGTTTTGGGTGGTGAACCATTTGATCCAAATCTTGTTATATGATCCCAAGGATTACACAGACATCAAAATAAATGAAAAAATTACACTGCCATACTTCCCATCTTCTTCACATTCCACCTATTGGAGGCATATTAACTTGTGGGCAACCATGAAAAGGAGAGAAAAAACAAAGATGGTGCACCGTATAACAGAAAAGGAAGGTGGTGGAGAGGGGGTGATACCTTCCAATCGATGGCGTGGAAGAAGCTGATGAGGTGATCGATGGCGGGCGTGAAAGTGTTTAGGATTGAGGCAACGAGCACTAGAGTGGAGGTGAATAGTGCTTTTAAATAACGTCTTTTATATTTTGAAGGATTTTGAAATTCACACGACAATCACACAAAGAACACAAGATTTTATCATGGTTCGGTTTTCCTAACCTACACCCAGTCTCCAAACAAAACCCACTTGAGATTTTCACTATCAACCTTGTGTCACTACAAGAACATACATACCAAATCCGGTCCCACTTTCAGTAACAACTCTACTGAAAGCAAACAACTTCTTTAAACCAATGAGTTCTTTCCTTTTACAGAAAAATATAAGTAAGCAAACTTACAATCAACCTACGAGCCTTTCTTATAAATACAAATGAAATACAATTGGCTTCTAAGGTTGTTGAAATATTAAACTCACGAATTCACTATTTCTCAAAAGAATTTGAGTGAAAAACTGGAATGAAAATATCAAGTGAGTGAGAAAATGAATATGAGTGAAAAACAAAGAATTCGATCTTTGTAATTCAATGTAATTCGATGTTTTTGAGTGTAGAATTCAGTCTTATTTATAGTTGAAAGATTTCATACGTTGAGGGTATGAAAGGGTATCAAAATAGTCACTTTTGAACTGTCAATTCGTTTGAAAAATGAAAAGACACACCTCTTAAAAGTTACAGAAAAATAGTTATATTAGTCGACTAGAATAATAGTTAGTCAACTAAAATCAAGTATTAGCAGACTGACAGTTATCGTCAATCGACTACTGTGTTTAACAAAATCGTTTTAAAATCTGCAGTTTGAAAATTAGTCGACTAAAAAAAAGTTAGTTGACTGATCAAATTATCAGTAGACTGAAAAACCTTTCAGTCGACTCCTGCTAAATTTTACTGAAAAACAACATTATGTTCGGTCGACTAAGAAAACCTTCAGTCGACTCCTGCTAAATTTTCTAGAAATCAAACATTTTGTCCGGTCGATTAGTCGACTAATTAGAAAGTTGACATTTTTGTTTTGAAAAATTGGTGTGAAAAAGTTGATCGACTGGTGAGTCTGTTGGTTGACTAATAAACATGAACAATTAAGTAAAGAGTTTTCTAAAAAAAATTTCATGAAGGGTTCTTTTAGAAAAGTTTTTTTAAAAACTTTTTAGATAAAATGCAATTGAAATATGCACTCTAAGTAAGGCTCTTACAAGAATCTAAGACATTTAATGAAATTTATATTTGCACATTTGTCTTCAAAGATTCTTCATTGAATTCTCTGATTCTTGTCATCTTTCTTCATTGCCTTAGCTGAAATGCAATTGATTCACTTGTTCATCATCAAAATCTAGTTCTGAAAATGTCATATACGACTTCGTTGTCGTAACAATCTCTTCCTTTTTTATGATGACAAACTAGTCAAAGATGGAGCATTTAGATGCATAAATGGAGATTTTACTCCCCCTATCAATATGCTGCAAAACATAAGAAGTTAGTACAATCAAAACATATATATATCACATATTGATTGTTTTGTATTTTCATCATTACTTCATGCATTTTTTTTTTCATGAAATTGGTATCAAGTTCTTATGAAATTTTCAATGCTTGTCTTTTCTCCCCCTTTGTCATAATCAAAAGGAGTAAGTGCAGTCATAGTATAAGCAAAATGCAAATTCAAGTTCAAAATATTACAACCCAAAAACATTATCATAGCAATCAAAGTTCAAGAAAAAATGTTAGTCTTAAAAATTTTCAAGTAACACAAAAATTTCAAAAAAAAAATTATAAGTCCAATAATGAGCAAATACCAAGTTCTAGAAAATTTCAGTCTTTTATACCACGCTCTTTGTACTTGTTTGAGTCTGTACAAGGCACTTTTTAATTTGTAGACTTTTTTTGGATATTTCTCATTTTCAAAGCCTGGAGCTTCCTCTACATAAATTTTTCAATGATGTATCTATTTAAGAATGCACTCTTAACATCAATTTGATATAACTTAAAATTCATGTAGCTAGCAAAATCAAGCATAATTCAAATTGACTGTAATTGAGTCACTGGTGCATAGGTTTCATCAACATCTATGCCTTCTTCTTGATTATAGCCTTGTGCTACTAGCCTTGCTTTGTTTCGAATGACTTCGTCATTTTCGTCCAGCTTATTTCAGAAGATCCATCTTGTTTCAATTATTGGATGATCATTTGGTTTATCAACTAGATTTCATATATCATTCATAGCAAATTGGTTAAGTTCTTCAGACATGGTCAAAAGCCAAAATTTATCATCACAAGCCTCATTGATATTCTTTGGTTCTATTTTTTATATGAAAGCAATATTTGCAATATATTTTTCCAATTGCCTTCTAGTTTGGACACCACTTTTTATTTCTCCAATAATTTGCTCATGTGGATGATTGAGAACTTCTTTCCAAACTGGTGGAAGAAGAATATTTTCTTGAGAAATGCTCTCTATCAAAGGTTCTCCTTAAAGCATGACTTCTTCTCCTTCGCTTAGAGGTATAATCTGCTCACTATTCTCATCAAATGCAACATGTAAAGATTCTTTAATGCAAGATGTTCTTTTATTAAAAACACGATAAGCTTTACTTTTAGAAGAATATCTAAGAAATATTGTTTCATCTGATTTTGAATCAAACTTATCAAGATTATCTTTGGTATCTAACAAGAAGCATTTACTACCAAAAATTTTGAAATATGAGATCTTTGGTATACGATCATAATACAATTCAAAACATGTTTTATGTAAGAATGGTCAAATAAGAACATGGTTTAAAACATAACATGTTGTATTTATTGCTTCAACCCAAAAGTATTTTGGTAAATTTTTATCTTGAAGCATGGTTCTAGCATATTCTTGCAAAGTTCTATTCTTTCTTTCAATAACTCCATTTTGTGGAGCTGCTCTAGGAAAAACAAAGTTGTGAGATATACTATGTAAATCACAAAACTTTAGAAAAAATTCATTTTCAAATTCACCACCATGATCACTACGAATGGTAATAATAGATGTAAATTTTTCATTTGCAATTCTTCTACAAAGTTTAGAAAAAGCATCATTTTTGCTTTTTAAAAAAATTACCTAAGTAAATCATGAATAATCATCTACTATAACCAAAACATATTTGCTATAATTCAAACTTTGAATTCTAGATGGTCCAAATAGATCTAAATGTAAAAGTTCAATCTTTTGCTTTGAAAGAACTCTTGATTTGTTTACCCATTTGGCAAGCATCACATAAGTGATCATTATTATATGGTATTCTAGGTAGGCCTCTAACAAGATCATTCTTTGATAACTTAAAAATTAATTTAAAGTTAACATGTCCAAGTCTCTTGTGCCATAACCATTGAATTTTATTTGAAGCGATAAGACATTTTTCATTAAAAGTGGGTAACTCATCTAGATAAAGTTCATATACATCATTTCTTCTTTTACCTTTAAAAATGATCTTTTTAGAACGAAAATCAGAAATTAAGCATAAATCATGTTCAAAAGAAACGAGAAAATATTTATCACATAATTAACTAATGGATAATAAATTATGTATTAAATCATCTACTAAAAGAGCATTTTTTATCAAGGAAAATTTTGGATTAACAATATTACCAATACTGATTACTTTTCTCTTGTTATTGTCACCAAAGGTGACGGTTCCTTCATCCTTACTTTGGAGGGTGAAAAATAACTCTGGCCTTTCAATCATATGTTTAAAACAACCGTTGTCCAAGATCTATTTGCTCCTTATTTTGTGTACCTACAACAAAATTGGAAGACAAAGCATTTGCCCCCTTTTTATTTTTGGGTCTATGAACATATGTCTTAAGAACTCATATCCATTTGGATTTTGGTTTTCTTTGAGAATAAATATCCTTTCTATAAAAAGATTTAACATTTCTAGAATAATCATGTCTAGACTTATAAGCTTTATAAGTAACATGATTAGATGCATTTTTATTATGACTAGAAAATTGAGTTTTTTGAACCAATGATTGAGAATTTTGACTTTGATTCTTTACCACATAATTTGGTTTATTTTGAGTATCAAAGAAACTATATTCCAATCCGGTTTTATTAACCGAGCATTTTTGAGAACCAATAAGTCTTTCTAGATTTTCTTGGCCATTAGTGAACTTAGTCACTATAGAAAAAAGATTATTTGATTTTTCTTTCAGATTTGATATTTCTTCTTGTAAGATATTGGTTCTAATTCCAAATTCTTTTATTTCAAATGCTTGACAAGAGTTTTCTTTCTTGAGATTTTTTATCTCTTGAAGTAACACTTTGTTTTAAGAGTCAAGAGTTGAATTTTTAGTTTTTAACTCTTTGTTTTTAGAACTTAGACTCTTAAATTTAACATATAAATCATTAAATGCTTCTAATAAATCATCGTACTCAAATTGACTTATTGAGTCTTTTTGTGCTACAAAGCACATGTTAGTGACTTTTTCATTTGATTCTTCATCAGAGGAGAAATCACTTTCATCCCAACTTGCTTGAAACACCTTTTTCTTTTTGAATAGGTCTTTAGTCTTGATTTTGAGAAGAGGACAATCTTTCTTGATGTGTCCTACCTTTTTGCAGTTAAAGCACTTGACTTCATTAGGATTGGAAGAATCAGGTTTCTTTACCTTCCTTTGAAATATATCCTTTTTGATGAATCTTTTGAATTGCCTAGTGATGAGGGCAATATCTTTATCTTCTTCTAAATCTTTAGAGTCAGAAGTGGCCTTGAAAGCAAGAGATTTCTTCTTGAGTTCTTCTTCTTGTCTATCATGAAGTTGAACTTCATATGTCATTAAGTTGCCAACCAAATCTTCAAGAGAGAGGGTGTTTAAATCATTTGCTTTCTCTATTGCTGTGGTTTTTCTTTCCCATCCAGGAGTTAAACACCTTAGAATTTTTTTAACTAAATCTACTTGCGAATATTCTTTTTCAAGGGATTTTAGAGTGTTAGTAATATCAGTCATTCTTGTAACCATGTCCGATATAAACTCATTTTGCTTCATTTTAAACAATTCAAATTTATGAACTAAAGAAGTAATCTTAGATTCTTTTACCTTTGATGTACCTTCATGAGTAACGAGAAGAGTATGTCAAATTTCATTTGCTGTATAACATTGAGATATGCAATTGAACTCTACCTTGCCAACGACATAATATAGCACATTCATAGCTTTAGTGTTGAGTGAAGCAGTGTTCTTTGCTTCATCGATCCATAGGCTGAAATCAGTTGATGATGCTTGGTACTTTTCTGAAACAACTCTCCAAATTTCGAGATCTATAGATTATAAGAATATTATCATTCTTATTTTCCAATAACCATAATTCGTTCCGTCAAAGAAAGAAGGACTAACTGAGGAGCATCCTTCTTTGTGCTGAGAAGACGATGGTGTTGTCATGCTAGATGATGATAAAATCACAATATAACAAACCTTGCTCTGATACCAAATGAAAATGTTATAGGATCGAGACAATGAGCATTAGAGGGGGGTGAATAGTGCTTTTAAATAACGTCTTTGGAATTTTGAAGGATTTTGAAGTTCACACAACAATCACACAAAGAACACATGATTTTATCATGGTTCGGTCTTCCTGACCTATATCCAGTCCCCAAGCAAAACCCGCTTGAGATTTTTGCTATCAACCTTGTGTCACCACAAGAACATACATACCAAATCTGATCCCACTTTCAATAACAACCCTACTAAAACCAAACAACTCCTTTAAACCAATGAGTTCTTTCCTTTTACAGAAAAATATAAGTAAGCAAACTTACAATCAACCTACGAGTCTTTCTTATAAATACAGATGAAATGCAATTGGCTTCTAAGGTTGTTGAAATACTCAACTCACGAATTCACTATTTCTCAAAAGAATTTGAATGAAAAACTGGAGTGAAAATATCAAGTGAGTGAGAAAATGAATACTTGAATGAATAGGAGTGAAAAGCAAAGAATTTGATCTTTGTAATTCAATGTAATTCGATATTTTTGAGTGTAGAATTCAGTCTTTATTTATAGTTGAAAGATTTCATACGTTGAGGGTATGAAAGGGTGTCAAAACAGTCACTTTTGAACGGTCAATTCGTTTGAAAAATGAAAAGACACATCTCTTAAAAGTTACAGAAAAATGGTTATATTAGTCGACTAGAACAATAGTTAGTCGACTGAAATCAAGTATTAGCAGACTCACAGTTATCGTCAGTCGACTACTGTGTTTAACATAACCGTTTTAAAATTTGGAGTTTGAAACTTAGTCGACTAAAGAAAAGTTAGTCAACTGATGAAATCATCAATAGACTGAAAAACCTTTCAGTCGACTCCTGCTAAATTTTTCTGAAAACAAACATTATGTTCGGTCGACTAAGAAAACCTTTAGTCGACTCCTGCTAAATTTTCCAAAAATCAAACATTCTGTCCGGTCGATTAGTCAACTAATCAGAAAGTTGAAATTTTTGCTTTGAAAAATTTGCGCAAAAAAGTTGATCGACCAATAAACATGAACAATTAAGTAAAGAGCTTTCTAAAACGATTTTCATGAAGGGTTCTTTTAGAAAAGTTTTTTTAAAAACTTTTTAGATAAAATGCAATTGAAATATGCACTCTAAGTAAGGCTCTTACAAGAATCTAAGACATTTAATGAAATTTATATTTGCACATTTGTCTTCAAAGATTCTTCATTGAATTCTCTAATTCTTGTCATCTTTCTTCATTGCCTTAGCTGAAATGCAATTGATTCACTTGTTCATAATCAAAATCTAGTTCTGAAAATGTCATATACGACTTCGTTGTCGTAACAGGGTTGGCTTCTGCTGCGGATCTCCACCCATAATTTGTCCAGCAGATCGGAGAGAAGGTCCAGCTGGCCGTTGATTGCAGACATCTGCTTCCTATAAACTCTCCTCTCTCTCTCTCTCTCTCTCTCTCTCTCTCTCTCTCTCTCTCTCTCTCTCTCTCTCTCTCTCTCTCTCTCTCCATGTGTTAGAGTGGAGTGGAACTCTTTGGTGGACACATAAGACTTCAATGAGAAAATGGCGGTCGAGATTGTTGGTGTTTGTCTCTCGATCAACACTAGTTGTCCCCAAGGCTATACCAAACGCTTGCCCCCACGAGCGTTTGTTTCATGCTCTTTCCTGTGAAACATAACCTTTTTCGCAAGAAAGAGGACCTCTTTCCTAAGAGGAGTGAAACAAACATCTGCATGAGAAATATGTGGTGGGAGCCACATAATAAATACAAGAAAGCATTTTTCCTGTCAAAATAAGTTCACATCCCCCCCCCCCCCCCATGGGGAAGCACTTTGCCTTCTAAGTGTCCCTTTCAAGGGAAAATAGCTTCCTTTGGGTGGGAGTGTAACAAACACATCCCCAAGGGTCAACTAAGCTCAGCCCAGGAAAACCACAAGGGCTCGGCATGACTAGCTAGGTGTGTCGACTTAAGGCTTTTCAAGTTGAAGGAAGTTGAGAGTTTGATACCCAGGGTGCACACCCTTTTCCATGAGTAAGGATGTCAATGAGTGGGATGTAACCCGACATCCGACCCAAGTCTGAATTCGATTTGCCAGATTCAGTAGCTAAATTCGAATATGATTAAGAATCTGATTCGCGTTCGGTACTGAACCCAACATGAGTCTGAATCCGACTAAAACCCAAATCCAATTAAGTGTAAATATGAGGTTTTAAGCTAGTCGGATTCATATTCAGTTTTATCTGATTCCATCTATCTCCAAACCTTATTAGGTCAAGAAAACAAATCTCAAACACAACACATAATTTAAATCGTGTTTAAAATGTATATTTATATTATAAAATATATTAAAATATTCAGGTCACCGAGGTTGGGTCGGATAAAATTATATCCCAAGCCTGACCTGTGTGTTCCTTGGGTCAGGTTCAGGTTGACCCAAATAATATTCGGGTCAGAAGTTTTCATGCCCTAACCTGATTATACTACTTCGGGTTACGTTGAGTGTCTAACACAAACCCAACCCATTGGCAGCCTTAGTTCCAACTCAGATCAGGTTAGAGTGCCCCTGAGCGTGCAAAAGAATCCTATACAGGTAGGATCATGTCAAATCCAACTAAGAATTCGAAATAGAAACAATAGATCCAAATCTGAAACATATCCGACGAGGTAAAGTTGATTCCGTATCTGAAGTACAGGTAATAAAACTGGATCCGGTAAAAGAAAAGATTAAAAATAAGCTTTTACATATAAAAAGTGCAACCTGATCAGTTCTCGATCTGAATCAGAATTAGATCTGGCCTAAAAAGACTTATACAATGTGAACAGTTCTAGTTTTAATTTTTTCCATTTTTTATTGTTTTCCTTAAATCTGATTATACATTAAGAAGGCTTTTTAAGGGCTTTAAAAATCCATCGTCTACAACTTCTTATATTTTCAAATTCAAAAAAATCGCATTTTCTTTTTATAAAAAAAAACAAATAAACAGCCAGCTTCTACCAATGGACCATGCTGAACACATACATATGGAGAAGGGAGGGGGGGAAGGAATGGGATGACATGAATCGGGGATGGAGGTTAAAATCAAAACCCGTGCGGGGATGGACTTATGCTTTCTCTCTCCCCGCCCCCTCCCTGTCCTCAATCCCCGCCTTGACCTGCCCCGTCCCCAATCCTTCTTTAGAGATGGCAGCGGACCGAAGAGAAACGGGACTCCGCCGCGCCGCATTTGGACCGGGGATGGAGGACCTGAAACGAGGATGGAGGCGGGGATGGAGGGTAGGATTTTGAGACGGGACGGGGTGGAGAACTTATCCCCTGCCCCTGTTCGCTGCCATCCCTAACATCGAGAACTAGAAGTGTCCACACTATATGGGTGGTCAGAGGAACCAATTCTTTTACAAGAAAATATATAAAATATAAAAACTTAAATATAATATTACATCAGTGGCACGATAATATCACAACAAAAGCACAATATTTTTCCAAACAGTTGATATTTGTATCACATAATATTCTATCAGTTTTTAAAATCACAAGATTTTCAAAAAAAAAAAAAAACGGTATTTGTGAGTATGGATTATATCTCAAATGGGCCTCACATTTTTTTCCTTGCCCTTTTTTTTCCTTTTTGAACGGTTCATTTGTCCTAGATGGCTGGCATCTGCTGCATAACAATGAAAGGATAGCTGAGAACGAAAAGGCAAAACCATGGTGATTGGATGATGTTCATCGCTTGGATGAACGACATCAAAAGATTTGTCAATGTCCAGTGAATCCTGACCATGATACCATCGACAGTACCACATCCACAATCATGTGGATGAGGCGGACAGACATATTTGGGATTATAGATCAATACAACTAAGTCACGGGATTATAGATCAGTGCATCTAAGTCAACTTGGTTTTCACTTCCACATTCAACCAGATCATACCATGTATGCCTTACCTATTTTACACTAATTTTATTTTAACTGTGTATAAAAATTGCCTGGCACACACTTGAATTTGGAAATGAAAAGATCTGACAAGTAGATCTTATATCCAGGGAAAATATTAATTATACTGTATAATACCATACTCTAGCTAAAACTCATGTGCAGGTTTTATTTCATTAATTAGGCCCCACAGATGCGTTTAGCATAGTTCTTTTACTAGGGAATTGATCACGTAATTTCGATGTAAAGATTTTTCCAATCATGAAACTTCTGCGCCTTGTGGACTGTTGAATTGTGAAGCCTTTAAAAATTTTGCTTATAAAATGTGATTGGATGATCTAAAACATGTTTTTGACTAAACAAACCATATAGATCATATTTATAGAGCTTAACCATAATGATTTATCTACGAAAAAACAAAAAAATGTGATGGAATGTCCTGTTTCTACTAGAGGGTATGGTACAGTGGAGGGTAGCAAATATTTTCCTTTATATGGATATTCAGTTGGCTATTACATGGTACACTCCATGTCTAACACATTTGTGATACAGGTGATAGACAAAGATCCATGCCCTCAAATACAGATATGGTTTGCCAAGTGATTCTCGAAAAACAAAAAGCAGACATGGTCTATCAAGTACCTGAGTTGTATGTTGCATGTTTTCTAGTTCAGATCCAATTCCTCTATGCAAAACAGAGAAGCACAGTTATCCTGTAATTCTTGCAACCACAGTTTTATGCAGAGAACCAAAAGCCTTTGGGGGAAAAAACACAAGAATACGAGAACTTGGCTCCGCAAATGGAACATCACTCGCAAGTATATGCCACATGAACAGCTCATACAAATCTAGACTTGAAACCAACATATTTAGAATGCATGCCTTGCGATCATAAATCCTCCCCAACTCAGATGGGCATCTCGTTGTTTAACAGGAAACTGCATGTACATTTTCAATGCAAATATGAGGAAATTGGAAGAAACATTTGCGTTTTGCACAGCCCAATTGCATTGTAATAAGGGTTAACTACAACCACATGGAAATAAGACTATGATGATGCCAGGAGAACTCGAGATACGTCCTCAAGTCCAAGCTGATATTCATTAGGGATTTTACCCATCCCAGTCTTGTAAACATGAAAGACAATAAATGTGGCAACGAAAATCATTCATGGTTCAAACAGCAGAAACTGACTCACTAGATCCCGTGTAAAACACAGAAGAACAAACATAACTAACAGAGTTCAGATAATGGATTCTCTGTTTCCTGATAAGAGTGAAGCAACACCAAAGTTCCATCTAGGCAATCTTATTTTCTTAGTAATGCATTTATACAGTTTCTTTATGCCTCTTCCATATTTCAATTCTCCTTTATGCTGGTGCAAAAGGTGATAAAGAGCGCATTTGCAGAAGATGCGTAGAAAACCTCTTTAAGGTAATAAAGAGAAAAGGCCTGAACAAAATTCAAATATTCATTGATGCCAAAAACTGTGATTTTCCACGAAGGAATCATCAAAATTCCAGTCCCGGAAAAGGTCCCTTCTAACTGCATGACTCCGAAGCAGCCGTGGAGTACTTGGAAGGTCTTGATCATTTCTCATGAGTGGTTGTGGGGCTACCTTTGATGTCGTCGTAGCATTTGGTCCGGCTGATAGAATAAATTTCTTGTTCCAACAGTTGACAATGGTGGTGCATCGACCCTCACTATCAGAGCTAGAGACAGAGTAACTTCTAAATGATTCCGAAGGACTCTCTACATGACAAATCAGGCAGGCGAGGCTCATGATTTGTGGATATGAAGAGGCTAAGGCTGTCCTGTATCCAAATTACAGCAAAAAAGAGAGAAATTTAAAAAACTGCACATGAAGTTAAAAAGAAACCTATTTTTAGACCTAAGATATCAAACATAATTTTAGATGCCATATGCTGTAGAATTCCAATAAAACACCCAAGCCAGTTGAAATAAGAAGTAAATAAACTTTCAATAAAATGCTATATAAGGCAATCAATATGCAACAGCAGTAGCAATTGCCATCAATGCAACCAATCTGTCCATAGATTATTCTACCCTCTGATTCAATGTCATTTAAATCACTTGGTTTCCTCATAAAATAATCAAAAGGCTTTGCATCTACAATTTTAAGTTTTATTTGGTTATTCAATCAATACTTAATACTTATTATACTTTGACAACTAATTTAAATTACCCAGCGTACTATATTATGGTTCCATGTATTGTCCAAAGTTCCAAACTCCTTTCATACGGAATGAAAAAGTGTATTTCAGCTGCTTGGTTAAATATTCTCCAAGAAATCAAAAATAATTCAGTGATCATAAACAACTAAAAATATTTGCATTCCACAAATAACTTTTAGCAGTTTGAAATAAAACTTTAATTCCAAAGAAAAGAAGAAGAAGAAAAAGACCTCATAGTAACATTATAAAGGTCCTTGACCTATATTTTGTCCACCATCCACCATTACACACAATCATATCCTCTTTGAAATTACTAAAAAACTTCATGTTCACATCATGAACCAGCTACTGATATTACTATACAATAGTGTGGTTCTGAACACAGACTTTATGTTAGATATGGAAACTGGCAAACACTGAAATTTTAATAAGTTTGCACGTTAGATGGAACACATGCACAATAAAGAAATCAACCACTTTGCTCACTAAAATCAACTAGATCCATAATGGATATGGACCTGAGTGTTTATTGGATTCAATAACTTCGGAGAGCAAGAATGCATGAGGGTCTAGCAACTCCACAATCCATCATTGTGGCTACTTGTTAGAGTTCATACTCCAACATGAAACAAGTATGGAATGAAGGGATGAAGCACTGGGAAAGCAGAATGGTCAGCAGCAAAATGAAGATTAGATAAAGATAACAACCCCCCCCCCCCCCAACAACAACAACAACTACGCCTTCATCCCAAAACAATTGGGGTCGGCGATATGAACCAACAAAGAAAATCATTCTGGGTCTTCCACATGAATCCTTCTCCTCCATTCATTTCTATCCAATGCCATGTCCTCGGTGAGGTTCAAAGCATTCATATCCTTTCCTATCACCTCCATCCATGTCTTCCTAGGCCTACCCCGACCTCTTTTAACTAATATATTTTCCCATTTCTCCATCCTTCTAACTGGAGCATCATTAGGCCTTCGTCGAATATGTCCAAACCACCGTAAACGATTCTCTCTCATCTTATTTTCAATGGGTGCAACGCCTACCTTCTTACGTATCTCCTCGTTCCAAATCTTATCTTTTATTGTATTTCCACACATCCATCTCAGCATACGCATCTCAGCTACACTCATTTTTTGAATATGATGTCTCTTGGCAGCCCAACATTCCGTACCATATAGTAAAGCGGGCCTAATAGTCGTCCTATAAAACTTTCCCTTCAACCGCAATGGCATTCTACGATCGCACAACAGTCCAGTTGCACTCTTCCATTTCATCCACCCAACCTTTATCCTATGATGGACTGGAAACAACCCCCTCCCCCCCCCCCCAAAAAAAAAAAGATGGACTGGAAACTGAAATGAAATGGGGATCTTCGAAACACGAGCTTTGATTAACAAGAGCAAGTGTCAAGAATGACACTAAAGCATAACCCTTAAAAAGGGTATAACTGGAAACAAAATAAAAATAAAAATGTATTCTTTATTGATATGAAAAACCAATTGCTTAAGAAGCATTGAAGTGAAATACAAGAGGGGCTGCACCCCTTTATATACACAGTTGAAAGAGGACTCAATAGAGCTGTTGGGCACAGTCCAACAGCTCTATTTAGAGCTGTTGGAATGTGTCAGTCCAACAGCTCTATTAAGAGCTGTTGGACTGTGTCAGTCCAACAGCTCTATTGCTAGTCAAGTCTGGACAGGACTTGACTAGCAACAGTCATTCTAGTTCAAACTGAACTAGATGACATAAAGACAAAAAATAAAAATAAAGGAAAAAAAATACAGAAAAGAAAGAAATTAAAAATGTATTTATATATATATATAATAATATAATATTATTATATATACATATATGTACAGTTTTACATTTTAACACTCCCCCTCAAACTTACAGTACAATGAGCGAAAGTTTGTCTAAGAGAAAGTGAAATCGGGGAGCAGCGAGAGGCTTTGTAAAGAGGTCTGCTAACTGATATTCTGAAGTGACATATGGCAGATCAATTATCCCGTGTAGATATTCCTCTCTGACGTAGTGACAATCCATTTCGATGTGTTTGGTGCGTTCGTGGAATGTTCTGTTACTGGCAATGTAGATCGCACTTTTGTTGTCACAACACATTTGTGAAGCCTTTGTTGCTTCAACTCCCATGTCAGCAAGCAGTCGTCGGAGCCAAACTACTTCCATGGTCGTGGTTGCCATGGCTCTGTATTCAGCTTCGGTGGATGAGAGAGATACCTTCTGCTGCTTTTTACACCTCCACGAGATTAATGATTCCCCTAAAAAGACACAAAAGCCAGTGGTTGAGTGTCTGTTATTGGGATCACCTCCCCAATCAGCATCAGTATATGCAATTAAATCAAGAGAAGAGGAGGAAGATAAGAAAAGTCCTCGTGAAAGAGAGGACTTGATGTATCTGATAATACGCATGACTGCTTTTTACACCTCCACGAGATTAATGATTCCCCTAAAAAGACACAAAAGCCAGTGGTTGAGTGTCTGTTATTGGGATCACCTCCCCAATCAGCATCAGTATATGCAATTAAATCAAGAGAAGAGGAGGAAGATAAGAAAAGTCCTCTTGAAAGAGAGGACTTGATGTATCTGATAATACGCATGACTGCTCCCATATGAACAGAAGTAGGAGCATGTTGAAATTGACTTGCTGTATGAACAGCATGTGCTATATCTGGTCTGGTAATGGATAGATAGGAAAGTGCCCCGACAAGCTGTCTGTAAGGAGTAGGGTCTGCAAGAAGTTCTCCATCATCAATCTTCATTTTAACATTAACAACTTCTGGAGTGTCAACTTTCTTATCATCAGTAATACCAGACCTGAAAACAATATCAAAAGCAAATTTTGTCTGAGATAATAAATATCCTCTAGGAGAATAAGCAACTTCAATGCCTAAAAAATATCTCAACAAGCCCAAATCAGTCATTTCAAAATGAGATTTAAGAAGTGTTTTGATTGTTTCAACTCCCTGTTTATCGCTTCCGGTGATGATCATATCATCCACATAGAGAAGAAGCACAATGATCCCTGCATCAGAATTCTTAATAAACAAAGCAGTGTCAGTTAAACAGAATTGAAAACCAATATCAATCATAACACGACTAAACCTATCATACCAAGCTTTTGGTGCTTGTTTAAGTCCATAAAGAGCTTTTTCTAAGCGAAGGACTTTACCCTTAGGAATACTTAGACCAGGAGGGGGTTCCATATATACTTCTTCAACTAGCTTTCCATTTAAAAAAGCATTTTTGACATCCATTTGAAAAATAGACCATTTTTTGATAGAAGCTAAGGCAATTAAGGTTCGGACAGTAGTCATACGAGCCACCGGAGCAAAGGTTTCTTCATAATCAATCCCATATTCTTGGGCATAACCTTTGGCTACTAAACGGGCTTTATATCTTTCAAGAGTACCATCACTCTTGGTTTTAATTTTATAAACCCATCGACATCCTATAGTTTTCTTCCCTGGAGGAAGATCTTGAATATTCCATGTAGAAGCCTTTTCAAGTGCATCTAATTCAACTTTCATGGCTTCTATCCATTTGATATCATTTTTTGCTTGAAAATATGTGGATGGTTCTTCATATGAGTGAATTAATGCAATAACTGCCCTATATGTGGGTGATAAAGACTCGTATGATACAAACTTTTCTGGAGGCCTCGAGATCCGGGATGATTGTCTAGTTGGAATGTTAGAATATTTCTCAAGTGCACATGGAGTATTAGACTCTTGTCGCCTGGAATATTGAATACTAATATCTCTATGAACTTCTTCATTTTCAACATTAAGATCAATAATTCTTGGATCATCATCAAAGTTACAATCAAGGTCATATTCATCAGATGTTGATGTTAGATCTAGCAAAAAGGAGAAATCAGTGACGTCTTTTAATTTTCTAAAATCAAAGAAGCTCTCCTTTTCAAGAAAGGAAACATTTCTAGACACATATAGTTTATTATTTTTGAAGTCAAAACATCTATAACCTTTCTGGTTTTCAGCATATCCTAAAAAGGCACAGGGAATCGCACGAGGGGAAAGTTTATCATTTTTGTCAGTAAATATGAAACATTTGCACCCAAATATTCTTAATCTAGAGTAGTCTGGAGAAATGTTCATAAGTTTTTCAATGGGAGTGATATTTTGTAACGAAGAAGATGGCATCCTATTAATGAGATAGGTGGCAGTTAAGGCAGCTTCTGCCCAAAAGTCTTTAGGGACTTGATTTGCTATTAATAAAGTTCTAGTGGTTTCTATAATATGCGATGTTTTCGTTCTGCCAGTCCATTTTGTTGAGGTGTATAAGGACAAGATCTTTGATGTGTGATGCCATGCAATTTAAGATAATTTTGAAAATCTGTGGATAAAAACTCTCCCCCTGAATCTGTGCGAAAAATAGTAATATCATTTTGAAATTTGTTTTTAACCATATTATGAAAAGTTTGAAAGTATGAAAATACTTCAGACTTATGTTTGAGAAAGTACATCCACGTATGTCGGGAGAAATCATCGACAAAAATAACATAGTAAACAAATCCTCCTTTAGAAATTACTGGTGCAGGACCCCAAACATCCGAGTGTATTAATTCAAGTGGTCTTGAAGAGAAAAAGGTTCTGTTCTGAAATGGTAATCTTTTCATTTTGCCGAGAATACAATCTTTACAATCAAATGATTCAGAGTTACAAAATTTTCCTAGATTTGGAAAATGTTGGATTTTGGCTATATGTGGGTGACCAAGTCTCTTATGCCACAGTTCCAACTCTATTTTTTGAATATTATAACAAAAAGCTTTCTTCGGCATTTCCAAAAAATCCATGTAATAGAGTCCTCCTTCTCTATTGCCTTCCCCAATCAGCTTGCCTGACTGGCGATCCTGTACCCAACAACCATGAGAAGAAAAAGAAATATTACACCCATAATCAGAAATTTGAGATACAGATAAAAGATTTAAATTTAATTTGGGAACATGTCTAATTTCTGGAATAAAAAAATTTTTTGTTTTATAAATTTTTTCAAAATCTCCTATTCCTTCTATTTCAAGAGAAGTCCCATCAGCAGTAAAGACCTTTGACACACTTGTTTTATTTTTAACACATTTGGATAGACTTTGATTATTTGGGGTCATATGAAAAGATGCACCAGAGTCAAGAAGCCAAGAAATTTTACCTAAATCAGAAAAAGATGAGGCTGCTGCGCCGGTTGAAGCTTCAGATGAGGAAGAGGCACCTTTGATGAGAGGCTGAAGGATCTCCATTAGTTGGGCCAGGGAAACTGGTGCATCCTGATCTTTAGGCTCCGATCCAGCAATTGCAGCTCTTTTTTCTCTCAGCTCCTTAAGTTTGAGACATTGTGGCCTGTAGTGTCCCGGTTCATGACAGTGATGACAAATAACTTTCTTCTTATCATAGTCACCATTTTGTCGGTTAAAGTGAGGAGCATGATTCCCTGGTCTAGACACGGCTAAAACGGAATCATCTTCAATTTTTAAAGAACCTTTCCGGAGACGATTTTCTTCCATTGTTAACTCTTCAATAGTTTCAACAATAGAAGGAATTTTTCCCCGGTGAAGTAGGGCCGATTTAGTGGTTTCAAATTCCGGCCTTAATCCAGTGATAAACTGGTAAAAATGTTCAACATCGAGTTGTTTCTGACGAAGCTCGATGTCTTCGGCACAATGCCACTTTGGTTCTAAAAGGGAAAGTTCTTCCCAAAGTTCGGACAACCCATTGTAATATTCACGAATAGTTTTGTCTCCTTGTGTCATCATTCGAACTTTTTCTTGGAGGTTGCACACGTGTGCAATATCTTTAAGGGAATACATATTCTTAAGGTATTCCCATGCCTTATCGGCATGATCAAATTTGGCAAGACTTGAGCATTTTTTAATGTCAACGCTATTGATAAGCCATGACATTATCTTCGCATGAGATATTCTCCATTCTTTCCATTTCTTCTCATATGAGGCAATAACCTTGATTTTCTCTTCTTCCGATAGAGGGACGTCTTTATCTCCCTCCTTTTTAGTAAGAGATAGCTTAGGTTCCGAATCGGAACCATCCACAATCCCCCATAAGCCTTTTCCCCATATATGGTGCTTCATGATTGAAGCCCATGTTACATAGTTCGTATCGCTTAGTTTCATAGGCATGATGGTGACTTTATCATTGTCATCCATCGATTACAAGGAGAGAAAGAATAGGGATAGAAGAGAAACAAGAAGGAAAATGAGAAAGAAAGAAAAAACAAACAATACAACAAGATGTGAAATCTTCTCCAATGAAGTGATAAAACACTTCTCTTCAAGTGGCGAACACTTTTGCAAACGGGCACGGAAACCGAGGCAGCTTTTCCTCAAGATTTAGTACTTCCGCGGCTCTGATACCATGAAATGAAATGGGGATCTTCGAAACACGAGCTTTGATTAACAAGAGCAAGTGTCAAGAATGACACTAAAGCATAACCCTTAAAAAGGGTATAACTGGAAACAAAATAAAAATAAAAATGTATTCTTTATTGATATGAAAAACCAATTGCTTAAGAAGCATTGAAGTGAAATACAAGAGGGGCTGCACCCCTTTATATACACAGCTGAAAGAGGACTCAATAGAGCTGTTGGGCACAGTCCAACAGCTCTATTTAGAGCTGTTGGACTGTGTCAGTCCAACAGCTCTATTGCTAGTCAAGTCTGGACAGGACTTGACTAGCAACAGTCATTCTAGTTCAAACTGAACTAGATGACATAAAGACAAAAAATAAAAATAAAGGAAAAAAAATACAGAAAAGAAAGAAATTAAAAATGTATTTATATATATATATATAATAATATAATATTATTATATATACATATATGTACAGTTTTACATTTTAACATAAACAACCCAAGTGTTTACCGTGAGTTACAAGCCATCACATGCGCTCAAAGCTTAAGTCTGTGGTGACACCACATCTGAGGGTCCGTTTGAGAAACATAAAGGTGGTTTAGGATTCACGCTAGAGACCCATGAACTGCTGTTTCACACAAATTCTCTGGAGTTGTGGAACGGAAATTCTATTATGAATATTTTGTTAGACAATTGAAAATCCATATGTATAACAGCAAAAAACTTGAACTTCTAGGCATGGCAACAATGCCCACACCATTGGCTGCAAAATCTCTACAAGTTTTTCCATGGAGATTCTTAGTGGGATTTTTTTTCTTAAAGAGAAGCAATAAAATTTTAAAGTACATCTATATTTTTCCTGACATGAAAAGAAAACCCTTATAAAGAAGACAATAACATCAAAGTTTTATTTGGCCAAAATGGCCAGAAAGGCCAATATTCTTTTTGTTCTTTTTTTCCTTTTGCAAAGTTTGTTTACCTGTTACTATAGAAAGATGAAATCATGTTTTCAGCATGGTCTTCCTTACTATGTCCATGCCTTGTAACAAGAAATTTTGGTCAAAAGGTCTGGATAACCAAAATAGATGGACTTGTCATCGCTTTATGTTAAAATATGATGTATATTTATATATATATATATATATATATATAGATTACGACACATATACATATATATGATATATATGTCTACGTGTCTATCTATATATATAAATATATATATTTATTTTGTAAAACCCGACAGGGGTATTTCTGTCATTTCACCTGTACACGCATATCATTGATATGCTTTTTCTTTTCTTTCTTTTTCCTTTATTCTTTTTCCTTTTTTATTTTTTAGTTTTCCTTTTAATCATTTGAGAGCCCTTGCTGTGTATAAATAAGGGGCACAGCCCCATGTATTTTCTAAGCTTCTTGTGAAGCATTCTATGAAGTGAAGAATATTTTTTTACCTCTTTTTGTGCTTGACCACTTTTGTGGTTTATTTTGCCCCTTTGTGGCCTCTTGTGTATGTGCGTGCTTCCGTGCTTTCGCTTGAAGACTTTGCCCTTTTCATTAGGCACTTTATTACATGGTATCAGAGCTTGGTTAAGAAGGCTTCATCGGATTCTACCTTGACAAGTAATACCTCTCCTCTCTCGTCTTATTAATTTGTTTTTCTAAATGGCCAACAAAGATGCAAAAATCGATCTCTCATTCAAATTGGATGGGACCAATTACCGCATGTGGGCCGCCGCTATGGAGAATAATCTCAAAGGTAAAAAGCTTTGGGGTTACGTATGTGGAACCATTTCGGAACCACAATTGAAGTTAACTAAATTTGAAGGAAATGAGGAAAAAGCTTTGAATGAAGAAAAAAAGGAAAAGGCTATTCTTGATTATTCTTCTAAAATGGAAGATTGGGAAAGTGAACATGCTAAAATCTTAGCATGGTTCATGAATAATGTCGAGTTGAAGATTTGTGCAAACCTTGCAAAATTCAAAAAGGCTAATGAAACATGGTTTTTTATGAAAGGCATGTACACCCAAAGAGACCTTGCTAGGCATTTTTTTCTACAAGAAAATGTAAGAGCTACCAAGCAAGGTGATATGAGCATTAGGGACTACTATAGTGCCCTATCCTCTTTATGGGATGAACTTGTCCTTCTCGAACCACAATGGGAAGGAAGTGCTATTGCTATGAGACAAGAGCAAATGGAAAAAGAGAGGTTCTTTCAATTTATTCATGGGCTTCGTCCCGAATTTGAACAACTTAGAGGATCTCTACTTCATAGGGCCTCTACCCCTCTAAGTGATATTTTGGCCGATTTATGTCAAGAAGAAACCCGTTTGGCCTTGAAAAGAGATGTTGATGAAGTGCATGCCGTGTCTAGACCCGGCAACAATGTAAGAACATATAAAACACCACATTTTTTGAAGAATAATGGTGGTAGAGGAAGAAAAATTATTTGTCATAATTGTAATGAACCGGGCCATATTCGTCCCGATTGCCCTAGATTTAAGAAGAAGGTGGCTTCCGTGGGGGAAACTCCACCAATCATCAATGAAGATTCAAAGAAGGATGGTGACATAAAGGAGTCCATCACTCATCTAACCGAAACTCTTCAACAATTTATAAAGATGAACGCCTCTACATCATCCTCCTCACCTTCCACTTCCGGTGCCGCCATCTCCTCTTTTCCAGGTATGACCTCTTGGATTCTTGACTCGGGTGCCTCTTTCCATATGACTCCAAATGCATCACTTTTATCAAAACCAAGTCTCAATAAATTTAAATCATATGTATCCACCGCCGATGGAACATCTTTAAATGTTGAAGGTATTGGAAACCTTGAGAAAACTTATGACCAAAACAAAGAATTTTTTGTTCCCAAAATCCGAATTATTCCAAAACTTAATCTAAATCTTTTTTCCGTCTCTCAAATTACCGATTTTGAATGTAATGTCTTGTTTTCACCAACCCATTGCTATGTGCAGGATCTCCGGTCCGGGAAGCGGATTGGGCAAGGCCATAGAAGAGGGGACCTTTACTATATGGATTTTTTGTCTTTGCCATCCAAATCATTTTGTAATCACGTTCAATCCAAAGATATTGAGACTTGGCATAAGAGACTTGGACACCCTAGTATTTCCAAGTTGTACCTTTTTCCGTTTTTGGAAAAATTTTGTAATACAAATACATTTACATGCAATGATTGTATTCTTGGGAAAATTCACTCTCTTCCATATTCTCATAGCAATTTTGTGTCAAAAAGGCCTTTTGAACTTGTGCATTCCGATATATGGGGACCGACATCCGTTATGTCCAAAGGGGGCTTCTCTTACTATGTTTCTTTTATTGATGATTTTGCTAGATATGCATGGGCTTACATTATCAAGAATAAATCCGATGTCTTCATTAATTTTAAAGAGTTTCACGCTCTTGTTCAAAATCAATTCCAACACAATATAGCCACTTTTAGGTCCGACTCAGGAGGAGAGTACATGTCTAAAGATTTTCAAAATTATTTTAAAACAAATGAAATTTTGCACCAACGATCTTGTCCTAAAACTCCGCAACAAAATGGTCTTACGGAAAGGAAATATAGACATTTAATCGAAACCACAAGAACTCTTCTTGTGTCTAAAAATGTTCCTAAAAACTTTTGGGCCGAAGTTCTTCTTACCGCAACATATCTTGTGAATCGTATGCCCTCTTCTTCTTTAAAAAATGTTTCACCATTTGAAAAACTTTTTAAAATTACTCCTGATTTTAATAGACTAAGAATCTTTGGATGCAAATGTTTTGTACTTAATCTAGGACAAGATAAGTTGTCACCTAAAGCTATTGAATGTGTGTTCATTGGCTATGGTGAGAATAAAAAAGGTTATAGATGCTATGATATTCGAAACAATAAATTATATGTGTC
The DNA here is from genome assembly GCF_984573655.1 of Nuphar pumila. NCBI lineage: Eukaryota > Viridiplantae > Streptophyta > Magnoliopsida > Nymphaeales > Nymphaeaceae > Nuphar > Nuphar pumila. Next base: position 138,861,870 of record NC_143250.1, on the reverse strand, counting down.
GAGAAATGTAAACTTTATTGAAGATCAAAATGGTTTCGATATCCACACATCTGAGGAAGACATCGATTATTCTTTTCTATTCGACTTATCTCCTAGGATTGAGTCTCCTGAGGCAATTACTTGTGATACTAGTTGTGATGGAATTTTACATTATAATGATATACCACAACATGAAAATACTTCCCAAAATGATATAAATGTATATACCCGGCGGATCGGAAATGAACATCAACCTGCTATTGACAGATACTCTCAAGACTTCTCTTTAGAAGAATCTATTGATAACAATCCACCTAGGAGATCTTCTCGTACTAGTAGGCCACCACAAAAATTTGTGTCTTATGAATCTTTTTCGCCGAATTATAGGGCATGTCTCATGTTAATATATTCGTATTATGAACCTACCTCATTCAAGGAAGCTAAAGATCACCCACATTGGATTGAAGCTATGAAAATCGAATTAGAGGCTCTTAACAAGGCCCAAACCTGGAGCATTATTCCTCAACCTTTAGGAAAAAAAGCAATTGGGTGTAGATGGGTATATAAGGTCAAAACCAAATGTGATGGGTCTCTTGAAAGATACAAAGCTCGTTTGGTTGCAAAAGGCTACGCCCAAGAATATGGGATTGATTATGAAGAAACCTTTGCTCCTGTAGCCAGAATGACTAGTGTATGAACCCTAATTGCTTTAGCATCCATCAAACAATGGCCGATATATCAACTTGATGTTAAAAATGCGTTTTTAAATGGAACTCTGTGTGAAGAAGTTCTTATGGACCCTCCGCCGGGTCTTGAAATTGGGAAAGGTAATATTCTAAAATTAAACAAAGCTCTCTATGGTTTAAAACAAGTACCAAAAGCTTGATATGATCTTTTTAGCAAAGTAGTTCTTGATAATGGTTTCTCCTCATGTTACACAGATACTGCTTTGTTTGTTAAATCTTCTAATGAATACATAACAATTTTGTTATTATATGTTGATGACATGATTATCACAGGTAATGATAAGAAAGGTATTGATCTTATTAAAAACATTCTTAAGAAAAATTTTGATATGTCTGATCTGGGTTTTCTAAGGTATTTCTTAGGAATTGAAGTTGCATACTCCCCCAAGGGGTATGTCCTATCTCAAATGAAGCTTGCCTCTGACATTATTGCTAAGTCTGGGTTGACAGATGACAAAAGGGTGGAGACTCCAGAAGTGATCAATGCCAAGATGAAAGCCAATGATGGCACTCCTTTAGCAGATCACATGCCTTATCGTCAATTAATTGGATCCTTAACATATTTATCTATCACCAGGCCTGACATTTCACATGCAGTTCATAGTGCAAGCCAATTTCAGACTGCTCCTACTACTACTCACATGGCAGCAGTAATGAGGATTTCAGATACTTAAAAAATTCCATAACTAAGGGAGTATTCTTCTCCTCTTCTTCACCTCTCACTTTACTTGCGTATACTGACTCTGATTGGGGGGGTAACCCCGATGATCGTATTTCTACCACAGATTATTGTGTGTTTCTTGGGGAGTCACTTATCTCCTGGAGGTGTAAGAAGCAGCGTAAAGTTTCTCTCTCGTCTATCGAAGCAGAATATCGTGCGATGGCCACTACCACAACTGAGATTATATGGTTAAGAAGCTTACTTAAAGATATGGGTGTCTCATTCTCAACTCCTTCAAAGCTGTGTTGTGACAACAAGAGCTCCATCTATATTGCTAGCAATCACACTTTTCATGAACGAACGAAGCATATTGAGATGGACTGTCATTATGTTCGAGATGAGTTCCTACGCGGCACCATTCAACTCCCATATGTTCCTACCGAATATCAGTTGGCGGACTTCTTCACCAAAGCCATGCCTTCGCCTCGCTTCTACTTCCTCCTTAGCAAACTCTCGGTGATTTCACCATGTGTTTGAGGGGGGGTGTTAAAATATGATGTATATATATATATATATATATATATATATATATATATATATATATATATATATATATATATATATAGATTACGACACATATACATATATATGATATATATGTCTACGTGTCTATCTATATATATAAATATATATATATTTATTTTGTAAAACCCGACAGGGGTATTTCTGTCATTTCACCTATACACACATATCATTGATATGCTTTTTCTTTTCTTTCTTTTTCCTTTATTCTTTTTCCTTTTTTATTTTTTAGTTTTTCTTTTAATCATTTGAGAGGGGTCCACATAGAGTCGTTGGATCCCTCCAACGGTCATAAATATGACCGTTGGAGGGGCTCCAACGACTCTATGGGAGCCCCTCCTTGGGTCCCTTGCTGTGTATAAATAAGGGGCACAGCCCCATGTATTTTCTAAGCTTCTTGTGAAGCATTCTATGAAGTGAAGAATATTTTTTTACCTCTTTTTGTGCTTGACCACTTTTGTGGTTTATTTTGCCCCTTTGTGGCCTCTTGTGTATGTGCGTGCTTCCGTGCTTTCGCTTGAAGACTTTGCCCTTTTCATTAGGCACTTTATTACACTTTAGTCAAAAGCTTGAGAACCAAAAGCATGCACAAAACTGCCCCTAGCTAACTTGCCCAAAGCCTAATGCAGAAAAAAGTTCACTATTTATTTAGTTTACGTTGGAAAGTAATTAAACTAAGATCATGGCCCAAGCCGGTGACAACTTCTAAATGGCATAAATCTGGGGATCCTTGACTTGAATTTCGGGTTAAATGTGAAAGTTCTTCAAAAAACACTCCCACAACTCATTGTCAGAGGCTGTTGCCAGGGATGAATTTATGGCTTCTAGGTACATTTTGATATGCTTAGCACATACAGGTCAGGTTCATATGTAATGTAGTTATATGCATGACAAATACATAATATACAATAATGCACATCTTATACAGGCTAAAGATTATCATGCACTATACACAAAAAATGCTTGCATCACTGAATGGATCGTATAATGCCTTAGGGGGGTGTCTGTTACACTGTCACTCCTCCCACTTAAGGGAAGCTTATTTCCTTTGAAAGAGCGACTTTGAAGGGAAAGTACTTCCCCAGGGACGGAGGTATATGAACCCATTTTGACAGAAAAACTGCATTTATTATGTGGGTACCACCACATATTTCTCATAGGCATGTTTGTTCCACCTTTTGTAGAAAAGAGATCTTATTTTCTATTAAAGAAAGCCTCTTTCATGGGGAAGGGCATGAAGCAAATGCCGCTTAAGGTCTGGTTTTTTATGCAGTCATTGAGTAGATTAATGAAGGTTTGGCTTCACATGTATCTTTAAATAAGTCAGAAGTTATCCCAAAGAAAAAGGTGTCACAGATGGAGAAATGAACATAGAGTGTGATAAACCAATAAATAAATATACATGGAATCACTATGCACACATAGTATTATTATACGTTGATACTGATTGTATGAGATTGATAAAACTTATGCTGAAAACCTAAAGTTTAAATCAAGAGAGAAAGAAAGAATTGTACATTAACAAGTACAACTATGTAACTAAAGTTGGAAGAGCAAGTTTAAGTTTAGCCAGACAAGACAATTTTAGACTAATGAGAGCTCTTGACAAAAAGGGAACTGAATGAACAGAAAATTATTGCCCTCCAAGATTTGTAAATTGATTCCAGTGTCCACCCTGAAAACAATGGAAAGTGGTATAAATGTGCTTAAACATATGAAACGTGAAAAAAAATTCAAGTACCGAAGTGGATGTGCTCGACGGGTACTCCAATGTGGATGTGCAAGAGTAACTATCAATATTAGCAAGTTGCATGCTCCTTTTAGAGGAGCTGTTTGATTGTTAAGAAGCAAGGATTTATCTATGAACATGAAGGAGAAATTCATCAATGAGAGAATGGATCAGATTCTATAGGATCAAACCCCACTTAAGGAATGGATAAAGGGAATAAAAGTAGAAGTGAAGGAAAGCAAAGAACCAGATTCCAAATGGACAAATTCAAGCTCAAAAAATTCCTTTCTGATTCTCAAAGATTTGGACAACAAAATTTTGTGATAGAACTGCAGAGGAGGTCATGACACAAAAAGTTGTAGGCTATGCCTCATGGTTTTGGTAACCAAAGCCCATTAAAAGGATTAGAAGAGATAAATGCAACACCCAAGCAGGAGATGATGGAAACGTAAATGTGTTCTCGCAACTTCCTAATCTCTTTATGCACATATTGGGACATGTATGAATGAAGACTCTTACTGGAGGCAGGTCTCTTTTAGGCTCGGTTTGAGAGCCTTGAACTGCGGCCTGTTGCAGTTTACCCCAGAGCGTTATTGCTTTCTGCTGTTCGGGATCAGTGGTGTTGCCAAAACACTGCATTCGGAAATGGAGTTACCATCCCCAACACCACATTTCAACACCATTCACAAGAGAATGCTTTTTGGCAACTTCATGCTCAACACCACATTTTGGCAAAACCATATTTTGGCAACATGGGAAATGGTGTTTCCATCTCAATGCAAGGCTCCCAAACAGCCTTAAAGATTTCTGCAAAAGAGATTCGGAGAAAAGATGTGTATCGCTGTTGGATGCGTGAAGCCATACAAAATTACAAATACAAGAAAGAACTTTTTCAATTTATAAACATTTGAATGGGAATACAATCCGTTCCATTTCCCTCTTGGAGATACCGAAAATCAATAGTAATTCCACCCATAGAGAATGAATTCATGCACTTCCTCCCCAAAAGAAAGCACACATCAAGCGATCGAGAGACTCCCCTTCAACCAAATTAACGAAAACCCAAATGGGTAGCAATGAAGATGCAGAGGATAATCAAGAATGGCAGAAACGACTAACCAATCGCGTTTTATTTTTTATTACCCACCTCCAAAGTGAAGCCAGATCGATTGAATTGAATGTATACCAATTACAAACAAATGATTGAGATGTGCAACAGAAACCGATCTGCCGCTCGTTTACTAATTTCCATTTGCAGACATATCATCCCCGTAGCATAGGCCCCGGGGACAGGGGTCCTAGCCTCGGAGTTCTACGCTGCCGGCACGATGACCGTAGGTATGGCAGGCTGCCAGCGATACAAGATCTTCGTGCCGGGTGCGGTTATAAATTTAAAAAAAAAAAAGACATGATCCATAGAACAGAATATAATAAGCTGGCGCCCGAAAAAAGGGGGAAACGAACGCGATTAATGAATTGATATTACAGAAAGGGAACAAGACGGCTCAGGAGATTCAACAAACAGTTGGTGCACGCTCAAAATTGAAAGATGGAAGAGAGGAAGAAAGGAAGAAGAACTCACCTTCGTGTATGCGCCACAGTCGGTGCGCTACCGCATGAGTGGTCGGCCCTCACCTTCACAGAGACGGCACGCATACACATACATAGATTCGACACAAACATGCGTGCGGACCGAGATTCCGAGTCCAGATCAGATCGGATGGAGTGATATGCCAAAACACAAATTTTGGGTGTTTTGAAATCACCACCTTCCATGGCCCACAAGGGTTCTGCTCATACGGTAAAGGCCGAGAAAGCCACCAAGTTGACCAGACGTCACAAGTTCGAAACCTATAGAAGATCAGATGCTGAAATGTCGAAGCTGGGTGTACTCTTTGATCGGTAGGGGAAACTTCAAGGGTTTGACTAACCAGATGTCTGTCCATAGTTACCAGGTGAAAAAGAATGCACGAAGCGGAAGCGGAGAAACGAGTGTCAAAAAAAAAATGGTGTGAAACAGGAAGAGAGAGTTATGAAGCAAATATGCAAAATTAACACTGGGCATTCTTATTTTCCATTCTCGGTTGGCATTTAAGAGAGAAAAGGGGTAAGGTTCGTATGCAATATCTAAAAACAAGAGATGGTTCGCCGTCAGTGTAGTCTACTAAAAGAGACTCCAGGTTAATGTAAGGTTTTTAAGAGGCCATTGCGACCCCTTCGTTATTCATATCGCGGAACTGTTCTCATTTGATTGAAAATCCGCTATGGATACATTTTCAGCAAGCTTGATAGAGATTTTTTTTTTCGGTTCTTAATTTTAATCAGCGTGGATAAATTACTTGATGAGATTTGTTCCAAATTCCTTAGATGGGTCCCCCCGAGATCCTCTTGTATTGGTCCCTCGGTTAAAAAAAAATAGAGGCGACGGGGTTTGTCTGAAGATGTGGGTTAATCCTGATAGAGTACAAAAATGCTAGGATGTAAAAACCAACGTGCAAACTTGTTATATAAATTTATAATTTTTTAATATAAAAACATAAAAAGTAAAGGAAAACCAAATATAAAGTGACAAAAAGCAAGAGGATAACGTTAAAGAAGTGAATGGAACCAATCCGAGAAACAAAGAGGAAACAAACTTACCATTAAAATGAATGGAGTTTTTCATATTTTGAAAAGGGATTTTCCAAAGCTTTCAGTCTTTTCTTTTCCAAAGAGCGAAGAGTATTCAGCTACTAAAGTGAGTTTCCTCATGTAACAAGAAGCTTACCATGGGGGTGTCAATGTGCTGTCGGTAATAAGGAGTTTTCTCTTGACTTGGCTAAAAAAAAGAAACCATGATATTCATCTATAAGTGATGATGACATAAGCTTTTTGGGTGGACCCTATTCTTTGTGCAAAGAATAGTGGTGATGAAGGCCACAGATGGTAGTGATTTTAAAAGACAAAAAAAAAAATGTGTTTTGATATATCACCTTATCTGACCTTGATCAGATTCCTTCATATACAAGAGTCAGATGCAATGTGATTATATGAGCATATACTCAAAATAGTGACAAAAGTTGAAAACTGCAAAATAATAATGGCAATCAAATTCTCGTGAGAAATTGGAATTTTGTGCTTTTATCGTGACTTTATCAGCACATATTGTCACGAACAAATAAATTTAGAAGTTTAAGAAATAAAATTGTAAAAAGAGTACAAAAAATACAAAAAAAATATAATGAAATAACCCATTTTCTCAACATAATAGTAGTTAAACATAGAAATAAAAATAAAATCATGATATTTTCATTAAACCAATAATATTGCAATATTTTATAAATATCTTTGGCTTTTTATCATGTTTTTCATGATATTTCATAATGTTATTAATATCTGTTGCTATGCATGCAATGGACCTATCATCACGATATTTTCAAAATTCAATGTGACGCCAAAATATGTGCCTTTTTAAAAATATTACCTATTTTGTAAATATTATGTTTTTTGGGTCATAGTAATCTGATAATGTTTTTTTAATTTCCACATTTTTTCAAGATTATATCAAGTAAAACCAAACTTTTAAAATTAATTGCAAGATTTTCCTTCACAGATTATTGCAAGAGACCCTGTTATTTAAGTTATGAATAAAAAAAGTGGGTAGATTTTCACTCTTAAAACAAACCAAGCTGCTAGTAACTTGAGATCAGTTCACTTGTTTCCTTTACCACAAGGTCAAAGTTGGGTGTACTCTGCAGTGAGCACTGAGCAGGGGGAACTCAAGGGTTTCATCAACCATAAGTCAAGCTTGAACCCGAATTGCTGTGCTAGTTCAAGTAGGCTTACATAATAATGAAATATTACATTTTTCTTTATAAAAAATTGAATAATGTGTGGACCAATTGAGTGGTATGCATAATTAAATTTAAGTTTAGGATTTCAAATCTTCCTTTATCATTGATTTTTCTTTTTAGGAAAATTTTCAAATATCCCCAAAACGTTTGGGTCTAATTCATACTCACACCAAATGCCCACCAAAGTTTTCTTATTGTTTAATCAAATTACCACAATCATAAACTAGCATTGGATTAACACTAAAGTTTTCTTATTGTAAAAGGTTTATTAACTATAATGATACTTGAACTCTTGACCTCCCTAACAAGAAACAAAACACTAAGCACTACACCTCACAACATGTTGCACTATTATGATATTTGACAGATCAGGTTGACACCTCAAAAAGTTTGTTAAACTAGGCCTCTTGGTATGAGAGATAGAGAGAGGGTTAGGAAGATGAGAAGTCACGATGGAAAAAAATGTTTTATAAAAACTGAGCCTCCTCGCATGGGAAAGGCATGTAGGAGCTTGGTCATTTGAATAGATTTAAAAGAGTTTATTAGAGGCAATTAAAATGAGGTGATTTCATTAACCCAGGTAAACATTTTGGTGGGCATTTGTAAACTCTCAAACGTTTGGTGTGCACATGAATTAGACCCAAACGTTTAGAGGGTATTTGAAAATTTTCCTTTTTGTATTATTTGGAGGAGACTGAGTTTAGTTAAATGTTTGTTTTTCATCTTTGAATTGCAGATGTGTATCCATATAACGTGGGTTCAATTATTTTCTGTTATTTATTTTTTATTAGCATTCCTTTTTAAATAAGCAAGCTTGGAGATAACCGCTCTAGATTTTGAAAAAAAGGACCTCTGAGTTTTGCAACCTAATCATCCAGCTATCTCATTCGATCCTTATCTTTTATCCCTTAATAACAATTTTTTTTAATCAAATGAGCTATAGTCATCTTCAAGCTATAACATAGGGTCAGTTTGGACTTTAGAAAGTGATAATCAGAGAGAAATGGTTGACAAGGATTACTATCTAACCTGTTTGAGGAGGAATTGACAGATTCATAAAAGGAGGCATTCCATATACCTGCCCCGCTAACCCTAGTGGCAGCAGGCCTCCGGAGAACGTTCTGACCCCTTCAACCCAGTTTTGACTCTCACTGTGTGCAGGTACTTTTAACTGTGGTCACCGTAAGGGCTTGGGTGTCGCTGACCCCACCCGGGGTTTATCTCGCGAGGCAAGCCCATTAAGTGACCCGGTTCTCTGCGAGGGTTCATTGTCATCAAAAAGAGTAAAAGGAGGCATTACATGTGTCCTTAGATTCTCTAACATTTTATTGATGTGTGTGTGTGTGAGAGAGAGAGAGAGAGAGATTTCTTCTTTTGTTTGATATTAGTCTTCTATTTGGTCTTCATATGTAATTAAGGATCAGCAGAAGCACATGATATCAATAAAATGGAACACATACTAGAAAAGCAGTATAATTGGCGGCTTTCGTTCTTCACATCTTGAGACATGTTTCAACCATCAGTAGTTTGCTTACTCAGTTTTCCCCTGATTTCTGTGGAAGATATATCCAAACGAAAACTCTCTTCTGGGATTGAGACAAATAAATCCTTCAACTCATCTGGAATTTCAAAATCTTCAAGAACCTGGAGGCAAGATTTTAGCAGGAAACAGAGCACATGCTTAACAATTGAAGCATGAAGAGGGACCTGGTAAATGAATACCAAAATCAACACAGGAAATATATGCACCTTGAAGACACCATCAACATTTCGACCACCAACAAGGAACGTGCACCCATTCCTCTTGCAGCCAACCAGCATCTCCACCATTTTTTCATAAACCCCACCATAATATTTTGGCTGCAGCACAAGATAATTGTAGTGAGAAAGAGTTATATCATTCACTTTTATATCATCTCCCTAATTAAGTTCTGAGTGCTTGCAGAAATGCAATGATCAACATTGCAAAAGAAAGATTATCTCCTAAAAAAAAGACATTACCAAAGAAAGAAGCCCAGAAAGAACAAAATGGATGAAAGCGAGAATGGAGACAGATGAATAGCATGATGAGAAAAATAAGGGAAAACCATGTGTTCCACTACTTCGAATCTCAAACATACAAGGCTACTCCCTTTGTATGACAAGACAAGGTTACTCTCTTCATTCGATAACGAGGAGTAACCACCGTTATGCTTTGAACGTCCTGTTACAGTTGAGAGGTGTCACATTGACTGTCCCTGTTCTGGTGTCCATGGGCTAAAACTCCATGAGTACTCCCCTTGTGCCCACCAAGGATAGTTTCCTGTTGACTTCAACCCAGGGTTACTGGAAGCACCATAGGACCCGGGGAAGCACGAAACGTGCTGCTTTCGAAACGCGCTCAGAAGCGCCATAATTAAATGGGAAGCTTGCTTCCCCTTCTTTTTTTCATTTTCTGTTTTTTTCTACTTATTTTTTCTCTTTTTTTGCTTCCCCCTCGCTTCCGGTTTGCTTCTTAGGTCGCTTCAGGTTTGCTTCTCTTCTTTCTTTCGAGAAGATTCTTGGTTCACTTTTAAGTCGTTCCGCGTTTCCCGCTTCTTAAAATTTTGGAAGTGCCTCGCTTCCCGCTCCCGCTTCTCTACTTTAACCTTGCAGCAAGGGACACACACCCTGTGTATCGAACTATCCTTCAGCTTGAATGCCTTAAACTGACCCACCTCTTGTGGGCACAAGCCTACTCTCTTAGGGTAGAAAACAACAAAGATTTCCCATGGGACACGAGTTAAAGTATTCATTGTATATGTTTATAAACAAAGATGCTCATGTATACTATCAACAGATTCCTTAAACAAGGTGGAAATATTATGAAAAAGTAGTTATATATCTCACACATGCATGCACACAGGCAGAGAGAGAGAGAGAGAGAGATTGTCCTTCAAATTGGTATTGTATCTGAAAAGAGTCATTGCACCCGGATAACTTAGTCATTCATTCAAATTGAGCAGCAAGCATGTCAAACTGCAGGCAAAGGCAACAAAGAAGCTCTTATATATAAAGTCATAGCTTCGTAGATGCATCTAGGGGTGGACATTGGGTTGGGCTGACCCAATTCGGAACCCATTAGGGCCCAACGGGAATCACGAGCTGCCGAAAGCCCGACCCAATAACTATCAGGTCAGGCTAGGCCCAACATTTTTCGGGCTCAGGTCAGGGCAAGCTGACCCAAAAGCCTGAAAGCAAAATTGTAATTTTAATGCTTAAATAGGGAGAAGTGTCCCTTATTTATATGCTTTGAATGAGGGCACACCTCTCTTCATAGATCGATATGGGACTAAAGGTTTATATGAAAACCTTCTCTTTTTTTATATAAGACAGGAAGAATATAAATAGTAAGACATTTATGAAAGAGAGAGCATTAAATGTGTACACACAAAAGAACCTATTCACATATCATCCATATCTGCATTAGTCCCACATCACAGAAGCAAAGAAAGTGAAAGACCCTCCATGAGGAGGAGCCGCCCCCTCCCCCCCCCCCCCCCCTTCATTTTTCAGTGCAACGAGATGGGGTTGGACATTTTTATGTCCGATCCAAGACCCAAAACAGAAATATAATATATATAGTATATAGAACCTAATTTATTTGTTTGTTTTTTATTTTTAAAAAGTTGGATACAAGGGCCCAACTTAGGCCCGGCACCTATGCCCGCGCCCAACCCAATATCATATCGGGTCGGAGCAGGCCCAACATTTGTCAGGCTAGGTCCTCAAAATGAGGCCCGAGCCCGACCCAATTCGGGCCGAATACCAAAGAGCCCATCGAGTACCGAGCCCGTTGGCCACCCCTAGATGCATCTATGAAGAGTAGGCTTAAAAGAGAGAGGAAACTAGAAACTTCATTAACTCTACACAAGAGAGAGTTACATCAGTCCCTAATAGACTATACAAAATATATTTTATAAAATGACCAAAATACCCTTGATATACGTATATTGTATAAATATACATAGATCAGTCAGGTATATATATACATTATTTTAACACTCCCCCTCAAACTTACGGTGAAATCACCGAAAGTTTGCTAAGAAGATACAAGAATATGAGCAGAGGGTAGAAGAAGAGATTTGGTAAAGAAGATCGCAATCTGAAACTTAGACTGAACATATGGCAAAATAATTGTTCCCTTCAAATATTCTTCACGAATATAGTGGCAATTCATCTCAATATGTTTCGTTCGCTCATGAAATGTATGATTACTGGTTATATATATGACGCTTTTGTTACATACGGTGATAAGCAGGTAGTTAGTCATATCAAAGATGTGCCAACCTTGGTTTTTTGCAGTACTTTCTTAGAATAGAAGTGGCTTACTCACCTCATAGTTACTTGTTATCGCAAATTAAGTATGCAGCAGAGATCATCGAACGGTCAAAACTCTCAGATGAAAAACAAGTCAATACTCTAGAGGTCATCAATGCAAAGCTATGTCACACGGACTCGGCTCCAAGGTCGTTGCACCCGTGTCGACACGCACCGACACGGGTGCGACTCGGACTCGGTCAACCCGACCTCAGGTGCGGTCAACGTACCCAAGGTCATTTTGGTCCATTTTTTGATTTTTTTTTTTAAATTCTGGGCTACAGAATTTAAGGAAAAAACCCTGAATCAGGCTTCACAACTCATCACCTGTCCCCTAATGGGCACAACTTTGATCGAGTCTTATATATATATATATATATATATATATATATAGCCGAGTCCCCATATCCAAAATTTTTGAAATTGTGTTGCACCCATGTCGCACCCGCACCCATGTGACATAGATGCAAAGATAAAAAAAGATGATGGAGAACCTCTGAAAGATCCAACTCCATATAAAAAAATGATTAGAGTTTTATCTTATCTCTCTATTACTCGTCCTGATATTTCTCATGCTATTCATTTTGTTAGTCAATTTCAGCATGCTCTCACTACAGTACATATGAGTGCTATAATGATAATTATTAGATATATTAGAAATTCTATTAATTACAGGTATTCTCTTTCCCATTAGAAGTTATTGCATATTTTGATTCTGATTGGGGAGGGGATGTGAATGATAGACGTTCAACCACTGGTTCTTGTATTTTTGTAGGTGATTCTCTAATTTCATGAAAATACAAGCAGCAGAAGGTATCCCTCTCTTTCACTGAAGCAGAGTACCATGTCATCGCGACAACTACTTCTAAATTAGTATGGTTGAGACAATTATTAGAAGATTTGGGAATTCACATTGTAGAACTTTCAACATTATATTGTGACAACAAGAGCACAATATATATTGCAAGCAATCATACATTACATGAAATGACCAAACACATTAAAATGGACTGTCACTACGTACGTAAGAAATTTCTAAAGAAGACCATCACATTGTCATATGTTTTATCTGTGTATCAATTGGCGGACTTCTTCACTAAAGCACTCTCATCACCTAGATTTCACTTCTTAATTGACAAACTCTTGGTTGTTACATCGTGAGTTTGAGGGGGGGTGTTAAGATTGTGTACTGAATATATATATATATATATATATATATATATATATATATATATATATATATATATATATATATAATGTGTGTATTTAAATGTATGTAAACCGAAATACCCATTAGGGGTATTTTGGTCATTTCACATTGTAATAGTGGTCAGCCCATTAGGGCTGACTTTGTCCTTTTTATTTTTTGCTTTTTTGTACTTTATTTTGAGTCTTGGAATTAGAAGATGATGAGACATCTCCAACTAGCTGTTGGAGCTGCCCCCAACGGTCACAAATGTGACCATTGGGAGGCTAGCCCAGCAGCTAGTTGGGCTGCCCCACTCCCCCTCTCTTATTATAAATAGGGGTTCTCCTCTTGTATCTTCTCATGCTTTCTCAAGCATTTTGTAATACAAAACCATTTATTTTTTACTCTCTTAGCCCTTGTGTGGGTGATGTGCATTGATCCATAAGTGGGTCTTTGTGGGTTGGTTATATTCTTGTAAGCCCATAAAAGGCTCTCATTTGCTTTTGTTCTTATTTGATTACACTTAACCACATCAGTTTTGCAGTAACTTGGGCCATAGCTTTGTACTCGGCGTCAGCAGTAGAGAGAGAAACCCTTTGTTGCTTTTTGTTTTTCCATGATATCAAGGAGTTTCAAAGAAAAATACAATCATGTAGTGGAGTGATGGTCTTGAGAGGCTCCTCTAAAGTCTACATCACAATAGGCTCTCACTCAAGCTCTGCTGATGAAGAGAAAAATAATGCAAGGCTCATGGTACATCTAATATATTTGATGATTAGTAATACTGCTGCAAGATGAGTGGACCGAGGATCACTCATAAATTGAATCACCACATGAACTACAAAGGTGATATCAGGTGTGGATATGGTCAAGTATATCAAACTCCCAACCAACTACCAATATATACTAGATCTTCTAGAATCTCACCATCTGAATGCTTCAATTTAAATTAGCTTTCATGGGAGTATCAGTTAAAATGTATGCATATACATATATATATATATATATTGTATTAGCCCACCTGGGGCATTTTGGTAATTTTATCCTTTGTAATAGGGACTGTCCACTAGGGGCAGTTTTAATCTTTTTTATGTATTTATTTTTAGTTTTTGTGTCTTTTTCACATTATGTAAGGGCACAATGGTTGGGATGCTCCCAACATCTCCTGGGAGCTCCCCAAGGCCTCTCTCTTGTGTATAAATAGGGGCTTCTCCCTTCTCTTGTATTGAGTACTTTTCCTAAGCATTCTATTCGATAAAGATGATATTTTTCATATTTGTGTGTTATTGTTTTGACTCTTTGAAGTATTGTATTGTTATGTTCTTTATTGGACTTGTAATAGTACTTGTGCACTTTGTATTTGTTTTTATGCATATTTCATTACATGGTATCAGAGCCAAGACATTTTTCTTGGTATTTTTTACCTTTTTGGGTCTTGAGATTCTTTGGATCGAGTTTGTATCTTAAATCTTTAATTTTACTTGAGTTGTATATCTCATGCACTATTCATGAGAAAGCACTCATTTTTTTATCGTTGAAAAATTATGTTATTTTTGTTAAAACAAAATCTTTAAATGCTTTTCAAATTTATTTTTGGATTTATTTTTTAAATGTTTTATCAGGTTTATAATATTCATTTGGTCTTGTAAAATGATATTTATATATGTGTATGTTTTTATGAGATCTAGTTTGAATCTTAGGTTTTTAAACTCTCTTTATTTAATATGTATGTATATGATCTAGTATTCTTGAGCATGTGTTTTTGGCACTTAGATGCTTTATTTGAACACTTCATGGTTATAAATGTCAAAACATGTTCTCATGTATGATTTTAAATTTACTGTGTTTTTTTTGTTATATTGGAGTTTACTTTGTTTTTTTAATATTGTAAATATTTTAAAATGATTTGAAATCTTTATCTTAAAATGGTTGTGTCATTCAAAAGTATGATTTTATGAGTTTTTGCTTAACTTGTGTTTGAATCTCTTTGATGCATTCTTATGTGAAATATAGAATATTTTATGTAGTATTAAAGATTTTATGTGGTAAAGGTCATAGTGATCATGGATATCTTATTATTTTGAAATTTGAATAAATGATTTTTCATACTGATATATGATCCTTGTGCACTTGTGATTGTCTAAAATACACATTGATGAATGAGTTTGTCTATTTGTACATAAGGAATTGAGCATGATTTCTTCATACAAAACTTGTTCCTTTATGGGAATTATGCAGTTATCCTTGTGGAATTTATGTTGAACTCATATAAGGTTTATGAATGCTTTTTAAGTGTGTTTTTTAAAATTATTAAAAATATTCATGTTATTGTGTGTTCTCTTGTTGGCCTTTTCAATGTTCCTTGTGATTGTGCTTATTTGAAAGGTTGTTTTATTGCACTTGAATGGTTTGTGCCTTGTGATTGTGATATTTCTTAGACTCGTGGCTCCTTAGTAAACGTTATCTTATATGTTTTTACATCGTGTTACCTCGCATGAGATTAGAAATGATGTGATTAGTGAAGAGCAATCCCATTGTGACAAAAATTACTTACAATATTCTAGGTGTAGTGTTCCTAAATCTCCATGTGCACTTGAAAAATATTTTGATCAACATGAAGGGAAATCAAGAAGATCATCTAGAACTCCCAAGCAGCCAAAAAAGATTGTCTTATGAATCCTTTTCATCTAAGTATAAGTGTTGTATTGCATTAATTCATTCCTATGTAGAACTTTCAACCTATGTTCAAGCCAAGGGACATTCCGAGTGGGTAGAAGTCATGAGAGTACAGTTAAAAGCTTTAGAGAAAGCAAACACTTAGACACTTCAAGACATTCCACGGGGCAAGAAACCTATAGGTTGTAGGTAAGTAATACAAGGTGAAAACTAAGAGTGATGGGACCCTAGAGAGGTATAAATTCAAATTAGTTGGCAAGGGATATTTTCAATAATATGATAAAGATTATGAAGAAACCTTTGCTCCGGTCGCTAGGATGACCATTGTTAGAACCTTAGTAGGCGTAGCCTTTGTTAGAAAATGACCTATATACCAAATGGATGTAAAAAATGTCTTCCTTAATGGAAATTGAGTTAAAGAAGTGTACATGGACGCGCCTCCTGGTGTGAACACACAACTTTGTTTGTTAAGAAAATTGATGCGAGTATTGTCATTCTACTTCTGTATGTGGCCGATATGATCAGTCATTTCAAAATGGATTATTACTATGTTCGAGAAGAGTATATTCAAGGCAACATTGATCTACCCTACATTACATCGAAATATCAATTGTCAAATTTCTTCACCAAACCTCTCTCGGTTCCTAGGTTTCACTTCCTTCCTGACAAACTTTTAGTCATTATACCGTAAGTTTGAGGGGGAGTGTTAAAATGTGTATATATATAATATCCTTTTTGTATTTTATTTTTCCTTTTCCTTCTTTTTTTGTATTTTCTATAGTCAACAGGCTGTTGACTAGCTGTTAGATAACAGCTAGAAAACTAACCTTTAGTCTAACAGCTAGATCTAGCTGTTAGACTGACACAATTTAGCATCTAGAAATCTAGCTGTTAGAACCAGTCTAGCAGCTAGCTTTTGCTCCCTCTTGTATGTATAAATAAGGGGTGTTTACCCCATTGTAGGTATTCTTCATGCATACAATGATCAATCCATAAAATGATATTTTTTATATTGTGAGCCTTCTTTGTGTGTGCCCTTTGTGGGTTTTGTGAGTATGCCCTTAGTGGCCACTTTTTGTCGTTGTCCATTTTGATTTTTGGTGGACACTTTGTCCGTGATTGAAGGTTCTTGGTTCTTTACACAAAATACCACTGCTATTCAACTGTTATCAAGATATTTCAAAATCTTGATGCAAATTAGTCAAGCAATCACCAATCTTAGTCAAGATCAGTCTATCCTACCCCAAACAATCAAGAATGATTGTTGTAATCACCACATGACGATCAGATTACCGCCTGCTATAAGGCCATTGAAACTTTGATAGAACTCAACCCAATCACCATAAACTTCACCCAAATCAATTCCAATAAGGTTCTTGCACAAAAACAACCCAAAATACTGCCAATTTCAGTGACTAAACCCCCAAAACTACACAAAAAAAAGCACAAACACACTACCAAATCCCCAATTTCCAAGGTAATGGCTGCATAAAAACAACACCAATCAAGAGCCACGATATACAGTTTATAGCACGACTACTGCAAGAAAATCAACAAGAAAGCTGATATAACCCAACACCAATCATATTCCTTATCGGTGAGTGAACTGATACCAAAATTTAGTAAAAACACTCTCAAAATTCTTTGCAGAAAGGCAATGTCAGTCACAACAGTCAAACTAACCATCAATAGTCTGAACTAACAAAATACTACACTTTTATGACCATTATGACAGTTCGATATAGTCAATACCCATGAGATGATAGTCACCCCAAAACTTCATTACCGCTTGACCAAATCACCATAGATGACACCCAAACTGGTTTCAATCAATTGCCAACTCAAAAACGACCCAAACATAGCCAATGTCAACTAACTAAAACCACTGATTGGCTAAGAATGCACAGATTTTTCAAATCTCAATCCTTAATCAAGAAAATAATAAAAAAATCATAGAAAATACAATACTACCCCAATTCAATGGAATTCTAAAATCAAGATCTACCAAAGCCCTATATTACCCAAAGAATCTCCAACATTTATACAGATGTCATCTTCTTGGCATGCAAAACAAGGCAGGATCAGATTGACTGAAAATGGAGTTTCACTCCTTTCCCCTCCAAATGACCAAATCAAAGCTCCCTTTTAGTTATGATATGACTTTGGTACCATATACATGTTAAAATGTATGCATATATAGTTAACTTATATATATATATATATATATATATATATATATATATTATTTCTTTATTTATGTTCTCTGGTGGACAACGATGAAGAAAGGTGTTTCTCTCAAGTACATTAGTATAATTAAAGATATGTATGAAGGAGTAGTAACCAATGTCCGCACTGTGGAGGGGTGACAACTAATTTTCCTATAACGGTTGGGTTACATCAAGGATCTGCTTTAAGCCCGTTTCTATTTGCTATAGTGATGAATGAGCTTACGAGATCAATTCAAGAAAATGTGTTGTGGTGTATGTTGTTTGCTGATGATATTGTTTTGATCGATGAGTCTAGAGCTAGGGTTAATGCAAAGTTAGAATTATGGAGACATACATTGGAAGCAAGAGGTTTTAAGTTGAGTAAGAGTAAGACAGAATATATGGAATGTCGGTTTAGTAAGCAACGAAGTAGTGATGGGAGTGTAGTGAAGCTTGGTGAGCAAGAAGTACCGGTGGATGATTGTTTCAAATATTTGGGATCTATCATTCAAAAGCACGGAGAAATTGATGGAGATGTAAATCATAGGATAAAGGTTGGATGGATGAAATGGAAAAGTGCAACTGGAGTGTTGTGCGATCGTAGAATGCCATTGCGGTTGAAGGGAAAGTTTTATAGGACGACTATTAGGCCCGCTTTACTATATAGTACAGAATGTTGGTCTGCCAAAAAACATCATATTCAAAAAATGAGTGTAGCTGAGATGCATATGCTTAGATGGATGTGTGAAAATACAATAAAAGATAAGATTCAGAACGAGGAGATACGTTTCAGAACGAGGAGATACGTAAGAAGGTAGGCGTTGCACCCATTGAAAATAAGATGAGAGAGAATCGTTTACGGTGGTTTGGACATATTCGGCGAAGGCCTATTGATGCTCCAGTTAGAAGGATGGAGAAATGAGAAAATATATTAGTTAAAAGAGGTCGGGGTAGGCCTAGGAAGACTTGGATGGAGATGATAGGAAAGGATATGAATGCTTTGAACCTCACCGAGGACATGACATTGGATAGAAATGATTGGAGAAGGATTCATGTGGAAGACCCAGAATGATTTTTTTTTTGGTTCATATCGCCGACCCCAATTGTTTTGGGATGAAGGCGTAGTTGTTGTATTTATTTATGTTTCTTGTATTGGTGCACCAGTGGCATTTGGTAATTTTACCTTTTGTAATGGGGACTGTCCACTAGGGACAGTTCAGTCTTTTCTATATTTATTTTTTATTTTTCCTTTTTTTCCTTTTTACATTGTGTAAGGGCTTATTGGTCAAATGACCATAGAGCTGTTGGGAGCTCTCAACGATTCTTGGGAGCTCCCCAAGGCCTCTCTTTGTGTATAAATATGGGCTTCTCCCCTCTCTTGTATTCAATGCTTCTCTTAAGCATTTGTGCTCAATAAAGCCTATATTTTTTATATTCTTGTGGTCTTCTTTTGACCCTTTGGAGTTGTGTATATGTACATTGAGATTGTGTAGTGCCTTAGTGGTTGTGTATTGTCCTTTATTGGATTTGTAATAGTGCTTGTGCACCTTGTATTTATTTTTCTGCATAGTTCATTACAATACAAAGTTACAAACTCAGCTTTATGGATAAATCCATGGAGAGCACGTACAAAAGAGAAAGGAAACTAGAAATCTCATTAATTCTAAACAAGAGAGAGTTACAATAGGAGCTAACTTCCCTACTCCTCAACTAACAGACAAAAACTGTCGATTTTACAATAAATAATAAAAAAGTACAAGAATACCCCTATAAATAATAAAATGTACAAGAAAAAAGGGTAGTGCGCACAATAATGATACATCCATTATATTTCTCAACATCTTACATACTCATGAATCCCAGTTTATGTCTTTACTTTGGCTGGTGGCAGCCATTGGTTTCATGGTTCACAATTGTAAGATTGCACATGCCCCTTTTTTCAGTTTCTTAAATAGGTGGCCCCCCATTTGTGCCTTCGAAGAGAGAATTTTTACCAAAGTTGAAGAATGTTGGATCAATGCATAAAGCTATCCACAGAAGATGAGAAAAATTACTCAAGTTCCATAAAAAAATTGGAAACAAATTCACCACCTCATTATAAAGAGACTGTAAAATTGGGGATATAGGTAGATTATTGCTACCATGTGCATATTAAGCTAAAAATCCCTCGTGTCTAAGGAAATTTTTGGCAAGAACCAGGCAAATGCGAACCCAACACTCTATTCGGCTCCACTCCTGAGCAGAACTATTTTCAAGAGGATAAAGAAACAACTTACATTAATGAGCCTTGCTGCAGTGTCTGCACCAATTACAAAGACACCCCCAGGAAAAAGCTCAGCCTTCTTGTAAAAGTATGGTTGGTTAGATATAATCACTGTTTTTCCTGCCACAACAGAAACATGATTGGAAAATTTATAACATAACAATCAAAAACTTAATAAAGTATGGGTACTTCAAGGCAATATTGCTTAATTTATTAAGAATTTTTAGGAATGCAAATTAGTCTTGCATTTGGCACGCACACCACAAGTCAACAACCAAAGATCCAAAAAAAAAAGACCTTGAAGAAGCTTATTGGAGATGGAACTTTTGGAGAGCTTAATCCTGAACGGTTGTTTCACAAAAAAATAGCATCAGATATCTCATTGAAGTAATTCAGCAAATACTGGCATGCATATGCCAAGATATGGCATCAAGACAAGCAAGCATTATAATACTTCAGGAACAACCAAGAGATAAGGACTGATCTACGGTTTGTCCTATACACAAAAGATATATCAGAAATCAGATATGGGTTGAGCCTCAAACACATTAACCAAGAAAAGAGGAGAGAAGAAGAATTAGGGCTGCAGCCTTCCCACATTGAGTCTCTTTTCTTAATGTGGGTTCCATTGGTTACAAATACTTATAGTACAGCCAATTTTACATTAGGACAATAATACCCTTAAACAAATAAAACATACAAGAGAGTGGAAAAGGGTAATACGGTCCAGCACACATAGAAAGGAAAATACAAATATCGGACCAGATCTGGTCCAGAATCATCACGTTCCAACAACTTCCCTCAAGTTGTACGTGTCTATCACCATAGAACTTGAATTTGAGTAACCAAAACCTGCACTTTGACAGCCCTTTTTTAAATAGATCTGCAATCAGAAACTCAATGTTAACGAACCTTGCTTGTAGTTCTTCATCCTCAATTTTGATTCTGATGAAATGTTGATCAACCTCAATATGTTTTGTGTGACCATGATAGACAAGATTTAAAGATATCTTTATTGCACTCTGATTGTCGCAAAATATAGTGAACTTGGGAATCCTTTCTCCCACATCATTCAGCAAATATCTGATCCAAGCCAATTCTGACGCAACTGTTGCCATGGATCTATATTCTGCCTTTGTGCTTGATCTAGCCACAGCCTTTTGTTTCTTACTGAACCAAGAAACAAGATATCCATTAATGTATATACAATAACCAGAAACTGACCTGCGCTCATTTGGATCTCCTGCCCAATCAACATCAGAAAAGGCCTTAACAACTAATATACCTTTATTCTCACGTTTTCGGTATTTTAAACCATCACCCAGGGTTCCTTTAAGATATCTCAGAATTCGCTTTACAACTTGCATATGGACATTTTTAGGCTGATGCATGAATTGTGATACTTGATTCACAGCATAAACAACATCTGGTCTAGTGAAAGTCAAATATTGTAAACTACAAAAAAATGCTTCTAAATTCAGCAAGATTCTAGTATGGCTCGCCATCAAACATGCTAAGTTTCTGATGAATTAGACAAGGAGTTAGCAATGGTTTACACTCAGCCATACATGTTTTCTTCAACAGATCAATAGTGTACTTATGTTGAGTCATAATTAATTTATTCTCCTTTCTGTCAACTTCAACACCAAGAAAATATTTCAGCACCCCTAAATCTTTCATTTTGAACATTTTGTTTAGGAGGTCTTTCACCGATTGGATATGTGAATCTGAATTACCTGTGACAATTATGTCATCCAAGTATATGAGAAGAATAGTAACGAAGTCCTTACCTTTGTAAATGAACAGAACATGATCCAAACGTAACCGACAAAAACCATGTTTTTGAATCTCAGAAGAAAAACTTTCAAACCAAGAACGAGATGCTTGTTTGAGCCTATAAATTGCTCTCTTCAATTTGCATACATATTTCTTAGCATCATTTTCAGCATACATTGACGGTTGCTCCATATATACTTCTTCCTTGAGCTCTTCATGTAGAAAGGCATTCTTGATATCGAGTTGACTTAGGGACCATCCATTATTTACAGCTAGGGATAAAAGTATCTGAATTGTCCCCATTTTAACAACCGGGCTGAATGTTCCTTCATAATCAAGACCACATTCCTGTGTAAAACCTTTTGCCACTAAGCGAGCCTTGTATCTGTCAATGTGTAATACATTTATTTCTTCATTCATTGCCTCTATCCAACGCTTATTTTGATAAGCTTCAATGAATGATCTAGGTTCAACTTGCTTTTGAATTTCTGTCAAGAAAATCTGGTGATCTATACTGAAGTTTTCATAACTTACCCACCTTTGAATTGGATTTCGAACCCTGGCCGACTTTCTAATATCGGCCCATGGAGAGATGTGACAATTTGATTTTCATAAGGTTGTTGATCCTGTTGTTCAGTTTCCATTTGATTTAATCTTGACCTTCTTTGGTATACCATACCATCTTTATATCAAACAGGACGTGCCTCCACATTTGATCATGCATAATTTTATGCATATTCTTTACACGTTTATGTGCATGATTAAGTTCGAAAAGTGACTAATAATGCTTGTTTGTTAGGAGATTTACTAATTTTAATTAAAAAGAAAAATGAGCAAATCTGTGCCCATTTGAGTTTTTCTTTAGTAAAGTGCAACAAGTTTTTAGAAAATAGTTTTTGAAAATGAAGGTATTTTGAATTTCTTAAAAATTTGTGGGGTTGTTAGAAAATATATATTTTTAGACTCTAACCCTAGTTTTCTCTTTAAATAGAATTAAGAGAGAAGAGGGGGTGTCTTTCTCTTCTTGAGATTCATGCCCCCTCCTCCCTCTCTCTCTCTTCTCTCTCTCCTCCAGCCGGCTTCCTGCCCCTTTCTTCTTCTTCTTCTTCTTCTTCTTCTTTTCTGCTTGCGCTTGTCGTCGTTGGTTTCTTCTTGTCCCCATTATCGGAGGCACATGCAAGATCGGAGAAAGGCCACTTCTTCTCAACCCGTCCGTCGGAGACAAACCGCAAGGTAAGTCTCTTCTCCCTCAGTTCTTTAGTTTAAATCTATATTATGGGAGCGAATATATAAAATCGCGTATTAGCATTGCATATAATATAGGGTATTTTCTGCAGTTTTATTGCATGTAGAATAGCGTAATTTTTATTTCAAGAATCATATATTTAGTTTTTCTTTCATAGTGTAAGACGTTTTAATTTTTCTTTGAATACACGTTGCTGGGGGTTTGACTTGCGTGAGAGCAGGATCAGAACTGTCAGTGTTGACAGATCTGGTCGCTCAATTGAGTGATGCTATACTGATCCGATCGGATCCTGATCACATCCGAATAGGTGCAGCAGCCTTCTTTTATCTAGCATTGAGCGAGTTTGGTGGATCTGTGCATACAAGACACTGCATATCAATTTTTTTTATCAGATCCATTGCCACAGTAGATTTGATCAAGCATATAAAAAACGCAGATTGGCTAGGCTGAAACGCGTGATTTTTAAAGCACGCACATCAGCGTGATTTCAGATCACACGTCCAGTCTGTTTACGCAGTTTTCATGAGCCAGACATGCAGTCGTTGATCAAGATTCAGATCAGACCCGAAAATCTGATTTGTTGAAATCAGTGCATGCATGCTATATCGATTTTTATATGCTGTTTTTTTAGCAGATCAAAAGCAAACTCCACCTCTGTTGTATCACGTCTAGCGTGAGCTGCAGATCACGATCTTCATTTGACCAGATCAGCCGGCACTCTTAGCAGATTGTTAGTTCAGCAGAGCATGCACACGCGTGTGAGCACACTCCATGTTATCAGAGTCATTCACGCTGATCACGACTTTTTTTAGAACCCACAGAATGTGAGTTTTGTTCATTTAGGCTGTCTTGAAATTTGTTAGTTCTATTAGTTGAATCTTTCATTGCAGTATAGATTAGGTTTTCGGCTTCCTTTGTGTAGTTAGATTGTCTTACGTTCTTTACTCGGTGTTAGTTAGTGAGATTGTTCCAATAAATTGTCTTGTAGTTAGTTAGTAGTTTAATACCTCTTAGTTTAGGAGATAGATTCTTTTGTTTTGCTACATAGTTAGTAGTTAATTTATTTTTATACTTGTTATAGTTAGAATTGATTTAGTTTATTCTTTGCAACTAACTTTCATTGTGCTAGAAATTGCATCCATTTTGTTTTCCTTGTTTTGGGTTTTTCTTTTTTTTTTATGTTTTGCAGACGGTTTCTTTTGAAAGATAAGAGCGTGTTAGCGAAAGGCCGTACACGCTTTACGAAAAGAATGCTAGATCGTGAGGAAAAGAATCCATGCAGATTTTTTCCTTTATTTTTATTTTTTTTAGGCTAGAGTGCCATTTATTTTAAGTTAAATTGTAATAAGGCCTTTTATTTTTTAGCCCTCTCCAGAGGGTAACTCTTTTAATTAGTTAATTATTCTTTTTATTTTATTGAAAGGCAATAAAGATTGTAATTGTTTGGGGTACAAAAGTTGTTAAACCCGTTCCCTGAGTTCGACCCGGACTTCACCATTTGTGTGAGCCGATTTTTATAATTTGATGCATGGTTTACACGAATGATTTTATTGAAAAACATCTTTTAAAAATGCTTTATTAAAAAAGTTGCATCAGTATTCTCTGTACTTGAGGTGACACCATCAATATTAACTGGATTATCACTAATATCTCCTGTATTTTGCTAAGTTGAATCAGGTGATATAAAGTCTTAAAGTATTCGATCACCATTGGCAAAAAGATCATTGCTCAACCAGGGCTTTAGTATTCTTTCTCTTGAATATCACTTTCAAGATTTCTAGCAATGGGCTGAAATGATAATTCATCAAAAACAACATTTCTGGAAACACGAATGCACTTTTTGTTGATATCAAAACACCTATAACCTTTGTGATAATCAGAATATCCAATAAATTTACAAATGTTAGCCTTTGGGTCAAATTTGCTTCTAAGACTATCATTAATATTAACACAACAAGTGCAGCCATAAGCTCGAAAACAGTTATAATCAGGATACTTTCTATATAAGACATATAATGGAGAATTGAAGTCAAGTAGTTTCATTGGAAGACAATTTATAACATATATTGTTGAATGAAAGGCCTTTGTCCATAACCAAAGGGGAACTTTTCCTTCGTGCATCATTGTCAAAGCACTCTCAAGTATATGGCGTTGCTTTCTCTTAGCAATCCCATTTTGTTGAGGGGTATAAGGGCATGAAACCCTTCGTGTAATTCCGTTATGCTAGAAATAGTCTACAAATTCCTTCGATGAATACTAGCCGCCTCCATTACTTTGGAAGTTAATAATAGAAGCAGCAAAATGATTTTTGACGATGATATGGAACTTACGAAATATTTGGAATACTTCAAGTTTATGTTTCATGAAATAGATCCACGTAAACCTAGAGTAATCATCAATGAAGGTAACATAATATCGAGAGCCAAAAGAAGAACTAACAAGAGCAGGCCCCCAAACATCAGAATAAACAATCTCAAACAATTTAGAGGCTCTTTTATTAAGAATATTAAAAGGTAAAACATGACTTTTTTACAGTTGGCAACTAGGACAAAGAGAATCAATAATTTCAAAACTAAGACTTTGTTTAGGAATTAAATTGTCTAAAACTAACTTTTCAATAAAAGGACGACTACAATGAGCTAACCGATTATGCCAAACATTTAGCTTTTTTTTTGGATAAGAAACAAGATTCAGAAACAATCTTCATTGCAAGGGCGGTCAATACTTGAGAAGGTCGTTCTCTAAAGATGTACATGTTACCAACACGTTCTCCCTCAGCGAACGTCTTCTTCATGTAAAGATCCTTGACATATATAGAAAGAGTAAAAATAACACAAAGATTAGAATGATCGACAAGTTTGGAAACAAAAACAAGGTTCTTTGTAATATTGGGAACTAATAAAACATTAGATAGATTAAGAGTATTAAAATGGGAAAGAGGTATGGAAGAATTTCCAATATGTGATATTAGATGGCGAGTATCATCTCCTATAATTATACTACACTTTCCAAAATAAGGAACCAACATAGAAAGCTTACCCTCATCTCCTGTGATATGGCTAGCAACTCCAGAATCAATATACCAAACTCTTTGATCATTCTGCTTCAAATTCAACCCAGAAATTGCTGCTAGAAGTAAAAATTTAGATCAGGTTTTGATTGTGACGGTCAGTCACTCACTTGTTGTCCTTTATTGTTTTGAATTCTGTTTTGAGTCTTTTGACCAAAAAACTGATTATTTTGTTTGTTGTACCAGCAGTGAACTTTAATATGTTCAGGCCTTTTACAGAGGAAACAAGTGGGTGGACCACGTCCCTGGGGTAACGAGCTGCGACTACCCTGGGGTCCTGCAAAAGATGGTACATCAAGAAGAGGTAACAAACGGCGATCTTCATTGCCTCCCTGGTTCCCTGCACGACCACGACCTCTATTTCATATCCATCCTCCCCATAATCTTCCACGGTTGACATTAGTACAGAGGACTTCATAAGATTTTGTATTAACATTCTCATCCATCATCATCTTCAGGATATTCTCATATCCAAGAAGCTTGGCTTTCGTAACATCCAACTTGGGTAACTCATCATGCCCTTGTAGAGTAGTGGAGATGATATGATATTCTGGACCAAGGCCAATAATAAATTGTTCCACAATCTCTTTTTCAGGTATGTCTGCACCCACTAACGCAAGCTGGTCTGTAATATGTTTCATCTTGTTGAAGTATTCTATAATGCTCATTGTTCCTTTCTTCAGGCCATGAAACTGTCTTCAGAGATTCATGATGTGTGCCTCAGAAATTTGAGAATATGTATGGGCAAGGTGCGCCCATAACTGTCCAGCAGTGCAGTTATCAGGAATTCCAAAAAGTACCCCCCTGCGACAATGTTGATGTAATGTATGCAACAAGGGCTTGATCCCTTTTCATCCACAGAATATATTATGTATTCCGAATTGTAGTGGTAGACACCACAACCCCTTTCTCATATTGTTGTTCCTGGATCACATTTTGAGGTGGGATCGAAATTGATCCATCAAGGTGACCTAAAAGATCATGACTCCGAATGAAAGGAATTATTTGGCGTTTCCAGGTGAGAAAATTAGAATTTGTTAACTTTTCATACACAAGTTGGCCAAGGAAATTGGCAGATAAAAGATTAGAAGTGGAATCCATGAGTGAAGAATGCAGGGAAATAAAACAAGATCAAAGAATACAACAGGAATTTCAATATGTTGACGTCAGATCAAACAGTTTTTTTTACGTCGGATCTGATCGAAAATAAGGAACGATTCCTGAATCTAATTCAAATCTGATTGTCGACAGTTCTGAATCAGTTTTCTTCAACAAATATTGTAAATTTTAATTCAGATCTGATTGACATCAGATATGATCAACAACGAATACCGATCTTGAATCTTGATTCAGATCTGATCAACCACAAATGTCGATCTTTGAAGAAAGAGGAGGAAGAAGAAACCAAGAACAAAAGGAAGAAATAAGATCTGAGAAGAAATAAGAAGGAAGAGGAACCGACAGGAAGAAATAAAAGAAGAAGAGGGAGAGACAAAGATCAAATGATCAATTTAGTCACCTTTGACGAAGCAATAGCGATCCCGATCAAGTATGCTCTGATACCATATTAGAAATCAGATTTGGGTTGAGCCTCAAACACGTTAACCAAGAAAAGAAGAGGAGAGAAGAAGAATTAAGGCTGCAGCTTTCCCAAGTTGAGTCTCTTTTCTTAACGTGGGTTCTATTGGTTACAAAGACTTATAGTACAACCAATTTTACATTAGGACAATAATACCCTTAAACAAATAAAACATACAAGAGAGTGGAAAAGGGTAATACGGTCCAGCACACATAGAAAGGAAAATACAAATATCGGACCAGATCTGGTCCAGAATCATCACACTCTGACAGGATATATATAAGGTCGACTTAAACATGAAGAAAAAGAGGAAAATTATCTAACCTCTGGCCTTTGACTACATAAAAGACACAAAGGAGGCTAAACCTAAACCTAAAAAATCATAAAAATGCTCTCTTAAGACATTATACATGCATGATATATACATGCATGATACATATTCAAGTATAATCTTCACAGTGCAAAAGTTCAACTGACATCTGCCTCCATGATGAAAGTCAAAAACACAAGAAAACTGAAAGACGGCAACATTTAAATAAATATTTCACCAACAGTAATCAATCTAAATAGACATAGCTGAAATATTAAACTTACTAGGCATCTCAGGGATGAAGAAATACAATAAATCTAGCAACTTTTTTATGAGGTTCAAAGTTGGTCCTTTCATGCATAAAGAAGTGCAATGATAAATATTATCTTCCAATAGGGAACAAAAACATAATCATACTCACCAACTTTTTCAAATTGCTTAACTCGCTCTTTTATTTGAGATACTGTGAGTGGAGGTTTATCTGCATTGATGGCAGAGATCTCAAAGCATGGATAGCAATCAATAAACATGCTGCAAAATAAATAATATCAAGTGACAAAGAAGCAAAGCAAAGATTCCAGTAACATTTGCCCTCATAGGCAAACTGGTCACTAATCATTCCTCTAGCTTAATAGCAATTATGTGATTAGACAATCAAAATTAGCTCAAGAAAATCAAACTGAAGTAGTCATAATGATAAAGTTCGGTAGAAAAGGTGCATTAAAGGAGTGACATAAATGTCAGAGAGTCAACAACAACAAGAAAACTAAAGACCGAGAATAATCCAAAAGTTCA
The DNA here is from genome assembly GCF_984573655.1 of Nuphar pumila. Lineage (NCBI taxonomy): Eukaryota > Viridiplantae > Streptophyta > Magnoliopsida > Nymphaeales > Nymphaeaceae > Nuphar > Nuphar pumila. The sequence continues at coordinate 138,832,891 of NC_143250.1, read as the reverse complement.
TCAATTAATAACTATCGATGAATTTCCCATAAAAATACCGAGAATAATCCTTTATTTTGTTCTGAAAAATCCAGAAAATCTGCGGACTTTACACAAATAGATCTCAATCTAACAAATACAAATTGGTCTCTAAAGAACTTACAAAGAATATAAAAAGTAAAAATTTTATTAATCACAAATGCATACAAGATGCATGCTGAAAACGAGGCATTGCCCTTATATTATACAAGCCAAGAGAGCTAACCACTTAGGGTGCTCTAACGGCTAAACTCACCATTAGGACACCCTAACAGTTAGTCTAACCCAATGGCTAGCCTAGCTAGCCTGAATCAGAAGAATATCCTTGCAGGCAAAAGATACAGCAAACCAAATAAAAATTCAAAAGAAATAAGAAATACAAAAATAAAAGGAATCTTAATAAGAAAAACAAAAGAAACAAAAAACACCTAAACTAACCTAATGTATGCACACCTAAACTAGTCTAATGTGTTGTACATTCTAACACTGACCACTGACAATCACAAATCAGTAGTTGGATGCAAGGGATTGCGTTTCACACGCCAGATTTTTTTATATATGATATGTGTGTGTTTCGGGTATTAAGGGCCCTACATAGCCCAAACAGACAAATATCAGGGTCGGGTTTGACCGGAAACTAACTGGGCTTGGGAGAAAAGATGCTACCCAAGCCCAACCAATAGCAGGTTGAGGGCCCAAAAGCCCATTAGCTGCCCAACCCAATGTCCACCCTTACATTGAAAGGAAACCTTTTAGACATATATGGTCAGGAAAAAATAAAGATGCCAAGGATTCATTGCCTTGAAGCTACTTCCAAAAGATTGATATGTCCTTCATGCAAGGGATTGAATGAGCCTGATAATATAATCTTTCTCTCTGAGTTTGAATCATTTTTCTCTGCAAGATCAAATTTCTTAGTTTTAATACAAAATAAATGGTGATAATGAAATGCTTAATATAATTCACCATACTGCTCATAAATGGGTAGACTTTCATGCATATCTGTCCTTCTAAAAGTTGTTGTAATTCTTCATCCTCGTTGAAAACTTTTTCACATTCATAAGGCACTTCAGATTCTGTTAACATTGAGATAGGTGGAGTTGTTGCCATGCAAGCATCTGCCATTGCCTAAATAAAGAACATAAGATAAATGAATTAATCTATGGCAATCAGTAGAAATAAACCTCTAAATACAACACCAGCTAAGTAACATGAAATACCATTGGAAAACACAGAAAAGAATAGTAGACAAAGACATCATGCCTGAGAAGACCAGAAAATATATTAAACAATAGCACATGAAGAGAAAAGGTGAAAATGATGATGATATTTCAATATTTGTCATTGGTTGAGTATTCATATTATAGTTCATAATTGTACAGAGGATTCAGAAAAGACTATCAAAGAAGACATGATATCTGTAGGTTTATATAAATTATCTCATAAATGTGGGACAAAATATACTCTACATGATCAATCACTAGTCAAAGTTAGCATATCATACGTTTATTCCCGTATGTGACAGTTTACTGATGATATCAACATTTTGCATGCATACCGTACACAATATAAACCATGTAAATAATTGCACATTATATATATGTGTGTGTGTGTGTGTGTGTCTGTATAGGGAAGAGTGACCGTCCAACCAAATGAAGGTACAAACATATGTCACATAGGTGCGGGTGCGGGTGCGGGTGCAGCCCTTTAAAAAAACTTGGGTGCAGGGAGAGTGTGTGTGTGTGTGTGTGTGTATATATATAGAGAGAGAGAGAGAGAGACTTGATTGGGGTTAACTGAATCGACTTTTGGATAGAAATGGACCTCAGTGTGGTGGACTTCACCTAACACAAAGGAAGTTGTGTCCAAGTGTCGCACCCGCCTGGCTGAGGGTGCGGTGCCCTATTAGAAGAGTCTGCGTGACACAGGTACAAACCATCCAAATCACTTTGAAAAAACGATTTTAAAAGTGCTTTTTTGGCAAAGATGACCATACAGATGCAATCTCCATGGTCAAAAACCTAAGAACCAGCTCTTATAGAAAAAAAAAAGTTTGATGTGCATGTAGGATTTTATAAGGTGTTAAAAATTAACGGATTGAAATTTTTGAAGTATTTTGATCATAAAAATTCAATCTATGCATAAAAAAAAGTTTGCAATAAGAGTCAGTTCTTATGTTTTTTTATCATGAAAATCACATCCGTGGTTGGATTTGCCAATAAAATGCTTTTGAATATGATTTTTTAAAGTGGCTTGAACGGTTTGTACCTTCCTTTGGTTGGACGGTCCCCCTTCCCTAAATATATAGATATATATATAGGAAAACTGGAATATGTTTGTTGGTATGAATCGAGATTTTCATAGATTTTTTGCAAATTTAACCTTGCAGATGCATTCAACGTCATCCATTTGCTAGGAATAGACTCTTGGATCATCGTAGTCGGATCAAGAAATGTGATTTTTTATGCATGAATATTTATGAAATTTCTAAGCCGTTGTAAAAGATCCTTCTTATACATTGTAATTGGATGATCCAAGAGTCTATTTCTATAAAACCAAGTGTATAACATCCGTATGGTAAAAATTTTGAAAAAAAGTAAAAAAAAAACTATGAAAATCTTGGTTCATACCAGTAAACATATTTGTTTGGTAAACATATTTTAGTTACCCTATATATATAATATCAGTGATATTTTGAAAATATCACAAAAAATACCAATATTTTAAGGTAGCCAATATTAAAGGGAATATCTCGCGATATTTTCAAAATATCGTGATAATATCACAATATTTTTGGGGAAAAACTCTTTATTTATATTTTAAGTTTGCATTTCCTATTTTTTTTGTTTCTTTTATATTTTTAGAACCTTTAAAACTTGTTTCTTTATATTTTTGGAAGAAAATAATGTAAAACTTATGATTTTCTTATCTTTTTGGTTAATATTTATACTTTTCAATTTTTTAAACTCCCAAGATTTTTAAACTTTTGAAAATCTCTCTGAGAAATGCCCTCGCTGAGATAATACCTTGAATGATATAGGTGACTATGACATATATATAGGGTAATACATTCGTGCTAAATGGGCACAGTGCTAAATGAAACATGCTATTGGATTTTCAGGGTTTTTTTGAAATTTTGACCATACAAATGTGACATATATGCTTGTTTTTATAGGAATCAGTTCTTGGAGCATTTGATTAGGATGCATGGATAGGTTTTTATAAGGTCTAAAAAATCAACGGCATACAATTTTCATAAATTTTCGAGGCTCCAAATACCATTTTTTCCATCTAAAATGCATGATCCAAGTGCCGATTTCTAGAAAATCAATCGCGATGAACACATCTGTATGGTCAGAATTTCAAAAAACACCGAAAATCCAATAAAATGATTCACTTAGCACCGTTCCATATTTAGCATGGATGTATTACCCTATATATATATATATATATATATAGATTTCCTAAAAGTATGGAGTACAGCATGATAATTTATTCATCAAAACACAAACTAATAACAAATGGCCTCAAGTTCCACTAGTTTTGAAAAATCATTAAATCATGTCTCTTGAAGATTTTTTGAAAGTGTCAAGCCCAGCTCTTGAAGCTACTTGCAGCCTTCACATGGTTATTTTTAGCCTACATAATACAAGTCTTCCAATATATCCAGTTGGATGCATGTAAAACCCTATGCATGATATGTATGAAACTGATTTAACATTTCCAACCTGTGAACTTAAGAGGTAGATCAACCTTATCTTGTTCTCATCTTCACAACTGAACTGAATGCTAGTCAGAATTTAGGCTAGGCTATTGAGTCCACTCTTTTCAGTAAAGCATGCTATTTTACTTTATCATTTGAATCTAACTTATAGGCCCTATCATTTGAATCTAACTTACAGGCTCCTACATGATATAATGATTGCATCATTTGATATTTCCCATCCATGAACTTAAGCAAGAGGTACAACACTAGATACGGTTCTCATCTTCTCAATTGAATTGAACAGCCTAATGGCAATGTAGTCCAGTTGTTTACTCTTTCCTAGAAGATGTGCTGTTTTATGTTACTATTAAATACATTTTGTAGACACTTTTAGAACAAAGAAATTATCCCCTCTGGTTTTTATAATCACAAAGTCCAACATATATGCTATGCTTGACTCCTTTGTGTTCATCATCAATGTTACATAGTCACATGTGTCAATATCAACTATATCTCAGCAAGGCAAAATCTCTGAATACTACAGGTTTTATGTCTCAGGTAATTCTTAGCATTCAAATCTCCTTGAGCTACCATATATAGTACAAAACACTCAATTGCAATAAAAAGCAGTGGGTTCCCAAGAAAAATAATAGCCGATAATTTGTAGATTTGAATATCATAAGGAAAACAGCACAACAGCTTTGACAATTTACAACCCTCTCTGCAAACACTAGTATGCCAGAAAGTAGATTCGTGTTTGTAAATTGAAGAAAAGTTATATGGCTATGATGCAACATAATTTATACACCGTTTATTTAGAGTTGGATGATATAAAGTACTTCATGTGCAAAGAGATGAAACCAAACATAAAAGATTAAAAAAAAAGAAACATACCGACAGTACAAAACAACTTGAAACCTTATCCTCTTGTTCTCGATCTCTTAAGCCCTAAATAAACAACAAAAAAGTTACCCACCAGAAAAAATATCAAAAAACATGGAAATCTAGTGCAATTTCCATCTCCAAAAAATAGTACACACAGCAGAGCACATGTTGTAAACCTTTGATAAGGTGACCTCAGATAACCAAAGTCGGCTAGAAGTTCTAGTTGACAAGTAAAACCTGTATACCAAAATCACATAAACAACACTTCCAACAAAGCATTTAATTCTTTATTTACAACAAAGCATGCCCAAGAATATATATGACAATGTGAAAAAGTAAAAATCTAACTTGAAATTTTGAACTAAAAAGTATATGACAAATAACACAAATTGACCATCATAGTCATTGAAGATATATCACCATCAACAGGCATTGTTAGCCGAGGCTTTATTCTTTTAAGCTATATAGTAGTTTTTTCTTCACAAGGGTCTTCTCTATGGGGTAAAGCTATTCATAAACAAACTGCACTTTTGTTTGAACTCCATGAATGAACAATAATGCCAATATGAAAATTGATGATAAAAGGGCTAGCGTCTCAAAACAGATCACAGCATCACAAGCATGAATGAATATATATATAAACCAACATTAGCTTATGTATTCTCTCTTTTCACTATGGGTACAAAAAAAGAAATTTTGGAATATATATGAACATCATGTAAACCAACATTAGCTTATGTATTCTCTCTTTTCACTATGGGTACAAAAAAAGAAATTTTGGAAAACAATCACGTCTTTCTTAGGAAACAAACTGTAAAAGTTACCTATGATCTCCACGCTTCAGATGGACACCAACCAAAGAACCTGTAAAACCCAAACCTATAACTGGGGCACCTGTTCAACAATGACTAGAAAATTTTGCATCAGACCAAACAAGCTATAAAAGCAAGAAACCAATTACAGAGAATTAAAGAGTTCAACTGCACAAAAGACTGAAATAGTGACGAGCTCATTGTTCACAAAACCTTTTAAGGAATATGTGTGCATGCATGGAAAATGAAGGTATGAACAATGGTAAAGCAGATTCTAGGTTTTTTTTCTAAAAGAAATTTTCAACCACATTTTAGTTCAATGATGGCCAAATTAACAAGATTTTAACACAATCTATTCCTTCTAGATTTGACAATTTTGTTCAACTACGTGAATGTTATCTCGTCACATGACTTTCCACGCATGGAAATATCTATTAGAGACTCTATAGTAGTCACCTGCCACCTGTTGGCTCTGATGAAATCCTGTTCATTTTCCATTATCAATTATCTCATGGCATTATCCACGTTGTTTTTCAACCTTCTTGAACTTTCTCTGGGACCTTTAAATCATCAAAGAAAATATTGTTTGATGTTTCATTAGATAATTAGTTCAGCCAAGAAAACATACTTCAGATCATATGCATGGAAAGATGCAGTAATTTTTAAATCATATCACATCCTATTATGTAGTCGTGCCTAGCTATTAAAAATAGAAAATCATGAGTGCATTCATGTGTCTTTAACTAAGCCGGTCATTAGAAATAACAACTGCATGAATGTTTTTCCCTTTGTTTAGAAATAGAAACTATAAGTCAAAATGAAAATGGTTTCAAGAGCATAAACAAATCATCAAGGAGATCAATTAAGTTTTGGATGATAGAAGTTACATCAGAAGATCATCTGTGTGAAGAGTAACAACCATGAGTTAACCATAGTGTATCAAAAACATGTATATGATCTTTAAGCCTTTCATGTCCACATCATTCTATATGCATAACCTGTCTTTGAAAGTCGCATTCCACGATTATATGCCAATAACGCCAATTCTTCTGCAGTCTGTCTACTAGCAAAATGTGTAGGAACCTACAACAGAGATTGAAAATGCCAATGCATGTCGTGAAAGCAGAAGAGTTAAATAAGAATGAGATTACTTCATTAGTTTTCCTAAGAATTATCCAGAAGAAGGATTAAGAAATGCATATAAGCTGATAACACAACCATAATAGTAGATATATCCAATATATATACATCAACTAGGGAAATTTATAGCCTAAAACTTCACATTTTTTCTCCTATGAACTGCAACACAATAGCGATAAGAAATGGATAAGGAAACTAAAGACAACAACAAAAAATCATTTCAAAAGAGCTTAAAGAGTGACAAAACTTGATTTTCAGCATGTTATGAGTTGAAAAAAAAGTAAACATATCAGTTACGACAATTAAGCATTTGTTACTATTAATATTGCATTTAAAGTAACAGATGACAACTGTGTTAAATATGCAATATTCTCCAGTCAGCAGCAGCTTTTGTCAGCATGATGTTGACACAGATACAAGTCACATCTTAGCAAGATGTTATGGATTGTCAGAAACCAACACATAACTTCAGCATATCAATATCAAGAGCAACTTTGTGCCTTCACATTCATCATTAGAGGCATAGCCAGCAGTTTACAATCAGAATGGTAACCAATGGTTCACCAATATTTGACAGAAATTAAACAACTTGGTCTGCAATGGGGAAATTGATTTTGCATCAATCTAGCCAACATTAAGGTTGAGTTATTGGGACTTACCAAAGGAAAATTGGTTGAGAGCAGTCATATATTGCAACATAATTAAGTTGATCAACAAGTTTGATAGACTTATCCGAACTCGAAAGGACCAATCCGTCTCTTTTATTAAGATAAGTAGGAGGCTAATGAGTAATCACCCATATAAATTATAATCACATTACACAAGTGAAGTAGAATTTCTTTAACCTATACAAGTTCAGGAACACGGTTTAGGTCTCAAATGGTACTAAGTCTCAGAAAAGTTGTTTAACCATAGGACAACTCATCCATACAAAAGTTTATTTAGGTTAAAGATTTGAAAGGTTTGGCACCTCGATGTTGGTTCTCCACCACCTACAACAGTAGTATGTCCAAAGGGTTTGGTTGTTCACCCATTAAACCAGTAAGTGAGCTGGTTCAGAATGTCATGAGATAATTCAGTCCATATTTGATGTGGGCATTAGATCACTGAGCTTCTTCAACTATGAGCGAGCTTTCATGATATAGTTTAAATTATTTCACATGTGATCTACTTGTGAATATGGTTCTTATCTATGCCTGATTAGAAACATACCTCAACCTAACCTGGCCATATCCATCTTGCTCAACTTAGACTAACTTGAAATTTTAGTCAAAAAACTTGATTGTAGTTCAAATGTTGTACAGTATGGATAAAGTCCTATTACCAATGGCTAATCTTTGGGTCTCACTCAATGTTGTAAGTATTGTAATGTATCATACGAAACGTATCATTACTATGGGAAATAACGATACAATACACACTCGTATCGCAATATGAGTGTGTATCGTATTCGTATTGGATGCATTGTACGATACACCCCTTGCATCATACTGTATCGAATGATACATAGTGTATTGTTTGTAACTTCCTCATTTGTGTAGAGGCCATTAGAGGGGTATCCACGCATCCTAGCGTTGGGGAACGACTCAACACACTATTGATAGATCGAAGAAACAAAAATGGGAAGAAGAGAAAGAAATCAACCACACAAAGAACAAGGATTTTACATGGTTCGACAAGAGTTGCCTACGTCCACGGCCGCACTGAGATCCACTATTAAGATTGAGATACGCACGCACCTTACAAAAGACGGGTTGCCCTCTTTAAATACAAGGAGTCTAGGGCAACCTATTTTGGGTAAATTTACAAAACTATCTTCCAAAAATTCTTGTTGAGCCCCCGAACCCCCACCTTACGGGCGGGGAGCATTGCCCCCGTGCAACCCCTTACCAACTTACTGCAAAGTTGGATCCGCGAAAATTAGGAATTTATATCAAGGTAGAAATCAAGCTTGAAACTCTTTCAATACCTAGGAGTTGTGAGAGCGATTTGGGGGCCGATCTGTGTATGAGGAAGAGGGTTTTTGCGGTTTCTCAAGTAAGAGTGCAATTTCACCATGTTTTAACTCAAGAAAGTGGGTTAAGGTAAAAAATCTTGATTTTTTGCTTTTTATTGATTTTTTTTTGGGGGAAGATGGAATGAGATGATTCGGCATGGCAATGAAGCACTCAAGTAATGAGTGAAAACCAATTGAAAATCGAGTGCAACTATTACCATAATATTTTTTCAGGTGGTATCTCTCAGTTGAAGCATCATTTATCTGGAACACATCACAATGTTGACCCCTACATGTCAAAGAATTTTCTGGATGTCGTGAAATGGCAATGTCAGCAATTACTCACTGGTATGAGAGAAAAAAGACAAGAAAAAGTGATGAGTAAGGCAGAAATGGAGTAGGCGTAGTCCTAGGAGGACGTGTATGACGAAGATGAGACATAAAAGTTTCATATATGATTTTATAGTTGTATTTTGTGCAATTCATCATTGTTTCATGTGTTGTGATTTTTTTAGAATTTTTGCTGAGTTTTTATGATTTTTTTTTACAAATTTAAAAAAAAATATTAAAAATTTATGATTTTTTATGATACGATACAATACAATATGTATCTTATTTTGGGCTCGACCGATACAGGTAACGATACGATACTTACAACCTTGGTCTCCTTGTCCTAACAATAGGCCACTAAAGTTGGATCATGATAATAGCTGATTGTTAATGACACTTAGGGCACCAGTGATCAAATAAGTGTTACGAACTTAGGAGACATGAATGCATGCTGATGGTTATACGTTGCATAATAAGTTGCCATATATTATGAGAAAACCTATGTCACAGGGACTCAGCTAGCAGGGTGTCGCACCCGCGTCGACGCGACTCGACGCGGGTACGGGTGCGGCATCGGGTGCGGTCAACCCGACCCTGGGTGTGTTGACCGCACCCAGGGTCATTTTGGTCCATTTTTTTGTTTTTTGTTTTTTTTTTTTAAATTGCCCTATGAAATGGGCTGCGGATGTTCCATTTTTTTTTTGTTTTTTTTTTTAAAAATTGCCCTATGAAATGGGCTGCGGAATTTAAAAAAAAAATCTGGGGGGGGGGGGCGCGGCCCCCCCTGGACCCCGCCCGCTGACCGCGCAGCGGGACCCGCGCCGGGGGGAACCCCCGGACCCCCTATATATATATATATATATATATATATATATATATATATATATATTTACATTTTTTCCCCTGCCGCACCCCCGCACCCGGGTTTTTTGGAAGTGCCGAATCCCCGCACCCGCACCCATGTGACATAGGAGAAAACCCTATCGTGTACACCAGGCAGTAGCTAGTGAACTTTAATATGTACAGCAGATGGTCACATTCAATCAAACTTTTAGGTGTTGAAAGTACAGCTTGCAACTTAACCATTGGATCTCAATGTCATTTCATGTCATAGACTTGAGTAGATCATGCTTGGAAAGATCAAAAATTAGGTTGATGTTTCCATTATGATAGACATCTCTTGTAATTGTATCCTTCTATATATCACGCAAGCTTCAATGAAAAATGTGAATTCACTAGATACCCTAACTAGCTTGGCCTAGATGATGCAATTGATGTAAAATTCCAGTCTGCTTCTATTTTAGGGGACTAGCCCATCTAAAACAAGACTATTTCCCCTGGGTTGTTCTTTATTTCATTAGTGGAACTTACCAACACCTAACTAGAGACATCCCCAACACTCGAATACCATCATAAGAAATAAAAACAACCATCATAAACAATAACTATAGCAGGCAACTACATACTAAATTTTGAAGAGAGAAAAAAATGAATTATACCCTGCCCTTTATGAGCAACACGACTTTGTAACATCTAAAAATAACAAAATAACAGTGACAATGATGATGCAGAACTAACCATTATTTATTCTATCACCAAATAAAGAACAGCTACTCTTGAAATTAATAACCACAACAACATTACCAGCACATGAAGAATGCCTACTCCTGAAACAACCAGCATCAGCAAAGGATGTCAAACCATGAAGCATAAAAAATAAAAACTACCACTACCAAAAAATGCCATGTTCCGCAACCAAATGAATATTTCCAGGAGAAAACCAACCAAATATGAACATTGGACAGGTGGTTCATCAATAGGCATGCAAAACCACGAAGCATGAAATTCAATAAGACCAACATAGAAACTCAAACTACCAACATTGTAAAATCGCATATTATGCAATCAAATGTGATATTTCCAGTAGAAACTATCCAATATGAACATTTGGCAAGCGGGTCATCAAAAGATGAACAACTACACACCTTCCCCAACAATTGAGCCATCGAAACACGAGAGTAGGGAACAAGAATCTCAAGGACGGTGTTTGATGCCCCTGGCACAGTCATGAGCCACCCAAGCACCTATATTCAACAAAACCAACAAAAAATGATGGATACACCAAAAAAAAAGAAAGAAATGGGTGACAGATTAAAAGAAGAGATGGGGATGGTGGTGTCACCTGAGAGGCACCGCCCGCTATGTAGAGGACAGCTTGTGCAGGGCTTGCATGGATTGCCTCTACGATGGTGCGCAGTGCCCCATCCATGCATACGACGGTTAGCTTGGTTCCGCAATTTTGCTACACAAATGGAAATCATCAGGTTCAGTACAAAGCACAGGTGTAAACGGATCGGATACAAGTAGAATCATGTTAAATTTCAAACCAAAATGCATAGAATAAAGAATCAGAGTTCATATCCAAATAAGATGGACCCGAAACATGTGGTAATATTGGTTCATCGATGAAGAAACTCATTGTTTAAAAGTTGAAAGTATATTTAAGTCAGGCTCAAGCTGACACTTTTAGAAAAGCCATTGTTTCAAAGCTGAAAGCAATAAGTTTTGATCTATAAATTTATAGATTGCAAATCAAATATTTTTAGTACTCATTTGTTATTGCATTATTTGATAGAAATTATGTATATAATATATTTTATTATTTAACAAGACTGTACGAGTTGTACAGAGCAAGCTCTTTGCAAACCCAACCCGAGCCAAATGGCAAGCATCTTGGTGCATTTCTTCGAACGCACGCATAAATGGTCAGCCGGCTAACGCACGCATAAATGGTCAGCCGATGCTGCAACACGCATATGCTGCTTGATCCAGTACACCAAAATCTGTGCTACCTTGACCACCGGAGACCCTTCCACACCCTTCTTCTCTGCCACAACGGCGATGCTTTCTCTCTCTCCCCCTACCGCTCTGATGAAGAACCTCGTCTGATTCAACGTGTCATCTCAATCACTTGGTTTCCTTGTAAAATAATATGAAATCTTTACATCTACAATTTTAAATTTTATTGGGTTATTCAGTCCATGGTTACCAGAAGTGCCTCCCTAGGAGAGGAATCGCCACGCTTCCGCCAAAAAGGGGGAAGAATGGGGGAACTCGCTTCCCATTTGTGGGAAGCGCGCTTCCCACTCGCATCCCTTTCATTTCCCAGACTTCCCACTAGTTTCCCCCTCTCTTCCCACACGTTTCCCCCTGTTTTTTGTGTTTTTCATGTTAATATTTTTTTTTTCCGCTGCCCACTCGTTTCTCCCTCATCTCCTTCACGTTTCCTTTTTCGCATTTCACACTCTTCCACAAATGCTTCCTAAATGAAACCCACTTCCGGCTTCATACTAGTTTTTAATACTCGTTTCCCGCTTTTGCTTCACGCATCGCTTCCAGTATCCATTCCCCTCCCTGGTAACTATGATTCAGTCAATACTTATTATACTTCCAAGCAGGAGATGATGGAAATGCGAAGGTTTTCTCCTGCAACTTTCCTAATTTCTCTGTGCCTACATTGGGACATGTATGAATGAAGCTCTCTTACTAGAAGGACTCTTGTGAAGATTTCTCCAAAAGAGATTCGAATAAAAAGATGAATGTCGCAACTATCGATGCATGAAGCCATACAGATATAAGAAAGAACCTTTTCAATTTACAAATATTTGAATGGGAATACAATCACTGAACCTATTTCATTCCCTCTCGAAGAGACCCAAAATCAGTATCAATTCCACCCACAGAGAACGAGTTGACGCACTTCCTCCCCAAAAGAAGGCAAGCATCAAAAGATCGAGAAATCCCCTTTTCAACCAAATCAACGAAAACCCAGATGGGCGGCAATGAAGATGCAGAAGATAATCAAGAACGGAAGAAACGACTACGGCAAAGGAAAACCAACAGAGTTCCGTTTTTCAATTACCTACCTCCAAATTGAAACCAGATTGACTGAACTAAATGCTTATCAATTGCAAACGAACAACGGAGATGTGCAATAGAACAGAACACAATCATCAGGCGCCTGAGAGAAGTGAAAAACGAACTCGAATTAATTAGTTAAATATATTTGCAAAAGGGAAGCAAGATTTAACAAAGGAGGGGAAGAAGGAAGACGAACTTGCCTTTGTGTCCACGACTGCCCACACACTAACGCATGTACCAACACACACAGCTTCAACGGGTCGGGTTTGTATCGGGCAGCCGGACCGACCCAAACCCAATTTCTTAGGTAGGAGTAGGGTGTCAACGGGTCGGGTTTGGTTCACACCCAGGTGAAACCAGACCTGGTCTCAATTTTCGGGTATGTATTGGGTCCGGACCCGGGTCTAATGGGATCCACATAAGACAAACCATACTTAAACCCGATAAGAACTATATTAACCAGACCTGGACCTTAATCGATACTCTGGTCCAAATAATATTTTTTATCATTTTTACATTGAAAATTTGGGTGCCTTTCGGGTCTGGGTCTGTTAGAAAATTTCATAAACTATACTCAGATTTATGTATTAATGGGACTTTCGAGTCCGGATCATAGTCTTAAACGGGTCTTCTTATTTATCACCATACCCGAACCCGATAGGGTTTGGTACGGGTTGGGTCCGGATAAACCCAACCCATTGACACCCCTAGGTATGGGCATGAAAACCACCGAGACCCAAATAATATTCGGGTCGAACAGAGTAATATGTGGGTCAGGTTTGGGTCATGATTTTTACTGGGTACCCGACCAAACCCGGGTTTTTTTGCGGGGTACACCACTATTTTGTACGTATTTTTAATAAAAACACATTTAAGAAATCATGTGGGTTAAGGTTTGAGATTTTATTTTTGTGACCTCGCAAAACCCGAACCCTCCAGTTGTTATTTGGGCAGATTTGGGTATATACTCTGATGGGTCGGGTATGCGACCTGTTGACAGCCCTACCAACACTAATTTATATTTTTATATGCACAAATGTATTTATAGAATATAATATAACAATATTATTCATGATATTTCCAAAATATTACCAATATTTGTTACTAAGCATGCTAAAGGCCTGTGTCATCATGATATTGTTACTGTCAATAAAATGCCCCAAAATGCACTATTTTCAAAATATCAACTACTTCAAAAAAGATCACATATTATTGCAATATTAACTCAAAAAATATTTTTATTTAGATTTTTATGCATTCTAATATTTATTTAAGATTTTTTTGAGAAAAACAAATTCTTAAAGCTACCACAAAGTTTTCCCAAGAACAAGACCTATAACATTGCAACAGACCATATTATTTAGGCAATATTGAAAAAATGTGGTTGAGATCTTTTCCACTGCAAATGCTAGTGCTGATAAGCCAAGGGATTTGCCTTCTTCGCTAGGGTTGACCATAGTTTTTGGCTTGACATGGAAGGACCACGGTTTTTTTTTTTATAACCCTAAACTGCACTATGTATAAAGACCTGGTCTCACTGGCTCAGCCTGCCATACTTGTCATGTCAAAGAAATAGATTTTACGAAAAATGATTGTACTGCAAGGGTAATTTGATGTGATTTCCTAAAAACTCTATAATTTTTTATATTCTCTTGATGTCCAAAATCTCAAATATCTCACATCTTTAAGACCTTTTTATCCTTTGCAACTGCGAATTTATGCAATTTCACAAGAAATTTGTATTGCCCATCGAATATGTCCAACACCCACTTAAATTCAGAAGCGCAGGTTTTTTTACGTGAATTTAGACCTCACGAACTTGCATAAATTTATTTACGAAATCTCGGTGAAACTGAAACCACCAAAATCGCAAATATCATACTCTTTCGCATATAATAAAAATATTTGTGAAACATCTTTTACAAATAACATACTTTTTCGCATATATCCTGAAATCACATAAATTTACATGTGAAACTTCACTTAAAGGGAACCAGCAAAATCACAAATATGCTACTTACATATTTGAAAATTTTTTATTATATATGATTTTTCTTAATAATTATGATTTTGTTAAATCATATATATATATATATATAAATTTTTGTTCTAGGGTTTCTTCTTCTCATTTGTGTCTATAAAGAACTTATTTGTAGAACCCTTATTGCGATTTCTGCATTTCGAGGATATCGCAGTATCATCCTTGTGATCAACTTCTCCATCTATAAGTTCGAAAGATGAGTTACATACAATATATATATGCATATCCCCATGTATATTTTATAGGAGGTTGTGGTATCATCCTTGTTGTCGACTTTCGTTTAGGGTTTACTATGTTTACGGTTTTTTTATAGAAATATATATTGATGTAGATTATTTATTATTGTTTACTTGTCCTTTATTTAATATTTAGTGTTCTTGTGTTGGTGTGATGGAGCTAGGGTTCATTGTACACAAGCATTAAAAGGACTAAAGTACACTATCATAATTGTTGTATACAGTTGATAATGGCATCTAAAATAGCTAAATTACACTACCGTAAGTCTGATTATACTAATTAAAAATCTATAGTGGTCTCCAAAAACATTATCTTTAAGGAATTTGCAGCTTTGATGTTTCATAAAATCGAATATACGACTTTGACCCTCCAGTATAGTTATTCTTCAAACAACCAAGAAATGTGGATAGATGTTGAAGAGGATGATGATGTAGAATCAATATTATTTAGTAGTGATGTTTACTTGAAAGTATGCAAAGTTAATGAAGGAGTAGTTAAATAAGTAGTTGATCCAATGTGAATCTCGTAGATAATGTGCATCTATCTCATGCACCATCTATCGATTTGCGTCCTTTGTCGATTATTCAACTGCCTCAAACAGTGGATGATATTAACGTTATGCTTGATCAATGGATCACTGTAAAGGATATGAAACCACGTGAGCAAAGAGGTGACATTAATCTTCATTGCAATAATTGGAATGACATGCAGCCTTTCCGAGCATACAACAATGCTAGGTACAAGTTGTAATTTCAATGTAATTTATGGTTGAAATGTAGGCGTGATAATGAATGTGATATTTTAATGGTTAATCTTGATTATTGAAAATATAGAAATGATGCATGCATGGAAGCAAATGAAGAGATAGATAAAAAAAATTTGAAGTAGTTGGTGTAATCGAACAGTCAATTAGTGATAGTAGTGATCATGTTGACATTGTAGAAGCGGATGATATCAATGATTGATGAGTATACCATGTCGATAGGAGAGGGTGAAAGCGATGCACCAATGACATTGGAGAATGTGAACCCTTGGTTCTCGTTCAATAGATTCTCATATAATAAAGAGCAATTGAAAAGCATTGGAGCAAAGAGATCTAATTTGCATGAACAATTGTGTAATGAAAGGATTAATAATTTTGAACAATTTCAATGGCTATCAACACACTCAAACGATCGAGAATTTGCTTTTGGCAAAAGGTTGAATGGTCTTTAGCACTGCCACGAGTTTTAAAAGATCATATGATAGGAATAACTATAAAGCAAAAATCTTAAAGCGCTGCAATAACAGAGTCATTGTCATATGCACGAGGAAAAACTCGCATGTGATGATTGATTTTCCTTAGAAGATTCATTGCACAAATGTACGCAAAGCTAATTTCTTTCAAGTGAAGAGGTATGATAGCGGGCATACAAGTGATGGATTACTAGGCAACCTAGTAGTGGAGAAAGTGTCTTCAAAATGAATTTTCAGTGTTATTTACAAACACATGCATGATAACCCGAAGATTACTCCAAGAAAAATCATGAATGACATTAGTCGTGAGAAAAGTGTAGAGGTTACTTATAAACAAGCATGGCGTGGACGAAAACATACTAAGATTGCATTATATATTTCATTTGAATAGTCCTTCAAAATGCTTTCTGCCTTTTTGGATCATCTGATGAATGCTAATCGAGGATCACTAGGGTATATTAAGATCGATAAAAAAGATTGATTTAAGTATATGTTCTTATCCTTTCAACCAAGCATCGATGAAATTTTTAAAGGATGCCCTCCAATTCTTATGATAGATCACACATTCCTAAAATGAAGATATGTGGTTATATTGTTGTTGACTCATAATATTGATCCTTGTGGTGAGATGTTTCCAGTAGCATTGCGGTTGTTGATAACGAGTCAAAAAATTTATGAACATAGTTTTTAGAGGTATTAAAGTACAAATTTATACACTTTGATGAATTTAAAGAGAAAGAAATATTGATAATTATCTTATACAAGGATCTAGGTTTAAAGTATATTGTCCCACATGCATGGCGTACATGTCATATTGGATTTTGCATAATGCATTTGATGAAGAACTTTTAGAAGAAATTTGGTTCATCACTCAATGTATTTTAGTGGAGTACAACTCGAGCAGCCATGAAACAACAATACAATTATTTTCTTGACAAGGTTAAAAAATAAAGCACAATCACATACAATTATATTGCCACCGACGTGGATCCGAAACATTAGGCTAACTGCCAGTTTCAAGCGAAAAGATATGGTTGATTAACATCTAATATAGATAAGAACTTCAATTCATGGATTCTCACCATATTGGCAAGCCCCTAATTCTACTTATTGAAAAACTTCATCTTATGCTGATGAATTTTTTTTAGAAAAGAAAGATTGTGGAGCATCATATGACATATGTTATGGTGTTGAAGGTCAAAGAAAAGCTAGAAGAATTGAAGAAAAAAGGTATAACAAATACATGTGCAAGTAGTGTGTTCCTCTAACAACGGTACGAAGCCTACAATCAATTGCATGGTTACTGTATCGATGTTTAGAGGTGTTTGTGCTCTTGTGAAGAGTGACAGGTTAGCGAGATTCCTTGCGAATATGCGTTCACATGTATTTTGTATGAGGACAACCTACCAAAGGATTACTGTAACAAGTGGTTCAAAGTTGAATCATATCACACTGTATATAATCAATATTCTCTTCCTGATGGCGGATATTATCCCACATCACTCTATCTACTCTTATAGTTGTTTATCCACCAAAAGTGGTTCACAAAGCAAGAGGACCTAAGGTTAATAGATGGAAAACATAACACAAAGATATTGTATCATACAAGTGCAGTATATGTGGCGAGGTTGGCCACAACAGGTGGCACCACAAATAACAATATGCATATATATCCATTGTTGTTTAATGATTTTGCTTCTTTGTGTACATATTTCATGTTTTTTAATTAATTGCTTCTTTATATATATATTCATTATTTTTTTAATTAATTACTTCTTTATGTGTATATCTAGGTAGTTTGAGATGTATGGTCGTACACATTCTTGCAAAAGAAAGGATTCAAAGAGCCTTGAGTTTCAAAGAGCAAGAAACAACCGATTGTTAAACTTCACGTTATCTTATTTCGTGCAAAGTGACTGTATATAGTTTTATCTTAATTATACTGAGTTGTCTATACATGGAGAAAGAATTATACAAAAATGTCTGAGTTTTGTTTATCAGTAGAATTTTTGCAAATATACTTCATGAGATTTTGGAACATATATGCGAACAAATATGATATACCCAAGTGAGTTGGAAATAGTTACCAAAATTAGTAACCGAAAGGGAGGCAGGTTGTGGACCACTAGTTGGAGAAAAAAGATAAAAAAAAAAGATAAAAAAAGACCTAGATTATGCGAAAATAAACAGGTTGGAGACACAACGAGTTTATATATGATTCGAGAAATTCAAAAAAAATAAGAAATATCACATATTTGTCATAGTTTCACAAATATTTAAGTATGATATTTGTGATATTTAAAGATTCACAAATAACTTCATGTGAGAGCGTGCAATATATACAAAACATAAGATATTTGGGAAATTAGTGGTAAGTGTTTCACACATAAATTTATGTGATTTCATAATATATGAGAAAAAAGTATGTTATTTGAGAGAGATGTTTCACAAATATTTTTATGCAAAAATTTTTATTATATGCAAAAAAATATGATATTTGTGATTTTGGTGGTTTCAGTTTCACTAAAATTTTGCAAATAAATTTATGCGAGTTCGTAAGGTCTAAATTCACATAAAAAAACCTGTGATTCTGGATTTAAATGGGCGTTGGACATATTCGATGGGTGGTACAATTTTATCTTAAAAATGCTTAAATTCACAGTTGTGAAGGGTAAAAGTGTCGTAACGATGTCGAATATTTATGATTTTGGACATCGAGAGAATATAAAAATTGTAGGGTTTTTAGAGAATCACATCAAATTACTCGTACTGTATAATAATTTTTCATAGATTTTATCTGATATTATGTTTAATTGCATTTGGTAAGCCAAAACCATATCCGATTATAATATCATGCAAATATGGTTTTGATTTTTTGCTACTGAATCTGACAAATATCTGAATTGGATGGATATCCAAACCCGTTTACATGCAAAAAGGCATATCTGGTATGATAGTTTCACTGTTAAAATCCATTAACCAACATCCGATTAGTCGGACATGGTATTGGGTTCAACCGATCCAAATCTGAACTATTTACATTCGGGTTTCCTCTCTCTTGTATTGTGTTGTGCCTTATTGTGGATGCCACAGGATTCACAATAGCTTGAAAGTAAAGCAAAGGATGTTGGAGATTAAAAAGTGGTAGAGGAAAATGCAGATAGAGTATCTTTCTTGTCTAAGGTAACTACCATACTCTTATAGCGAAAGATGCCCATGGAGTATCGAACAATTTAAGTTGATTCGCGTTGATATTGACAACATTGGTTCTTATTGCATTCCATGTGACATAGGTTCAGATCTTCACTCAGTCATGAACAATTTTTTTATTGAAATGAACTGTTGGGACTCAACTTGAGCTTATGATGTCATTGCTTATATGCAATAAAACAAGGCAAGCTAAGATTGTCCAATTCATTTTTCAGTCTATGGTTTGCCTAACAATTCATTATTTGATAGAGATGTAAATGGTTAGGATTCAAATCCGATTTGACCAATATCATATTCAACTAATTGGATGTTGGCTAAACAGATTCAAATTTGGATGGTGAAAAGCTCATACCAGATCTGCTTGTTTACATGTGGATGGATTCATATATCTGTCAAATTAGGATAATTCTCAGGTTCAATAGTGAGAAATCAAAATTATATCGGCATCCGATTATAATTGGATATGGTGGTGCAGATATGGTTTTGGCTTAATTACCAAATACAACTAAATAGAATAGAATTTGGTCGGATATCAGCTAAAATACAATTCATTGACATTCCTATTCTTTGATTTGTTTTTGGCTGGAGATGGATTGTGTCTAATTAGGATCAATGGCTCCTATAAACAGGACATTGCAATAGAGAGATGGGTCACGTTTGTCAAGGGTACCCAACCCGACTCGAATCCGAACACTAGGGTATAAAAATAAAAGGCAACCCGAATATAAATCGAAAAACGATCGTACTGTATGGCTAATTTGAGGTGTTTTCTTAAAAACCCTATAATTTTCATTATTCTTTCTTTGTTTGAAATTGCAAATATCTAAATTTAAAAAGACATTTTTACCCTTTGCACATCTTAACTTCCTCCTATATATGTGAACCTCCTCTCAAATATGCGATTGTTTTTTTACAGAATATTTTATGTTCTTAGATTTCTATATCTTCAATTCGATATCGAAAACTTGTGTTTTTATAGTCGTTGGAAAGTTGAGACACAACCATATAACTTTCATGTTTTGAGTAAGAATCGAAAACCTTTTTAGGGTTCCCATTTTTGAGTTTTAAAACCAAAATAGAAACATACTCCACATATTAGAACAACCAAACAATGAGTAGTTTCAGTTGACATTTCGACCTAGAAAATAAAAGATTCTAAAAAATACAAAAAAAAAACTAGACAAAAATATCTTTTCAATGATACTCGATTTGTTGAAAACAACGAAGGAGCATTGAGATACAACCCCGACAACATTCCTAAACTTGACGAAGTCCGCATAAAATATATGTGAACTTGAGAAAGTTTGCATAAAATATGTGCAAACTTCCTCAAGTCTAAATAAAAATATGTGCAGACTTGAGAATAAAATATGTGCAAACTTCCTCAAGTTTGCATAAAATATATACAGACTTTAGGAAGCCTGCATAAAAATATATGTAGATTTGAAAAAGTTTGCATAAAATATGTGTGAACTTTCTCAGGTCAGAATAAAATATATGCAAACTTAAGGAAGTCCGCATAAAAATATATGCAAACTTGAGGAAGTTCGCATAAAATATGTGTGGACTTCCTTAAGTCTGCATAAAATATATGCAGATTTGAGCAAGTCCGCATAAAAATATATGTGGACTTGAGGAAGTTCGCATAAAATATGTGTGAACTTCTTCTACATAAAATATATGCAGACCTGAGGAAGTCTGCACGTATTTTATTCTAACTTCTTTAAGTCCGCATATATTTTTATGTGGACTTCTTCCTCTACATAAAACATATGCAGACTTGAGGAAGTCCACACATATTTTATGCGGACTACCTCAAGTTTGCATATATTTTATATGGACTTCCTCAAGTCTGCATATATTTTATGCGGACTTAAGGAAGTTTGTACATATTTTATGCGGGCTTTCTTAAGTCTGCATATATTTTATGCGGACTTTTTAAGTTTTAGAAATGTTGTCAGGGTTGTATTTCAGCGTTTCTTCATCGTTTTCTAACAAATCATGTGTCATTGGAAAGATATTTTTGTTTAGTTTTTACTCTTTTTTGTATTTTTTTTTCAGAATTCTTTATGTTCTAGGTCAAAACATCCTCTGAAACTACCCATTATTCGGTTGTTCCGGTCTGAGAGCATATTTCTATTATGGTTTTAGAACTCAGAAACGAAAACCCTTGAAGGGTTTTCGGTTCTGACTCAAAACATAAAAGTTATAGGGTTGTGTCTCAGCTTTGCAACGACTATAAAAACATAAGTTTTTGAGATATACATATCTAAAAATAGAGACTGTTCTGCAAAAAATAGTCATATATTTGTGCGAAAGTTTGCATATATACGAGAAAGTTTGCATCTGCAAAGGATAAAAAGGTCTTTTTAAATCTAGATATTTGTGATTTTGGACATGAAAAGAATATAAAAAATTATGAAGATTTTAAGAAAATGCATCAAATCAGCCGTAAAGTACGATCATTTTTTGAATATAAATTGGGTCAAACAACAACGGACGACAGTAACATATGGGATATGGGTCAAATTTGAGCTGTAATTTTTGTAGGATATGCAACCTCACCTGGCCTGATCCAATAATTTTTTCATGCATTTATAATTTAAAATGTACATTTTAGATACACTTTAAATTATGTGTCAGATTTGCGGTTTTATTTTCTTGACCCGATGTAACACAAATCCGATTACTTATGGTTTAAGCGGATTCAGGTGCACCGGGTCAATACCCTTGACAGCTCTAGAGCTGGGGATGCTGGGAGTAAGACACCTTGGCAAATTCAGATACTAGAATGCTTAACTTATAAGCAGAAGAAGCGTCGTTTATGTTACTACAAGCAGGGTAAATTTCTGGTACTAACAATAGTACTGTACTATTTAGTTGGAAGACATAGTAGTGGGTTTCACCTACTCAATGCGTCAATAATTACTTAAGTTGTTTTGATATAAAAATCAAAGTATCTACTTCATGAAATTTCCCTGCATTGTCAAGCCCTCATTCTTCAATTGTTTTTTTTTTTATGATGAGGAACCCTCGCCGAAGCAAGAAAAACCCCGGGTGAGGCCCCACGGCCACTTATTGAAACCGGGACAATATTGGCTAAACCCTAGAGTATAGTACTTTAGCTGAATCTCATAGGTGTGAGCTTTACTTAGCCAATTTGACCCCACAAATGTGTTTCGGCATGGTCTGTTACTACGAAATGCACATGTTTCGAAATAAAAATATTATCTTAATATTAAAATTTTGACGAATTGTAGAGAGTTTAAATTTGTAGGATTGTCTAAAACATGTTTTTGACTAGGCAAACCATGTAGATCATATTTGTAAGGCTTAGTTCACAAAAAAAAAAATGTGAACAGGTGGTTTCTACCATAGTTGTCAGAGACAGGTACGGGTATCGGTATAGGTATGGGTACTCAAGGCCCACAAAAGTTTCATGAACATTTTCATTAAAATGCTTACCTAAAAATTTTGGTATGAGTTTTTAATAGACATTGATACGAGGTCTTGATCTGCAGATTCCTTAATAATGTAAACGAGTTTCTAAGGAAATTGATACAGGTTTCGGGAAACTAAATCTCATCATTCATGTTATAAGAATAATGACATCATATATGTTGTGATAAAAAAATTTGTTAAGTAAAGCAAAAGCACTAAAGATCAACATATCACACAATTTCATCATGAATAGTTATATATAAGCAAAATGTTTTAAGACTAAACAAATAAAGAAAAAACATAAAATAATCTGAAGCTAATATGATGAATGATGGAAAGGCAGTCGCTTGAAAGAATTTGTGAAAAGTATGCAACTATGAGCATGATATATTATCTCTTCTCAAATCTCAACCATGAAATTCATATATAAAGTACAAAAATCAGGTTTAAATTGAAGAAAAAGAAAT
Organism: Nuphar pumila; assembly: GCF_984573655.1. Classification (NCBI taxonomy): domain Eukaryota; kingdom Viridiplantae; phylum Streptophyta; class Magnoliopsida; order Nymphaeales; family Nymphaeaceae; genus Nuphar; species Nuphar pumila. Next base: position 138,809,451 of record NC_143250.1, on the reverse strand, counting down.
AACCTCACATGACAGCCTCACGAATGTGAGAAGCATGTTGATGGTTTCTGGAAGACGGATAAGAATACTGTAAGAGGGGATGTGAATTGTTGAGGTCCTTTTATCCCATATTTTGCCTTATTTGAGAGGGGTACGATGATTGTCACCACTACAAATAAAACTAGGTTTGGTATTGGTTTCACTTGTACAAGAGATTGGTTTTCTATATTTTATGAACGAATTTTATATGCATTTAAAAATGAGTTTCTCGGTGTTTCTGAAACTAATTTCAGTATCACGAAACCAGTTTCATACCAGAAGTAACAGATAGCAACTGGTATGCCTGAAACGGGGATACATATGGCAAAATGGATTTTATATCCAACTATTGTTTCTACTAGAGGGTACAATGGGGTAACCAACAATTTTCCATTAAAACTTGCTTAAATATCAAATTATCATTTTCACTATAAAGACTATGTAATTAAATATCAAATTATCATTTTCACTATAAAGACTGTAAATAGTCTGGTTTATGGGTTAATAATTGGTGCTATTGAAAGCATAGAATTATGACTATATATCACCTTTTATACTTTTAGTTTTTTTAGATCGGACCTTATGGATGTGATCTATAAGGGTCACTTCGTAGAAAATAAATTTTAGATTACGGAATTCTATGTAAACAGTTTTTTTAAGAACTAAATCGTGGAAGGACCACCCCCAGACTGGAGTTTTGATTCTTTTTGTATTCAGTTTCTGTCAAACCCCAGCTAGCTAATGAAAAAAAAAAGACTCAATCTTATTTTTAGACCGAAGAAACACAATCCAAGGTTTGATTCTTAGCAAACAACCCATGTTGAACACATCTATCTAGACAGACTGAGTCAATAAAGCTTGAACTTATGATTTTCAGTCAATAGTTTTGTAGCTTCAATAGCACCAAATATTAACTCCTGATTTATGCACTCATTATATGGTTAGAAAACTAATGAGCTTTACTATCATTAGTACCAGACATAAACCCTAACAATTATCTCATTCAGGTCTATGCATATGACATCATGTAGGTGAAAAACAAAACACCAAGTTACTCTTTCAGGATATAAGGCAATGCTTATATGATGCCCCACATTTACATCCCTTCAAAGGACCATTGCCGTTTCTCCACTGAATTGCAAAAACAGAAGCACAACAAGAAGCTGGGATATGTTGAACTTTAACATTCCAATGCACAACAATTCTGAAACATCTACCACAAAATCAACCAAAAGCCATGTTCACAGTGTTCTTGCACTCCTCCCACCTTTTCGACTCACAGCTTCGCATAACCGACATGGCAACGTGTCAAGGCTGATCGCCCGTGCCTTGTGATAATTACCTATTACACCGCACCTTCTCCATGCATGGTATTCAGCATATGCGACTGGATCGTTCGCAAGGGCCTTCACATAAGAAGCCAATTCCTCTAGAGATGCAAACTTTGAACCATCTATTATTGAGTTTGGAGGAACAAAGTCCCCCACATTTGGTGCTCCAAAATAAATAGGAACAGATCCTGAATCCAATGCATAGAAGAGCTTCTCAGTAACATAGCTCTCTGTCATGGTGTTCTCAATGGCAAGGACAAACTTATAGTGTGACATGGCACAGTGAAGATGGTCCCACCACCTCGGGACCGTAATATCATTGTTAGCACACTCTGGATAATAGGTTAATGCCATGTTTGTTCCTCCAACGTTGTTCAAACATTTGCCAAATGAATGATGAGGCAGCATGGAGAGGAGTTTCTTCGCCAGATGATTTCTCTGCTGAAGGCATCTCGAAGATGACCAGTAAACAAGTGTATCCTACACATAGCAGGAAAAAAACATGAAAGCCTGACAAGTTCATATAATGGGATGACATACACTTGTTTGTTCCTCTCTTCTTTTGGTTAGCCAATATAAGGGATACATTTTAACCTATATCCAATTACTATTTCAGAACATTATTGAAATCCTCTCTGAAACTGTTCATGGAAAGCAATCTAAAGAGAAGTTTCCTGATCGGAAACTAAAACACTGCATTATACTACCATATATGAGAAAAGACGTCCGGGTATCTGTGTGTACAAAACAACTGTTAATGCAACACCTTGTGTGGATGTTAACTCACCACATTGTGCTGCCCCTATGAGATTTCAAAATTACCATAGTGTCACTTTTAGATAAACAACACTATAAAAGGCATTTAATAGATCTTGAAAACATAAATATAAAAAATTATTCCCAAAATACAACTATAAACAGGCCTTATACTTTTTCACAGAATTACTTTACTATTAATGGTTACCGTTCAGGTAAGAAACCACCATTGGTATTTCAAAATTTTTTAGGGGCAAAAGAATATGGTGAACTGGTTAGCATCATGCCCACACATACACACACAAGTAGGACTAGTATTCATGTTTTTGTGCACAGAAAATAGAGGCAGCTGTGTTTTGAATTTTCAAGATTTTACTCCGGTTGATCTGATCTAGCCTTCTATCTTTCAGTGTGGTTTTCTAATGACAATTTCAGCTTTGGTGAAGGTTCTAAGAAGCTTATGCAGACTTACATTTTGCTTCTGAGATGTTATGTGATAACTCCGACCATTATGAAACAATGCCCCTGCATAAGTTGACTGAACATCGTCTTTAGCATGGTAAGTAATAAAAATATCCTCGTATCCCGAAGATTTCCGACCAGGCTCAAGATCCATGTATACGCGAAGTGGATCTCCCTCGGTTCTCTGGCAGATAAAAGATAATCCAATAAGCATTATGAACAAACCACATAAATCTAAATACGTAAAACATCAAGTAGCCCAGTAAACTAATTTTTTTTATAAAGATTGTGCAAACTATAAAAGATAAGTTTCTTAAAACGCTTATAAAGATCATGCAAACCACTGCAATCTATACAAGACAATCATCTCGATATTTCAGAAAACAAAGAACAGGAAACAAAAATAGAAATTAAATACCACCATTCAAAATCAGCTTGATTAAACCAACAGGAAGAGATCAGCCTGATTTTTATATTTTGTGAGGTGAAAGTGTTGATGATGGATTCCTACCTTTTTCTTTGTTGATAAACATGGAGTCCTGGCATTAACATCAGTTTACTGCATCGAGCATGCACGGAACACCTAAACAGATGATATTACATGGCATATAAAATTCATTTACAGGTTAAAATCAAGGAATATTGATTAAATCCATTCATGTAAGGATGAATCTCTCTTACATAGGGGTCATGGGCCTGACCTTGGGCTGTCTCAACCATGAGATGTGTTCAAAACGAAATTACTCATTTAGGAGTCACTGACATGACATCAGGACATCTCAACCATAAATCTACAGTTCAAGACAGATGAATCATCTTTTCCCAGCTTGGCAGATCATAAATAGTTTTCTCGGTGGTGATGGCCATAATCATTGTCATGGTTATGACGGTGAAAGTAATAGATGCAAAGAAGATTGACCAAGCACCAACTAACACGAAAGACAAACTGCATTAGGGTCTTGCGATATGCGACAAAGTCTAAGGCATTGATTTTGTTTAAACAACTTTTAGAAACACCATTAGCAACACAAATACGTCCATTAATGTGTAATGAAGCAAAAGAAATGCAAGAGAATGACACTAAGGGCTACAAGAGAGCACAAATACAAAGAGGTCACTTATGAACCAAACACAATCTCACAAAGGAGATACACAATAACGCATAAGAGAGAACATAAAAAATATAGTCATGTATTAATCACCAATATGCTTAGAGAAGCATTACTTACAAAAAGGAAGAGAGCTCTATTTATAGAGCCAAATATGAGAGATGGGAGGAGCAGTATAACAACTAGTTGGACTATCCCAACAGTCATTTTGACTAAAACAGAAAATCTGCAAAATAAGTCTGCCCTTATTATATGAGTAAAATGACTGAAATACCCCTGATGGGTATTTCAATTTATATACACAGAATATATATATATATATATATATATATATATATATATATATATATATATATATATATATATATATATAGCTTAACACCCCCCTCAAACTCATGGTGCAACAACCGAGAGTTTGCTAAGAAAAAAGTGAAATATGGACAACTACAACGCTTTGGTGAAGAAGTCTGCTAGTTGATATTCAGATGGTACATATGACAACGTGATGGTCTTCATTAAAAATTCTTCACGAAAGTAGTGGCAATCCATTTCAATGTGTTGGCGCTTTCATGAAATGTATGATTGCTCGCTATATATACTGTGCTTTTGTTGTTGCAATATAGTCTGGAGGGTGTTGCTAAAGTCTTCTAACAATTGTCTCAACCATATTAATTCGAAGGTAGTTATCGCCATGACATGATACTTTCCTTTTGTGGAAGAAAGAGACACCTGCTGTTGCATTTCCACAAAATCAGCAAAAGTTACCTACACATATACAAAAACCGGTGGTTGAGTGCTTATCATTCTCATCTCCACCCCAATCAGAGTCAGAATATGCAATAACTTCTACCGAGAAAGAAGATAAAAGAAATAAATCATAATTTATAGTATTTTTAATATATCTAATAATTCTCATTACAACACTCATGTATATTGTAGTAAGGGCATGATGAAATTGACTAACATAATGTATAGCATGAGCAATATCATGACGAGTAATAGAGAGATAAAGATAAGGTTCCAATCATTGGGTCCTTCAGAGGTTCTCTATCATCTTTTTTCATCTTAGCGTTGATGACCTCTAGAGTATCAACTATTTTTCATCGAAAAGCCCAGATCATTTTATTATCTCAGCAGCATACTTAGTCTGAGACAAAAAATAACCATGAGGTGAAAATGCAACTTCAATACCAAGAAAGTAATGGAAAAAATCAGGATTTGTCATATCAAAGTTGTACTTGAGAACATCCATGAAATTGACTAACATAATGTATAGCATGAGCAATATCATGATGAGTAATAGAGAGATAAAGATAAGGTTCCAATCATTGGGTCCTTCAGAGGTTCTCTATCATCTTTTTTCATCTTAGCGTTGATGACCTCTAGAGTATCAACTATTTTTCATCGAAAAGCCCAGATCATTTTATTATCTCAGCAGCATACTTAGTCTAAGACAAAAAATAACCACGAGGTGAAAATACAACTTCAATACCAAGAAAATAACGGAAAAAATCAGGATTTGTCATATCAAAGTTGTACTTGAGAACATCCATGATATGACTAACTTGTTTATCACCTCATGTGATAATCATGGCATCCACATAGAGCAATAAGATAATTATTCATTTATTAGAAGACTTAATAAATAATGCAGTTGAAAAAGTAGTATTTTGTATATTACACTTGCCAGCATGTACATTGTATTTTGGGTCTGGATACTATACCAGACTCGGATCCATATTGTATATCAATACATTATAAATGCATGTTTTAGGGCCGCAGCTTCTCTTCTCCTCTTCTCTTCTCTTTCTCACAAAATAAGTAAAAAAGAAAAACTCACATGGTATCAAAGCCAGGTTCACCTAGGGTTTGAAGTGGCTTCCAAAAGGTGCGACCTGACTATTTCAATCAAGAAAGGTTCTTATTCCTTCCACCTCTTCTCTTCATTTTTTTTGGAGGATTCACGTTTCACGTGAATCCCTAAAATCAACCCATCTGCTTTTTTGTCTGGAACATTCAGATCTGGTTGTGCTTTTGAACCAGATCTGAAACTTTTCACCTTTGTGCATTCACGTGAATCCCCAAAACTGACACATCGGCTTCTTCGTCTGGAACATTCAAATCTGGTTGTGCTTTTGCACCAGATCTGAAACACTTCACCTTTCTGCATTCACGTGAATCCCCAAAACCGACCCATCTTCTTCTTCGTCTGAAATACTCCACCTCTGCATATTCTTTTTTTTTCTCACTTGAACCGAAATATTCAGATATGTGCGTGAAATTGCATCAAATCTGAAATATTAAGTCTTTGATTGATTTTCCTTTTATATACTGCCCATTTTTTTTATATCAGATTTCTAATCTAAATCTAATCCATCTAGTGGCTACAGGCCATTCCTCGTTATCAATCTGATATTCGTATATCCCACCCTCTGCTCATATCATACTCATCTGTGTTCTGTCTGAAAACACAGTCAAGTTTAAATTCAGTTCAATGTGAGTTCTTCAGAACTTCTTATCGTGTTAATCATAAACCCCATAAATATAACAAAAAATTTTGGATCTGGTTCTCCTTTTGAATCCAAAATTTTTTTATCACTAGTTTCTCGAAAGTTGCACAGCCGCAAAAACAAAAACAAAAACAAAAACAAAAACCAATCAGCTTGTTTTTCAGTTATGGATTCCCATCCTTCTCAATCGAGTTTCCTCAATCAGCTTGTTTACAAAAAGTTAACCACCTCAAACTTCTTGATTTGGAAGAGACAAATCATTCCTTTTATAAGGAGCCAAGGCCTCTTAGGTCATCTGTATGAAACCACTCCAGACCCCTTAGAATTTGTTACGCAAGAAGAGAAAGATGATAAATGGGCAACTTCAATTGTGTATGTCAAAAATGCAGAATATCTCAACTGGGAAAAGAAAAACTAATCAGTAGTTGCATACATTACCTGTACGTTGTCTCAAAAAGTTCTTGTTGCAATCCCTGACAACTGTACAACCATGCACCTTTGGGAGAAATCGGTTCAGACGTATTCACAAGTTTCACAGGCGAGGATGGTTTTTCACAAGAGAAAATTCCAGATGTTAAGAAAAGATTCCATGACCATCATGAAATATCTAAATAACATGAAGTCTATCACAGACCAACTTGCAGTTATAGGGTGTGATGTGAGTGACAGTGATATGGTACAACAAACCCTGAGTGGACCGGAATCCGATTATAATATGATCGTCACTTCTCTATTGTGCTTGCCTGCTCTTCCTACCTTTGATGAGTTGCGGGCTAAATTAATTCAGTATGAAATGACTCTGAAAGGTTTTTCTGAAGAAAATCGAGCTCATACAAATTCTCAGGAAGTTTTTGCCATAAGGGTGACTTATGGTTGAGGACGAGCGGGACAAGGGCGAAATGGACACGAAGGACGTGAATTGCTTCTCACTCCAAATATGTTGACTCATGCTCAGGGACAAAGATTTATCCCCACTTGCTTCTTTTGTAACAAAAGGGGGCATATCAAGGCGAACTTTTGGCACAATCCTAAAAATAAAGGAAAGTCTTCACAGATAGAAACAAAACGAAAGTCCAACAATATCAGAGACAATGGAGAGATTAGAGATCTGTTGATATCCGCCTTGTCAGAATTGAATTTAAAGCAGAATGACTAAGGAACTTGGTTTGTTGGTGATGCAGGTAAACTTTTTAAATCTATTCCTTATTTTGGCAAAAGTAAGATTGTCACTGGTGATGACTCTTATCATCCCGTCTCTCACGTTGGAAAATTTGTCATTCCCATGTCACATTGTACCCTTGAACTTTTTGATGTCCTTCATGCTCCCAATATCAAGAAAAATATTGTCTCTGTTTCTAAACTTGTTGATGATAATCATGCTTCAGTCGAATTTACTCCCTTCTCTGTGCAGGTCAAGGACCTTTACACAAGGGAAACGTTTGCTGAAGGAAAGAGACAAGGCAATATGTATGTCTTTCAAGAAGCTCCATGTCATTCTGTTCGCTCTCCTCATCTGGATTTGAAGTCTTCATTAGAGTCGTGTTCTTTCCCTTCAACAAATGTTTTTAGTATTTCTGAATGTAATAAGCCTTTCCTATGGCACAGTCGGTTAGGACATTGTGGGAGTCATTTTATTGAGAAACTTGTTTCTAATAATCTCATTCCAAAAGAAAGTCTTAATGTCGATGAGAGAAGTCAAAAGTGTTTCAGTTGTCTTTTGTACAAAAGTCATGTATTGCCTTTTCGCTCCGTTAATAAGAGAGCTTCAAAGCCTTTTGAAATAATATGTTCTGATGTATGAGGGCCTGTCCCAGTTGCCTCTGGATCTGGAAGTAGATACTACTTAATTTTTGTTGACAGTTACTCTCGATACACCTGGATAAATTTTATAAAAAATAAGTCGAAAGTTTTTCTTTTGTTTCAAAACTTTCTTTCCTTAATAAAAAATCAATTCTCTGAGTCCATCCAATTCTTCCAATGTGATGGAGGAGGGGAGTTCTCATCCAGTGACTTTATTTCTTTTCTTTAAAATAATGGGATAGGAAGAAGGGTGTCCTGTCCCCACACACCTCAACAAAATGAGATTGCTGAGCGAAAACACAGGCATATCGTCGAAAGTGTTATGAGTATGCTCTATGACAGTAATCTTCCCATTAATATGTGGACAAAAGCTTTTCATTCTGCCGTACATGTGATAAATAGATTGCCTATGGTTGTTTTGGAGAATAAATCTCCTTATTACTGTCTTTTTGGGGTTCATCCTAGTTATCACGATTTACGTACCTTCGGATGTGTTTGTTATGTGCACGTTGATCGATCCCTGAGAAAGAAGTTTCAGGACAAGGCTCGGAAGTGTAGATTTGTGGGATATGCAGACGACTACAAAGGATATAGGTGTTATGATCTTGCCAACAGACGTATCAGAATCTCAAGAAATGTTGTCTTTGATGAACAAAACTTTGATCACAAAGCCGGCACAACGGATATGTCCTCTACCACAATTGAAGTTTATTCTCCTTGGCTGAACTCAGAACTTTTTGCTAGTCCCAATGAAGTTTGTTCTCCAGATTGTGTACAACAAGAAGAAGAAATGTTTGAGACTATTGGAGCATCGGGATCACAGAATGGGGAAGAAGTACCATCATCGGTATCAGGCAAATACAAGGGCATTTCCTATACTAGATAGAGAATGACAACGTCAGGTTCTTTTAATCATGCCCCAACAGCTACACCTACTTCTCATATTATTGAGGTCAGAAGATCCAATCGCATGCGACATCCTATTGATAGGTGGGTCAGCTATAACAACTTCTCTTTGGATTTTTGGCTCTTTTTAACTGCCCTCAATAAGGAAGATGAACCTATTATGTACTATCAGTCAGCCACTTCTACCAAATGGGTAGAAGCTATGAATGATGAAATGCAAGCCTTGCATGAATGTGGAACCTGAGAAATTGTTCCCAGACCACCTGACAAAAATGTTGTCGGATGCAAATGGGTCTACAAAATAAAGTATAAACCAGATGAAACCATTGAACGATACAAGGCCAGACTGGTGGCAAAAAGATTCACTCAAGAAGCAGAGCAAGACCATGATGAGAACTTTAACCCAGTGGTGAAAATGGGAACGATTCGAAGTATTCTTTCCTTGGTTGTTGAACATGGATGGAAGTTGAGTCAGCTTCATATAAAAAATGCATTCTTGCATGGAGATTTGAAAGAAGAAGTTTACATGGAACAACCACCTAGATTATTAAGACTGATTGGATTGGACCGCTGTGCCCATTACGGAATTGGGTCTGAACCTGAAATTCATTGTATAGTTACGGGTTTGGGTTTGGGTTTGGGTCTGGATCTGATGTAACATAATGTAATATCCAGACCCAACCTAATTTTAATATAAATCTAATGAGGATTGTACCATTTGTTGTTGCCGCCTCTCTCCTTCTCACAGGTATTGTTTCTCTCCTTGGCATCAACCGAACTTCGGTAAACAAAAACTTACATGGTATCAGAGCGGGATCGCACCTGACTTCAAGGGCGTGAAACAGATTCCAAAAAGTGTCTCGAGAGATCTGTCTTCTGTTCCAGGTTAGTAAAACAATTTTTTTTGTCTCTTCCCATATCTCCACATCTTTCCTCTCTGTTTTCTTTTCCAGATCTGATTTCGTTCCTATCGATTCTTCTTAAATCTGCCTTCTTCTTCTCCCTCTATCGATTCCTATTTCAGATCTGATTTCGTTCCAGATCTGTCTCTTCTGACGTCAAAACCCATTTTTCGCAAAAAAATTTATTCACGTTCCTGTCATCAGATCTGATTATTCACGTCAGATTTCTCAACCTACAGACCTTATTGGGTTTCAAACCTGTATAACGAGGCCTGCCAATCTTGACTGATTTTCGAAGGGCGACTTTGCGTCGGTTGGGGTGTGGCTGTGCAGGACCATTAGTCTCTTCCCTCTGCCAATTTCTAATAGCCAATTTTTTTATTAGGCCTAACTTTACATTCTTGGAGTCTGCAAAAAACTGATGAGATTCTGACCAATATAAATCATGCAGTCCACTAAAGGTATAAGAGAAACAGTGACTCGGTAAAAAAAGAAAAAGAAAAAAAGAGTCGTGAATTCTGATTGTTTCTCTAACTTGTTGGATTGTCTTGTTGATATATTCCTCGTTCTTCTCTTCAACCTTATTTCATGGATTCTCCCTCTCTTCCATCGAGCTTCCTTGGCAAACTTATTTCCGAAAAACTCACCAACTCGAATTACTTAACTTGGAAAAGGCAAATATTGCCCTTTATTAGGAGTTTGGATCTCTCTGGATACCTTGATGTATCTATCCCTGCACCACCAGAGTTTGTTTTGCAAGAGGAGAGAGATGATAAAGGGGAGGTCTCCAACAAATTGGTTCGTAATCCAGAATTCACAGCATGGAGGAGAAAGGATCAGGCGGTTGTGGCATATATCACCTCTACTCTTTCCCAAGAGGTATTAGTGGGCATCCCCGACGAATGCTCCGTTATGGAGCTATGGCAGAGGTTGGCGCAAACCTATTCTCAGATTTCAGAGGTCAGAATCTTACATTTAAAGAAAGAATTTCAGCTCTTAAAGAAGGAAAACTTGTCAGTCACATAGTACATGAACAAAGTCAAGACCATCACTGATCAACTAGCCATGGTGGGTTGTGAAATTCCTGATAAAGAAAAAGTTCAATAGGCACTAAATGGTCTTGGATCTGATTATCATATGTTGGTCACATCCCTCCTATGTCTTCCTTCGTTACCAAGTTTTGAAGATCTTCGCGCAAAACTATTGCAATATGAAGTTACCATTCGAGGAGAAGAGATGAACTCCAACCACCATGATGTACTGGTTACAAGGATGATGTCAGGACGAGGACGTGGAGGCTTTTGAGGTGGATGTGGACAGAGAAGGAATAGTCAAGGAGGACGCGGATTGTTGCCCACGCCCAACATGTCACCTAACTCTTTCCCAGGGAATCAGAGCTCCAAAAACATACCGACATGTTTTCAATGCAACAAAAGGGGGCACATCAAAGCTAATTGTTGGTATAACCCACAGAACAAGGGAAAATTTAATGTTACGGGGCCCTCCCACAGAGGAAGAATAGGAGAAGACTCGAAGGATGATGAAAAGGATAATGTGAAGAATCTTCTGATATCCGCTCTTTCCAGTCTAAGCTTCAAGCAGAATGAGCAAGGAACCTGGTACATATTGATTCTGGGGCTGCAGCACACGTGACAGGTGATGTCGGTAAGATTCTAAAACCTATTCCTTATCGTGGAAAATTTCATATTAAAACTGAAGATGGTACTCTTCACTCCATATCCATACTGCAAAATGTTAATCTTTCACTCCCTAATTCTTCTCTTAATTTATCTAATGTCTATCATTCTCCAAGTATTGTGAAGAATATCGTTTCTGTCTCCAAACTTGTTGATATACTAATTCTTTCATTGAATTCACTCCTTCTGTATGTGTCAAGGATCTTCTCACGAAGAAGACGCTCTTTGAAGGAGAACGACAAGGAAACATGTATGTCCTCAAGGAATTTTCTTCTTCTTCTGTTCGTGGTGCTTCATCAAATTCATCGGTCATTCAGCCAGTACAGCCAGTGTCGTCCAAAGATTGTTTTAGTTTATCTCAGTGTAATAAGCCAGAGATTTGGCATCGTCGTTTCGGTCATTGTAATGGTTCCTTCATTAAGAAACTTGTGTCGAGTGGACTTGTTCCAGAGTCTAGTCTGAATATTGAGTCTGATACTTCACTTTGTTCTAGTTGTCAACTATGCAAGAGTCATGTTTTTTCCTTTAATTCAATAAATCAAAGAGCTTCAGTGTCTTTTGAAATTGTCTATTCTGATGTTTGGGGATCTGCCCCACAATCTTCTTTATCTGGTAGTCGCTATTACGTAACCTTTATTGATAGTTATTCCAGATACACTTGGATTTATTTAATAAAACATAAATCTGAAGTGTTCAAACTCTTTCGTTCATTTTTCGCTTCAGTCTGTAATCAATTCTCATCTAAAATTCAGCATTTCCAATGTGATGGAGGAGGTGAGTATTTATCAAAAGAATTTACTGAATTTCTTCAAGATAATGAAATAAGTCATCTTATATCTTGCCCACATACACCACAACAAAATGGTGTGGCAGAAAGAAAACATCGGCACATTATGGAAAGTGCCTTGAGCATGTTGCATGACACTCATGTTCCCGTGAGTTTGTGGACAGAAGCCTTCCACTCAGCTGTGTATATCATAAATCGTCTACCCATGACATTGCTGGAGAACCAATCTCCTTATTTTGCTCTTTTCAGGATTCAACCTGATTATAATGAGTTGCGAGTGTTTGGTTGTATATGTTATGTCCATATTGATAGCTCTCAACGTAATAAGTTTCAGGACAAAGCATGTATGTGCAAGTTTGTGGGATGTACCGACCAATACAAAGGGTATCGATGCTATGACCCCACCACTCATCGCATTAGAGTCTCACAAAATGTTATGTTTGATGAAACCATTCTTGAGGACTCAAGAAGTGTAGATGGACACAACAGGGCCATTGAATAGTATCAACCATGGCTTGCCAAGTTGCTTAACCAGATAGAGACACATGATGTCCCCTCGTGTCACACGTCACCTGTTGAACCGAGTGAGACTGACGTTGAACGTCTGATGGAGGAATTGAGAAATGTGCAGGTTCCTAGCATGCTCACTTCAGATGCCGCTAAATTTCAGGGAATCGTCTATGAACGACGAAACAAGAATAATGATCATCAAATTGATGTGAGGCTAGACGAACCAGGAGAATTCGTTATCCTATCGAGAGATGGGTCAGTTACAACAACTTCTCTACAGATCTGCAATTATTTGTGTCTCAGATCGAAAAACAAGATGAACCCGTCAGTTTCTCGGATGCATACATGTCAATCAAGTGGATTGAGGCCATGAATGAGGAGATGGAAGCCTTGCATGAATGTAGAACTTGGGAGATTGTCCCTAGACCCTCAGACAAAAATGTTGTAGGTTCTAAATGGGTCTACAAGATTAAGTATAAACTTGATGGATCCATTGAACACTACAAGGCGAGACTTGTAGCCAAAGGCTTTACTCAAGAATACAAGCAAGACTATGAAGAGACCTTTAGCCCTGTAGTCAAGATGGGAACAATTCGTTTAATTTTATCTTTGTCGGTTTGGTATGGTTGGACTCTTGGTCAGCTTGATGTCAAAAATGCATTTTTGCATGACAATCTGAAAGAAGAAGTGTATATGGAGCAGCCCCCTGGTTATGCAGAACACAATCCCAACACTCATGTTTGTAGATTACGAAGAGCCATCTATGGACTAAAGCAGGTCTCTCGTTCTTGGTTTGATAGCTTCTCTATCGAAGTTCAACGACATGGATTTGTTCGATCTCACCTCAATCATTCCTTATTCATCTTTCGAGATCGTCAGGTCAGTATTTTACTTCTCATATATATGGATGATATTATTATCACTAGGAATTCTGATGAATATATAGAAGCTACAAAAGCTCTCCTGAGTCGAAAGTTTAAGATGAAAGATTTGGGGGTTCTACGTTATTTCTTGGGGGTTGAAGTAGACCGGCGGAATAAATATCTTTCATTAACTCAACACAAATATACCTTGGATTTATTGGAAAAGGCAGGTACGAAGGATTGTAAACCTTTGTCCACTCCTAGTGTATTGAATCATAAGCTCAGTGCTCTAGATGGGGAGGCATATGGAGATCCCAGACAATATCGCAGTCTTGTGGGTATGCTTCAATATCTCACTTTCACCGGACCAGATATTGTGTATGCAGTGAATCAAGTCTCGCAATTCATGCATGATCCACGCACAGAACATATGAATGTTGTCAAGAGAATTCTTCGATACTTAAAGAGAACACTTGGGGATGGCTTAGTTTATCATCAATCTAAGACTAAAGGAGAGCAACATAGACTAATTGTATATGCAGATGTTGATTGGGCTGGAGATCCAGATGACAGAAGGTCAGTGTCTGGCTATTGTGTCTTTATTGATGGAAACTTAATAGCATAGAGTAGCAAGAAACAACGTGCAGTTGCACGATCCAGTACTGAGGCCGAGTATCAGTCTATGGTAGCAGTTACAGCAGAGGTTACATGGCTGAGACATCTTTTAGTAGAATTAGGAGAAACCATTCTACCCACTACTCTTTTATGTGATAATCAGAGTGCCATCCAGATTTCCTTCAACCCCATTCATCACAGTCGTACAAAACATATAGAGATTGATCAACATTTCATTCGGCAAAAGGTAGAAGACAGGGAAATTGAACCTACTTACATTCGAACGGCTGATCAGGTGGCAGATTTGTTCACTAAAGGTCTCACCAGTATACAATTTTGGTTCTTGAAGAGCAAGTTATCCATGGTACATGACCATGCACAACTTGAGGGAGGATATTAAGACTGATTGGATTGGACCGTTGTGCCCATTATGGCTTTGGGTTTGGCCCTGAAAGTCATTGTATAGTTACGGGTTTGGGTCTGGATCTTATGTAACATAATGTAATATCCAGACCCAACCTAATTTTAATATAAATCTAACATATAGGGCACGATCCCAGCATTGAGGATCGTACCATTTGTTGTTGCCGCCTCTCTCCTTCTCACAGGTATCGTTTCTCTCCTTGGCATCAACCGAACTCCGGTAAGCAAAAACTTACATGGATATCACGAGCAAAATTGTAAAACCCATGTATGCAGGTTAAAAAGAGCTATCTATGGTCTAAAACAAGCATCTCGCTCTTGGTTTGACAACTTCTCACTTGAGATTCAAAAGCATGAATTTTTACGCTCTCTACTGAATCACTCATTATTCATTTTTAGAAGTCAGAATGTGATCACCCTATTACTAATTTATGTGGATGATATTGTCATCACAAGAAACTCCGAAGATCACATCAAAGAAGTGAAAAACCTATTAGGTCAGAGGTTCAAAATGAAAGATCTTGGCGCCTTGCGTTATTTTCTTGGGGTAGAAGTCGATAGCCGGGCTCATGGCTTAACTCTCACTCAGCACAAGTATATGATAGATGTTCTAAGCAAGGCAGGTATGAAAGACTGCAAACCTCTCCAAGTGTGCTCCACCAAAAACTAAGTACTCATGATGGAGACCTGTGTGAGGATCCCACCAGGTATCGTAGTCTAATAGGGATGTTACAGTATCTCACATTCACTCGACCTGATATTGTTTATTCAGTCAATCAAGTGTCTCAGTTTATGCATGAACCACGTACTGGACATATGAAGGCTGTTAAGAAGATACTCAGATATCTAAAAGGGACAATTGGAGATGGGTTGATATATTCTCCACAGTCGTCTAATAAGGATGTGTGTGAACTTACTGTATATTGTGATGCATACTTGGCAAGGGATCCTGATGAACGAAGTGATAGAAAGGAGCCTTCGATCTCCACGCTTGCCTGTCACAAAGAAAGAGAGAGAGAGAGAGAGAAGAGAGAGAGATTTCAGAGAAAAGGGGTTCAGTCAATGATCGGCTGACCCTATCATTCTATTTAATGTATTAAGTAAAATAAAACTAGGGTATAAAAATACCCCTTTGAATATGTTAATTTACATATACACCAATTGGGTATGGACCCGATCCAATATATAAATGGATCGGGTCAGACATATACACGGTGATGACTTCTTTTCAGCCTCCCTCAAGTTGTGCATGTTGCTGAACCATGTACAACTTGCTTTTCAGAAACCAAAATCTGTCCTTCGTCAACCCTTTAGTGAGAATGTCAGCAACTTGTTTTTCAGTTGGCACATACATAGGCTCAATCTCTTTATCTTCAACCTTTTTTCTAATAAAATGTTGATCTATTTCAATGTGCTTTGCTCGACTATGGTGGATGGGATTGAAGGACATGTTGATGGCACTTTGATTGTCACACAACAACAGTGACCGAGCAATCGGTTCTCCCATTTCTGTCAGGAGATGTATTATTCATGTAGCCTCGGCCGTGGTAGTGGCCATGGATCTGTATTCAGCCTCAGTGCTCGATCTAACAACCACCTTTTGTTTTCTACTGCTCCAGGATATCAAGTTTGGCCCAATGAAGCTGCAATAACCGGATACTGATCGTCGTTCGTCTGGATCACCCGCCCAATCAGCATCAGCATAAGTGACGATCTTATGGCCCCCGCCTGGATCTAATTCCCTTTTTTTGTATATCAATCCATCACCAATTGTACCCTTCAGGTAACGAAGTATACGTTTAACTGCCTCCATATGTGACATATGAGGTTCATGCATAAACTGGGATACCTGATTAACCAAATATACTATATCAGGTCTAGTAAAAGTCAGATATTGCAACATGCCAACTAAGCTGCGATACTTAGTGGGATCTTCATATATGTCCCCTTCTTCTGAACTCAGTTTCTGATGAATGACACTTGGAGTTGTCAACGGCTTACAATCTGTCATGCCTGCTCTGCTGAGAATGTCCAACGTGTATTTGTGCTGAGTAAGGGTGAGTGTATCATTTCTTTTATCAACTTCTACCCCAAGAAAATATCGCAGCTCTCCCAAATCTTTCATCTTAAATCTCTGATTTAATAACTTCTTCACCTGCTCAATGTGACTTTTACAGTTCCCTGTGATGATGATGTCATCTACATATATTAATAGGAAAGTAGTGACTCCTTGTTCATTGTGAATAAATAATGAGTGATCCAGAAGGGACCGAGAGAAGCCATGTCGTTGTATCTCTAGAGAAAAATTGTCGAACCAGGAACGAGAGGCTTGTTTCAAACCATAGAGTGCTCTCTTTAACTTGCATACATATTCTTCGGCTTCTCGTTCTGCATATCCAGTGGGTTGTTCCATGTAAACTTCTTCTTTTAAATCCCCGTGCAGAAAAGCATTTTTTACATCCAGTTGGCTCAATGTCCATCCATATTTAATGGCTAGACACAACACAATGCGGATGGTCCCCATTTTAACTACAGGACTGAAAGTTTCATCAAAGTCTTGGCCTTCCTCTTGTGTAAATCCCTTGGCTACAAGTCTAGCCTTGTACCGTTCAATGCTCCCGTCTGGTTTATACTTTATCTTGTACACCCATTTTGACCCAACAACATTTCTGTTTTGTGGCCTGGGTACAATCTCCCATGTTCCACATTCATGTAGAGCTTTCATTTCTTCATTCATGGCTTCTACCCATCTTCTAGAACTCGCAGCTTGATAGAACATGAGGGGCTCTTCCTCTTTACTTATAGATGTCAAGAACAACTGAAAATCCAATGAAAATTTTTTATAACTTATCCACCTGTCAAGTGGATGTCAAATCCGTGAGGATCTTCTGATATCCATTGTCTGTGAAGATGGATCTGTACTCGTACAAGAGACGAATGAGGGCTCTTTCTCTCGCTGGGTGTACATAATACCTTTATACCTTGCTGGTTCCAAGACATGTGGAACAGTTTCTTCCGTTTGAGTTTCATTTGCTGATTCCTCATGTATCTCCTTCTGACTGCAATTTTTTTGACAGTCTACTTTACCATTTGAAAAAAGTTCTGAATTTAACCATGGGTAGTATACCTCAATGTTGGGGCTTGAGTTATCAGCATGAAGGGTTGAATTAGCATCCTGAGCATCAAAGTTCATCTCATCGAAAATTACATTCCTTGATATCTTGACACGCCTACTCAGAGGATCATAGCACTTGTACCCTTTGTAGTCTTCTGCATATCCTATAAACCTGCATTTTAAGGCTTTATCTTGGAACTTGTGTCTGAGTGAGCTGTCAATGTGAACATAGCAAACATATCCAAAAACATGTAATGCATGGTAATCAGGTTGTATGCCAAAAAGAGAGAAATATGGTGACTTATTTTCTAAGATACTCATGGGCAATCGATTTATCACATGGACTGTGGAGTGAAAGGCCTCAGTCCATAATGATACAGGAAGATTGCTCCCGTGCATCATGCTCATTGCAGTCTCTATAATATGTCGATGCTTCCTCTCAACAATCCCATTTTGTTGAGGTGTATGCGGGCAAGACACTCTTCTCTTTATCCCATTATGTTGAAGGAAACCAATAAAGTCATTCGAGGAGAATTCACCTCCTCCATCACACTGGAAGAATAGAATGTTGGTAGAGAAATGATTTTGAACAAAAGAATGAAATCTTTAGAACAATCCAAAAACTTCTGATTTGTGCTTCACAAAAAATATCCAAGTATAACGTGAGTAACTATCAATGAAAATAAGATAGTATTTACTGCCAGAAAGAGAGGTAATCGGGGCAGGCCCCCAGACATCTGAACAAATGACCTCAAATGGCCTTGAAGCTCTTTTATTGATGAAAGCAAATGGTAAGACATGACTCTTACATAAAAGACAACTAGAACACTTTGCATCAACGACCTCTGAACTCAGACTGGACTTAGGAATAAAATTATTCAAGACAAGTTTTTCAATAAAATGACGACCATAATGGCCAAGACGACTATGCCAAAGTCTTGGCTTATTACATTCAGAAATATTAAATATAAAATCAGAATAAAAAAATTGACGTTGGTGAGGCTTCAAGGATGAATAGTCGGAATGAATGGAGGAAGGATCTTCTTGAAAGATATACATGTTGCCCCATCGTTTTCCTTCAGCGAATGTCTTCCTCGTGCGAAGATCCTTGACATAAACAGAAGAGGGAGTAAATTCAACTGAAGCATTGACATCATCAACAAGTTTTGAGACAGAAACAATGTTCTTTTGAATATTAGGTGCATGGATGACACTTGGAAGTTTAAGAGAGGACTTTGACATTGGTATAATGGCATTTCCAGTATGTGAGATTGAGTGATGAGATCCATCCCCTGTGACTATGTTATTCTTACCAACATAAGGAGTAAGAGTCAAGAGTTTACCTGCATCACTTGTGACATGAGTAGCTGCTCTAGAGTTGACATACCAAATTCCTTTATCATTTTGCTTCATATTCAATCCTGCCAAGGCTGCCAACAGCAACTCTTTTACTTCTCCATCCTTCCTAGACTCTGCTTGTGGAGCTTTTCCTTTGTTTTGAGGATTAAACCAACAATTTGCTTTAATGTGTCCTTTCTTGTTGCATAGAAAACAAGTGGGAATGGGTCTTTGTCCTTGTATATTAGGTGTCGGAAGTATGCCACGACCTCCATAGGTGTTTCTCCCTTGGCCTCCTTTCCTTCGAAACGAACTTCCTCGTCCTCGGCCATAATTCATTCCCATAGCCAGCACATCTTGTGTTCCTGAATTCCCATGAGAATCTTCAGAAGATCCTTTCAGAGTCATCTCATATTGCAATAATTTCGCACGAAGATCTTCAAACTTTGGAAGTTTTGGTAAACATAATAAGGTAGTCGTCATAACATGATAGTCTGACCCCAATCCACTCAAGGTTTGTTGTACTTTATCCTTTTCACTGACAAGACACCCAACAACAGTCAGTTGGTCCGTGATGCCTTTCATTTTGTTCAATTATTCCATAACAGACATGGAATCTTTCTTCAGCATTTGAAACTCTCGCTTAAGATACATAATTCTTGCCTCAGAAATTTGTGAATACGTCTGAACTAACTCATCCCACAGTTCCTTGGCCGAACAATCATCAGGAAGAGCAATAAGGACTTCCTGTGAGAGAGTTGAAGTGATGTAGGCCACTAACGACTGATCCCTCTTCATCCAAGTAACATATTCTGGGTTCTTAAGAAGAATAACAGATTGTTCTCCTTTATCGTCCGCCTTTTCCTGTGAGAGGAATTCTGGAGGCGGTGGAACAGATCCATCCAGATGACCAGAGAGGTCCTGACTCTTTATAAATGGAATGATCTGTCTTTTCCAGGTTAAGAAATTGGAGTTATTCAATTTTTCAGAGACTAGTTGACCGAGAAAGCTTAAGGACAGACATGACTGTCCATAAGAGGAATCCATGAAAACCTGGACTGACACTTAGGTATATCACAGCAGAGGACTCGGCTAACAGAGTTTTAGGTATATCACACCCGAGGTCTCGGCTGATAGGGCACTCGACTGACACTTAGGTATAGATCAGCAGAGATGGGAGATACAGCAGTTCCAGAACCCACAAAAACTCCAGTTTTAGAATCACGAACAGAGTTTTAGGTATATCACAGTCGAGGTCTCGGCTGACAGGGCACTCGGCTGACACTTAGGTATAGATCAGCAGAGATGGGAGATACAGCAGTTCCAGAACCCACTAAAACAACAGTTTTAGAATCACGCACAACAGTTCCAACATGAGAGATACATCAGTTTCAGAACCCACGAAAACTGCAGTTTTAGAATCACGCACAACAGTTCCAGAACCCACAAAACAGCAGTTTCAGAATCACTAACTCAGAAATATTTTTCACACAGCAAAAATACTTCCAGAACCCACGAAACAACAGTTTCAGAATCACGAACTCAGAGATATATTTTTCAGAATCACGAACTCACCGTGAATACTTCCAGAAAGGGTCGATTTCCAGAACCCACGAAACAGCAGTTTCAGAATCACGAACTCAGAAATATATATTTCAGAATCACGAACTCACCGTGAATACTTCCAAAAAGGGGATCGACTGTCACGGTGTCACGAACTCACCGTGAAAAACTTTCAGAAAGGGGATCGACTGTCACGGTGAAACAGTCACCGTGAAAAGGATCTGTCTTCTACCATGAAATCGAGCCACCGTGAAACGAAAGCAGTTCTTCACGCACAGTCGTCATGTTGCTCTGATACCATGATAGAAAGGAGCCTTCGATCTCCACGCTTGCCTGTCACAGAGAAAGAGAGAGAGGGGAGAGAGAGAGAGAGATTTCAGAGAAAAGGGGTTCAGTCAATGATCGGCTGACCCTATCATTCTATTTAATGTATTAAGTAAAATAAAACTAGGGTACAAAAATACCCCTTTGAATATGTTAATTTACATATACACCAATTGGGTCTGGACCCGATCCAATATATAAATGGATCGGGTCAGACATATACACAGTGATGACTTCTTTTCACGAAGGTCTACGTCAGGATATTGTGTCTTCATTGGAAGAAACTTAGTCTCTTGGAGTAGTAGAAAACAAAAGGTTGTCGCTAGATCGAGCACTGAGGCCGAGTATAGATCCATGGTTGTCGCTACTGCCGAAGCCACATGGGTCAGGCATTTACTAACTGAAGTGGGAGAAACAATCTCTCGGCCTACCTTGTTGTGTGACAATCAAAGCACTCTCAACATGTCATTCAATCCAGTACATCACAGTTTCGCTAATTGAGATCGACCAACATTTTGCAAGACAAAAAGTTGAAGAAAAAGAGATCGAGCCTGAATTTGTTAATACTGAAAGACAAGTTGCAGACATATTTACAAAGGGCTTGACAAAATATCGTTTTTAGATGCTCAAAAGCAAGTTGTTCATGGTTCAAGATCATGATCAACTTGAGGGGAGGTGAAAAAGTAGTATTTTGTACAGTGTTTTATATATTACACTTGCCAGCATGTACATTGTATTTTGGGTCTAGATACTATACCAGACCCGGATTCATATTGTATATCAATACATTATAAATGCATGTTTTAGGTCATGATTTCATTATTGAAATCGTGACAGTCGCAGCCTCTCTTCTCCTCTTCTCTTCTCTTTCTCACAAAACAGGTACAAAAAAAAACTCACAGCAATGTCAGTATAACATGGTTTAAAACCTAGTTGAACCATCGTAGTACTGAATCAATCATACCAGGACTTAGGAGCTTGTTTTAACTTTTAAGCCATAGACGGCTTTTCGCAAAAAAAGAACTCTTCCATGTGCCAAATCTAAACCTGGAAGTGGTCCAACATAAACTTCTTCATTAAGGTTGCCATTTAAAAAAGCAATTTTAACATTCATATGAAAAACAAGTCATTTTTTAATTGAAGCTAAAGAGATGAGAGTTCTAACAATGGTCATACAAGCAACAATAATAAATGTATCTTCATAGTCGATATCACACTCTTGGCTATATCCTTTAGCTACAAGTCTAGTTTTATATCTCTCTAATGTTTCATTACTTTTGGTTTTAAGTTTGAAGACCCACCTACATCGTAAAGTTTTTCTTTCTTTGAGTAAAATTTGAATTTCTTAAGTTTTTGCCTTTTCTAGAGCTTCTAATTCATTATTCATGATACGAATCCATTCTTGATTATTTTTAGCCTCATTACATGAAGAGTGTTTTACATAGGAGTGAACGACCATTAGACACACACTATACTTGGGTTCAAATTATTCATAGGATACAAATTTACTAAGTGCCTTAGACATTCTCATAGATCTTCTAACACTAGGTTGATCTATCTTTTGACATTGAGAATACCTCTCTAATGCATGGAGGATGCTCTTGAGTTTGACGAAAATAGACATGTATTTAATTGTGAGGTTCAACTATATCAATAGAAGTATCATTTTCATGTGCATCATGAGTGTCACCATTGTCACTCTTATGCACATCTTAAATAAAATTACTATCATTCACATCCACAATATCATTATCATGCTCAATAATATTATCATCATGCATTTTAATTAAATCAAACATGAGTAACAATTTCTTAGACTCAAATTTTCCAAAACCATTTTTCTTTTCAAGAAAAGTTATATTTCTTGAAACATAAAGTTTGTCCTTTTCAATATCGTAACACCTATATCCTTTTTGGTTTTCAGCATAGCCCAAGAAAACACAATGAATGACATTTGCGGAAAGCTTATCATCTTTGTTAGAAATGACAAAACATTTACAATCGAAGATTTTTAATCGTTTATCATCGGGAGGAATTTTCAACAATTTTTCAATAGGAAAAATATTTTCAAGAATAGTTGAAGGCATTCTATTAATTAGACCACCATAAGGGTGATTTCAGCCCAAAATATTTTTGAAACATTTTTAGATATGAAAAGAGTCCTAGTGGTTTCAATAATGTGCCGATGTTTTCTTTAGGCCAACCCATTTTGTTGTGGTGTATATGGACAAGATCATTAATGAACAATTCCTTATTGATCAATATATATTTTTAAATCATTTGATAAAGATTTTTCTCCGAAATCGGATCTAAAGATTTTAACAAAGACATTAAATTGATTTTTGATAACTATGAAATTTTTTAAAACAATCAAATACTCTGGATTTGAGTCTAAGAAAGTAAATTCATGTGTGCCTACTATAGTTATTCACAAATATAACATAATAAGATACTCCTCCTTTAGACATAATCGGTGTCGGTCCCCATACATCCTAATGTATTAACTCAAATGGTTCTTTAGAAACAAAATGCCTAGGTCCAAAAAGTAAAGATTTTATTTTTTTGAGAATACAATCTTCACAAAGTAATTCTTTTTCATTACAATTTTCAAGAAAATGAAACAAATACAATTTTGACATGCTTGGATGTCCTAAATCCTAATCTCCTATGTCAATTTTCGATGTATTTTTCAACAAAATTATAAAAACCTTGACTGAAAAGTTGTCCATGAAGTAGAGGTCCCCTCTTCTATGGCCTCGCCCAATCGTCTTCTCAAACCAAAGATCTCGTACCAAGAAAGCACTAGATAAGAAAGTGACCTTACATCCATGGTCTGTAATTTGAGAAACGAATAAGAGATTTAGGTTTAGTTTAGATACTACTCTAATATTTGGGATATAAAAACTTTGGCTATTTTTAGAAGAATTTTTCAAAGTACCAAATCTTAAAATTTTAAAGATGTTCCATCGGCGGTTGAAACATAAGACTCATTGGGGTTAATGTGACATTTGGATAGTACGGACTCATAGGAGTCATATGGAAGGAGGCACCAGAATCAAGAATCCAAAAGGTCTTAACGGGGTCCACACATATAGATACAACCACACCGAAAAAGAAAGAAGTTTGACCTTTGAATAGTGGTTATAGGACTTCCATAAGTTGATCAAGCGACATGTTTCCAACATTTTTAGAGCCTTCATTTACACCACCTTTCTCAAATGATGACCCTATAGAGGCTATTTTCTTTTTTTCTCTTTTCCTTCTTGGGCAAAAACACTTGATGTGGCCCGATTCATAACAAAAATGATATGATTTTCTTTTGGAATAATAGTCATTTGAATTTCTTCCGAAATGTGGAGGCTTGTAGACTCGTGTGATTTTCAAGCCATGACATAGCAAACACTGATTCTTCATCTTTTGTAGATAAGGGTTTTTTCAATTTATTCTCTTCTCCAGTTAGTTCTTCTAGAGTTTCAACTATGGAAGAAACACTTCCTTTATGAAGGAGAGCCGATTTGGTTTCCTCAAACTCGGGTCTAAGCCCATTTGCAAAATGATAATAGTGCTTTGTTTTGATTTGTTTTTCATGGAGTTCTATGTAGGGTTACCGAAAGCGGCATAAGACTTGGGGAAGCACGCTTCCCTGAAGCGCATTTCGAAGGCGCAAAACGTGGAGCTTCCAAAACGTGTTGGGAAGCGTCCAAAAAATTTGAGAAGTGTGCTTTCCATTTAGGAAAAGCGCGCTTCCCCATTAATGGGAAGCTCACTTTTCCTTTTTTTTGTTTTTCCTTGTCTTTCTTTCTTTTTTTCCTTTTCACTTCCACCTCGCTTCTGGTTCGCTTCTCTTCTCACTTTCGAGGCGATTCCTGGTTCGGTTCTAAGTCGTCCTGCTTCCGCTTCCCGCTTTCGCTTCCCACTCCCGCTTCCCCGACTGGCAACTCTGGTTCTATGTCTATGGGACAATGCCACTTAGTCCCTAGAAGAGCTAACCCATCCCAAAGAAGACAGAGCATTGTAATATTCTCTTATGTGCATATCTCCTTGGGTCATGGTCGTCACTTTTTTTTTAAGGTTACATACATGAGATATATCTCAGAGGGAATACATATCTTGGAGATACCTCCACGCATCACTAGCAAACTTAAATTTTGCCAAATTAGAGCACTTTTTTATGTCAACACTACTAATGAGTCATCCCATGATTTTGGAATGACCCACATTTCATTCTTTCCATCTATTTTCCTAGTCGACAACAACTTTATTCATATCATCTCCATGAAGTACCACTTTTTTGCCAATTTCATTCTTGGAAAGTATGAGCTTTGGTTCTTTCTTGGATCTATCCACCAAACCCTATAAACCCTTTTCTCAAATTTTATGCTTCACTATAGATGCCCATGTCACATAGTTAGTGTCATTAAGTCTCAGGGGAATGGAAACAACAACTTCTCATTCATACTCCATGAATACAAAAGATTAAATGAGATAGAGAAAGAAAACAAGAGAGAATGAAAGCAAGGTTCTTTTGGATACCACGAGCCCATGATCACACAATCCATGACCTCGCATCCACACGAACAAGCTTCACACAGATCTTAATACCGATGGCTCTGATACCATATAGCAAAAGAAATACAAGAGAATGCCACTAAGTGCTACAAGAGAGCACAAATACAAAAAGGTCACTTATGGACCAAACACAATCTCACAAAGGAGATACACAATAACTCATAAGAGAGAAGAACATAAAAATTATAGTTGTATTAATCACCAATATGCTTAGGAAAGCATTACTTAAAAGGAGGAGGCTTATTTATAGAGCCAAATACGAGAGATGGAGGCAGTCCAGCCAGCTAGTCGTTGGACTGCCTCTAATGGTCATATTTATAACCGTTGGGAGCAGTCCAACGACTAGTTGGACTGTCCCAACAGTCATTTTGACTAAAACATAAAAGTAAAAAAACAGAAAATCTGCAGGATAACAAAGTAAAAGTACTGTGCAACCCCTACTAGGCTGCCCCTATTACAAGAATGAAATGACTGAAAAATCCCTGATGGGTATTTCAGTTTACATGCACCGAAAATATATAAATATTATATATAATATATACACAATAATGTATATATAAATATACATATTAGATAGATACAATAGCTTAACACAATGAAATGGTGCACTTCATTGAGAACTAAGAGAATTTGCAGTCCTACATATGGGAAGCTTTCTAGCAACATGTATGAGGCGGAAGTGTGACAATTTTCTAGATTTTATCTTCAAATGGCTATACAAGTATAAAAGCAGAGTTTGTCCCTAATGAGATGTCGTGTGGCATGACTGGTTCTAGCAGGAATCATAGGACAATAGAAGTTGTATAATCAGCAAAACTTATATCATCAAAAGGATTGGTTTCAGGACAGTCAAAATCTGAGGGAGGGATTTCATTCTCACCCCGTACTGTCAAGGAAATATCCCACACATCACTGGGCTTGATATGAATTGTGTAGACAATTTTGATGCAGGCTTCAGATTTGGGTCATGATCTCTCACAAAAAATAAAGCAGCCCCAGAGAACTGTTAAGGGAAACAAAAAATGGGATAGTCCTTGGGGTTGAGGTTGGTTTTCCATCCTCACTCTCCAAAAACTAGTCCCATATCACCCCTCTTTCCTTTCTTCAACCCCACACTACTTTCAACATCTAGAATCCTCTAGAAATGAACACTCTCCAACTACAAGAGATTACCAACTAAGGAAACTATCCTAATGGATCTCTAAGCCAGACTTAATGGAACCCTTGTCTAGTAAAATATATTACATTGTAGTCAGCTTGGTTGGCCCTAATGTCAATTACCCTTGAAGGAACTTACTAAAAAGGTAATGCCATGTGAATGGCCAACTTGGGTCTTAAACCATTAATGAACCCTTAAATTCTCATACCAAATTAGTCAAAGCTTGCTACACCATTAAAACAACCCATACTTATGCTGAAAATTACAATAAAAACATCAAAAAGAGAATGCACAACCTTGCTATAACCATATATGTTCCTAATTCAGTATTAAATCCCAAAAAATAGTATGTCATCAAAATTTTGATCACAGCAATATCAATAAAGCAAATTAGACTAAAAGCAATGTTGGATGAGAAAGCTAGAGAGAAATTATGTTCAGATGTCATTAGGTTTTTTCTGTTTTTTATCATTCAGCAATTCCATTTAATGCAGTCAAATCTCATTATTTTGTGAAGATTATCTTGAAGTTTATTCATAAATAGAGACAAGCTTAAAGCCACCTTCATCGTTTGAGACTACTGATTAGAAGAAGAAATAAAGAAGATTGGTGAATACTTTAAAGAATACAAGGCCATGAATTGTTACTAGTTATATTATGATGGCAGATGGCTGGAAAGGCTTAACAAAAGAACACTAATAAATTTATTAGTTCAATGTCCTACGGAAAGTTATTTCATAAAATCCGTAAACACAACAAACATTGTTGAGAACCAGGAATTTTTTGAATTGTTTGATGAGGTGATAAAAACTGCGGGCACAAAAAATATTGTTCAGGTACTTCACTGATATATAGCAATTTTTTTAGTGATTATTATCTAATAATTTATTGATTATTTATTGGTTTATTTGTATATGCTTTCATATTTTTAATATTTATTATATTTATGGTCTTTGGTAACAAGGTATTTACCATGGTTGCCAGTTGAGGAAGCGGGAGCGGGAAGCGAGGCACTTTCAAAATTTTAGGAAGGACCACTTAGGAGCGATTCGGGAAGTGTTTCGGAAGCGACCTAGGAAGCGTCTCGGAAGCGACCTAGGAAGGGTCTCGGAAGCGAGGGGGAAGCGAAAAAAATAAAAATAAAAAATAATAAGTACAAAAAAATTGAAAAAAACAGGGGAAGCGAGGGGGAAGCGTGATGGGAAGCGCGCTTCCCATTAAAGGGAAACGCGTCCCCCATTAAAGGGAAACGCGCTTCCCAAAAAAGGGGGACGCTTCCCCCATGCTTCGGAAGCGCGACGTTCCGCGCTTCCGAAGCGCGCTTCCCCTTTTAGCTAGGCGCTTCCGGTAACCCTGGTATTTACTAATAATGCTGCTAATCATTAAGAAGCCAGAAAGATGCCAAATAATGAGAAAAACCTTGTTTAGGACTCCACATACAGCATATTGCATACACTTAATACTTGAAGACATTGGTAGAGATCATATTAAAATAAGATTTTTTTGAGAGTAGAGGAATCAACAACTAATAAGATAATGGAGCTGCTAAGAAATGTGAAGTATTTAGACCTTCTCATAAGGACACGTACTAAAATTACTCCAAGAACATCACACTCATAAACATTAAGCTTCACATGCTAATAAATATCTATTGATGCTAGTCTCCCACAACCCAATCCTTTTTGGTGACTCAACCGAGACCAAGAAGGCAATAACATCATGTTCTTGGTCATCCAGTCATAGACTTCTCACAATACCACACCCTATGATTACTCCAAGAACATCATTTTCATACACACTATCTCCGCCAGCAATCCTTTCTAACAGCTCAACTTAGGGAGTTGTGATTGTTTCAAGTATTGATCAGGACCTTCCCTTCAAAATTATGATGACAAAAGGCCAAGCTGTTTAAAAAGCCCCAAGGCCTGAGTCATCTCATAGGCTTGCTACTCTAAGCCAGCATAACTACATTCAAGTTCAAACCATGCAAGAACTCAAGCCAACTGGGATCCGATAATAGCAGGCATTCCCTACATCCGAGCAAAACATTCCACTTTTCTTCATCCACTCCAAGAGACCTGATCTTATCAATTACACTGATTAGCTTACATGCCCTCCATCTCTAAGAGACTGAGATGGATGATTCATAACTCCTGTTGCATAAGTTAATTCAAAAGATAAAACTAGCAAATAGCAATTCATGTCTCCAAGTCAGAGGAAAATTTTCCACCTGAAAAATACCTATACCTAAAATGCCTACAGGCTACAGGTGTTTCTCACAAAAACCCACTAAATTTTTTCTCCAGAAACACATCTATCCTCCATGATTAACTTTTCAAATAGCCCTTCCTTTGCAGAAGTGATGGTCCTGATGGACTTCAATCTCCATTCATACCCTTTGTAGTCAAATCCACTAGGTGGCACCCAGATGTTGGCCCCCTCTAGGCACCACATGTCTCTTCGGCCTAGGCATCACCTAGAGACCCAAAAAATTAATTATTTTAAATAAAATATAAAAATCATAAGATAAGAAAAGACTAAAAATTATTAAATATTTCAAAATACAATAGTAAAATGGTATTAATGTTTCAAAAACTATAAAAAATATAAATAAAAATTACCACTATCTGTTTCCTCAACCTAGGGGTTACTATGTGTTAGGCTTGCACCAAGATCGCCTAGGTGGCTAAGCCAGTGTCCACACACAATTTTTCACTACTAAGTACACATAGGATCCGATTTACACCAAAGCTTACCATCTTAAGTTGATAATATCCCTAATCACTATGAGTACCGTTTGCAAGTTTGCAAAATAACATGGGACCTTAAGACCGTTGAGTTAACTATTTGTCTTCAATCCATTATTACCATCACCAGCTAGGGTTGGCAGTGTCAAAAATGCTACTATCCTAGTCATTTTATAAGAGGTGCAACTATGTTGGTTTCAATTGCTGCATAGCCACAAAGGACCCCTATTTCTGTGAAGATCTTTATGGGATATTTGACCAATAGACAGAGTGCAAAGTGACTAACACTCAAGCTTTTACTCCATTTTCACCTCCACTAAACTCTATATCTTTGGAGCTCTTCTGCTTGTAGACTGATTGTGCCCATCAAACATCAAAGAATGTACTACAGACTAATAGCCCGAACTCAAGAGTGGCAGCCACAATGTTAAAAACTGTGTGAAGAGTTAGCAACAAACTGCATCAACCAACTGATCTAGGGTTTCACTTAAGAACCTTTGTCCCATCAAACATACAACTCTGAAAATCCCCTTATAAATCTTGCATGGGCTACTGGTTGATATTAAAGCTTTCTCTGGTCCTGCAAGAGTTGTTAATACCATCATGGAACCTACTGTGTGTGTTCTGTACTGCATGAGCAGCAGCCCTGATAGTGTGCAACGGTGGCAATATATTCCAAACAAAACTACAAACAAACATTGGGCATTATCCTCCCATCTCCACTTATTCAATTTTTGTTGCTGGACACCTGGAGGCATGCAAGTATAAACCAAAATTCTAGCGAAAGATTGGCTTCTCTCAAATCATTTTGCCTTTAATATAGGGAGAAGAATAAAAAAGGGTTCTTATAAAGCTGCTCAAACAGATGCCAAATGTGGCCTTGGTGACAGTCACTACAAGTAAGATGCTCAAAGGTGCAGATGGGGACATCTGAAGAAAATAGGCAGTCACACTTACAAGGTAGAAAAATAGCTATAATTAATGATTGATGGAACTTCCATGGTAAGATTGAATTATTTACAAGGGTATGCAGCTGAATGCTAACTTTTGCTCCATCCAGCTGCATTAATTGCATTAGTAGTCTAAAAGTTCTTGCAGTAATCCTTCAGATTAACCATGTCAGAATCCACCTCCTCAGTTGGTAGCTGAGCGAAGAGCATCACTCAGTTTTCACTTCCTCTAGCAATACATTCCTGTATAAATATTCCCAGCTCTTATATAAACTATAGACAGTTGCACAAACTTGTCACCATACACATGTCTTTTCATTATAATATACAAGACCAGAAAATAAAAGCTCAACCACCCAAGAGATTGTACTTGTTAGACCAAAATCATAAGTCTCAAGCGCATGTATCAGCAGAAAATGGAGGTGTAACTGAATTCTCCCCACCTCCTCCCCCAAGAGATTTTACTTGTTGGTCCCAACTCCCAAGTCACTCACTGTTATGAACACAAAAACTTTTATGGTACCATTTGACCTCTATTGCCCGGATAAGAGAACATTGGGCTTCGATTTAGAAGTGTGTGAACGAGGGAATCACTTGGTCTTATTAGCTGGGCAGGTTGAGACACTGTTTATGATAGTTGTCATCATGCATCTACCATGTTGATTGGGTCATCTCTGAGTTGGAAGATGCATGCCCTCGGCAAGAGATCAGTTCAGAAGAGGCACTTAAATGCTGACAATGGAGGGAACATGCGGATAAACATCCTCAAAATTTCAGAACAAGTCAAGCAACCATTCAACAGGCTCTGTACCATCCCAGAACAGAACGTAGCCACAGGAAGGAAGAAAAAAATAGTTGGTAGAGGCCGTTGCTAGATCTCTCTCTCATATTTATGAAACTACCTAAAAATCACTCTGATCTGCTACTACTACAAATTGCAAGCTATTTGATTCAATCAAGCACCCTACAAAAACATTAAATACAAACATCTCTTAGAGCTCATATAAAGGAACTCTATTCTACCCATTATGTACGCAATTAAGAGGCAACCCTCACAATCATTTGGTCCATGCACCAAGTTCACGAAGGAGACAAACGTGACCAAAAATTCTACTTGGGCGCATTCTACTACCCTTGTACCCCAGATCATCACTACCAAAATTAGGTCCCATGAATCTTATCATGTTCGGGAGTCGAAGAACGTTGACTAATCCCATTTTACCGAAATCACCCCTCGAAACTTCAAGCTTTCAAGATGGCAAATCCTAAATCCCAAAACAACCTACTAAAAATTTGTCCAATGCTGCATATCGGGACATACAACAACAACAGACACCACTTGCAAAGTCCTTCAACTACAAGTTCATGCACAACAAAAACCAAAGGAAAGAAGAAAGAAGACGCATATACCGTATTCGGCGGGGTCGAAGTCTCGAAGAGCAAGGCGTCGGGTTTATCGGCGAGGACGGGGGATTTCGTCCAGAGGCAGCTCAATCCACACCGGCACGAGTACAGATTATCAAGGTTATCTGGAATCCAAGTCCACCCCTTCACCAACACGCTCACGTGGTTCATCTTCAACTCCCCACACTCCCCACCACCATCCGGATCCTGAAGCGAAGAAGAGGAAGAGCTCCTACCACCAAGCACCAACATCGATTCCTTGTGCTTCTCCCTGAATCTCTCGCACCCCACCACCGCATCCCACTTCCTGAACGCCATCACCGTTTCGACGAACGGCTTCTGCCCGTAGAGGCGATTCGAGGACGACCCTATTGCCTCCGAGTAGCGAACGGCCGAGGAGACCGACGGGGCCTCCTCGGCCGGGGAGGGGAGGACCAGAGAGAGGGAAATGATCACCAGGGCAAAAGCCAACATCACTACAGCGTAGTTGAGGAATCTCAGTGGGTTTTGAGAGGAATGGCATCATTAATCTTGGCCGCCTTAAATCCTTGAAAGTAAAACAGAAACCAACGTTGACTAGTTAAAAATGATCCCACAGATGCATACCGGGGCGGGGACGGGGACAAGTTCTCCACCCCCGCCCCGTTTCAAAATCTAAACCTTCATACCGGCCTCCATCCCGGCACGGGGATGGATTTTAACCTCCACCCCTGCCTCCATTCCCGTTTCATGTCCTCCATCCCCGGTCCAAACGGAAGTAAGGTGGGGCGGGGGCCCATTTCCCCTTGGTCTATAGTCATTCCTTAAAGGATTGAGGACGAGACGAGGCGGGGCGGGAAAAAGCGTAAGTCCATCCCCGCACAGGGATAGATTTTAACCTTCATTCCCGTTTCATGCCCTTCATCCCCGGTCCAAACGGGGCGAGGCCCCATTGTCCCCTGGTCCACTGCCATCCCTACACTTGTACCACATTTTTCTCTTTAAAGAAGACAAGAAATTGAGATGGATCCAACTATCTTATTGACATCAAGAGATACCCAACCATCTCAAAGAGTCTGATTTTACCAATGCCGTATAAGGACTCATGGTCTCAAGATTATCTTTTATTTAAGTCATAAGTCATATTTTTAATGTTATTTTCTCATATGATAACCCTCTCATGCCCTTAAATATGATTTATTGATAGTTGCTTTCATGCACGATTCATTCACATGCATGATTCATTTATAACATATTTTTATGCATGATTCATGTCACATTTATATTCATGCTCTCACGTATGGTATATGACACATTTTATTTATGCTTTAATTCATGATATATGTCACATTCATATTCATGCTCTCATGTATGGTATATAACACAATTTATTTATGCTTTGTTTCATGATATATGTCATATTTTATTCATGCTCACATGCATGATTCATTCATTTCATATTTTTATACTACAAACATGTACCTGCAAAATCAGTCCATATTTTGCTATTTTAAAATCATATTAAGTATGATCTCAATACCACAATAAGAAAAATACTTATATTCGCGTACATTCAAATTATGCTTCACATGATCTCCAAACTTCATTTAATATTTGTGCGTAATGCAATGTATCATGCATATTTATCACGGGCAGTTACCCAATTTGCATTTTTTGCATAAGCATTGGCTTTTAGCCTCTTTGTGATACTTAACATTAAGTATCATATTTTTGCAATATTTGCATGATAATTCATATATATACATGGTACACACATCTAATCATTTAATACATGTCCAAAATTTGAATTGATGTGTGCACATATACACATTAAAATACGAACATCAACAATGCATGATCACTTGCACAAAACTAAAAATATGATATGCATGTTAACCTAGTTAACTATGCACATTCAAACTTGCCTGTATGCATTTATGATGCACATAAAGCATAATCCAAAACTATGACGTAAATGTGTATAAAAAACACTTCAAAGCTAAGTTTTAAATCCATATAATCAATATTTAAAAATTAGTTTTGAAACATGTTTAAAACTACATCTAAATCTAAAAAAAATCTCTCTTAGGCATTTTACCAAACACTTAGCGTGCAACATAATTCTCAAAGCAAAAACTGAAATTCAAGAATTTATAGCATTTAAAACAGAATTTAATGTGTTAATTAAACAATTCTAATTACATTTTTATTCACTAATTAATCTAACATTAGCATTTTTTAGCGATTCGACATATACAAAACCTAATTTTGTTAAAATTATACTACGTTACATGCATATTAATTTAGAAATAATTCACATATAATTGTGACCAAACAACCTAGACAAGTATTTTATAAATTCAGTTAAAGGTTCCTACCCTTATATATCCAGTAAATAAATGTTGCAAACCCCAAAAGATTAAGGGATTTCACAAAATTCGCAACGCACCATGACTATGGCAAATATTTCAAGCACTTGACGTGCGCGTGCAACACCAAGAAGAACAACACCGTAGGGTTCAGTTGGGGCGCTCTCACACTAATGAAAATGCTACATGGCTGCACGAAATTCAAGAAGATGGTTGTGATATAATCTCCTCAAAAATTGACACACAAAAGGGAAATCAGGTAGGTGATTTTCCCTAAAACCGATAGAGAGGTTTGGTCGGCTAATGTTCCTCATGAGCTAGGCACTCATCCACTGATATGCACACACTCTCAGGTAACCTCCACGTTGTAGCACAAATCCCTAGGTTGCATGTTCCTAAGAAACACAATTCCCAAGGAAAAATCAATTTCTTTGGGGAAATAAGCTAAGAAGGAATAACTCAAAAAAGATGATGGACCAGGCCTTGGCATTAAATCCACGGTTAGAGCTGCTTCAAATGGAACGAATTCCAAGGTGGGGATGTTGTGCACAAATCCCAAGAGCAAGAACAAGAGGTTCAACTATTTGAGAAAAAAAGAGAGAGATCGATTCTATCTAAACAAGGAAGAAGAAGAAGATTAAAGGAAAAAATAAAGAACTTACCAAGAGTGTTAATCCCTAGGGGGAACGAGGAAAATGAAAGATTATTGCAGCTACGCAAATCCCAAGAGAAATTGTTTGGGCATAAATCCCAAAAGAAATGATAGAAGAAGTTGAGGGTGCTCGGTTCAACTAAAAGAAAAGAAAAAGCGAGAGTGAAGGTTTCAGCTGGGTGAGAAAAACATATAGTACGAAGTTTGCATATAACCGTGCAAATCTCCTTTGTAACTGATCCTCAAGGATATCCACAAATATGGGGTGATTTGCATAAATTTTTGGTATGAGATTTTTCTTACATTCATGTGGATTTGACAATTCTATTGAGCTCAATCTCAACCAATTATACATAAAAATACGTAAGTTCATATTATAAATATGCAATTTTTTTGGCATGTGAATTTTCTTACATTCGTGTACTAAATGTATGAATATAAATACACATTAGAGTTACAAACCTCACCATAATTTCACCACATTCGAACATAAGGAGTTAACCTTATCAATTGGACCAAATTCACACATCAGAATGTGTGAACCTGGTCAAATATTTGCAGATGTCCATCTTCGAGACTTGCAAGATCCCCATGAAAATAACATGTTCATACAATAATTCATTTCATTCATTAAAAAATGAAATGTTCATATATATCGAGTGATTCAGAGAAAATTGCATATCTAAAGGAAATTTGTTTGTACTAAGGGTAAAAAGGTGCTTTTAAAACAAAAAATTTGTCAAGTTTCTAGGTTTCAGTTGTAGAAATTTTGTAGATTTGGTTATGTGAACTTCATACTATGTATGTAAAGTTAGTTTCCGAAGTTTCAAGAGGTTTCAATTATAAAAAGTTCATAGATTTGGTTATGCTAAGTTCGTACAATATATGCAAATTTAGTGAAATATTTGCAACATTATGATAGGTTTCAGTTATAGAAAGTTTGCAAGTTTGGTCATGCAAACATCGTGAGGTCCGCAAAAAAAGTGTGAATTTACCTTTTAGTGAGAGTTTGCGATACCTGAGGTGTGTACCAATATATCACACGTACTTGAAGAAATTTGCTTGTGTGAAAGGTAAAATGGTCATTTTAAAACAAAAAATTATAAAATATTTTAGAAAACATGTCATTTTTGTCGTACAATACGATCATTTTCTATTTTTTATCTCATGGTATGGATGAAATCTACATGCTTGCTTTTATGGGGACTGACTCTCGAATTGTCCTATTACAACACATAAGCATATGATCTTTTAAGGCTTGAAAATTGATGAATTAATATTCTTGTAAATATTTGAGTATCTAAAACTTAATTTTTTTACATAAAAATACATGATCCAACATTTGATTCCTAACAAATAGACCGTTTTCAACTCATCTGTAAGGTTGGATTTACGAGAAAATGTTGAAAATACCTAGTAAACATATTTCTAAATATATATATATATATATAGAGAGAGAGAGAGAGAGAGAGACTGCCTACTTTGATTTGTGCCTACTGTAGCCTATGGGGCTTAAGGTTTTCTTTTTTGTGTTTATCTTGAATCTAACTGTACATACATGTCCTACAAGATTGGTTTGTTAGGGATAGACTTATTAGATTGTCCAATTATGACATATGGGCAAGTTTTTATAAGGCTTGAATCGGTATACAATTTTCATAAAATATTCAAGCTTAAAAATTCATATTTTTCATAAAAAAAATATCCAAGCATAGTTTTCTGGCAAATCGACCATGTTCAATGCATGTGCGGTTAGATTTTTGAAAAACACCATGAAAACCCCCTTTCGCTCTTGGTAGGCAAACTTATATATATATATATATATGTGTGTGTGTGTGAAAAATCATAGGTGCAAACTTTATCCACTCAATCTATGTGTTCAACATGTTTTGTTTGGTAAGGAATACACTAAAGAAACTATGTACATTGCATGTATAAGGTCAAATCCACAAAAAATAATTATAAAAAGGTTGAAACAAATGGTGTTGTCTTGTATATATATATATATATATATATATATATATAGTGCAGTATCTTGGAATACTCTTACGAGTGAACTGGTCAACATATAGGGAATATACTTGCTACAATTGACTTAGCAAAATCACATAACCTTTTTTTCCCACGTCTAACACGGCAGATGTGATCTACATTTAGTTAGTGGGAACTGGCTTTTAGATCTTTGGAATCCTACCTGTATACAGGTTTTTTGGCGATTAAAAAAATCAACAGTTATAAATGCATCAAATTTTCTCAACTCATAAAAACATGTTTTTTCATCCAAAAGGCATGATCCAAGAGCCAATTTCTATTATGTCAAGCATGTTGAACACATCTATGTGGTTGGATTGTATCAGAACAACTCACATCATGAGGTTCCAACTCAATTGTATGTACAGTGGCTTGTAGCAAAAACAAATTCACACACATATATATGTATGTATATGTATATCTAGGGAAAATATTGACTACCCTCAAATGTATCGTACTTTCTAATAGAAACCAACCATTGATTCACATTTTCTTAGTGTTTTTTTGTGAATCAAGCCTGGTAGATATGATCTATATGGTTTGCCTAAACAAAAACATATACTTTAAAATATCAGTTTGTGCTGTATAAGCAGTTTTTCTAAGGGCTCAAATTCAATGGTTTACAATGCTTCAAATTTTTAATATTAAAAATTTTATTTTCTACAAACACCACCCAATTCTTTAGAGACATTCTTTTTTTTAGGGGGTTGTAACATTTAGAAAGCCCGGTGGCGGCCAATAAACGCGCATTTCACAGAAGTATGATCAATTATCCCTTTTTACATCCAACAGAGGAACCTTACACACACAACCAAAGACTAACGGTACAAGAGAGTAAGGAGGAAAATCAGGTTTGAGAATGTGATAGGGTCCACCAAGAACACCAGTAGGCATACCATAAACAAAAGTTGTACAAAGAGCATCAGACCAATATTTCTTTGGCACCTTAATAGAGGTGATAAGGGCCCTGGTGACTTCCAAGAGATGACGATTCTTCCTTTCTCTCAGCAACTCCATTCTGTTGGGGGGTCTAGGGACAAGACGTTTGTGACTCAATTCCGTTTTTCTGTTAATACAACGGAAGATTCCTAGAAAAGACTCCCCCCATTGTAAGACCTCAATACCTTGATGTTGGCATCAAACTGGGTCTGGATCATTCTATGATAAAAGAAAATTCATATACTTCTTCAAAAAAAAAGAGATAATATATATCAATGTAACCTGTGAACAGTAAGAAATATTTCCAAGTAAATGGTCTATGCTGAATGCATTCATCGGGTCAAATTGGCCAAATAAAGCTTGTACCTATGAGTAACTAGAGTATACTCTAGGGTATATATATATATATATATATATATATATATATATATATATATATATAGAGAGAGAGAGAGAGAGAGAGAGAGATGTAGCATCGCAATCCATAGGGGCGCAATGAAAATTGGATGTTGTTGAGCGTCCATCATGCGTGTGATGAACGGTCAACGTTTTTTCTGCAAAAATGCTGAAAAAAACATCAAAATCATGCACTTTTGGGCTTTAGCACGGTTCGGGACAACCATTAAAACCCCTTTTGTTTAATGCTGGGCGCATCCCCTAAGGGGCAGAACTGCTGCTAAAGCCAAAAATTATGCACAAAATGCTAAAAAATAGTGTTTTTGTGCCATTTCGCGTGCTGGCTGTCTATAAAGCGCACGATGAACACCCAGCGTGATTTCATTCACCTAAGTGCACCTAAAGATTGGGCAACTATGAATTTTTGTATATATAGGAAAAATATTTGCTACTAATGATGGTAAGGATCTGATGAGCTAAAATTCATACGTGCAAGTTGCATGACTCAATTTAACTACATAGTTGTATTTAGCATGGTTCGTTTCCTAAGGATCAATCCTTGGATCATGCTTTTCTGTTGCAAAAATCTGACCTTTTGAGTTATGAAATTTTGGCACATTATGGACCATTGATTTTTGGATCCCTTTAAAAACCTAATTACTTGTCATAATCACAAGATTCAAAATAAGTTTCCTACTAAACAAACCATGCAGATCACATCTGTAACATTTGATCTACAAAAAAATAATTTTTTTTGAAGAAAATAGTGATTTCTACTCATTAGTAGCCAATATTTACCCATCTCTCTCTCTATATATATGGGTATATATAAATATATATGGTTTTGTAGGAATTAACCTTTGGATCATGTTTTTCCAACATGTATGCAAGGTTTATGAAAGTTGAGAATTCAATAGTGTGCAATCTACTAAATTTTCATTATTCAAAACAAAAAAGCGTTTCTTTAGCTTGAAAAAAAGTGTCATCCAAGAATCATTACCTACTGTTTGGACAATGTTGAACATATGTATGGGGTTATATTTGGTCAATCCGACCAGGCCATATGAGTTTCAGTTAGGAGGCTCAGAATCTATAAGTATATGCTAATATTTTTTCCACATATCTTATATATAAGAATTAAATAAATTCATTAAACTACCTTTTAGTTTATATTAATGTTAACAGTGGCTAATTGATTCAGATAACAAAAATCCTCTCGAAAGTGGTTGTAGTTATGAAAATATGGAGGTACTTTTCACAGTAAAAAGAAAAATCCGTTTTTTTCAAAATAAAATTATAAAAATACTTTTTGTTACTTTTAAGACCTTTATTTGACTTTTTTGTTTTTCCTCATTCTACGTCTAAAAATAATTAGACACTTTTGTCATTGGATTCGCACCTTGGACCCTTCAGTTATGTCAGGACGACCTAACCGATCAACTATCTCATTCTACCCCTACTGTTAATATTGGCTACTAATGAAGGTACAAAACTAATGAACTATAAATGATAGGTGCAAGTTGTATCAACTCAATCTAACCACACAAATATGTTAATAATGGTTTGTTTTCTAAGGATTAAGCCTTGGATTGTGCTTGCTTTTCTGATATACAAATACGATCTTTTGAGTTATGAAATTTTGAATGTGGGCTATTAATTTTTTGGACCCCTTTAAAAACTGAATTACTCGCAATAATTAATCACATGATTCAAAACAAGTTTTCCTCCTAAACAACCCATGTAGATCACATCCGTAGTATTTGATCTACAAAAAATTAAACATTTTTGAAGAAAAAAATGATTTCTACTCATTAGTTTTGTACCTTCTTTAGTAGCCAATATATATATATATATATATATATATATATATATATATAGGAAGGAAGGAAGGATTAGGGACCTACTTCCCTTCCTCGGTAATCCATTCAGCTGGTTTGGGTTTTGACATATCAATGTACCCGTGTAGATCATATGAGATCAATTGGAAGAAAGGAGACAGGGCTCGACTCACCACTTTTGCTTGATGTGTTCTCCATGAAACTCGAAAAAGACCCAAAACACGATGCAGATGGTCACGACTCTGATACCATCAAAAGGTAGCAGACTTGCTGTAACGCACGCCAAACACATAAAAATGAAACATGATGTTTCCAACGTGGTTCGATCTTGAATACCAAGATTTACATCCATTGCTGGCTTGCTCTCTCTCACTGTCTCGGTATTTCTCTTGATGTGAGATG
This sequence comes from Nuphar pumila, assembly GCF_984573655.1. NCBI lineage: Eukaryota > Viridiplantae > Streptophyta > Magnoliopsida > Nymphaeales > Nymphaeaceae > Nuphar > Nuphar pumila. Next base: position 138,768,987 of record NC_143250.1, on the reverse strand, counting down.
AGATAGCCAATGTTCCATTTATAATCATATGTAGGGATGGCAGTGGGGCGGGGCGGGGCGGGGGACAAGGTCTCCACCCCTGCCCCGCCTCAAGATTTTATCCTCCACCCCCGCCTCCATCCCCGGCGGGGAATGGATTTTATCCTCCATCCCCACCTTCATCCCCGTTTCATGTCCTCCATCCCCGGTTCAAACGGGGATGAGGCGGGGCGGGGTGGGGATATTGTGGGGAAAACTGGTCGGGGCGGGGCGGGGAAAAGTGCACGTCCATCCCCGCCTCCACCCCCGGACGGGGATGGATTTTAACCTTCGTCCCCACCTCCATCCCCGTTTCATACCCTTCATCCCCGGTCCAAACGGGGCAAGGCGGGGCGGGGCCCCGCTTTCCCCCAGTCCACTGCCATCCCTAATCATATGCAGGTTACACGATTTGGAGGGGAACCTTTATGATTTGGATATACATCAGAATCCAGAAGAGTCTGGATATCATTGGGAGGTTGAGGAGATTAGGATTCAGTTTGGATATCCTTCTGGAGAGTCCTCATCTTTGCCTTATCCAAAACCGTGTGATGAGTCTCTAGCAGAGGTTTCACAGGAGGCATGTGGGCCCACCGAAGATCAACGTGATCTGATCTGGTGTGAGACTGAAGTCCAACGTGAAGGTGGTTTCTCCATCCGTATGAAAAAAGGTTGATCGACTTCGATGGTCTAGAGCCCAAATTATATTACTTGCAGCTTTGAGACTGTAATTTTTCATAAACAAGTCAACATGGGATTGGCTTGTATAGCTTGACCTGCTCATGAGTTTTGTGTTCAGGCTCCGCTTGTCATAAGGATGGGAGAAGTTTGAATACCCTAAGCGTGACTCATTTGGCTTGTTTACTAGCCCTAGTTGTGGATAAGTAGCTTGATTAGAGGTGAGATGGATCTGGATTGGATATTTGACCCCATGGAAAGTATTTTAGGTGGATATATATGATCCATAAGAGTATGTTTGATGGTGCGTCCAAGATTGAATGGAACAACAAAACATAACAAACAAAGCACATGTTATGTTTGTAACTTTTGTTTTGATTGAACAAGAAGTTGTGTTTCTTGTTTTGAGTATTTGATTTTTACATTGTGCGGACAACTTGAACATATATGGATAATATGTCGGATAACTTCATTTTGGATCGATTTGCCCAACCATATGAGTGTTTTATCATGTATATTATGGATTTTAGCCACGAATACGAAACTCAGATTGGATCTAAATACCAAAAAAGATGTTTAAAATTTGAGTAATTTGAGAAAAATAAAAATTGATTTTTGTTGATATATAAAGGCTTTAATCATTATCATATTAGATCTAATTATGGAAATTTATAAAAAATTTATGGATTTTAGCCCTGAATATGGATCTCAAACTGGATCCAAGTACCAAAAAATAATTAAAATTTGGGTAATTTGATAAAAAAATAAGATTCATATTTTTTATATATAAATGAAAAACCTAAGTAAATCATAAATACCTAAAATACAAGAAAATAAATCATAAATAAACAAAAAAACATAAACTACAAGAAAAATAAACCATAAAATTAAATAAAAAAGCTTTAATTCAAACCCTAATCAAATAAAATAAAAATACCCCTAATTAAATACAAGAAAAGCCTTAATCAATTAACTATAAAAAGCCTTAATTAATTTTTTTTGATTCAAAGCCCTAATTAAAGAAAATCAAGGAAGAAACCTCTAATCAAATCAAAGAAATCTCTAATCAAATTAACTATAAAAACTCTAATTTAAACAATTTGATTTGAAGCCCTAATCAAAGAAAAAACCCTAATAAAATCAAAATAAAAAAAAATTCCTAATCAAATTAACTATAAAAACCCTAATTTACAAAAATAATTCAAAAACCTAAACAAAGTATATCAAATAAAAAACTAATCAAATTAATTATAAAAAGCCTTAATTTAAGAATTTTGATTCAAAACCCTAATCAAATAAAATAAGAAATGTCTTAGTCAAATTAACTAAAAAATCAAAGAAAAATCCTCATTGAATTAAAAACTCTAAACAAAACCTTAATAAAAAAATTTCATAAGGGTATGTTTGATGACGCGTGCAAGATTGAATGAAACAACAAAACACAACAGACAAAGCACATGTTATGTTTGTAATGTTTGTTTCGATTGAACAAGAAGTTGTGTTCCTTGTTTTGAGTATTTGATTTTTACATTGTGCAGACAACTTGAACATATATGGATAATATGCCAGATAACTTCGTTTTGGTTCATACAACTCGATTTGCATATGAGTGTTTTAACATCTATATTATGAATTTTAGCCATGGATATGGAACTGGATCAAAATACCAAAAAAAATATTTAAAATTTGTGTAATTTGAGAAAAAATAAGAATTGATATTTGTTGATATATAAATACTTTAATCAGTGTCATACTAGATCGAATTATGAAAATTTGTAAAAAATTTATGGATTTTAGCCTCGAATATGGATCTCAGACTGGATCCAAGTACCACAAAAGATTTAAAATTTGGATAATTTGATAAAAAATAAGATTGATATTTTTATATATAAATGAAAAACCATAAATAAATCATAAATACCTAAAATACAAGAAAATAAGTCATAAATAAACAAAAAACATAAACTACAAGAAAAATAAAGCATAAAATCAAATAAAAAAGCTTTAATTCAAACCTAATCAAAGAAAATAAAAAAAAATATCCCTAATCAAATACAAGAAAAGCCTTAATCAAATTAACTATAAAAAATCTTAATTAAAAAAATTTGATTCAAAGCCCTAATTAAAGAAAATCAAAGAAAAAAACTCTAATCAAATCAAAGAAAGCCCTAATCAAATTAACTATAAAAAACTCTAATTTAAACAATTTGATTTGAAGCCCTGATCAAAGAAAAAACCCCAATCAAATAAAAAAATCCTAATAAAATTAACTATAAAAAACCTTAATTTTAAAAAACGATTAAAAGACCTAATCAAAGAACATCAAATAAAAAATCTAATCAAATTAACTATGAAAACTCTTAATTTAAGAATTTTGATTCAAAACCCTAATCAAATAAAATAAAAAACACTAATCAAATCAAAGAAAAGTCCTAATCAAATTGACTAGAAAATCAAAGAAAAAGTCCTAATCAAATAAAAAACTCTAAACAAAACTCTAATCAAAGAAATTTCTTATTCAGATCTTTATTCAAAGCCCTAGAGCCCTAATCAAAACCTTAACCAGAGAGAAGAAGAGAGAGAGAGAGCAGGGCCCATTGAGAAATATTTTATTATTTTTTTTGGTGTTTTTTTTTAAATTCTGACTTTACAAATGTGTTCAACATGATTGATTTACTAGAAGTTGACACTTGGATCATGCATTTTGGATGAAAAAAAAAGTATTTGGAGCCTCAAAGTTTTATGAAAATTGTACACCATTGATTTTTGAAACCTTATAAAAACCTATATATGCATCGGAATTAAATGCTCCAAGAACTGATTCCTATAAAAACAAGTACACAGATCACATCTGTAAGGTCAGAATTTTGAAAAATACCAAAAGTCTCATAAAATGTTTTTTAGTGGGTGAGTTTGGTAGGTTTTCTCGTGAGGAGGTTTTCATTCCCTTATATATATATATATATATATATATATATATATAGAAAGAGAGAGAGAGAGAGAGAGAGAGAGAGAGAGAGAAAGATTTCAGATTAATAGAAGTCATTTTTGTCATACAAGGGAGAGTTATGGCAATGGTGATGTATATGTACAATGATCCAATGCTAAAGTTAATGTTTTGAAACAACTTTGTCAGAATCTTATGGGACCCTTAATTGATTTTCAAAATGATTCAGGGAATCAGCTGATTCCGATTCTGAACTGAATCAAGCTGAATTGGCCAATTTTTAACGAGCAAATGACGTGTCACAAAAATATTAAAATTATTAAAAATAATTTAAACTATTTTTAAAAAATATTTAAAAACAAGCCAAATCAGCTCAGTTTTGTACCAATTTTTTATCAATACTATAAGAATTGGCGGTGTGTAGTTATACACTGCCGGTCCCAAGCCCGGATAAAGGAGGAGGGTTGCGGTAGGCCTGTGACAGCCAGCATAAAAACTTTGTCATATCCTATGAAAATGAACCAATATGAGAATTTCGTTGGGGCGTTCCCTACTGAGCGACACGCTGTACTCTCTAGGCCCGGAGGCAGTGATAAATGTGCAAGGGTTGCTAGGTCGTCGCCCAGAAGCGACGCGTCACACCGGCGCCCGGGTGTGGTGTCAAATAGGCAAGGGTTCCCTCACTTTGTTGGACGGGTGGGGGTAAAGAAGTTAGTCCAAGACCATAAAATTAGGTTAGCCACTTGGAACATAGGGTCTTTAACTGGTAAGTTGGTAGAGTTAGTAGATGTTATGTGTAGGAGAAAGATTGATATTTTATGTCTTCAAGAGACCAAATGGGTAAGTGAGAAAGCTAAAGTGATAGAACCTTGGGGATATAAGATTTGGTATACAGGAATAAATAGGAATAGGAATGGAGTAGGGATTGTTATGAGTCGTCAGTTTATAGATAATGTAGTTGAGGTCCGTAGGAAGGGTGATAGAATTTTACTTATTAAATTAGTATTAGGTACGAATATTATTAATATTATTAGTGTTTATGCACCTCAAGTAGGTTTAGATGATTCCATTAAGCATCAATTTTGGGAAGATTTAGATGGAGTAGTACAAGAGACATCTTATGGAGAAAAGCTTTTCATCGGCGGTGACCTTAATGGACATGTAGGCATTAGTAGGGATGGATTTGAGAATATCCATGGAGGCTATGGTATAGGAGAAAGAAATGAAAGTGGAGAAAGGATTTTAGATTTTTGTTTGTCCTATGATATGATCTTAGCAAACACTTGGTTTAGGAAGAGGGAGTCTCACCTAGTAACATTTAAAAGTGGGGTTAATACGAGTCAGATAGATTTTTTCCTACTTAGAAAGAGAGATAGGGGTTGTTGCATCGATTGTAAGGTTATACCAGGAGAAAGTGTAGCTACATAACATAGAGTCTTAATTTTAGATCTTAGAATTAGACAATGCCGCAAAAGGGATAGACATAGGATAGATCCTAGAATTAAGTGGTGGGCACTGAAAGGAGCTAAACAAGGAATGTTTGTAGAGCAGGTAGTTAAGGAAGTTGATTGGTGTCTCGAGGAGGATTCAGAATCAATGTGGAATAAGATAGCGGGTGGTATGAGAAAAGTAGCTAAGGAGGTATTGGGTGAGTCTAAAGGCGGTGCACCACTAGGTAAGGATACATCATGGTGGAACGAGGATGTCAAATTAGCTATTAAGGTTAAAAGAGAGTGTTATAGAAATCTAAGTAAGAGTCGTGATAATGAGAATTTGGAGAAGTATATGATAGCAAAGAAGGAAGCTAAAAAAGTTGTTCGAAACGCGAGGGCTAAGGTATATAAGGAGGTTTATGACAAGTTGGATACCAAAGAAGGCGAGAAGGATATTTATAGGCTTGCAAAGATGAGAGATAGGAAATCGAAGGATTTGGGTATGGTTAGATGTATCAAAGATGAAACGCAAAGGGTTTTAGTCAAAGATGAGGAGATTAAGGAGAGATGAAAAGATTATTTTGATAAGCTATTTAATGATAGTCATGCTCAAGATCTTGGAGACTTCTCCATTCCTTTTCATGAGATAAATCGTGACTTCATGCGCAAGATTCAAAAGAAAGAAATTGCAGAGGCTTTGAAGAAAATGAAATCAAGAAGGGCAGTTGGCCCAGATGGTATACCTATCGAGGCTTGGAAATGCTTGGGAGAGAAAGGTTTAGAATGGTTGACAAATCTTTTTAACTTGATTTGGCGAACAAATAAGATGCCTAATGAGTGGAGGAAGAGTACTTTGGTGCCTTTATATAAGAATAAGGGTGATATACAAGATTGCACAAACTATCGTGGTATAAAACTCATGAGTCATACTATGAAACTTTGGGAGAGGGTGATTGAGTCTAGGTTGAGGAAGGTTGTCATGATATCGGAGAATCAATTTGGTTTTATGCCTGGAAGATCAACTATGGAAGCTATACATCTTCTTAGACAACTTATTGAAAGATATAGAGAGAGGAACAAAGATTTGCATATGGTTTTTATTGATTTAGAGAAGGCATACGATAGAGTACCTAGGGTCGTTCTCTGGTGGACAATGATGAAGAAAGGTGTTTCTCTCAAGTACATTAGTATAATTAAAGATATGTATGAAGGAGTAGTAACCAATGTCCGCACTTGTGGAGGGGTGACAACCGATTTTCCGATAACGGTTGGGTTACATCAAGGATCTGCTTTAAGCCCTTTCCTATTTGCGATAGTGATGGATGAGCTTACGAGATCAATTCAAGAAAATGTACCGTGGTGTATGTTGTTTGCTGATGATATTGTTTTGATTGATGAGTCTAGAGCTGGGGTTAATGCTAAGTTAGAATTATGGAGACAGACATTGGAAGCTAGAGGTTTTAAGTTGAGTAAGAGTAAGACTGAATATATGGAATGTCGGTTTAGTAAGCAACGAAGTAGTGATGGGAGTGTAGTGAAGCTTGGTGAGCAAGATATACCGGTGAATGATTATTTCAAATATTTGGGATCCATCATTCAAAAGTATGGAGAAATTGATGGAGATGTAAATCATAGGATAAAGGTTGGGTGGATGAAATGGAAAAGTGCTACTGGAGTGCTGTGCGATCGTAGAATGCCATTGCGGTTGAAGGGAAAGTTTTATAGGACGACTATTAGACCCGCTTTACTATATGGTACGGAATGTTGGGCTGCCAAGAGACATCATATTCAAAAAATGAGTGTAGCTGAGATGCGGATGCTTAGATGGATGTGTGGAAATACAATAAAAGATAAGATTCGGAACGAAGAGATACGTAAGAAGGTAGGTGTTGCACCCATTGAAAATAAGATGCGAGAGAATCGTTTACGGTGGTTTGGACATATTCGGCGAAGGCCTAATGATGCTCCAGTTAGAAGGTTGGAGAAATGGGAAAATATATTAGTTAAAAGAGGTCGGGGTAGGCCTAGGAAGACTTGGATGGAGATGATAGGAACGGATATGAATGCTTTGAACCTCACCGAGGACATGGCGTTGGATAGAAATGATTGGAGGAAAAGGATTCATGTGGAAGACCCAAAATGAATTTCTTTTTTGGTTCATATCGCTGACCCCAATTGTTTTGGGATGAAGGCGTAGTTGTTGTTGTTGTTGTTGTACTATAAGAATTGGCGGAAACGACACTGAGAACACTGGTTTGGAAGTCGGATGTGACCAAGTCCATTGTAGGCCAACAAATTTTAAGGATGAAAATGTCTTTTTTATTTTTTTGTTTGACAAGGAACCTGTCTAAAAGAGCCTGCCATAGTAAAACCCGGGTGGCAGCTTAGCCCACAAAGTCATATGCATGTTATAAACGTATAATCCTCCCAGTTTTATGCTGCCAGGACAGCGACCGTAAGTACGTCAGGCAGAGCCAATGCGATTAGGTCTATGATTTTGGGGTAGTTTTTTCGAGTAAAAAAATAAAAAAAGTTACAGGTATTACCCCAGTGAAAAACAGAGAAACGTTTCTTGTAACAAAAAAGGTGGAGAAATTTTAGAACCTATAATTTAATTAGTTCAAAATCTCTTCTCCAATGGTTATTTATGACCAATCTGAGAATTGACAGCTGCACTTAGGCAAGCTGGAGTCAAACGCACCCTACATGGAATCAATTTGCTAATGCATGTGAGAAGAAATGATTTAGTAGTAATGATAGGGTGCTCTCAAATCGCCTATTCCTACTTAATAAAAGCTTCGATTTTTTGAGTTTTTTTAGTTGATCAGACCTTATAAATATAATCTACAATCATTATTTAGTGAAAAATAAGTTTTGTGATTATGGCCTACGTATTGGTTTTTTAGGATTTTCAATAACCAACAGCTCACAATGTACCAAAACTGATTAAATGAATCACTTTAAATTTTATGGCAATAATCAACAGCTCACAATCCTCTTCCTTCACTGGTGGGCTTCGTAAGGGCATGGAGAGATTACTTTTCTTCATCAAAAATAAATTTTATGGCAATAAGATATAAAAGTGATATCTATAGTTAACTAAAAAAAGCACCAAATTAAAATTTATTCTGCTTAGACAATGTTTTAATAAAATCTAAAAAGTCAAACGTTAACAAACTTGCAAGAAGTCTGATTTTCTATTGAAATAATTCAATCCAATGCATCAGAAAATTAGAAATACATCGACAGGGTCAAAATTAGAAAAAAAAACTGCCAAGATGTCTTTTTGCACCGGTCATTTTCATCTCTCTTCTCTCTCAATAACAAGCCCATACTGGAGAGTAGGGGGTGTCAGACGGGCCAGATCTGATTCAAAATTAGGTAGGTCTAAACCCAGATCTGACATTGAAGTGCTGGTGCTGGATCCAGACCCGGGTCCAATTGGGATTACCATAAGAAAAACCATACCCAGATCTTATAAAGATTACATGGACCAGACCTCGTAAAATAATATTTTTTAACTTTTTAACATTGAAAAATCACGGATTTTAATAGGAACTCAGGCCAGATCCAGGTCTGGTATGAAATTTCACAAACCATATCTGGCTCCTTATACTAATCCGACCCTTTGAATCCGACCCTGACCCTGATTCTAATCGGGCCTCCTTTATTACCAAATCCTGATCTTAATAGGATTTAGTACAGGTCGTGTCCGGGTCAAACCTAACACGTTAACACACTTACTAGAGAGATCACCCAGTGGCTACATCACAAAGACACGAGGATGCAGGACCATAATGACAAAAGTTAAAAACGTTGGCAGGCAAAAACTCGTGAGAAATTGATTTTTTTTTTTTTAAAATCTCACAATTTTTTTGCAAAATCTCGACAATAAAAATATAATTTTTTTACAAATAAGTATAAATAAAAATATTCAAAAATAAAAACCACACAGTTTTTTCATGATAAATATCCGATAAAAACATAAATATCATGTTTGAAACACAATATTTATCATTTTGACAAAAAAACTATCAAGAAATTACCGCTTTTAACTTTTGGGTAATTTCTCGTGATATTTTTATAAATCTCGCGAGATTTGTCACAATGCGCAAGACACAGATTAGACTCACAAGTTCATTTTTTTTAAAAAAAACAGGACACGAAGACATTTTTTATTTTTTAATCAATAAAAACATTTTTGATATTTTAATATTAAAAATGGATTTTTTATTGAAATAATACTTAAAAGTATTAAAAATAATATTAAAATATCACAGTACACGTCAGTGTCCATGACATGATGGACACGCCACCAAAATGGAGTGTCAAGTGACAGCCCAGTGGGCTGCCCCTTATCAGGCCTGGTTCAGGTCGGCCCGGAACAATGCACACCTTATCCCCACATGCCTAAAAAAGCCAAGCAGCAGGTAACTCCGGTTCCCGGTTGTTAGCCCAACTGAACACAGTTTCCACGCTCGCTTCCAATATCACTCTGCAAACTACAAATACTTGGATTTCCATTAGCAGATCAAGGTAAAATTCATAAGAACGTCCACCATGGAATAATTTTTTTAAATACTTATTGGAGAATGTTACATTACAGACTGTAATGGAAAATCATGAATCTTAGGCCTCATCTAGAAAAACAACAACAATTATCTAATCACTGAACCCGTACTCAGCATGTCCAGGACGTGGATCTCTTGATGAGAGGCTTCATTTGCTTGTCCTCTTCAAGAGAGATCATCCCCAAGTGAGAAGGATCCTCCAACATCATCTTCGCCACCAAATACCCTGCAATCGACCATGTCTGAAACTTCCGAGCTTGTTTTCCTATGTATCTTCCAAGTTTTCCATCATAATATTCCGGCCAATTATCTTTGAGAAGCCTGCTTTCTGCCAGCTCGATAGCTCGTCGAGCAATCTGTGGCCTCCCCGTTTTTATGCATGCAGCAGTGAGCATCCACAATAGCACTGCAAGGGATTGTGCAGCAATTTTGGAACATATGTTAAGTGTCAGTGACTTTAAGAGTAAAATGCATTATGTTGATACTATGAAAGAGAAACGGTTCATCTAGGAAATATTTGAAGTTAAATTGCTTAAACTTCATCCCTGGAAATAACAAACAGGTTCTGCAGACACATGGATTAACATGTTAACAGATCTAATGAACACGAGTTTTAATAAATTAGTGGACAGACAACCATGTAAGAGTGAAGACATTATTGAATATCATACGCTTGATGCAATAGTGTGCACTAATAGGAACTCAGAAAGATATCTAACAATGGAACTTCAGATATCAAGAGCTGATAATTTCTCTAAGCCTATTCCCCTACTAGTGTCCTCCCTCCCCCCCCCCACCACCCCCACCCTTCTCTCTCTCTCTCTCTCTCTAAACCATGTTTTCATGTTTAAATTTCTCCATACTCCACACTCTTCATCATGTTTAAATTTCTCTCCTAGTGGTCCAGGCACGATGTAATTTTGATCGACTTCAAAACTGTCATCTTCAATCATGTTGATCGTCAAAAATCGCATAATTTCTTGGTATAGTTTGTTGAGGGATTGTTTTAATCATATCTTCACTTGCTTCAACACGAGTGCCTGCTCCATGTGGAAGCGCAAGAAAGGAACAGACTCAGTAGATAGAGAATACAGGCCACAGGGAGCACTGGTTACTGCAAGGGATCCAAGTTTTTTGTTTCAAACAGGCCCTCACGAAAAATTGTGGGAATAATTAAATTATGCACGTAGCCTAAGAAAAAGGATGAATGAAAAAGTACTAAAGGCATATATCTTTCCAAGTGATGAATGTATTATTTGCCTTTGTAAAGCAAGACTAGGTAGGAAACCAGAAGCATCATTAATAGTGTTAGAAGGCAGGTGGCATCCAAATCTTCCCAACCGGTAATTGGAATATGCTCAGAGTAATTTGAATCATAATTTGTTAAGGTTGTGGTGTTCTTCATTTCTACTTTTCTTGGTACAGGTGAAATTTATGTTCACAAAGTACAATTGAGAGGTCGAATGCCAGAGAAAAGTTTTCTTTTTGGATGGTCATATCAGAACCTGTGTTTTAGATTTCTATGTATCCATAAATGCCTGATTCCAACATATAAAGGAATGCACACAAAACAGAAATAAACTTCAATGTATAGTTACTTAAGTGGGCGTTTGAATCACTGACAGCGCTGGACAAGGACACTATGTTCTGTCCAGGACAGTTGAATGGTGTCCTTATCTAGCGTTTGCATCGAACCCATTAGAATGTTACTGTCCATGTGCCCCGTATTTGATTTATCATCATGGACAACTTGGACACAAATGTTTAAAAAAACTTATTTTGATAAAAAAAGGAAATTCATATTCTAAGTATACAACAACAACAACAACAACAACTACGCCTTCATCCCAAAACAATTGGGGTCAGCGAAATTCATATTCTAAGTATAAAAAAAGAAATTTGGATAGCATGCATTCACTCAATAAATTGCAAAAATATGGACTAAAATACATTCAATAAATTGCAAAAGTAGATATTAAAATACAAAACCCTTAAAATCTAAGCATACCGGAAAAAAAATCAGATTTAGCATATATTATCTCACCAAATTACAAAAATAGGTATTAAAATACAAAACCCCTAAAAATCTAAGCATAGAATAAAAAAACAGACGATTTAACATATATTCACTCAGTAAATAATAAAAATAGAGATTAAAATACAAAACCCTTAAAATCTAAAGCATACCAAAAAAAATGGATTTAGCATCATTCACTCAATAAATTGTAAAGATAGGGATTCAAATATTAAACCCTTAAAACCTAAAGCATATTTGGATAAGAAAAACGAATTTAGCATGCATTCAACCAATAAATTGGAAAAATACAGACTAAAATACAAATTCCCTAAAATCTAAGCATACCCAAAAAAAAAATCGGATTTAGCATGCATTCATCCAATAAATTGCAAAAATATGGATTAAAATGCAAAACTCCTAAAATCTAGCCATACCTGAAAAAAATGGATTTAGCATTCATTCATTCAATAAATTGCAATAATAGGGATTAAAATACAAATCCCCTAAAACCTAAACATAAAAAACAAAAATCAGATTTAGAATGCATCCAAAAAATTGCAAAAATATGGATTAAAATGCAAAACACCTAAAGTCTAACCATACCCAAAGAAAAAAAAATTGGATTTAGAATGAATTCACTAAAGTAATTGCAGTAATATGGATTAAAATACAAAACCCCCTAAAAAATCTAAGCATACCAGAAAAAAAAAATCTGATTTAACATGCATTCATCCAATAAATTGCAAAAAAGAGATTAAAATAAAAAAACCCTAAATTGCAAGCATACCCGAAAAAGAAATTTGGATTTAACATGCATTCACACAATCAATTGCAAAAATAGGCATTAAAAAGCCAAAACCCTAAAAATATATACAGAAAAAATGATTATTTAGCAAACCCTAACCCTAAAATCGAATTAGGGTTCACTGAGAGAGAGAAGTCGAGAGAGAGAGAGAGAGAGAGAGAGAGAGAGAGAGAGCACCTCCTTGATGTGGCCACATCAGAGAGAGGACGCTAAAGAGGAGACTTTGGTGAGCCAACGCCGAGAGCGAAAGCAGTGGGGGAGAGAGAGAGAGTCGATGGGGGATGGGGTGGGTGGTTTGAGGGGAGGTGTCAGGGTATACCTCCCAATCTCGACACCTTTGTTTTTCTCCTTTCATTTTTTTTTTGTTTGTCCCGTCCCATCCTATCCTACACCGTTCCATGGGTAGAGGCGGAACATTGCGGGATGTGTGGCCCGTGCATCCCTCGTTTGCGTGGGTGCACAGGCGTGCAAGGGGCCAACACGGCAAGCATCCTACGGATGCTATGTTCCATCAATTCAAACGTCCCCTAAATATTCTACTATTTTTCTTGATATGTATAGCCCACAATGTTGTTAGTGATCACAAGGTTGATTGCCTAGTTCTCTCAATAGAGGTCATTGCAAGTTAAGCCTCTTATTCCTGATTCTGATTGGATGTTGTTAGTCTTAAGGCTTGGCCAACTCATTCTAGTAATAAGCTTTTGAAACATATTGTCAGGCATTGTTTAAAAACTCGCTGAGTCAACCCAGTGACTCGGTCATTTACTGGGTCAAACCAACGAATGACCCGAAAAATGAACAAAACTTGGTGAGCCATGGGCTGACTCGACCGAGTCAGTCGAGTTTTAGCATGACTCGGCCAAGTTTTATCATGACTTGACCGAGTCATATATATATATATATATATATAAAGATGGTTATACATATATTAATAAAATTATACATTAAACATACTATAAAAATATCATATACTGGACATTATATACAATATATTAGTAATATGCCATAAAATATACATAGTATGTACATATATTTACATATTTTATACAAAATATAAAGTTAACATGACTCGGCCAAGTCACTGGGTTTACTCGGCCGAGTGACGAGTCACTAGGTTTTAAAACTATGATGTCGAGACTAAAAAGATTATCAGCAAATCCTTCTGCCCTGCAACATATTGTAAACCTGTTGGCTAATTGCACACACTTTTTTAGGTTATCTAGTGCATTTACTTTTTCTTTGGACAGGAGCCAAAAAAATTATTTTGGCCCTTGGCTAAGGCCTACAACCTAAATGATTTTCTTCAGAAATAGGGCAGTGCTTGGCTCTAACAAAGCCTGCAAAAGGTGGCAACAAAAAACATACCAGACCTGTCACATTGCCACCAGATTTTGTCTACCTCCTCAATTGGTTTATAGTCCAAAAATAATTTTATAAGGAGCAAACAATTTCTCAAACTTATTGTCCTTAACTTCTAAATAAACAGTCCATCCTTCCCCTTGATTCCAATAATGGTCGATATAGCAGTATAGCAGCTATGCAATCCTGAATTGTCAGTCAATATTTCCTTTCCACACTTTTATCTTTCCAGAAAAACATCAGCCCCCAATTTAGTTATAACATGCTATTTAAAATCATTGAAGATGTATACCCAGCCCCTCCAAACTCCCAATTTATTGGAATAGGTCCACTTCCACTGCCAGCTATATAAATCATTTTTATTTTCAATTGAACCAATGAACGGCCTATTTTCAACACATAAAGCCCACCATCACTTGGTTAACAATGCTATGTTTACTGGGTTTAGTCTTCTAGTTTCCCAAACCTCCAGCTTAAATAGGCAGTGTATCATGTCCTCGTGCATTATCAACTCCCCTCCATAGAAAGTGTTAAATTATGTATCGATATTTGTAATCTCATATATATATATATATATATATATATTCTTATCCACCCGAAAAGGGTATTTCTGTAAATTCCTGTTTTACGCATATTCCATTTTGGAATATGCTTGTAACCTTTCTCTTTATTTTATTTTTTCCTTTTTTCTTTTTTGTTTTTTTGTATTTCGTGCCACATAGGGAGGCTCCCCAAAGAGTCGTTGGGGAGCGTCCAATGGTCACATATGTGACCGTTGGGGGATCCCAACGACTCTCTTGGGAGCTCCCTATGTGGGAGCTTTGCTTTCTTATAAATAGGGGATTCCCCCTCTTGTATTCTCATGGCTTTGAGTCAAAGCCCAAGTGCTCAATAAAGTGATTCCAATATTTTTTATGCCGTTGTGCATTTGTGAGATTTTGTGAGTTCTGCTTTTGTGCACAAGTGTTCTAAAGTGTTCTTATTGTGCATGTGTGCCAAGTTTATTATCAAGAATATTAAGGTCTTGATCTTAGTATCTTGTTGGAGATACTTTTACATGGTATCAGAGCCTCGTTGAAGAAGGAAAATCATGCATCTCTTCATTTTTGAATTGCCTCAAAAAACGTGCCTTCAAGCTATTGGAGTTTGAAGTGGATCATCTTCTTCGGGCAATTTTTTAGAAGCCTCTTTTATCAAGAAAGACTTAAAAATCTTTTGAGGTACGTGTTATTTTTTATCTTCTACTCTCTCTAATGGGCGAAAAAGACTCTCACTTTTCCCTTGGTTTTAAACTTATTAGTTCAAACTATCATGTTTGGGCCGGCAATATAAAAGCCCATATCAAAGGAAAGGGTCTTTGGGGGTACGTTCAAGGTTCAATACCGGAACCCGAACCCAAACTTATAATCATTGAAAAAGGGGATATTAAGATTCTTGAGGGGAAAGATAGACAAAAAGCTCTAGAAGATTATTCAAAATGGCATGATGAGTGGGAGATGAAGAACTTCAAGATCTTGTCTTGGATTTTTTCGTCCGTAGAAACCAAGATCAACGCCAACATCATTAAGTTCAAAAAGGCCTCTGAAGCTTGGTTGTACCTTGAAAAAATGTATACTTCAAGGGACTTATCACACAAGTATTACCTCCAAAAGAAGACTTTGACCCTTCAACAAAACAATTTGTCTATTCAGGAATATTTTGCCGAACTATCGTCTATTTGGGATGAGCTTGCTATGCTCGAACCAAAATGGAGCGGAGAAGCAATTAAGTTAAGACACAAACAACTAGAGGAAGATCGATTCTTCAATTTTCTAAACGGACTTAGACCCGAATTTGAACAAATTCGGTCCTCTCTTCTATCCGCCTTTACATCTCCCTCTATTGAAGATGTAATCACTAAGCTTAATGGTGAGGAGACTCGTATGGGGATTAGTAAAAATAATCCTAGCATCCTTGCTACATCTTCTCAAGATGATTGTGAAGGGGTTAATGTCATGTCAAGACCCGAGAACAATATGAAGGCTTACAAACCTCCTCATTTCAAAAATCAAGGACAAGGAGGAAATGATCGATATGACAAAAGAGACTATAGCAAATTAACTTGCCATTTTTGTAAAGAACCTAGGCATATCAAACCCATTTGCCCCAAATGGAAGAAAATCCTTGCTGCGGCTATGGCATCCCAACCAGAGGAACGACCATCTTTATCAAATGAGCCGCTTTCCCTTCAACAAATTGTGGATGCTCTACAAACTCTTCTCAAGAGAGGCATTTCCGGAGCCACTATGACATGCTCCTCATCTCTCGGTAAAATATCTTGGCTCTTAGATTCCGGTGCATCTTTTCACATGACTCCAAGTGCTTGTTCTCTTTCCAATTTTTCTAAAAATTCTCTTCCATCTTTTGTCTTAACGGCGGATGAAACACCTCTTGAAATTAAAGGAATAGACAATTTTGAAAAACAAGACTTCTTTATTCCAAAAATTCGTCTTATACCAAAACTTAACTTAAACCTACTTTCTGTCTCTCAACTCTCGGACTATTGTTGCGATATAAAATTCTCTTCTAATAAATGTTGGATACAGGATCGCCAGTCCGGAAAGTTGATTGGGTAAGGCTTTAGGAGAGGAGACCTTTACTATGTTGATTTTCTCCAAATCCCCAAGAACCAGTTTTGTAATGTTGCTCAAAACAAAGATATTCATGTATGGCATAAGAGACTGGGGCATCCCAACATTGTTAAAATCTCTTATTTGCCTTTTATTAAGCATCTTTGTAATGAGAATTTTGTATGTAATGAATGTATTCTTGGGAAAATGAAAAATCTATCGTTTACTCAAAGATCTATGTTTACAACAAAATCTTTTGAAATTGTTCACTCCAATGTGCGCGGTCCGGCTCCTGTGATATCTAAAGGAGGTTTCGCATGCTATGCTATTTTTGTGGACAATTTCACTAGATTTTGTTGGATATATTTTCTTAAACATAAACATGAAGTTTTTTCAATTTTTAAAACATTTCATATGATGATTTTAAATCAATTCAATGGAAGTTTAAAAATTCTTAAAACCGACTTCGGTGGAGTATATCTTTCAAATGAATTCAAAAGTTATCTTGATAGTTATGGTATTCTCCATAAAAAATCTTGTCCAAAAACCCCACAACAAAATGGGTTGGCTGAACGAAAACAAAGGCATATCGTTGAAACAACTAGAACCTTGCTCATCTCTCAGAATATTCCGAAAAGACTCTGAGTTGAAGCAGCCCTTACATCGGTCTATCTCATAAATAGACTCCCATCAAAAAAATTGAACAAGGTTTCCCCATTTGAACGATTGTATAAAAAAGAACCCGATTATAGCAGGTTACGGGTTTTTGGATGTAAATGTTTTGTCCTTACTGACAAAAATGATAAACTCTCCCTCAAGGCCATTCCTTGTGCCTTTCTTGGTTATTCCGAAACTCAAAAGGGTTTTCGGTGTTATGATATTAAAAATGATAAACTATATGTTTCTAGAAATATAAGTTTTTTGGAAAATCTCAGTGGTTTTGAAAAACTTGAATCTAATGACGAGAATGTAGACTATTCTTTTTTATTTGATCTTTTAACTGAAAGTGAT
This sequence comes from Nuphar pumila, assembly GCF_984573655.1. Taxonomy (NCBI): domain Eukaryota; kingdom Viridiplantae; phylum Streptophyta; class Magnoliopsida; order Nymphaeales; family Nymphaeaceae; genus Nuphar; species Nuphar pumila. The sequence goes on along the minus strand of NC_143250.1, from coordinate 138,751,539 downwards.
GAAACTAGTGATGATGAGTCAAATCAGAATGACTCAAGTAATAATGAAACCAGTCCTGTGTCCTCTTCATTTCATCAACATGTCAATGAGGAACTGCATAGAGATCCCATAACCTATACTCATAGAGATAGAAATACTTTTAGAAGTGCCCTTGAAAGATATGATGATAGGACTGCTCCTCAAAGTGAGGAAAACCTTCGTAGGACCGAAAGACATAGAAAAACCCCTTCTAGGTTCATCTCATATGAGTCTTTTTCACCTAAACATAGAGTCTGTTTACGCGTCATTCATTCTTACATAAAACCTAGAAACTTCGAGCAAGCACAAAAATGTCCTGAATGGGTAGCCGCAATGGATAATAAACTCGAAGCTCTGAGAAGAGCCAAGACATGGGTATTTCAAGACCTTCCTAAAGGTAAGAAAGTAATAGGGTGTAGATGGGTATTTAAGGTTAAGACTAAGAGTGATAGGACCCTCGAGAGATACAAGGCCCGTTTGGTGGCAAAAGGATATAGTCAAGAATATGAGATTGATTATGAAGAGACCTTTGCCCCGGTAGCTCGAATGGTCATTGTCCGATGTCTTATAACTGTTGCATCAATCAACAAATGAAACATCTATCAAATGGATGTTAAGAATGCATTTCTAAACGGAGATCTAAATGAAGAAGTGTATATGGATGCTCCTCCTGGAATGGAGTCTGCTAAAGAAAAGGCGCTTCGCCTTCGTAAAACACTTTATGGTCTGAAACAAGCCCCCAAGGCTTGGTATGATAGGTTTAATTCCGTAATGTTAGAAAATGGTTTTTCATCCTGTTTTACTGATACTGCTTTGCTTGTTAAAAAATCCAATGCAGGGATTGTTATTTTACTTCTATATGTGGATGACATGCTTATAATCGAAAGCGATTCTAAAGGAGTTAAAAGCATAAAATCAATTTTAAAGAATATGTTAGAAATGTCTGACTTGGGATTTCTAACTTATTTTTTGGGTATTGAAGTAGCATACTCTCATAGAGGGTTTGTGAAACTCCTGCTATAGTAGGAGCTAAAATGAAAATTGATGATGGTGTTCCTCTCTCCGATCCTACCCCCTAGAGACAACTTGTAGGATCATTGATGTACCTGAGTATTACCAGACCAGATATCTCACATGCAGTTCATACGACAAGTCAGTTTCAGCATGCACCTACTTTTGTTCACATGAGTGCCGTCTTACGAGACGTAAGATACCTAAAGGGTACTCTAAATAAGGGAGTTTTTCTGTCATCCTCTTCTGAGTTAAAATTAATTGTTTATACTGACTCTGATTGGGGAGGTGACCCAAATAACTGTCACTCCACCACTGGTTTTTGTGTGTTCTTAGGTGATTCACTAATCTCGTGGAGATGTAAGAAACAACAAAAAGTTTCTCTATCTTCAACTGAAGTTGAATATCGTGCCATGACAACTACTACCATGAAAATTGTATGGATTCATAAGCTGCTTAAAGACATGGGAATCACTATTGAAGGGCCTACTAAGTTGTGCTGTGATAACAAGAGTGCAATTTACATTGCAAAAAATCATACTTTCCAAGAGCGGACTAAGCACATTGAAATGAACTGTCACTATATTCGTGAAGCCTACTTGAAAGGAGTCATTGATCTACCTTATGTTACTTCAGAATATCAGTTGGCAGATTTTTTCACCAAAGCCTTATGTGCACAAAGATTCAACTTTCTCCTTGGCAAACTTTCGGTCATCATGCCCTAAGTTTGAGGGGGGGTGTTAAATTATGTATCGATATTTGTAATCTCATATATATATATATATATATATATTTTCTTATCCACCCGAAAAAGGGTATTTCTGTAAATTCCTGTTTTACGCATATTCCATTTTGGAATATGCTTGTAACCTTTCTTTTTATTTTATTTTTTCCTTTTTTCTTTTTTGTTTCCCCATCAATTTCGTCAGCCTCTGGTTAGTCTTTCTGGAAATCTAAAAAATAGGCATTAAGTATGATGGCATGCTAACTGATATGTGCTTAACTAGGGTATTTCTACCCGTCAAAGAAAAGTATCTTGCGATCCAAGGTTGAAGACTCTTGGATATGTCATCGTCCACTATGACCCATTTTGATGTCCACAAACAACTATCGAGAGTGATCCCAAATATTTTAGAGGCAAATCACTGCTCTTACAACCAAAAAAGTGTTCTGCAGCTTCCTCCACTTCATGCTCAGCATTAAACACAGAAAGGACACACTTTTCCTCATTAATGGTAGGAGAAAAACACCATAGCAAAGGCTTTGAGAATCAGCCATGCGCTATTCATTTGAGTAATTGAGGCCACCCCAAGACTTTGGATAGAACTAGTTAAGACCAAAGAGTTATTTTTTGTATCCATTTTATCATTTAAAAAATTTAATTTTTTTTTTTACTTTGCAGAAGCTTTCCAAATGCTTCCCTTTGCTTCTTGCCACTCGCTCAAGACATTCTATATTCTGCTTCCAATGACATTTCTTAAACCACCAATTTCTGAATCTAAATATGGTAACTATTAAGAAAATGGCTTTTTGTTTGTTGGACCATGAATATGGTCATCCAAAATTATTTTTAACCATAAAACCATTGCAAAGAGCCATAATATTGCCTTTGTTATTTTTATTATTGTCTTTCAACACAATGTAAAGTCCCCCATAAATGCGGAAAAGAGTTTGTACTCCTCATAAGTCTTCTCTAGTTCTTTCCAAAATCTGTCCTTTACTTGTAAGGTAATTGATCCATGTCATGTCAACAAGGTCATGGGTTGAAGGTTGGCTGCCAAAGCCCACAGACCACACAGTATGCTAGGTGCAATAATTTAAACTTACCTTTGCTGGGCTCTAAACAGTGAATCAAAAGTTTTTGGGTGCAACTTAAAGTGGAGAACCTTGTATTAAAGGTCTACATATTGTCATACGTGGACTTTGGACGTTTGGTCCTTGTAGCTCGTACCAGAGGGGTACTGCGAGTTTTGGCCTTGGGTGCCAGGACCTAGAGGGTGCACTTGTTCTATTGGCTATATGTCATTTTCGTGATGGTAGTTGTGTCTTGGCCAAGATATTGATACCATAATGGTACACTGCGTACTACGTGAAGCGTTGACTCGAGTTGTGTAAAACCCACTTAAAAAAATCCTTTTCGGACTCGGGTCAGATTTGGACCCGACCCGGATCCGATAACCCATTAGGGTTATAACACCCGACGCAGGGGGGTGAGTTTTTTTTTAAAACCATCTTCCTCCCCCACGCCGCTCTCCCTTTCCCCCTCTGCAAGGAAAAGGAAACCCCTTTTGGGTTTCCCAAATCACGCACCCCCCCTCCCGTGCCTTTAAAAGAACGCAAGGGTGCTCCTCCTCTCTCGCCTCCCTCTCGGCTCCCCCCTCCCTGCAAGCGACTGAGCCGACACCGCATCTCCTCTCTCTCTCTCTCTCTTTGCGTGCGACGCCGATTGACAACAGTGCCGCCTCCCTCTCGTCCCGCTATCGCCGTCGGCGACCTCCCAGGTGTGTTCTCCCTTTTTCTTCTTTTTCCTCTGTTCTTCTCCTTCTTCTACCTCTTCTTTCTCTCCTTCCTCTGTTAGCTCATCGGGGAGCCGAACCTGCCGCGCCCTCCCTCTCCCTCTGTTGACTTGCCGGGAGGCCGGCAGGAGGCCTGCGGCCCACTGTCGTTCCCTCCCTCTCCCCCTGTTAGCTTGCAGGGAGGCCGACAGGAATCCGACAGCCCCCTGCCGCACCCTCCCTCTCCCTCGATTAGCTCGTCGGGAGGTCGGCGACCCCCTGTTGTGCCCTCCCTCTTCCTCTGGGGTTGGCGAAAAGACGGCAGGAGGCCGGCGACCCCTATCGCGCTCTCCCCCTGTCTTCTGTGTATGGCCGGGGGGCGGCAGGAGGTCGGTGGCTCCCCTGCTGCCCTTGTTTCGGACAAGCAAGGGCTCAACTTCCCATATGCCATGGCTCTTCCCTGCAAGCAAGGGCACACCCCTGTTGTCGTATGTTCCTCGTAGGCAGGGTCGAGGCCCTTGCCGGTGCTTAACTTTCAGAAGGCAGGGTTGTAGTCCCCTTCCTCTGTCATATTTCTGAAAGCAGGGGTGCAACCCCTGCCTTTGTTTGTCTTGTCGGCAGGGGGTGTATCCCTGCCGCCTTCCCTTTGTTGTCCTTAGGCTGGCAAGGGCACGTTGCCCCTACCCCTGCCTTTGTTGCGGGTAGGGGCAACGCCCCTGCCCCCTTTCCTTTTTAGTTGCAATTAGAGTGGTGAGCAGGGGTTGCGCCCTTATCCCTTCGCTAATTATTGATAGGCTGATAGAGGTTGTACCACTGTCCCTTTCTGTTCTTTAGAATGACTATAGTTTTCTAAGTTTTCACATTTTTGCAGATTTATGCAACAGATCCCGCTCGTGCACTGCGACTCGAGCCCTACATCACCTACACTCGTAGACGCACGCAGCGACACAACCTCCCGATGTAGGGGAAAGTTGCACGAGGACTTTGGATGAATTAAATAAAGTAATTGAATCATGAGATAAGAATAACTGGCATATTTTCATGCACGCGTAAATATGGATGAAAATGACTTGTGATGATATGCTCTTTACTTGACTTTATTTATCAGAAATTATGTGTTTCCTGTAGTCGCTATGTCTTGTATGCATAGTATGAGTTATGCTGTTAGTTTACTGTTAGTAATCTTCTCTACTTGCTTCTTATTGACGTCATATTGCATATGTTTAGATTGGCTATCACATTTTGTTCTTGATGTCGCCCTCAGGCAAGCCTCGCAGGGTGTGCAGGTGCGCGTACCATATTTCGTGCCTTTTGAAAAGGTGCAAAATTGTATACAAGCGCTAAAAGCTCGAGAGGAGGCGCTTCCTTGCACAAGGTCGACTTCTCGAGAACAAAATCCTGCTTATAAAGCTTGTGTTCGATTTATGTGTTGCTAGATGCAACTAATTATACCCCGAGTCGATTACTCAGAAGGAAGGATTGAATTCACGACGATCCCAAGACTTGGTTGAGATTTCCATGTTTCGTAGTGATTGTGCATGCCAAGTTATATTATTGATTTTATGTCATACGAAACACAATGTTGGAGTTATCCGTGAAACTCATGATCTACTGTTATCGTCGAACCTTTTTGACATGTACTGTATGTTCACTACAATGAGTAGTATGAGAGGTCGTTGGGTACCTCGAGCTGTGCAATAAGCACTCTGTTGAAATAAATAAAGATAATGATGTTCGCCTCCACCGGCCAAATGCTCAAAGAGTTGTGCATGTCAAGATTGAACCAAATGAATTGCAACATATTGAATGTTACCCTTTTATCGTAGTCGTACCTTTGACAGGTACAACCGTACCTTTGAACAGGTACATTTGGATTGTGTTACGATGATTGGATGATGGGGTTGTGGCAACCTCGAAACGTGCAAATAACACAATGTTGAGGTCACATAGATGGTGATCATTTGCCTTCACAGGCAAGATGCTCGAGTTGGTTGAAAGACCAGAGCAAGCAGAATGGGTCTTCATTTAATTAACACCTGATGCACCCATTCAAACCGTTGACTCCCGTCCAAAGAGAGGACGTGAAGGTACAAAAACTCCGATGGACAAGTACTTTAATGGCAATTACGGGCAAAAGACTCCAATTCCCCAGCTATCGGAGTTAGGAAAAATGGGCTACAAAAGGTAGCTTTAGACACTTTTGCAGAAGTTGGATGCATCCTTTGGAACTGTAAGAAAGTGAAAAATGCACTACAACAAATGTCTCTCAACAAGTTCTCACAAATACACCACAAGAACCACAAGGGTTCACAAAGAGAATTCAAGAATACACACTACCCGAAAAGGGTATACAACATGAAAAATAAATAACTTTATTGAGTTGAGATAAAAATTCCACACAAGATATGGATTTACAAGGGGAATAGCCCCATATTTATAGAGAGGTAGAGAAGAGCCTTAAGGGCGCTGTTGGACTCCCCAACAGCTCTATTAGAGGCTCTTCTCTACCTCTCTATAAATATGGGGCTATTTCCCTTGTAAATCCATCTCTTGTGTGGGATTTTTATCCCAACTCAATAAAGTTATTTATTTTTCATGTTGTATACCCTTTTCGGGTAGTATGTATTCTTGAATTCTCTTTGTGAACCCATGTGGTTCTTGTGGTGTATTTGTGAGAACTTGTTGAAAGACATTTGTTGTAGTGCATTTTTCACTTTCTTACATGGTATCAAAGCCATTGGTAGACATGCATTGGGAAGCGTGTCATTCAAGTATTTCTTCAAGAAAGTGAAGACTCTTTGAAGGATTGATTGTGTGTAGCCGTGAAAAGCTTGGAAGGCTACCCACTCTTGTTTTCATGGTAAAAGTACTGCCTTTTCTTATTTGTTTCTTTTTTCCCCTTTCTTTCTCAAGATTGTAAAATGGATGACAATGATAATGTCACCATTAAGCCCATAAAATTAAATGATTTAAATTATGTAACATGGGCTTCTATCATGAAGCACCTCATCTGAGGAAAAGGTCTATGGGGCTTAGTTGATGGAACCGATGAGGAACCTCAACTAACTCTCACCAAAGAAAGAGGTAAAGAAGTACCTCTTTCGAAAGTTGAAAAAAATAAGGATATCTCCACGTATGAGAAAAATTAGAAAGAATGGAGAATGGGTCACGCCAAGATCATGTCTTGGCTAATCTCTAGTGTGGATATAAAGAAGTGTTCAAGTCTCGCAACATTTGAACACGCCAATGATGCATGGGAGTATCTTAAAAGAATGTATTCTCTTAAAGATATTGCTCACATTTGTAATTTGCAAGAAAAAGTTCGGAATATGGTACAAGGGGAGAAGAGTATTAGGGAGTACCAGTGTTGTGAAAAGCGTTGAGGCGTAGCGAGGCGTAAGCCTCAATTTTTTTTTTTAAATCATAATTTTTACATTAAAATATAATATATAAGAGTCTATTCTTATTATTTTGACTATGTTGAACACATCCATGGAATCATATTTGGCCAACACGACCTTTGTCGTATAAGCTTCAACTAAGGGGTTTGGAACCAACAAAGGATAGCAAACATTTTCCCTCATGTATATATTTCATTTGTGCCTGGACTTGGACATGGACCCGATTAACTTATATCTGGTTGGACCTTGGATCCATTATAAACCAAACCCGCTTAACTGGATAGTCTAATAAGGGGAGCAGATCGGGTCATGCTGAACATGAGCGTTTTTTCTCATGCCGACATCGTGGCCATCCGATTTGCATTTTAAAAAGCTCAAAAGTCAACAAAACCATGTGGCATTCATCCAAAATGCAAACAGACAACCACGATGTCCGCATGAGCAAAAACGCACATGTTCAGCATGACCTGATCTACCCCCCTTTCCTGTGGACCGCAACGTCTCCATCACCATAACTCATGGTTACGTACGCTTTCTTCCTCTGACTGAAAATTTTATAAACAGATTTTGTTTGCAATCCGAAGGCTTCCAATCCCTAATTTCCATTATTTAATCTTGTTTTCTTCATTCTTTATAACAATCCCAAATCTCAAATCCCTATCCTTCTGTAGTCTCTTCGCCCATACCGAGTTCGTTGTTCTCCCTTCTGATCTCCAAAGCAAGATAAAAAAAGGAAGAAAGTTTTTTCCTTCTCTCTGTTGCTCGATTCGCATGAAAAAGGCCGGGAGTAGGTGAAGGAAATGGAGGGAATCGACGATCACTCTTTCTCCAGACTCTTATTTGCTTCCTTCATCCTCCTCCTCCTCCTCTTCCTCTTTGCGGCGAATTCGTCGGAAAATTTTGGGTCCAAGGCCGCGAAACTTCCTGACGATCAAGGTGAGTGTTTCGCTCCCTCTCTTTTTCTGTTTTTTCTTATTTTTTTTTCTAATTTTGAGGTGAAGCTATCGCCTAGATCCGTATATCATTCCCTACACTCGAAATAATGAGGCCATTGCCGATGTTTCCTATGGTGTTGACATTTCGAAGCTCGCTGATGCAGTAGATTTGGATAGCGACCCCATTTGACCAAAACATGGTGAGGCGCGTACGCCTCACCTTGAGGCGTTCGCCTCAAAGCGTATGAGACGTGCGCCTCAAGGCGTATGAGGCATGCACCTCAAGGCACAAAGCCCCTCGCCTTGAGGTGAGGCATGCTTTTTGTGCCTTGAGGCGCGCTTTTAATAACACTGGGGAGTACTATAATAGCTTATCTGAGCTATGGGAAGAGTTGGCTCTTCTTGAACCAAAGTGGCATTGCCCACAAGATATTGAGCTTCGCCAAAATCAAGTCTTATGCATGCGCCTCAAGGCACAAAGCCCCTCGCCTTGAGGTGAGGCACGCTTTTTGCGCCTTGAGGCGCGCTTTTAATAACACTGGGGAGTACTATAATAGCTTATCTGAGCTATGAGAAGAGTTGACTCTTCTTGAACCAAAGTGGCATTGCCCACAAGATATTGAGCTTCGCCAAAATCAAGTAAATGCGGAGCATTTCTTTCAATTTATCAATGGGTTGAGACCCGAATTTGAAACAACCAAGTCCGCTCTCCTACATCGGGGAAAGGTTCCCTCTATTGAAGATACAATTGAAGAGCTAAGTATGGAAGAAAATAGACTCAAGAAACGATTCGCCAAGAGTGATGATGATACAGTTCTAGCTGTATCAAGACCAGGCAATCACATTCGCACATACAAACCGCCACATGTTGGAAGGATAAATAATGAAAGACAAGGAGGTAATTTTGAAAGAAGAAAAGTTATTTGTTATTAATGTCATGAATCAGGACACGTTAAAACTTACTCTCCAAAGTTGAAAAAACCTTATGAGAAGAAGGTAGCTATTGTGGAATCAACGAAAGAATCAAATGAGACATCCATTGGAAACATGTCTCTAACTCAGCTGGTAGAGGCTCTACAGCCTCTTCTTAAAGGAACTTCTTATTAGAATATGGATCGGATATGGATCCATTGAAGGATCCATATCACATGTATATTTATGTATTTTGTATTACTAATACAGAGCAGTTTTGTCCATGCAAAAGAAGTTGTAACCCTATTAAACTTAAACAGCAGAATAGAGAGATCAGTGTGGCGGCCGATTCTTAACAGGTACCCGAGTTATCTTTCTTCTTTTTCTCTTCTCATTTCTCAATCCTTGCAGCAGTTTTCACATGGTATCAGAGCATCGACCCCTCTGGGAATAAAAAGGGCTTTCATCGGGACCGAGAAAAGTTGTGTTCACCTTCTCATCAAAGCTGTGTTCTCCAACTTCGTGTCTTCCAGTTTGTCTCACGCAAGGCTGCTCTCTGAATAAAGCTGCTGTGTTCTCCAACTTCGTGTCTTCCAGTTTGTCTCACACAAGGCTGCTGACTGAATAAAGCTGCACTTTTGTCTTGGTTTTCTAGCCATCAGGTTTTACTCCTTTATTTCTTGTCTCATCTGAATAAGGTTGCACCCTCTTTTTTCTTGTCAGGTTTTACTCCTTTATTCTTCTTGTCTCATCATTTCTGTCTCATCTGAATAAAGCTGCCCTGGAACAGTTTTGATTCCTCATCTCACGTGACACCTGGTAAAGTCTGGTCACACAAGTCCCTTTTATTTTTATTTTTTTGCTTTGGTCCACGCAACTCAGCTCTGGTCACTTAAACACCCTGGTCACGTGAACACCTCCTGTTCACGTCATTCGTATTTTTTTTTTGTTTTCACATCTTCTTGGTCCACGCAACTCATTGATTGAGTCTAATCTGAACCCTATACAGATTTGCTCAAGCACGCAGCAATAGAGTCTTTACATTCCTTTTCTTTTATCCACTGTTATCTATCATTGTTTGCATTTCTCATTGATTGAGTCAGATCTGAACCCTACGCAGATTTGCTGACTTAAAGTTGTTTTCCTCTTTCTTGATTCTCCATTACTCTGTCGTGACTAGTGACATAATCTCCTCTGTGTGCCGGGCCCTACCACAAAACTGTTCTCTATCATAAGTTTGCAAATGGACAATTCAGTCAGCTCGGGGCTTTCCTCCAATTTTCTTGGACAGCTAGTTTCTGAAAAATTGAATACCAATAATTATTTGACCTGGAAACGTCAAATCACTCCCTTCATCCGAAGCCAAGATCTTTCAGGCCACTTGGATGGCTCTACTCCAATGCCTCCAAAATTTATTCCACAAGAAGCAAAAGAAGATGGAAACTTACCAAACATTGTTCGTGATCCTACCTTTGTTATTTGGATGAAGCGTGATCAAGCTCTCGTCGCGTACATTACTTCTACACTGACACAAGAAGTACTTGTTTCTATTCCTGATGATTGTACATCTAAAGAATTGTGGGAGAATCTAGCTCAGACTTATGCTCAAATATCAGAGGCTAAGGTGTTGTTTCTCAAGCGCGAATTCCAGCTTTTAAAAAAAGGGACAATGACTATTATTGAGTTCTTAAATCAAGTCAAAAGCATCACAGATCAACTAGCCATTGTTGGATATCCAGTGTTCGATAAAGAAAAAGTGCAGCAGACCCTGAATGCCTTGGGATCAGAGTATCATGTCCTTGTGACTTCCTTACTGTGCTTGCCTATGTTACCTAGTTTTGAAGATTTGCGTGCTAAACTGTTCCAATATGAGATGTCCTTGAAAAGCATTTCTGATGCTTCAACAGGGCAATCATCTATGCATGATGTTCTTGCCACCGGGATGACTGCTGATCGTACACGAGGAGGGCGTGGCAACAGAGGTAGGGGAGTACAAATCCAGGGTGGACGTGGGTTGCTACCTACACCAAATGTCACTCCCAGTCTGACAAGGAATGTTCTCACGTGTTACCAGTGCAACAAACGTGGCCACATCAAAGCCAATTGTTGGTTCAATCCTCAGAATCCTCAAAATCGCAATAGAATACAAAACAATAGAAATGTTGCTACATCAGGATCTGCGGGTACCTTTTGTGTCAGTGATGATGCTAAGGATCTTCTCTTGTCAGCTATGGCTAACTTGAACCTGAAGCAGAACGATGATGGAATATGGTATGTCGACTCTGGGGCAGCTGCTCATGTCACTGGCAATGCAGGTAAGTTCTCTACCTTAATCCCTTATTTTGGAAAATCTAATATTGTAACTGGAGATGGAACTCACCACTCTATCTCAAACGTAGGCAACGTCTTCATTCCTTTGTCTGAATCTTTGTCCACTCCTTTATCTGATGTTGTGCATGCACCAAATATAAAGAAAAATATAGTCTCTGTTTCCAAGCTTGTTGATTCTACCAATTCATCTGTTGAATTTACTCCTACTTCTGTCTTTGTCAAGGATCTTCAAACGAAGAAGACGTTCGCTAAAGGAGAGCGACGTGGAAACATGTATATCTTCAATGAAGATCCAGCCTCCAATGTTCTGAAGCCTTCCAACTCTGATCACGTCTCTAGAAGTGTTTTAAGTATATCTCAATGTAATAAGCCAGAAATTTGGCATTCTCGTCTTGGTCATTGTAGTCAAGTCTTTATTGAAAAATTAGTGTCCAATGGATTTCTTCCAGAGTCTGTTCCACCTTCGTTGAAGAATAAGATGTGTTCCAGTTGTCAGGTTTGCAAAAGTCATGTACTTCCCTTTCATCAAATAAATAAAAGAGCCTCCATGCCTTTTGAGATAATATGTTCTGATGTTTGGGGCCCAGCCCCCAATCCTTCTTCTTCTGGAAGTAAATATTACGTATCTTTTATTGACAACTTTTCTCGCTTTACCTGGATATTCTTTATGAAACACAAATCAGAGGTTTCCCTTATCCTTCGTCATTTTCATGCCTACGTTAATACCCAATTCTCTCAAAATATTCAAATTCTCCAATGTGATGGGGGTGGTGAGTATTCCTCCAAAGAATTTTTAGATTTTCTTCAAGATAATGGGATACATCGTAGAGTTTCTTGCCCATACACTCCACAGCAAAATGGAGTTGCTGAGCGTAAACATAGACATATCGTGGAGAGTGCAATGAGCATGATGCATGGCTCTAACGTGCCCATTAGTCTTTGGACAGAAGCTTTTCATATTGCCACTCATGTGATAAATCGTCTCCCTATGCCTATTCTTGAGAATCAGTCTCCTTATTATGTTCTCTTTGGAGTACATCCAGATTATGATGAGTTACGAGTTTTTGGCTGCATGTGTTATGTACATATTGATAAATCCGTGAGAACTAAATTTCAGGACAAAGCTTCTATATGCCAATTTGTAGGTTATGCAGATGAACACAAGGGATACAAGTGTTATGACCCTGCCAACAAGAAGATCAGAATCTCTAGAAATGTTATTTTTGATGAAAATAGTTTTCTGAAAAATAAAGCAGATCATGATTATGAACATATTGACGCATCTGTCAATTGGTATGATCCATGGCTAAGTGCTGAACTCATCTCACATGCTGCAGAACATACTACTTTGGCTCCTGGAAGCATAAACGATGAGATAGTTTTAGATGAGGCATCAGGAACAGAATGTCAAAGATATAGAGGAAATGTCTATACCAGGAGGCCCAGAGAACAAACTGATGTACCTACAGAAGGACGGGTGGCATTGTCCAGTAACAGAGAGGGACCAAGAAGATCAGGCAGGATAAGACACCCCATTGAGAAATGGGTGAGTTATGATAACTTCTCTATGGATTTTCAGCTTTTTCTATCCAAGATTGAAAAACACGAGGAACCACTTGGATTTCGTCAAGCTATTCAATCCAACAAATGGATTGAAGCAATGAATGAGGAAATTGAGGCACTTCATGAGTGTCAAACATGGGAGATAGTTGGTCGTCCCCCAGATAAAAATGTTGTTGGTTTAAAATGGGTATATAAGATTAAATATAAACCTGATGGTAGCATTGAACGATACAAGGCACGTCTTGTTGCCAAAGGTTTCACTCAAGAATACGGTCAAGATTATGATGAGACATTTAGCCCAGTAGTGAAAATGGGAACCATTCGTATTATTCTTGGCCTGGCCATTGAACATGGGTGGACTCTTAGTCAGCTTGATGTTAAAAATGCATTCCTTCATGGGGATTTAAAGGAAGAGGTCTACATGGAACAACCTCAAGGCTATGCAGAGGGAGACCCAAAAGAATATGTATGCAAATTGAGCAGAGCTTTGTATGGCTTAAAGCAAGCCTCCAGGTCGTGGTTTGAAAGCTTCTCCTTAGAGATTCAGAACCACGGTTTCCTCCGCTCCCAACTAGATCATTCGCTATTTATATACAGAGATGGATCCAATATAGTTTTCTTACTTATATATGTTGATGATATCGTGATCACTGGTAATGCTCCAGACCATATTAGACGAATTAAAGATTTGCTGAGTATGCGATTCAGGATGAAAGATCTTGGAGAACTGAGATATTTCCTTGGTGTAGAGGTGAACAGACAGGATGGAAAAATGTCATTAACCCAACACAAATATACTCTTGATCTTCTTACCAAAGCAGGAATGATAGATTGCAAACCTCTACCTACACCTAGTGTTGTCAGTCAAAAGCTCAGTATTTGTGATGGTGAGTTATACCATGATGCAAGCAAGTATCGCAGTTTAGTGGGCATGTTACAATATCTTACTTTTACTAGACCAGACATTGTATATTTTGTAAACCAGGTATCCCAATTCATGCATGAGCCAAAGACTGGTCACATGGATGCTGTTAAACGTATTCTTCGTTACCTAAAAGGCACAGTAGGTGATGGACTCACATATGTACAATCTTCATGGGGGACACCGAAACATGACATAGTGGCTTACACAGATGCAGACTGGGCAGGGGACCCAAATGAGAGAAGGTCTGTTTCAGGATACTGTGTTTTTATCGGAAGAAATCTAGCCTCATGGAGTAGCAGGAAACAGAAGGCTGTGGCACGATCTAGTACAGAGGCAGAGTATAGATCTATGGCAGCTACCACAGCAGAAGTGACCTGGATTAGACATCTACTTACAGAGATGGGAGAGAATATCTCAAGTTCGACTCTTATGTGTGATAATAGAAGTGCTATACAAATTGCGTTCAATCATGTTCATCACAGTCGGACTAAGCATATTGAGATTGACCAGCATTTCATCAGACAAAAGATAGCAGACAAAGAGATTGAACCAGTTTATGTGACTTCAGAAGACCAAGTCGCCGATATGTTCACAAAAGGCCTCACAAGTAATCGTTTTTGGTATCTGAAGAACAAGTTGCACATGGTTCAATCGCATGCACAACTTGAGGGAGGGTATTAGAATATGGATCGGATATGGATCCATTGAAGGATCCATATCACATGTATATTTATGTATTTTGTATTACTAATGCAGGGCAGTTTTGTCCATGCAAAAGAAGTTGTAACCCTATTAAACTTAAACAGCAGAATAGAGAGATCAGTGTGGCGGCCGATTCTTAACAGGTACCCGAGTTATCTTTCTTCTTTTTCTCTTCTCATTTCTCAATCCTTGCAGCAGTTTTCACACTTCTTCCTCTGCTGGAGCTGCTGTTTCTTCTGTTGGCATCTCCGATCCAGGTAAACCCCTATGGCTTCTTGACTCTGGTGCTTCATTTCACATGACATCAAATTTAAAATTACTGTCGCACTGTTATAACTCAAGTGGATCGAGTGTTTTTACTGCGAATGGAACAATCCTTGAGATAAAACGAATAGGAAATTTCGAAAATAACTCTCAAAACACAAAAGGATTTTGTGTTCCAAAAATTAGATATATCCTTAAACTTAATCTAAACCTCTTATCCAATCATAAGTTTGAGGGGAGTGTTAAAATATGTAATCTCATAGACATGTAATGTTTTATCTCCTTTCTAGTTAGGTTTTTTAGTTTAATTAGTTCTAGTTGAAATACAACTAGGATTAGCCAAACCAGCCCCTCATTGGACTGATTTGGCCTTTACCTTTTTGACTAATTAAACTAAAAATCCTAACTAGAAAGGAGATAAAACATTACATGTCTATGAGATTACATATGAGATATTATATGAGATTGCATATTTTAACAGGAACAAGTGGCATTTGGGGAATTCTCTCTCGGTCACCGACCATCCCCTTAGAAGCGGAGTAGCAGACTCAACTAGCTATTCGAGATATTAAAAACACATGGCATAATAGACCTCTGAACTAGTCTCAGTTGTTTCCACAATTCGTGCCTTGTGCGTACCCGTAAGGCCAACTAATATCGAAACATAAAATTAATCTGTTCTCATTGTTAGTCGAATTGTTTATGCCTGTTGTGGCATTACACTTGTTAGTTAAACTACTTATGTAGTTCTTTACTTGTAATAATTAGCTACTCATGCTAGTTAACTGCACATAATGTTGCTTACATCTTTTGTTGTATCTTTCCTTCAGTTTAGATGTTCTTTGCATATGTTGCTCAGATTTAATTTCTCGCAATTACAAATGCTACCACTATCTTTGATGAAATAAATTGCTTATCTTATGAACGTTCTACTTTATTTATTCTACATTGTCTATTTGTGCACCTACCTGTTTGTTATAAAACTGATCCATTTCATGAGCAGATGGCAAGTAGGACTTTACAGACAGCCGATGGCGCGATGCAACATGGCTCGAGATCACCCTCTTTCTGTTGGCATCCTGGATATTTTTTGTAGATAAGGTTGGTTTGTAAGCTAACGTGCCCAAAATTGTCAACTTGTTTTACTTTCTAAAAAGAAACTATTTTTGCAGATGTCTTGAAAACCAAACCCTGAAATTTGAAAGGTTTTTTATAAATGTTTTCAAAATTTATAAGTTGAAAATTTTGGGGCGTTACAGGTTGTTTTAACCACGAAGGTATGATGCATAATGAATGAATATTTAATAACAAGCTACACTGGATGATTGTTATGCTCGTTGAGTTTTATCATGGTTTGAGTCAGCTTATCAGATGTGTTATGGTCATCGGGTTTTCCTATGGTTTGAGTCAGCTTATCAGATGTGTTATACTCATCGGGTTTTCTTTCAGTTTTAGTCAGATGTATTATGCTCATTTGATTTTCGTATGGTTTAAGCTAGTTTTTCAAATATCTTATGCTCGCTTGGTTTTCTTATGGTTTGAGTCAGCTTATCAAATGTGATATGCTCGCCTGGTTTTTTATAGTTTTAGCCAGCTTATCAGATGTGAACAAGTACGCACCAACCTCATGGGAAGTTTTTGGAACAATTGAGCGAGGCATTTGTCATATGGATCTAAGGATCCCCGACCACGAGGCTTAGGGACAATGGATTCTGATACTTGAGGCAAAGGTAGAGCAAATGTACCTATTGCATGCTCTCAATAAAACTAGCAACCATCTAAACAAAAGCGTAGTGCCTCAATCTACATGGTCAATTCTTGTTTTCACAATGCATAAGATATTAGACTTGGCTAAATGTAATGGAATGTCCCAACTCCCTAATTCAAGATTGTTAGGAGTAAAGGGTCACTTTCTACCATGGCCATAACTTTTTCTCGGAGATTTTGTCAAGCTCCTTACTCGTTGGCAATAACTCACTCGATTTACAAGACAAATTTTCATGGATTCAATATACGTATTTGATTCCATCAATAATCACAAATATACTCACTGCCACTTTCAAGCCAACAACCATAGTTTTGTTTTTAAGATTCTCTCAATGGCCATTTCATGATGGGGTGGCATCTCCATGGATGGTGATTCCAAGCATAAACATTGTGACAAAAGCCCTAGCAAGATCAAAGTCCACAATGGGGCAACCAGAGGTTGTTTGTAGTTGTGATCTTGAGACACGATGAGCAGCTGCCTGCAATGATAAGTGTAATAGTATTAGCAAATAGAAACAAACAGCACGGGTCCCCAACTGCCTTGGGTGGGACAAGCAGGAGGAACAGGTCCGGAGGAAACTCTCTTTAAACTTGAGCAAAGGAAGACAACAGTCTCCTGAGGATTAATTATGGGAAAAAGAAAAATATTTCTATTCCATATGCTAAGGCATAGATTCTTGATTCAGAGTACAAAAGGAGAATTGGTGCATGGAAAGGGAGCAATGGGGCATGAAGAGGGAACTTTGGTCCCAACATTCCGATCCAGCTTGTGAAGGTATCAAGTGAAACCTAGAGGGGCCAAAGGGATGTTAGAGACTGGATATATAAGGCTTAAGGTTAAAGGACCAGGTCCAGTACAGGTGATGAATGTGGCAAACTGATCTGAGGTCCCAACATGGTTTAGATGTGGTCATGATAGTAGTGAAAAATCAACATATCCTAAGGTTGAGGAAAGTAAAAGGTCATTGGAAACATGAACAAGTTGCAATCTTTTTTGAGGGATAAGTTGCATATTTATTAAAAGTGCGAAAGAAGACAAAAATACGTTGAAGATGAATGAATAAATATCAAGATTATCAATGCCATGTAGTCACGATAAGGCTTGATGATGATTTTCCAATGGAATCTAGAGGGGATCAGAACATCTGATAATTCTCATATCAGAGAGGGTTCTCTTCTCCCACATGGTCGCTCCCTCACTGATGACATGCTTATTAATAAAGATTGCATCAAATGATTCATGTATAATGGAAACTAATAAATCATCAAGAAGTACATGATGATTTTTTGATGTAATCAGACTAAATGCTTAGCACCTGACATGTTTCAAATCATATGATCTAGATGTCAATATCTATTTTAATGATGCAGTCGACTATTGTTTATTTCTGTGGACAGAAGAAGCACAAAAAGTACTTCCAAAATCTAAACATTTTCAAGCCATAACTGAGTCATAACTTTCATGTCTTAATTTACATATAAGCTACTAATTGCAAAGAAATAAATCAGTTATGAATCTCAGAATGACCAAAAGAAGTGGTAAATACTGCTTAACTTTCCTAACCTGGCCAAGTTCCTCCATTGTGATAGCTCCACCGGGTATTTTTTGGATCACAGCCTGTCACTATTCGCCATTCATGACTATCTATTGCTGGATATGCTATCTTCATAGGCATTTCTCCCACTAGCTCTTGCCAACGTGCTTCTATAAGATCCATGATAGCCATAGATTGCTCCGGTGTTGCAAGAGATGATAGGATTGCAACACAATTTCCCAATGCAAACCACCGGAAGTCCATCCTGGCGGGACTAACATTTCCAATAAAGTACCCTCCACGAGTTGGCATAAAGTCAAATACCCAGTCTGGGATTGAATCAGGTATAACATTGAACTTGTTAACAGCTGTATGAGAATATTCCTCAGTCTTATAGCGATATATGTCATTCAGTTGCTGGAAATCAAGCCAGAAGTAACTTCTCATATGGTAGCTCAAGGCATGCAACCGTTTTACAATTCGTTCAACAAATTCTTTACCCTCTGTGTCATGTTTAAGCATAGATAAAGCACACCTCAATGCCATGAAGAAGAGTGCTTGAATTTCAATAGGATAACCATATATACCCTGAAAAAAAATATTGCAAAACAAAAAATGCATTTTGAGAACTTTAGAATAGAAAATAACATTGATGTTCAGTATGATATTGTGGAAGAAAATACAGCCGTAATTCAAAAGTTAAATGCAGAATATGTGCCAACAGAAATATGTGGAATTATAAAACAGTCATTAACTGACTACAGATGACAGCAGAGTGACTGACATAGGGAATTAGATAAAATATCATCCGTCTTATTGAAAGAAAAAAAAATTAGTTTCCTGAACTCGAACTAACATGAAATTATTGGATGATAGAAACAATGGTCTCATTCCATGAATATCTAACGTAACTGATTCATGCAATTCAGCAAAGCAGACACCTGAACAGAAAAGAAAATAATAAACTATGGCATGCTAAAGGAGAAAAGAAAAAGGAATAATGATTTCAACAATCCTACAGAAAGGCGAATTTATGTGACGTGACCATTGAAAACACTCTTTTGGTTTAATCTTACATTCAACATAGCTGACATCCAGTTCCTTCATAACCAACCTTTCTCTACTTTTTTCGGGACCAAATATTTGATAAAAAATATCAAGTGCCCATTCATTGAAGGGGCAAAAATAACCAATCTTTGGCTCTACTATTGTGGAAATCCTTAGTGAAGCTGTGGCATCTAGAGACACATCCAACAATTCAAAAGAGAAATAAAAGACTCCATGCTTAGAAACACCAAGGGCTAAAGCTAGAATCAAGCATAGACAACAAACTGCAGCTACAAGAATTAGAACCTGATAAAAAATACACAACCAAAACAAAGTCTTATACTATAATAAGATGCTAAGGATGCAACACAAAATGTATTACAAAAAAAAAACTGATGCAAACATTCATTAAGAAAAAAATGTGAAAAATAAAACCCGATTTCTTTAAAACATTCAGTGACAGACAGACGCATGTGCATGCACACAAGCATACCTCCACCCACCCATATACATACCTACACATAATGTATGAGTAAAGGGTAGGTGCCTGATGCTTTGGAAAGATTGTTTCTATTTTTTCTAAAATCTGACCATACAGATATGATCTACATGTTTGATTTTGTGAGAATCGACTTTTGGATCGTCCGATTCCAACACAAAGTGAGGCTTTTATAAGATTAAAAAATCAACAGTCTACAATTTTAAAAAATAATCAATGCTTAAAAAAACATTTTTTTTCTCAAAAAAAACTTTTTTTTCTCAAAAAAACATGATCCAAGTGTGATTTCCTAGTAAATCGATCACGCAAAACACATCTGTAGGGTCAGATTTTTAAAAAACAACATGAAAACTCTTATCCAAGCTTGGTAGGCATGCAGTAGGCACAAAAAGGGTCAGGCACCTAACCCTTTTCCTATAATGTATATATATATATATATATATATATATATATATATATATATATATATATATATATATATATGTCTTAACATGTATATGTATATGTATACATATATACATATATATATATATATATATGTATATACATATATATACTTGTATATATATTATATTGTATTTTAAACTTTTTATTCCTTTTTTTCTTACTTTTTCCATTTTTGAGCTTGGTCAACCATAGGTTGAATAGCCATTGGGACTAGTCCAACGGCTAGAAATCTAGCCATTGGACTAGCTCCAACGGCTACAATGGGCTCTCTTTTGAGCCCATTTTGGCCCTCATGTGTATGTGTATGTATATAAAGGGGATGAATCCCCTCATTCTTGCAATGATTTTATAAGCATATTTGAAAGATCAATAAATATTACTTTATATTTGAGAGTGTTCTGTGTATGCTCATTGTGGGTGTTGTGAGTGTGCTCTTTATGCTCACTTTTGTGTATGTCCATTTGGGATTTATATTGGTGGACATTTATGTTTTGGAGACTCTCATTTCATGACATGGTATCAGAGCTTTGGTGATTGTGTGTTGCTCTTTTTGTTGTTCGACATTCAAGTGTTTATGAGATCATGATTTGCCTTCTTGGAAGATTTGGTTCTTTTGGCACACACTATCCAAAGAAGTTTGTGCTGCATGATCGTGGGATCAAGTGATCGTGCTCATTCTCCATTTCTTTATTTACTCTCTCTCACCACTTCCCTTTCTCTCTCTATCTCACTCTCCTATATTCTTTTTTGTAATCATGGATGAAAAGGAAAGTGTCACTGTCATGCCTATCAAACTCAATGATACCAACTACATTATGTGGGCTTCTACTATGAAGCATCACATATGGGGCAAGGGATTGCGGGGCTTAGTTGATGGATCTGATTCGGAACCTAAACTAAACTTCACTAAAGAAGAGAATGGAAAGGAAGTAGCTCTTTTAGATGGTGAAAAAACCAAAGCTATATTTGAATATGAAAAGAGCGAAGAATGTGATATGCCAAAATAATGTTATTAAGATATGTGTATTCATATATATTCATATACTCGTATATGAATATATAAATATATATAAACCGAAATACCCATCAAGGGTATTTTGGTCTTTTCACAAGATAGGCATCAGCCCATTAGGGGCTGATACTTTTAGCTTTTTGTATTTTTTATTTTTGTTCTTTTTCACTTTTTTATTGTCCTTTTGTGATAAGGACAACTCCATATAGCTGTTGGAGTTGTTGGGTGCAGCCTAGGGGTGGCAATTTCTGACACAACCCGCTTTTTAGCCGGGTTCGGGTTTGTCTTAAATGGGTTCGTGTCGTAAACGGGTCAACCCGCCTAACCCGTTTATTAAACGGGTCAGGTTCGTGTTAGGGGTATGCCAACCCGTTTAATAAACGGGTTAGGCAAGCGGGTCAACCCGTTTACCCGAACTCGACCCGCCAACCCGTCCGCTAACCCCGCCCGCCAACCCGTAAACTTTTCAATGTAAAACCCTGAACCCGACCCGCCAACCCGCCCGCTAACCCGCCAACCCGTTTACCCAACCCGACCCGTTTATTAAACGGGTTAACCGTATCGTGTCGGGTTACCCGTTTAATAAATGGGTCGGGTTTCAGTTTGTCACAGCCGACCCGTTTAATAAACGGGTCGGGTTCGTGTTGAGGTATGCTGACCCGCCGACCCGACCCGATTGCCACCCCTAGTGCAGCCCCAACAGCCATATGAGGCTGCCCCATATGCCTCCTCATGTATTATAAATAGGCCTTGTATTCTCAACTCATTTTTTATGAGTAATTGTATGCAATAACAAATTGTTAGACCCTTGTGTGGGTGGTTTGATGATTCAATCAAGTATTCTACTTTATCAAAAATGTATTCTTGCATGTTCATTGGATTCAATCCATTTCATTACATGGTATCATAGCTTTAGTGGTCCGAAAGCAATTTTAGAGGAAAGTTCGTGACAATATCAAGAGGATCGTGAGCTTGGCGAATACAACAAATCATGGATTGTTGCATCGGGAAGCATGCCATCTGTCAAGAAAGTTTTGTATTACTTTCTTTTTCTCTCTCTCTTCTTCCCCCCACTCTCTCTTTCTCTACCTTTTCTCTTCTTCACTGTAAAGAAATGAAGAATGAGAAGGAAGTTATAGTCTACATTCTTGTACGCCTAAACAATACAAACTATGTGATGTGAGCATCCATAGTAAAACACAAAATATGAAAAAAAAGACTATGGGGTTTGGTGGAGGGTACCGAAAAAGAGCCTAAGCTCATTCTTACAAAAATTGAGAATGGGAAGGAGGTTGTTCATCAAGGAGAGAAAATGAGTAAAGCCGTTTTTGACCATGAAAAGAAATGGAAAGAATAGAGGATGGGCCATTCCAAAATAATTGGATGGCTTATCAATAGTGTAGACATCTATTAATGTTCTCGCTTGGTGAAATTTGATTTCGCTAGTGATGCGTGAAAATATCTTAAAGACATATATAGTCTTAAAGATATTGCACACATATGCAATGTTCAAAACAAGGTGAGAACCATGACTCAAGGAGAGATGAGCATTAGAGAATAATACAACAAACTCTCTCTTCTTTGGGATGAATTGACTCTTCTTGATCCAAAGTAGCATTGCCCACAAGACGTAGAACTCTGTAAAAATCAAATTAAAACGGAGCATTTCTACCAATTTATTAATGGGCTTGGACCCGAATTTGAAAGAACCAAGTCGGCTTTCCTTCATAGAGGAGGTATTTCTTCTATAGTAAAAACTATTAAAGAATTGACTATGGAAGAGAATACATTAAATAATCTTTTCGCTTTAAAAGATGAAGAATCTGTGCTTGCCATGTCAAAGCCCGAAAATCATATTAGAAGCTACAAACCTCCTAATTTTGTAAAAAATGAGAATGGAAGAAACCTCAACAACTACGAGAGGAATGAGAAGAGGGGTGATCATGGATACAAAAAAGGTGAAAAGATAATTTGTTATCATTGTTACGAACCGAGACATATCAAGCCTTTTTGCCCCAAAAGAAAGAAGGATGATCATAAAGAAAGAGTTGCTTCAGTTGAAATGAGTGAGATAGATGACTCAAAGTGCATTGGCTCGCTCTCTTTGGCTCAACTAATGGAGGCGCTACAACCCATGCTTAAAACTCAAGCTCTGTCTTTTTCGAGAGCGGTCATATCTACAAGTGGTGACCATGGTAAGACCTCTTGGATCCTTGACTCAGGTGCTTCCTTTCATATGACATCAAATGAGTCCATATTATCCGAATGTAGGTTTAACCCAAATGACTCTTATGTTTCAATTGCCGATGGAAAGTCCTTAAAAATCAAAAGTCCTGGGATTTTTCAAAAACATCCAATTTTTCACATACCAAATATTAGAGTAGTACCAAAATTGAATTTAAATCTTTTATCAATTTCTCAAATTACGGACCATGGTTGCAAAGTACTATTTTCATCTAATGATTGTATAATACAGGATTTCCAGTTCGAGAAGCCGATTAGGCGAGGCCATAGAAGAGGAATCTCTATGTCGTGGACAATCTTGAGTTACCAAAACAACGGTTTTGTAATTTTGTGGAAAAGAAAGATATATAAATTTGGCACAAAAGACTAGGACATCCTAACGGAACAAAATTACACTTGTTTTCATTTCTTTCAAATTATAAAGAAAAAGATTTTGTGTGTGAAGATTGCATTCTTGGCAAAATGAAATCTTCGCCCTTTAGACCAAGACATTTTATAACTAAGAACCCATTTGAGTTAATACATTCGGATGTATGGGGATGGGCTCCAGTCGTATCCAAAGGAGGGGTATCCTATTATGTTGTGTTTGTAGATGACTATAGTAGACATTTTTGAATATTTTTTCTAAAACAAAAATCGAAAGTATTTGAGTGTTAAAAAAATTCATTGTTATATTAAGAATCAATTTAAAACTAATATTAAAATCTTTAGAACCGATAACGAGGGAGAATTTGTATTAAAAGAGTTCGAAAACTATCTTGACCTAAATGGGATTACTCACAAAAAATCGTGTTCATACACTCAACAAAATGACTAGCCGAGAGAAAACATAGACACATTATTGAAACCACTAAAACACTTCTTGTGTCTAGAAATGTTCCAAAAGCTTTTTGGGCCGAAGCCGCTCTTACAACAGTCTATTTGATAAATAGAATGCCTTTCAAAAACATTGAAAATATCTCTCCTATTGAAAAACTTTTTAAAACATCTTCCGATTATAAAAGGTTAAGAGTCTTTGGATGCAAATGCTTTGTCCTTACCAATAAAAATGACAAACTTTCTCTAAAAGCAATCCCTTGTGTTTTTTTAGGCTATGGCAAAAGCCAAAAGGGATATAGATGTTATGACATTGAAAGAAACAAATTGTATGTTTCTCAAAATGTCACTTTTCTTAAAAATGAAATTGGTTTTTGCAAGAAAAAATCCAAGAAAATTGTGACTACTCGTTTCTGTTTGACCTTGTCAATGAACATGAACGACGTGATTCATGACACACGTGAGAGTAGAAATGAAGACATCAATAATGCAAGTGAGAATGTTAATGGGGGTCTTATTGATATAAACCCATCACATAATGATATACAAACCTATGTTCGACGTACCGAAGATCATCCACCATGTGCTTTAGAAAGATACTCTCAAAATCAAGAAGTAGATTATTCTAGTCTTAGAAAATCCATAAGAATTTCAAAAGCCCCTAGTAGATTTGTAGCCTATGACTCCTTTGAACCAAGGTATAGGTCATGCCTAATGGCTATACACTGATATTCCGAACCACAATCTTATCATGAGGCTAAACATCATCTAGAATGGATTAAGGTCATGAATGATGAATTAGAAGTCTTGGAAAAAAAAAACTTGGAAAATCCAAAACTACCTAAAGAAGAAAAACTATAGGATGTAGATGGGTCTACAAGATAAAAATCAAATGCGATGGAACATTAGAGCGATACAAAACCAGGTTAGTAGCCAAGGGATATAGTCAAGAATATGGAATTGACTACAATGAGACATTTGCCCCAATTGCTTGAATAACAACTGTTAGAACTCTCATTGCTATAGCCTCAATTAAAAAATAGCTTATATTCCAAATGGATGTAAAGAATGCATTTTTAAATGATAATCTAGACGAAGAAGTTTATATGGATCCCCCACCAGGTTTGGACCTAGCACATGGGAAAACCCTTCAGTTACACAAAGCCTTGTATGGCTTGAAACAAGCTCTCAAAGCTTGGTATGATAGATTCAGCAATGTAATGACACAACTTCATTTTAAAACTTGTTTTACTGACACCACATTGTTTGTTAAGTCTTCCAATGCAGGGACGGAGATCTTACTACTTTACGTAGATGATATGATAATCATATGAGGTGATACACAGGGAGTTAATTATATCAAAGATGTACTTAAAGCCAACTTTGATATGATAGATTTTTATTTTTTGCGTTATTTTTTTAAAATAGAAGTTGCCTACTCACCTCATGGTTATTTTTTTTCACAGAGATCATAGATAGATCAGGACTCTCGGATGAAAAACGGGTTGATACTCTGAAAGTCAAAAATGCCAAAATGAAGAAAGATGATGGCGAGCCTCTACAAGATCCAACCCTCTACAAACGAATGATTGGAGTTTTATCTTATCTTTTCATTACTCATCCTGATATCTCTTATGTTATTCATTCTGTTAGCCAATTTCAACATGCTCTCACAACAGTACGTATGAGTGTTGTAATGAGAAATGTTAGATATATTAAAAATTCCATTAATCACAAACTATTTTTATCATCCTTTTCCTCGTTAGAAACCATTGCATATTCTGATTATGACTGGGGAGGGGATGCAAATGATAGACGCTCAAACACTAGTTTATGTATGTTTGTAAGTGATTCATTAATTTCATGGCGATATAAAAAAACAGCAGAAAGTGTCCCTCTCCTCCACTGAAACTGAGTATCGTGCCATGAAATCGATCACATCTAAGTTAGTATGGGTGCAGCAACTTCTAGAGGATCTGGGAATTCACATTGCAGAATCCTCCAGACTATGCTATGGCAACAAGAGTGCGGTCTACATTGCAAGCAATCATACATTTCATGAGAGGACAAAGCATATTGAAATGGATTGCCATTATGTTCAGAAAGAATTTCTGAAGAAGATCATCACATTGCCTTACGTTCCCTCAGAATACCAACTAGTAGATTTCTTCACTAAAGAGCTTTCGTCACCTCGGTTGTCCCACCATGAGTTTGAGGGGGGTGTTAAGATATAAGTATTCATATATAGTCATATATGAATATATAAATATGTGTAAACTAAAATACCCATCAAGGGTATTTCGATCTTTTCACTAGATAGGCGTCAACCCATTAGGGGTTGATACTTTTAACTTTTTGTATTTTACTTTTAACTTTTTGTATTTTGTATTTTTGTTCTTTTTCACTTTTTATTTTGTCCTTTGTTGGAGCTGTCCCAACAGCCATATCGGGCTGCCCATGTGCCTCCTCCAATGTTATAAATAGGCATTCTTAGGCCTTGTATTTTCAACTCATTTTTTGTGAGTAACTCTATGCAATAACAAATCGTTAGACCCTTGTGTGGGTGGTTTGATGATTCAATCAAGTATTCTACTTGATTGAAAGTGTGCTCTTGTATGTTCATTGGATTCAATCCATTTCATTACAAATGTCTTGGCTCATTAATAGTGTAGATATTAAGAAATGCTCTAGTCTCGCCAAGTTTGAGCATGCCAACAATGCATGAGAATATCTTAAGAAAATGTATTTCTTTAAAGATATTGCACATGTGTGCAATTTACAAGATAAAGTTCGTACTATGACACAAGGAAATAAGAATATTAGAGAACACTGCAATGAATTATCCGAACTTTAGGAGGAATTGACTCTCCTTGAACCCAAGTGGCATTGCCGTCAAGATACTGAGCTCTAATAAAGACAAATTGATATGAAGTATTTTTATCAATTCATAAATAGGCTAAGACCCAAATTTGAGCCACTAAGTCGGCTCTTTTACATAGAGGTAAGGGTCCCTCTATTGTTGATACTATCAAAGAATTAAGCATGAAGGAAAATAGGTTGAAAAGATGTTCAACCAGAAATGAGAAAAAATCCGTTTTGGCTGTGTCTAGGCTGAGTTACTACACTCGTTCTTACAAACCACTTCATTGGAAACAAAGTAATGAACATGATAAATCTTATTGGAAACAAGGCAATGATTATCGCAAGATAAAAGTTACTTGTCATTATTGCCATGAATCAAGACATGTTAGGCCTATGTGTCCTAAACTAAAAAGAAGGGAAGGCAAGCAAGTGACTTCGGTTGAGGAATCACTAACTCAAGAGCAACTAAGGACAACTCATCTCAAGATACATCCATTGACATTGCTAAGTCCTTGCCATAATTAATAGAAGTTCTTTAACTTCTTCTCAAAGAAGCATCTTCTACAATGGGAGTTGCAGTCTCATCCTTCTCCAATGTCGGTTAGTTTCCTTGGCTCCTTGATTCTGGTGCATCGTTTCACATGACCTCAAATGTTGATATCTCATTCGAATATCATACTAACTCAAATGTGTCTAATGTTTTCACTGTTGATGGCGCATCTCTTGAAATTCGAGGAATAAGAAATTTTGAAAAGGATCTTCAAAACTCAAAAAAGATTTCAATTCTAAAAATTAGATATATTTCCAAATTGAATTTAAACATTTTATCCGAATCTCAAATATCAGACCATGGTTGTGATATCTCCTTATCATCAAATATTTGTTGGATGCAGGATCGCCAATCAAGGGAACTGAATGGGCAAGGCCATAGAGAAGGCATCTAATACATGGACTTTTGAAGATACCTAAAAATACTTTTTGTTGTAATGTCCAAAAGTTAGATTTAGACTTATGGCATAATTAGGACATCCTCATGTATCTAAAGTTTCATATTTTTCTAAATTTAGAAAATTTTCGTAACATTAATGAATTTACTTGTGATGATTGTATTCTTGGTAAAATGAAGAAATTACCTTTTTGGAAAAGAACTTTTATCTCTACTAGACCACTTGAGTTAGTTCATTTAGATGTTTGGGGTCAGACACCAGTTACTTCAAAAGGTTGATATGCATATTATGTGATTTTTGTAGATGATTTCTCTAGATATACTTGGATTTAATTTCTTAAACATAAATCTGAAGTTTTCATGACTTAGTAAAGAATAGGTTTGGCAATAAGATTTCCATTTTTCATTCCGACTCAAGGAAAGAATTTTTATCAAAAGAATTTAAAGAATACCTCATTTTATATAGCATTATTCATCAAAGATCTTGCCCACACACACCACAAAATCTTGCCAAAAGGAAACATAGGCACATTGTAGAAACTACAAGAACCTTACTTATTGCTAGTCATGTGCCTAAAGTTTTTGGGGAGAAGCAGCTTTAACTACGGTGCATCTTATCAACAGAATGCCATCCTCATCATTACAAAATATCTCTCATGTTGAGAAACTTTTTAAAATTACTCCAAACTACTCTAGATTGAGAATTTTTTGTTTTTAATGTTTTGTTTTATCCACAACAAAAATGATAAATTTTCACCTAGGGTTGTTCCTTGTGCCATTTTTGGATATGCTTGTAGAAGGAAGGTGTGATGAGCAGTTACCTGGGTAGAGAGAGAGAGAGAGAGAGCTGCACAAAAGGAACTTGTTAACTCACATTATTAGGGTTTCTCTCTATGTTAAATAGAGAGAGGCTAAAAAGAATAAATTACATCTAAGCCCATTATTAAAACAAAATTTCAAATAACCTCTAATATAAAAAGACTTAAAACTTAAAACCACCTATTCTCAACACTCCCCCTCAAGCTGGAGCATAGATATCAATCATGCTCAGCTTGTCACAACATTTTGAGAAATTTGGTCTAGCAAGAGGCTTTGTAAACATATATGCAACTTGGTCTTCCGACTTTAGATATTTGGTAGTGATATGACCAACTTGAACCATATCTCTTACATAGTGGCAATCAACCTCAATGTGCTTTGTTCTCTCATGAAAGACAGGATTGTTCGCTATATATGTTGCAGCCTTGTTATCACACATCATGGTCATAGGAGAGGAAACCTTCACCTGAAGATCATGAAGAACAGTACGAACCCACATCAATTCAGCAGTTGTTTGGGCCATAGCCCGATATTCTGATTCGGCACTCAACCTAGAAACCACATTTTTGTTTCTTACTTCTCCAAGAAATCAAGTTGTCTCCCAGAAATACACAGAATCCTGTGGTAGATTTTCTATCCACTACAGATCCTGCATAGTCAGCATCAGAATAGGCCACTATCTCCAGAGTTTCACCTTTCCTGAACAATAACCCATTTCCAGAAGAAGATTTTAGATATCTGAGAATCATTATAGCTGCATTCCAGTGTATCTTAGTTGGTTTGTCCATAAACTGGCTAACTTTGCTTACTGCTAAAGCAATATCTGGCCTGGTCACAGTTACATACAGTAGCTTCCCTACTAGGGAGCGATAGCTTTTGCTATCAACAGGTTTTGACCCTTCTTCAAACAACTGAACTTTATGGTCCATGAGAATATTAGTTGGTTTAGCTCCCAACATTCTCGTTTTCTTTAATAAGTCAAGAACATACTTCCGTTGAGACAAAACCATCCCTTCGCGGCTCCTGGCAACTTCTATACCCAGAAAATATCTAAGTGAACCAAGATCTTTTGTAACAAAGTGTTTTTGAAGATGAGCCTTTGTGGCTTCAATAACTTTCACATCATCTCCTGTAAGAATGATGTCATCCACATATACCACCATAACAACTATGCCAGAGTTAGTTTTCTTGATAAATAGGGTATGATCTGTTGCTGACCTATTTAAGCCAAAGTGTGACATCACTTCAAACAACTTTTGAAACCATGCACGAGGACTTTGTTTCAAGCCATAAATGGTCTTTCTCAATCTACACACCTTCTGACACTCCCCCTTAACCTCGAATCCTGGAGGTTGTTGCATGTAAACGGTCTCAGATAGATCCCCATATAGAAATGCATTTTTCGCATCTAATTGATACAAGCTCCAACCATGCTGAACAACTACTGAGAGAACAAGACGAATGGTACCCATCCGTGCAACAGGAGAAAAGGTTTCAAAGAAATCAATACCATATGTCTGAGTATACCCTTTTGCTACTAATATGGCCTTATACCTTTCAATAGAACCATCAGATTTGTACTTTATTGTATATACCCATTTACATCCAACAATGTTGGCATCTGCTGAGGAATCAACTAGATCCCATGTATACTGAGATACTAAAGCATTTATTTCTTCTTGCATGGCCAGCTTCCAGCGGTTATCACGCTTTGCCTGTTGATAGTTCAGAGGAATAGTTTCAGCAGATAAGGCTGAAATAAAAGTTTTCATCTGATTTCCAATTCTAGCATCAGAGACAAAATGAGATATGGGATATAAGGTACATTGTCGTGTCCCCTTGCGTAGAGCAATAAGCCTGTTATCATCATCATGAAGATCACTATTGTCAGTAGAACTTACCTCAGGGGAAGAAGAAGATGAAGGCACTTGTGGAGGTGGAGCTCTACACACATATACCAATGGAGGATTATTGAATCTGGAAGAGGATGAAGTTTGGTTCGGTAATGAGGGCACAGATTCCAAAGGAAAAGGAGGTGTAGGTAATGGAAAAGACTCAGCTGGATCAACCTGCAGCGGAGAACCGGTACTAGAGTAATATGGAGTGGATTCCAAGAAAGATACATCGGCACTGACATACTCTCGGCGAGAAATAGGATCATAACATCGATATCCCTTTTGATTTTTGGGATAACGTATAAACATGCATTTTGTAGCTTGAGCAGCTAATTTATCACGGTCAGGGTCGAGTTTGTGTACAAAACAAACACATCCAAATATTTTGGGTGAGAAAGAAAAGAGTGAGGCATTAGGTTTTAGGATATGTAATGGAATTTGATCACCCACAGAAGACGAAGGCATGCGGTTGATCAGATAGCAAGCAGTGGTAATCGCATCACCCCAGTATAACGCAGGAACATTGGATTGAATCATAATGGTCCGGGCAACATCAATCAGGTGCCGATGTTTTCGCTCAGCCACCCCATTTTGTTGAGATGAATAGGCACAGGAAGTTTGGGGTTGGATGTCATGATCTTGGTAAAATTGTAACAAAACTTTTGATTTAAACTCAAGAGCATTATCAGTGCGAACAATCTTGACAATAGATTCAAATTGAGTTTTTATTTCAAGAATTAAGGATTTGATAATACTTGGAACTTTAGATCGTTCTTTTATTAAAAACACCCATGACAACTTAGAGAAATCATCAATAATAACAAGATAATATTGACACTGAGTCCTAGTAGGAATCTTACTAGGACCCCATACATCTGCATGAAGAAGTTCAAAAACTTTATTACTAGACTGACTCTGACTCGAAGGAAACGAACTTCGATGATGCTTGCCCAGCTGACATGCTTCACACTGAAATGATGTAGTGGAAGGAATTTGAGGAAAGATAGACCGAAGCTTTGACAATGAAGGATGACCAAGACGACAATGCCACTGAACAAGACTGAATGAGTGTTCCACTGCAGCATGAACATTACCCACTGGATGATGTCTACAATTTTGTTCTTTTGTAAGGCAACTGACAGATAGTAAACTTTGAGGAAAGTTTGGAGAATGAAGAACATTTTTCAACTGTAAGGAGCAGGATATAGAAATATTTCTCTGACCAACAACTGGAGAGGAACTCCCATCGGCTAATGAGACTCCTCGATGAACACTAATATCCTTTAGATCTGAAAAAACAAGTGAATTTCCACACAAGTCTCTGGATGCACCAAAGTCAATAATCCACTTACTGTCAGTCGGATGAAGATGATTTCTTGTTGAGTAGGCAACACCAGTTACAGGAGGAGTGGAACTCAAAGGACGAAGAGCTATCAACTCATCATATTCAGCACGACTGAGGGTGATACTACTGTCACTTGCAGAGATATTATCCTGTACATTTGTTGCCTCGATAGTAGTAACATTTGTTTTAGGAGCATATGACTTTGATGAAGAAGAGGTTGGCCGACCATGCTTATCCCAACAACGATCTTCTAAATGTCCAGATTTTCCACAGAATGTACATTGAAGCTTTTCTCTGCCTCTCATACCACGTTCACGACCTCGTCCTCTGATATTCTGAATATTTCCACGCCCATAACCAGATGAGACAACAAGAGCAGATGACTGAGTCAAAGGCTGAGATTGTGGAAGAGAGATCGCAAATCTACTCAGACGATTGTATGCATCAGCAAGAGTAGGAACATCTGATCTAGTCAACATTTGAACTTTTACAACAGAAAATTCTGAAGAGAGACCTGTAAGAAAGCGAGCAACCATGTATTGTTCTTGATGATCCTTTTGCTTCGAGCAACAAAGAGGCCTGTGAGCATTAAGTCTTTCAAACGCAGCTTTGTCAGAGGCATAGTACTGGGCCAAGGTCTGATCTCCCTGCTGGAAATTATATATCTCCTGTTCGACTTGCAGGATACGACTCACATTAGTTTCTTGTGAGTATGTATCACGAAGATTGTCCCACATCAGTTTGACTGTATTATAGTAGATCAATCCATCTGCAATATGGGGTTCGACACTATTCATGATCCATGACATAACTATGTCATTATCTTCATCCCAAGTAACATATTTTCCCAATTTTTCAGTGGGTTCGTCTTCCAACAAAATGTGTTTTCGATGATGTCCAGATACCGACATCATAAAAGTTTTGGACCATCTAGCATAGTTGGTTTCATTCAACCTTATAGAAGAGTCGTACGAGAAGGGATTGGCAAAAGCCTTATACTCACCAATATGTTCAATTTTGGAATCACATTTCGAAGTTTCAGCCATACTGAAGATGTAATTAAAAAAAAATCAAATTCCCTCACTTGAACAAGTGTTATAATCACGCGTCAGGCAATGTGACAACCAGTAAAGAGCATCAGCCCACGAACAGGAAGAGAGCAGGGAATCACACCTGTTGTTTCCACGACAGAAAACAACAACCCACAAATATGTAATTTTTTTTCCTCAACACAGCCACAACATGGAATCACGCCTGCTGTTTATGACACCAAAAAAAAAAAACAACCCACAAACAGGAAATTTTCCAACACAGCAGGGAATCACGCCTGCTGTTTCCACGACAGAAGGATAACTGAAACTACCATGCTTCTTTCACAGCACGCATGAAAAAAAAATGACACAACAGGTAATCACGACTTCTGAAATCCATATTCTGAAATAAAACAACCAACTAAAATCCAGGGAATCACGACCATTGCTGCTCCCAAACAAATCACAACCACCGATAATATGCAAACACAGAAAAGGAATCACGACAACAGCTGCTCTCCAAACATATAAGGCTCGACAGCACCATTGCTACTCCAAACAAATCACAACCAATAATGTCACGGCAGGAAAGGAATCACGGCAGGAGCTCAAGACAGCACAGGAATCACGACAGCACGCAACAGCATGCAGCACACAAAAGGAAAGGAATCACGATAGCACGCAACAGCACGCAGCACGCAATAAGCACGCAAC
This sequence comes from Nuphar pumila, assembly GCF_984573655.1. Classification (NCBI taxonomy): domain Eukaryota; kingdom Viridiplantae; phylum Streptophyta; class Magnoliopsida; order Nymphaeales; family Nymphaeaceae; genus Nuphar; species Nuphar pumila. Next base: position 138,718,003 of record NC_143250.1, on the reverse strand, counting down.
AACACAGGAATCACGACAGCACGCAACAACACAGGAGATTGAAATTTCTGCTGCTCCCAATCAGCAAGAAATCACGACAGAAATCACAAAAAAATATCGCGACAGGAGCTCAAGGGTTACGACTCCACATCTGCTCCCTTAGATCTGATGACAGATCTAGGTCACATCCTAGATCTGTTATCAGATCTTCCACGACAGAAAGAACAACAAACCTGATTAACAGGGAAGTTTTCTCGTTGGTGAAGATCAATCCATATTGATTACGCTCCCCAGATCGAAGGTGCTCTGATACCATGTAGAAGGAAGGTGTGATGCGCAGTTACCTGGGTAGAGGGAGAGAGAGAGAGAGAGAGAGAGAGAGAGAGACGGTTGCACAAAAGGAACTCATTAACTCACATTATTAGGGCTTCTCTCTATGTTAAATAGAGAGAGACTAAAAAGAATAAATTACATCTAAGCCCATTATTAAAACAAAATTTCAAATAACCTCTAATATAAAAAGGCTTAAAACTTAAAACCACCTATTCTCAACAATGCTGATAACCAAAAGGTTATAAATATTACAATTAAAAAAATGATAAGTAGTTCTAGAAAAGAGAAACTTATTTGATAATGAAAAACATGAGGAAGTAACTAAGTACTCCTTTTTGCTTGACTTTGTTTTTAAGCATGATGATTGTGATTGTGATTGTGAGTTTGATATTGACAATGATAATGTTGTTATAAGTGATGAAGAGCAATCCCATAGTGACAAAAGTTACCTGCAGTATTTTAGACGCAGTAACCCTAGATCTTCATGTGCACTTGATAAATATTCTAATATCAAAAACATGAAGTGCAATCAAGAAAGTCATCTAGAACGTCTAAACCATCAAAAAAATTTGTGACATATGACTCGTTGTCATCCAAATATAAGGCATGTATTGCACTAATCAATTCCTATGTTGAACCTTCTACTTATGCCCAAGCCAAAGGACTCTCCGAATGGGAAGAGGCCATGAGGATAGAGTTTGATGCCTTATAAAAGGCTAACACTTGGTCACTCCAAGATATTCCATAGAATAAGAAACCTATAAGTTGTAGATGAGTATAAAAGGTAAAAACCAAGAGTGATGGGACTCTAGAAAGATATAAAGCTAAATTAGTTGCCTAGAGTTATTCTCAAGAATATGGCATTGACTATGAGAAGACCCTTGCTCTCTTCGCTAAGATGACCTCAATTAGGACATTAATAGTTGTAACTTCTATTAGAAACTTACACGTACCAAATAGATGTCAAGATTATTTTCCTTAATGAAACCTTAGTTGAAGAAGTTTCCATGAAAACACCTTTAAGTGTTCCTATTCCAAAGGGAAGAGCTCTTTGTTTGCATAAAAGACCCTATGATCTAAAACAAGCACCAAAAGCATGGTATGGTAGATTTAATAAAGTTATGATTGATATTGGTTTTATATCTTGTTTGCCTAATACAACTCTATTTGTTAAGAAAACTAAAATATGTATTGTTGTTCTCCTCTTCTACGTGGATGACATGATCATCACCGAAGGATATGGAGTTGCTCATATAAAAAAATTTGCTTAAAAATAATTTTGAAATAATTGATTTGGGTTTTTTAAGATAATTTTTAGGGATTGAAGTTGTTTATTCCCCTAAAGGGTATTTGTTGTCTTAGTCTAAGTTTGCTTCTGATGTTGTTTTCAAGTCTGAAATCACTTATGACATGAGAGTAGAAAATTTGAATATGGTAAATGTCAAAATGTGAATAGATGATGGAGAACCTCTTGAAGATCTGACTCCCTATAGACAACTTATTGAAGCACTCTCTTACCTCTCTATTACTATATCTGACATAGCACATGTTATACACATAGTTAGTCAATTTTAACATGCTCTCACTTATGTTCATATGAAATGTATTTTACGAATTATTAGATATATTAAAACTTTCATTTCTAGAGGTCGCTTTTTGTTTTCTTCGTCTACATTAAATTTACTTGCTTATATTGATGTTGACTGGGGGCGATCCCAACAACCATCACTCAACCACGGGTTTTTGTGAGCATTTAGGTGACTCTGATTTCATGATGTAAGAAGTAACAAAAGGTTTCTTTGTCATTTACAGATGCTAAGTATCGAGCCATGGGTGATACTATAATAGAAGTAGTTTGGCTAAAAAGACCACGGACATATAATGGACATTCAAAAAACAAAAGCTTCAAAAATGTGTTGTGACAACAAAAGTGTGATTTATATTACTAGCAACCATACATTTCACGAGCGCACCAAATATATCGAGATGGATTGTCATTATTTATGAGATGATGACTTATAAGGCAACATTGATATGTCATATATTACATTAGAGTACTAATTGGCAAACTTTTTCACCAAGTCTCTCTCAGTTCCTAGATTTCACTTTCTTTTAGGCAAACTTTCGGTTGTCTTTGAGGGAGAGTGTTAAAATGTAGTGTACATATAATGTATATTATATATATACATGCCTCAACATGTATACGTATATACATATATATACTTATATATATTATAGATTGTATTTTAAACTTTTTATTATTTTTCCTTCTTACCTTTTCCCTTTTTTGGGCTTGGTTAGCCATTATTTGACTAGCCGTTGGGACTAGTCCAACGGCTAGAAATCTAGCCATTGAACGAGCTCCAACGACTACAATGGGCTCTCTTTTGAGCCCATTTTGGCCCTCATGTGTGTGTATATAAAGGGGATGAATCCACTCATTCTTGTAATGCTTTTACAAGCATATGGGAAAGATCAATAAATATTATTTTATATTTGAGAGTGTTCTTTGTGTGTGTCCATTATGGGTATTGTGAGTGTGCTCTTTGCAGTTCACTTTTGTGTATGTCCATTTGGGATTCGTATTGGACATTTATGTTTTGGAGACTCATTTTGTGACATTATCATTGCTTATTTACTAAAAAACATGTTTTGGATTGAATCAATTTAACCAAAATTCTTGATTTTTAGTTAATCAAGTTTTTGGTCCAATATATACCATTTTTTTCCATTAAGCTAAAAATACATCTAAACATTAAAAATGCGTAAACTAATACATGCCCTCTAATAAATAAAGCACAAAGATCACATCTATGGGTTCAGGTTAAACAAAAAACACATGCAAGTAAGTTTTCTAAGGGGCCACGGACAGCCTGGGAGATAAATGGTCTGGAAGATATGTTAAAATGTACTCCATATATTACATCAATACCCGATAGGTGTATTTTTGTAATTTCACATAGTTGTTTTAGAAAACAACTATTTTTATTTTTTGTTAAAATATAATTTCTTTTTTTATTTTTTGTATTTTTTAGGAACCAAAAGGGGCTCCAACCATAGAGTCGTTGGAGCCCCCAACGGTAAAAAATGTGACCGTTGGGCGCTCCCAACGACTCCATGGGAGCCCCCTTTTGAGCTCTTCTTTTGAGGCCCTTGGTCTTCCTTTTCCTTCCACTCCCTCTTGTATAAATAGGGGTGAACCCCTTGTATGTATGCATTCTTGAGAGCTCTCTCTCTTTTCAATAAGAGGCTTTTTATATTGTTGCCTTCTTAAAGGCTTGTGTTTGTATTGTCCCTTAGTGGACTTGTGATATTGTCTCTTTTATTCATTGTTGTAAGTGCTTATAAGCACTCTTTATATTTCCGCAATATCTCATTACATGGTATCAAAGCCACTCGGTTCTTGAAAGAAAAGTGTGGTACATATATTTCATATTTTGTGTATCTCTTCTCTTCTCACTTCTTGGAAACATCATGGAGGCAAAGATTGACCTATTCTTCAAGCTCAATGGAAAGCATTACATGATGTGGGCATCGGCAATGGAAAACAACTTCAAAGGAAAGAAACTTTGGGGTTTTGTCATGGGTACCGTTCTGAAACCTAAATTTATGCTCACAAAGAACGAAAGAGGTTAAGAAAAAACTCTTGAAGGAGATGCTCGCCTCAAGGCCATTGAAAATCATCAAAAAGAAGTGGAAGATTGGGAAAGCAATCACGCAAAAATCCTTGCGTGGTTTATGAACAATGTTGAACTCAAGGTATGTGCTAATATAGCTAAAATTCGTCGGGCCAATGAGGCTTGGTTCTTTATGAAGGGTATGCATACCCAAAAGGATCTTGCAAGAGCATATTTTTTGCAAGAAAAGATTAGAACCACCAAACAAGGTGATTCTAGCATTCAAGACTATTATAGTGTCTTAAACCTACTATAAGATTAATTGGCTCTTTTAGAGCCAAAATGGGTTGCTATGGAAGATATTGAATTAAGACAAAAACAAATGGAACAAGAACGATTGTTTCAATTTCTTTTTGGGCTACATCCCGAATTTGAGCAAGTGAAATCCTCACTTCTCCATAGATCTATCTTTCCTCCAATTGAGGATGCCATTGCCGAAATCACTCAAGAGGAGACAAGGCTTGGCATGAGTAAACATATTGATAAAGTGCTTGCCATATCCAAACCCGGCAACAATGTAAGAACCTATAAACCTCCTCACTTTGGGAAACAAGGAAACTATAATGGAGGAAGAAAAATGATTGTTTGTCATCATTGCTATGAGCCGGGTCACATCAAACCCGCTTGCCCAAAGCTTAATGAAACTTTCAAGCCTAAGGTGGCCTCTCCTGAAGAAACTACCACCAAAGAAGATGAAGGCAAGAATGGTGACCTCGAAGAAACTCTTGGCCAAATATCTATTGCTCTTCAACAAATTCTTAAAGTTTCTTCCTCTACATCGGGTGCGGCTATTGCTTCTACATCATCACCCGGTACGTATTCTTGGATCCTTGACTCTGGAGCCTCTTTTCATATGACCCCCCATGAAAATGCACTTGTTAATGTTTGCACCAATTCAAAGGCTTCTTGTGTCTCTACGGCCGATGGAACTTTTTTAAAAATTTCAAGTATTGGCTCTTTTAAAGACTCAAAATTTTTATGTTTCAAAAGTAAGAGTTGTTCCCAAACTAAATTTAAATCTCTTTTCAGTCTCCCAAATTGCCAACCATGGATGTGAAATAACTTTATCATCTAATGATTGCTTTGTGCAGGATCTCTGGTCCGGGAAGTGAATTGAGCAAGGTCATAGGAAGGGAGACCTCTACTACATGGATCATCTAGACCTTCCCACAAATTATTTTTGTTCTTATGTCCAAGAAAAAAATATGAAAACTTGGCATAAAAGACTTGATCATCCAAGTTATTCCAAAATGTACCTTTTTTCCTTTGGAAACAAATTTTGTAAGGAAAAGGAAATTAATTGCAAAGATTATATTTTTGGAAAAATGAAGTTTATTCCGTTTCCAACTAGAACTTTTCTTTCTTCAAGACCATTTGAATCGGTGCATTCAGATGTCTGGGGGCCTTCTCCGGTCATGTCTAAAGGGGGCTATTCTTATTATGTTACTTTTATTGATGACTTTACTCGGTATGTTTGGATTTATTTTTTTAGTCATAAGTCAGAAGTATTTACTTTCTTTAAAGATTTTCATAGAAAAATCCAAAATCAATTCCAAAATAACATATCTACTTTGAAAACCGATTCCGGTGGTGAATATTTATCTCATGAATTTCAAAACTATTTAACTCAAAATGGAATTTGTCATAAAAAATCATGTCCTAGAACCCTTCAACAAAATGGCCTAGCGGAAAAGAAACATAGGCACATTATAGAAACCGCTAGAACATTACTTGTCTCTAAAAATATTCTAAAGAAGTTTTGGGCCGAAGTCGTTCTAACCGCAACTTATCTAATCAATAGAATGCCATCTTCTAAGTTAAAAAATGTTTTTCCCTATGAAAAACTCTTTAAATTTTTAGCCGATTTCAATCGTCTTCGTATTTTTTGTTGTAAATGCTTTGTTCTATTGCATAAGAGAGATAAGTTGTCTCCAAAAGCAATTGAATGTGTTTTTCTTGGATATGGTGAAAATAAAAAAGAGTATAGATGTTATGATTTTAAAAATGCTAAACTTTATGTTTCAAAAGCTGTAACATTTCTAGAAGATGAGAATGGTTTTGATAAAATAGAAGAAACAAATGAAATTGATTACATATTTTTATATGATCTTATTGATGACATACAAAATGATTCTCTTGAAAGCATAGAAGATACATGTGAGGTGTTCAACCTTGATATAATACCCTCAAATGATAATGATGCAAATATGAATGTATACTCAAGAAGAAATCAAGAAAACCCTATTAGTGCCCTCGAAAAATACTCTCAAATTTCTGAGTCTACAGAGGAACCACAAATTAGACATTCTTCTAGAATATCAATACCACCAAATAGGTTTGTATCCTATGATTCTTTGACACCCAACTATCAAGCATGTTTAATAACCCTACATTCTTATTTTGAACCTGCTCACTATAATCAAGCTAAATCTATACCACATTGGGTTGAAGCAATGCAAGTTGAACTAAATGCACTAAAAAAGGCTAATACTTGAAAAATAGTTAATCTACCCCCACATAAAAAACCTATTGGGTGTCGCTGGGTTTTCAAAGTCAAAAGTAAAAGCGATGGATCTTTAGAACGATATAAAGCTAGGTTAGCCGCTAAGGAATACTCACAAGAACATGAAATTGATTATAAAGAAGCATTCGCTCTCGTAGCTCGAATGACCAGTGTCAGGACTTTAATAGTTGTCGCATCAACCAAAAAATGGCCTATTTATCAACTTGATGTAAAAAATATTTTTTTGAATGAAAGTTTAAATGAAGAAGTTTACATGGATCCACCACCTGGAATTAATATTGAGCAAGGTCAAACTCTTCGGCTTTTAAAAGCATTGTATGGCCTTAAACAAGCCCCTAAAGCTTGGTATGATCGTTTCAATGATATCATGATAAAATTAGGATTTCACTCTTGTTATACTGACACTGCTCTTTTTGTTAAAAAAACAGGTACTAGTATTGTTATGTTGTTATTTTATGTTGATGATATGATTATCACTGGGAATGATCAAAATAGTATTATTGATAAAAATATGTTAAAAAATAATCTTGATATGTCTGATTTAGGTTTTCTTAGATACTTTCTTGGAATTGAAGTTGCATATTCTTCTCGAGAATATATTTTGTCACAGATAAAGCTTGTTGCAGATATATGTTCTAAGTTTGGCATTTCAGATGATAAAAAATAGAGACTCCCTAGGTTATTAATGCCAAATTACGATTGAAGGATAGGGTTCTTCTGGAAGATCCCACACCCTACAGACAACTCATTGGGTCTCTCGCCTACTTAACCATCACCAGACCAGATATCACTCATGTGGTTCACTCAGTTAGTCAATTTCAGCATGCTCCTACAACTGTGCACATGAGTGTTGTTCTCCGAATCATTCGTTACATTCGGAACACCATCAATAAAAGGTTATTTCTATCCTCCTCTTCTTCTTTGAATCTTCTTGCTTATACCGATGCAGATTGGAGAGGTAATCCTAATGTTCGAGTCTCAACTATTGGTTTTCGTGTCTTTCTAGGGAACTCTTTGATTGCCTGGCGATACAAGAAGCAGCAGAAAATTTCACTATCATCTACTGAAGTTGAGTATCGGGCTATGGCAACCACAACAATGGAACTTGTATGGCTTCGCAGTCTGCTTAAAGACATGGGGGTTGATATTACTGAAGCTTTAAAGCTATGTTGCGACAACAAGAGTGCCATCTATATTGCAAGCAATCATAACTTCCATGAGCGTACCAAACATATCGAAATGGATTGCCACTATGTTCGTGATGAATACTTACGAAGAACAATTGCTCTACCGTATGTCACTTCAGAATATCAGTTGGCGGACTTCTTTACTAAAGCCCTCCCCGCTTCATGTTTCTCCTTGGCAAATTTTCCGTCATTTCCCCGTAAAGTTTGAGAGGGGTGTTAAAATGTACTCCATATATATTACATCAATACTCGATAGGGGTATTTTTGTAATTTCACATAGTTGTTTTAGAAAAAAACTATTTTTATTTTTTGTTAAAATGTAATTTCTTTTTTTATTTTTTGTTTTCTTTTTTTTGTATTTTTTAGAAACCAAAAAGGGCTCCAACCATAGAGTCGTTGAAGCCCCCAACGGTCACCAATATGACCGTTGGGGGCTCCTAACGTCTCCATGAGAACCCCCTTTTGGGCTCTTCTTTTGAGGCCCTTGGCCTTCCTTTTCCTTTCACTCCCTCTTGTATAAATAGGGGTGAACCCCTTGTATGTATGCATTCTTAAGAGCTCTCTCTTTTTTTAATAAGAGGCTTTTTATATTGTTGCCTTCTTAAAGGCTTGTGTTTGTATTGTGCCTTAGTGGACTTGTGATATTGTCTCTTTTATTCATTGTTGTAAGTGCTTATAAGCACTCTTTATATTTCCGCAATATCTCATTACAAGATACACATCACTATATATATATATATATATATATATATATAACACTAGAAATATGTGAATTGGAGTATGAAACGAGATTTTCATGGGTTGTTTTATTTCTTTTCTTAAATATCATCGTACGAATGTGACCTAGATGATTGGTTTTATAGAAAGAGACTCTTGGATCATCCGATTACGATGCATAAGAAGGATCACTTAAGGCTTGAAAATCAAGAGCTTATAACTTTCATAAATATTCAAGCATCCAAAAATCACATTTTTTCATCGAAAATACATGATCCAATAGGCGTTTCCTAGCAAATGGATGTTGACCAAATGCATTTACACAAAAAAAACCATCAAAAATGCCTAGTTCACACTCTGGTTCACATATTTTCGGTTAACATATTCTAGTGACCCTATATATATAATGGTTTTACCAACAAAAGCGAAAGACCTCAAGGCAAACTAGCAGACCATCAAGGCAACCTTACCTCTTTTTTCACTTTGAATATGATATCGATTATGTTGGAGGTCAACTAGCATTTCTAATTTTCTATAAAAAATTCTTTTGGTATTTGTATCTCTACCTTCAATATTTCAAATTTTTGATAGGAACCAAGAAACCATAGGAAAACCGTTTGATTTCCCCATCAGTAATTGGATGGTATGGATCATCATCTTCTAAAAAGCATGTCCAACATGTCCTCAGGACCTCTCTCTATCATTGTAATATCATGGGATTTTCTATAAGTTTAAATTGAAAATGTTTTGAAAAATTGGTTAAGTATTTTGTAAAGTTGATAAAATCTTCGATTTTAGGTGGTGTGAGCTGAGTCTGGGCGTGGCCTAGGACATGTTGACAAGACCTAAACGAGGCAAATAAGATTTGTAAAACATTTCGTTTTTTTACCTTTAAAATCAAGTAAAAATCGAGCAAAATTCAAGTTAAATTCAAACAAAATTCGGAAGCGAAAATCAGATAGTATATCATTAGATGCATCTCGTAATTTTAAAAACATTGATATTTCATTTTTTTTGAATTTAGGCTACGATTGGCCCGAAAATCACATTTTTTTTCAAAAATAACCTACCTCTATGTAACCAATTCTATATTGGATTGGATCGGATCTAATTGATCCATGTTGATATGGATCTGGACCCAATCCAAGACCTATATTAACTAGGATCTAGTCCAGTTTGGGATCCATATGGATTTGGATCTCCAGATCTGAAATCTAAGTCTAACCAATTTAAAGTTTTAAATTCAATTAAAAGGTTAAGTTGAGTAAAATTCCATGTTAAAAAGACTCCCAAAGGGGAGAGATACCTTTCGAAACATTCTTAAAAACTTATTATTTAATAATTAATTAATTAATTACTTAATAAAATAATAATAATTAATACATTTCAAAAAAATTTTTTTGGATATTCTAGAGGGGGTGCCACCCTCTAGAAAGGCCCAAATGTTGTTAGGATAATTAAATGAAAAAAAATAATAAATATTAAATAGATAAAGAAAAAGTGGTTAAAAAGAGAGTAGTAGTTGGACATAGAGTTTTACACTTGTAGAACTCTATCTCCTAATAAGAAAGGGACTCTAGAGGGGTGTCACCCTTTAGAGGAGCCCATTATTAATATAATACAAAAAAAAAACTATAGAAGCTTATAAAAAGGGCTGAGTTTTTGTTTCCCTCTAGAATCGTTATTCTAGCAAGAGAGAGAGAGAGAGGGAGAGAGAGAGAGAGAAGAGGAAACTCGTGGGAGAGAAAGAGAAAAAAAAGAGAAGACAAAGTAAAGGAGAAGAAGAAGGAAAGAATGATCCCTTCTGTTCTGATCGTCCGATGAAGATTTTTTGGTCTTTTTCCATTTCCGATCCAAGGTACGGGTTCCTCTCTAGGTTCAAACGGGGAAGAAATGGGTATAACTCGATTTATGCTTAAATCTTTCATCAAAAAAAGGAAAATATGTTTTAAAAAGGATATATACATATTCTTATATAGAGTGACGATTTTTTATTTTCCTTTTGTTATGTCGATTTCCCTAAAGCATCCATTGCTGAAAATATGTATGATCTTGATAGTAGTCGATTTTTTTTCTTGTTGTGGAACTATTACATGTTAATGATCTTTTCTATGTATGCATGTGAATATACATTAAACACTTATTCAATATTGATTTTATTTTCTGTTTTGGGATAATGGAAATACGTGTGGACAGATTTATATTTTATGAAATTTTTTGTTCACGCACATAGCAGAATATGCATATACACTGACCTTGCAGGCTGCATCACAGTTTTGGTTTGGGATCCGATATGACCCCAAACAAGGCTTGCCGCAGGCCCTGACACACACACACACACACACACACACACACACACACACACATATATATATATATATATATGTGTGTGTGTGTGTGTGTGTGTGTGTGTGCGTGTGTGTGTGTGTGTCGGGGGTGTGGGGGGGAACTGACCATGCGAGGTATGGTTTTGATCAGATTAGATCCAAACCATATCTGTCACAAATTTCCAGCATGCTGTTTTTTCTTATAGTTATTGTTAATGAATGTGCTTGTAAAACTGGTTTTTTTTACATTTTTACGAACACCAAAGATCTGCTGGTTGTACCACAAAGTGGAGCCGATTTTCTGTTAAGATGTGTAGCAGCGTGAGTTTATTTTCTAGCACTATCAAGGTGTCATATTACAGCTTTTTGAGGGTTGTTATAAATTATTTTTATATCAAATTTGCATTGGATGCAGTTAGGTTGATCAAACTGGTTTTAATATTGACTCGTGAGCTACTGCAAATTCTGTTTTGTGTTTTCTTTTGAAACTTTCAAACTGCATATAGATAAATCTTGACAGATCTGCAGCTGTTTGGGTAGTGGGAGTTTCGGTTCAGATCTGCAGATCTGCCGATTCACACTTTGTAGACAGATCCGGTTCAGATCTTTCCAGGTCCTTCTAGACCAACTGATTATGTTGATCAGTTTTCAAAAAACAAACAAACTGAGTTTGTGAGATTGAAGTCTGCCTTGGCCATTACACTTACATGTGTAAGGCCTGTCCAAAGTTTCATTCAAATACTCAGCCAGCTGTATGCAGGGAAAAGAAGTAGAAAAAAAATGAATGGTTATACCGATAGTGTTGATCTCCAATAAATCGTTGTTTATTTTACTAATTTACATAAACTGATCGCTATGTAGAATTGATTAGTCTATGTATGTTCATTTTCAGTTATGATACAGTTGTCATTATTTTGGTTAGATGCTGCTACATAGGTTAGCATTGAACCAGCCTTGAAATTATGCTTGTCGAGTTATGTAAGCACATTGTTAAAACAAAATTTTATACTGAATTTTACTTACTTTCAATGCTACCAAATGAGTTATTTTACTGCTGTTAAATGTGTTCTATCTGTGATTTTAGTGGGCTGTGGTAGGGCAGAATAATGCAACATTGTCCGCTATCAACTGCTTGTGGCTGCATGAGAAACATGATGCCAACATCATACTAATATTGTCTTGTGCATGTTCTGCAGCATAATTATGACTCAGTGGTTAAGTTATGCTTCTCGAACAATGTAAATATGCTCAGTATTGTTTTGTATGAATGGCAAAGTATTTATTGGACATGCTATCCATTGGATTTTTTATGTTGGCAATTGCTTATGTCGTACGCATGGAAAATTGTGAAGATTATTGTATGCATGAGTATGATCATGTGCATATTTGAGAGTTTATGCATAAAATGGATCATGAAGAAAAAGTATGTTACAAGCATTTGTTCATATGCATATGCAATTTGTTTTATATGTATATTCTTGATGTGTGTGAATGGATGTGCATTGTGAGCATGTTTTGAACAACTTTGTGTGTGCATGCTCACTAAGGATTTTGCATGAGATGTATTGGTAGTTAGATGTGAACCATTGTAAGTCATGTGGGCTAGGAGCATATGTTGCTCTAAGATTTGTTTTATGCATTGCAAAATTCATTTTTTAAATTATTGGCTTTCTAATTTAATTGCACGGTTAAATTGTAGCAGGCCATATCCCGTGTTGCGTTTTGCATGTTGATTTGCAAAACGATATTTGTGTAAAGAACTTGATTTTTTGTTAAAGGATAAAAGAGATCAAAAGTGTAATTAATTTTCTTTCTGAATGTCTCTTCCGCAGTGTGAGAATCCTGGATAGCAGTTTTGGGAAAACCGTGAAGATACTAAAACTCTGAATGCGTTTGTGTCCCTAAACCCGATATAGTAGTTTACCTTCTGACCACAGTTTTAGGGAGTTTTCAGTCACTTTGCCTGAGAGTAGTGTTGTAAACACAACTGTTGTTATGGGTATACCAAGAAAGTAGCATAAGTGAATGTTATGTCACAGAAATTCGGCCAGACAGGTGCCGCACTTGTGTCGACGCGGTGCGGGTGCGGCACCAGGTGCGGTCAACCCGACCTTGGGTGTGTTGACCACACCCAGGGTCATTTTGGTCTTTTTTTTTAATTTTCCCTGTGAAATGTGTTGCGAAATTTTAAAAAAAAATCTGCTGACAGCTGACCACGCAGCAGGACCCGCCCCTTGCTGGATTTTGATTTTGATTTTGGCCTTGATAGCTTCGGTCTCTTTAGAGTTTGTCTATTCTCTGACGAGGACTTCCAGATTCTTCACCTCTCCCCACCCCTTGTTGGATCCCTGCAGGTAGTGATGAGAGAATGAAAGGACGAAACAGTCGAAGCGTGGATGCCTGCTTGTTGTTGTTGCTACTCTTGTTTTATAAAGGGGCACTTGTGTCCACAACATTTGACGAGCTTTGTTGGCATCCCGATCTTTCTTCATCAAGGATTTTCTCTCTCCATAATAAATGATAATGGTGGTGGTAGCCTTGATGGCTATTAGTATTCACTTTTCTCCTGACGAGATGGGTGCTCTAGCCGTAGCTTGGTGTAGACCTCTCTTTTCCACATGTCAAATCTAATAAATTTCTTTTAGTTGTCATCCAAAGTCCAGACCGGAGATCTGTGTGCAACTGTATATAAAATGAAATTTGAAGAACCCTAGGCAGTGGCGTGGCAGTGGAGCCGTAGGCCTCGTGAAGACTCTCTCTCCAACAAACCACATTAAACCTTTCACTTATATTTTTTTTCGTGAAGACCAGGGAGTTTCAGTCGCCAATCCTTTCAGTTCATCAATTTTGTCCCGTTGCACCAAAGTACACAAGCAAAACGTGGGTAACAAGTCTTCAAACAAACACACCAGCAAAAAAAAACTGGTTATAAGTCCTATATATATATGTATATGTTTTTTTTTTTGCCGCACCCCCGCACCCGAGTTTTTTGGAAGTGTCGTATCCCCGCACCCATGTGACATAGAGTGAATGTTGATTTTTTTAATATCCCGACATTAGATGTCAATTTATAATGTTCTGATGGATGGTGTTGATTCCTGATATCAGACGAGGAACAAGTGTGGAACCCAGTAATAAAATACAAATTGTGTGTTAAGCTACAACTGAGAACCTATCTTGGACTTCGAGAATTGTTGTACCCATTTTAAGTATATGCAGGTTTAATGAAAAGTGAAACTAAACTTGTGAGCATTTATTAGGAATATGCTTGCAAAAGAGAACTCTGATAATAACTTAATAATGTATTCATACATGTACATTTAATCATGCATCTTTAATGTTCTGCATTAGTTCATGCATTCTTACTTATCCCTGTCTCATATGAGAAATTATTAGTGCATGACACTTATTTTTAATGGCTCGAATGATAAATGCATTATGAGATTGTTGTTATTATACTCTTCTAAATATTTTGCATGAATTTGATTTATACTCTTTTCTTTTCTGTTTGGATTTTTAGAGGAATTCATACAAAGAATCTCTGGTTCTTACCCGGTGTTTCAAATGTTTTTCTCAAGACCTGAAGCTCAGTGATGGGATGATTGCCACATGGAGCTTGCGATATCACATCACTTATTTATGTTATTCTTGATAATGTGACTCTGGATTGCATACATTATTTTATTTCTGTTCTATAACATTCATTTTATTGATTAATAAAGTTGGTTATTTGTTGGTTGATTCAATGTAAAGATCCTTTGTGGTTTGGTACTTGTTAAGTTTGTGAGGCCTCGGATCCTTGAGTTTTGGTTTCCGTAATTTAAAAAAAAAACACTTTTCACGAAGATAAGTTGGGGTCGTTAGAATCATGCTTCATTCAATTTCAAATTCACAAAATGGTATGGTTCTATAGTCGGTTGGATGATTCTAATGCGTGAAATTCTAATTTGGAGAACCATCTTCTAATCATCATAGCTTTATTGTTTCTCCTTGATAACGGTTAGTAATAGCATGATTCACGAAACCAGACAAACCTGACTATATTTTTAAGTTTTAACCCGCATATTTTTAACCCGCATATTGATTGTGCATCTTCCCCTAACCTGTTCTTGGTCACCCACATTTTCTTGAATATCTTCCATAGTGTTGTGAACCGTTTGTCATGAAAGGTCATTGACTATTTCATCACACTGAAACGAGCACACCTAGGGCTTCATTCCACATCCTGACAGCACAATCCAGCCTCCTGCCTTTTTCTTCCAAATTTCCAGATCATTCAAGTATTTGCCCCTTCAAAAATATACCATATCCAAGGTGCATGCATTAAAGAAGAAAACCCCAGCCATCTGATGCCCACAAAAAAAATCATGGTATTTTCAACTTGCTCCATCAAACACATACATAATTGTAACCAAACTTCTATTTACTTCGTCTTTTTTTATTTTATCTCGCAGATATATTATTCAGAACAAAAATAAAAGTTTCAGATCTAATTGGTAACCTTTCGCCAGTGCATGTATCGATTTGTTTAATCTATTTTTCCATTTTCTCAGACCAGCAAAATATGTTTGATCCAAGAGCCCTGAAATTAAGATGACATAATTCTAACCATTTTCTCACCCACTTTCCTCCAACTGCCAAGATATGGTTATATAGAAGCAAGATGAGAATTTTACGAAAATAGAGTACTAAATATCAAAGAGTGAGAACAGAATCTTGTAAAACCTGCAGGGCCAATTGACTTCATCACACCTGGGAAGGGCACTGTAGAAGTGTCATAACCACAACATCAATGAAATGAATTTTTAGTAAAATGAAAAAAATAAAAAGTAAGAACTGATGATTGAGAAATTCATTAAGTTTACAATGCTTTTTTTATTTGTGTCAGGGATAATTGTTTGCATTTAATAGTGTAGAGCTTAGCATACTAAGCATGTAAGGCATTCTATGCTTAATTTCTCATCATACTAAGAATATAAGATATTCTATGCATCTTGTAGCGCTGCTGAGTAAAAAGATGATGCATTATCATCAGAAGAAAATCTCACAAATGTTATATTAAGCAGAATAGATTTTAACATTTAAAATACAACAATTATGAGATAATGTGATCATAGGTAATCTAATGTTTGCCTACTTGCAAAAGAATAGGATACTACCATTCGTCGATCAATCATGGAGCAGCCATCAGCACATAAGAGTGTTGGAAATGTGTCAAACCCCTCTGAAAGACATAAACTTAATATTAATCTCATTCCTCTTTGACACTCAGGAGTTTCTGCAAGAGATAAGTCCCCAGTAGATTTTGTGTAGGCACGGAGTAGGATAATCCACCAAAATCCAGAATCCACAGGAGCAACTCGGCCAATTGCACTCTCACCAAAATCAGCAATTATGGTGTCCGAATTTCGAACTGGATCATGGAGCACCTTGAAACTAGCAGGCATTGCACCTTCTCCTAGTGTGAAACGGTCTATTCTCTTCTCCCAACCTTGGAGAACAAGAGTCTTCAAAATAAAGTTTTTAACTATCTCTGGTTCACCATTCATCAGGAAAGCAAGAGCGCTTGGTACAAAATCCCTAACAAAGACCTGGATATAACGGAATGGATACTCAGAAAACAGAAAAATCCTTACATTGTTCTTGTTTACAACACCAACAAGTTAGTATATTTCGAACTCAATGTATAAAAAAAAGGGCCTAAAAGCCTTTGAAGTAACAAAATAGGTGAAGAAGACAGTTCATTTAAGTGCATGTCATTCCCACAGTAGTGCTTCATGAATTAGCATTTGCATCAACAAACTTTAGAGGCTTGTTAGTTTTACATAGTTAGCTAAGCGACAGACAGGATGTTATATGGAACAATATTAGGAAAGATAAATGAAAGAAAAAAATATCATTTACAGACTCATACCAGTTCTCTGTCATAATTAGGGGTAGAAACATCAAGAAGAGATATCAAAGAGGAAAAAGATAAATGAAACACGAAGTAGGCCAAGTAACAACAAAACAACAACAACAACTACGCCTTCATCCCAAAACAATTGGGGTCGGCGATATGAACCAAAAAAGAAAATCATTCTGGGTCTTCCACATGAATCCTTCTCCTCCAATCATTTCTATCCAATGTCATGTCCTCGGTGAGGTAGGCCAAGTAATATGTTAAAATTTCACATGGAAGAAACAACACAAATAAATTCAATATTTTGGAAGAACAAAGGTCCATAGAAATGTTGCCAAATGTTACCAGTAGAAATGGGGTCAATATGCTCAAACTTCCACATAGAACAGGCAATGAATATAACTTACAAAAGAAGAAAGGGACATTTAGTGAGCGAAAAATATTTCGAACTTGGAAGGAAAAGATTTGTAGAGACATCACCACATGTTGCCAGAGGAGAGCAGGCTCTGGCCTACCTTCAGTAAAGTCTAAATGCTTCAAGCTAAAGAAGTCATTTTAGATGAAACCTAGGACACAGGAATAAGATGCAGAAATTGGAATAATTTAATTCAAAATTTATTCAAGTAAATACAATATTTTTTTACTTTTTACTAAGGCATATTTGGTCAAGGTCCATAGCTATATGATGAGATCATGAGAGGCATTGACGATGCTCAAAGAAAACATTTCTGATGACACAAACAGAAACTGGCATACTATGGTCATGCATCTCAATTTGAGCCCCCGTGAAGAGGATTTTATTTCTTTTAATGTTAATGTCCTTTAATACTTTTCTGTAAATTTGGGACATAAATTATATTTTTCAAATTGATTCACCTAACTTGAGAATAGTTGGCTCTCAAGGTTTTGAAGTTATCTATGTATTTTATAGTTCATGCTTCGCAAGCACATGTGCAAATCATACTCATTTACTGGCTTATCTTCATGCTTGTTTCAATTTTTTGCTAAGAAATGCATTAAGGTATATACCTCACCTAAAATCCCGAGCACCAACTTTATAATTAAAATAGGCAGATTTAGAAATATGACATTCTAACTTGATTATCTGTTTCTAAACATTAACATAGGCTATTACATTTGTGCATGTATGAAACATCAAAACCATTAAAAATTATAAACGAATCTATACTTCTTTGAGACAATCGTGTATTTCTGTGGAAATCCAAAGGCAAATTTTTCAAAGAAACCACAAGGAAAGTTGATGTTCAAATTATTTTTCCTGATCTGGTGTTTGACTCAAAATTTAGCTGCAATAGACTTGTTCATCAAATTAACTAGTTTCCCTCAATTCTAGTTTAGTCCAAGTTGGTAAGTTAAACTTGGAACTCGAGTTTATCCTGCAAAGCAAGATCCTCCCAAGTCTGAGAAAAGATAACACCGAAATGATGGCAACCCTGATTTTCTCTCACCAATTTCTACAGATCTTGGCTTTTTATTAATCTCCACAGATTCCTGGTATAATAAGAAAGAAGACATACAAATCATACATTACGAACACGCAACTGAAAGAGGAAGAATCATTCAAAGAAGAGGAACGTGTTTCCTGGATGTATGCATCTATGGTCAAACGCACCCCATCAATCATTAAGAAGAAAAGAGCAGAAGATGATATACCTGATTGTAGTTTAAAGCTTCTTCTGTGTGGTCAAGGGCAGCAATGGTGCCAACAGGCTGCCCCCTGAAGAACACCAGCGATCTGCGCAGAGCCTCCCATGCCTCAGCGATTATAGGATGCGGCTCAAAAGAGTTCCTGGCAGATGATGCCGGGGTGTTGAACCCAGACCTCACCCCAGGTGAGTATACACTGTCGTAATTCTCCAAGCAGCGGCCGATATCTATATTTCTCGAAGAAATCCGAGGCGACAAGCACATGGACAATTCATTAAGGGACCTCTCATCGAACGATCTCTTCCTCTCTATGTTCAACGGCCTTGGCTTGTCGAGCAGGCGTGAGAAATCGCAATCGTCGGCATCCGAGATCGTACACTGAGAATCTACGTGATTTAGATTGTTTTCGTGGCTCCCGTCCATGACAAGCGCAAGCGTCCCCCCGTCCGCCCCCTCTCAAAATATCCACGGAGCAGTAACCGAAGCCGGCCTGCAAAACCGACCAAACCGATCAAAATTACATCCATTCTACACCTCGACTACACATCAATTCCATCAAAAGAAGATCAAGAAAACGAAAAGGAGTCGCATTAGCGTCATCGCGTAGAAATCGCTGCGTCATCAAAGACTCAGCAATCCAAGAACTCTTCGACGCACGCTTCCGTCCAATCTGATCGGAAACGCGCAAAAGCAACGAGCTACAGCTCGAAGAAGAATCCAATAAACAAATTGGGACTCGGAACGGATGAATCTCTCGTTAAAGAGGCGAGATCCGCACACGGACTCAGACGATGCAGAAACAAACGGAAAAAGGCATAAACGCGTGCAGAGACTCACCTCGGGGGGATCCCAGACTGCCGGAAAACAGAGCTCCTGAACCAGATTCCGGCGACTCGCCAGAAACCAAACGGAGAAAGAGGAAGAGGAGGAAGAAGAAAGATGGCGGAGGAAAAAAAGTCAGAAAGGTAATGGGAGCTCGTATTTATAGCGGGCTGTTGCCGGTGGGGGTTCGCCTCACGGACAACGAATGGGGGAACGATTTCGCGCCGAACCGTGGGGCCCAGCTCCGGAAGTGTGACCCTTCGGGGCTTTTTCCCCCCGTCAAAGGGCTCCTTTATTTTTTCTCATTCAATTATAATCTGCCACCTTCTTGTTTCCCTGTCTTCGCTTGATCCAGCTCAACAACTTTCCTTGCATTTAAATTAAAGGAAACTTGTTTTTATTGCGTTTGATTGGCTGATTACGCCTGCCTTACCTGCAACACCTCTCTCTCTCTCTCTCTCTCTCTCTCTCTCTATATATATATATATATATATATATATATATATAATAACGAATCGGTGCTAAACCGCATGCTAAATAGTTTTTTCAGGCTTTTTTCATTTTATTATTAAATTTTGACAGTACAGATGTGATCTATCTTCTTGATTTTATAGGGATCAGTTCTTGAAGCATTTGATTCCAACACATGGGTGGGTTTTGGGTTTTATAAAGTTCAAAAAATCAACCATCCAAAATCTTTATAAATTTTTAAGGTTCCAAATATCATTTTTTCCATCAAAAACACATGATCCAGGTGTGGATTCTTAGTAAATCAACCATGCCCAACATATTTATAGGGTCGGAACCGTGTAAAAAACACCTATATATATATATAGAGAGAGAGAGAGAGAGAGTTAAATGAGAACTAGAAATATAGACATTTTCAGTGTATTTTTTTATGAAAATTTATGATTTTTGAATACTTGAATATTTATGAAGATTATGAGATGATTCAAAAGTTGATTCACGTAAAACCAAAGCATGTAAATCACATCGGTACTCTTACATTTAAGAAAAATGAACAAAAAAATTCATAAAAATTGAGGCTCACACATTAGTTTTCATATTTTTATAATCACTTTCTAATTTGCTTGAGATTAAGAATAGCATGTGGGTCTCATGTGATTTTGAATCTCTAGCAAATTAGAAAGTTATTCACTTTATCACAGTTTATCTTTTTATGTTAGGCTGCTTATACAAATCACCTACCGTGCCTCAAGTCTCATCTTATCTGCTTTCTTTTTTATATTTACATGGAGAAACCGGCCCTGGATCAGAGACCTAACTGCACTGGTTCTGCCTTATGCTGAATTTATGGACACGCATATGACCTCAGTGCTGATGAAGTGCACGCGTGCTGGATCCAACATTTATACTTCTTGAAAAAGTAGTGAAAGCAACATAAATCTATTAGACCAAGATTATATTTACCTATATTAGAAAGTGAGAAATGACTCCTATGGATGTAAAAGCCATTAAAGAAAACAGATATAGGGATGTAGATGGACCAGATCCGGATCAATTAAATACATATAAAAGTAGGATCTGAATCAGGTCAGAACAGTAAAAAAATCATAAAAGTGGTCAGTTTGCATCCCTACATAGAAAGAAGACTATGAAGGCTAGGAAGGAGACATATAGTGCTGCAATTCCAAATTCGGACCCTTAAATAAGATCAGGACATGCATTCAAATCGAATTTGGATTTGCTAAAATGAATTGTTTAGGATTCAGACTAGTATTTTGGGGCAGATCTAGTTCAGTTTATGAACAAAATCCGATCTGATTGCATTCTTTTACATGTAAATTGTAAAGGACTTGTTTCCAACCATTTTTTTCCCTGGATCCAGTATTATCACATTATTTCAGATACGGATTCAACCTTATCTAATAAGATATGAATTGCATCAAAAGTCAAATTAGAATTTATTGTTTGAATTTAGCATTAGAATTTATATCTAGCAAGACCCGGCCCATATTTGATCTGTCTACACCCCTAGAGATAGTGAAGAGAAACATGAAAGAAAGTGAGGTAATTCAAGGTTATGGGTGGGCATTGGGCTGGTCCGGTCTGGCCCAACTTGAGCCCAGTTAAGGCTCGACAAGCTTGACGTAGTCCTGGGCCGGCTGAAGCCCGACCCGACTCTTGTCGGTTCAGGCAGGGCACAGGTATTATATGCTGAGGCTTGGGTGGGTTGGGTTGAGTCGGGCCCTTCAAGTCTAACTAATGAATAGGCCCTTCAAGTCTAACTAATGAATAGGCCAGGCTCCACTGAGATCTTACTTGTGCCCTATCTGAGCCATCTAAGACTGTCAACAGGTCAGTACCCGAGCCCACCCAAATAACAAATTGTCGAGTTCTGGTTTTGCCCGGATACAAAAATGGCATCCTGAATCCAGACCTACATAATTTTAGAAATTTATTTACAGTTTGGGTTGGGTACTCGGGAAAAAACCAAGGTTGGGTTAGGTACTTGGCAATTGCTTGTTGACCGTTAAGAGATTAATATAGACCAAGCAAAGGAGGGAATACTCTTTAAGTTGTGACCCAAACCCAGCCAGGTTTGGGTCGACTCAAATATTATTCAAGTCAGCGCTTTTGATGCTTATACTTGGAATTATAAGTTTGGGTCGTGTTAAGTATCAGATACAAACCCGATGCCTACATTATTCAAGGTGTAATTTAAATAAAAATAAATGATAAAACAAGATAAAACTTGATGATGATAATGATAATAGTAATATCACCACGGCGGTTACCCATGTGGTCAGCAGGGTACAGTGTCAAGCTCTTCTCAGGATCGAATCTCACTAGCACATTGTGACTGCTGTGGCTTTAACACAGGTTGGGGCACGGAAGGCTGGGTGGTCATGTTCTCAATCTTGAGTTTCATCCTAGGGAGGTGGACCCATTCCCGACTCTTGGTGAGGTTCCTTTGTCATACCACGTGGTTGATAGGAGCTGCCAATTCATGTCCCCTTGTTGGGGACATTGCGGGTTCAAATTCCAGTGGTACGTTGAATAATAACTGTGGTCTGCCTAGCTCCAGCTTGCCTTTAAAAAAATAAAACGTTGTAAGTGCTTGGACATTTTGGATCTATTCATATGGAGGGCAAGTTTTCCCTTTGAAAGTATAAGCACTAACCAATGTAAGAGATGGGCCTACTGTTCAAAAGGCTTTTTCCATATCTTGATGTAAAGAGTTGACCAAGACTTAGGTTGAGTACGGGCTTAGCTTTGTTAGCCCGTTATGTTTGACCTGGTTTGGTCCATGAACCACACCTACCTACTTTGACTATCCTCTAATTGACTATTTTTTTTTTAAAGAATATAAAGGAAAGTTATTTTGATTAGTATGCAGCATGAGAAATATAAAATTTATATATATATATATATATATATATATATATATATATATATATATATATATATATATATATATATATATATATATATATATATATATATAAGAACGGGACATATTAGGCTTCATTTCTCGTTATGTCCCATTCTTCCCTATAGGTTTAAGTGTTTTATGATAGATCTAAACCTTTAGATGTGTTCAGATAGATTTAGTGGGAATAGACTCTTAATCATGTTTTCTTGACGAAAAAACATAATTTTCTAAGCTGAGAAAACTGGTAACTTCATAGCCATTGATCTTGGTTCATCGAAAAAACCTATATACAGTTCAGATTTTGGCAATCCAAAAGCTGGTTCTTACTAAACAAAACCTATAGATCACGGTGTTAAACGTGAGAAAAAGCACTTAAAGCTATGACTTTTGAATGGATCTAACGAGACCTAACAAAAAAGAAGTGTAAGGACCACATTACTCTCTCTCTCTCTCTATATATATATATATGTGTGTGTGTGTGGGTTTTTATAAGTATAAGCACTAACCAATATGAGAGATGGATTTACTGTTCCATTATGACACATGGGTGAGTTTTTATAAGGTTAAAAAAAAAACAATGGTCTAAAATCTTTGTAAATTTTTTAGGGTCCAAATATTATTTTTTTTCATCGAAAACACATGATCCAAGTGTCTATTCCTCGTAAATCAATCATGCCCAACACATTTATGGGGTTGGAATTGTAACAAAAAAAACACTGAAAAGGCAGAAAAACTCATTTAGCATGTATCAATTTGGCACCTACCCAATTCTCTCTCTCTCTAAATGGACTATGCCCAATACATATATAAGGTTGAAACTGTAAAAAAAATATGGAAAAAACAAAAAAACCATCAAACACGTATGACAAGCAACTAATGTTGAAGCACCTCTCTCTCTCTCTCTTTCTATATATACAGCTCATTGCTGCACAAGATTTTCTTCCATTGTTAACTCGTTACCTTCTAATTTTTCTTTTCCTTTTTTTGTTTTTAATAAAATATATTATTTGTTTATTAATATAGCTTAAGAAGATACTGGTCACGTGATGGAATAATGAAGGTGGATACGTACGCCCGGAGTAAGATCTTGTTGTCTAACTAAAGCCGTATTAGTCATATTTTGTATTAAAAAATATATAAAAAAACACTTGCAATTTCGCCAGCTCACCGTGAATAAGAAAATGCCATATTGAAAAATGCATTGCTCGAGCCTCGTGCACGAGGACAATATTCTAAAGGTTGAAAAAATAAAAATAAAAAGAATATTCTCATTGGCCCTCTTAAATGATGTGGAGCATTCAGATCCATTAATTTTTTTTGGAGCCGAACCTGACAACTTGCATAAACGACAAAAAGGTTTTAACGGACTGTGATTTGTTGTATTTTTATCGAAAAAATATCAGCTGAAAATAATAAGTTCAACATATTAAAAAACATATGTAAAAATAATAGAATAAGAAAACACAAGAGACCATTTTTTATATATATATATATAACTAATAAAAGCATAAAAGTGAAAAAGGTATTTTGATAGTTTCAAAATATCATGATATTTTGACCAAATATGGCCGACAAAATATCACGAGATTTTCATGATATTTTTCGAAAAAAATAGTGATATTTGTCACTTCATACAAGTTGAGGACCTCGTTTCAATTGATTGCCCATTCCAAACAAGACAATGTTACAACAGCCACACTATGCGACAAATTACAAGTTCTTATTTGCATTATCCAATTAAAAAAATGCACATTTTCCCTTTTAGTTATTATTTGGATTCCTCATCTGGTTGGGGGGACTTGTGAATGCCACCAAGTTGACAGGAAGTCACAAGTTCAAAACCTATGGGCCCTTGTCATAAGGTCAAAGTTGGGTGTACTTCCTAGTAGGCTGCGAGGACCTCAAAGGTTTTACCAACTGAAGGTCAGCCGATGCGCTGTTGGTGATGGGAGATCTTTTCCTTTGAATTTTATAAAAGAAAAGTCTGATTTGGATGATCTTGATCCTGAAATAAAAAAAATATGTTGATTAGGATGATCTGCTTTTTCATTTATGTAAAGAAGCCTTGAGTCAATATTAATCATCTTATCGATTTTTTCAGTCTGTCATAATTTTACCCATTATATGACCATAGCGACAAATACCGTGAGATTTATGAGAATCTTGTGATAATATCGAGAGAAATTGCTTGAAAGTTTAAAACGGCAATTTCTTGCAATATTTTTTAAATATTGCAAGATTTATGAAAAAACATAAATACCATGATTTAAACGCAATGTTTACGTTTTAAATAGATATTTATCATGACAAACTGTGTATTTTTATTTTTGAATATTTTTTATTAATAATTTCTTATAAAAAACATGTTTTATATTTTTTAATTTATTTTTTATCGCTGAGATTTTGTCAAAAAACTGCAAGATTTATGATTTTTTTTAATTTCTTGCAAGTTTTTTGAAAAACAAGATATTTGCCGAAAAAAATGAGTCACTATGTATATAACATAAGCTACACAAAAAAAAGGTATCTTAGGCACACTAGGTCGGCTAGTAGCCCATGGGCTGACTAGGGCTTGATTCATTATATAACAGGCTAGGTTTTGGTCTGGTAGCTAACGAGTTAGAGCTTAAAGCACGGTTACAGACCCGATTCATGGTGGGCAGTCGGCTTGGCTTTTCTGACTTCTCAACTTGCCAAACCCTAAACCCAATTGCCCAAACTTACATAGCTACTGCTAAGAATTTTCCTTGCTAGTTGATCAAGCCAAACAACTGTATTCTTTTTTATATTTATATGGAGAAACCGTCTCGATTCAAAAGAAAGAAATTGCAGAGACTTTAAAGAAAATAAAATCAAGAAGGGCAATTAACCCAGATGGTATGCCTATCGAGGCTTGGAAATGCTTGGGTAAGAAAGGTTTAGAATGGTTGACAAATCTTTTTAACAAGATTTGGCGGGCAAATAAGATGTCTAATGAGTGGATGAACAGTACTTTGGTGCCTCTATATAAGAATAAGGGTGATATACAAGATTGCACAAACTATCATGGTATAAAACTCATGAGTCATACTATGAAACTTTGGGAGAGGGTGATTGAGTATAGGTTGAGGAAGGTTGTCATGATATCGGAGAATCAATTTGGTTTTATGCCTGGAAGATCAACTATGGAAGCTATATATCTTCTTAGACAACTTATTGAGAGATATAGAGAGAGGAACAAAGATTTGCATATATTTTTATTGATTTAGAGAAGGCATACGATAGAGTACCTAGGGATGTTCTCTGGTGAACAATGATGAAAAAAGGTGTTTCTCTGAAGTACATTAGTATAATTAAAGATATGTATGAAGGTGTAGCAACCAATGTCCAGACTTGTGGAGGGGTGACAACCAATTTTCCTATAACGGTTGGGTTACATCAAGGATCTGCATTAAGCCCTTTCCTATTTGCTATAGTGATGGATGAGCTTGCGAGATCAATTCAAGAAAATGTGCCGTGGTGTATGTTGTTTGCTGATGATATTGTTTTGATTGATGAGTCTAGAGCTGGGGTTAATGCTAAGTTAGAATTATGGAGACAGACATTGGAAGCAAGAGGTTTTAAGTTGAGTAAGAGTAAGACAAAATATATGAAATGTCGGTTTAGTAAGCAACGAAGTAGTGATGGGAGTGTAGTCAAGCTTATTGAGCAAGAAATACCGGTGGATGACTGTTTCAAATATTTGGGATCTATCATTCAAAAGTATGGAGAAATTGATGAAGATGTAAATCATAGGATAAAGGCTGAGTGGATGAAATGAAAAAGTGCAACTGGAGTGTTGTGCGATCGTAGAATGCCATTGCAGTTGAAGGAAAAGTTTTATAGGACAACAATTAGGCCCGCTTTACTATATGGTATGAAATGTTGGGCTGTCAAGAGACATCATATTAAAAAAATGAGTGTAGCTGAGATGCGTATGCTTATATGGATGTGTGAAAATACAATAAAAGATAAGATTCGAAACAAGGAGATACGTAAAAAGGTAGGCATTGCATTCATTAAAAATAAGATGAGAGAAAATCGTTTACGGTGGTTTGGACATATTCGACGAAGGCCTAATGATGCTCCAGTTAGAAGGATGGAGAAATGGTAAAATATATTAGTTAAAAGAGGTCGGGGTAGGGCTAAGAAGACTTGGATGAAGATGATAGGAAATGATATGAATGCTTTGAACCTCACCAAGGACATGACATTGGATATAAATGATTAGAGGAGAAGGATTCATGTGGAAGACCCAGAATGATTTCCTTTTTTGGTTCATATCACCCACCCCAATTGTTTTGGAATGAAGGCATAGTTGTTGTTGTTGTTGTATATGGAGAAACAACCCCCAGGAATAGAGACCCAGCCAAACAGTTGTGTTCTTGGACATTGTGTATTGGACTCCACTTCCCTTGACTCTTGGACTATGGAGATCCGAGATAAATAACTAAAAATCATGTATTTGGTTGGTTAGGAGGGCATAAATATTGTATATA
The DNA here is from genome assembly GCF_984573655.1 of Nuphar pumila. Taxonomy (NCBI): domain Eukaryota; kingdom Viridiplantae; phylum Streptophyta; class Magnoliopsida; order Nymphaeales; family Nymphaeaceae; genus Nuphar; species Nuphar pumila. Next base: position 138,690,953 of record NC_143250.1, on the reverse strand, counting down.
ATCAGTCAATGGTTAATATTTAATCTCCACCGCACATCTCACTTGAAAACCGTGCATTTCACTTAGGAGCAGTGAGAATGAGGCCCATGCACATCTCGGTCAAGTGAGATATACGGCAAAGATTGAATATAATCAATGGATCGGTTACATACAATATGACCTGATCCACAAGTCCTGCCCAAATTTATTTTCCACATTATGGTGGTATAATTATCCCGACATAACTTGATCTTTCACCATCAAATCTTGGTTGCCCTGTTTGGCTTATCCAACACTTCCCAGACTTTTGGGTCATGGCGTGTATTGGGGATCCACAAATTGGGTCCAAAAAAGCAGACATCAGCCGTTCCAACCTTTTATTGTGTCTCCACTAGGGGTGGGAATTGGGCCGGCTCGGCCCGACCCGGTTCTTAACGGGCTCGGGTTTGAGACTCTCCACAGCTCACGTGTTCCCATTGCATAACCCATTGGATCAGCGGTCGAATATGTAAAAACATGATGGTGGTCGGCAGCAAGGCTGGGAAACAAGGCAAGCCACTCGTCACTCAGTTCATGTTTAGCTCGCAAAGCACTTGCTCAAACTCGAAAAATAAACTCGGCAAGCTGAATATGAACAATAAGTAATTGACTAGGCTCTACTTGTACAAGCTGATTAGGTGTTAAAAAATAGATTTGACATATATTTTACATGTTTTTTTGTAATTCTATTTCTTATAGCTCTGAACCAATGTAATTTTTCTGTGGACAAGCAAGCTCGAACCGAGCTAGTTTAACTCAAGCTCATTATGAGCTCAAACTCGGCTTGGCTTGCCACAATAATCAACCAAGCTTGAACACTTCAATCACAGTTGGTTCAGCTCGTTAAGAAATGAAAGCAGATCAGGTGATAAGCCTTATCACCATCCACTATTGATAAGGCATCACCACCTTTCATCATCGCCTTTGTTCATTGTAACAATCAGCGAGCCAGTGAGAGAAATAATTGGTTCAAAACATGCGATAAAACAAAAGAAATTAGCAGGCGGGGGGAGGAAGGGTAGCTGGACTCCTGAACAAACAAAGGGGCTGAGGGGTCACCAAGGGCTTAGCTTGTCTGGCAGAAGCAGTTAGTGCACGTCACCTTGTGTTGGAATGTTGCAAGTTCGAATCCCAAATGGTACGGTTTTATAACTGGTAGTGGTCTGCCTAACCCCAGCTCTGTCGAAAATAAAAAGGGGCTGAGGGGTTGCTTGCCTCTGCCCGCCCTCAAAAGGGTGGGTTAACGGCCTTTCAACAAATATCTTTGTCATAAAAGGGCCTGTTTGGTTAGAGACACTTATCCAGATAAATTAGGTATTAGAAAATTAAAAAACAGATTATTTTTTGACATAAAAATCAGATTATTTTATAAAAAACTGAATTAATAAATTTCAGAAAGAAACTATCCAAAAATGCGGGCACCGCTGGAACTGCAGCCAACGACCCACTGCTAAAGAGAAATTTCTCCCGAGAAATCTCTACAATCTCATTTTTTGGCAACCATAGACTGCTTCTTCTTAAACCAAACCTGCAAGTGTCATTTTTTGTTTATATTTACATGGAGAAACTACCCTCAGGATCAGAGACCTAGCCGTGTTGATCCAAAATCAGTCCACATTGGCTACAATAGATTTGTATATCTATAAGAGAATCATTTGAATGTAACATGTATGCATATGGCTGGCATGCTTACCAAACTCATAAACACCACAAGAAAGACAATACTCAAGTATACATTAAACAAGTGAAACATCCAAAACATCCAAGGATGCAAATGAAAGAGATTAACACATTTTCCAATTTTTGGTGAAAGTTCAGACCAGCTTTGAATCTGGGTTGGGAATTTTCCCATGGCAACAAATAATTAAATCAATACATCAATTTTAAAACAATTGGAGAATGTAAACAGAAGATCAATGCACACCAGAAAACATATTTGGCACAGCCGCACAAGACATGCAGATATATAAAAGAAAAAAGGAAAAGGAAGCTTGTGTTACAAAGAAAGAATCAAGGAGACATTAGAAAAGGCAATTCCTGCTAAAATCAACAAGGTCCACCAGATGTCCCTGATGACTCAGCTACATCCTCCAGTTTAGGTGCTGCTGCCGAAGTCGTATCCACCAATTTTCCTCTATCTGCTCCTCCATTCACAACTTTGTTTAGTCTCCTTAACCATATATCATAATCTACAGGATATGGAGTGCCGCATAGGCTGTCAACATAGTCAGCAAATGCTTTCAGCAGTGCTGAAACCTCACCCAGCTGCTGCTGAATTGACCGTTTAGCCCAACATCTCTCCCTCCACTGCAGTGCCGACTCTATTGAATCCTGCTGCTGCATCAGACCACCACAGACAAAATACAGGAGATACACAAGGCTTTCTGCATCTGATGCAGGGCACAGTTTTCCTTGTTGAAGAGCATGAGTGGAAGAAAACTGCAAGTTTACAGCAGGGCTATCCCTGTCCTCCAAAACTGCATGTCCCCAAGATACAGGTACATAACGAAATCTGCTACCATCATTAGAAGTATGAACTCGTATTATGTTTTCAGGGCAGATGTCACCATGCTGAATGTTAGCTGATGCAGCACTTCTCAATGCAGACAAGCAGTCTCTGCAGCAGCGTAAAGCCTCCTCAGAAGAAAATGGACCATCAAGTGCAACAATAGATGAAAGCGGCTCCCCAACAGGAAATGTAACAAGAACAGGGGTTCCACACCAGGGATGATCACACCGACTACTGGGAGCCTGTTTCTGACACGGACCAGGATGTAGCATCCGACCAGAGGCAACAATCTCTGGCAAGAACTTGCTTGACACACCCTGTTGCTTCATGATATTCAGGACCTTAGTCTGACGTTGCACCTGATACCACAGGCTCATATCCTCCCATGAAGGCTTCAACCGTGATGGATGTGAACCTACATAGACGGTTAATAGTTCACCTGGATGTCCTAGAAAAATGGCACTATAAGATAGGTAATTCCCACTGACCAGGATCTCCTGTATATGGAAACTTTTCTGGCCTTGAGGATCCACCAATACAATAGTATCGCCAGCGTTGAGCCTTAATCGTGTTATTTTCTTCTCAAAACTATGCATCTCTTCACGTTCAAGTTCAACAATCTCTCCTGCCTGGGTATCTTGTTGGCCAAACATTGATGCATGGACATTCTCAGGTAGACGATACTCTATCCTACGTTTCTCGAGGCGTAGATTGTGATCTGCAACTAAAGTAGCAACTGATTTCCTTGGTGGTCCTTTCCACTGGACAATGGAGTAAAATGTTGCCAGAAGCAACTGCAGAGTTCCAAGATCCCCCCAGTTTGGATTTCCGAACTTGTTCCAAATGAGATCCACAGGAGAAACATTGACTTCTGCATTGTCTTTAACCCATTCTGCAATTGTTTTGTAAGGGTTGCTTGTACCAATTTCCAAGCTACTAAGGTCACCCCCAACTTTAACCACCCCTCCAAATTTTGAGTCTAGGACCAGCAAATAAACAGTATTGCTACTACCAGCATCAAACTTGCTCAAGCTCCTTGAAAGGATCAAATGAAATCCATAAAATAAGGCTTCAGCTATGGTTGCTGCTGAAAATCCCAACTCAACTCCCTGTGCAATATCAGATTTGAATAGTGCCAGTTCTACCACTTGATCCCAGCGAGCCTCTGAACTTCTACCAGTTTTAGCTAGTAAAGCTGCTCCACACAATGAACCGATCCTTCCCCTTGAGGCTGCCTTCTCAACAGTATAAAATTTTGATCCAGGGTACCGAGGACAGCATACAGAAAATGGCAAAGGCCCATTTTTACTCCAAAAGGTCCGCCATAGACCATCAGCAATTGCATGAAGGAAATCTTCCAATGCAAGAAATTTGTCTTCTTTCAGTTCATCAGAAGCATAAGCTGTACAAGGCATCCTAAACAGTTGCTGAAACACAACCCCCTCCAACGCATAATCAAACTTCCGCAACTCATCAACCAAAAAAGGGGGTTTAAACAACAGCTCGCTGTCACTGGAATTGGCACCTGCCCTCTCAAGAATCCAGTCTTCAATATTGTGTGTGAATGATTCAACATCAATGGCTTTCTTTGCATAATCTTTAAGAACCTTGAACACTCTTCTGGATGCAGGAACAAACTTGCTTGTGTTTGAATCCTCAGACTTAGTTGGTGAGACAACTGCACCATACAGATATCATGGTTATAGTAATCATACAAATCCATGCATTGCATATATATGCATACCAAAGGACAAAATAAAGTGATATTTTATAGATATGAATATTTGAGTGGAGAAAGTGGAGGTAGTGTGATCAAGTAGCAATCACCTAGAGTATTTCAATCCTAAACAACATGCATTTCTGATATTGATTTATTCTTATGTTGAGTATGAGTCTTATGCAGAAGCAGTAGGAAAAGAGGGGTGGCAAAGAGGTATGGCTGAGGAAATGAATGCACTTAAGAGGATGCATGCATGTAAATTGGTAAAGCCTCCACGAGGAAAGAATATTGTTAGAAACTTTATAAGATAAGACCAATGCAGATAGGTTAATCGAAAGGTACAAGACAAGGTTAGTAGCAAAAGGCTATAATCAACCGTTTGAAATTGACTTCAATGAGACCTTTGCTGTAGTAGCTCATATAACTACTAAAAGAATGTTGCTTGTTGTAACTGCAACACAACAATGAAATCTGTGACAACTAGATGTCAAGAATGTCTTTTTGAATAAAGATATGGCAGATGAGGTTTATATAAAATTGCCACAAGGGTACTCGGATCCAGAGGGCAGAGTCTGCATGCTACAGAGAGCACTATACGCTCTCAAACATACACCACGGACAGGATTTGGGAAGTTTAGTTCAACAGTGAAATCTTTTGGTTTTGAGAAAAGGTATCATGATCCTACCTTGTTTGTATCTTCCTCTGTGCATGACAAATGCATACTACTCATTTATGTAGATGATATGATTATCACAAGAGATGAATTGAAAAAACTGGAGGATACCAAGAAGAAGTTGGCCAGCATGTTTGAGATGAAAGACCTGGAACATCTGAAATATTTTCTTGGATTGGAGATAACATACTCATGAAGAGAATTGTAACTATCCCAACACAAGAATGCAACAGATTTGTTGGTAAAGACAAGGATAGGAGATGACTTGGAGAAGGTTAGTTCACTTATGAAAGCAAAACTAGTGTATAGACAGTTAGTTGGGAGCCTCATATATTTGACTATATCCAGACCAGATATTACCTATGCAGTTCATTGAGTTAGTCAATTTATGAGCGCTCTTAGGACATTTTATCTGGTTGTGATACCTAGGATTATTAGATATATGAGGAACACTATGCACCATGGCAATTTTTTCTCATCATCATCTGTTACCGTGTTCAGAGCCTATTGCGATATAGATTTTGGAGGTTCTACTCAGGATCACTTATCCACCACCGGATTTTGTATCTTTCTTGGGAGCTCTCTAATCTCATGGAAAAGCAAGAAACAATAGAAAGTTATTTTATCTACAATAGAAGCAAAATATATAACTATGGCTCAAGTCACAACTGAGATTGTTTGGATAAGGTGGCTATTGAGCGAGTTGGAAGTTCCCATTGTTGACAGGACTTATTTGTAATGTGACATTATGAGTGTTATTCATATAGCAAAGAATCCGGAGTTTCATGAGAGAACCAAGCATATTGAGATAGATTGTCACTATACTAGGAAAGCCTATGAAGAAGGAGTTATTGCTCTAGATCATGTGAGTTCAAAAGACCAGATTGCATATGTGTTCATGAAAAGTTTTGCTCTGTCTCAGTTTAATACTTTACTTTGCAAACTTGGGATGATTCCATTACATCACCCTAAGTTTGATGAAGAGTGTTAAGAGATATGTACAATAGTGTATTACTACATGTGTATTGCCCTTTTCTTTTGTATATTTACTTGTATATTACTTTCTTATTAGGGGTATTTTTGTCCATGTAATTTTGTCTTGTAGTGTAGGATGAGAGGACGTCCCACTATATGGATGTATCTTTCTTCTTTTCCAAGCCAATTAACTTTTCATTGAATTTGCCTCCTTCCTCTCTTGTGTATCTCTTCTCCTCTTGCTTTGATACCAGATGAGCAGAGCCCTTGTGGGCAGATTGAATTAGAAAGTGCATACAAGGAAATAGGTTTCTTGGTAATAATTATTGTGGATTCAAAATTATAGAACAAACCAAATTTCTGTAAGTAATAAGTATATTAAATGCATATATTATGTTGTGGAATAAGGAGAAAAACTTGAGGAAATGAAGGTCTTTTACTTGCTCGGAATTGAACCTAGAGTATGAGATCTTAAAAGCTAAGATCAGGAGTAGGATGAGCTGCCCTTCCCCTTGAAGCAATATACACTTTACAAAGAAAAGATAAAAGAAATGTTGTGTGAATCCAAGAGTTAAGCACAAAAGATTTGGCTCCTACAGGTGTAAACAATTCCTATAAGCCATCATTTTAATCAAAGCAAAGGAGGAAAGGTTGCTAGTTCCCAAAGAAAAATAAGAGCACGTATGCAATAAATATCAGTATGTATGATGGCAATCCTTCTAAGTTTGCCTTCCCATGGAAATCTGGAAATTTAGAAGAGTTCTTATAATTGGTTGGATGGAAGTCAAGTGGTACAGATCTTTTAGTCTACTATGCCCTATGTCACAAAGACAAGTACATGTATGTGACTTGTAGGCAGGACACAAATTCACATTTCTAAAAAGTAGGATAAGAGACATGTATATATGTCTTTGTTCTTAAGAAATATCATTTTTACATAAAATAGTTCAAAATATCAAGTATTTTAATTTAAATCAGGATGTTATGTAATAACAATTTATTTAATGATAATTAGTACTTTAAAAAAGAAAATAAATTAAATTAAAAGAGACAGTCCCAATCGACATTGAAGATGCCATCAATATGAGAGGGGGAGAGGGGAGTGGGAACCACATAAATAAGAGGGGGGGGGGGGGGGGGGGGGGGGGAGTTACATTAATGATTAATGAGAGAGAGATGTATAAAGCAAAAGAACTTTTGTCCTAGAAAGAAGGGAAGCTACCTTATTTCCTATAAAAGAGGTCTAACACACTTCCCTCTTAAGGCACAAAAATACCTTCACTTTGATTTTTTTCGATAAAAAAATGAAGCACCGCAAATCAACATTTTTGCTGTGATTATATGTTGAAGCTTTAATGTCGTGATATTATTGTGTTAAACACAATTAATCAATAAATTCAATATATCACATTAAAACATTTCTTTTCATTCTTTAAGAAATTGGACAAAAATATTTATTGACACTTCTTTTAAAGTGTCTGATGTGAAATGCATTTGATCATGTCTGACATAGTCAAAGATGTGTCCCTGACGTGTTGTGCGGCAAACCATGTCATACAATGTGTCGATTCATGTCATGGGTGACAGGTAAAAAAATGGCATGCCCCTGTGACATATTCTATGAAACAAACATTACGAAGTCACTTAGCTTGACTTTGGGAGAGTGAAGGTAGAACAACCTACATGACAAAGGGGTTCCATCATTTTAATGAATTTATATATAGAGTAGCGGGAAATGCCAGCATCTAGAAAGCTTGACTACTATCTCTAAATAAGGCATCCTATCATAGTCAAAGTTTTGAAGAGCTAGGCTTTATGGTATACATGCATGGATAGTTGTAATTCTTTACAAGCATAGTTTTGTCATCTTATTCATGTCACCAACTAGGAGCCGCAATCCTAATACTTATGTTTATGTTTTATATTGGCCAAAAGTCACTTATTGATGACATATTATTATTAGTGTATATTCACAACATTATCGTAATTGTCCAATTAAGGGATTTCTTATATAAATGAAATTCCTAGTTGCCTAGGCACCTCACCCTGGATGGTTATGTATTTATCCATTTGTAAACAAGAGTATGTCGGGTCGAGTCCACAATGACACAGATCAACTGCGATGTTTGAATCAAAATCTATCAGCCAACAATCTATTCCATGATCTCATGGTTGCCAAAAACAAATCAACTTTTTTCGCCAGCAAGATGTTGAGGAATCCGTAGATCTAGAAAACCAACACCCAACTGAACCTTCTCAAACTTTTTTTTTAAGAACCAAAAAGATTTGTGCCAGAATAACAGATGCTAAGAAGAACAATTACCTTGACCAAAACCACCTACATTAAAAATTAATAGTTAATGGCTGATAAAAGTTGGTGTATTCACCATCAGAAATGAGCACTGTCAGTCTCTTTCACGTATAAATCTATCTGATTTAGAAAGGACCAACCTGCATTAGTATCTTACTTTCAATCAAAACATGGGTTTGAGTCACACTCGGTGTTATGAGAAAAAGCTCCAAGAAGCATAAAACATTTCCAATGAGATCTGAAAACTCTTTTTTCAGATTGATAGAGGTGGAAATAGGAGCCAATATCCAGTATTTATCATTCTCCCAAGATATAAGCGGGGTGCTAGCTACTAGTTGAGCAAGGGAAACTGACCTTAATAGGAGTACATGCAGGCATAACTATTACTATAACGAGGATTTTGGGTTCCTATAGTGGAATAGGATCTAAAAGCCAATAGGATGTAAGACGGTCAACTCCATGTGGTTTGTTGCTCACAGCATACCTGCTACAGGTGAGGCAAAAAAATAAAAAATCCAACCAGATACTGGGGAATGAAATCTTTAGAAATGAAGCCAGTTAGAAGGCAAAAGGAATCAAATGCATGCATTCAACTCTCTCTCTCTCTCTCTCTCTCTCTCTCCATTGCAAGCACTAATGAAGGGTAAGGGAAGGAGGCCAGCAAAATTTTGCCAGATAGACCGACCAAAGTATCATTTGATTAGCCTTGGTTCACTTACACTTACTCTCACTCTCCGCCTATAGGCAAAAGGTGTTGCAGCCTATTCTGATAGATAGGAATGCATAAAGAAAAATATCTAAATCACAAAACAAATTAATAACTATGCAAGGGCATCTTAAAATCAGAATTGACAAACCAATGGACATGCTTGTGTGCATCATTGACGAACTCTCCATGTTCAAGTTACTATTCCCACAGAAGGAAATAATTTACTCTTTCTAAGACATGCACTTTTGAATGTGTTCAAAAGATGCCACCAGCATGTAGTAAAAGATAAATGTGAAGACATACTAACCAGATTCAGATCTTCTAAAACTCCCATCTAAATATTGCCCAGGGGATGAGTCAAATTTTCTTGATCGGAATCCTAGAAACATATACATTACCGAGTTATATTTGTAAGCATTATATAAACATCAAACTAGAAGCTTACATTATCAACATATCAATGACAACTACCAAATCACTTATTCTTATCAACAGATATTCTACAATATTTGCTGAAACTCTACACTTGAAAAGATCAACCAACAAAAATTGAAGATGAATAATTTGCTGAAAGTCTACATTTAAAAAGATAAACCAACATAATTCATGGATACATCATAGCTCTCATAAAGAAAATTTATTGATGCAACAAATGTCTCATGAATGATTTCACCAATAGATGCATGTAAACATTCAGTTTTCTCTAAAACTCATTAGATTGTATTTGACAATGAAATTACGAATCTCTCTCTAATTGCTAAAATAAACAGGTATTCTCTGAGTTGTTCACCTAGCCAAGGAGGATCCACTTCAATTAATAGCCATTCAACTTAACTGAGATACCCAGTTACGTTGCATTAATCTAATTGGCCCTCAGTTACTTCAAGTTCCTACAGCATATGGAACTGGCAGACAAGGTAAGCTGCTTATATACATAAGAAATTAATTTCATGATAATGATGTGTATGGTTATTACACCTTTCTTTTTTCTTTTTCCTTTGATGCCAAAGCAAAGCAAGGTCTACACGCTTGTTAGAATAGGTTTACCAACTAGAACAATTTTTCTGGTTTGGTCTCTCTCTCTCTCTCTCCAACATGATGGTTACTGTTACATGTTTCATGACCATGGTCAAAAGTAACGAGATTTCCCCCCCATAAATTGATTGGTATGACTCTTCCTGGATAGTGTGCCTCTTTACCATATTTGACAACAAATTTCTTAACTTCATTTTAAGTTTTTAATGCTTTTTTACATGTTTATGTGTCGTTTAGTTTCGGTTTTCAAATGAAAGCTTAAAGCAAACCACATAATTTAGATGGCATCTATAATGTTCCCTTTTTCTTTTCCCACATTCTATTACAGTAGAAGCAGGGGCATCAATGGCAACAAATGTTAATCTTGTAACATTTTAGAAATAACATATCTCAGCAAACATACTAGCTAGGGAATTTTTAATTTCTTTTGATGTTATCATTATTACAAAATTTTGTTTTTTGTGCACTGGTGGCCAAACAGTGCTTTTAGATTTTCAAAAGGACAGTCTGCCAAATTTCTTGTATCAACCTATTCCTATTTTTTTGGCAAAAAGATGTTTAAAATTAAACCTTTTTGAAACATTATGATCATAATTTTTACCACAGAATTCTATTCTAGAATTCCTCTCTCTCTCTCTCTCTTACAATGTTGACTACGAGTCTCTATCATGGTCTGTTTCTACCTACGATGGTTGCTGATGTATACAAATAATGAACTTCAACAAATAGATATCCCCCTCTCTCTCTCTCTCTCTCTTAGTTTGGTGCAGTGCACCAGCACGTTTATACTAGGAGGAATCCAGCAAGGTAGCTCATATCACCTGACAGTTGCAACAAGATTTCAAGTAATTTTTATAGGACAGCAAGGATCCCCAACTTCAGAACTCATCTTAGTTCTTAATAATACTCAGGAGACTAACTGATAATATAGACGTTTTCACTCCAGCAGATAGTCCCTACAGAACACGGAGAAATGAAAACCAAGTGGCAACAACTACTGATTTTTCCTGATACATCCACTGGACAACTTCCAGACGCCCTCTCTAGCATGGTCTAACGGCCAAAAACAAGGAAAACCCTGGGATGCCGCAAAGCCTTCCACAGTTTTTTGTGCCAAATCATCAATTTGAATCCCCATACAAAAATTTGCCCTTATCTCCTCCTGTGACGGTCATCCCCTCTCAAAAGGATGCACGAATGAGCCACAAAAAACGAAGCCAAAGGGGCGAAACGAAAAACAAAGCAAAGTCGTAACTAAATCTAGTAACTAACTACCGCTCATTTGGTCACCAAGCAGTGTAACCACCCACCAAACATCCGGAAGAGGAAGAATTCGAGGAGTGGTGTTTCATATCTTCTAAATAGAAATCAACACCTTCCAAAAAAAATCAACATTAGACGTAATAAAGGGTTTCATCATTTTCGTGTATTCCAAATATAAAGCACCCATCCTCCAAAATATCAACAGTCGACGTAATAAAAGTTTTCATGTCTTCCAAATAGAAAGCATCCATCCTCCAAAAAATCAACAACTCGACGCAATAAAGGGTTTCATATCTTCCAAATACAAAGCACCATCCTCCAAAAAACATAAACACCAGACGCAATAAAGGATGCCAACATCAACATAGAAAGAAAAACAGATCGAAATCGAAACGAACGAAATGGGAAACTAGGAAAAAGGGCGAAAGCTGACCTAATTTCATGCTGGAACCTCGATCAAGAAACAATGCCCGACCGAACCCTAAACATCAGAACCCAATAGCTGCAGTCGATCAGTCAGAAACCAAGCGCTACTACTTCCCGCTAACCATACCCGATTTTGGCACTCCCAATCGATCTTAATCTTGCAACATTATACATCTTCTGCTCCTTTTGCTTCCTCTCTCTCTCTCTCAAAAGGAGGCGACCATGGTGACCAAAAGCTGAACACTTTCTCCTTCGCTCGCTCACGTTCCGATGCAACTGCCGCTGCACCACCACCCACACCCCACTTACTTTTTTTTATATCTTTTTATGAGGGGGGTTTCTGCCTACTTCTCTCTTTGTGTGGGAGGTTCTCTAATTGGGCCGTCAAGAGGAGAAGGGAGAGCAAGACGCCTCATCAGTTGTTGTTTTTCAAAGTAGAATATGGTAAAAGAACAAAGACAGCGTTAAAGCCAAAACCATAATTCGTTTACAGCTGAAGAGACATGATTGCGTGAGCACACTCCTCATGTACTTGGGAATCAGAAAAGCCATACCATCTGCCCTTCTATTACTTTGTACGAATCGTCTTGCAATCATGATTCACAGTCAGCCACAGATCTTGGAGTGCCCTTTCAAAAAAAAAATATTTTATTTTACTCTTTTACAAATATTTCAAAGCCATTTAACTGAATCAATTAATGTAGAATCGACTCTATATTATTTTTTTGAATCAACAAATGGTGGATTCTTGAATCGGGGCGAATAAACTGCTGTATTATTTTTTTGGCGAAGAGCCAATTCTATTTGAAACAGTTGATTCAGATCGATTTTGATAACACTAGAAAAAACTTGCGATGCTTACAATTTTTTTTTTGTTGAAACTTATAAAGTATCTTCTTTTTTTCTGAGAACAAAGAAATTTTGAAAATTTTCATAAATCTCACGTTTTTTCAGCAAAATCTTGGCAATAAAAAATAAATTAAAAAATATAAAAAAACATTTTTATAAGAAAATATAAATAAAACACATTTAAAAAAAAAATCTTAGGATAAATATATGCTAAAACCATAAATATCGTGATATTTGTCACGGTTTGAAACTTTTGCTAGAAATTATCATTTTAAACTTTCACGCAATTTCTTGCGATATTATCACAAGATTTTTATAAATCTCGCGATATTTGTTACAGGGTGTCAAAAACATATAATCCATAAAATAATAAACATACAATTAATACAAAATTACAAAAAAAAAATAGTTTTAATACGTTCATTTCACATTAAAATACAATATTTTCTAAATAAGTGGTTTTTCTCAAAAAATCACGTTCTTAATAACAAATATTAAAGTATAATGACAAAATTTTCAAGATATAGTAAATATGTGTGGCGTTTATAATACTGCAAGCCTGCAACCCTAAGACTGAGAGACCCTTTTCATAATTTTTTTTTTTCCGATAATATCTTGGTCTGTATTAACAGCATTTCTTGTGCAGTAAATAGAGCACTTTCCCACGACAGCATTTGTCTCTTCTGCGTGGCTTGTGTCATATGACGTATGAGCATTGATGGACGGCTCCAATAATGAGCTCACCCAAGCTACATGAGGGTCGCTCTCATTTGTTCGCTACTCTTTCTTGGCGGTCCCATCTAGCATGCTCCCTCCACATTTTTTTTTGTTTTACGCGTTTTGACTTAGGTTTCTTAATTTAATAGTTTTCAGTTAATTAATATTTATTGTAACTAATTGACAATAAATAAATAAATAAATAAATAAATAAATATATATATATATATATATATATTTGGGGTGAGGATAGAATTAATTGTCAATTGACAATAGTTGCTTGTGCAATAGTGAAGTCCCCAAGCAAAGCAAGAAAATCAGTTCGAGTATTGAATACTACTTCTAACGATCAAACCCCATTGGCACACGGGTGTGTTCGTAGCCAGAGACCAATTTTCTTTTATAATGGTAAGTTGGTAATAACCCTAAACTTAATTACCTAAATAGTGACCTAAAATATAATATCTTAAACTTAATTACCTAAACCTAATGTATGACGAGAGTAGGTGGTAGCTGCCAACCACTTTTCTAGCTTACCGTTTGGAAGTTCTTTTTCATGTTTTCCTTAAATCTGATCATAGAGATGTGTTCTGCACGCTTGATTTTGTAGGAATCCGACTCTTGGATCATCTTATTCGGGCATCCAAGCAGGTTTTTTATAAGGTTAACTGTCTAATATTTTTATAAATATTCAAAACTTAAAAAATAATACCTTTTATCAAAAAAACTGTTGTGGGCACATTTTTTCTCAATAAGTCATCACTTGGAAAATAAAGTGGGTCACAGACAATGTGACTAATGAGTCGTAGGGTCGTGATCTATATTTAATCAGTCATTATTGTAATGAAATATAATTAAACAAGGTGTGTGTGTGTGTGTGGGAATGGACCCACTGACCTCTCAAATAGTGTGGGGGGCATTGGTCCCTACTGCCTGATGCAGTTGCCAACCCATAAAGGTTCTTTCCTTACCATCCCCACCGCCTTTTCCTTTGTCCTGATGAGAACATATAATTTTTTTCATGTGCATGCCAACCAAAAGGATATTGGTACCTTTTTAGTTGTTTTTTTTTTGGATTTTAGGCAGTTGTACTTGTACCCATAGTTACTAACAGTGAAAAAACAGGTGAGGACCCACAAGGGTTCACTCATCATAGGGGTGTCAACCGGTCCAGTTTGGTTTGGACCCAGGTGGAACCAGACCTGGCCTCGATTTTTGGGTAGGGTATCAGGTTTAGACCCAAGTTTAATCGGACTCATCATAATAAAAACCATACCAAAACCCGATATGAACTACATGAAACGGACCCGGGCCATACCTGATAAAATAATATTTTTTGTCATTTTTACATTGAAAATTTGTGGGTTTTAATCGGAACTCGGGCTGGGCCCGAGTCTGGTATAAAATTTCACAAACTATACCCGGATCCATGTATTAATCGGACCTTCGGGTTCGTACCCGGGTCTTAATCAGATCGTATTATTTATCATCATATCCAGATCCTATAGAGTTTGTTACGGGTTTGGTCTAGGTAAACCCAACCCATTGACACCCATACTCATCTCGCAGGGACAGCTTATCAAGGTCACCAAATTGACAGGATGTCACAAGTTCGAAACCCATAGATGACATCCCTTGCTGCAAGGTCAAAGCTGAGGGTACTCCTTGGTGGGCAACGGTGATTTTACCAACCTGAGGACAGCCAATATGCAATCAGTGATGAAAGAAAAACAGGTGAGGAGTAGGGGTGGCAAAATCTGACACAACCCGCCAACCCGCTTCTTAGGCGGGTTCGGGTTTGGCTTAAACAGGTTCGTGTCGTAAACGGGTCAACCCACCTAACCCGTTTATTAAACAGGTTAGGGGTATGCCAACCCGCCTACCCGGCTGACCCATTTAATAAACGGGTTAGGCGGGCGGGTCAACCCATTTACCCGAACTTGACCCGCCAACCCACCCACCAATCTGTTTACTCGAACCCGACCCGCCTGCCAACCCGTTTACTTGAACTCGACCCGCCAACCCGTTTACCCGAACCCGACCTGTCAACCTGCCCGCTAACCCACCAACCCATTTACCCGACCCAACCCGTTTATTAAACAGGTTAACTGTGTCATGTCGGGTTACCCATTTAATAAATGGGTCGGGTTTGTGTTTGCCACAACCGACCCGTTTACGTGTTGAGGTATGCTGAACCACCGACCCGACACGCCAACCCTACCCGATTGCCACCCCTAGTGAGGAGCCAATGAGCGCAATTTCAACAAAATGCTACTCCTTAAGAAATGCTTGGATGCATAAAGCCTAAAGTTTGATTAGGAAGAAAAAGGAGTAAGGACCAACAACAGAAATGACGAAAAAATGACATAAAAATCTAGTTTAAATTTATGTTTTTTGTTAAAATGAAATTTAAGCTTCTAAATATTAAGTCATTGACTGTACTACCCCTCAAAATATCACTATTTTTATCATTTC
Source organism: Nuphar pumila (assembly GCF_984573655.1). Lineage (NCBI taxonomy): Eukaryota > Viridiplantae > Streptophyta > Magnoliopsida > Nymphaeales > Nymphaeaceae > Nuphar > Nuphar pumila. The sequence goes on along the minus strand of NC_143250.1, from coordinate 138,675,272 downwards.
AAGGGTATTTTGGACTTCTTGTCTCTGTTGTTGGACACTCATAGCGGGGTATTTTGGGCTTTTTACTTCTGGGATCCTACTCCGTCTTTTTTATTTTTCTTTTTCTTTTTCTTTTTAAAGGCAGGCCGGAGTTAGCCTGACTGACCTCTACCAGTTACACAACTATACCATTGAGTTTTGAATCTGCATGTCCCAACACAAGGTGACATGCACTAGCAACTCATACCAAAAAAGTGGAGCACCCAGTTGGTAAGAGTCCCTCTTCTCTACTCTCTTCAAAAATGCTAATTTGAAAATCCATTGAACATTTCAAAAAATCTCAAAAAGTTCATGGTTTTTTTTTGAAAAATCACAAAAAAATCATAAAAATTATGAAGCATCCATACATTTTTTTGAAAAATCATGAAAATTTTAAAAAATCCTAAAAAAGTTTATGCTTTTTTAAAGATAAACATTATGAAAAATCTGGAAACAACTGCAAAAGTTTTTGAAAATTCATAGAACTTTTGAAAAATACTCAAAAAATTCAAGTAAAAATTGCAAAAGTTCTTTGCAATTTTATTGGTAATTTTAGATAAATCACAAAAACTCATAAAAAGTCTAAAAATTGATAGAAGTTTTTGAAAATTTACAAAAATTGTAAAATTAAAAAAACACAAAAATTCTGAAACATCCATATTTTTTTTAATTCATGAAAACATTAAAAAGTGTTAAGAAAAAATCACATAAATATTAATAAATTCTTAAACCTTTTTCAAAAATTCACAAAGAATTGTAGAAAATCCTTAATCCATAAATTCTAGAGATACTCAGGCTAGATCTCCTTGTTCAAGTATATGACCTTCACCAAAACTTTGAGCAAGACTCACCAAGCTTATTCGTAATTGTCTTTCATCTCAACGCATAACTTGTATCAATGCATGAGCCTCATATCTCATTCAATTATGGTGGTCAAGCATGTCAAAATAAAAGAGCACACAAGAATTTTCAGGAGCATTTAGTTTCTGAACTAAAGAATTGTTTTCAAGTAGTGTTTGATTAATTATGTATTAATTAATGAGTAATGCCTAGGTGCTCCCGGGGCGCCTACTCCCACATACTAAAAATCATAGTTGTAGGTTGTATCTTCTCAATGAGACCTCATGGATGTACTCAACATAGTTTATTTGATAGAAAACATTCTTTGGATCATGTTTTTTGGACATAAAAATAGAATTTTTTAAGTTATGAAAATTTGATACATTGTGAGCCATTGATTTTTAAATGTCTTAAAAAACCAACTAAATAGGGGTTATAGATCATATCTATAGGGTCTGACACAAAAAGTTCAAAAAAATTGAAAATCTAAAGCTTCTATTAGGTGGAAGTAGGTGCTTCCGGTGCACCCCATAATTAGTGTTAAATAATATTTGATTGATTGATTCAAGGTTATCAATAAGTAAGATTTTTCTAAGTCACTTTATTCCTTTGTATCCAAGTTAATTACTTATCATTTTGTCTAAGTCACTTACTTTTTTCTTTGTGATTATCAAAAGTATCCCTATTCATAGGTCTAAGATCCACAAATAAGATTCTCTCGCATGAAATGAGTCATTTCAAATAGGTTCATTGCTCCAGCCCAAAAATATGATTAATTTGGCATGGGCCAAGTGAGTTTCGAGTAATTTTTTATAGATTTTTTAAAAATACTATTAAATAACAAAAAAAATATTGAAAATTTCAAAAGTTCCCCAACAATTTATGAACATTACAAAAAATTGCAAAAATTCATAACAAAATCTTCAAAATATTCTAAAAATGTGAAAATCTCTGATTTGTTAACATTTTTCAAAAAATTCTCAATTTATTTGTGAATTTTTTTTTTTGTGAAATTTTCATGGATTTTTGAATTTCATGTGGGGGTATCAACAACACCCGTTATGCAGCGTATGTGATATTTTAGATTTCCCATTTATTTCACAAATGTAATACCAAACAAACAGTCATGCATGAGTCCTTCTAGGTGCACATTTGTTTGTACATATTTCAAGAATTATCAATTCTTAGCTCTTAGTTGTTCCCTTTGACCTCTCAGATTCCATTTGGTTCCCACCATTTTTTCTTATGATGGGGATCGATTGAGGAACCCTCACCGAGAACCGGGTCACTTAACGAGCCTGCTCCTTGCAAGGTAAACTCCTAGTGGGCTCTTACGGTTCTCACCCTTAAAAGATGGTAGTTGGCAATCCAACTTTTTTTTTTTTATCACATTTATCTTGATCTCCATCAGGACAGTGGTACCACATCGTGAAACACTGACCCACCCACCAATACTTGTGACCAATGTTGTCAGTATCAGTGGGTAATGGCCTGTATCGACCAATACTTATCGTATCGGTAGAAAATCAATACTCTTCACCCCTGAATCGGCTATTTTTTAATAAATATAAAAAATACTTAAACTTATCTTTTAATAATATTTTAATGACTTTCTTTAACACATGTCACGTTCTGATTGACACGCAATGTTTTTTAATTATTTTTTGGCTGATTCAGAGCGATTCATTTGATGAGTATAGGTATCGGCCAATTCATGTGAATCGATTGGCCAAACGATACAGGGCAGATACCGATACTGACAACATTGCTTGTGATCATGTTTATTCTCATGATGATACAGCATAACTTTGATTAGAAGCACTGGAACCATCACAGCTCACTCGGGTTCCCAATCTGTTTGCTTCTCTTCTTTTTCTCCTCCATGTTTGAGTGCAGTGCAGCTGTGGGGTAGACTCGATCATGAAAAACAAGTATGAAAAATGTGAATCGGATTTTCGCCAACTGTGCTTAATTAATCATCTTTTGCAGTTTACAGTGTATTAAAAAATTAGACAGGATGATAATTAGCACCTCGGAACCACTAATCACGCGCTTGAAAGTGAAAAGAGCTATATATGTGAGTACCGGCATTTACCTGTCCCCAAGGTTAAAGAAGTTGGTGACATGATGACAGAAGAGCCTGCCCAAGCCCCCCATGAATGATTAGACCAATTGCTTTCTCTGCTGTCATTTCCTTCTTGTTCCTTCACTCTGACCTTTGAGACCAGATGGTCACAAGTTCCATGGCTGGATTGCTCACCAAATCAGCTAAAGTCCCAAAATCTTGAAAAAAGAAGAAGAAATTGGACGTGTCCAGCATGTACGACATTAGTTTGACAGAAGGGCGTCCACTAGTACTCTCTCTCTCTCTATCTATATATATATATATATGGAAATGAAAATCTACAAAATGAGCAACGCGCTAAATGAAACATATATGATATTGGATTTTTTATATTTTTTTAGAAATTCTGACCACATATAGATGTGTTTAGCATGATTGACTTATTAGAAATCGACACTTGGATCATGCATTTTTTATGAAAAATGGTATTTGAAGCCTAAAAAATTTATGAAAATTGTAAGCAATTGATTTTTGAAACCTTGTAAGAACTTATCCATGCATCAGAACCAAATGCTTCAAGAACTTATTCCAATACAAAAACAAACATATAGACCATATATGTGCGGTTAGAATAAAAAAGAACACATAAAATTTAATATCATACTTTATTTAGCACCGTGCCTTTTTTTAGGTTTTTTATTTTCCTATATATATAGAGAGAGAGAAAGAGAGAGAGGATAAGTCTTTGGTGTTGATGTGCATAAGGCATTAATGAGTTGAAACCCATATGTGTAAGTTGTTTTGACCAAGGTTGTTAAATGCGATGAGGCAAAGCGAGGCATTGAGCCTGCGCTTCGCCTCTGAGGCGTACGCCTTAGGTACTGAGGCATACGCCTCTCACAACATGAGACTCCATGGTATTATTTAAAATATCGTAAAAATATGTGGCATCACACTCAACGTCTCGCACTAGTGAAACATTTCATCATTATTATGGTGAACATGGCTGCTTCTAACCCAGAAATCCCAGATTTGGGTTAGAAACTTTTTATATTTACTTTAAGCGCATCACAACAATGCCTCAGTACCTTGAGCGTGCGCCTCGCCTCTGAGGCATACGCTTCAGGTACTGAGGCGTACGCCTCTCACAACACTGGTTTTGACTCAATCTAACCCTACCTATGTCACGGGACACCATTTTGGTAGTGCATCATTGGTGCCACGATCTGACATGCTGGGACACGTGGACACAGAAACAGACATGCATGTATGGTTCATATTTTAATATTGTTTAATTATTTTTAATGTTTTAAAGTATTGTTTCAATCAAAATATATTTTTAACATTAAAATATTAAAAATAGTTTTTATTAATTAAAATTTTAAAAATTCCATGCCCTTGTGTTCCATTATAAAAAAAAAAAAAACTTTCATTTGGTATCCGCAACGTGTCCTCGTATCCACATGTCTTTGGGACATAGAACCCAACAGACGTGCTCACCATAGTCAATTTGTTAGAGATCAACCTTTGGAGCAGAGCTTGACAATGGGCTGCTGGTGTTTGTCATTTTCGAGTTGCTAGCACTACTGGGAGATGGCATAAGACGCTTCCTTTTTGTTCCACTACTGTGACCCTCTCAAGCAGTTTGATCATTTCTTTGGAAGCATCTCGTCAAGCTGACAACTCTAGCCTCACCACCATCATCTACTTTATTGTGCTCGTGAAGATTGTGATTATTGTATTGGGACTGCTATCTTTAAGAGTGTATGCATCTGCATCTGTATGTGTTGTTGCTGTAGTTGGGCATACTCAATTAAAAGGTTGGTATCTTTCAACTTCAAATCTAGAGCTGTGGCTTGCATCAGGAATCTAACACCTTGTACTACATTCCCAACAGTACTCAACTGACTATTCCTTCCAGTGGCTATGTTGTTGCTGTTCGAAATCACCCACAACTTAATTTCTGATACTGTATTAGCTGTTGTTGTAGTTGATCTATTCTGTTGTACCAGAGCTGCTTGCAGCAAGGTATAATTACTACACCTTACCATCCTAAATCAGTTGGCATGTCCTTCCATTGTATAGCTATTCCATTGTATAGTTATTTTAGTAATTTGCATCCATAGCTTGCACAAGTACGGTTCCATAAGATGTTATCACCATCATGACATCTACAGGTACTTGTGAACTTGAACCTACAACTTCAACCGAATGAGTATTCTCAACCGTGAGACTTGCACAAACAAAAACAAAAACAAAAACAACGATAGTATCCACACTCATTTTCTGCTTATGAAGAGACACTTGCAGCATGTCTTCAGCACAACCTTCCTCGTCAAAGCCCTTTTGAGACTGAGCTGTAACTGTATCACCTCAATTGAGTTTAAACTAGAGTCCATCACTGCAACCTGTGCTGAAGATTATGTATAACTGCAACGACTCGAACCGGGGCCTCTCGAGCTGGGGTTCGTGGACGTTAGTTTTAGAAAAAAATTACTAAAATAACCTCAAAACCATGCCAAATTCTTTTTTTCATAACTCAAGGTCCATACATCCACTAATAATAACAATTTTTATCTAAATAAAAATGTCGTAATTATATAAGCAAAACAAATAAAAAATGTAAAATAAATGATGTTTCAAATGTTGTGATGTCTAGTGACAGCTGAGTCAAAAGACTATGGGCAGTAGTCCTTGAACCTAGAGTTGTAACCAAGAGAGTGGTAGGTCTACAACTCAGTAAGTTTTCATGTACAAAATAAACACGATCGTTACAACTGTAGTGAGCTCTAAACTCTTAATCTTAGTTTAGTTTGTTAACTAAGTACACATGTTATTTATAGATTACTCCATTTACCGTGTCTCTATCATCATTCTCAAAGTAGATACTCATATTCTACTCTAAACGGCTATTTCAAAAATAACCTTCTTGAACGTAGCAACCCTTATAGATAACTCAGAGTCTACGACATTGGCCAGACATATGAACCACTCACAACAATATAGTCAAAATTGACCCAGACTATGGATACAAAAATTGCAGTTGCTCGTCGGTTGTAAGCCAAAAGATACAAAGTGATTATCGGTAGCTGGCCGAAGAGCTCGGGTGGCTATACCTACCCCCAAGGTACTCAAGGAGCTATATCTGCCCTCAAGGTGTCGAGGAGCTATACCTGCCTCAAGGTTTTATGGTTCATACTACATCCTACATGAGTCTAGTGGGCAATATTTTAACCCTTAAGGGTCACCTAAAAATTTATGAGCAATTCTCAAGGTATTAACAAGGTACACACCTCAAACGATACCCTAGACCATGCCTCACCTAGTAGAGTTCCTGATCATGTTCTATATTGTTACTCTATGCATATTATTCTTTAAACTTTAATTTCTTAAAGTTAGTACATTATATAATAATTAATGTATGTTCACTAACTACTTCAACAAGTATTCACATGTTATATATTTAAGGATAACAACCAACCACAGAGTCAACTCATTAAATTACGACACTTACAATGCCTCTTCTAAGGCATAAGCGTGACATTCTCAGGACAAATCCTATCCCGAAACTTTGAAACTCTATACTCATTTCTTAAAATCATACATCAATCTTTTACATGCAGTAATATAATGATTTTCTCCACACATGATACATTCATAATTTAAATTATGTTATAAATCAAGAAACATATAACATGTATCATCGTATTTAAAAATCATACTGAGCATCAAGGCTATGAATTTCTATGCATGCTAAATAGTTGTTCTACTTAAAATAAGATAAAACTAACATACTTAAAATACCTGAAATCACATTGAAGGATGCCTTAATTAACTAGCATATATTTTATTTAACTAAGGAGAAATTTGTAAATATTTACTTGCCTGGAACGCATAAATTTCAACTCTAAGGAATAACCTTAGACTTCTCACAAGTTTTTATCTGAAGTAGATGAATATCTTGTATCATTATTTAAGTCTCATCTTTATAAAAATTATGAAAATACCCCTAAGCTTTAATGCCAAACTCTGACTCTGATATTTTAGAGTTTTCTATAATATCCCCTGCTAATGAATCCTATTTGAAGAGAAGAATCAAAGGATCCAAAAATCACTTGAATCCGATATCGGGGTGAAAAGTTATGCCTCATTTACTAATTGAACATATCGAGGGCAAAATAGTCTTTTTATTCTTCGACCATTTCTGGGTTCATGTAAAAATTTTTAATCCATTTTTTCTTTACACCATACCTAATTCATATTTATTACAATTCAGATTTAGTCTAACTGGATCTTTCAATTGAGTTTTAGATCTATATTCACTCTTATTCCAAAGCGGATCATTTAAGTTTTCAACTATAACCCTGACTGGAGGCCGATCCAAACCTTTTGGTGGTGGTTTGGCACAAGTCTAACATTAATGATGGAAAAGACTTGGATTTGAACTAAACTCAATTGGATCCAATTAATTTTGGATCCACTTTTTGTATATGCGATTCAATTTGAGTTCGGATCTAATTTCGATCCAAACCCAGATCTGACTCGTGTTGGAAAATAAAGGTCTTCACTTTCTTGTTTTTTACCTCTCTCCATGGACATCTAACTGGATCTTTCAATTGAGTTTTAGATCTATATCCACTCTTATTCCAAAGCGGATCATTTAAGTTTTCAACTATAACCTTGACTGGAGGCCGATCCAAACCTTTTGGTGGTGGTTTGGCACAAATCTGACATTAATGATGGAAAAGACCTGGATTTGGACTAAACTCAATTGGATCCAATTAAATTTGGATCCACTTCTTGTATATGCGATTCGTTTTGAGTTTGGATCTAATTTTGATCCAAACCCAGATCTGACTCGTATTGGAAAATAAAGGTCTTCACTTTCTTGATTTTTACCTCTCTCCGTGGACATGTCCATTCCCCTCCCCTACACACACACACACACACACACACACATATATATATATATATATATATATATATATATATATATATATATATATATATATATATATATATATATATATATATATATCACAAGTCTGCCCAATGCCCGGTTTGACTCTATCTTTATTATGCAGTCGCCTCCTGCAACCTTATGGTTGCCGACGGTTGCTGCAGGAGACCCCCCCCCCTTCTTTTGTCCATCTGAATGTAGCGACACCGTCGCATTTTGCTTTTTTTTTTGTTGTTTCAGGCTGCTAACACTAGCCGACGATGAGGGCAGAGAGATGGACTCCTCTGCGCCTCCTCACCACAAACGGCAGGCGACAGGGTTCGCCCCCTACCCTTGTTGTTTCCCCTTTTTCTTTTCCTTTGCCGACAACTTGCCAGTGGTGAGGACAAAGGGAACCCAACCTACCTTCGTCACTGCTATGAGCGGCCTGTCACTACGCTTCTGCAAATCACCAACAACAACGGGGTTGCTGGTGTCCTCTATTTTTTTTCTCAAAGATATGGGAAAATAGAACTTACTTGGCCAGCGGTGGCATCCCTCACTGTCGTTGTGCCTTCTTCTCTTCTCCTCTGGGTGTCCCTTTTTTCTCCCCTCTTTGCCAAAAACAATAGAGAAAGGGAGAGGAGACCCATGGTTTTTATGGCCATTGGTGAGGGGTAGGCATTACCCCCCCCCTCTTTCCTTAACGAGGGAGCTGTTTCCTCCCTCCCTCTCCCCACTTTTCATTCGTGGGAGAGGGAGAGGGGGTAACGTTGATCTCCTCCCGTAACCACCCCAGGTGGTCGATGTAACCTACTTGGGTGGCGTTACAATTTCACCCTCCTTAAAAGAAGGTTTATCCCGAATCTTACTCAGAAATAACTGAAGAAATTATGCACTACCATGTAGGTTCACTCTTACTGTGGTGCTTCTATCTTACCAGGACCTTCAGAATAACCTTCTTTCTCAATTTATGCTCTTTGAATTCTACGATCTTGATTGGTTCTTCATAAATACTTAAGTCTTCTTTGATATCCAACATTGATTTTACTGTATCCAGTATATGTGAAGGATCTGACATGTACTTCCTTAACATGAATATGTGAAATGCATTGTGCATATTAGATAATGATGGGGGTAATGCCAACTGATAGATTGTAGATCATATTTTTCTCAAAATTTCTAAAAATCCAATATATCTTGGACTTAATTTGTCATTCTTTCTAAACCTCATTACCCTTTTAAAATGTGATATCTTCAAGAGAATGTGGTCACTTTGCTCAAACTCCAATCCATGTCGCCTCTTATCTGCATAACTTTTCTAATGACTTTAAGCTGTTAAAAGTCTTTCACAGATGAATTTGATCTGCTCTTCTATTTGTCAAACCAGTTCAAGTCCTAAAGTCTTCCTTTCACCTACCCGGTCCCAGCACAGAGGCGTTCTACAATATCTCGTATATAAAGCTTCGTAGGGATCCATACCAATGCTGGCCTGAAAACTATTGTTATAAGCAAATTCTATTAATGGCAGAATCTCGTACCAAGAGTCATGATACTCTAGTTTACAAGATCGTGACATATCCTCTAGCATTTGGGTGGTCCTTTTCGACTGTTCATCTGTCGTAGAATAAAAGACTGTACTCATCTTCAATTGAGTCTCCATTGCTTCTTGAAAACTTTGCCAAAACTTGAAAGTGAATTTCAAATCTTTGTTGGATACAATAGAGTCTGACACTTTGTACAATCTCACTATCTCCCTAATAAAGAGGCGATCCAACTGCTCAAAGAAACACATTGTTTTGCATGCGAGAAAATTCACATACTTTGTCAATTTATCGACAATCACCCAGATTACATTCAATACTTCCTTGGTCTTTGAAAATCCTGTGACAAAATCTATTGTTATATCCGCCTACTTTCATACAGGAATGGGTAGTGGTTGCAAGAGTCCACTCAGCTTATGATGTTCAATCTTTACTTGCTGACATATAAGGCATCTACTGACAAAATCAACAACGTTCATCTTCATTCCATTCCACCAAAAATTATCCTTCAAGTCTCTGTACATCTTTATACTGCTAGGGTGAATGGAGTACCTGACATGATGTGCTTAGTCCATAAGTTGTTTCCTAAGTTCCTTATCCTTAGGAATACATACTCAATCTCAAAATCTTAGAATACCTTGGTCGTCAACTTTGAAATCTAGATCTTCACCTTTAGATATTGTTGATCTTATTCGTTCTAATTCTTGATCTAAGGGTTGTTTCTCCTTGATTTTGTCCCAAATTTCAAACCTTAAGGTCGTCTTCACAAATCTTAGAATACCTTGGTCGTCAACTTTGAAATCTAGATCTTCACCTTTAGATATTGTTGATCTTATTCGTTCCAATTCTTGATCTAAGGGTTGTTTCTCCTTGATTTTGTCCCAAATTTCAAACCTTAAGGTCGTCTTCACAAACATCAATTGACCTGGTAGGCATTACACTTTTTCTTTTTGCTCCATAATGCTGAGCAATAGGTTTGACACAGATATTCTTGTGGCTGCTTCTGCTTTCCGACTAAGTGCATTAGCTACCACGTTGGCTTTCTCTAGATGATAGTTTAATTTAAAATCATAATCCTTGAGTAGCTCAAGTCATCGCCTCTGCTTCATATTAATTCCTTCTGGGAGGACAAATATTTTAAACTTTGATGGTCAGTATAGACCTCAAATTGTTCTCTATATAAGTAGTGTCACTAATTTTTGAGTGCAAACACTACTGCTACTAACTTCAGATCATTAGTTAGGTAATTCATCTTGTGCACCTTTAATTGTCGATATGCATATGTAATAACCATGCCATGCTGCATCAGGACACAACCCAATCCATCATGTGACACATTACTATAAACGGTAAAACTGTTAGTGTCAAAAGGTAAAACTAGCACTGGTACAATGGTTAATTGCTTCTTTATTTCTTTAAAACTCTGCTCGCACTTCTTGTTCTACTCAAAATTCGCATCCTTCTTTGTCAGCTTGGTCATTGAGACTGCTAATATTGAAAATCCTTCAAAAAAGTGCCTGTAATATCTAGATAAAACCAAGAAACTTTGAATTTCTGTGGCTTTCTTGGGTGTAGACCAGTTGGTCACCGCTTTCACTTTTGCTGGGTCAACCATCACTCCCTCTTTACTGATAATATATTAAAAAAATGAGACTTAATCTAGCTAGAACGCACATTTAGAGAACTTAACATATAGCTTATGTTGTCTATGTATTTGCAAAACTATTCTCAAGTGTTCTTCATGATATTTCTTATTGGCCGAATAAATGAGAATATCATCCACGAATACCACTGCTAACTTATCCAAAAATAGTATGAACACCTAATTCATTAAATCCATGAATAAAGTTAGGGCATTCTTCAGACCGAAGGGCATGACCAAGAATTCATAATGCTCATATCTTGAGAGAAAAGTTGTCTTGGCCACGTCTTCCTCACAAATTTTTAACTAGTGATACCCAGAACGTAGATCCAACTTAGAAAAAGAGGTTGTCCCTTGGAGTTGATTAAATAAATCATTTATCCTTAGCAGTGGATACTTATTCTTTACTGTCACTGCATTCAATTTCTTGTAGTCGATGCACGTACGCATTGACCCATCTTTTTTTATGAACAAGATCGGTGCACCCCAAGGTGACACCGATGGTCAAATAAATCTAACCTCCAACAATTCCTATGACTGATCCTTGAGTTCTTTAAGTTCTGCAAGTCCCATCCTATATGGTGCAATAGAGATGGGTGTTGTGATAGGAGCTAGATCGACCTAGAACTCGACTTTTCTATCTGGTGGAAGTCCTAGAAGTTCTTTAGAAAAAGCATCTATAAACTCTTGCATAATATCTACCTCTGCGACAGAAAAGTTATCACCAACTTTCATCTTCGTATAAGCCAAATACCCAAGACAACTCTTCTGTAAGTAACGATTGGCTTGAAGACATGAAATAATTGCTAGCTTTACTAGCTTTTTAATACCTCGAAAGGTGAATATTGGGGCTTCAAGGTGTTAAAAACTGACACTTTTTTTCTGATAATTGATCATCGCATGATGGTTAGATAACTAATCCATGCCCAAGATAACATCTACTCTATTAAATTCCAATATCAGTAGGTCTACCGACAATAGACGTTCTTCAATTTGTACTATGCATCCCTTGGTAACTTTATCTAGACAAACGGTCTTTTTCACTGGTGTGTCTACTTGATATTTTATCTTTAGAGATGTAGGTGAAAAAAGTAATAATACTGCAAAATTAGGGGTAGTGAAGCTATGTGTTGCACCCTAGTCGAAAAGAATACGAGCACTAACACCAAAACTTAGAAGTGTACATTCCACCACGTCTAGGTTAGCCAGAGCTTCCTGCAGAGTCACCGCATAAACTCGAACTGGAGTAACTGGTTTGTCTTTGAGTTTTGCTTCATCTTCTTGCATTAGCTGAGGACACTTTCTACCGATGTGTCACATCTGTCTGTAATTATAGCACTTGATATTCTTATCATCACAACAACCTTCATGCTTGAACCCGCAAGTCCTACAATTGTTGTTATTCTCGGAAAGTAACCCTTGGTACCGGGGCTTCTTTGCTTCTTGTTGTTCAAGCTTATTTTTCTTCTACTTATTGTTGTTTTGTTACTGCTTCCTTCTTGCACCTTCAGAAAATTGTGGTTGTTTTTTCTCTTCTTAGAGAAATCACGGGACGACGAACTGAACTATCCCCATTGTACTTGCTTTGGCTTCGCCTCTGTCTTCAGCTTTGCTGTTCAGGCATCTCAAAACTCGTAACGAGATGCCATCTCCACTAATTTGGCAAACTTTCGAATTTGCAGTGGTCCCACCATTCTCAAAATCTTGGACTTTAGTCCACACTTATAGAGCTTGCATTTCTACTTCTCTGTAGATACTAACACCTTTGCGAAACTAGACAATGAATTAAACTTGACAGTATAGGCCGCCACACTCATGTTTCCTTGCTTCAACTTCTTAAACTCTTCTTCTTTTTTTGTCCTCTTGATCTTGGGGAAAAACTATATGTATAACATGTTCCTGAAAGTTATTCAGGGAACAAACTCTCCATTATCCAGGACATATTTGATAGTTCACCACCAGTACTCTATATAACCAACTAAGTTGGATGCTACCACCCAATCTTTTTGGTCCTCAGGCATTGTATTGCATCTAGTGCCTTTTTTGCTTACATCATCCACTTTTCTGCCGCCTCTCCTCTAGGAGTTCCATCAAAGGTGGGCACTCTCATATTCATGAACTTTTGTGCCCAAGAAATGCTTCCAGATGCTATTTGCTTCTGTCTCTTTTGCAGTGAATTTTGTAATAGCTCATACAAAATTCTTTTTGTAGTATAGTCAGGAGGCACACCATTCCCTACTGTAGCATGCTCTTGCCTGAGTGAAGTTGGTGAAGCTCCTTCACCTTCTGCTCCCATACTCCGTGGAGGCAGACTTCTTGATGCTTGTGGAGACACTGTACCACTTGAGCTTTCAGTACCCCTTCTTACAGAACCCTTATCTTTTCGCCTTGCTTGATAAGGGCCAGCTCAACTCCTGCTTGCTTGGGAGCCCCTGGACTGGTATGACGTACTTTGACAAGTCCTCATACTGCAATTAAGAGTAGAGTAAACTACTGAATAATTATTCTTATTTAGTCATTTAACATTTATGCAAGTAGACACATTCATCACATATAAACTATTATTTTATTAAACAACATCTTTACAATATTTTCATGAGTTCTTTCGTAATACAACCCTGGAATCCATACTAACAATTGAGCCACAATAGTCATTTATTAACTGACTACAAAATACTCAATGATTATCATAGAACCTATTTAAGGGGTAGGGATACTCGAGGTGTACGTGGGTTCCTCCTCGTCCTCGAAGTCTGAAGGAACTTAACATGTGTTGGTGCTGATGTGTTTCTAAAAGCACATAGGTAGGCATGCCTATTGATATGTCGTCTACCTCTCTTAGGTAGAGACATGCCCCGAAGAGACTGCAATAGTCCTCTTGCTTGTCCCTATTTTGGGACAACAATGTTCTTGTCTTGTTGCACTATTATCCTCCTAACATCCTCATGATAGGATGTTCTGTGTTGCTCCTAACTTCTTCTCCCGCTACTGTTAGGTGTAGCGTTGCTTGACCCTGTCTTGTAGTGGCCACAACAGGGCCTACCACAACCTGCACAACAAGCCGATGCACCCCCACCTCTATGGTTTATCATTATTCCTCTCCTGACATGCCTATAGGGAGGACGTCCCCGTGACGCTGGTTATCCTTCAAAGAGTGGTGGTTGGGGTGGTGTTACCCCTTCCACTTTGAATCGTTACCCCCAATCATTGATTGTAATCACGATTGGAACTGGGAGAGGAGTGGAAGGCGTCATACTCTCGATTATCCTGATCACATCCATAATGACTGTCACAAAAAATGAGAGGACAATGACCATTTGGTCTATGTGAATAACTTCAGGATGCCTACTCATTCCTATATCCCTATCACTCCTTCGGTCGCTCCCATTGCTATTACTACTGTTAGTGTCCATACCTGCTAACACGAAACACTCAATAAGTTTAGGATCTAACCAACTACGTGAACTTTCTTATGACTCATTGCCACTGATTAACTTGATGGTTCAAATTGTTCTTTTTATAGGACCTTATAATCTTGATAATCCTTAATCCATAATATTTAATTTTTTCACATTCTTTTCTTTTTCAAAATCTGTTTTTTTTTTTTTCAAAATCTGGCTTTGATACCAATTGCAATGGCCCAAACTGGGGCCTCTCAAGCCTGGCTTTGTGGATTTTAGTTCCTAGAGAAAATTTATCAAAATAACTTCAAAACTATGCAAAAAAAAAATCATAATAATTAAAGGTTCATACATCCATTAATAATATCTATTTCCATCCAAATAAAAATATCATAATTACATAAGATAAATAAATCAAAAATATAAAATGAATGATACTTTAAATGTTGTGATGTCCGGTGGCAGCTCACTCAAAAGTCCATGGTCAATTCTTCCTGTTGGCTGCAGTCCTTAAACCTGCAGTTGTAACGAAGAGCGAGTGTGAATCTATAACTCAGTAAGTTTTCATTTACAAATTAGACATGACCGTTACAACTGTAGTGAACTCTAAACTCTTAATTTTAGTTTAGTTTGCTAACTAAGCACATATTCTTTATGAATTTTACCCCCTTTATTGTGTCTCTATCATCATTCTCAAAGTAGATACTCATATTCTACTCTAATAGGCTATTCTGGTAATAGCCTCCTTGGGTGTAACAACACGTGTAGACAACTATGAGTTTACGATATTTTTCAGACATACGAAACGCTCACAACAACATAGTCTAAACTGGCCCAGAATATAGATACAAAAGCTGCAGTTGCTCGTCAGTTGCAAGTCGGGAGCCACAAAGTGCTCATCAATAGCTAGCTGAAGAGTTTGGATGGCTATACCTGTCCCCAAGGTACTCAAGAAGCTATACTTGCCCCCAAGGTGTCGAGGAGTTATACCTGCCCCAAGATTTTATGGTTCATGCTACATCCTACATGAGTCTAGTGGGCAATGTTTTAATCCCTAAGGGTCACCTAAGAATTTATGAGCAATTCCTAAGGTATGAACGAGATACACACCTCAAACGATGCCCTAGACCATGCCTCACTAGTAAAGTTCCTGATCATATTCTGTATTGTTATCCTATGCACATTATTCATTAAACTTTTATTTCTTAAAGTTAGCGGCTTATATAATCATCAATGTATATTCACCAACTACTTTTAACATGTATTTATGTATCATATATTTAAGGATAACAACCCACCACATAGTCAACTCATTAAATCATGACACCTACAATGCCCCTCCCAAGGCATAAGTGTGACATTCTCAGGACAAATTCTATCTTGAAACTCTACACGTTTATCAAAATCATACATCAATATTTTACATATAATAATATCATGATTTTCTCTACACAAGATACATTCATAATTTAAATCATGTCACAAATTAAGAAACATATAACATGTATTATCGTAAGCATCATATTGAACATTAAGGTTATGGATTCCTAAGCATGTTAAACTGTTGTTCTATTCAAAATAAGATAAAACTAACATACTTAAAATACCTGGAATCACATTGAAGGATGCCTAAACTAACTAACATGTATTTTATTTAACTAAGGAGAAATTTGCAAATGTTCACTTACCTGAAATGCTTAAATTTGAACTTTAAGGAATAACCTTAGTCTTCTCGTAAGTTTTGATTTGAAATAAACGAATATCCTGTATCATCATTTAAAATCTTGTCTTTGTAAAAATTACGAAAATACCCCTAGGCTTTAAAATCAAACTCTGACTCTGTTCTTTCAGAGTTTGTCATTATATCCCATGCTAATGGATGCTACTCGAAAAGAAGAATCCAAGGATTCAAAAATCATTTGAATCCGATATTGAGGTGAAAAGTTATGTCTTGTTTACTAATTGAGCATATCAAGGGCAAAATGGTCTTTTTATTTCTTCAACTATTTTTGGATTTATGTAATTTTTTTTCAATCTATTTTGTCTTTACTATACCTAATTCACATTCGTTACAATTCAGATTTAGTCTAACTGGATCTTGCAATTGAATTATGGATCCAAATCCACTATTATTCCAAAGCAAATCATTTAAGTTTTCAGCTATAACCCTGACTGGAGCTCGATCCAGACCTTTTCATGATAGTTTGGCATAAGTCTGGTATCAACGATGAAAAAGACTTAGATTTGGACTAGATGCAACTAGATCCAATTAGTTTTGGATCTACTTTCTATACACGCGATTCGATTTGTTGGATCCAAACTCATATCTGACTCATATTAGAAAATCGAGGTCTTCACTTTCTCAATTTTGACACCTCTTTGTGTACATGTCCATATTCGCAGACCCGACTTGATCTGGATTACGTCGATCTGTTTAAAATAGACCTGACTCGGTTTGCCAAAAGCAAATCAGACCTGACTCGGTCTGTTAAGACCGAGACGGTCTGTCAAATGCAAATCAGACCCGACTCAGTTTATTCAAACCAAGTCAGTCTACCGAATTAAATAAGATCTTATCTACCAGACCGAGTTGACCTGATCGTCTGCTGACGTGGCTTGGTCTGGGTCATGCCTAGACCGAGGGTTACGACCGACTCAATCTGTTGTTAAGCATAGACCGAGTTTGCCCGATGCTCGGGTTTACTTCGTCTATGCTTTGCAGTCGCCTCCACCAACCTTACAGCTGTTGCAAGGGAAACCAATCCCCCCCCCCCCCCCTGCCATTTTCGCATTTTCTTTCCTGTCGTCAGCAACTTGCCAGTTGTCAGTGGCGAGGACAGAGGGAACCCTCCCTGCCTTCACCACTACTGTGAGTGGCAGGCACAAGATCCTCACTGTCCCTGTGCTTCTGCAAATCATGGGCAACCGTGTGGTTGCCGATGTCCTTTGTTTTTTATTTCAAAGACATGAAAAAAAGAAGTTACCAGGCCAGCGGTGGCGTCCCTCATTGTCGTGCCTTATCCTCTGGGTGTGCCCTTTCTCTCCCCTCTTTGCCAAAAACAATAAGGAAAGGAAGAGGAGACCCATGACTTTTATAGCCATGGGTGAGGGGTAGCGTTACCCCTCTCTTTCCTTAATGAGGGAGCCGTTTCCCCCTTCCCTCTCCCCTCTTTCCATTCGTGGGAGAGGGTAACGCCGATCTCCTCCCGTAACTGCCCCAGGTGGCTGGCATAACCTACCTGGGTACTGTAACAATAACATCTTCCAATTTCCCATCTTGCTTTTTACACAGAACTTCAGGCTTCTGCCTTTTGCTACTGATTTGAAAATGGGTGCCTAATTTACAAATGAACAAGTACCCATTATAATACTCTCAGCAGTGGCAGATCTCCACGACACAATACCACTCCTAGGCATTGCATCCAATAGCTTGTGTGCAGACATTTGATCATATCTTTTCTCATATTCCAGCCATGAGTGTCCTCATTTGCTGAACGCCACCACTTGATTGAGCATGTTTGGTGCATACCCTTGACTATTTTTTGGGTCATCTAGCTTTGAAAGAGTTAGGCCATCAAGAATATGGTGGTCATATAGAAGAGGTTTATTAGCTAACATTTCTGCTGCAACAGGCCTCGTATGAGGCAATTTGTTACACAGTTTCGGTGCACCCCTGAAAACACTGCTATGAGTCGTACTGTAGTTGCTGGGATGCGGTCATGACCTACTATGATGGGCAATTGACTTTTACAACTAGAAACCTCTCAACTAAATGGGTGAAATACTCTAAATTCTCTTTACAATGGGACTATTTATTGAGACACCTCTCAATTAAATGGATCTGGATCTTGACAATCCAATCCATTATCCTACTTGGACCTCTACCCAAACACATCAAATTCAAAAAATCCCAAACTCAACACTTATTACAATATGAACCATATTCATGTCCAAACCATCGACATTAGTGTGGGTTTATAACAAAGAGCTTAAAAAATCAACAGCCTACAATGCACTTAAATTTCACAACTCAAGAATTATATTTTTAGATCAAAATAACACAGTTCAAGGTTTGATCCTTAGCAAACAAACCATAATAAACATATTCAGTCAGATTGAGTCGATAAAGCTTGAACCTTTGATTTCTATCTCAATAGTTTAGTGCCTTCAATAACACCAATAAACACACACACACACACACGCGCGCGCGCGTGCATTGGGTATTTTCGGCACTTCATCATGAGGCCATAATGTATAAATGCTTAAAAATTTATTAACTTTTTCAATTTTCTTGTTTTTCATGAAACTAATCTTACAAATGTGATCTATGTGTTTGTCTTGGTGGGAATCAGCTCTTGGATCATCCAACTACAACAAGCAGACATGTTCATATAAGGTTTAAAAATCAATGACAATGTGCGATATTTTGTTGAACTCATATCATGTTTTTTTGTCAAAAAGATATGATTCAAGAGCCAATCCCTGGCAGTTGGAGCATGTTGAATACAACTATGAGATTCTTTAGAGTTAAAACAACCTGCACCTGTGACTTTTAGAAGCAACATGACACCATTACCAATTGTTATCATCATGTGCACCAGTAAACGTGAACCCATGTGCCCTCGGCATTTTTGGCAATGCTTTCTTTTTTTGAGAGCTGGCTCTCGTATCAACCGATAATAGGTTTTTTAAGATTTTCAAAATCAACAGTTCATAACTTTATAACCTTCAAGACTTGAAACATTTTTTTATTGAAAAAACATGATCCAAATATCAATAACTAGCAAAACACCGAAAACGGGAGCACCCCAGATCCAAATGCATGAATTTTTCTCTCATTCCTTGCAATTCAACCTTTTCAAATATTTCCTTGCAAACATGTAAGATGGCAATATTCTCACGAATGAATTTGTTTAAGATCGACCAAATTTTCAATATAACTGCAAACAAGATCTTCCAAAATATTACCCACTACCATGAGTATTTAACAGAATCACCAACTGAATTCTGTCATTTAGTCGATTGTACTTTTCTTGATAATCTTGTAGGGAGACTACTAGTTCGATTACCATTGACTAGAACTTTGTTAATGATGGGATGACAAATTACAAATTGATATTTACAATTGGAGTGCCATGATGCCTACAAAATGCTCACTTTTGTGGACTTTCTTCAAGATAAAAATTGAAGAAGCACAAGCAAATAAAAACAAAAATGACAATGTACACATTAATATTAATTTACATGAACAAAGAAAAGAAAAGCATAAAAAAAGAGAGAAATGAAATATTACAGGCAGACACTATTTCAGGGATGGACCCCTCATATATACTGTTGCATAGTCCTTTATTCTTTTTTTGAGTTGCTGCTGCAGAAGGTAACAATACAGTAAGTGGGAAATGAAGTGGACAAATTGAAATTTGAACAGAGAATGATGGATAACAAAGCTAAAATTGTTACCTTCAACTCATCGTGGAGAATAATAAATACCTTCTTCATCTGCTTATGCCTCTGCATCCATCAAACAACCATAAGGTGTCAATAAAATCTAGACAAAACATGAACCATAAAAAAAAAGGACGGCATGATAGGAGACTTAAAAATATTTACCAGCTTATACAAAAATTTCCCATAATCATATTAGCCACAAAATGATAGCAATTCATTTTTCTTATCCATATGAACAACCAAGTTCACAGGTTTATCAGAAAATCTCCTGAGAATTGCTTACCTAAGATACTATCAGATGTTACTGGGTACTTACAACCGCCCAAACTATGCAGGCAGTGGCATTAGCCCAGGTACCAATAAAAATTTAGCTTATTGTAAATCTAGCATTGACAAGTAAATATACAACAGATAAGTTGTTCAAGGGAGAACTTGGCAGTATTTGAGATCATCTGTTACATATGAGAAGCACCTAATGCTAGGATAGGAAAAAGAGTTGCAAGTTAAAAGGTGATCTCAAATCGCTTCATTGCTCTTTTATGATATCTACCTTTGCTTTTCTTATTTCCACCTATGTTGTACTTGATTTGCCTACACTGAACCTCAGACACGATAGAATGATTCCATGGTACCCTAACATCGCACAAGCTACCAAACCATTGAATATCTAATTAAGAGTTGCTTTTTCACTTGCACGATCTACCAAATAATTGAATGTCTAATCAAGAGCTTCTCTTTTTTACATATTAAACAAAAACAACTGAAAGGGTGCATGCCTAGCATAAAGTTGCTAGGCTTAACTGGTTCTAAAGCATAATGCAACATTTAATCAAGGCTATCCTCGAAGCAAGTTCTAAGCCAAACATTAAATGCTCCTAAGATCAATGTGCCATCTGGATTCTGGACAAGGTTCCAGCAATCATTTCAAATATAATGTTGACTGTTACTGCTTAAAGGGGGAAGCCAACGAGTCATTTGATACCAGGTTCTTAACCATCAATGGATTAGATTCTGGTTAGTTTCATGCTGAAAATAAGCAAGAGAAGGAAGAAAAGAAGTCGGGATGAAGAAGAGCAAGAAGAGAGGGAAAGAGAGACGAGAGAGTACAGTGATGGATTAATTTTATGCCTTCTCATTCCAAAACATATATTGCATAAGTATATATTTTCTTAGACAAAAGGAGCCCAATGTTAGACCAAAGGCACTTCCTCATTTTACACATACAGGGGTATTTTTGTCCTTTTACATAGTAATGTATTAATGCAGTATTGGCAAGTGTAAATGTAATATTAATGTTGTATTGGGTAGTGCAAAGGATTGCAAGCATTGGCAATGTAAAGTCCCAAACCTTCCAATTGAGTCATCTCTCTTAGTGGCCCTCCCTTGTGTTCCCATAGACATCTCTTTCTCTTCATATTCTCTCTAACATATCTTGTTTGCCATATTTACATCCCCTTCACTTACGTGAGAACAAGGGGCCAATCGCTGCAGCCTTCTCCTCTTCCATATTATACTTTCATAAAATACAACAAAGACATACACATAAAAGAAAAAAGATAAAAGATGAAAATGCCCCTAAACAACAGAAGTGATGGCATATAACTCCAATACCCTCTAATGCTCCCCCTTAAGTTAGAGAGAGGATATCGACCATCCCTAACTTGCCTACAATTTGTTTGAGCCTTAATCTATTCATTCTCTTAGTCAAAATGTTGGCTAGTTCAAAGTGTGCAAACATGAGTAATCTGAAACTGTCTAGCTTCAATCTTTTTCTTTGGAAAGTGATAATCGATATTTATGTGTTTCATGTTCTCATGATAGAAAAGATCTGATGCTATTTGAATGGCTGTTGTATTCTCAAAATAGAAGGAATTAAGAGCCTTCACTTCCAACTTCAAATTCTATGAGCACAGATTTTAGTCACAAACCGCCACAAATTCCTCATGTCATGGCTCTATACTTGGCTGCAGCATTAGATCCATCCACAACCATTTCTCGCTTACTCTTTCAGGATAATAGTTTTCCTCCAACAAATTTACAACCATATGCAATAGAACACCTTGAAGTAGACCTCTCTTCTAAAGGATATGCTCAATCTGCATCTACAAATACTTCAATACCAAAATGTCCATGATTGATGTATAGTGCCTCTATCTTATTCGGCACAGTCTCTCTCCATTTCAGAAGTTCTATTCCACCATCAACATTTCTTGGAATTGGATTTGACTAAGAATTGACTACAGACACTCTCTAACCACATAGCAATATAAATAAACCTTCTTACAAAAATGGAAAAGCTCACTTTGCTGCTTAGAGTTCACTTATGCACTTCTAAACTAAGGCTATCTGGTCATCGTGAATATGCAAAATGCTTACATCGTCTAATATAACCTAAGATGCAAGGAAAAGCATGACATATATTCCTAATAGCTGCATTTTTTCTGCTTTCTGCAAGAACATCTGCAAAATTTTTGAATAGGATTCAAACATCACCACTGTTCCTACAAAGGAAATAACTGCTTTGACATAACAACATTGTGCTTCTCAATCATAAGCTGAATTTATCTAAAAGAGAGATCACAGAAGCCAAAAATAAAAATTAATGAAAAAAGCATAAATTTGACAGGATAAACTATTTGGAAAGCTTGAAAGAACCATGAGCAACCAGGACCCAAGTAAAAGACTGCATAACTTAATTCCTTGGATAACCAAAAAGTAACAAATCAAACCTGCAGCCATAGTGATATTAATTCAGACTCGTGACAGTAAAATATCAAAAGACAAGATGATTCCACTTTTAACAGAGCCAGTTTGACATTCCATCAATTAATATTCATAAGACGTTCAACATAACCTTAATAAGGATATGAAAAATGAGAAATATTTGAGATTTTTACTTGGTAAAGATTTAAACAACTCAACCAATCCTCATTCCTATAGTGTCTCAAAGACATTCTATCAACAGTGACTTCATGATAACAAAAACTGGATGAAGTTAAACATAAAAAAGGAATCACTACATATGAGAAGGGTCTATCATCAACAAAAGCAGAAGTTGAATTAATTGGTCTTGACAGGATGAGGGGCTTTTCACACTAAGGTACTCGCTCAGAGACTGCATTTCTTAAGGAATAGAATAAGAGAAGTTTATACCTCTGCACATTGATGATATGCTCTTCGTAATTGGCCAAGGACATTAGCATATGCATCTGCATCTCTACCTTTCACAAGTTCAAGGTCACGGCCAAGCTTCTGAAAGTGTGTCCTACAAATAAAAGTTTCAGTACATACAAAAAAATATCAGGACTTGAGACTATTGGCAGATAAAACACAGTATGCAATTCCTTTAAGTACACAAACTTAAAATCTATAGATACAAGACCAGAACAAATTCCACAGAAATAAACTTGGAACATATTACCGGTCATCCTCCAATGCCCTATTCAAAGAGCAGTAACAACTATGCTTCTCACAATATTCCCTTGCGTAATCTTTATATCTGTTAATCAAACCAAAATATTAAGACATAAGTAGTTTATAACCAAAAACTTAACACAATGAATTGCCAACATCAACTAATTTTCAGGCAATTCTGTCAGTCACACTCTTCCTATATCCAATGCACATATTAATTTTAAGACAACATCATTGAAGCCCTGTCGATTGGATACACACATGAATCTGCATATAAGTAATATGCTTATTCCTGCAACATCATTGTGGATATCCATGCATTTGGCATGCATGTCCAAAGAATCTACAGAGCTAAATACATGGGCATATCAGTAGGTACCCCAAAGAGTAGTAACTTACTGGGAATCATTTTGGATTGGTTCCTTAACTTCTGGTCTATCTTTATCATAAATCGCATAGAGTGAATGTTCATCAATGGAAACACTTGTTCTCTTCTTGCCACATGTCATGTTCTCAGTTTGGGAAATATCCTGTTTACTGGCAACTGAATCAGCAAATTGATTTGACTTTTGTGGTTTAGTTCCTGTAGAAGTTTTATGATTTTTTGTATCTTGCTGATGTAATGTGTTGGCTGAGTTCTTTTTATCAGAACTTCCATGATCTCCAGGTAATAATACCCTATAGCTTGCTTTCACATCATTTCTGCCAGCTCTTGTAAATGATGATCTTCCTAATTGAGATGAATAATCAACATCAACTAGATCTGCGGATGTAGGATGATGAGTTATAGTGACATTTTGCTGCTGCCTCATAAAATTAAGAGAGTCAGATTCAGGCAACCTTGTCCCGAACTGGCTACCTACAAACCCTTGAACACCAGGATCGGAAAATTGTGGAGATGGCTTTGTGGAGTCCAGGACACCCTTTTTCCATTGCTTTTGATAACCAGAATCTGAATACATATTCTCTGAAGAATCTACTTTATTCTCCACCCTATTAAAAGAATTTTTTCTCTCCAACTGTTTCTTGAGATCCTGAGCAACCTCACTGGACAAAGTCTCTCGAAATTCACCAAGTTCTAGATCAGAGTACTCTCTTTTCAGTTTTCCTTTCTTCTCGTTACTAACTGCATGCTTAATATCATTGGGCATATTCAATGTATGTGGGGTTGCCATGAACCTTTCCTCTGAAAATTTTCTACTTTGCCCATTATGTTTCTTTTGTTGCAAGTTGCTGCCTCTTGACTTAGTTAGGGGGTCAACTACCTTCTCAGAGACGTTATCCACATCCCCAATAGGACGCATTGTGGGGTCTTCGATCAATCTATCAGGAGAACTAAAATGTGAACCCAAAGAGGAAGCAGCATCGCTACCTTTCGAATGTGCCGATGGTACAGTTTTGCCATTTATTTTCAGGCCTTCCCTCTTAGCACTCGGTGCATAATCTTGAGGGCACACACTGTCTGTAAGTGTCTTTGAGTTGGCAGCAGGAACTAATTCAACCACGTCAAATTTTCCATCCTTAATACCCTGCTCTGCAATCTGCTCATTGATATTAGTATTAGCATTCTCACCACATATTTCCTTTTGACTCAATTTATTCTCATAGTTGTCTGAGGAATCAGGAGTTAGCTCTTCTAATGATTGATCCTTTGTGTATGAGACCGGCACTTCCTTGGAAACCAATTCTAATTTGTCACCTAAACTTCCTTTCATTCTGTCTGCAACAGAAGAAACACCTGCAGGTTCAACTACATTAACCATATCATTGTGAGTTCCAACCTCCTCTGAGGTTCGACCAGAAGTGGGAAATTGACAAATGAATCCATGCTCATCATGTTGTCCATAATAATTATCACTCTGTCTGCAAGCAAAAGGTGAGGACGATAACCTTGGATCAGGGAATTGAGATCCGTGCAGACCTTCATCATTTCCATCATCACTTTTCATGATATCTACATGAACATCAGATCCCTCTCGACTACTAGACGAGCCATCGCTCTCACTGTCACTGCGACTTGCACTTGCATTTCAGTATCTTTAAAGACCACTGGTTCCTTTGATTTTGTGTTCAACCGAGGCAGCTGCTGAAATTCTTCAGGCATGAGCTTCTCAGTGAAATTTGAACCAGCAGTCATGCTTTGGACAAATGGGAGACCTGAAGAGAAAATTTAAATGTTAGATTAGGCAGCTATCTATGTCACATGGGTGCGGGTGGGACCCAATTTTAAAATTTTTGGACACGGGGACTCGGTTATATATATTTGTATATATATTTTTAAATATATATATATATATATATAAGACTCAGCTATATATATATTTAAAATATATAAAAAAGCAAATTTCTTTTTAATTTTTTGCCTTAAAAATGAACAAAAATAGACTTGATCAAAATTGACCGAATCCAAAATATGAACAAACTCGACCCCGATGCGTTGACCGAGTCCAACACTTGGTTGACCGTGTCCGGCCCCCTAGCCAAGTCCGTGTGACATAGGCAGCTATTAATTCTGTGGGCAACATTCATCATGAACAAAGAAAAACGTGTCTCCAAGTGTAGCAGGCACTTATAAATACCCAAAACAAACTTTAGATTCATATAAAAATCAGAGAATATAAAGCAGACTTAATCACTCTCATATGCACATTTATACCTGCAATTACTTAAGATGGAAAGACTTTTATGCAGTTGCAATGTGATCCTAACACCAATAGAAGAAATAAAAGATCTCCTTTGGAGAACACATAAAGTTTAGAAGGCAAAGGAACTAGAAAAATAATTATGAAAGATATCTCTGTACCCATGAAACTGCAAAACTAAAGAGTAATGTAGGAACACATTCTTAAAATATACTAATCCAAAGGTGCATTTGGTTGTCACAAAAATAAAGGAAATAACATCTCTTACCTGAAGTGAGAAAAATAGATTGACAGATACATCATTATTATGCTAGAGTAAGAAAGTAGATTCAAACATTTGTTGGGGAAGAACACGAAGGGTTTGAATGAACTCTTTTGAGCAACATGATCAATGCAAAAAAAAAAAATAGAATGTCAGATATAATATATAAAAAAGAACTAAAACAAGTAAAGCTAAAATTCAACAATGAATACTTACACCTTCCTCTGTAAATCATGATAAGATTAACAAAAGTTTCTGAAGAGAAGCTAAAAAAGGAAAAGCTACAACCAGGTTTGGAGTGTCGAACCACGTTAAGGGTCCAAAAATTGTTTTCTATGACACTGAGGTGACACAAAAACTGGGCTTCACACACCTGATCTTTTGTCGAAACCCAGGCTTGTAAACACTTGGTCCCCCTTCTTTTTTCACCAGACATGGCCTAGTTTATTGAGCAAGGAGACATAACCTGGTTTATCAGTGAAGAAGGGGGGGCAGGGGACTTCTTCTCTCTACCACCCCATCCCCACCAACCACCCATGTATGGTACCATCCTTGCCATTTTCTTACTGGTGGGATTGAGTCTTTTTTTCACTTTTTGTAATCTATCAAAATTGTTCGATTTTTCAAAACCCAAACTATTTTTGCCGTGCTATTTAAAAAAAAAAATTAAGACTAAAATTTTATATTTTTAAGTTGAAAATTTTAGGCGTTAGAAACGGGAATCGGGAACGGGGCACGGCAAGGTGCGGCGGAGAAAAACATAAGTTCATCCCGCACGGGTTTTGATTTTAAGCTCCATCCCTCTTTCATGTCCTCCAAACGTGAGGCTTATTTTCGTAATTAAGGCAAAAATTTGCCCATCTAAATGAAAATTTTCGTGAACAGATCGCACTTTTCGAAAATTTATAAATATTAGGAGTGTTCCTTAATTATAGAAAAACTGACCGACTATTTTGAAAGAAAGAAAAATAGAGGCCTCCATCGATTATTCGTTCCCCCCCTTCCTTCATACTTCGCTCAGATTCAAACATAACTCATCCTTCGATCTTTCGATCCTCCGTCCCTAGTCCTCGATCCGGTCCCTTTGTTTCTTCAGATTTTGTTTTGGGGGTCCCCCTTTTGTTTCCTCCTATTTGGTCGAGAAAACCGCTCCAATCACCTCAAAATCAGGAAAAAAGCCCCAAATTTTGATGCACCGGAGCTCCGGAATCTCTCCATCGCGGTTAAATGGCGTTCTTTGAGGTGAAATTGGAGCCGTCGATGGAGGATCGAGGTTCACCATGACGGTGGATGAGATTCGTTCTTTTTGGTCGTTGTTTTCTGCGTCAGAATGGCTGGTCCGAGGATTTTCTCTAGCGAATCGGCGGGGAGGCAGCGGGACGAAGAGAACGCCGCCGACGTCGAGTCCCCGACTGGCAAGAAATCGTCGCAGCCGGACGCTCGATACCAATTAACTCAATGGGAGATGACGGCCGCCGTCTGCGTTTTCTTGCTCTTCGTCGTGGGGTTGTCTTGCATCTACCTGACGATGCCGGCCGCCGAGTACGATAAGATCATCAGGCTTCCGCGCACGTTGTCGGATCTTCGAATCCTGAAGTAATGTCGTCTGATTAGCTGATTTGTTTTCTCTGCATTTCCCTTTTGTGTTTTCTCATTTGCCTTTCCTTCTGACTTCCTTTCGTGCTCTGATTTCATATTCATATTGCGTTCGATCTCGTCAATTGATTCACAAGCAGCAACGCGATGTGATGAATGCCAGTTTCTCTTTTTGAGTTTTTTCTTTTGTTGTTGTTGTTGTTCTGTTTTATTCTTTGTTATTTTTGTTGATTTCTCTGCTGCTTCTGCTTTAAACTTATAATTGTTGCTTGTGATGTTGCTTGAATGATCTTTCCCTGTCTCTCCTTGTGGTTGTGTGGGAAAAAAAGTTTCACAGAGGTCAAGATGTCTATATTTTGCTCAGCCCTAGTGTTGTTTCCCAGATTGAATTGTTCATTTTTGCCCTGATGTTGAGATGGGTTTCCGTACTAAGCGACGTGCCTTATAAAGAGAGTACTCCAAAACCTTTTCCTCTTTTCTAGGATTTTGCAATTTATCACCAGCAAGTATCAACCACTTGTACAATGAGGATTTTTGTGCGAAATATGTCAATTGTACAATATATGTCAGATTGGTAAGTGTCTTATTATTGGAGTCTCATAGCCGAGGAATTTGTTCCTTCCTGATTTTGAGGAGTCATTTTTGTCAAACTTGACTTAGCACAATAACTTGAACTGTAGGAGGACAATGGACATCTTCTTTGGATATTTTTCCGTGCAGTAGTCTGAGGTAGGAGATCCTTTTGTGGGGGTTTCTTTTGTTTGATAACGTAGATAACATGTTGGTACAAAATTTTACTCAACATTCTTGAGCTCTGTATTAGCGTAGGCCTAAGAGAGGCTCTACGACCCACTAAAAGAGAGTGCTTGAGATAAGGGTAATGTGGTAGGAGCATGATGAATCAAGAAACATGTGAATGTGTGACAGAATCACTATCATATGATATTAATTTACTGAGTAAACTTGGTATATTGAAGTAGGATACATATTTGGTACAATTGTTTGTTATGTACAACCTAGTTGGAGTCTGATGATGCAAGTTGTTTTGGTTCAATTTGATGTTGTAGATGCGTTCAACATGCTCAAATGTTACTGCTGTTGATTTTTTAATCGCTGGGAAATCCTGCACTGGTGTCGGAGTCCAGCGATCCAAATGCTGATCCCACTGGAGCATGTAGATCACATCCATGGGGTCAGATTGACTAAAAAAACAGAAAAAATAAAAAAAAGGAGTTTTCTAAGCCATATATAAGTACAAACAAATTGTCGCAAACTTGACCCATTAAAGTACTTATAAAGAACATGATCTAGTCAGCGAAAATAGTCTTCAAGCATTAAACTAAACTTTATGGTGTTAATCAACATTATTTAAAAATCATGCAACAGTACATGAATGTGCAATACTAGATGTATGCCACTCTTCCAGCACTTAGTAGATTTTCTTTTTCTTTTTCTTTGTTTATTTTTTTAAGTTGATCTTAGTTAATCCATGTTTTTCGTCACACTTTCAAATCTTTATGGTCCTTTACTACTTTGTAAATGCTCCATTGTTCTTCAGTTGTTGGATTCTTTATCTCACATATTTCAGTTATTAATTGCCATGAGGCGTGAGCATGCATGAATGAATAACAACATTTATTTGAATTAAACATTTATGACTAGTATATTGTTCTCACATATTTGCCACTAGTTATATTTTGTATATTGTTCTCACATATTTGCCATTACTCATGCTCTGTGTCTAACTTTCTACTTTTGAACTGTGTCTTCAGAGGGCATCTTGCTTTATATGCAAGGGACTATCAACTGCGGTTCATACTGGGTTACTGTTCTATCTATATTTTCATGCAAACATTTATGATTCCCGGAACCATATTCATGTCATTGCTTGCTGGCGCTCTTTTTGGTGTGGCCAGAGGTGTAGCCTTAGTTGTCTTTACTGCCACTTCTGGGGCATCATCCTGCTATTTCCTCTCTAAATTAATTGGCAGACCTATCATCTTCTGGTTATGGCCTGAAAAGTTGAGGTTTTTCCAATCTGAGGTATTTCTGAGACCCTCACCAACTTATACCAGCTTGGTTGTGTCATTCTTTATGATGTTTTCAGACTTTTATTTTGGGTGTGCTTGTTTTACTTTGACTCGGTAAATAGAACTGTACCACAGGGATATAATTCTATTTACCAGGCTGTTTTATGAAACATGGGTCCTAAGTTCCCACTTTCAATGGGAATTCATCACAACCTCTCCTGGTGTTGAAGTGAAAATTTCTGCCTTTTTCATCCTTGGCTGTGCAAAACTAGCAGGATTCGTTCTACTGGATCCTCCACTTTTTTTTTGTTTTTGAATTTATAACCCGAAGAAACCGCTACCGGCATGAAGACCTGGTTGCACTGGCTCAGCCTGCCATACCCACGGTCGTTGTGCCGACAACGTAAAACTCCGAGGCTAGGACCCCTGCCCCCCAGGCCTATGCTATGCATTGGCTTGCACAGAGGAGTGACGCCATGAGAATCGAACCTTGACTGCCTGTCTAGCAGCCAAGGCCCCACCCCACTATGCCAAGCCCCCTTGGGGCTAAGTGCACAGAGCCCTAACCACTTGGGCGAAACCACTTTTTTACTGGATCCCCCACTTTAACATAGGAAAATGGGTCCCTATAAGAACTCCATTCTGCTGGAATCTAAACTGGGATTTGGGCCTGAAGAGAGAATTCTCACTGCCTGTTCCTTAAATTTAACTATTTTGTGCACATCTTGGTGATAACTTTTCTATGTTCTTTCAAACATTTACAATTCTGGCTATTTTCCAGATAGCAAAGCGAAGAGATAAACTACTCAACTATATGCTTTTTCTGAGGATAACACCAACACTTCCTAATACATTTATCAATGTAGCTTCTCCAATTGTTGACATACCTTTCCACGTATTCTTCCTTGCAACATTGGTTGGTCTTATCCCAGCTTCTTATATTACTGTTAGAGTAAGTTCATTCTGTACACTTTTCTTAATATTAGCTTTCTTTCTGACCCATTTCTCTTCTTTATTTATCTCATATAGTATGAAGTTTATCTTGACTCTAAGTTGTAATAATTCTATCTTATGATACTTGTTTTGATATTGAGAGTTTTTTCTAACTAATTGATGATCTTTGAACACTTGCTTATTATTGATTTATTCTTGCCACTTTAGTTAGTTTCTTGGTAAAGTACAGAGATGCCAGAAAATGATAAACACACACATCCACCTTTGCTATCCCCAATATTACCCACTGTTTACTTGATGCCTGATAACGAAAAGGGTTACAGCTAGGCTGCAGCCATTCTTCTCAAAGATTTCATTTGATATAGAAAACTGAAATCATTAAAAGAGCACCTAGGTGCTCCATGTATTGTAATCCATGCCTCTTAAGGCCATGTGTGAACATTGAGACTTGTCTGTAATCCATCTGTTTATATGTCATTCTATGATAGGAGAGAGAGTAGTTACTGTGAACAAAGAAGAGAAAGAGAAAAAGAGGAGGAGATGTATAGGTGGAAGAAAAGGATCCTTGCAGTCAAACCATCCTGCTCTAATGATGGGTTAGGGCTATCATCTTTCAATAGATATTTATAATAGCTAATTGATTCAGAAATTATATATTTGTCGTTAATTGGTAATGCGACACTAATACGTTAAGATTGTACATATATTACAGGTATGCCACTTCATATACATAAAAGACATTAGGACTACTAGTCACCATTCGACAGCCTCTTAAGATACGCATGAGTGAGAATCATGAATAGCTTGCTCTTTAACACCTAGCCCCTCGCTTTTTTCAACACCCTTGTAAATTAATCTGTACCTTGATCTCTTCTATACATAAATTGAGTATCTAACTCTTGGGCTTCAATCTTATCATGAACAAAATGACTGGATTCAATATGCTTATCTTTATTGTGCAAAACTCGATTTATGGAGGTAGCTACTACACTTTTATTGTTGGAATATAGAATTGATTTTGAAATAAGCAGTCCAAGAATTGTGAGTGAGTTCTTTATTGTTACCATTGCCATAGGTCTATATTCCACTTCTGTATTAGAACTAGGAACTTTTCTTTGCTTCTTACTACTACATGAAATAAGTGATTGCCCAAACACATACAACAGCCTGACATTGACCTTCTAGCATTAAATTTGGCAAACCCAATTAGCATAAAAAGAAGTTACGTCCTTTAACATAATTGAAGCTAGTGACAGAGTCATAGGTACTTTACACACAAAGCCATCTTTCATTGTTGCTGTTGGACACACACACACACACACACACACATAAAATAAAGTAGGGAAATGTGAATACATTAGTATGGAAAGACATGGGTTTATTTGAAGTCCTTGCACTTTTTGGATTTTCCTAAACCCTTTCACTTTCTAGTTTTGAGGTCCATTGTCTAAGCCCTAAACCCTTTCACTTTGTGTTCTTCTCAATTTTGCGGACTTCATGAATAGAGGTATCAAATGTGGAAATAACAAGGCTCTTGATTACACTAAGGCAGTCAGAATTTTGCAGATTTTCCATCAATCCTTTTCTAGCAAATAAGGCTTGTTCATCTATGGGTAAAATACCCTTTCAGGTCTGTTGGAGGAGTGTGGAGCCTGATTTCTACCTTGATATAAATCCCTACTTTCCGCGGATCCAATTTCGTGGTAAGTTGGAGGGCGATTACACGGGGCAGCATCCTCTTTCCTGTAAGGTGGGGGTTCTCCCAGAGGCAAGAATTGTTGGAGGGTAGTTTTGTAATTTTACCTTAAATAGGTTGCCCTATAGTCCTTGTATTTAAAGAGAACAATCCGTCTTTTGTAAGATGTGTGTGTATCTTAATCTTAATAGAGGATCTCAGTGCGGCTGTGGACTTTGGCAACTCTTGTCGAACCATGTAAAATCTTTGTTCTTTGTATGGTTGATTTTCTCCTCTTCTTCCCGTTTTTGCTTCTTCGATCTATCAATAGTGCGATCTATCGATAGGGTGTTGAGTCGTTCCCCAACAAGGCCAAGATCTGCTCTCCATTTTATCAAACATATGTGCAGGCAGTTGCTTTTCCTAGTTGCCAAAGAAAATTCATAACAATAATAGTTTTTGTATGTGGTGTGGTGTGATTTTCCCCCTTGGTTTCCATCATACTGATTTTCATAGGACTACATAATATAATCTGCCCCTAGTTTTCTAGTAAGGGTATGATTTTTCTTAAGCTTAGTTGACTAGTTAGCTACAATGTTTGTATTATTACTTAATATTGCACATTTTATATTTTTAAGAGAGAGATGGGACAAAAATGATGGGAAGAATAATCAGTTGAAACAAGGTTAAAGTGGAAGAATTGAGATTAGACAAGGTTGATGGAGCCGTGGAGGGAAAGACCGACAAGATAGAGGTTGGTTTGCTGGAAAATCAAATGTTAATTTAAGGTTCAAAACAAAAGCATGAGAGGAATTGAGTAGGATGCTTGGTAAAGTTGCAGAGAATGCAAACCTGATTCCTTGGAATGAGAACAGGAACACTTTATAAATGGGATGAAGGAAACAAGTACATGAAGATGAATATGGATGCATATTGCAATTTCATCTCTAGTAATGCTAGGCGATTTATTGTGATGACCAAAACATGCAGTCCTAATTCCAAGCAAGTATGTAAGCCTCGAAAATCATTGTTTGTAAGAAAAATGGCAAATTTTCATCTATTTTGACATGAAAGCTAGAAGCTTAGGGTAAAAAGAGTGGGTTGATGATGGTGTTTCAGTGCATAATGACCAGAAGTATGGGGGAGTAAACAATCCTCACTGATCATATTAAAGAGGATATATGGATATCCTTTATGTATATGCCTTTAACTATTCTTTTCTCATGAGAGAAAAAGGCAGTTTTTTCTTCACTGACTGATATCTATGAGGCCTGTTGGAGCCATTAGAAGAGGTAGTGGGAACTACAGCAACCATACTTTTTATGGTTTATTTAGAAGGGTTTTGGAAGCTAAAGGGAAGATGTTAAACCGTATAAACATGGCCCCTAGGTAGGGTGTGAGTGTTTATTTTGTAAGGATGATACAGGGTTTGATATGTTGATGCTTCCAACTTTGTGCTCAGTGGATAATGGGAGGATTATGGAATGTCTTGATATGGAGTTGGACCAAGATTTTTTGACATCTTGGATTTTTGTTGTGATGTAAAGACCTCCATCTCTCATCAAATTAACACTAGAAGAAAAACACATGTATAAATGAACTTAAAACCCCTGTTGTGTGTCAATTTGTGGCAGTAGATTCTCTAAGATCTACTAATCACAGACAAATATCTAAGCTGTGTCAAAATGATAACATATATTGAAAAATTTCATTAAAAACATGGATTTAACATGGGCAACATGTAGATGAAAATGGAGAAAGTTGTACACTATTGGTGAAATCTGGAGGGGATGTGACTGTATTGCAAAAGCGTCAAGGGCTAAATTTGGTGGTATCATTGTAATTTGGAAGTAAAGGTAGGAGGGCATTTGCTTCAAATTCAGAGTTATCTCATTTCCTAATGTGGTAAAAAAATGGTTTTGAATGTTGCCCTTTCTTTGTACTATTGTTTGTGGGCCAGTGACCATCAGTAAGAAAAAGTTTGGGGGGAATGAGTCGAACAATGTCAAAGGTATATGTATGCATCTTAGGTCATTTCCTGATGCCAGTGAAGACCCATAAAAAGGGCAATTACAGTGCCTTGCTTTTGAAGCATTTGGACGGGCATTTTTTTTTTAATATGAGAAACACAATTCCCCAATTATAAGAATATTCCTGTGTTTGAGAATCCCAAGAATCAAAATTCCCAGACATGAGAATCACATTTAAAAACCTGTCATTTATTTTCATCTTTTTGCAAAATCATCAAGGAGATTATGTTATTTTATTATTTATATTGTTAAAATTAATGATTATTTTTCCATTGATAATGTCTAATTGGAACCTTTCTATGTTGGTTATGTGAAGATTTAATATCTTTATTTATTTCGCATATTGCATATTATTTAGTTTCAGTGTTATGATGTTTCAATTCTACAACATAGAGATCCTTGTTATTAGTTAAAGAAAGCGTAACACATTTGCTTCTGGTAGGATTCTTATCTTGCTTTTGCTTTGATTCTCATTTCGCTTCAAGTTGCCGTCTGTTCCACTTTCTGCTTCTTCTTTAGAGTATTTTAAACGGCTTGCTCCTTTCTTCCCTTGTATCTCTTCTTGATGTGGCAACTTTGCTTGACAACTTATCATGTGATAAGAGATGGACACATTCTACAAATGACATATTTTGTAGAATTGGGGGGGGGGGGGTTGATATTTTTCAGCTAGGTTGGCACCTCGGATCATAGAATAATGAAATGTTTGGCTGATGATCCTGCTTATTTTCTGGATAGTGCAGTAATCACGAGTTGAGATCAAAGGAACGATCAAGTGACATGGCTAAGTGCCATAGCCAATCACATGCCAGCATTACATGGGGCCCACAGTTTCAGAGTGCAGGCCCCACATAAAATGGTGTCACGTGATTGACTATGTCACTTAGCCCTGGCACATAGACGCTCCCTGCTCAGTAATCACCAACTAAAGTTATACTCCAAAAAATGCTGTGATAGTTCATTTCCCCGTTTTTGTGCTACCTGCTCAGTAATCACTTTGTGCTACCTGCACAACTAAAGTTATTCTCCAAAAAATGCCGTGATAGTTCATTACCCCATTTGTCCTTGTATAGGTGGCAGCATTCAATTTCTTTACTTTGTATTTGCGATGGATCTTTACCTTTAAAGCGCTCTTGAAATTAATAAAATGATTTATATCGGATGAATTGTTTTTATGACATTAGAAGATATTTTAATTTTTGTTCATTTTTTACTGAAAATAATGCTTCGCTTTGAACAGGCTGGCCTTGCCCTGGGGGAGCTGAAGTCTATGAGGGATTTGTACGACTTGAAGACTTTGGTTGTTCTGTTTCTCATCGGTTTGATCTCTATATTTCCCACCATCTTGAAACGGAAGCGGACATATGAATGAAGCTTTTGTTGTCTTAATACATGGATTATGTTGTCAAAGGCTGTTAGCCAATGAATTTTTACCCTTGTTTATCAAGTTAAAATTCTCAATTATCAGGTATTCCAAAGAGCCCGGAATTTTATAAATGATAATGTGTGCATCTTCATTTGTAACATTCTTTTTTTTTTTTCTAAATTTCTGTATGGTTGTGCACGCGTTATTGAATTCATGTTATTTGGCACAGATTCTTTTCAGAAAAGGCTTGATGGTTTGGTTCCATTTCTCCTCTCCTATCCCAAACCTATTAAGATTCAGATCTATAGCACATTCACCTGTTCTTGGGTGATTGCATTAGGGAGAAAGTCCATCAATGCAAAAAGAATACTTAGATTTTTTTTTTTAACTAAAAAAAAAATATTGAGACATTGGTCGATTCTTATGGAACTCACAATCAATTGCATTCAAATATTTTGCAACTAGTAGTGATTAACTGGTGCACTAACGCTTGTTTTTATGTAAAATTCTTGCTACCTTTTTTTGCTATATTTATCTTAAAAGCTAAATTTTGCAAATAATGCAAGAAAAATTCTCTTAATATAGATTAAGACTATCAGTTTATATTTGCGTCTTTCTCATCAGAAGTATAGTTGCAAATTATATGCAATAAGTTCTCTTGATTGAAATATAAGAATGGTGTAAAATTTTTTTAAACAAAAAATGTACATTGAAAAGTTGGTAGATGCATACAGGATGTTCAGCTCTAAAGTGGTGGAACTGACAAGAACAACTAAACAGAGGGTTTCAAGAACGCTCAAAGTATTACGGCAGTCTATGTTCGAATCTAGTCCATCCAAAGCATGATCATAGGCTATCTGACTCTGAGTCCATGTTTGAGCTTGGTTCAATTTAGGTGAACTAGGCACAAGCTCAGGTCGAGCATCACTGAAGCTAAATATTAATGACATTTTTTAATGATCTAGTAAAAACGATCTTCGAATAGGGGAGAATGGAACATGCAAACTTCTGCGAGTACTGGATTTTTGAGTTTTTTTTTTAAATAAATCTGATATTTCTTGTTGGCATATTCTCATCACTCCAATTAGTACCTGTCTACATGTCTTAGGTTAAACCGTAGGCAACTCGGAGATCTAGAAAAAGGTCTGAACAAACAAAAATGGCCACAAAAAAGGAGTACTTTGACATTTTCACACTATTCGGCAAGTCCATATCTTATAAACGATAAACAACCAGCCATAATATTTAGTAAGATTGATTATGTAACTCCATTCTCTGTTTGCAATATAATTTTTGAGTCCAATCCTCTCTCAAATCCTGTGCTTTTTTAGTGAGAGAAACATTATGGTAAGTCTTTCATAACTTCACCATGTAGCAAGAAAGTCTCGAGTCTTCTCATGTAGATGCTCTAGGGAAATTTTGGATCAAAGATTGATAAGAAAATGGCTGCAGATGAGACAAAATTTCAACCTTGGAGCGCTTAGCCCCAGCATGAAGTGCTTGACTTGGCCAGCAAATTGCTTAATTACTTTTTTTTTTTGGGTAGGCAAGCTGAGATTAG
This sequence comes from Nuphar pumila, assembly GCF_984573655.1. Lineage (NCBI taxonomy): Eukaryota > Viridiplantae > Streptophyta > Magnoliopsida > Nymphaeales > Nymphaeaceae > Nuphar > Nuphar pumila. The sequence continues at coordinate 138,637,845 of NC_143250.1, read as the reverse complement.
GCAGACCTCCACAAGTTCTACAACGGTTGTACCAATGGGTTTTGAACTTGCAACGTCCCAACACAAAGTGACATGCACTGACTGCTCCTACCAGACAAGTGGAGCCTCCGTTGATAAATTGCTTGATTACTCTTCCCATATTGAAAAAACTCAGCCCATTAGGAGGAACCCTTTTTGTTTGGGGGATGTTTGAGGAGAAACCACTGTTATGGTTCGGAGAGAGGATCTGGGGTAATACGATTGTACAAAAATTGTGCATTAAACACCCGATCGCCATGCATGAGGTCTTGGGCCCCACACCTGACAGGCCCTGTTCTCAAGATGCTTAATGCACAAATATTTGTGCCATCATATTGCACCTGACGTCCCATATGGGCCAACATATGTCACATTAACCGTGGAATGAAGCCGGTGTTTACAGTGTGAAATTCCACGAGTACTGCTACCCACAAGGGCCATTAGGAGGAACTTGCTTGGTGCAAATAAAAGGTCATTCAGAATTGTGATTAGGGATGGCAGTGGACTGGGGTTGGGGACAAGATCTCCACCCATGCCCCGTTTCAAAATCCGAACCTTCATCCCCGCACGGCGCACGGGGATGAATTTTAACCTCGACCCCCCCCCCGCCTCCATCCCGGTTTCATGTCGAGGGGGGGTGGGGGGCGTTTCCCCTTAGTCTATAGTCATCCTTTAAAGGATTTGGGGGCGGGGCTAAGAGGGGATTGAGACGGGGACGGGGCGGGGAAAAACGTAAGTTCATCCCCGCATGGGGATAGATTTTAACCTTCGTCCCCGCCTCCATCCCCGTTTCATGCTCTTCATCCCCGGTCCAAATGGGGCAAGGCGGGGCGGAGCCCCGTTGTCCCCCGGTCCACTGCCATCCCTTCCGAGCGGTGGGCCCGTTAAGTCATTAGGTTCTCTGTGAGGGTTCCTCATCATAAAGGAATTGAGATGAGATTAGGAAGTCCCATCAAATATTTTTCTATGAATTGTGGTGGTCAATTCAATGCCCATTGATTTATTAAAATGTAACATATAAGTTTGGGCTTCACCAGCTGCCACAAGCCAACAAACTTTTGTATGTCAAACAACTCAACGTCATTACCATTGAAAATTCTTCAGGCATTATGACTTCACAATTGGTTTGGCTTACTTCTGCATGTCAATAGTGACAGTGCCATTAAGGAAAAGGAAAAAACATAAACAAATAAGAAAGGACCAGGTCAGAGGCACCGGTAACACCGTCGGAGGTGCCTTGGATGTCATTCATCTTAAAAGATAAACAATGAATAAGGCTCATTGTGAGCCATTCATTTTAAACCATTCAGATGCCGTCCATCATAAACACAATCGACATCGAGAAAAAGAGTGGGCCCCATCCATCCAAGTGATGGGCATCTCATTCGTACAGGTATGGATGCCATGAATTCATCTTGAGATCAATGGCCTGATCCCATCTCTAAACAAATTGAGGGTGCATAGACTTGAATAGGTGATTGCTGATGCACTCAAGCCTTACCATTTGTTTAAAGAGAAATTCCAAGTGCCATCATTTATTTATAGCCGCCTAGCTTTTATCTGTCATTACATTTTATCTGCCTAAAATTTTTAATCAGTCATAAGCTGATTCTTTTTTGTTTTTAAATCTTTTAATAGTGAAACAACTATCCTAATAATTCTTTTTTTTTCAAATACAATACATGGTAAGAGCTGTTTAGTTGGTTTGTTCGATAGATCAGCATAAAACAAATGGTACTTTTTTATTCTTTTTTTTTTAAACCAGGGAAAAACTGTCTCTCAATGAGTTCAGTGGCCAACTCCAGATCCTGGCTTCAGTATGGCGGCAAAAGATCTGCATCTATGGGTTTTGAACTCGTGATGTCCGATCAGTGATATTCATGAATTGCCGCTACTAGATGAGCAATAGTGGTTTTTTTCGTAAAACAAAAAATGGTTAAATATAAGCATGAAAAATGGTTAAATGTTCAGCCAAGTTGCCGATAAATCTCGACCAGTAGTGGCAATGTATCGCCAATTGCCCGCATACACACACACACACATATATATAGAGAGAAGGTATTGTGAAGATAAATATAAAAACTAAAAATGAATATAAATATATAAAACCTAACAGTATTTCAAGTATGTTTAGTAATATTAATATAATAACTTTAATAAATACAAATTTAAAAATAATAATATTTATGCACATTAAGAATATTAATTAATCTAATAGGTTTAATAACAAACTTAAAACTAACTATTTTAAAATCAAGTATATTATATATTTTCTTTAGATTTTGTTAATTTCAACATTTTACTGCCATGGATTTTACATATTTAGTTTTGTTTTTTTCAATGGGAACGCATTTAAAATAGCACAATTTGACATAATATTATTTTATAATTAAAAATTAACATGCCATCAAGTTTTGGAGTGTAATTAGATAAATTTTTGTTACTTATATTTTAAAATTTAGCTATTTATAGATTTTAAGCTCAGAGTAATTGCCAAGGATGAGTTTGGCTAATATATATATATATATATATATATATATATATATATATATAGAGAGAGAGAGAGAGAGAGAGAGAGAGAGAGAGAGAGAGAGAGAGAGAGAGAGATGGGTCGGTGCTAAATAAGTTTTTTGAGCTTTTTTCATTTTATTTTTAAATTGTAACCGTACAGATGTGATCTACATACATGATTTTATAGGGATCAGCTCTTGAAACTTTTGATTCTAACACATGGGTAGGTTTTTATAAAGTTCAAAAAATCAATTGTCCAAAATCTTTGTAAATTTTTGATGCTCCAAACATCATTTTTTTCATCAAAAACACATGATCCAGTTGTGGATTCTTAGTAAATAGACCATTCCCAACACATTTATGGGGCCAGAACGGCATAAAAAGCACTGGAGAAGTCCAAAAAACCCATTTAACACGCCGTTTAGCACTAAATTCGTTTAGCATGGACCCATTTTCCTATATATATATATAATATGAAGTATGGACAAACCACCCTCGGGATTAAAGACAAAGTGGGTATCTTTTTTCCAATGATTAGTTACGGTTTCCATTATGAAAAAAATACAAAGACGAGAAAAATCAGAAATGAAGCACCAAAAGTCTCTCTCTCTCTAAAAAAATGTCAGTCTCCCAATTGAACTTTTCCAAAAAACATACCTGTTGTTTACCAGGATTGAGACTTTAAAAAGAGGCAATTTTGCAAATTGGCACCACAGTTTTCAGCATAATTCAAAAAAGAGCTTAAAATGCACCACAACTTTGTTATAGTCGGTCCCTATAAAAAACTTTGTTATGGTTAATAAAAAAGTCTCCAAGAATAGTTTTGACATTCAATCTCAAATATGACTCAGAAATTTATCAAGCACTTTTTTCTCTTCTTCTTCAAACTTGAAACTATCTTGTTATTGGTCGAACCAATTTTCTCGTGGTATCTCGATGATCTAAATATCAGTACAATTTAAGAATAAATTAAAAACAATAAAATAAAAAACTGACTGAAGAAAGGTATCAAATCAAAACCCATCGATTTCATAAGCCTTGAAAATCCAGGTGGGCAGAGAGGATATTCTAATTTGTTGGGAGGTAAAATGATAATATATCTCACACTAACCTAAGACAAATTTTTTTGCTTAATCTGCATAACCAAAACTTTGGTGCTTTTTAAAAATATTAAATGCAAATTTTAAATTATGTAAAAATGTTTGGTTCTAGATTGGAATTTTTTCCCTTATAAATATATTTTAAGGGTTAGTTTTTTTGAATTTATAACCCGACACCCAACCTGCCATACCTACGGCCGTCATGCCGGCAGCCTAAGACTCCGAGGCTAGAATCCCTGTCCCCATTGCTTATGTTATGCATTGGCTTGCTTAGAGGGACTACACCCATGAGAATAGAACCTTGACTGCCTCTCTAGTAGCCAAGGCCCCACCCCACTACGCCAACACCCCTTGGGGCTTTTAAGGGCTAGTTTCTTTTGAAGTTCCTTTACTCACAATGCCAACAAATAAAGAAGGGCCCACTAAGACTAAAGCCCCAACTAATCTCCCGACGAATCCGGCGCAAGATGAGCCACAAACACACTAAGTCAAGGTCTAGGCAACCCTTGTTCTATTAGAGGCTTCTATTGGTTGACCCAAATAATAATATACTAAATTGCAAATACGTGTCCAAATTCTTAGGTATTCTCAAATAGAAGTCAAACTCATGGTATATTACAAATCACCGCCTAAATTAATAAAGATGGTTTCAAACTACTACTTCTAATCAAAGTATTGGATGGATTTACTATTTGATCCTTATATGTTAATATGTTAAGCAAAACACCTTTAGGCCAATCTGTGAAACTGTAGAGCTTATAGCATCGCTTTGAGATGGATCCTTTTTGTAACTTATTTCTATGCCTTTTTTTTTTATGTCAGATATACTCTTCTTTCTTTCTTTCTCATTAGAAAAACTGGATGAGAGAACATTATAGAAGATATCATGAGTTGAAAAATAGCATATGTGGGTTTAATTTGGTTTTGATTTTATAAAATGCGAGACTCTTGCTTTGAGCCTTCAAGGCTCAATGTGATTCGAACTCGAGGTTCGATAAAAGTGGATATCCATAGTTGAGTTCTTTTGAAAAGTAATTGTTCTAGATCTAAATTTTCATGTTCTAAATGCTTCTCTCAAAGACAGAGCTTAAATTTGTTTTAAAGTTTTCAAAGACTTATTTGAAAAAAAAAATTAATTGATTTTTTTTTTTAAACTGTGGCATGGGCAAGAGGATAAGAGGAAAGTTGGGAGACAGGCTGAAGTGATCTAAAGTACAAAAGGTGAAAATCTAGAGAGAGAAAGGTTAATGGTTGAACTGTGATATTATTTTTAGGGACCATTGACTCATAATATACAATAAGTTATCCCTGTATTTGTAAATACCAACAAAGTTAAGCCTTCATCACAAAATTCATTCTAATATTTATTGAATGAAACTGCTCCCAAGGCATAGGCCAAAACAACAAACCTAAAAATAGGAGAGAGAGAGATGGGTGATGAATCAAATAGTGAGGAGTTTAGTTTCCCAAGAATTGATCACGACGAAGAAGATGACGACAGTGAAAGTATTAGCGACACAATTTGGTATCTTAACACGAGGGTATCTCAATGCTGCTCTTTTCCCACCTATTTTCACGGGGGAGCAGCCAACCGCTCCACCCAAGAAGAAGAAGAAGAAGAAGAAGAGAGATCGAGCAGCACCTTGACACCATCAAGATCACCGACCACCCCAAGAACCTTTGGTTCAATGAACAACCTGTGGTACGATCGGCGCGGCAGTGGGTTAACGATTCCGATGGGGAGCTTCGCCGGCCGTAGATCCTTCAGTGGGGACGATGCTGACGAGGAAGAGAGGATGGACATGCTGTGGGAGGAGTACAACGAGGAGTTGTGGGTGAAGGAGATGAAGCAGTGCATGGAGAAGCAATGGATGGGCGAGTCTCCTGCCTCCACACCTGATCAGATGGCTCAGCTTTGCTGCGTTCAAGTGATCCGAATGGCAAAGAGTGGCACCGCAGTGATGCCGCTCAAAAGGCCGGGTTTGAATGTGATATTCAAGGTGTTGAAGAAGCTCTTCTTGCTTCATGCTCCTCCTCGTTCTTCTCTATGCAAATGATTTTTTTTTTTTTGGATAACGAAAGAAACCACCCGTGCAAGACAATTGGGGAAGGATTCTTGAGGTAAATGTTTGATGATGCTATCTTATGGGTTGAAGGAGAAGAGCTGAGAGTGAGTACTAATAGTTAATGTAAGATATTCATGTAGTTTATTGGTGTAATTAATTGTAACCAATAATATTGTGTATTTGTTGGAGAAAATCTTGACAATGTTACTTTTCTTTTTTTGGTCTTTTTTTAATTTGAATTTCATTACTTGTGGAGGTATTAAATTAAAGCACATGAACAACAGCATTGATGAATTCATGTTAGACCAGATTTTAGGTTGAAAATGTGGTTTGGAAGCCTCACAAAGCACCATATGCCAAGCGGCTTGAATCCATAGTCACAAATCTCATTCTTGAGATAATCTAGCAATATTTTGAGACAAACAGGTTTTCTTGAGAAACTCTTAAAAGAATATCAGCATATATAAATATAAAAAATAAATGTAAATAATATAATAACTAGGCAAAAGTGTTCGATTGCTTCAATTTTGGGTTAAAAAAAGATAATTTCAAAATAAATGGTACCTTGCAAATATCACATTTTTAGTATATATTATCCTTTGAAAATACCATATCGATAAAAATGCAATATTTGAATTGTTCGACATGTTTGAAATAAGTAGAACCTGAGGATTAAGGTTGTATGAATGTGGGGCAGTAACAGGATGGGTATTTGACTCGTCATGTGTGCTTGAACCTAATGAAATAATATCTCGTTGGGTTCAGGTTTGTATTAAAGCTGAACCATATAATTTGAAAGTCAAGTATATGGGCCAGTAGAATATGAGAATGAGTGTGAACTAGGTATTTTTTGATTTTTTTGTGTGCAAATCTGACCCTGTAGAAGTATTCAGCATGGTTCATTTGCTACGATTTGACTGTTGGATCATTCTTTTTTTTTTTTTTAGACAAAGGAAAGCTGGGGTTGGTTAGACAGACCCCTACCTGTTTATTCAAGGAAGATTATATACATATTTACATTGAGGGAACCCATTCAGGGTTCATATCACGCCATATTTTGCCCTGTTCCGTGATTGCTAGACTCGCCAAAGATCTCGCAGGCACATTGAGATCCTTTGGAACAAACCTGATAATGCTTCTTTCAAACGATTGAAGTATTTGAAGCAGGTGACTAATCTGGTTATTAATTCTGCCCCTGCCTTCTAAGCATCTGTTAGTGGTGGTAACTTGATCCCTCCTTGACGTTTCCAGAATAATGTTCAGAATTCTCTTCCAACTACCGTATGCGTGGTGACTCCCTGAAGGCAAGGGTAAGCCGAGTTTTGCACTGCAAGGACAGCGACCGTAAGTATGACAGGCAAAACCAGCGGGATTAGGTCTCTGATCCTGGGGGTGGTTTCTTCATGTAAATATAAAAAAAAAGTACTGTATGCTCCTTCACCTATGATAGATCTCTCTATTATCCAAACCGCTGCTGTGTATCGAGCCTGAGGATCCCGAGTAACAGACCCTACTTGCCATCTTTGCCAGTATATGCTGAAAATGTTAAGTTTAATCCAATGGCCAGCGTAGCGCCATCTCCAAATTGCACAAAATGTGTTCCTTTACAGCATGAAAGAATATCTTCATAATCTGATTCTCACTAAAGCTCTTCCCTTCAAATATAATCAGATTTCTGATTCCCCAAATCATTCTTTTTTGATACCCATAGGCAGATTTAAGGGAAAACCCCCCATAAAAATCTCAGTTCATACTCTAGTTATCATATTTTCATTTTCTCATATTCTAGTAGGGATGGCAGTGGGCCGGGGGAAAGCGGGGCCCCGCCCCACCTCGCCCCGTTTGGACCGGGGATGAAGGGTATGAAACAGGGATGGAGGCGGGGACGAAGGTTAAAATCCATCCCCGTTCGGGGATGGAGGTACCCTTTTCCCCGCCCCGCCTCATCCCCGTTTGAACCGAGGATGGAGGACATGAAAGGGGGATGAAGGCGGGGGTGGAGGTTAAAATTCATCCCCGCCGGGGATGGAGGTTCTAATCTTGAGGCGGGGCGAGGGTGAAGACCTTGTCCCCCGCCCCGCCCCACTGCCACCCCTATATTCTAGTGGCCCTACAGTATATATATATATATATATATATATGAACTTAAAAAAAGTTGCACAAAATAGCCAGGTCAGGTTGGGTCGTACATTAGCTCAAACCTGGTTCAAATATTACTCTGGTCAAGTTTGACTTGACTGAACAAGTCTCAGGTCGGCAATTTTGTGCCCATACATGAATATATGGGTTTGGTCCGCTCACGCGATAGTCACAAATCAGACCAATTGACAGCCTAGGAGAATGGCAATCAAGCACCATGACTGGATTTCTTATCGCTTAGGTGGGCCTCAAAAGTTTGGCTGGATTTCTTACCATGGGATGCAAGTGCCAGGCCTCCCTTGCCCCTTTGGTCTCTCCGACAGAATTGGGGGGGGGGGGGGGCTCCGTCCCTGCTGGCAGGGGGCAAGCCTCCTGTCCCTTTGTTCTTTTCGGCAGGACGGGGGGGGGGGGGGGGGCTCCGCCCTTGAACTCTTGCCTGTCGGCAACCCCTACCCCTTTTATCTTTCCAACAGGACAGGGGGCCTTGCCCCTGTCCTCGAGCTGCTGGTAGGGGGCTTTGCCTCCTACCCCTTTGATCTTTCTGGTAGGACAGGGGGCTCCACCGCATGTCGTTTTGATCGTCGGCAGGGGCAAAGCCCCTGTAGTCACATGCTGAATGCTTCTCTTATGTGATTTTCTTGAAACGTGCAAAAATCGGGTTTGGACTTACTTGGCATTACTTTAGATGAGGTAAACTGATTATTTCATGTAAGAAGAAGATCCGGAGATCACATCGGGTTTGGACTTTGGAGAATTTTACGGTACGTTTTGCCACCTTTTCTAGAATTTTACTTTCACTTGATGATTCAGAGCTTTAGATCCAGTTCATATCATGTTGTTGATACTCATTGCTTAGTTACAAAACATAGTTTGATACCTAGCTTCATAGAAGATTGTCATTTTCATTTTGCTCGATCCTTTTTTGCAATGAGATTTGGCTCATAGAACATTGTCTTATTTTTTTTCGTTGCATAGGAATGAATAAGTTTATAATGAAAAGGCCAATCTTTGATAAATCTTCTGTAACTCGAGAAGGAGAACCAAGTTAGAAAATAAGCAAAACAGAAATTGATGAATCAGAGTTACCTGCAGACCCTGCACTTCGTCCTTCTATTTCTAGTTATCATCCTAATATCCAAGATAATGTTCGTAGAGCATATATGATTCGAGGTCCTTGTCAACCTTAAGATTGTACGTTTCAACTAAACCACAAAAAATAAAGGTTCATTCCAGCTTGGTATGATGAGTATAAGGACTGGTTGGAGTATAGTATAAGTAAACATAAAGCATATTGTTTGTAGTGTTATCTTTTCAGGCCAAAAAGCACAAAGAAGATTAGTGCAGAGGCATTCATATATGAAAGATTTGATAACTGGAAAGACACAAAGAGGTTTGATAAACATGTTGAAAGTTCTAGCAATTTTCACAATTTAGCACAAATGAAGTGTCAAAATTTAATGCAACAAAAACAACATATTGATGTTATACTTTATAAACAAAGTGTTCGACAGAAAGATGAATATAGACTTCGCCTTTGGGCAACTGTTAATGCAATCAGATACTTGTTAAGTCAAGGATTGACATTTCGAGGGCATGACGAAGTTGAAGAATCTCTTAATAGAGGAAATTTTATTGAGTTGTTGAAGATATTTGCAAAAATCAATGATGACATAAATAAAGTTGTATTGAAAAGTGCTCTAGAAAATAACAAATTGATATCTCCTGATATACAAAAGGATATTGTCAAGGTTGCTTTTGTACAAACCACAAATGTTATTATCATGAAACTTGGAGATACTTTTTTTTGTATTTTACTTGATGATTCTCGTGATGTATCAACTAAAGAACACATGGCTATTGTTTTACGGTTTGTTAGTAAAAAAGGTCGAGTGGTTGAGCGATTTCTTACTCTTGTGCATGTTCTTGAAACAAGTTTTATGTCACTCAAACAAGCAGTTGAAGAAGCATTTTGTAAGAATAAATTAAGCATATCAAGTTTGCGTGGATAGGGTTATGATGGAGCAAGTAATATGAGAGGGGAGTTTAATGAATTAAAAAGCCTTATATTACATGAAAATGCATCTGGATATTATATTCATTGTTTTGCACATCAACTTCAATTGGTATTAGTTGGTGTTGCTAAAAAAAGTTCATTGCTTGATATATTTTTCAATATATTAGGCAGGTTGTCAACTTTTTTCTCCACTTCATGCAAGAGATCTGAGCTTATTCGAGAAGCAAAATTTATGCAAATTGCTGAAGCACTTGCATTGGGTGAACTTGAAACATGATGAGGATTAAATCAAGAAATAAGTTTCGAACGACCTGGTGATACTCGGTGGGGTTCTCATTACGATGCTTTGGTTAATTTACTCAGTATGTATTCTTTTGTTATTCAAGTGTTAGATTTCATTGCAGAAGATACATATTCAGGAAAAAGTTCAGATGCAATTATTTTATATCATCAGTTGCAAGATTTTGAATTTGTTTTTTACTTACATTTGATGTGTAAAGTTTTGGGAATAACTGATGACCTTTTGCAAGCACTTCAGCGAAAAGATCAAGACATTGTGAATGCTACGAGTTTAGTCACTACATCAAAATAGTGCCTTCAAGATCTGAGAGACAATGAATGAGACTTTCTCATAAATAAAATGTTCATATTTTATAAGAGATTTGATATTCTGATTCCTGATCTAGGGGACTCATATACACCTCAAGGACGATCAAGTCGTAAGGTTGAAAACGTCACCACATTGCATCATTATCGTATTGATGTTTTTTATGCTATTATTGATTTGCAACTTCAAGAGTTGAATGATCATTTCACTGAAGCAAATACAAAGCTCCTCCTTTCAATGGCATGCTCGAGGCCAAAGAATTCTTTTTCTGCTTTTGATAAAGATAAGTTGATTCATCTTGCTGAGCTTTACCCTAAGGACTTTTCTAGAGTAAACATAATTAGATTTGAAAATCAATTGAATATATATTGCAGAAATGCAAAACAGTGATCAGTTTTCAAGTTTAAAATCTTTAGCAGAGCTAGTAGAGATGATGGTAGCAACTCAAAAGAACATTGTATTTTCTCATGTATATCTATTGATTAAGTTGGCATTACCTTTGCCAGTTGCAACAACAAGTGTTGAAAGAGCATTTTCATCTATGAACAATATCAAAAGTCGTCTACGTAATAGAATGAGAGATGAATGAATCAATGATGCTTTGGTTACTTACATAGAGAAGGAGACATTTGATACTATCAGTGATGATGCAATTATGAATTGTTTTCAAAATATGAAAAATAGAAGATGCTCGTTGTAAAATTTTCATGAATTTAGTTGTTTGTATTTCTTAAGTGAACAATGTTTATTTTAGTTTAAAAGTATAATTTAAAGTTTTATCTTATCATGTTCATAAATTTAGTTGTTTGTGTTTGTAACAATTGTTATTTTAATTCAAAGGCTTATTTAAGTTCTATCTCTCCATGAACGACTATTCCTCCAGCAATTTTTTTTTGGCTCCGTCACTGTTTTGAATAAATGGATCATCCTTCAAGACCATAGCATTGTCCCCGAGACGCGAAGTCTGCCCACCCAACGAAAAACTTCTGGCTCCGCCACTAGATGCAAACAGTTTGGATCCGGAACAACTATATGCATTGGGGAGTCTGATCCGTAACAACTATAATTTGCGAAATCTTCATCCTGGATCCAACCCATTTTCATCCCTAATACAGTTCGATCCAGACTGCTTGTAAATATTGCCCACTTAGGATTGCACGCATCGAGTAGGCCCCCACGAGAAGCTAGCTAGCTACACTTGACTCAGTGCCAATCGATCTGTGGGCTCTTTTTTTTTTAAAGACAAGCTGGGGTTAGGCAGACCCCTACCAGTTATACAACGATAGCATTGGGATTTGAACTTGCATTGTTCCAACACAAGGTGACGTGCACTAGCTGCTCCTACCAAAAAACCGGAGGAGCCCCCCTTGGCCGATCCATTGGCTCATGGTACAAGGTTTAGGCCTAGTTGTAAACTAGTTTGATTCTTGGGTATGACATCTTTAGGCCCACAAAATCTGAACCCCTATATTCGCTATGAAAACTCGCTTGATTTTGTATAACCATCCCATGATGGGACATAGGCCGCTAGGCAGGTGGTCTAGGTTCAAATCTCATGGGTGTCACTTCTTGCACAAGCCGAAGAGTGACAACTCCCTGGGGGCAAGGGGTAATTAAGCCCACGGAGTTTTGTGCTGCCAGGACAATGATCGTAAATACGGCAGGCATAGCCCGCACAACTAGGTCTCTGATCTTGGGGGTGGTTTCTCCATGTAAATATATAAAAAAAATGGCCCTTGCCTAAACCAACCAAACCCAAACCGTTTGAACTTATTTAAACTTCATTATATAAATGTATCAGACACGTTAAGTTGAAGTGTGATGTAGTGCAAATTTGATGCCATGTTATGGGAATCTTAGTTGTGACCAGGGACAAAGCTACATATGTTTCCAATTGAAATTGAGATGCATCAAGGATTGCTTTTTTATTTTTTTAAATTATTTAAGATGAGGTTATTCGGTTGTTGAAAATGGTCCCACAAGCCTGCTTAGTTAACTCCATCTTACAGTCATTCTATCTCCAAGATGCCTGAGTTCCATTTTGTCATCAAGTTTTGACGCCACAAACTAGCAGGATCACAACTTTAATCTGACGATTTGCTCCAATGAGAAAAAGCATGGTTGTTGCAACTGCTGCTTAGATGAGAAGAGCATTTGGATGACACTCAAAACCTGGCTTGAAGGTTTTGAGCATATTGTTTTTCCCCAAAGTGTGAATGAGATTTTCACACTTGATTGTGAGAATCCCTTTCACATTGGGCCATTTATGTTATGAGAATCCCATCCACATTTGGCCATGTGAATCTTTTTCACTTTCACATTTGAGGCAAAGCAAAGTTTAAATCCTAAACTGGGTTTATTCATCTTGGGGGTGTAACTGGTCCGGTTTGGGTCAGGTCTTATCACACCTGATTTCAACTCAGATCTAAAAGTTAGACCCAAACCCGACCCAATAAAATTTGGGTCCAGGTACTGATGGAAATCGTAGACCCATATAAGTTAACAGGTTCAGGTATAATTGGGTTGGGTCTTCAATAAACATTTTTTTAATTTGATCTAAGTGACTAAGAATTAGACCCAGACCCAGTTCATTTTCATTTGGGTCCCTATTTGGGTCTGAGAATGGCTGAAAGATGTAGACCCATATGGTTTAACAGGATCGGGTTTCAACTCAAGTCTCAATATAAAATAGATGGCAAATGGTTTTTGGGGAAACAAATGAAACGAAAATCTTGTGGGGAACCTCAATCAACAAGGGTTTCCTCTCCCAATACAATTTCTAAAATGCAGAGCTTTTAAAAACAGGTTATGGTTCCAACAGTGGGTTGGGTTTCAAGGGGTTTGGCTTGGGTCAGCGCTTATAAAATGAGTTTGGATACATAATTGGTTTGGGTTCAGTATGAAACAAGTTCATGTTCGAGTCAGTTCCATAATAAAACGGGTTGGGGTTGATTTGGTTATGCATTATGCAGAACCATTTGGATCAAGTATAAAACACGGGTTGGGTCCAAACAGGTTCAGGTCTTCATTTACAGTACTCAAAACCCGACCCATTTTCATTATCAGCCTATATTTTGGACCCGACCTGAACCCATGGGTCTACTAAAATCGGGTTGAGTCAGGTATAATCAGTTTGGGCATCCGGTTAGGTTACACCCCTAATTCATCTGTTTGGGCACCATCAAAACTTGCTTTTGCTAAATCATGGTTGTTGCAATACAGCATCAAGACCCAATTGGAATGTTTTAAAAATCTCACTGGACGCGTAATATGTGGTAAAAGGTAGGGACAGGCGCCAACGGGGCTTCCGCGTGGTTGGTAGGAGCTGTCAGTGCACGTCTCCTTCTGGTGGGACGTTGCAGGTTCAAAACCCAGTGGTACGTTGAATAACTTGTGGGGGTTTCCCAACCCCAGCTTGACTTTCAAAAAAAAGAAAAAGGGACAGGCCTTTGACAGCCACAACCGGTCTTCTTCTCTTGCCAATCTGCTAAAAAAAGGCCTACGAGAACAAAGTCACTACTACTCAACTGAGAAACCCCAGAGAGAGAGAGAGAGAGAGTAAAATCAGAGAGCCGTTATGTGTTTCCTTGTGAACAGTTTGAACCAGGGCGGGCCAGAGTAGAGGGTGCCCTCATATCATCCCCCAATTCATCCTTCCATTACACAACTCAGAGAATTCAGGCCTCAGACTTGGTTTCTTCCTTCATAACCACAAAAAGTCGAGTTTGTTAGAACACGTTATAAGTGCATCCACTTCCACTAGTATTGAAAATGGATTCTGAAGTAGGAAGAAAAAGAGAAACAAGCTTCGTCAATGAATGCTCCGAACAAAGGGAATGCAAACAATTCAAGTACTCACTGTGGTGTGATCCCAATTTGCTGCTATATGTATCTTTCAGAGATTCTTACAATACAAGATTAAGATGTAGCACTACGGCAGTAAGCAGTGGTAATGAATACAGAAAAAATCACTTGAATTTTGAATAAATAGACAAGTTTGCCAATTCTTTCTCCAACATCACTGGTAAAACAAGGCAAAAAGAATGGACAAAATATATCCAAACAAAGAAATCTCCTTGAATTTCACCTGCTTTATCTGCCGTTCTAGATATTACAGGGAACCATACTCTTGAGTCATGCGAGCATAACAAAGGCCTCGAGTTGAAATGGAAAAAATCAACCATGTCATCTGAATATCCACATAGCCCTGTATTTCCTTGTATCTAAAAAATAGCGATGCCTGAAAAATGTCAACATCCCATGTTGCACACAACATGCATTTCTCTCTGAGCCATAAGGATGTGGAATCTATGCATCAAGGAGATCGAAAAGAATCTTGACATCGAAGTGGAACGTCTTCGGGAGAAAACCCATCCTCCTCACTATATTTTGGGAGGCGCATTGACAAAGAAGGTGCTAAACCTGAAAAGAGAGATCAAGTGTTGGACCTTTCACACATACACTTTCAATACAAGTAAACAGACTCACGTACATACCATCAGCCATGTCTTTGGTTTTGTGGAGTAAAAAGGTGCCTGAGAGGATAGTAACAAACCCGCACATCTCCGTCACTATTTGTGATGGATCTTGCCGATCCCAATCCTGGTCAGTAAGATAAATGACATTAAAATAAGAAAAGTGCAATCCATCCTTGACATTAGGAAAAAAGTTCGCTGGTGCAACGAGGAAAGTAGCTAATCCCAGTATTGCAGTTTCTTGCATATTCTAAGAAATGAACAAGTGCAAGCTAGGAGTGCCATTTTACGAGTATTGAAGACCCAATATATGCTACAACTTGGATGTGCTCAGAGTCGCCAGACCGATCATCTTGTTCTGCTTAGTCATTGGGAATTTCTAATGTTGTAAGATTACACCTACAGAATAGGGTTTATGTTGATTGCATTCTCTTCTATAAGAGTGCTACTGGCAGAGCTTTAATTTTATTTGAAGGATTATCATGTTTAACCTTTTATTTGATTAAGTTCCATTGTGTATATTGAAATATGTACTACTGGTTTTTGCATTTTCTTAGAGACTCTTTGTTCTCTTGGAAGAGGAAAAAGCAACACATCCAAATCCACTAGAAAGGCTGAGCATCGAGCCATGTCCCAAATACTATTGTGACAATTGCTTGATGACTTGGTGCTATGTAACATGGACCCCTCTTGGCCCCCTTCTGTACCTGTGTTGACAATATTCAATGCAAGTGCGGCTATAGCAGGACTCGGGACTCACCACAAAGGGTGCAGTTAACATGCACCTGAGGTCAAAAAGTCTAGAAACGGACTCAGTCATGGCTCACCAAGTCTATTTTTTGTCATTTTTTTTTGAAAAGTAAAGAATAAAATAAATCAAAAGCGGGTAAAGTGGGTTTAGGGCACATTTTGACCCACCCCTGCTGCACTCTTTATTCATTCAGCAGCAGTGACGAGGTACCTCTCCAGTGGCTCTCCATTGCAGTCCTCCGACGAGGAACCCTCTCTCTCTCTCAATACAGACCTAGGCCTAAAGCCATGGGTAGGCCAGGCCTGGGTTCGAGCCCTTGCACCCAGGCTTGGTGCACTAGGTCTTTGGTTTGAGCCCTCGAACCCAAACCAGGCACGACCAGGCCTGGGTTCATTAGGGTCGAATCTAGACCTGGCTACAACTGGGCATGGGGTTGCTTTTATTTTTTATTTCATGATTTTTATTTTAATGCAAGATTTTATTTTTTTGGTTTTAAGAATGACAATGGTAGATAAAGAGAGGAATTGTATCATGTTCGGGTTTGTGTGCAAGTTCTGCTGCTAGTGCTGGTGTTAGTCCTTTAGTTGCATGTGATGATGGGCCACTATGGATGCATGTGAAAAAGATTGGAAAAGCTGGAGGAGGTGGTGAAAATGTGAATTTTCAGGAAAACCTTTGTCATAAAACATTTGTTGGGTCTTACACGTGAGTTAAAGCTCATTTTTTAAAGATAGCGGGACATGAAATTTCGGAATGTAAAGAAGTTGATGAAGAAGCATCACACAAACAATTCAAAAAATACAAGATGAATATGAGAAGAGGAAAAACACAACACATTATTGAGAAATTAATACACCCCTTTCAAGTCACAAAGAAAATGATGTTCAGAGAAAAAGAAACGTGGTGTAGGAGGTAAAGGAACAATACAAAGATTGTTCAATACATATGCAAGAGATGGATAGAAAAATAGGGAGGTACTTTATTTTAGCTCACTTCCATTTAATGCAACTAGAGCCTAGAAATCCATGTTGGAAGGACTTATTACTTCATTGACAAATTATAATTTGGGTAGCTATGTACCTCCAAGTTTAGAAAAACTACAATCAACAATTCTTGTAGAGGAGAGGGTAAATGTTGAAAAGCTGCTATAGTTTCAAAAAATTTCATGAGAACAAAATGAAGTCTTCATTATCACTGATGGGTAACTAATACTCAAAGACGTTCGGTAGTTAATTCCATTGCTTCTTCGCTTAGTGGGTCAATGTTCTTGAAAACGGTTGATGCATTTGGACAATATAAAACTGTGGAATATTTAAATAAATTATTTAAAAAAAGTGATAAAGGAAGTAGGAGGAGAGAAAGTCATTCAGAATATCATAAACAATGCTCAAGTTTGTAAGAGTGTAACATTGAGTTTACAGAGTTAATACCCTCATGTTTGACTCCCAATGTAACACATAACTTGAATTTGACCCTTAAGAGCACATGTAACCCAAAAGAGAAAGAAGATTCACCTGCATATGCTCTATGTTCATAGATTGAGAAATAAAAAAAAGATGTCAAAAACATTAGAAAATTTGTTGTCAACCACCATCACACTAATACCATGTGTAATAGGCATTCTGATAGGAAATTGTTGAAGGTTGTTGATGTAATGAAATAAAAAAGTGCACAAATAGATGCCTCTAAGAAAGACAAAGATACACAAGTCAACACAAATATAATAAGACACTTAGGTAAGACACAAACTCACAAAGGATGTACAAACACAAGTCACCAAAGGGCTAAAAAACATAAAAAATAAATAATTTTATTTATCATTTAATGCTCAATAGAAGCATAGCATACACTATGGGAGAGATCCCATACATATAGAGAAAGAAGGGAACAAGGGGCTAGTCCAACTAGCCGATAGACTAGCCCAACACCTAGAAATGCAACATAATAAAAAAAACAAAAAGAAAAAGAAATTACAAAACTGCCCCTAATGGGAAGAGCCTATTACATAAGAGAAAGGACAAAAATACCCCTAAAAGGCGTAACCTATTACATATATGTCACAATAAAGATAAAATGCATATATAAATACCAATACATAATGTATATATATTATATATTTATTATACAAATTAGCATTCTCCCTCAAACTTACGGTGTAATAACTGAAAGTTTGTCAAGTAAGAAGTGAAACTGAGGTGACGAAAGTGCCTTGGTGAAGAAATCAACCAACTGGTATTCAGAGGTGACATAAGACAAAGTGAGTCTTATTCAAAAATTCTTCACACACATAATAACAATCCATTTCGATATATTTAGTTCTTTCGTGAAATGTATGGTTGCCAGCTATGTATATTGCACACTTGTTGTCACAACATAGTCTTGAGGGTGTCTGCAAGTAAACCCCCATGTCTTCAAGTAATTTCCTCAACCACGATCTTTGATGTTTTAGTAGTGTCATAGCACGATATTCAGCTAAAGTAGACGACAATGATACTTTTTGTTGCTTTTTGCACTTCTAAGACACTAGAAAACTACCTAAAAAGACATAGAAACCAGTAGTTAAGTGTTATTAGGATCTCCCTAATTTGAATTGAAGTAAGCAATTAATTCAAGTGAGGAGGAGGAAGACAATAGAAGGCTCCTAGAAACAAAATGTTGTAAATATCTAATAATTTTCATCACAACATTCATGTGAATTGTGGTATGTGAGTGTTAAAATTGACTTGCAGTATGGATTGCATGGGTTATATCAGGTTGAGTGATAGTCAAATATGTCAATGCTCCAATCATCTGGTGGAATGGAGTGAGATCCTCTAGAGATGATTCATCATCTTTCTTTATGTTGGCATTGATTATTTCTAGAATATCCACCTTCTTCTCGTCAGTAATCCCTAACTTGTTAATAATTTCAGTAGCAAACTTGGTTAGAGTTAGCAAATATCCTTGTGGAGAATAAGCCACCTCAATTCCTAGGAAAAATCTAAGAAATCCAAGGCCAGTCATTTCAAAATGTTCCTTAAGAATACTTTTGATACGACTAACTCATTGTTTGTCTCCACTAGTAATGATCCTGCCATCAACATAAAGAAGCAAAATAATGATACCTACATCAAATTTCTTAATAAACATAGCAGTGTCAATATAACAAGATTTAAATCTAAGTTTAATCATCACAAAGTTGAATCTATTATACCAGGACTTAGGAGCCTATTTTAACCTATGTAAGGTTTTTTCTTAAATGAAGGACCTTTCTGGATGTAATCTCATCTTATATTCAGAAGGTGAATCCATATAAACTTCTTCTTTTAGTTTCCTATTAAAAGATATTTTTTACATCCATTTGATAAATAACCCATCCCTTGACAACAACTATAGCTATAAGAGTTCTAACAACTGGCTACCAGTGCAAAGTTTCATCATAATCTATACTGTACTTTTGAGAATAACCTTTAGCCATTAAACTCGCCTTATAGTCTTGACTTTGTAAACTCATCTACCGACTATGGTTTTCTTTCTTCTGGGTAAATCTTTTATCAACCAAGTTTAGATTTCTCAAGTGTCTCTAATTCATCATTCATAGCTCCTATCCATTCAGGGTAATTTTTGGCTTGGTTATATAGGTGGTTGGTTCAACATATGACATAATCTTGGCTAGACAATCTCTATATTAGGGAGAGAATGATTCATATGACATAAATCTATTATGAAGTCTAGAGATTCTGTTAGATCTTCTCAAATCACATTGTTGTTGTCCTTCTAGGTTAAAACATTTTAATCAAAGAAACTTTCTTTTTATATAAATAAAATATTTCTTTAGACAAAGTTTGTCATTTTTGAAATCATAACACCTAAATCCTTTCTGATTTTTACCATACCCAAGAAATACACATGGTATGAATCTAGGTGAAAGTTTGTAATTTTGGTGATAAGAACAAAATGGGGAAAGATGTTTTGAAGTTTGGTAGAAGAAATTCTATTTATGAGTGAAAAACATATACGTTGGTTTTGAATTGATTCTTAATGAGATTATGAAAGGTTTTGAAGATTCTAAGAACTTCATATTTGTGACTAAGAAAATAAATCCAAGTATATCTAGAAAAGTCATCCACAAATATTACATAATAAAGATAACCATTTCAGTGGCAATAAAGCGGGACCCCAAACATCCGAGTACAATTCAAGAGGTTTAGATAAAGAAAAACTCTTTTTAGCAAATGGAAGGACTTTCATTTTGCCAAGAATGCAATTGGTACAATGAAAATCTTCATTACAAATTTTTTCCAAATGTGATACATGAGATAATTTAGATATATTAGGATGATCTAGCCTTTGATGCCACAAAACATATCTAAGTTTTGTACGTTGCAACAAGAGGTGTCTTTTGGAATAATCTACTAATCCATATAGTAGAGATCTCCCTCACTATGGCCTTCTCCAATCTAGTTCATGTAAACATCCCAAAATTTTCAGGTCTATTCCAGACATCCTTATTTCACAGATGCCAATCCTTTGCAGGGCGATGTAGAATCTCACCCCTAGGTTTACCCCAGTCTAGAGGTTAGTCTACCCCCATTTTATCAATAAAATTGCCATTTTACTCCTAAGTTACCCTTAGCCCTTCGTCAGTCAGACCTAGCCAAGCTCGTTCTAAGTTCAGAAGAGTTAGAATGTCAATCATTCCTAGCTCATCATTATATATATAGGGAAAACATTGGCTACATTTGGCTATACCATACTCTTTAGTAGAAACCACCCTTCTTTAACATTTTCCTGAATGTTTTGTTGATAGGATTGTCCAATTAGATCAAGTAAACAAGCTTTTTTAAGAGCTTCTAAAATCAATGACCCGCAATGCACTAAAATTTCATGAACAAAAAAAATTATGTTTTATGTCAAAACCACTCAATCCAAAGTGTTATTCCTAATAAATGGACCATGTTGAACACATTTACGGGAACAGATTGATCAGATAAGCTCACACCTATGACTTTTTGCTCAGAGTTGCAGTATGACACACACAACAGTTACTCTGTGGATAGGCTTATCATCTTTCATTAACCATGGTACTTGCATATGATCATTACATTTGAATTTACAATATATTTCAAAGTCCTTAAACACACCAATCAGTGTTTAGTTAAGAAACTTCCACTCCACAGTTACTGTGTGGATGGGCTTATCATCGTTCATTAACCATGGTACTTGCTTAGGATCATTACACTTGAATCTACAATATATTTCAAAGTCCTAAAAAGACCACTCAGTGTTTAGTTGAGAAGCTTCCACTCTTTGTTATCACATGGAGTGGAAAGATGTTTTTGGTAATATAGAACTTTATAGATCATATGGCATAATTAAAATCTTTCTTGAAATTGGCAAAATGACAGCCCAACAAACATGTATCACACAGTCTTTGTCAAGTTCCTATTCAGCATAATAGGATAAAAGCATTAAGCGATGAAATGCAATAAAACTAATTAAATGATGACAGTATTAAAGGATGCCAAGTTCCTCTCAAATTTTTTTTTTTAAAGGATGCCAAAACAGAGGTCAAGCTTTTGAAGCTCACAATGTGACAAATTACAAAAAGTTAAGCATAGTAATGATAGATCAAAATCACAACTTCCCATTGCAGATGGAATCCATCTATAAAAAATTTAATTGTAGCTCACATCAAGAAAATATTGATGTTAGCACTCCACCTCAACTAAAGAGTTAGAACACTGATCACAAATAATCTTGTCAACTTACGGCAACAACCTGGAGAATTAGGCTAGAATATTGTTTTTTGGTGCAATAAAAAGTCCTAAATTAGGGAAGGAAGCAGAGAAATAGATACTAGAATATCAATCTTACATGCCCCAATAACTACCTTAAACATTATGACGCTAGCCAAAATCGTCAAAGACGTAAACATGACATAATAAATTGGTGATACAACTGCAGTGTTGAATGTATCCAGTGCCTGCAAGTAAACCATCAGTTCAATAGAAGTTACCTCAGTTCAATAAAAGTATGACAGAGAACTATATAGTACAGTCTTATACTATCAAATACTTTCATGTTTAAGCAATAAGCATATAGAGTTAAGAAAAAAAATACATCCTTGAAGAAGCTCTGCACTCCTAATCTTATATCTAATGGGAGAGAATTGTAAAAAACATTCAACTCTTTGAATATATATCACTACATATTCATTTTCCCTTTTTGACTGTCTTGTTATGGAACTCATTCATGGGCAAAGACATAAGCAAACAAAATGACATAAATTCTACAGGTTCATGCAAGTAAACCCAATGAATACAAAGAAAAGGCAAACTACTGCAGTACATGCTAGAATAAGTGAAAAACATAGAAACATGACTTTTTACTTTGAGATACATACCATCCCAAATTAGATAAAATTTCCCTTGACCTAATGGAAAAAATTCACTATTTTGTTAGTACCACATAGAAAGGCTGACTTTTACCTATATAATGTTCACGAATTTCAACATGCTCAGCTTCCTTCATGTAAAACTTGATTTCTCAGAAAATGTCATATTGTTGCTAATAGCAAATCACACCAAGAGAATTAGCTTCAGCAAGTGGCCCTTTATGCATAGTTGGCAAACCCGGCGAGTCAACTTGGGAATCACCCGAGTCTACCCGGATCGGACCCAACTGGGTCACCAATTCAGGACCACCGATCCACAAGCTTCTTATGTGTTTTTGGTCATGCATTTTATGGTTTTAATGTATAATGCCCATAAAAGAATACTTGTTATAAATAATCATATGTTTTTAAATCATAAATATTAACAATTAAGTATAGTTGAATACTTATATAACTTAGTCATTGATGTCATGTGCTAAATTTAGTCATTATATAGTATGAATTTTGATTTTTTCCATATCTTAACACTAGAAAATGCATAGTCCTAACTTGTCCAAGTTACCGAGTCAACCCGTTGACTCGTGAGTCAAAGGTTGGGCGATCCGAATCCGAGTCACAAGTTTGCCAACTATGCCTTTATGTCAATCTTCCCTCCCCTTAGAAGTGGAAGCCATACTACAACTTTATGTACTAGATTTCATAGGAAAGAAGAGAAAGGATCTCTCTCTCTCTTTTATGCAGAGATAGGGTATCATCTATGCCCTTCAATACTAGTGAGATTCTCATGCTTCATCTTTCAAATGTAGGTAGCCTACCTTAACTACCATCTGAACTTTTGTCCAGTAAGAGTAGTATCCCTTGGAATGCTTTTCTATGAAAAACAAAGCACATCAAATTAATTGCTGTTATGTTTAGAAGTTCTTACACAGTGTTGTTTTCCTTGCCCATGCATCTAATAGTGCTCATCTTGACACTTCTTTGTGAAGCTGAGTACATATAGCCATAAATTTCAAAATAATGCATTGTACAGTTAGTCATGTGTCATATCATTCTTTATTATCTTAGTTTTTTATCAGTTTATGTCCTTTGAACTTTCATCCTAGGGTACCCCCCCCTCCCTTATTATTGTAAACTCGTGTAAAAATGGCCTCTGCGTCCCCTTCTGAGGTCAGTGAATTCAATTTCAAGTTTTGACCTATGTCACATAGGTGTGGGTGCGGGGAGGATATATATATATATATATATATATATATATATATATATATATATATATATATATAATTTTTAACAGTTTTAAGTTAACACTACGTGTATTTGTGTGCATTTATGTATTTATATATATAATATAGATAAAAATGGACTTGATTAGGGTTAACTGAATCTACTTTTGAATAGAAATGGACCTCAGTGTGGTTGACTTCACCTAACACAAAGGAAGCTGTGTCCAAGTGTCGCACCCGCATGCGGTGCCCTTTTAGAAGAGTCCGCGTGACATAGGTTTTGACCTTTTTAGAATTCACTTTGATTATTGCAGCTCACAAACTTCAGACTACCTTAGCAAGTTACTTCGCCTCCATGCATTGAAAAATCACCAAGAATAGGCTTTCTACTACATGGAACAATTGGAAATGCCTCCTCATCTACATCTCTATAGATGTCGAGTAATATAAACTGTCACATGTTCTCCCAGGTGGATGAACTGGTTTGCATTTTTTTTCTTGAAGTGCTCCATAGAGGCTCCCACCTTTAATTAGGTTTGCAGATAGCACTATGATACTTGCAGAGCTATGTCACAGGGATTCGGCTAGCAGGGTGCCGCACCCGCGTCGACGCGACTCGACGCGGGTGCGGTCAACCCGATCCTGGGTAAGTTGACAGCACCCAGGGTCATTTCGGTCCATTTTTTTGGATTTAAAAAAAAAATTCCCTACGAAATGGGCTGCGGAATTTTAAAAAAAATAATCTGCTGACAGCTGCTTGCTGCTGCTGCTCTTGTTTTATAAAGAGGCACTTGTGTCCACAACATCTGACGAGCTTTGTTGGCATCCCATGCTATTCCTGCCTCCAAACAATTAATTTGCAGCGTTGGAAAACATACTGTTAACTTGGAAATGATGATCCATCTTCCTCAAAAATTAAAACCAAAATTCAAGAGCCTTTTGAAGTCTTTATCCTTCAAGGCTTCAACGATCCAGATCCTTCTTCGTCAAGGATTTTCTCTCTCCATAATAAATGATAATGGTGGTGGTAGCCTTGGTGGCTATTAGTATTCACTTTTCTCCTGACGAGATGGGTGCTCTAGCCGTAGCCTTGTGTAGACCTGTCTTTTCCACATGTCAAATCCAATAAATTTCTTTCAGCTGTCATCTGTGTGCAACTGTATATAAAATAAAATTTGAAGAACCCTAGGCAGTGGCGTGGCAGTGGCGGTGGAGCCGTAGGCCTCGTGAAGACTCTCTTCAACAAACCACATCAAACCTTTGCTAATATTTTTTTTCGTTGGAGTTTCAGACATGATTGAATCATGACAGTCATCAGAACGCAGCAGGCTGGGTCGATCAGATTGCCAATCCTTTTGGTTCATTAATTTTGTCCCGTTGCGCCAAAGTACACAACAAGCAGAACGTGGGTAACAAGTCTTCAAACAAATACCAGCAAAAAAAAAACTGGACCCCTGACCCGCGCCGGGGGAACCTACGGTATATATATATATATATATATATATATATATATATATATATATATTTACATTTTTGCCGCTGCCGCACCCCCGCACCCGGGTTTTTTGGAAGTGCCGAATCCCCGCACCCGCACCCGCACCCATGTGACATAGTTGCAGAGCCTCACAGTGATGCATGGAGAAAAAAACCAGCCTTCACGGGTTTGGCAGGATTTCAGCAGCAAAAATTAGTCCAAAAGCTGCTTGGTTGTGAATAGAGGTGAGAAGGACTTAGATACTTCTTTAGCATCAATTTCTACTCATCAATTTATGTAAGGGCATTATAAAATGTTTAAGGCTCCCTCTCCATAAGAACATTATAAAATGTTTAGGCCTCCATCTCCATCTAGGTATATCTAGTATCCCAGCCAAGATCTGCTCGTGCAGATGGCTAAAAACCTCAAAGTTCATAGGACACAAGTAAGATATTTTGAAGTCTCCATTATACTCACTAGGCCTAAAATTTAGATCTTTGAGTGCGTATGTCAGGGGCAAATATTGACACAC
Source organism: Nuphar pumila (assembly GCF_984573655.1). NCBI lineage: Eukaryota > Viridiplantae > Streptophyta > Magnoliopsida > Nymphaeales > Nymphaeaceae > Nuphar > Nuphar pumila. The sequence continues at coordinate 138,612,562 of NC_143250.1, read as the reverse complement.
TCATGAATGCTACTTTGATCAGCTTCCCATTATAGTTCTTGACAATTGACATCATATGTGATGCCTAAGCCAATCCCTGGCATTCAATTTCAAGACAACCAAAATTTCTTTGGCCTTCAGAGGTGGATGTTTGAACTCAAATTTCTAGGGGATCTGGCTAGGCATCTTGATTACAATGATGAGGCACTTAAATCAAAATGATTGTGGCATCTTGAAGCACACAACACTATCTGGGCTGAACTGTGCATGATAATTGGAGTTATGGAATGGTTGACAATATTGTTCAAAACATTCTTATAAGTTCTCATCTCATCTGTAGTAATAGATTGGCAATAAACATACACCTAGGAAACCAATTTGCCTCTCTTTATAACATGGTTTAGTACCAACAACCAATTTGCCTCTATTGATTACAAGGTAGGAGACTAGCATTCATGTTATATTTTTTTCAGCACTGTACCCAAAGCTGTGCATAAGGGGCTGGAAAGCCAATTTTTATTGCAAGCAATCTTCCCATAGCAAACACAGCATCTCATGCTGTAACCTTTATCAGTTCATCAGTTACTCAACTAAGACTATCTAGATAAAGTCTCAGCGACTCTGACTACTTCATAATCAAATTATAGTAGGTTGGTTAGCCATTGCCAAGCCCCACATTTTTCTCTTTTTTTCCCTTAAACAAGTAATAAAAACTTTTCGAATCCAAATTAAAAGCCTGCAAAAAAAAAATCCTAGATCCATAACTGTAGCATGAAGGTCCTATTGAGAAACATAAGCATTAATAGGTTGGTCTTAATGGTAAACCTTTAACCCACCAAGAAAACAGTTGCTCATTAATTATCACAAATGAATCAACTCAGAACACGTAATACCTCAACCTTGTTTTACTATATGATTGGAAACTTAAAATCTTACAATACAAAAATGTAAAAGCACCAGTTACACACTGGCAAAGATATTAGATAACCAAATATGAAATATTATATCTTTTAGCATTACTTATCCCAAACGGCCTGCAGTATACTTCAAAGGACGCATTAAACTGCTATCATTATATACGAACCAAAAGTTTCCACATTAAAATACTATTCATGGTATCTATTAACCAAAAACTGCTCGTCACAGTTGAGGATGGCCATTCTACAAGTCACATATAAACAAGTAGGTACAATTCTAGGGAATGACAAGCTGCATTTCAAATGCTCAAAAGACTCCTCTTCACAATGCAAAGTGTTCTGCTATACAAATAGTTGATCAAGTTATTTGTTTAGTTGCTCCACACACACACACACATACGACACTCAAATGTCTACAAAAGCACATTTACATGCATGTCTACACATGTGAATAAGTGTAGTACAAGTATATCTGAATCGGTGGCAGATCAAATAATTGGGTTCAATGAAATCTGAACTAACCACCTACAAGACAATACACAGATGATGAAGGGAAATCTCATGCTATTCACTGCATCAAGATGTGTGTAAAGGATAAAGAGTAACTAGAAGACACCAAAACCTTCTAAAACTACTTGTGAATGATGCTTAGAAGTTATTTCTTGTGTGCAAAAGTTAGATGTCACTGCCACATGAACCAAAGGTATGTAGCCCTACAAAGATAAAAAAAATGCATAGTGGAAAGCTAACATTCTCCATTTTGTAAGTGTGATTAATGATACAGTAGAAATCACGTCATTAAAGCATCCTTCTACGTCATTGTGAGGCCAGGACATCACTTACTTTGTTCAAATAGTTCATCTGAGTCACAACACAAACAACTACAATTAAAGTGAATGCCCATGTCTGAGGATAAATAAGCTGATTTGTTCCTGAGAATGTTAGTTTTAGAGCAATTCCAAGGGCTTTTACACTCATTACCTGCCAAGCAGAGAATAACACTATCAAAAAAGCTCCCATTGCAGCAAAGTAAAATAGCAGAAGGAATGTTTAGTGACATCATTGCCTAAAAAACATACCGACAGGGAACCAACAAGTGAGCAGACCCCAATATACACCATAATATGTGTTTGCCCATACTCTGGGATGAAATGAAATATGAGTATAAAGACTGCCACTATTACCAGCATTGCATAAAATAAAAAGGCTGCAAAAGAAGAAAATAACTAAGGTAAGCATAATGGAAACCTTATGAGACACAAGATCAACTAGATTAAAGAGAGTGTGCATTCTGGTTCTCTACTGTGTGAGGACAAGAAAAAGTTATTAAGAATATAAGACAGACGAAAACTGTAAGATGGGATACATTACCTGGCTCAGTAGCAAGGTCCCATACCAGACTGACAGATTCAATTTCACGCTCTGGAGGAGCATGCAGGACAATGGTTATTGACCCCACAACACAAAGAACACAGCCAAGGATTCCAAAAATGTGAAGCCTTTCCCGTAAAATAATATCAGCAAGCACAGCACTGCAACATGGGATACCATTAACTGAACATAAACATAAGTAGAGCTTATCTAAAATATTCCATTATCTAAAAGAATACATGCATAACTTATGGTTGATGAATCAAATTCATACCTAATAATTATACTAAGTGCACCCAGTGGAGTCACAAGAATCGCCGGAGCAAATGCATATGCCGCAAAATTAGCTATTTCTCCAACAATCACTGATTCAAAATGCTAAGTATTAGTTAGAAAATCTTATATAGAGCATAAATTAAGATTATTACAAAGAAACAAGTTCCTGGAAACATGTTTGTTGTCAAATCGAAAGCATGGTCAAGTGTTATCTCAACAGCTAAGACCATAAATCCCACAAGGGATCCGCTCATCTGCTAGGGGCGACTTGTGAATGTTGTCACGAGTTCGAAACCCACAGGGAACATCCCTTGCCGCAAGGTGGAAGCTGGGTGTCCAACCCGGTGGGCAGGGGGGACCTCAAGGGTTTTATCAACCGGAGGCCGGACACTGTGCGGCCAGTGAAGCGGGGGTTTTCCCCTTGGCCTAGCCAGAAAAAAAAAACCAAGATCATAAAAAGATGCAGTGATTCTGGGTCCAGATCCAGATGAATCTAGGTTAGGAAGGTCCAAACTTGAGTCTGAACAACTCAACATATGGACGGTCGATCCAGCAACATTTATATCTTTTTAACAGAATTCATATACAAAGGGTTCGAGATCCAAGTTAAACCCAGATTAAATACTGGCCAACCTAGCAATTAAACCTGACTGACACAGCCTTGTTAGAGTATGAATTCTAGTTGGTAGGACCAATCACTAGAATCAAGTCATGCCTATAACTCCACCAGTTGCCAGCCTTACTGCTGGCACAGCAAGAAATAGTTCGCTACTGGAATAAAACTGATGATGGGCGTCTTGAGTATGTTTCCTGATAAGCACAAGAATATAAGTAGCAGCCTTCAACAGCATGCACTTTCATCAACTTTACAATGTCAACAAGAATATAGTTACATGCTGAAGGTCACACTCCCTGCTATACATACGTGTTGATATATCTAAAAAACTCGCAATGAATAGCTTGTGACAAAGCTTCTAAGTCGGGGATAAAAATTGTAGAACAACCTGCCAAAATATAAGTTGAGGTTTGAAATATATGTAGAGGGATTTTCTGTGAAACATTTTTGGCATATAGGATCAGAAACAAGTCTAATAGTTCCAAGCATATCAATATATCCAATTGAAGCCCTAGCCTTTGTATACAGACCATCCTTAGTGATGAGACGATTAATTGGTGTCCTTAATACGCAATTATTGAAGAGAACATGAAGCACATATGACCAAGTGCCTATGTTTTGATTCATAAACAAGAATTTTACTGAAAATGAGGATATTTCACAACTAGATTATTTCTTCATAACTTAGAATAAGACAACTCTTTGAAAATATGAAGACACAGCAAAACAAGAACATAATAACCAGCTTGAAGCATGTAAGATGACTTAACAAAATCAGATCCATAGTGGTCCAACTCACTTGTTATCATGCCTATCCACCAGAGTGGTTCATATAGGTAAGAATAGCCACCAACACCTGTAAAATATGGTATAAATTATTACAGCCAGACAGATGGATCTACTGGAATTAAAAAAAAAAAACTTCAACAAGATAAACACGGCATGTATGCATGATGAGAAATGAAAGAACAAAACATAAAACTAAAATTCTCTAAATTTTTCATAATCTACTATAACGAAACATAAAACAGAAATTCTTTAATCTTTTCATCATCTATGATTTTTGCCAAAATAAAAGTGACAAATTCCTATATGCAAAAAGAAAAAACTCCATTATTTTGAAAAATGATAAGGTGGATTTCAAAAATCATTATCAAAATCATGAGTTGGCACATGTGCACATCTTTCCAGCAGCTACCAGCTGCCATAAAACTATTACGGCAGCTAGAGTAAGGCATCAGAGAGCATATGCAGCTGGCACAAGCACATTAACCATGCAGATTCTCATAGTGCTTACATATGATTATTAATGCAATCATTCATTACCACAATTTGTGCCTGCTACCTCTCCAAATAAGTGGTCATCATCTGAAAGATGGACGCACACAAATACTCTATCTCACTGTTCCAATTACATTCACAACTTCTTGATTGCTTCTAAAGATCCTAAGACAACCAACGGTTGCAAGTATCAAACATCTACATCATCAATTGTTAACAAATGACAATGTCTGGCTCACTTGCCATATTTTGCATGATTATTAGCAAACTTTAATTCCAAGATTTTCCGAATCAAGTGCACAATCAAACTCTGCTAAGAATAGCACAAATGGAGATCCACATAGGAACAAAAGTGGAGTATCTGTATGACTGTCTCGGTACAAATTTCTCGCTAACACTCCCTCATATACGACAACCAGCAAGTGACAAATCAGATCTGGCATTTGTGACTAATCTGAAGTCTATTGAAAGAACAACAAATGGTAAATAGCCAAAATCAATCAATCTTGGAACAAACGATACATTTTCATTACCTCTCAATGCATCAAATCTCAATGAAAATATGGTGGATATTCACACTATAACCTATAATGGAAAAACTTTGAATTGGAGCAGAACTCAGAGTAGTCGAAAAAAGCATCCAAAAGTAGCAAGAAGAGAAGGAAGAACACAGCTATTACACTGAGAAAATGAAAAATTTCCACAGATACAAAACACCAGCAGATGGGGGCGAAAAGGAACATCTTAAGTGGATCCTCTCTAAGAAGAGAATGGAACAACTAACAATCTGAGATTTAACTTAAATTCTTTTCATGATTGATAAAAGCAATAGCCAGAGGTCCGGAACAATTCAATAAAATAGACTGACTGATCAGTCCGCGCAACGGATTCCAGTCCAAGTGACACCGACCAAATCAGCTATCCCAAGCAATACAACCCTTAACGTATTCGAAGAATTCGCACGAGATAGTAATACCAAGAAGGAGAAAAAAGTTAGAACAGGGGAGGGAATCGGATCAGAAACCGAACCTGCTCGGACGCCGGAGGCGCCGGCCTTCTTCAATCCCTTCTTCTTGATGATGAAGCTGGCGCCGATGAAGAAGCTGGAGGACAAGGCCAGGATCAAGCCCTTCACATTATCGGAAGACATACCCTTGTACGAGGGCATACTCCCCGATGCGTCCCCCATTCTCCCCTTGTTTTCCCACTCCCACCCTTAATTGCAACCAAACTAGCGCTTCTCGCACAAGACGACCATGAATCACGCTTGCTTCTCCTGTCACTCTCCCTGTTTTCCCACTCCCACCCTTAATTGCAACCAAACTAGCGCTTCTCGCTCAGGAAGACCATGAATCACGCTTTCTTCTCCTCCTCTTGCTAACCATGTCCACCACCACAGATGAAGAACATGCTTCGATTCGATCGGGGAAACAAACAGAAGGCAAAAGAACACAAGGGGAGCGCCCTAGATTTATCTTGTGCTGCTAATACATGCCAAATCGCTATTTATCACAGTAATAATCGCAAATTTAGGAAAGAAGGAAAAGGTAGATCCTGGTGGGTGGGTTTTCTTTCTTTTCTTTTACATGGGTGAAGTACGTACAAGGCTTGCTGCCAAAAGGCTTTTTCTCATTTCTCTCTCTCCCTTTTTTTTCCTTCCCCTCTCTCTCTTTTGGGTCTTCTTGGAAACTTCGGTTTCTGCTGCTGCTACTGATTGAGATGGTGAGGAAGGAAAATTTGGATTCCCACTGCCGTCCTTCTGTTCTACGAAGACTAGAGCAGGTGGGGGCACCTACCGGATCACTCTCGATTGACAGCTCTTCCCCGGAACACAAGCAACGAATAGATTACTGTCGACGGCTTTTTTTACTACCCGCACATCTCTCTCTCTATATCTCTCTCACAGAAAGGTGGATAAAATAAAAATTTTCGGAGTTTAAAACTTTTTGGGCCACCGACGAATCCGGCATGGACACCTCATTGATGGGTTGGTCTGACACGGACCGCTATGGGTCCGACCAACATCCGATCCGGACCAGCTGGCCACGGTGTCCCAAAACCGAAGCGAGGAAAACCCCGGCCCCACACGACCACCCTATCTTACGTGGCTCACCTCTAAAAACTATGGACACACCCTTGTGCCAGCAGGGTTTGATCTGGTGCCTTTATCTCAGCACTCTCATGACCACCTTGCTGGCCACGTGAGCAACCCCCACGGTGGTCATAGTGTCCCAAATCTCATTCTCGTGAAAAGATCGGCGAGAGAAAATCAAATGTATGAGAGTAGGGGTGTGAACGGGTAGGGTTTGGTTCGGACTCAGGTGGAAGGCCCTGATTTTTGGGTATGGTATTGGGTTCAGACCCGAGTCTAATAGGACTCACCCTAAGAGAAACCATACCCAGACTCAATAAGAACTACATGAACAGGTTATATCTAGTAAAATACTATTTTTTATCATTTTTACATTGAAAAATAATCGAAACTCGGGTCTGGCCCGAGTTTGGTATAAAATTTCACAAACTATACCAGATTAGTCTGGTTCCGGGTCTTAATCGAGTCTTCTTATTTATCACCATACCCGGACCATATAAGGTTTGGTACGGGTCCGGGTCGGGTAGACCGGACACATTAACACCCCTGTATGAGAGGCTTTGCCAAAATTTCATGCCATGTGTCAACCCAAAATTTAAAAAATTTCCTCATTTTTGAGTTCCCAGTTACAACTAGGGGTGTCAAGGGGTCGGGTTTGGTTCAGACCCAGGTGAAACCAGACCTAAACCCGATCTTTGGGTATGATTTGGTCTCGTGATGAGCCATCAAACATACTTCTAAGTTCTAACTTCTAAGGTAACACCCAAGTATTTGAGAGGGAGCTCACCCTTTGCTCTATCTGCAAAGATAGATGATGTAGCTAATTCTGTTTTGCTGCATGCTGAAAGGAACTACAGTCTACAGTAAACTTTCTCGGATTTATTTTCATACTTAAGGAACTCTCAAATTCTTGGATTATTTGGAGAAAATTAGCCACCAAATGATGCTTGTTGAGGATGAAAAACAATGCATCGTCTGCAAATAAAGTATGACCCTAAGAAACATGTCTTATTCTACAAGGGATGATGGTGCCACATTGCTCCTAAAGATGAAGAAAAGATAGGGAGATATGGGATCTCCTTGACCTAGTCCCTTGTTGCTCTCTAAAAGTTTCCAAGGCTCACAATTTATAACCACTCCAAATCATCACAAGGGTGGTTACACATACCATCAATAAATGCATCCATTCATCACAAAAAGCCAAGAACTTCAACGTCGCTTCAAGGAATTCTCAGTCAACTTGGTCATAGCTCTTGATTAGATCAGTCTTGATAAAGCGACTAGGAGATTTGCTGCTTGATTGCGAGTCTATCATCTCATGGACCAATAGAATGCTTTTATATATAGTTCTCCCATTTAAGAAGGCACACTGGTTGTGTGAGATAATTCATTGTAGAATAGTCTTCGTGAGAAATTGCGGAGTTAGCATATTTTTGAGGGAGAAGATATGTAAATTTGATGTGTTTTTCGAAATGCTCTACAAATTTCAAAATCTGCCAAGTATTCAATTTCGTTGGTTGCCAACTTTTTTAGAACCGTTTTATCCTTAGATACGTCACGGCCCTCTCTCGATCCCGCTAAATATCACTAAAAATGAATTTTGCATGATATTTATGTGAAAATCATGAATTTCACACACTACACCTGCAAAATTTGCTCCACCTCCTCACTTTCACAAATTCTTCGTGATTTTCGCAGCTATGTTACGATAATCACTACAACTCTTATGAAAATCCCTTACATGCAAAATTCATCAAGATTTTCCCATGTGATAGTTGCGAAAGTCAACTTTCGATGTGAAATTCATGAAATTTCCCACGATATTAACTTTAAGAGATGCAAGATTTTGTTTTATCGTGCAAATTTTGTTGTATATATAGGTTATTATGGTGTGAATTTCGTCAAGAGTTTCACATTGGTAGTTGCAAAAGTTGACTACATGTGAATTTCCTCATTACACACATATATAGAACAATTAGCAAGTATACATGTGAATTTCTTTATTAAGTGCAAAATTTTGCATAAGATTACATGTTATATATTTTCCTAAAAACATAGTATAGAACTAAAGATTGCAACACTTGTTGTCCAAATCAAAAGTTATTATTCTTTTTACCATTGTCCAAATCATTTGCATGTATTACAAATCAAAAGAACAAATTTTAAGAGAAAAGAACAAACATGATATATTCACTGTAAGCTTATATCCAGAACAATTTTTTATTGATGAAACGGTCCCCATAAAAGTTACAGAAGCCATTACTAATAATTTTTGCAGACATACAAATGAGCCACTATTCATTGTCTTTGTTTCTTCATTTGTGCAAGTTACCACAAAATCTTTAGGAGAGATCCATGAATCTCCAAGTGCAATTCCGAGTAAAAAAAACAAACATAAATATAATATCTTTAGATCACCAAGATTCAACAAAATGATTGCATTATTGTATATGATAGTAAGCATGTATAAGCCAAATTATAGTACTAAAACTCCTATAAAAGTTGGCATTGTAAACATGCAATTCAACTAAAAGAATATGAGGAGCACTAAAAAGAACATAACATAAACAATAACCAAAACAACGTAACCATCAATGTATACAACCAAAAGAACAAAAGCAAATTCTTACAACCATGACTTTACAAAATTATAATGAAAGGTCTCTCTTTACAACTAATTTACAACACTTTATACAATCATGATTGAACAAAATAAGCTCATTTTCTATAATCTCATCATTCATCTACATAACCATCAATATATACTTCACAGGATTGTCCATAGCTTAGCTAACTTGTCCTCGCCATCCTACACCTCATCTTCTGATGCCCTCTCTTCATCTTCCTCAACCCTCTTTTCCTCTCTCTCAGCCTGAAGTTCTTCCACCTCATCCCTATTTTCCTTCATCTCAACCATTTCTTTGGCCCAATGCAAATGGACCTTCTTCCTCTCACATTTATAGAATTTTATCATACGCTTTCTATAAACATATACATATTCCTTAAAAAGGGTTATTAGTAAACAACTAACAATAGCTTCCATAAAAAAATAATAACACAATTCATACAACATACTTGCATGAAATTTATTTCTTCGCCTAAGCCCAAGTATCACATGTATATTAGGACAAATATCTCACAATCATATACCAAGTCAAGAACATGTACATGTACGAATTTAAAAAAACAACAGAAATTAAATAATTACCCATTTGTTTGCTTATGAATATCTTGCACAATAGTGGTCTTTGAGTCGGTGTAAATGTCGTAACCAATCTACCCTGCAAAAAAACAAACCTACAATACAACATTTAAACTAATGAATACTTGAGAAAAATGAACACTCCAAATGAATAAGTAATGTTAGCGTACAATATCTACAACATTTTGATCAACAAGCTCTGTAGACCATATGGAATTGTACAACATAAACACCTTTGCATTCATATTCATTACCCAAAGAACCCAATAATAATTACCCCAGTTGACAGGAATCAAGTTTGCAACAAAAATAAATGTTTAAGGTCGTTATGCAATTAAAAATTTCTGTTATATAAATATAAACGTTAAACATACCTTATCACATTCACATAATAGATACGACAACTAATCGGTCTTCAAGCAATTGCGAGCCTCTTCTTGATATTTTGGCAATTAAAGCATTTGCTAATAATATTTTAATGTTTACTGATTGGTTTTTATTAGACGGTAGAAAAACAACAGAAACATCGCTTGCAAGACTCACATAGAAATACAGGGTATAGTAAATGGTCATTGACACTTTGCGTCCTGCTTTCTCTTATTGTATGTGTTACTTTTGGAGTTACTCTATGAATATTTCTAAGTGCTTCATTATCAAAATAAGTGATACATTAATGTTAGATTTAAATAAGTTTGCATGCAAACATAACAAACAAACAATCAAACAACATGTGATGCTTATTTCAATCACCAACAATGTTTCTTTTCTAAACATAAGAACTTTACTATATTTTAGTTGTTGCATACTTGCTTCATTCACATCACCTTAGTTTTATTGCCATTTAAAATTGAATATCAATATATACATGCAAGTACCATTGGTTGTATACATACATAACCCGAGACATTAATAATTATACCTCAGTTGCCTTAATTGTGTTCTTGCTTAGGGGTGGTGTTTGGGCTAGTGAAGTGCAATTGTTGGCCTTTCTTGTATCATGTCTATATGTAACAGACATCGCGAGAAACCTAAGATATACACAACAAACATAGGACATTGGAGTTGTTCATTGAAAAATAATATAAACCAACAAAGAAACAATTCATTAAAAACCAATAGCTAAACACTTTCTCAATGCATAGAATACTCATACATACTTTTGTTAGTATTTTTGCTTATTGTAGCCAACCTCACCACATACACTATACTTATAAGGTACAACATCTTTTATTTTGTGCTTCGTCTCCTAACCTTAGGTTGCCCTGCTTTACGTTTTACTTTGGGTGAATACACATGAATAAGGGTTCGGAAGAGTGACGTGTGATACGTTATCCGCCATAAAAAGAATGAATATGTACGATATACAACTTGATACAATTCAACTTTAAAGAACTTATCGCAGTAATCCTCTATTAGCTTGCCCTCATACAAAATGCATGAGATCGCATGTGAGCGTAAAATCCTGCTAACCTACTACTCTACACAAGAGTATGTGTGCTTCTCAAGATCAATACAATAGTCATGAAATCGGTTGTGGGCTTCATACTGATGTCAGGGGCAATACACTACTTACACATGTAGAGTTGTGGCTTTATCTTAAGAACATCTAGCTTCTCTTTTACTTCAGGCATAACAACACCTAACAACTTTTCCCCACTAATCTTTCTTTTCTCATAAAGTTTCAACAACATGAGACAAATTCTCTCAATAAGAGGCATTAGGGGCTGTCACATACATGGAGAATCTACGAATCAAAACTTTTTGTTATATTATAGGTTAAGCACCCATACCATATTGTTGGAAAGTGATTGTTAGCTCAATGTTTCTTGACCACATCCTGAATTACATATTTGTATGTGGCTTTATCTTGTTCTCGGATCTTAAAGTTAAAATAATTATACTGTTCTCTCATGGTTGTTTGGGCTGCGCTCTACTAGAGTGCATTAAGTGGTAAAATTTTTTTTAGAAAGTTCTTTGTCAAGTACTTCATACAAAATCCAATATGACATCTAAGCCATGTGTAGGGAACAACATACTTTAGACCTTTATGTCTATCTGAGACAATTGTTAACTGTACTTTTTTTGATATTTATCATTTTTGTAGTGTAATAATTTTCTCTTTAAAATCATAAACAACCATGCCCAAAAATCCTTTGACTCCTTATCTACAACTGCAAATGTTATAGGAAATATGTCACCTCTAAGATCAATACTATAGGGGCCGTCAACAATATATGTATGTATTTTCTTTAAAAATGTGTCATCTAACAAAAAACTAGATGACATCATTTCAAAAACCCATTTATACATGGATGAAAGGATAAGAACATTTACTTAAATTGATCACTCTGATCAGTCTTGATGAAGCCTAACAATCATTGGTTAACCATCATCAAATAATCATAATAGGTGAAAAGTATCTGGAATGACTCTTCAAATGAACCATATATTGACTCCCTAATCAATTTTTATCCATGCCATGCTTGTTTGTAACTAACCTCAACATCTTGTTTGTGACTTATGTTATTCATGATTTCTCTTGGAGTCATCTTTGAGTTATATCGTGCAAGTGTATATGAATAACACCTGAAATCCACTTGAAAGACACTTTTTCCTCTGTGAGGTTGTCTACTGCTCCACCACATTTATGCTCCCTTTGATACCTCTTCACTACAAGGAACAATGTTCTATGCATCTTTGTACAATGGATCTTTTAGGAGCAATCAATCATAGCATATAGGTTCTTTCTCGTGCATACGATAGTTACTCTGTTACTGCAACTCTTAACAAATTTTGCTTTATAGTTACTTATGATCATATGATCTCTTATATACTTGTAATAGTGCACAAAATCATTAAACCTTTTACCGAAAGCAATTCCTTCGTCATTTGAGTATGTTGATAGCTACTTGTAATGTTTATAATCATTGAGTTTTTGTTGCGCAACTGATCATACAACTCAGATGCCTCCGTTTAAATGATTTTCAATTTCCCTTCATTGAATGAGAAACCATTGAACAAGAACCAAGGGTTTGGCTTCTCAAATGCCATTCATGCATCATTCTCAACTGCCATTACTTGTCCCAATGTTTCATCATTGTCTTGGTTCTCTCCTATCATTTCTTATTCCTATTCAGCCAACATGGTTATAGTCATCATCATCGCTATTATCTAATTCTTTATTATGGTCATCATTGCTACAACCCTAAATAGACTAATGGGTTGCATAAACTAAATCAAAATTTATCATATTTATCTCTCCCTTTGCTTCCATGCATGCAACATTCTTGCATTTCTAACTTTCAAGATTAACATAAAATATAATACCTCAAGCTCAAGTATAAATTAGAAAGTTCAACTACCTTTACCTAGATTTGTCATCTGTATTTGAAAGCTCTCTGTCAACCAACTTACCGCAATGAGGATCACCAACACTGGTTTACCCATGTGGTTTTACATCCTTTACATTGATCCTTTCATAGTTAACTATTTGGGACAATGAGATGTTCTCTAAAGGAGTGAGCTCAATACATAAATGTGCTTGAGATAGTTGCACATTATCCACAAGATTCCCATCATTCCATTCATCAACTGCTTCATATGCATCGCTTATAGTTGCTTCTTGTATATCATTTTCGATTGCTTCTTGTGTAACTTTGCAACTAACAACTTCTTGTTTAACTTTGCATACAACCCCTTTTTGATTACCCTTACTAGCACTTATAGCTTTACTCGCAACTATGTAAACATTACCATTATATAACATTGATTCTACATCATCATCATCCAAGACATGCATCCATATATATTGGTCATCTACTTTTTTAGAACACTTATAATGGAGGATCATTGACTCTTCTGCATATCTGATTTTGTAAGACATCAATGCTACAAATTTTTTATAGCTGCTGTTTTTAGAGACCAATATAGATCTCTAAATATGTTGATTAATGCTACAATAACATAACCCTACCCTTTTAGAAGCCATCAGAATTGCCTAGACCAACCACAAAAGTATTAGATCAATGAACAGGTAAATTCAGTGCCAAATACTAAATAAAATATAGGGTTACATAAATAAAACATCCATAACAAGGAAAGATACATAATACATCCACAACAACAACCAAAAAAACAAAACAAAAATACATCCACAACAATAAATAAACAAAAACACTACACAAATATTAACTGCTCATGTCTATAAAAAAAGAAAATATTTCACCAACAATGGTAATCACCAAAATGGTGAAAAAAACTAACCGAGGAAGTCAAGAGAAGTCGATGAGTGTTAGATTGAAGCAATTTTTTTTTACAAAAATCACTACAAGCCAAAAGGGTTAGGGTTCTAAAGAGAAAATGGTTACCGCTCTTTCTACAGTCGCCTATATATATATATATATATATATATATATATATATATATATATATATATATATATATATAAATTCGCAAGGTAAAATGAAATCTCATATCTCTTAAAGTGGCTATCATGCAAAATTTCTTGAATTCAGTAAAATTTTCATGAATTTCACATAGAAAGCCAACTTTCGCAACTACCAACGTGAAACTCTTGATGAAATTTGTACCCTAATCGCCTATATATACAACAAAATTTGCATGGTAAAACATCTTGCATCTTTTAAAGTCGATATCGTGCAAAATTTTGTAAATTTCGTAACTTTTTATTAATTTGGCATTAAAAGTTGATTTTCGCAACTATCATATGCAAAAATCTTGATGAATTTCACACAGAGGATTTTCGTAAGAGTTGTAGTGATTATCTTAACATAGTTGCAAAAACCATGTGAATTTTGCGAAAGTGAGGAGGAGGAGCGAATTTCGTAGGTGTAGTGTGCAAAATTCATGATTTTTCACATAAATATCATGCAAAATTCATTCGAAAGAGAATCACGATGTAACACATGAAATTGATGATATTTGCACGTTATAAGGATAAAGTGGTCTAAAAAACTAGAGGACCTGCAAAATTGAACGTTTGGCGAATTTTGAAATTTGTAGAGCATTTCGAGAAACACATCAAATTTACCACACAGTACGGTCATTTTCCGTATCTTTTCCTTTTTTCACCATAGATGAGATAAACATTGAAGCATCATGATGAGAAAACACCAAACACTCTTACTAGTGCTCAACCTTTTAATGGCGGGGGTGGTGCACTGTATTGAGGCCCTTTCTTCAAAAGGGTGGCTGCTCCTTTTTTATAGGGGCAGCCACTAGTGGTTCCCCCTAGTTGGGTCAAACACTGGATCTACTCCCTGAGAAACCATCATGTTGGCACAAGTATCCGATTTTTCTCACCTTCCTCTTTTCATACGTAACACCCTTCATTCCTTTCTCTATATAAAAACTTTTTCATAGGAAAGTGGAGCTAGCACAAGTTTTTAAAAACCCATGGTCTTTCCCATGAACCTCCCTTCCATGGGAATGAAAAAACCGGGTTAGAGTTGGTTCTCATAGACTGCACTTGGTTTCCACGGCTTCTCATAAAGTGGTGAAATGACTAAAAAAGAAACCCTCAAGTATCATAGGGTTAGTTTCATAGGAATGCACATATCAAAGTTTAAAAAAGGTAATGAAAGCACAAAAAAAAAGCTCTTAGAGTGTCATAGGGTTAGTTTCTTAGGAATGCACATATCAAAGTTTAAAAAAAAGGTAACCCACACATAGACACCTAACATATTGAAAATTTATGTTTAGTTGCCTCAGTTTTCAAATATTTAAGCTAAATGCTTGTTATTTTAAGAAAAATGATCATGTGACTGCTTGAGTTTTTTTTTTTTTAATATCATCAAACTCTGCTTGACTATTTAAAATAACAATTTTAATCCTTTCTTTGTTAAAAATATTGAATGTCACTTTTATATAGCTCCCCTTTTTTGCTGCTACAGTTAAAAAGACAACTAAGTAACTTTAGAGGGTAAAAGTAACACAGGCAACCAATCTAGCAATTAACCCTAAAGGGGTTGGCTTAGTGGGATGAGGCCTTGGACGATCCAGGTTCGATTCCCATGGACGTCTCTCCTCTACGCAGGCCCTAGGGTGGGGGATCCTGGCCTCGGAGTTTTACATCTCTGGCACAATGGCCGTAGGTAATAGGTATGGCATGCTGAGCCAGCAGGACCAGGTCTTCGTGCTGGGTGCTGTTTCTCTGGGTTATAAATCAAATAAAAAAACAACCTAGAAATTTATAGAAAAATGGGTGTTTATCCTAATTATTTGAAATTTAAGATGGCTAATTAAATGTAGAATTGTCATACATTTATCACCTATATGTAAATTACCAAAAAAATATATTCGAAAGTTCAAAAATTAAATATTTAAAAAATTAATAACACAAAAAATCCTAAGCACCAAAAGTTTAGGATTGAGCCTAGGCCTTTTTCTTAATCGTAGGCACCGATGAGAGCGATTCATGAAATTAAAGCAGTCTCCTTCAAATTTAATGCGTGAACCACCATCAAAGTAAGCCAAACGAGATAAAGAATTTACAGTAAACAACAAAAAATAACATTATTTTGATATTCAAATAAAACCAAACAAATTCAAATATAAACAAAAGTGCAATACTTTATTTTAAAAGGCACTTATGGATTAGGCAAACTCCTAACAATTATACAACTATATCATTGGGTTTTGAACCTACAATGTCCCAACACAAGGTGACATGACACAAGCGGACTCCCTCAATACCTAAGAACCACGATTAAGACACCTTAGTAGGGATGACAATGGATCAGGGCGGAGGCCAAGGGATAAGGTCTCCACCCCCGCCCCATCTCAAAATTCTGCCCACCAACCCTGCCTTCATCTCCGCATGGGTTTTGATTTTAACCTCCATCTCCGCCTTCATCCCCGTTTCATGTCCTCCATCCCTAGTCGAAGCAAGGTGGGGCCTCGTTTCTCCCCGGTTCAATGCCATCTCTAAAGGTATTTTAGTTATTTTACTAACGGGGATCAAGATTGGGGCAGGAGAAAGAGTAAATCTATCCCTCTCTCCATCCTCGCATAGGTTTTGATTTTAACGTACACCCTTATCTCCATCCCTAGTCCAAATGGGGCAAGGCCGGGCAGGGCCCTCGGTCCACTGCCATCCCTACTCTTAACTGCACCTATTGTTATACAGTTATGCCTTTTGAGTTGAAGAATGAAAAAGTGACACACGCCATGTTTATGATAAAACTAAGTTTATCATTAATTAAAAAATAATGTTATGGCCCCCTACTTAAATTCAAAAATATAGGATGCCCATCTGTATTATTTTTTGGAAATTTACACAGAGAAACTGTCCACGATCAGAGAGAGACTCTACCTACCATACTCAATTCGTTGTCTTGGCAGCGTAAAACTTAGTGGGCTTATCCATCTGTATCATTTGACAAGGTTTTGATTGTCAATGAAAAAAAATTCAAACTTCAGATGAACACACCAAAATTGCAATTTTGGTATAGTGCAGTAAACTTTTATAGAATGTATTGCTATCAGAAAAGGCATTAAAGTAGGACTGGCTAAAATCAAAGGCAATGGTGGATATGTTTAGAAAGCGATCCAAAAAGATCCGAAGGCCAGATCCATCTCTATCTCTAGTTTAACAATAAGATAGGAGCCTTTAAATAAAAAAAAAATTAAAGGGTTGTCTTTTAGACTTTTTCTTTTTTTAATTTCTCCCTCCCAACAAAATTTTTTTTTTGAAAGGCAAGCTGGGGTTAGGCATACCCTTAACAGTTATACAACGATACCATTGGGATTTGAACTTGCAACGTCCCAACACAAGGTGACGGGAACTAGCTTCTCCCTCCCAACACTTGGGGGCATTTGTTTCAGACACGAGAAAGAGAAACAGACAATAGTAGAATCACTTGAACCAATTTTCATAAGAAAGTGGGTCACAGAAAACAAAAGGTTAACCTCTTGCACTTATTAGAGGACCCCATGTGAGAAAAGTCAGTGGGAAAGCCCTTTGGGTGGGGGTGTATGTGGTAAAAGAGAAAGCTACTTCTCACCAGAATACACCAAAATTGGCATGTTTGTAGGGTCGAATTTAATGAGACAGATGGATGGTTATGTCATACTAATTGCAGGGTCTCAAGTTGGATTTCAGTGGCAGTTACTCCTTAGATTGCTTGTTCACAAAAAGAAAAAAAGGCATATTTGTTTCACCCTGAGAAAATGCACCATTTCCCTACAAAAATGACCCACTTTCTCACCAAAATGGGTGAAACAAATGCACTTGGAGAAAAAAGCCTAGTTTAGTAGCAGAGGTGTAACCAGGTTGGGTCATATCAGACCCAATTTTGAGTCAGATCTAAAAGTTAGATCCGAACCTCACCCAATCTAATTCGGGTCCAGGTACGGCTGAAAATTGTAGATCCACTTAGGTTAATGCGTTTCAGTATGTATCAAGTCTAGTTTTTAATAGACCTGTTTTTAATTGGGTCTAAAAATTAAACCCAGACCCGACCCATTTTGATTCAAGTCTGAGTTTGAGCTTGGGTATGGCTAAAAATTGTAGACCTATATGGGTTAACAAGTTCGGGTATGATCCAATCAGGTTTTAACGGGTTTGGGTTTGGGTTTGGGTTTCAGCTCAGGTGTTGATATGATTGGTATTTTAAATCTAATTACCTGTCAATTAAAAAAAATATGTAAATTAATATAATCAATTATTCATTAAAAAATATATGCTAACAAATGAGAAGTTTATGGTAAGCGGGGTCCTCTGCCAAGCTGAAGGCCCAGGTTCGAATCCCTCAACCACATCGGGCTTAAGAGATATCTGGTAGGGGTCTGCCTAACCCCAGCTTGCCTATCAAAAGAAAAAAAAATATATAGGACATGTTCGGTAAGAAAACATTGTCTGTAGGCTCCAAACAGGCCGCATAAGTCCATCAAAATCTAGGTCTCTCCTGGCAAATTATAATTAGCATTGGATCCAAAACATTTTTCAATGGATCCAGCATACCCATCCTCATCACGTATAGATGGACTCATTGGACTGGCTCTGTAACAAATATCACAGGATTTATAAAAATCTCACAATAATATCGCGAGAAATTGCCTAAAAGTTTAAAATAGTAATTTCTTGCAAGAATTTCAAACCGTGACAAATATCGCGATATTTACGATTTTAGCAGATATTTATCATGAAAACCCCATATATTTTTATTTTTAAATGTGTTATATATATATTTTCTTATAAAAGTTATTTTTATATTTTTAAATTTATTTTTTATTGCCGATAATTTGCCCAAAAAATGCAAGATTTATGAAAAACTACAAAATCTCCCAACTCCCAAGATTTTGCCGTTTTAAACTTTTGTCACTAAGAGATGGAGCACTGGCTTCATGCACAGACGAGCCTGGAAAGTTTCAAGGTCCCAGTTCCAGTGTGAGTCCAAACCCTGTCTGGAGTAATCACCCTTATTTTTAGGGCAAGGTGGGTGCGGCGGCATTTCCCCATTTGCTAATAGGGATGGGAAGCTCAAACAAATGGCCTCACCATAGTTACTGGAAGTGTATCTCTAAAGGGGGAAACGCACTTCGGGAGTGTGGGAGAAACCCGCTTCCGAAGCAGAAATCATGCTTTCCACTAGCGTAATCGTTTCCCAATTGCTTCCTTTTTGTTTTGATTTTTTATGTTATTATTTGTTTTTTTGCTTTTCCCTCATCGTTCCCTTCACGTTTCCTTTTTCACTTCACATGCTTCCATAATCACTTTTAAAATGAATCGCGCTTCATACTACTCGTTTTCCCCGCTTAGGTTTCACACATTGCTTCTCTCATCCACTCGTATCAATAACACAAAAAGCTAAAATCATGCACGAATTGGTTGAGCCAGTCTTAAAGAAATAGGGGCAGTAAGTGCATTTTCAAACAGTTTTCTACAGCATCTTGCAAAAGGCCAATGATATATTTCAACCAACTTCCACATCAAACAAAAAATCTAACAGAACAATAAAATATACAGTACACCTAATTTGACTTGATTTCCTAAAAAAATTTATAATTTTTTATATTCTTCCAATGTTCAAAATCATAAATATCTACGTCATTAGAACCTTTTACTGTTCACAACTATGAATTTAGGTATTTTTGCGATAAAATTGTAACACCCATAGGCTATCTCCAACACCCACTTAAATAAAGAATCACATATTTTTTTATGCGAATTTAGACTTCACGAACATTGCATAAATTTATTTGTGAAATTTTGGTCAGATTGAAACCACCAAAATCACAAATATCCTAATGTTTCAGATATATGTTAATATTTCGCACAAATATATTTGTGAAACACCTCTTGCAAATATCTTACTTTTTCGCATATACTTCTCGAAATCGCATAAATTTATGTGCGAAGCTCCAAACAAAATCTCAAATATGCTACTTAAATATTTGCAATTTTTTTATTATATGCTATTTTTATTAATAGTTATGATTTTGTCAAATCATATATACTCATTTTTGTTCGAGGGTTTCTTCTTCTCGTTTGTGTCTGCAAAGAACTTGTCTGTAGAACTCTTGCGGCAATTTCTACATTTCGAGGATGTTGGAGTATCATCCTTGTCATTGACTTCCCCATTTATAGGTTTAAAATATGAGTTTCATACAATATATATTAAGGTATCTCCATGCATATTTCTGTTTAATATGCTAGCCTACAATCATGGGTGTGAACGGATCTAGCTCACGATCAATGAATATCTCCATGCGTGTTTGAGTTTGGCTGTTGCTATGGATGTTTTATGTATATTTTCTTATGTTGTCATCGACGTCCTCAGCCACTAGATTTAGCTTTTAGGATTTACTATGTTTACAATCTTTCACATATAAATTTATATATTATTGTAGATGATTTATGATTGTTTGTTTGTTCTTTAGTTAATATTTGTTATTCTTGTGTTGGTATGATGGAGTTAGGGTTCACAGTGCACAAGCATTGAAAGAGCTAAAGTACACTATCGTGGTTATTGTAGGCAATCAATGATGATGTCTGAAAATGATAAAGTACACTATCGTAGGTTTGATTACACTAATTAAAAATCTTTACTAGTCGCCAAAAATATTATCCTTAAGGAATTTGGGGCTTTGATGTCTCGTAAAACCGGATATGTGGTAGACTTATTAAGCCTCCTGTGTAATTATTCTTAAAACAATAAAAAAATATGGATAAATATTGAGGAGAATGATGACAACCAGTTGTGATGTTGACTTAGAAGTATCCAAAGTTAATGAAGAAGCAGTTAAACAAGGAGTAGTTGATCAATGAAATGCTGTGAATCCCATGAAAAATATGCATGTATCTCAGACACCATCTATCGAGCTGAGTCCTTTGCCAATTACCCAAACAGTGGACGATATTGATGTTGTATATGGGAAAAGAAATGCCAATGATCTTCATCGCAATAATTTCAATGACATGCAGCCTTCCTGGGCATACAACACTGCTAGGTACAAGTTATAATTTCGATATAATTTATGGTTGAGATTTGTGTGTGATGATGAATGTCATATTTTGATGATTAATTTTGAATGTTGGAAATACAGAAATGATGTATGCATAAAAGCAAATGAAGCGATGGATACAATAAATTTTGATTTAGTTGTTTCAACCGAATAGTCAATTAGTGATAACAACGATCATGTTGACAGTGCAAAATGGGATGATATCGATGATGATGAGTATACCATGTCAATAGGAGATGCCAAAGACATTGATGACATTGGACAAATAAGAGTAGGTGAAAGCGATGCACCAATGACATTGGAGAATGTGAACCTTTGGTTCTCGTTCAATGAGTTCGCATACAATGAAGAACAATTGAAAATCATTGAAGCGAATACATTTGATTTGTATGAACTATTACGTAATGAAAGTCTTAATGATTATGAACAACTTCAATGGCTATCAACACACTCAAATGATCGAAAAATTGTTTTGGGCAAAAGGTTTAATGATCTTCAACACTGTTGTCACTTTTCAAAAGTTTATGTGATAAAAAATAACTATAAAGCAAGGTCCTTAAAGAGCTGCAATAACAGAGTTACTGTCGTATGCACAAGAAAGAATGCTCATATGATAATTGATTGCTCCTGAAAGATTCATTGTATAAAGGTATATAGAGTAGGTTTCTTTCAAGTAAAGATGTGTGATATTGCATATGGTGGATCATTAGACAACCTTGTAATTGAGAAAGTGCATTCTAAGTGGATTTCAGGTGTTATTCACAAATGCATACACGATAACCTAAAGATAACTCTAAGAAAAATTATTAATGACATCAGTCGCAAGGAAGTTATGGAGGTTACTTACAAACAAGTATGTCGTGAACGAGAATATAATAAGGCTGCATTATATGGTTCATTCAAACAGTCTTTCAAAATGCTTTCTGCATATTTGGATCATCTGATGAATGCTACCGAGAAGCGCTAGGGTATATTAAGATCGATCAGAAAGATCGATTTAAGTACATATTTTTATTCTTTCGGCTAAGCATAAATAGGTTTTTGAAAGGATGCCCTCCAGTTCTTATGGTAGATGACACATTCCTAAAAAAAAATACACAGGTATATTATTGTCGGCCCATAGTATTGATTCTTGTGGTGAGATATTTTTTATAGCATTTTTAATTATTGATAAGGAGTCTAAAGATTCATGTGTATGGTTTTTAGAGGTATTAAAGCACAAATTCATACACTTTGATGAGTTTAAAGAGAAATGAGTATTAACAGTTATCTCAGATATGCATCCAAGTTTAAAGTATGTTGCCTCCCATATATAGCCTACATGTCATGTTAGATTTTGTATGAAGCATTTGATGAAAAACTTTTTCGAAGAAATTTGGTTCATCACTCAGTGCACTTTGGTGGAATGCAGCTTGAGTAGCTGCAAAACAATAATGCAATTATTTTCTTGACAAAATTAAAGAACAAATAACTGACACATACAATTATATTATGATTGATGTAGATCTAAAATATTAGGCCAACTGTCACATTCAAGTGAAAAGATATGGTTGCTTAACATCTAATATAGCGGAGAGCTTCAATTCATGGATTCTTGCTATAGGTGTCAAGTCCCTAATTTCACTTATTGAAAAGTTTTGTCTTATGTTGATGAAACTATTTAAGAAAAAAAAAAGATTGCAGTGCACCATATGATAAGTGTTGTGGTGCCGAAAGTAAAAGAAAAGCTAAAGAAGTTGAAGAAAAAGACACAACAAATACGTGTGTAAGTAGTGCATTGCCTTCGACAATGGTACGAAGCCCACAATCGACCTCACAGCTACAATGTTGATGTCTAGAGGTACTTGTGCTCTTATGAAGAGTGGCATGTTAGCGAGCTTCTTTGCGAACATACAATTACATGCATTTTGTATGAGGGCAACTTATTAGAAGATTATTGCAATAAATTCTTCAAAATTAAATCATATTAAACAATATATAATCAATATCTATTCTTCTTGATGACAAATAATGTCCCAAACATTACTCTACCTACTCTTATAGTTGTCTATCCACCAAAAGTCATTCGCAAAGCACCACGACCTAAGGTAAATAGACAGAGAACAGAACACAGAGATGTTGTGCTATACAAGTGCAATATATGTGGTGTTGTTGAACACAAGTGGCAACACGAATAACAATATGTATATATATCTAATGTTGTTTAATGAATTACTTTTTTGTGTGTATATTCAATATTTTTTAATTAATTACTTTTTTATATGTATATCCAATGTTTTTTAATTAATTACTTTTTTATGTGTATATCTAGGTAGTTCGAGATGTATGGTTGTGCATGTTCTTACAAAAGAAAGAGATTCAAAGGGCTTCAAGTTTCGAAGAGCAAGGAACAACCGATCATACATGAGGTATAAGCAATATCCTAAATCATTCATGTATATTTGATATTAATCACATACAAACTATTTTTTTGTTAAGAACCGGTTAATGAGAAAGAAAAAACTATAGAAGAGAATTCCCAGAACCGAAAGAGCATGAGTTTGGCAAAAAAACTCTATTGGAAAATGACGTAAGTGTTAGTTTTGCACGTTAATTTGTTTGTTTATTTGTTACGTTTGGACATTATTTTATTTGTTCTTTTGTTACCACACTGAATTTACTATGTAGCATCTAGCAAGATTTGTAAAAAGACTCCAAGTAGCTCACAACGAGGACATGAAAAATGACAACTTATCGAAGACCCTTTACTTTACTCTATATTTCTCTGAGTTATAAAAGCGATGTTTATATTGTTTTACTGTCAATTAATGAAAACTAACTGGTAGACCTTATCTTTTCACAACAATTGATCGTAACTAAAGGGCAGTGAGGTGAGAAGACTGACTGCTTGGAGAGTAATGACTTGTGTCATTTTCTTGATGTTGACAAGATATGTTTTTACACAACTTTGCATACTTAAAAATAAATTTTTACGTGCACAATGATGTTACACTAGATTTATATTGCAACTCTTAATTTTTTTCAACTGGGGCAACAAGCATTGAGTTTTTTGAAAAATGGACATGAAGAAAACAAACTTCGTGTTGTAAAATTTCACGTCAAACACATACTTAGCAGATAAAAATTACAAATAAATAGTACAATAACATAACTTACTCAATAATATATTTGCTTTTTTGTGTATGTTTGTTATCTTATTTTTTGTGTATGTTTGTTATCTCCTTTTTGTGCATGTATTGTAGGTTCATTTTTTTAATGCAATTTTGGGTTTGACTATTATGAAGATTAGACGATGCATAGGATATAGAGTATTTCTCAGCAAGAAAATGAGTAACTACTTTGCATTTGTTTGTAAAGTCATTTTGTATATGTATATGTTTTTACTTGGTATTTTCTCATTTTACAGGTATGCCTATAATATATTTGTCATACAATATCTGCATTATTTTAGCAAAAACTAAAGATTAAACTTCACACAGGTATGCATTTATATGTCAATTATTCACTAGTTTGAGATGTTTTTTATAGTTAATTGTTTGCTAATAAAAAGTTATTTTTAGCAAAATGTCATAGATATAAAGAATTGTATGATCAAGTTCTAGAAGAACACGAAGAAAAAGGCTTCCAAGGGTATGAAAGATAATAAAAAGATGAAGACAAGCTAGAGAGGTACTGGAAGAGTCTGTCCAGCTAGCTAAGTTGTGTACAATCATGCACCTTTATAATAGATCAAATTAAACTTTCATTTGTAATTGAATGAATCAAGTTAAACTTTGTAATTGGATGGATCAAGTTAAACTTTGACTATGACTTTGTAATGAAGCCCATGTATTGAATATAACTTTATAATTGTTAAACTTTAAGTTATTTAATTTTTTATAAAAACTTTATTTAGTTCTATGTTAATCATATTGACTTGTCTATACATAGAGAAACAATTTTGAAAAACTGTACGATTTTTGCTGATCAATAGAATTTTCACAATTATGCTTCACGAGATTTTGGAACATATATACAAATAAGTATGATTCAAGAAATTTATAAAAAATAATAAATATTGCATATTTGTCATAGTTTTATAAATATTTAAGTACGATATTTGCTATATTTGAAGATTCACAAATAACTTCATGCGAGAGCGTGCAATATATGCAAAAGAATACACTATTTGCAAAATTAATAGTAAGTGTTTCACATATAAATTTATGCGATTTCAGAAAGTATATGAAAAAATAGGATATTTGTGAGAGGTATTTCAAAATATATTTATGCAAAATATTGACATATATGTGAAACAATAGGATATTTATAATTTTGGTGGTTTCAGTTTCACCAAAAATTTGCAAATAAATTTATGCGATGTTCGTAAAGCCTAAATTTGCATAAAAAACTTGCAATTCTATATTTAAGTGGGTGTTGGAGATAACTGACGAGTGGTATCATTTTATTGCAAAAAAGCCTAAATTTACAATTGTGAAGAGTAAAAGGGTCCTAATGATGTCAGATATTTGCAATTTTGGACATCGAGAGAATCTAAAAAATTATAGAATTTTCAAGAAATCAAGTCAAATTAACCGTACATAAGAATCATTTTCAGTAAAATAAATCATCAACTTTTCCACTAAACCTTCAATTTTGCAAGCATATCATGATAACATGCAGAAATAACATTTTAACCGTCATCAAACGTGCGCTCAAGTATAATGATGAGGAATGTAGTTGACAATCAATGCATTCAAAATGACATGGAACTTAATCTTTGTACTGGATTCCCTTGATGAGGAATGTAGTTGACAATCAATACATTCAGAATGACATGAAACTTAATCTTTGTACTGGATTCCTTTAAGCACTCTCCCGAGTGGAGGAGAGTCTGAAAATGGTGGATCACTTAGGCATGGTGGCACATTTGGGAGGAACAAACCAACTGATTATTCTGGGAAATGCAAGTTAATCTGACATTGATTATTTGGGCCATCAAACGAATGTCTTCTTGTCAGCAAGGACGGTATAGATCAATTTAGATATATCTCAGATTGGTAAAAATAGGCTGGGGCCTTTTCAATCCCAAAAAATTAATCTAGATGGAGACTTTGATGTATTTTTAGGATTCATTCTGTGGATCTGTATTATAGCTCAGAATTGATGGTCTCTCATAGTCTGTTAAGTTATCTATTTCTCAATAAATTTTTTATTACTTTAAAAAAATGCATTCAAAATGACATTGCATATTCATCACGAAAATTCAATAATATTATATTTTTTTATATGTAAATGCTATTTCCATACAAAGATAAATATGCAACTCAATATCATCAGAGGTAATAAATATGCAAAGTGGGAGATCATAAAATATAGCAAAACAAAATTAAGAGAATATTACAAATAATATAAAGATGTACAAAAAGCCGAAGTGAAATAGGGAAACTATGTTAATGTCCTCATGTTGGACGACAAACATGATTTCTTTTCCGTGCATGGTCTGTATTTTGATGCTAAGTACGACAAGCCCATCCATACCAGCAATCTTCTCTTACAGATGCATCAGTTGGAAGATGCTAAAAACACAAAAACAAAAGATACCCAATATTAGAACTAGACCAACCAATCTGACCAATAAGCACGTAACAATCATGTGTTCACCATTACAAGAAAAGAAGCTGCAAGGTAAAATTCGAACGTATCATATGAATTATCAGCTGCAGGTAGCATCATAGCAAAAATTTATTAAAAATCAGGACAAATTTAATAGATCCTAACATAGAAACTGCATAATAATTGACAGGATAGTGAACAAACATTGGAAGTGAAAGTGCTGCTAGAAATAAGAACAAATTTCTCAAAAAAACAAAGAGAGATCTTCAACGAACTTTGAACCAAACATAATTTACTGTAAAGCTAATTGTAGATGCTACCATGCTAGCGATGATACAAATAAATAACTGAATTATAAGTCAATATCAAGGTGGTAAGTATCATAACGTAACCCATATTGGTAGGGCCTAAAATAAGATACATATCATAAAAAATCATAATTTTTGCAAAATTGCCATGTCTACTAATGAGGGTTCCACATGGTTGGTTGGTAGGAGATATTATTGCACGTCTCCTAGTGGTGGGACGTTGGCAGTTCAAAACCCAAGGCTATGTTGAATAATAATTGTTGGGGTTTTACCTAACCCCAGCTTGCCAAAAATGGCTCGAAAGGGTTAATATTTAGTGCTATTGAAGGCTCAGAACAAGAAAATGCTCAATCTTTATGAACTCAATCTAATCACCTAGATATGTTAAGCATAGTTCGCTTGCTAAGGATCAAACCTTGGATCATGCTATTTTTATTCAAACATATGATTTCTTAAACGGTAAAATTTTAATGCATTGCAAGCCATTGATTTTTAAGTACTTAAAAACCCTTTTGATTCAAAACTCATTTTCTACTAAACAAACAATTGAATATATAGGCAACCATATCATACCCAGATAATTTGTTTTATTGTATGCAATACCTTCATGCTTACATACTTTACTTATTTATGGATATCTAAGACTCTTGTAATTGTAGTTCGGAGATCATGTTTGTCATGATTGTAGTTAGAGAGATATGAAGTGTATTTGCTGCAGGTACACCTATGTGTGGGTTTAAATGCTTGTGCATTTATGAATGTGTAATATATACGTAATGTGTGCCATCATACTTTGATTTGCTCATACTATATTGTTTTGTGTGTTTGTATAAATTTGATACATGTTGCACATATAACTACTATGGATATGTGTAAGTCGTGTTCAATGCATACTATGAATGTTATATATATATATTATTTTGTCATATGATAGTTAATGAGGTTTTGACCTGCTTTTCTTACACAATTATATCTGAGGTGATATATTGATTTATGTGGTGATATATATATATATATGACTTGAATCCTGTGTACATAATTCAAACTACGTAAGAGTTACATTTGTTGAGGTTTAGTTACTTCATATTATGAAATGCACATGTTTACGTATGCATGCATAAAACTCATATTTTGTTTACACATGCTTCAAGGTTCAATTTATGAAATATAATGTTCCTTGTGACGATAATATGATGCATAGGATAATATGCTTCTGTATGATATGATTTAAATGTTATATGATGTGAAATTATAAATGCATGCGATAAATATTTAAGTTTAATAGTGAACTATGATTCATGAAACTTTATTGATTAAATATGTGATTTTATGATTTAAATGTCATATGAAGTGATGTACGATGTGATGCATTTTGATTGTATATGCCCATGTTGGTAGCTATAGACCCTCAGACTGGTCAATTGTATTGATGCATGTATGACAATAGTTTTCACTATATATGATACCTGTTGAGTAACTGTTCTCAAAGGATTCTCTTTGAGGGTGTGCATGCCCAGATTAGGTAATCCGGTTAGAGCGGTAAGTCTGTGGGAGGAAGCACTTTGTCTAAGAGCGGGTAGCCCATGAAGACGGTATATTCCTGTGTGGAAGTGCGTTGTCCAAGACCAGACAGACCATCCGTCTAGAGCGGTAACTCCTTATGAGGTTGTGTATTTCTCAGACTAGGTGATTTGTTCTGGATCTTGTAAATCTTTATTATTATTAGATGAAATGTTATGATGATTTGTGATGATCTTTTGAGTTAATTAAGATAGCCAATTATGAATCTATATATTTGGCCTTTTTGTTGTAGCATGAGTATATATTGAACTCAGGTGTGAGAATCAGACTCTTATCGATTTTAGATCATAATATGAGGATATGATTGCGACACTTATGTTACGTATAGATGAATAACACATCACGCCTACAAATGACTAGGTTGACTTATTAGGTGAATGACACATTATGCCTATATAGTTTTCTTGCAAACGATTTTATTATGATTGTCTAAGTTGAATATATCACACCTATATATCATGATTGATGTGTATCATGAATATCTAAATGATTTACTTAGAAAGTATGTGCATATGTTTCACGCTGGAATGGTCAAATATGATTTGACCTATTGTTTATAAAAATTATGAATGCATATGAAAATGATACAATGACCTAAATGTTATACATATATATATATATATTTAAGCAATGACTTATATGTCTTAAATGCATATAAATTATGCTTTATAATGTGATTTCATGTTAAATGAAATATTAAGTGATGAAATACTATTAAACACCTTATATTTAAATGCTTGAATAGATGACTTATGCGATGTTGTCACTTTGTTTGTCACTTGATGATTGATGAATAATATATTATGTCTTTACCTTTAAATGTTTAATTTTTTTTTTTAAGTTTTGAGTTTTGGTTGCTCTACCAGACTTTAGTGAGTTTGACTTCATTTTATGAGAGACAGGTAATGCAGGTAAAGTATGATGATCAGTTAGAACGAAGGATTGGTCAAGTTGCATCTTCGAGAGTCCACTCTTACCTTACGATCTTAGTAGACATGATCTTTTTATTTTAAGTACATGATCATGTAAAGATTGAAATAATATTTTTATACTCGGATTTGAAATAAAATTAAAACTCTTCACATTTCAATCTTATATTATATGTGGTTTGAAATATGTATATTTCGTATATTTTAATTTGATTGTTATTTTTAGTGTAACCCTGCTCAAAGTCTTAACCACTTTTAAAATAGTTTCTACATCATAAGATCTGATTTACTTATACTTATATAAAAAAAAATTAATCTCAAAATTCTAATATTGAAAAAATAATTTAAGTAAAATTTTTGGGGGCGATAAACAGACCTACATTAGGACTGCCCCCTCCCAAGAATCTAAAACTCTCATAGAGCCCTTACTTGACTACATAAGTAAAAAAAAAATTTGGGCCAACTTAAGAAAAATAAAATATCTTGTTTATGTTTAGCCCTTCAATAAAAGTTTCTGCGGCCATCTCTATCCATAAGATCCTACCTAAAAAAAATATTAAACAATATAAAAGGTTATTCATACTCAATACTTTTGTGCCTTCTGTAGCATCGGATATTAGCCCTCTTGGAAATATCAAGATGACGATGTTGCAGGGGCTCTGCTTGTCTGGTAGGAGCTTCTAGTGCACGAGCCACCTTGTTTATGGACGTTGCAGGTTCAAAACACAACGGTATAGTTGTATAATTGGAAGGGTATGCCTAACCCCAACTTGCCTATAAAAAAAATGAGAAATTGTGTGTTAATCTTTTTTTCTATTGTTTTTTGATTTCTTTATACATTTGTTTAATTATTTTTTTTGCCTAGGCCAAGCTAAACCCTCCAGCACCTACGTCACATTGGCTGGCCTCAGTTGGTAAAACCCTTACACCAAGCTTGGACGTTGCCGCAAAAGATGCTCTCAGTGGGTTTTGAACTCTTGACATTCATGGTGACGTTAACGAGTCACACCCTACTGGATGATCAGAGCCCTTGTGTACCAAAGGGGGCTTTGAGTGGTTGGTAGGAGCTGTCAGTGAAGGTCTCCTTGTAGTGGGACGTTGCAAGTTCAAAACTCAGTGATACGTACGTTGAATAATAATTGGTAGGGTCTGCTTAACTCCAGCGTGCCTTTCAAAAAAAGATTATATGCAATGAATTTTCGAGATTTTTCTCATAACAAAATCTTTTAATTTGTTGAGGGAGCCTTTTTACCTCCCTAAAAAAAAAAAGATAAACTAGTATCTGTGGCATTGTTTCTAAATAAAATGTGCTTTACCAATTACAAACCAAAAATATGGTGTATTGAATAATCTAAAAGGTGAGACTCCTTTATGAAAATGGCAATCTTAGTACGGCAAGCTAAGACCAACGTGGTGAGGTCTCCTGTTATGAGTAGGGGTGTCAACTGGTCGGGTTTACCCAGACCCGAACCAAACCCTATAGGGTCCGGACTCCGGGTATGGTGATAAATAATAAGACCCAGGTTCAAGACTGACGGTCCGATTAATACATGGACCTGGGTATAGTTTGTAAAATTTTATACCAGACCCGTATATGACCGGAGTTTCGATTAAGACCCACAAATTTTCATTGTAAAAATGATAAAAATATGGTTTTACCGAGTATGGTCAGAGTCTGGCTCATATAGTCCTTTTTGGGCCCGGGTATGATTTTTCTTATAGCGGACCTGATTAAACCCGGGTTCGAATCTGATTAAACCCATGTCCGGACTCGATACCATACCCAAAAATGTAATCCAAGTCTGGTTTCACCTGGGTCAGAAGCAAACCTGACGAGTTGACACCTCTAGTTAGGGGTGGCAAAACTTGACACGACCCGCCAACCTGCCTCTTAGGCGGGTTCGGGTTTGAAAAAAATGAACCCGTTTAATAAACGGGCCGACCCGCCTAACCCATTTATTAAACGGGTCGGGTTCGTGTTAGGGGTATGCCAACCCGGCTGACCCGTTTAATAAACGGGTTAGGCGGGTGGGTTCAACCCGCCAACCCGACCCACCAACCCGTCTACCAACCCGCCAACCTGACCCATCAACCCGACCCGTCAACCCGACCCGCCAACCTGACCCGCAAACCTGAGAACCTGTTTACCCGACCCAGCCCATTTATTAAATGGGTTGGCGGGTCCTGTCGGGTTACCCGTTTATTAAACAGGCCGGGTTCTTGTTTGCCACAGCCGACCCGTTTAATAAATGGGTTGGGTTTGGGTTGAGGTATACTGACCCGCCAACTCGTCGGGTCGACCCGCCAACCCCCACACGATTGCCACCCCTACCTCTAGTTGTCAGTTGTGAGAGTTGTTTCTTTGTAATAAATAAAGAAAAAAGTCTCCATCATCTCATGTTGCTAGTTGCACATATTTCAAGCTTATTTATTAAATTACTAAAAAAATGAGTTTTTTTTACGACGAGGAAAGCTTCACGAAGAACCAGGAGGTAAAAATGAAGGGCTCTGCTTGTCTGGTAGGAACAGCTAGTTCACGTCACCTTGTGTTTGGACGTTGCAAGTACAAATCCTTATGATATCGTTGTATAACTGGTAGGGTCTAACCCAGCTTGCATTTTAAAAAAAAATCTCTAAACATAAAACTAGGATGAACTGGCCAATCAAAATCAGGAAATTTTTCAAAAAACAAAAAAATTTAAATGATTGATTCTTGCAAAAGAAAAATCATGACACTGATATTTGTGACATTGTTTGAGAATAAAATGGACTTTACCAATTACAGAGCATGGTCTTGGTGTCCTAAATAATTCAAATGCAAGTCTCTGTCAGCTCATTTGGGTTTGGCACACAGATGTAATTAGTGGTGCACAATGAGCTGAGCCAGCTCGAGCTTGACTCGGGCTTGGGCTCGTTTGGGTAAGTAAACTAGCTGAACTTGAACAAAAGCACAGGCTCGTTAAACATAAATGAGCCGAGCTTGATTAAGCTTTGAAACTCTAATAAGCTTGTTAAACTCGGTTAATGCAGTTGCATAACGAAAAGTTTTACCAATTGTAAAATATTTATTGCAGATAAGGCCCAAAAGATGACTCCACCCAAGTGGTTAGGGCATTAAGCATTCATGTGTGAGGAGCAGGTTTTGAATCCTGCTTTTTACACACATTTTTCAAATGGTTTTCTAAAACAAATCAACTCTGTTGGAGTTGAGTCGAGTCAGGCTCAAACTTGAACCAAACTTAAACATACATTTTTCTGAATGAGCTGAGGTTTTTGAGCTTAAGCTATAATGCCCAAGTTTTTATCAAAAAAATTCAAGGATTTTTTTTTAAAGCCTTAATCCTTTTCAAACCACAATGAAAGTAATAGCCAAACCATAACAAACCTTATTCAACTTGGGTGAGTTACAATCAAACCACAAGCACATACATGATTGAAATAAGAGATTTAATCTCATCCATTCACTTAAATGAAAACAATTAATCATTTAATAACTCAAAGTTTTAACATAATCAAAATGACTCAAATATCCAAGATCTAAAACATGAGCCAAATATCTTAAAAGAGAGTTATGACGTCTGTTCTGACACCACTTCAAGCATGCCACATTACCCAACCTACTTATTACTTAAAAATTATTAAGAATAGGGGTTTGGCTTGAGCTTTAGTAGGTAACACTCTACCATATAAACAAGAAAAAAAATTTTAAATACTTGATATATCAAACAAGACATATATCATAGATCTAGATTACCCAGATTACATTGAAACACAAATGAGTATAGGTAAATATACAAACACTAAACCCACACTTTTGTGTGGTACCTGCATCTAAACTCGTTAGTAATCAAGATCACACACAATTACATAAAACATACATTCATTTCATTACAAAACATGTGAATCTCATTTTCAAATGTGTTATTTCTCTTTTCTCGCCCTATAAGGGTACACTTCCAGGAACTTCAACTTCGATTCAACGAATCCATTGGAGTGTTTATTATGCTAAGCATTTTATTATCCCCAAAGACAGAAAAATCTGCAAACACTTATTAGTTCGGTCTATAACCGAGAGACATACCAGTGGTCCAAGAAATCAATTCCTACTTTGCAGAGTCATAAAGCTATCTATCTAAGCTACATTAGGTAGTCTTAGTTCGCAAAGGATGAAGAACAAGAGAGTCACTCTTTAAAATAACAAACTCTTTCCTCGATCATGTGTACCTCCTATCCTCTCTAAGGTAGACAATGGTTTGAACATATTACCTACTGTTGATTAATTAGATTTACAACTCAACTCAAGGTGCCTCAGCACTAAGGGCTTCTCAGCCTGAACTTTCCCTCAGGATGCTCTCATAAACAACACAAAATATACCTCAACCGATTGAAAACCAAACTCTCGAGAACGTATCCCTGTTACGGGATATCTTTGAGCACCGACTCACGGTAACATACTCTCCTTAGAGTACCCTTGAGCCATACATCATTTGAGGTTGAAGTGTGTATAAGCATGTATTACAATCATTCACAAAATAATGCATACAAACACCATAATAGTTTCATAAAACCCAGGCTCACTCTCGAGCCATGTGCACATAGGGCCTTTCACGACCTACAAAACATCCAACATGTTACATATATTCTACTCAACACAATGCATGATACTCATGCCCATAACATCAATCATTAATGCATCACTTATGCAAATTTGCCATCACATATGGTTCATTTCATTATATTATATCACCTCTAGTAAGCATGACATTCCTCATAAGCATGCATAAATAATTATCATGCTAGCATACAATAATTACATACAATTTTCATGTTGTACATTAAATCACACTTCATGTCACTCATGTAGGCATGATAGGTATCACATAGCATATGTTTACAATACAATGCATAAAAACAATATATAGTAGAAAATACACTATTGTCCTAGGCTCTGCCACACTGCACACAGAGCTCTATTTATCATAATTTTACTGCAGTAATTTTTGAACCGAAATTGGTTTTTTCTGCCAACAAACACAAGTATAGAAATCTACTTTTAAAATAAGCATTGATTCAACAACCTTATTAAAGGCTTCTCAATTTCTTTATTTTTATAGACATCCTCACATATCAGCTTTCAAAAGAATTCACTCTTGTTATTTAACTCTATGCCCATAATTTGAAAAATATTTTGCACTGAACCCCTGTCAGAGAACTATACAAGTCTTATTTTTATGCCTGCAACAAAATTTTACCAATATAGATGAAATTCTAGCACTCATACATAGGAGTTCTGATTTTTTAATTATTTTTCTAGATTTTATTAGATGTCTATCACAACATATAAAGAACCAACCAAAAAATCCATAAAACCAATTTACTGGATTTTTCACGACAACATCAACCGGATCCAGCTATGCACACAGGCTAGAATGGCTGACGCCTGTTGCAGCAGCCACATACCCCGAATCCGTACCACCACTAAGCCCATTTTTATTTCTCTAGGTCCTCCTAGGTGTATAGAAGTCCCACAAAAAATGATTTAGAAGGACTTTACGTGGTTTGGGCCTTATAATTTTTTTACTGACAGTGGTGGGGTAGGAAAAGCGCAAACTGCACATCAACCATTTTAAGATTTCATGCTCTACATGTAAATACATGCACAAATACAACTCTAATGAATTTCTAGTTATAATACATCTATGATCATTCAAGCATAATGCTAAAACTTAGCGAAAAAATCATTGCATGCATTTAAATCACGATTTTATGCTTGTTTTTGCCAAAATCTCAAAACTACACCATAAGGAAAACACAATTTTCACTCTTAACTAAGGGATTTAATAAAAACAAGTTCAGGATCTATTAAATCCTCAAACATTACATGTTAATACACTAAAGCATGCAAACAAACCATTATATAAACATACCATAACTGATTTTTATGAATCCTCTTAAAACTACATGATTTTCAAAACCGTTTTTTGGTTAAAATCTGAACTAAACATGGTTTTGGTGAAATCATTTTTTAAAAAACCCTATACATGAGGTATACCAAAACTAACCATTAAAAATCTCTCTCATGCTGGTTCTATGGCTGATCTAATCATGGATCGCCATAGTACCCGAGAATGCATACTCTATGCACTCGAAATCCCTTTGTGAGCTTACACGATAGATGTACCTATATTGTAAACACTCTCGATTGTTTGCGAGCTTTCTTATTCCATCGTAACACCTCGGTGCAGCTGAAAAATCTATGCTATGCATGGAAGGAGAGAGAGAGAGAGAGAGAGAGAGAGAGAGAGAGAGAGAGAGAGAGAGAGAGAGCATAATCTGAGACGTTGCAAGTTCAAATCCTATTGGTATCGTTGTATAACTGGTAGGAGTCTGACCCCAGCTTGCCTTTTAAAAAAAAAGGATGAACTGACCAATCAAAATCAGGAGATTTTTCAAAAACAAAAACTTCTAGATGATTGAGCCTTGCAAAAAAAATTAAAATCATGATACTGATATTTGTGGCATTGTTTGAGAATAAAATGGACTTTACCAATGACAGCATGGTCTTGGTGTCCTAAATAACTCAAAAGGCAAGTCTCTGTCAGCCCATTTGGGTTTGGCACACTTAATTATATACTGATGTAATAAGTAGTAGTGCACAATGAGCTGAGCTAGCTTGAGCTCGACTCGAGCTCGGGCCCGGGCTCATTCTGGTAATTAAACTAGCTGAACTTGAACAAAAATGAGCTGAGCTTGATTAAGCTTTGAAACTCTAATAAGCTTGTTAAGATCGGTTAATGCAGTTGCATAATGAAAAGTTTTACCATACGTAAAATATTTATTGCAGAAAATGCTCAAAAGCTGTTGATGAAGCTGTAGGTATACAGGATATGCAAAATGGAAGGTAGCTATGCGAATGCAAGTAAGTAATGGTGACATAGAAGGATTGTGCAAAGCTGAGTGTACTCACTAGTGGGCAGAGAGGCTTGAAGGGCTTTACCAACAGGGAGAGTTTTCCCTTGGATTATCCAAAAAAAATATATGTGACTTAGAGTTGCAATTTGCAAATGAGCAGGGATATGGGTCAGGTCAGGTCAGGTCAGGTCAGGGTTGGCTATACTGGTGTCAGAAAACCAATCAATTCAGACTCAGGTCTTATGGTGTCCACTTCCACCTCAGACAAGCTGCAAGGAAAGCTTCCTACAGCCAATGCCTCAATCAAGGAAGAACATATAGTGATGTCCAAGACGTGCATGGAAACTTATCTTTCAACGATATCGAATCAAACATAGGCAAGAAGTTAGAAGAATACCCTGGCCAAAGATGTAACTTTTATATAAATAAATAATGGATCTCTCATCTCCCCACGATATTTAAGTGAGAGATTTCCCATGGACGTAGGTCACAACTGATAGAACCACGTAAACAAACATGCATGTGATTGTGATCTTTTTGTGTGGGTGTTGCTCTTCTTTCAACTAGATCCGACTTTTAATGAATGGGTCTTTTTTTTTTTTAAAGGGAAGCTGGAGACCTTAACGTCTCCCTCTCCCACGGCCTTAATGACTATTTGCGAGCTCTCTTCGGATTCAAGATTCCCAAGAATCTCCTGTTGCCTCTAATAGTTGTGTAGCGGGGCAGTTCTTCTCATCCATGCTACTCACATCCTTTAAACCCTTCGGACGGGTAAGATTATGCTGCTTCTTCAAATATGGTTTGAACTCATTGTGAAACCCCTTATTTTCTTTTCCAATGACCTATTTTTATCTTTTGTTTTTGCATGCAGGTAATTGGGTCGGACTGTATGGAATTGGGTCTAGGTTCGGGTCTGGATCCAATTTCATCCCGTTCATGACAAGTTTATTGCGAAAATCAGGGGGCAAAACGCGGATTTCGTCCCCTACCAAATTCAGTTGGGAACCTGCATTAAAATCTAGCGAAAAGGTTGGGATAACGTTACATACACGTTGGTTATCCTGGCTCCACATGTCAGCTTCTCCATGAAGTGTGCATTCACATAAGGCGTCACCTCTTTCTTCACACTGGGCGCCTCCTTTTTTTCTTCATGTTGAGTGTACGGTCTTTTAAAGTGTGTTTGATCGCGGATCACGAGGGACACTGTGGATGCGCGGAAAGGTGTTGCGATCAAACAGTGGATGCCACGCATCCTCTGTGTCTATGGAATACCGTTCCACACCCCTTTGTTATGGTGTTTGTCTTGACTTTGCTCTTGTTGAGTTCATGGGTTTAACATTTTGTTGATCTTCATGAGTGAATTTCTATCGTCTCTCTCTCTCTCTCTCTCTCATGCAGAGGCTGGGTAGAGGCTGGGTGGTGAAGCCACAAGCGAGAGGCTAACAACGAGACACTGATGAGCACCATGGTCTTCTATCTCTCTCTTGTGCAATGATCAGGCAACGAGACCAAGGTGTTGTCACCTCACTGCCAGCAATGACACCCTGCTATTTCTCTCTCTTCTTCTTCCTTCTCTTTGGCTAGGCTTTTAGAGCTTTGAATAAAAAATTTCTTTGATTGGGAGTTTTGTTTAGGGGGGTTTTCTTTGATTTTCTAGTTAATTTGATTAGGGTTTCTTTTTAATTTGATTAGGTTTTTTTATTTTATTTGATTAGGCTTTCACTCAGATTTATTAAAATTAGGGCTTTTATAGTTAATTTGATAAGAGTTTTTTATTTGATTTTTTTTATTAGTTCTTTGAATCAAATTTTTTAAATTAGGATTTTTTATAGTTAATTTGATTACAATTTTTTTTTAAATTGATTAGGTTTTTTCTTTGATTAGGGCTTTAAATCAAATTGTTTAAATTAAGGCTTTTTATACTTAATTTGATTAGGGCTTTTTATGTTTTGATTAGAGTTTTTCTTTAATTTTCTTTGATTAGGGCTTTGAAACAAATTTCTCTAATTAAGGTTTTTTATAGTTAACTTGATCAAAAATTTTCTTGTATTTGATTAGGGGTACTTTTTTTCTTGCATTTTAGATATTTATAAATTTTTTTTATAATTTTTTATTTATATATAAAAATATACAGTTTTATTTTTCTCAAATTACATAAATTTTAAACAATTTTTGGTACTTGGATCCAGTTTGAGGTCCATATTCGGGGCTAAAATCCATAATTTTTTATAAACTTTCATAATTAGATCTAATATGTTGTTGATTAAAGCATCAATATATCAATAAATATCATTTCTTACTTTTTTTCTAAAATTAGTGAAATTTTAAACATTTTTTTGGTATTTAGATCCAATCCGAGATCCATATCCAAGGCTAAAAGCCATAATAAACATGTTAAAACACCATATCAAGTCGTACATTCCAAAACGAAGTTATCCAATCTATTATCCATATGTGTTTGAGTTGTTTGCATAATGTAAAAATCAAACGCTAGACACATGAAACACAATTTTTTCAATCGAAACAAATGTTGAACGCAGTACAATTATTACAGAACATGTGTTCTGTCTGTACACACCATCAATCACAACCATATGAATCATATCCACCTAAAATACTTTTTTCAGGGTCACATATCCAATTCAGATCCATCCCACTTCCAATCAAACTACTGATCCAACTAGGTCTGGTAAACAATTCAAATGAGTCAAGCTTGGGGTATTCAAACTTCTCCCATCCTTATGACAAGTCGAGCCTGAGCTCAACCTCATGACCAGGTCAAGCTAAACAAGCCAAGCACATGTTGACTTGTTTACGAAAAAATTACATTGTCTCAAAGGTACAAGTATTATAATTTAGGCTCTAGACCATCGAAGCCAATCAACCACTTTTTTTATACAGACACTATACCCAAAAATCTGGTCCAAGTCTAGATCCTGCACCTGGGTCCCAACCAAACCTTACCCGTTGACACACCTAATTTTATGTATTTGAATGAGCTTTTTACAAGTTGAGTATGAGTCAAGCCACAAGCTATTTGTCCCGGTTCCCAGCCCTATCCACGACTAACTAATATAATAATCAGCGCACGTCTAAAGACATGTTTTGAACAATTTGGTTGGACATAATCATTCTACATGATACAATCCCTATGAGCTAGGGCTACCCGCTTCAATAATAAGCTCAAGAAGATCTCATTATGGTTCCTCTCTTGTATGAGACCATCAAGACCGTGATCCATGGTACCCCACCTCTTGTTCTTTAAGTGAATATGGATCTTGTTTAAGATGGGTAATCTCTAGGTGGGGTCACCGACACCCAAGCTCTTATGGAGCCCACTAGTTAAAGGCACCTGCATACCTGATTGGGGGTGTCCACGGGTCAGGTTTGGTTCGTACCCAGGTGTAATCGAACCTACCATAAGAGAAACCATACTCAGACCCGATAAGAACTACATGAACCAAACCCAGGCCATACCCGGTAAAATAATATTTTTTTATCATTTTTACATTGAAAAATTGCAGGTCTTAATC
This sequence comes from Nuphar pumila, assembly GCF_984573655.1. Lineage (NCBI taxonomy): Eukaryota > Viridiplantae > Streptophyta > Magnoliopsida > Nymphaeales > Nymphaeaceae > Nuphar > Nuphar pumila. Next base: position 138,572,483 of record NC_143250.1, on the reverse strand, counting down.
AAAACTCAAGTCGCGCTTGAGTCTGGTATAAAATTTCAAAAACTATACCCAGATCCATGTATCGATCGGACCTTTGAGTCCAAACCCAGGTCTTAATCAGGTCTTCTTACTTATCACCATACCCAGACCCTATACGGTTTGGTACGGGTCGGTCTGGGTAAACCCGACTCGTTGACACCCCTAATAGCTGGTGAGAATTCAACCTGAGATGAAGGGGTCAGCACTTTCTTCCTAGGTTTGCTGCCACTCGGGCGATCCGGGCAGGTGTAATCATCAGAATCTATTGAACACCAATTATGTAAGACAACAGCCATGAGGTAGATATAAATGATAGGATATCAGTAAATCTTCAGTGCACATTACTTAAGAGAATATCACCTAATAAAATAGAGGCTTTGAAGGTTTATGAAGGCATCCCTGGCTTTTACTTGTACAGCAGCTACTCTACCTAAGGATTGTGAACTGTCCAACACCTGATCTAGGCCCCCTTTCTTCCTTTATAGGTAAGCTTAGGGATAGCCCAAAGTTGGATTGGAAACCAAGACCCTTTAGATATGATAGTGCGACCTAACCAATTAGCTATCTCATTCAACCCCACCTGACCTAGATCTTACCCTTTCTTTAGAAGATCACATGCCTGACTGGTGAAATAACTCACCTTAAAGAGAAAATAGACTAGACTTCAATAGCATTCATGTCAACGGTTTAGAACCAATTGTGGGTTGATACTCCTCTTCTTACCATGGTATTGGTGAGACATAAGGGTGAAACCTAGCTGGCAAGGGCTCCGCCTTCCTGGCTAGGGGCGATCATAGTTTGTCACTTGGCATGGAATGACCACATTTCGAAACCCATATGAAGCATGCCCTTGCCGCAAGGTTGAAGATGAGCCTACTCCCCAGTGAGCAGAAGGCACCTCAAGGATTTTACTAACTAAAGACCTGCCAATATGTGATCCATAAATGATGGGAGGGTTTTCCCTAGGCAAAAAAAAAAGGTGAATCCAAATTAGGGTTTGCAGAAATTTGGGATATATATATATATATATATATATATATATATATATATATATATATATATATATATATATATATAGAGAGAGAGAGAGAGAGAGAGGTCATGTTGCACTCTCTTATTCTATATGCAGGTCATCCATAACAATCAAACATATCTTCATGTAAAGTGGATCCAATGGGTTTCCATCAAGTGGATGTGGTAATTGTGGGAGAGCAGATCTAGTGATCGGGAAGAAACACAAAAAATCACTGCACATGCAATTATTTTCTGTGTTTTGTGTTTTACACAGATTATTGCTACACGCGTTAGTGATTTTCTGTGTTTTAGGTGGCTGATCACCTAACCACATCTTGGTTAAAGTTTTATAGGCTTTATGTGTATGGGGTGTTTTGTATTTGAATCCGAGATATGATACAAAAGGACGCTGTTTAGATTGGTCCATAGGGTTCAGATATTATTTTGGGTGTTAAGAGTTCAAGATGGGTTTAATTAGGCCGATCTAAACATATGAAGTTTAAATCATTATGATATTTTGAAACCAAACTAGGAATGACAGTGGACCGGGGTGGGGGCGGGGGACAAGATCTCCACCCCCGCCCCGTCTCAAAATCCTAATCTCCATCCCCGCCTCCATCAACACACGGGTTTTGATTTTAACTTCTATCCCCGCCTTCAACCGTGTTTCATGTCCTCCATCCCCGGTCCAAACGGGGTGAGGCGGGGCAGGGCCTCATTTCCCCTCGGTCCACTGCCATCTCTAAAGAAGGATAAGGCATGGGGCGGGGCATGGCATGGCAAGCAAGGTTGTTAAATGCGATGAGGTGAAGCGAGGCCTGTGCTTCGCCTCTGAGGCGTACGCCTACGCCTCTCACAACATGAGACTCTCAAGTATCAGTGGTATTATCTAAAATATCGTAAAAATATGTGGCATCACACTCAACGCCTCGCACTAGTGAAACATTTCATCATTAGTATGGTGAACATGGCTGCTTCTAACCCAGAAATCCCAGATTTGGGTTAGAAACTTTTTATATTTACTTTAAGCGCATCACAGCAACGCCTCAGTACCTTGAGCGTGTGCCTCGCCTCTGAGGGTATGCTTCAGGTACTGAGGCGTACGCCTCTCACAACACTGATGGCAAGGCAGGGATCGAAGATGGTGATGGGGGCCAGGCTGCGGAAAGCATAAGTTCATCCCAGCCTCCATCCTCACAGGGGTTTTGATTTTGTGTCCTTCATCTCCCGTCCACTGCCATCCCTAAACCAAACTAGGCTTTTATTAGATCTGTACTTAAATAGTCTGAGTACCGTTTGGGAGAATATTCTTGGGAATATGTTCAGGTTGGTTTAAATCAAGAGGTGACTTGGGTTTATGTGGGTTATGATTGGTCTGGAAAGGCCTAGGGGAACTGTTTAACTTGTGTTGAATTGGTTTTCAGCTTATAAGATTCATATTATATATTTTTTATTCTCTGGTAGAAGATTGATATAAATTGGTCAATTTATGTGATTCAAGTCGTCTAATGTTAAATAAATAAACAATGATAATAATAACAACAATAGCTGTCTATGATCCAATATTCTTTTGGTCAACTAGATCAAGTTCTATGATCCAATATTCTTTTGGTCAACTAGATCAAGTTCATATCTCATTATAGTTTCAACCAAAGTTTTTTTTTTATATTTACACGAAAAACCACCCCCTGGATCAGAGACCTAGTCGTGTTGGCTTTGCCTGCCGTACTTACGATTGCTGTCATGGCAGCGTAAAATTCAGTGGGCTTACCCCCTTGATCACAAGGAATCGCCGTTTCAACCAAAGATTTGCCCAATGGGTTTCATCCATACTAGACAATAGTTCCAGTGAATGTTTAATGAAACAGTGACTGCATTCATGTTGTGTTCTGCCAATTGGCTTTCATAACTTTTTTTTTAATGAAACAGTGAATGATGCAGATCACATCTATGGAGTCTGTCCGATTTGATTAAAACCACTTGCTTCAATGAAATCCCAAGGACAGATACGAAGATAAGGATGACATAGGGGATGAGTGGAACCCATTTGTTAATGGTCCACCTACACCCACATCCACACCCAGTGTCCTACCCAGGAAAGAATACCCATTGGGTAAACCACCATTATGATCACACAGAAAATCATGGGGCTGAACAATCTTTTAGAGAACTATCTTATCAGATTGGGTACGTATGTTAATTATTTGCCAATATTTTTACCTCTGTCTCATATGTTGTAAATAATCTATCCACCAAATAAAAGACGGAATGATGGAGAAACAGGAATACCAAAAGAAACACTATGTGTGCTTCATACTAGCAAAATATTAATTTCTCCCCGATGACCCAATTTTCTCCAAATCAATTATGAATCACTCCATTTTACTTCTTCAATTCCTCTCTCAAACCAAAGCCAATGGATTTCAGTTAGGACTGAGAAATGAGACGGGCTACTTGTAAGTTAGGCTTGTAAAGAGCTTGCTCAAATTCCATGAAATAATGAGTGTTCAGTTCTGCTCAGCTTGCATAAACTCGTTTAACTATATATATATATATATATATATATATATATATATATAGAGAGAGAGAGAGAGAGAGAGAGAGTAATGGGTATGTGCTAAACTCATTTGGTGCTAAACCCCATGTTAAATGGGTTTTTCAGCGTCTCCGATGCTTTTTATGTGGTTTCGGTCCCCATAAATGTATTGGGTACGGTCGAATTCACTAAGAATTCACACCTGGATCATGTGTTTTCGATGAAAAAAAATGATGTTTAGAGGCTCAAAATTTTACAAAGATTTTAGACCGTTGATTTTTCAAACTTTATAAAAACCCACACATGTGTCAGAATCGAACACTTCATGTATTGTCAGAATTTAAAAATAAAATGAAAAAAGCCTGAAAAACCTATTTAGCACATGGTTTTGCACCAACCCATTACTCTCTCTCTCTCTCTCTCTCTCTCTCTCTCTATATATATATATATATATATATATATATATAATATGATTGGTAGCTGCTCAATGAACGTGCTCAATGGGTTTTTCAGCCTTTTCTCATTTCCTTTATAAATTCTGAATGTACAAATGCGATCTATGTACTTGATTTTATAGGGATTAGCTCTTGAAGTCTTTTATTCCGACATATGGGTGGGTTTTTATAATGTTTGAAAAATCAACGGTCCAAAATCTTTGTAAATTTTTTAGACTCCAATCATCATTTTTTTCATTGAAAACACATGATCCAAGTATATATTCTTAGTAAATTGACCCATTCCCAACACATTTATTGGGTCAAAATTGCATAAAAAGCACTGAAGAAGCCGAAAAACTCATTGAGCATGCAAGGTCTAAGCAGTTACCAATCTCTCTCTCTCTTTATATATATATATATATATATATATATATATATATATATATATATATGAGTAATGCATTCTTTAGGTCCCCTTTTTTCGTTAGCCCCCTTCAAAAATCAAAGTTTTAAGTATTTTTTCTCACATCTAACACCGTAGATGTGATCTATAGGTTTTGTTTAGTGGGAACCAACTTTTGGATTGCCGGAATCTTACCTGTATATAGGTTTTTTCGATGATCCAAAATCAATGGTTATAAAGGTATATGTTTTTCTTGTCTCAAAACTATATTTTTTCGTCGAAAAAAACATCATCCAAGAGTCGATTCCCACTAAATTGAGCATGCTAAACACATCTAACGGTTCAAATCTATTATAAAACACTTAAAACCTATAGGGCAAAATGGGGTAAAATGAGAAATGGGGCCTAATATGTTCAGTTCTCTCTCTATATATACGTGGAAACTGAAATATGTAAACCAACAAAATATGCAAAATGGTATAAACTGAGATTTTCATAGGTTTTTTTTGCAAATCTAACCCTGCAAATGCATTCGATGTGGTCCATGTGCTTGGAACCGACTATTGGATCATCGTAATTGAATCAAATAATATGATTTTTGAATACTTATAAATATTCTAAGCCATTGATTTTCAAGCCTTAAAAGATCCTTCTTATACATCGTAATCGGATGATCCAAGAGTCTATTTCTATAAAACCAAACATCTAGATCGCATCCGTACGGTAATTTTTTTTTTAAAAAGAAAAAACCTATGAAAATCTTGGTGCATATATATATATGTGTGTGTGTGTGTGTGTGTGTGTGTGTGTGTGTGTGTGCGCACGCGCGCACGTAGAGAGAAAAACTAGAATATGTATACCAGCAAACATAGTTTGTTGGTATAAACTAATAGAGCCGCCATATCTGATGACTCTTGTGTTTCCCTTCTCTTTCGTCAGAGGACCATCCGACAGAGGCAAGAGGCAGTGGGGGAGGAAATCAATGATAGGGTGGCGGCATTTGCCACACGTGGCAGAGGAAATAATGGTGGGTTCCGATGATGGCCACTATGGGCGACGCATTAGCTGCTATGAGGAGGTGCGGTGACGACTTTGTGACCATCTGGTCATGCGACCACTTGCTCTCCAAGGGTTCCCCCTCCCCCGTCGACAACTATAGGTGTCTCGCCAAGCTCTGCATGCCCAACGACAATTGTTGGTACCCTGCCCCTTACTCTGCATCTGCCCTCTTCACTAACCTCCCCACCCTCCTCTTATCGAGGACAAGGGGATGATGCGAGAGGAGGGAGCGGTGGAGAGGAGGGGGAGGTGGTGGAAGGGGAAGGGGAAAGAAGGAGAAAACAGGAACCATCTGATTTGTAAATTGGACGACTCATGTTAGTTCATACCAACAAACATAGTTTGCTATATATATAAATAAATAAATAAATATATATATATATATATAGTATGTGTGTGTGTGTGAAAGTGGTAGCTTCCCGACCCACATACATGTATGACTGAATGGACATGCATTGAGGGTCCATCATCGCACGTGCTTGAAGGACACTCAATGCATTGTAGCATAAAAAATAATCTTTAGCAACACTTTTAAAGCGTAGCTAAAGGTCTAATTTTTGCTCAGACCTTTAATGGCACTTCAAAAGTATCGCTAAAGGTCCTTTACACACAACAAAAAACATGTGTGAAAAGGCTCTTTAGCAGCGCTTTTAAAGCACCACTAAATATCTACTTTCCACCCAAAGCTTTAGCAATGCTTCAAAAGCATGGCTAAAGGTCATTTTTTACACTACAGTACTCTGAATGTCCATCACGCTTGCATGATGGATGCTCAACTCGCATCCATTTTGGTCAGGCAACTACCATTCACTCTTATGTATGTGTATGTGCATGCATGTGTGTATAACCAAATCCAATTTTAGTAAAGAAAGAAGCATCATATTAACAATTCAATTAATATTCAATTTGAGGTTTAACATCCAAATCCAAATATATGCAGCAAATGTATCTGGTTAGGTATCTTATTCTAACCGGACCCACATCCAGTACTATTCCTTTTCTATGTGAATCTGAAACCTGAATGTGAATTTGAATCTTATTAGTTCAGATTCAATAAAGTCTACATCTAAACCAAATATGTCCCTTTGATATATGTAAGTGTGTTTAGATTTGTAAGTAGGCTTGCAATGGGTTGGGTTGGGGATGATCCGATGCTGACTCCAATTTTCAATAAGTGGGCCTAATCTTGCATGTGATTTACTCTGAATACATGACAAAGTTATGGATCCAGATGTGATTTAATTCCCTTTGATATTGGATTTGCAAAAAACAAGTCAAGTTTATTGGTTTTTTCATAGAATATATAAAATAGGTTGGTTCAGAGTTCTGAACATATTTATTTCTCTGTTTCTAACTCAAACCTGAGTAAATCATACACTACTCAATTTGAATCAAACCCATTTCATAAACGAGCCTCATTTTAATGAACATATATCTCCAAATTCCTTCACACCTTGAGTTCATGAGGCCCTAATGGGCTTTAGATCGGGCCTAGGGGACACACATTTTGGGCCAGGATCAGAAGCTCATGAGGCCCTAATAGGCTGATCACCATGACCTGAACCCTCCTGTGGAGAATTTTTGGTTCAGGGACATGCCCACCCTAGCCTCTACTTGGCTCTGCCCCTGTATATATAAAGTTACTTTTACGAAAAAGGTATTGACTTTTCAATTTCCTCCAACTTCAAAAAACCAATAATGCCCAAAAAAGTAACCTTATATTTTCAAAATTGTCATTATTTTAAAAATGTTTTAGTCATTTTCATAAGGTTGAATTCATTTAATGTTAAACATAACTAGTTTAATGTTAAATTAACTATATATATACTATATATGGAAAGAAAGAAAGAGAGAAATGGGTATGTGTTAAATAGAAAATATACAAAACCTTTAAAATCAATGTCGATTGTCTGATATCGTACAATGATTGAATAGTCCACATAAGGTCCTTTCATACCCCCTTTAACCTTGCCCTAACACAGCTTGACATCTCCCCTTTCCCCCCCCCCCTCTCTCTATCTCCAACGATGACCAACAAAACCTTTGGTGATGACAAATCGCGCTTCTAACGATGCCTCATCTCATTGTTCCCCTCCGACAGCATGCCATGCCCAACCTCTCCTATCCTCTGCTTCATCTCTCCCTCTTTCCTCTCTGCTTCATCTCTCTCCTGCACATCCATATGCAAGCACCACAGTCTCTGACAACTATGAGCACCAGGGGCTCCGGCGAATCCACTAGTTGTCTCCCCGTCTTCCCTTGCTTCTTCTTCTCTCTCCCTCACAGCTCCCTCTATAAGGGTTATTGTTTGGCACAACAATACAAGCTTCATTTGGTGATGGAAAACATAAAAGGCTCCAACGACAACAAATCCAAAAGTTGGCAAACCCACCAACTATGTGTGTGTGTGAGAGAGAGAGATTGGGTTGTCACCGAAGGCTGCACTAGCTCTTGGGCATTTACTAGAGATGGTATGGGTCATTGTTGGAATGGAGCTCTTCACGCGAGGGGAGTATTTTAGTGTAACACCTGCGAATTTTATTTATTTTAACTTTAAATTTGAGCAAAAATCAAGTTAAATTTGGGTTAAAATTAGGTTAAATTTAGTCGAAATTCAAGATCTTAAATTGAACTAGGACTCTAGTTGGATTCGTTATGAGCCATAGATCTCGTAGGAGATCCGATTTAGAGATTTTTTATATGGGTTGGTTCATAAAATGCATTTCTCAAAATAGATTGGCATCCATTTGGGTTTTCCAACTTGGATCAGATACACAATTTGATTTTTCAAATTCGACCGAGTTGTGTTTTGGACCCAACCTAGAGTTCTTATGGGGCTCAGAGGGTCACGCCCAGCCCAGTGGAGAGCCATGTGTCAACGTGGGGGCCCACGGGGGTTGTGGAGGTGGCTAAGGGTTTTTATAGATTTTGGATGGGTCATATTTGACTCACAATTGGGATTGGATATGGTTCATGATTTTTGGATTCAATCTCATATGATTGAACCCATGTGGGACCCACTTGATACCCTAGAGTCCATATGGATGAGACTCTTAATCATTGGAGAGGGTTCTAAAGAGAGTGGGACGTCCTCCTAGTGGACCTCACATAGCAATTAGTGATTAGTTGGTTTGAAAAAGTCAAAATTTGAGAGACCAAAACAAATTAAGAGTTTTATTTCAAAAAAGAAAATTAGAAATAGATAAAAACCAAAGATATTGGACTCTCTCACAAACCACACAATTTTGGGAAGAGAGCTCTAGTCTATTAGGGAACTAAGCACACACCCCTTTCCCTTCTCATTCAAAGTTTTCTCGCTCTCTCATTATCTTTATCTCTCTTTCCCCTCATATTCCAAGTAAGCATATGTTTCTACCATTTTCTTCTTTCATCTTCTTCATTCTTGGAGTTTTTTCAGTAGTCATTGAAGTTGCTTCAAGGTGCTAAGATGGGAGATGAAGGTGCTAAAACTCGGTTAAGGTAAAATTCATTTCACTCATAGTTGTAGATTGAATGCAAACACATAGATCATGCCCCTTGCCGATTCTATGGTATGGTCATTGGTGGATTAGACCTGAAACAAGTTAGAAAAATATTTTAAAATTATTTTTGAATCAATATCATGCTTCAAAAAAGATTAAAAAATACAATTTTAATAAAACTGTGCTTGAATACCCAAACTAAAAAATCGGATAGCGTAAAATGCATAGTTTTGTGTTTCTACATGATTTAAAGTCGGTATGTTTTCAGCATGATCGAATAAATATTTGGTTTCTTTCATGTGTTTACAATATGAATCATGTTTGTATAAATTTATTTCATATGTTCTTTGATGATTTAGCATGCTAGCATCTTAAACTAGATATTGTGTGCTTAAATCATGAGTTATATGGAGAGTTTAGGATCTCATGCATGTTTTATGATCATGTGATGTTTTCCATGAGCCTATGTGATGCGTAAGTACTGTGTATATGCTTGATGTGTGATTGAATTTCAATATTATACATTAGTGCATGCATTTTTTTATATTTAACATGATTTTTATTATGATGCACATGTCATAATTTTTCTAACCGATTTATTGTTTTATAATAATTATAGCTCTCAAACCCAATCACTTCTGGCCAAATCCTTTTATAGAGACCTTCTATACATCTGGAAGGTGTTTCAAAAAAAAATTAGGCCTAAGTAGTGGTATAGAATTAAGGGTTATGGCTACTGCAACACCAGACAAAAATTGTCTTGTGTGCAGAGCAAATTTCGATAGTCAATTTTGCAGAAAATTCAATAAATCAATTGTTTGAGGTTTATGGTTGATTTTTTGAAATGTTATAGTTATTATGTGAATAAATCTGAAAAAAATAATAGAAAAATCAAATTTGTTATCTGAGAATCTCAGAGTCTCACACAAGTTAAGTGAAATTCAGGATTCTAAAGAAGGTCTAGATCTGGAATTGTCTCAGACAGGGTCCTGTCTAGAAAATCCAGGAAATCCATATGCGAGAGTTCTTTTTTGTAAAATCAGATGCTTTTAAAAGATAACAAGTATAACTAACACCAAAAACTTTGAAAGTTGAGATTCCTCCCAAATTTGGTTTGATGACTGCTTCTTTGTTAAACAAATTTATGTCATATTCTGACAACTGAAAAACAGTTCTTGGTCCGTGAATTTCTATGGGCAAATCATATTGGTTTTTTTGAGCTATTACTTGGATATGAGTTCTAACACCCTCTGATATGATTTTGATTTTTTTAGAGTTTGGATATGCTCGGTATGATGGTCTAACAGACTCATGAACAACAAAAAAATTTGGATGCATGCAGTTCCTTGTGTGGGACATGTCATGTCTTATGAACTTGCCTTATTTTAAATATGATGCTTTCTTTTGATACAGAATGTTAATCATGCATTTTCTAATATATGATGTTTTATGTTTATGTTATATGCATGCATGTTGATAATTTATAAATGATGATATATGAGATTGTATGTTAGCATATGAGATTTGAGCATGGTAGATGAGTTATGTAGTATGCATTGGAATACATATGATATTTTTATTTAATTCATGGTTTATGTTATATTGAAATGAGTCTTGTGCATCATGTAGTATGGTATGTGGCATGTGATGTATTGTAAGTCATGTATTCAGTGGGCTCGTAGGTAAGCCAGGTTCAGTAGAACCAAGAGTGCTAGTGAGTACCAAGTTAAATATATGATTGACATGCTCGTGCACACTTAAGCCTTAAAGAAACATTGTTGGCTCAAAGGTTTTGAATATCTACAAATGATCAATGTTTTGTTGTTGTCATCGAGGGAGACTGAGCTAAAAGAGCCTCATTGTTGGTAGCACTTAAACAACCTTAATAAAGAAGACCTAGTAGCATATTCTAACCTTGATTACCTTTGAGAAAGTAGTCAGTATACACAATCGAGGAAAGTGTTGTAAATATTTTTAAAGATCAAAGGCATCTCCATGTATTCTCCATCATCGAACATAGGAGACCTAGGCTACCAAAAAGGCCTAGGTAGGTAGTCCAACGCTTTTTAGAGTAGAAATCACGATTTTGCACGGTTTACGGTTTTTCCTTGTGAAAGTTTGCACACTCTTTAGATCTTTGAGATAATTAAAATACACAAAATAATAAACCCCTCAAATGATTGTTGAGTAGGAGTTAAGTACTGAGAGTGTACCTTAAATAATGAAAAGATAAACAATACAACAACAACAACAACAACGCCTTCATCCCAAAAAAAATGGGGTCGGCGATATGAACCAAAAAAGAAAATCATTTCGGGGCTTCCACATGAATCCTTCTCCTCCAATCATTTCTATCCAATGCCATGTCCACGATGAGGTTCAAAGCATTCATATCCTTTCTTATCATCTCCATCCAAGTCTTCTTAGGCCTACCCTGACCTCTTTTAACTAATATATTATCCCATTTCTCCATCCTTAAAATATTCACTAGTACATCAATGTCATGTTTTATGTATGTTTTTATATTTTATGCATATTTTATGTTTACATGCATAGGTTTGAATATTAGCATACTTGGTTCTCTATTTGCCTATGATATGGATTTCTAATAGGTGTGATTGCATGTGCTCTTAGTGGTGGATAAGATTTATTAATTATAAATGTTTGTGTGCATATTGCTTATTGTGAAATCTAGATCATTGTTGTGAATGTTTGTATGGCATAAAATTATCAATATTTTTTATTATGAAAAGATGTATGAGATATGTGTTGCATTCTTTATATGCCTTCTTATTAAGATTGTTATTAATGTCTCTACTTTTAGCATTTTCAAGTAACGAGTAAGCTGGCAGATGATGGCGGGAGACTCGAAGTGGTGCCAAGAGAGTCACATTTTTTTTAGGCTTTTAGAATGGCTTGATTTATTTTTATGATTTGATTATTTTATTGAACTTGTAAAGTTTGACTAAGTCAGACTAGTGTTTTGAGTTATTTCAATTCAATTGATGGTTTGATTTAGTTAATTTTAGTTTTACATGTGTAAATTGGAAACTGCAACTTGTCCAAGGCTTAAACCATGTTTAAAAGAGTTTTCGTTGTATTTCTTAAAAATCATGCAAAGAGATTTTAAAAAATCTTCAAATTTTTGGTTTAAAAAATTGAGGTATTATATCTAGGGCTTAAAAGGGAGGAAAATAAGACGTAAATCAAAGTTGCTTGATTAGAACATGAACGATGGCTCTAATTTATTTAGCATTTTATAGAGAATCTCATTTAGCATATTCTCATTACTCTCTCTCCCCCTCTTTTTATATATATATCATTAATCTGACATTAAAGTAGTTGTGTTTAATATTAGATGGATTCAACTTTATAAAAATGACTAAAATCCTTTAAAATAATGACATTGGAAAAAAAATAAAAGGTTATTTTTTGAGATAAAAAAGATAACTTTTATAGCTTTATAAAGGTTCATGTTTTTAAAACGGTGTTTGACTTTTTTATTCCCTTCAAGTTCAAAAGACCTATAATGCCCAAATAAGAATCATGCATTTAAAAAATAATAATTTCTTTTAAGATATTTTAGTCTTTTTAAAAAAGGTTGGATCCATCTAATGTTAAAATGCAACTAGTTTAATCTTAGATTAATGATCTATATTATATTTTTTTCTTTTCATAGCTGGAATCTTGAAAAATTAACAAATTGTTGCCAAGCAAGAAGATTATGAATGTCTTTTATATCATTTTCTCTAACTTCTCTTTAAAGTATTCTCAAAAATTTGTTTGTTCAACTCCATATAGTTTTCCAAAAAAAATTGTTACATACATGGCATATTGTATTTTTTCAATAAACCAAAACCGTGTAACCACCCCCCTCTCTTAATTGACATGAATAAAAAAATTTAGATGAATGTTCACGCACCTCTCTCTCTCTCTCTCTCTCTCTCTTATGGTAAATACAAATACCTAGTCGCATTGGCTGTTTCTGCTGACAGGCTGTATAGGAAAGATGGAGGGCTCAAAGGTGCAGCAGCACATCAAAAATGTACAATGTAATTGCACTTGATCCAGCCTCAGTCAGCCTGTTGCCAACCCATAGACCAACATACCAAGTATCAACAGGTACATGATTTGTAACTAAACAAATCCACGTAATCAGGTGCAATCTGCACACAAATGTGATGCGCACTAGAGCAAATCAAATGATATGCCAAATCACACCCAGAAAATGCTCCAACCTCCCCACCGTTCATTGTGGTGATCAACAACTGCTGTGGTGGCACGGCAACCAATAATGATGATCGTGAACACATTTTAGGTGGGCCCCACAACTTCCGGATGAGGCTATGGACGGTAGGGATGTTAGATTATTTCCCCATTGTGATTTGGCAGATCACCCGAACTGCATTAGGGGCCCAGCCAGATTGCAAGACAAGCGTTGATGGGGCCCACAGAACAATGCCATGAAGCCGTTACAGTTGGTCGAGCCCAATGTTGTCAGTATCGGTCCTGACTCGTTTAGCCAACGATTCAGGTTAATAGGCCGATACCGATTCTCAAGTGAATCGTTCTGAATTGGCTAAAAATAATTAAAAATATTTCCTGTCAATTCGAATGTGACACATGTTAAAACCACAAAAATAATATTAAAAAATGTAATTTTAAGCATTTTTTACATTTATTAAAAATAGCCTATTCAGGTTAGTATCTTATTGATACGATACATATGGGCCGATATGCACTGATACTGACAACATTGGTTGAGCCCACTGTCTGTATCGGGACACGTGTTGCTCAGCCAGGCATGCCGTTAGAATTGGTGGGGTCCACTGGTCGTATTGGACACGTGTTGCTCAAGGGTATAGTTTTTTTTTGTGTGTGTGTGTGTGCGTGTGCAATGCAATAGCACCTGATCCGCTCTCAGCTGAACCGGACCGGGTTTGACCATCGGTCCTCCACTGCAGAGGCTCGTCTCTGATACAGTTAATGCATGGGGTGACAAAATGGTCAGAGAGGACCGAGCAATAATTGGTGGGGAAGCACTGACGAGTCAAAAGACAAGAAAACCCCTCACCCCCCATCATCTCTTGAGAGGTTCTCCTGCTAATTAATTAACAAGCAAACAATACTAATAATTGCTGAGGATGACCCACCCGGGTTGCCCGAGTGGCAAAAGGCTTAGGGTGAAGCTGCTGATCCCCTTCATTTCAGAGGTTCGACTCTAACCCGGAGAGCAGATGCCATTTAACTCATAGGCTTCTTAAGGTCTTGAGTGTCGGTGGCTCCACCAGGGATTTAGCTCGCAGAAGGTGGGTCCATAAGTTGCCCGGTTATCAGTGAGGGTTTCTCGTTATTAGAAAAAAAAAACTGAAGATGACCCAACTCTCTTGATATATATATATATATATATATAGTAATGAGTCGGTGCTAAACTCATTTGGTGCTAAATAGGTTTTTAAGGCTTTTTTTATTTTATTTTTAAATTCTGACACTACAGATGTGATCTATGTACTTGATTTTATAGGCATCAGCTCTTGAAACGTTTGATTCCAACACATGGATGGGTTTTTATAAAGTTTGAAAAATCAATGGTCCAAAATCTTTAAACATTTTTTAGGCATCAAACATCATTTTTTCATCGAAAACACATGATCCAAGTGCGGATTATTAGTAAATTGACCATGTCCAACACATTTATAAGGTCGGAACCACATAAAAAATATCAGAAAAGCTGAAAAACCCATTTAGCACAGGGTTTAGCACCAATTGAGTTTAGCACTGACCCATTACCATATATATATATATATATATATATATATATATCAAGTGTGTGCCATTATATGGTATCATGGGATAGAACCACTATATATTGCATCCATCTAGTAATGAAATGGTAAATCAACCATATAAATGTGCTTAGTATAGATTGCATACTACATTAAAAAGTTTTATCATGTCTAATACACCATAAGAATCTACTTTTAAGACAATGAATATCAACATCTCACAATTCATGAAAATAAGAATGGTTGAAAAATGATATAAAACGTTGAAGTCAACTTTAACACATAAAAATAATAAATAAGCATGCTAAACATGACCCATCTGTTGGATTTTGCTTTTAAAGCTTAGATCCACGCATAGTGACAAACATTTTTATCCGTAATTTCTCATTTTTCAAAAACTTGTGAGAAATCAATTTTTTTTTATAAATCTCACATTTTTTTCGGCAAAAACTTGGCAATGAAAAAAATAATTAAAAATAATTAAAAATATTTTTTATAAGAAAATATTAATAAAAAATATTTAAAAATAAAAATACAAGATTTTTTCACGATAAATAACCGTTTAAAACGTAAATATCACATTTAAATTGCGGTATTTATGTTTTTTTCATAAATCTCACTATATTTTGAAAATCTCGCAAGAAATTACCGTTTTAAAGTTTCAAGCAATTTCTCGCGATATTATCGCAAGATTTTCATAAATCTCACGATATTTTTCACTATGGATCCACGTAAAATGAGTGTTTACCACCATAAGCTATGGTGATATAATACCAATATATATATATAGATGTGGGCAATGGGTCAGCCAGCTCAGCCTGCCACAGGCCAGGCTTGGACCTATAAATTAGGTCAAAGCTTGGCCCAGCCCTGGCCGGCCCATATATATATATAACATAATAGGTCCAACCCTGCCTGATTAAGCCCAAGGGCCTAATGGGGGGTTTTCCCACTGGGCCAGCTCGAACCAAGATTTTGACAGGCCCATTAGCAGGCTGGGCAGGCCCGTTGCCCAACCCTAGCGCCTTAAAATGTCTTTTTTTTTAGGGAATATAGATTTTTTTTTATTGAAAATTATCATCAGAATACATTGGTTGAGGATGACAGATCCTCCAAACCATTCAGATGGAGCGCCTTAAAATGTCATTTATCAATACAATAAATTACTCCCAACTACCATAGATTTAGCCTTCGCTCTCAGCCGTCCATTCGACATGCTCTATGTGCCATGGAAGCAGATCAGGTCATGCTGAACACGAGCGTTTTTGCTCATACCGACATCGTGGCCGTCTGTTTGCATTTTGGATGAATGCCACGTGGTTTTGTTGATTTTTGAGCTTTTTAAAATGCAAATTGGATGGCCACGATGTCAGCATGAGCAAAAACGCTCATATTCACCCTGACCTGATCTGCTTCCATGCATGTGCCATTCATCATACCAGAAATGGCTATAAAGAGAAATTGTGGAACTCTTGTAAAACACAAAAAATTTAATTATGGTTGGATATATATAGTGATTCAAATATGTTAAATGGGTTTTTTGTTTTTTTTTTCGTGATTCTGACCCTATAATTTTGTTCGTCATGGTCTATTTAATAAGTATCAATTCTCGAATCATGTGCTTACGATGAAAACAATTTGGAGCCTCAAAATTTATAAAAAAATTGGACTGCTGATTTTTTTAACCTCATAAAAACTCATCCATGTGTCAGAATTGGACTCTCTAGCTGGTCCCTATAAAATCAAGTACATAGATCACATCCATAGTCAGAATTAAAAAGAAAAATGCTTGAAAACTCTATTTAGTATGTTTCATTCAGAATATTTGCATCAATAAATATATATATATATATATATATATATATATATATATATATATATATAGAGAGAGAGAGAGAGAGAGAGAGAGAGAGAGAGAGAAAACTTAACATATTATGCCTCATTTTTTCATTCTGCCCCCAATAGGTTTTAAGTGTTACGATAGATTTGAACCATTAGATGTGTTTAGCATACTCGATTTAGTGAGAACCAACTCTTGGATCGTGTGTTTTGTAGTTTTTCATTTCCATATATATGTGTGTTACAAAATCAATGATTCACAATGTATTAAATTTTTACTACCTAAAAAAACACATTCAATATCAAAAGAATTGAATCAAGTTTGATTCTTTGGCAATCAAATCATCTTGATCACATTTGTATGGTCTGATTAAGTCCATACATATTGCACCTATCTTAACTCAATAGTTTTGTATTTACATATGGGTAATACATTTCTAAATAGGTTTTTTATTTTATTTTTTTGTTTGATTTTTAAATTGTACCTGTACAAGTGTGATTTATGGATTTGATTTTAAAGGAATCAGCTCTTGAAGTGTTTGATTCACATACACGAATGAGTTTTTATAAGGTTTGAAAAAATTAACCTTTCAAAATCTTTATAAATTTTTGAGGCTGTAAATATCAATTTTTTCATCTAAAAACACATGATCCATGTTTGGATTCTTAGTAAATTGATCATGCTCAACATATTTATAAGGTCAGAATGGCAAAAAAAAAAAACAGCCAAAAGGCCAAAAAATCATTTAGCATGTTTCATCTACCACGTATATATATATATATATATATATATATATAGAGAGAGAGAGAGAGAGAGAGAGAGAGAGAGAGAGAGAGGTGAATTTGAAAACTAAGAGAGAGAGAGAGAAGGGGAGGCAAGTTGGGTGCCTGTGATTGGAGGCAGCTCTGTTTCCCCTTTATTTTTTTGCGCCGTATGCTTTTCTAAAATTGAAGGACTGGCGGGGAGGAACGTGATGTGCAAGTGCGCACCCTCTTACTAAATTCCCCATAATCATTACCTGACCACTACCCACGACCCTTACGCCCGCTGGCGTCACCCAACCCTCCTTCCTTATTCCCCCTTTTCACTTACACACTTTGCCTCTTTTATTATGCTTCCCGTTATTTTAATGCCTGGATTATCTATCCCTGCGGTAATAATGCATATGTGGTTGGTTTTGTTGGTTAAAAGAGTGAAAAAAAAATTAAAAGGATTTTTTTTTTCTCTTCTTTCTTATTTTATTTTCACTCACTCTCCACTGTTGCTTTCATTCCCTGCAGGTAAAATAAATGGTGGAAACACTGGCTCAGGCGTTTGAAGCACAGTGCAAGTCACCACGTTGGTACTTTTTTGTCTTTTTCTTTTTTTTTTTATCTCATTCTTTTTTTTTCCAATCGTGACAATGAAAACCTCGAAAGTCTGAGGCTAAGAAGCTATGAAAGTTAAGAGTGGAGAGCAAGGGGTAGGATATAAGGGACAAGGGGAGAGAGAGAAATAGAGGGAGAGAGCAGTTGGCCAACCCCAGTGACTCAAATAAAAACCATTAGGAGTCCAACTCGTGACTCGGTTAAGTAAACTGGGTTTGCTCATTTGGGTCTAATAATATGTTTATTAACATTATATGTAATATACAATACATTTTTTTCTTTCCTTTTCTGGATTATGAGAGAAAAACCATCTTATTGATCGAGTTCAATGGCGAGATACCTCGGGTTCTTCTTTCCCATCAAGGAGTATACACAACTTCAACCATGCGGCAGAGGGCACGCACCCGTGGGTTTCAAACCCATGATATTTGGTCAACTTGGTGCTGTTTATGAGTTGCTCTACACAAAATAAGAGAGCAGGTAAATCATAAGAAAAAACTTGTTTCCTTCTTTTTATTGTTTGACCCGAGCTGAAGAAGTGAATCGAGAGTTCAAGAACCAACGGGCCACCAAGTTGACTCGTTTGGGGTATGACTCGACCGAGTCATTAACTAGCTGACTCGACGAGTTTGCCAAGAGATATAGAGTTTATGACTCTCTCTCTTGCCCTCTCTTCCTTTGTTATTTAACGTCATTGCTGAGGGTCTCGTGGTGTTGTTCAAGAGGACAGCGGATAAAGGCATAATCGATCACATCGGCATCCAGGAATTCTTCAATCATATTCTCACCTATACTGCTGACATGATAATTTTTTACCACGCTTTTGTGCAATAGATGCTGAGATTCAAGCTCATCCTTCAATTTTTCCTCTCTCTTTTGGGTTTATCCCTTAATGACAGTAAATGTTGTCTGTCCATGTTCAATGCCTCATCTTCCTTGCTGACCGTCGGATAACAAATTTTTTGTTGTGCAACTTCAGATTTACCTATTTCTTATATGGGTCTCCCTTTACAAATAAAGTGCATCTCCTCAACCGCTTGGACTGCCACTATCCAAAAAGTCTAGACCAAAAGTTTTTTCTGGCAGGCTTCCTACATTTTCATCGTCAGTCGGCTTACCCTTATTAGGCATGTCTTCTCCTCTATCTCAGAATTTTTTATATCCATGTTTCTGATGCCCAAGGGTGTGGAGAAGAAGTTCTTCAGCTTGATGGCGGATTTTTGCCACCTTCGAACTAAGCGCCACCTGGTTGGATGAAACTTGTTGGTGTTATCAAGGCGTATGGCTGGTCTAGAGATCTTCGCTCCCAGACTAAGGAGTATTGCTATCATCGCGAAGCAATGCTGGATGGCACACCGTCCAGGCAATCTGTGTGCTCCTCTACTCCATGCTAAGTATGGTTCTCTTGAGTCGATCCATTATATCCTTCGTCCCCACAGGCTTCATATCTCGCACTTGCATCGCATGTGGCTTAAAATCATGTCTTTCGTCCTCATGCAAGATGGTGATCCCGATCCTGATGCACAGTTTTTATAATGGGCAATTGCGTCTAGTGGCGTTTTGTGCCCCAAAACTCTATATCGATCTCTTCTTCCTCCTGGGGCCGATTGGCTTCCTGAGCATTTTTTATGGGCGAATGGGCCAACCCTATGTTCTCCATTCTTAGCCTGGTTAATTTTACACGATAGGGTACAGACCGATAGCTTTCTTAAGAAGGTGGGTTTTCAGTATCCGAGTAGGTGCGTCCTTTGTCAAGCGGTGGAAGAATCAACCTACCATCTGTTTTGGGCCTGCCCAATCTTTGTAGATCTCTTTAAAAGTACGTGGAATCAGCCTGAAGTAATCGTGAGATAGGAATCCTTCGTGCTCGACCTTTTGTGGAGTCTGTCGCGGGTTCGCAGTTGCAAGCAGTGGTGGCTGATTTGGAGAACTTGACTTCTTACTTTTTGGTGGGTTGTGTGGATGACTCGCAACAATGCGATCTTTCATCAAATTTTGGTTGCTTTCAATAAGCTCATCCATTGCGTCTTGGCTGATGTGTACGCAATTTTGCGTCTCTCCTCCCATGTTATTCACCCCTTCAACCGCCTTCTCTTCCTCAAGACCCTGGCTGATCTCTATGTTCTTTTATTTTTATGTTTTGCCTTCGTGCTTTCGACCCTTTGTTTTGGATCTGTTGTTTTTGTTTTTGCGGGCTCAACTTTTTGTTGATCCCCTGCCTTAGTAATGTTGATATTGCTTTCGGCTCTCTCTCTCTCTCTCATTTTGCCCATCATGAGCTTTATATACTTTTATTTAGTGTCTTGGTGTTTGGGGTTTGCGGTTTGTGGGTAATTTGGGATTCATGATGAGTGAGAATTATGGGAGGTGTCCTCATCAGGAATCATGCCATGGAGAACCCAACAAGTGGTGGGTAATGCATCCATAGTAACCATATTGTCTTTGGATATCAGACAGTGAAATAATATAGGCAATAAAAATTTACAAAACCCTACACAGTGAATTGGAAAGTCCTAGGCTGCTTGAAAAATACGTCTCAAAAGGGTGAGAAATCAGTGGGTCTCTGTCCTAGATCCCCGCTCCCCACTGTAGTCGTCGCGGATTGTGTGTGTTTGTGTGCATCTGTGATCTTCTGAATTGCATTGTAGAGACAGGCAGTAGTGGGACTGGGTGCGTGATTTTAGTGGCTCCTTTCTTTTTCTTTTTTGTATAATATGACTGGACAAATTAAAGCATAAAATAATAATGATAGTAATAAGATAATCTGATATAATAAAGTTTGGTATGTAAATATGTAATTTATATTAGATGAAAAGGAAGGTAAGGAAATTAATTTCTAGGGGCATGAAGTTGTGGGCATAGGAGGTTTTTTAATGGTATTCTTTTCTTTGGTCTAATCTTCTTCTGCTAACGTCAAATGCAACAAATAAGAAGATTAACAGTTAGAATAGAACAATAATCAGTATAATAATGATAACAATAATAATAAAGAAAGTGGAAGAAAAAGAAAGTGGGGCTAGGTGGAGTTGACTGGCCGATGAGTATTCAATTATTAAATTTATTTTTTTCCCTTTGCGTGTTGGGATGAGCTGTCTCTGCACTGGATGCCTATCTGACGCTTACCTGCACTGTCTCTGGCTGCTGCAGCCTGGTGCAAATGACCAGGTTACCCTGTTTTGTAACAGTCAATGGTGCTAATCTTTGGGTGGTTTTTTAACAGTGGTCTCTCTCTCTCTCTCTCTCTCGAGTTTTGAGGGCATGTTTGCTTTTATAGACATGAATGATGAATGTTGGCTATAAAGGTTGTATCTGTCATTATTAAGGCCAGTTTAGGAAGGAGTTTTTTCCTTCATACTTTGTGGTGAATCTATTATTGGGTTGGGAGGTGAGATATCAAGTACTACGGCTGGGGGTAAATGTTGGGGTTAGGAGACTGAACATCATGGGTGGATACTAAAAAAGAAACGAAAGGATGGTGAAGGGCCGGTTTTTAAGGGATTTGGTGAATTAGGTTGGAGGGTATTACTGTACAACTAATCAGTTAATCATTTGGGTAACATTCTTTTCATCTTTTCCTAGGCAGATTTGTCTTCAAATGACCCCTTTAATACGGTCCATGTCCATCCCATGACTTTGACCCCTCGGATATATATATAGAGAACTTGAGAAAAAGAGTAAGAAGTACAGAGAAGTAGAGAGAGGGAGAGATTTGTACTGTTTTCTCCAAAGAATTATGACTGATCACTATAATCATGGACGACATGATGATAATGCTACAATAGTTGTAGAGAGAGAGAGAGAGATTAATTATTTTGAGAGAGAGAGGGGAGCGAACGGGGTTGGGATTCTGTGGAGTCCAATTAACATTCCTTCCGAGGTCCCACGAGTGGGCACTACTGCTTTTCTCAGGCCCCCACCAGTTGGACTAAAAGCTATCTAAGAAGGTTTAGGGTTTGAATTTGTCATAGGTTCCTTAGGCATCCCAGCCCTAGACTCTCGCTCTTTCCTCCCGTTCCATTGAAACAGGGGTCAATCACTTGCCCACACGACCACCTCCCCGCCCCCCCCCCCCCCCCCCCACCCACCCACCCACACACACCACTCTCTTCCTTCCCCTTCTTCAGGGCCACTGGAAATAAAATAAACAAAGAAATAGTAGGAAAGGAAAAATAGGAGAGAAAGGAATCCCCATGCCCTTCTCTCCCCCAAGAGTCCTCGTTTCCTTTGAGGGAGAGATCCTCACCACCTCCCTAAGGGCCTCCAGCCCTTGTTCCCCCGCCTACCTTTTTCACAAAACTAACATGAAGCATGTGGGGATGAAACACCATGGTGGTGAAAAAATTCTTGGTGACGAAAGCACAGACTGAGAAGGTGGGAAGACCACAGGAGGCTGCAAGGAAGGAAGCTAAAAAAATCCCACAAAATAAAAGGTGAGTTTTTCTTCTTCTTCTTTTCTTTTCCTTTTCTTGCTTTCCCTTTTCCAGTATCCCTGCACATGCTTTGTAGATTAAGAGTCTTGCAACCTTGGAAGATAATTAAAAACAAGAAACCAAAAAAAAGAGAGAAAAAGGTTGGGTATGTTGTGATTCAATGTCTATTTTACAGTAAGAATTTGTTTCGATCATACCAAGTCAAATTCGACTGCAGGAGGTGACGGTGGTGGTGGTGGGTGTCTTCCAAAATCTTCATCTTCATCTTCTTCTTTTGGGGTTATTAATTGGAAGAAGAGGAGGGTACACAAAGATAACATTAACGCCAGATATATAATAATACTACGAGAGAGCGCAAAAACAACACAAGGCCAAGGGAGTCATCAGCCATTGAAAAAGGAAAAGATCATCAGCATCATCTGAATCAGGCCCAGGCCCGTTTATGGGCTCCATCGGCGGCCCGGGATCAGTAGCCATGTCATCTTCCGCCAAACCAGAGCCCACATCATCAAAGGAATTGGCGCCGTCGAACGCAGGAGGCGCAGGAGGAGGAAGTGGGGGAGGGGCCATGGTGGTCAATGATCCCACCAAAAAGGCAGCTGTGAAGCGCTCCTCCAAAGACAGGCACACCAAAGTGGACGGCCGGGGTCGGCGCATCCGCATGCCCGCGACCTGTGCTTCCAGGGTCTTCCAGCTGACTCGCGAGCTCGGCCACAAGTCAGACGGCGAGACGATCGAGTGGCTGCTCCAGCAGGCCGAGCCCTCCATCATCGCCGCCACCGGCACCGGCACCATCCCTGCGAACTTCTCCACCCTCAACATCTCCCTCCGCAGCTCCGGCCCCACCCTCTCCGCTCCCTCCATCAAGCCCCAGTCTCATTCCTTCCACAGCGCCCTCGCCTTGGCCCACCACCGCGCCACCGCCGATTGGGAGCGGTCCGAACAAGCCGCCCGCATCGAGCCTGGTGCCGCAGCGCTCAGCCATGCCGCCATGCTCGGGTTCCAGCATGAGAATTTGGTTTTGGGTGGGGAACATATGGGAGAGGGCCTTAACGTTGCTGCTGGAGGTAGTGAATACGCGGAAGATAGCCATCTGAGGAAGAGATTCAGGGAAGATCTGTTTAAAGATGATGGTGCCGAAGCTAGCAAGCCTCTAAGGATCATGAGTATTCCACAGCAGCAACAACAGCAATCAACGCCGGAAACGTCCTCCATACCTTCTGCAGCAGCTATGGTTAGGCCTTCGAATGTGATGCCGGCTACTGCCATGTGGGCGGTGGCTCCGGCGCCCGGCTTGCCCACCAGCGGTGGGCACATGCCCGGAACCATATGGATGCTTCCCGTCACAGCTGGCTCCAATAGCCCCGGCGTCATGGGTGCAGGCCCTTCTGAACCCATCTGGACCTTCCCTTCCGCCGGTCCGAGCGGTGCCACTGCAATGTACAGGATGCCGGCCGGAGCTTCCATCCATCTGGGTGCCTCTGGTTCTGTTCAGACAGGAAGCCCTCACACCATTCAGGCCCCTCTTCACTTCATGCCCAGGATCAATCTCTCAGGTGGCCTTGAGTTCCAGGGTGGTAGGGTTGGTCCTGTTCCGTTGGGCTCTATGGTTCTGCAGCAGCAGTCTCCTGGTGGATCTCAGCATCTTGGATTGGGGATCTCAGATACAAACCTTGGGATGTTGGCTGCTCTTAATGCCTTCAACAGAGGAGGAGGTAGTGGTGGTAGCAGTGTTGGTGCTGGTGCTGGCAGTGGGGGCGGTGGAAGCTCGATCAATTCTGAACAACAATCACATCACCAACACCACCAACATCAGGGTATGGATTCTAACGTCCACCAACAGCAAGGTGGTGATAGCAGTGACGAGAACCAGTCTAGTTCTCAGTAGATGGTCGATCAATTTCTCTAAGCAAGCGAACAATACTACACTTCTGAAGTAGCACACAGATGCTAAAGCCTTTCATTTGCGTGAGAGAAAGAATGTATTCAGAGCAATCAGTGCGGATGCTAATCCAACCAACCTCTTATTATCTCCCTCTCACCATATGAGAGCAGGAAGATACAAGAGATGCGAGTGAGAGAGAAAGAGTGAAGTGAAGTTTAAGAATTTGCTACCATCTCACACACATGCTTGAGGCAACCAGGCAACCTTAGCTTTCTTGTTTTGCATTTTTGCTTTCTAGGAGAGTGTTGTGGTTTGGTTATGTCATACATTGATTGTTGAGCTGCAGGAGGCCCAGGTCCCTATATTTTGCCGAATTCCATGATGAGCCAGGTAATGCATATAGCCCCCTATTAGTTTACAGTTCCCTTTTCGATTTAAAAAAAAAAAAAACTTTTTAGTTCTCCAGGAGCTTATTGTTTGCTGGTCCAAAGGACTATTGTGTTTAAACAGATTGTATAGTGAATTTGATTGTGTACTAGTAATTCTTTTTCTGTATGAGGAGAACCCAATAATTTGGTTTTTTCTTTTTCCTTTTTTTTTTCCTGATTACGGTGCACCATGACCATGAGACAGAAACATGAACTGCCTTGTTTCTTCTCGACTCTGCTCTTCCATTCCTTTTCTCCTTTTTTACACTGCAATTTGAGTTTCTATATGGGAAAGAAGAACAGAAGCCATGAAAGGAAAGCGAGTTGATTGTTCAATCTCTATCGTCGACCACTGTTCCCGTTCAATAGCTGCAGCAGGTGTGCAAGAAGGATAGAGGAATTGCAGAATGAGCATCATATGGTTCACTTGTTCATGAAGGTGTGGGAATCGTTGGAAACGTTATCACATGCCTTTTCCAGCAGAATGCATCATCACCATACTCGTTGCTTCTCGCTTCTTTGCATATTCTGAGCTGTTTCGGTTTTTTGGACACAATATTCAACCTTATCCTTAACTATCAGGATTGCCAACAATATTCTTTCTAAAACCTCCCCTTGTGTGTGGTACATATGCATGATTTTTTTATCATTTATGATAACCTCATGGTAAAGAAATGCACCCCACAATCTCCACAAGAAAACAAATACAACGAGGCATGACTGCGGCATCATGACCTCCCGCTAAATGACTCCTCAGACTTTGTCCAGTCTTGGAGATCATGTCTACGGAGATTCCTCTTCCGTATTTACAGGTAGTTTTTTCTTTTTCTCTCTTTTATTTGTCCAGTCTTTTTAGTTATTGATTTGTTCGTTAGAATTGTTATTATGCCTTTTGAGATATGCAATAACTAATTTACATCGTGGCACTTGAACTGCTGCGCTGGTGAAACTCACACGACCCATACTCTCTCTCTCTCTCTCTCTCTCTCTCTCTCTATATATATATATATATATATATATATATATATATATATATATATATATATATATATATATATATATATATATATATATATATATAACCAACTAAATGAAAGATGATATTGATTTTTCTGTACTTTTTTCGAAATCCTGACCAATAAATGTGTTCAGCACGATTGATTTACTAGAAATCACAAATTGGATCACGCATTTTGGATGAAAAAAAATGGTTTTTGAGCAGCTTTTGCATTTTATAGGTTTTCATTTTCCTATATATACGAAAGAGGGGTGTAAGTGCATACCACCAAAGACAAAAACTAGCTATAAACTGGGTATTTTTACAAATTTTTTCCGTAATCTGACCTTGCAGATTTGTTCTGCATGCTCCATTTACTAGGAAACAACCATTGGATCATGTTTTTGAGCTTTAAAAGTTTATAAAAAGTGTGAGCGGTTGATTTTTAAGTTCTTAAAAACCTACTTATTTGTAGTAATTGGATGGCCCAAGAGCTCGTTCTTACAAAACTATGTCGATCAGATATGTATGATTAATTTTTGAAAAATTTAAAAAAAAAAATCGAAAGTGCATTATTCATGCCTAAGGCGCATGTACCTACACCCTCATCTCTCTCTCTCTCTCTCTCTCTCTCTCTCTCTCTCTCTCTATATATATATATATATATATATATATATATATATATATATATAGAGAGAGAGAGAGAGAGAGAGAGAGAGAGAGAGAGAGAGTCGGGGTCTATGAATCACTTGGGTAGGACAGGCTAGTCTCATAGGTACTCCCAAGTCTCCCTCCCAAGGGACCCTCACAGCTTAACTTCTAAGGGAACACAACTATAAAAAGGAAGGGAAAACTAATCTTCGAAAGACAGATCCGTGCAGGAAAACATCCCTTAAGTTAGGGGAGACACCTTGACCTGCGATGCGAATAGGTCTCCTTTTTCTTTTTTCTCCTTTCTCTATTTTTTTTTTTTGCTTTTAACCTTTTCTAGGAATCATTTTCTTCAAATATACTTTACATTTTATTATTTTGGCGGTTTATTTTAAAACAAACTATTATGAGGTTTGCTAGAATCACTGCTCCTTTTTATTTTTTAATATCCTTGTTCATGTTGTAGATGAAGGTGATTGATAAGAGGTCCTTCCTTAGGGTACATGTCTATGTCAAGGGGCACGTTATTTAGGTGCAGTGTCTAGGAGACACCTCATGACCTGCAGACATGAAATTATGTGTCCCAGGTTAGACTCTCATCCCATGTGTGGGTGCCTGGTGGGCTTTTTAAGGGCTTGAGTGCCGGTGATCCTACCCGGGGTTTACCTTGGCCGGCCTATTAAGTGATCCAGTTCTTGGTGAGAATTTATTATTATTAAGAAAACATTTAATTTTCAATACCAAATGTATTTTTATATATTAAAATATTAAAAATGTGTTTGTATCAACATGATTGACCAACTCGATAAGGCAATTGGTAACTCCACCTAGTCATCTCGTATCAACCTCTAACCGAATCCTATCATTGACTTGGTCAAAGTCAGTGAAGTCCTATTATCCATTCAGCTGGGTTAGGTAAGTCTTGTCTAAATATTTTCTATTTTATTAAATGATAATATGTGTGTGTGTGTCACTAGAATATAAGAAATATCATGTGAAATGAGCATTAATTTTCAATACTTTTTGTAAATCTAACCATGTAAATATGTTCATGGTGAATTTGCTAGGAATAAACTGTTAGATCGTGTACTTTTTATAAAAAGAATGATCAATTTTCGGATGCTTGAATATTTATGGAGATCATGAGTTGTTGATTTTAAAGCTTAAAAAATTTTTTATGCATCGTAATCGGATGATTCAAGTCACCAAGTTGACATTGGCTGATTCCGAGTTTTAGGTTTGCCAACCATGCACTTGAATGACAAGCAAGCGATAGATGGGAGGGCGGATCAAGTGATATTGCACATTTTGAGTGTGCTGGTGCACCTGTCTGCCCTCCATCTCATCAGTTGTGGGGCTCCACAGAAGATGAATGGGATCAGATGTAGCGGCACGCTAAAGTGTGCAATGTGATTGCACCTGATCAGTCTTCGATAGATGGAAACCCTCCCTCTCGGGCCTTCCAGCATTCATCCAACCAATTGTCTTTTCTACACGTGCATAATGAAGGATAAATCCTTACACGTGGATGGCATTGATTGGATGCCACTCCTCCCCAACACCATATCCCCTTACCCTTGCGAGATACCCATTCCTTTCTATTGGGGGCTAAGAATTGCACCCCACTCTATGAGCGACTTAGCCTAGTATATAAAATATTATAATATTCTTCATCACATTTATTGCCTCCATGTAGCTCAGTGTCAGAAGACTGAAGACCACAGTTATCCGAAGATGCCCTTTTCCCACCAAGTGGAGGCTTTCTACCTCCAATCATGGCTGCCCACACTGATCATTTTCGGTTATTTCATTGGTAATCTCATAAAGGATCTGGCTTAGTGGTTGCCATGCTTTTATGAGTGGCGTCATCGACGGTTGGCGTGCAATTAATTAAATGATGCCTCGATCGTGGCTCATTCATCACTCGTCATCTGGAATTGTTCCTCTCACGACCAAAAAGGCAAAATAATTATTGCACCTTTTTTTACAGAATTTGCAATGATCAAACTTATGAATAAAATTAAACAGATATAAATGAGAAATATTCCATGAATTTTGTAGTGGAAGGGATGAAAGAGCCAGTATGCTGCTAACAGTTCCTTTTATTGCATTACACCTGTCCGGTGGTCTTAGTGTAGCAGTGGGCTTGGGGAGAAGGTGGTGAACCCTTCATCCCAGGTTCGACTCTCAGTGGGTGCGGGGGTGCCTTTAACTGGGGGGGGGGGGGGGGGGGGTTCCATAAGAGCTTGAATGTCGGTGACCTCCCTCAGGGTTTATCTTACAGGAGGGAAGCGCACGAGCTGACCCAATTCTCGGAGAGAGTTCCTAGTCATCAAATGAAGTTCCTTGTTTTGTGTCATATTTTGGATAACCGAATATTACAAAGTGGCTTCCCACAATTCTCTGTGTGGATCAGTTCATGGGTACCCTCAGATACCGTTGATTCGTGGAAATGAACGGTAAGGGAACATCATGGTTGGATTCCTTATTTTCCAAATGGGCCCCACACACAAAAAAAAAATCAGCGACGTTGATGATGTAGACGAACGGCATCTAGGGCATCCCAAATGGAAGGTTGAGACCAAAGGCTCAAGCTATAGTCATTGGGTACCGTTCATCCACTAGATGATCGGCATCCAAGGGACCCTGACAACATTATCCCTGAACTGATCTGCTCTCTATAATGGCTACTGTAAATCACCAACACAAGTGAAAAGATCATGTGCAATGTGCAATATGATTGCACAAATATTTGTGCTAAGCACCTGTTCACCCTCCATCTTGAGGACGGATCTGTCACTTGTGGGGCCCAAGGCCTGATGGAGGGCAATAAAGTGCTTAATGCACAAATTTCGCGCCATGTGATTGCACCTGATCCGGAATCCAACACAAGAAGTATCACCTGTCTTGTTGTCTGTCAAAGCGGACAATGGGACCCACAACACCAAACAAGTCACTTATATGTTGACGTTTAAACTGCAGGAGAAAATTCGTGTTTACGGGGAGAAAGGGAGGAGGAGAACAGTTACAAATCTTGATCTCGAGAAAATATCAAGAGAGGAAAAGTCTCACTATATTTTGAGAAAAAACTAGCTTTTCCTCAAAACAAAATTGTAATAATATCAATATACAAATTTGTAATTTATATTTAAAATATAAATTAAATTTTTTAATATTTTTGGAAACCCAAAAATGATTTTATGACATTAATATTCAATTAAAATGATATGTTTTTGTTTGAAACCCGCCGAGACCGGGTTCAACATTAGATTTGGCATGCGGCCCATGCCAGATCCAACAATCTCAATTTTCCAATCCAAGACTCCCTTTTTTCTTATAGGACTCTTTTGATTCATGTAGTTTTCATAGGAAATTGTTGAGGTAGCATCTATTTCCCTTCCTTTCTCATCATAAACAAAACAAATATCCAATCAGCATGTGAGAAAGTGCCATGTTAGCACAAGTGGACCCCAGTTTTTTCCTGCCACCTTCCTATTCACAGTGTGAGTCACTCCATGCCTCCTCCTCTGTGAACTTTCATGGGAAGCTTAAGCTTGCAGGAGTTTTAAGAAACCTGTCCCCTTTCTCGCAAAGATCCTTCCTTTTGATGAGAATGAAACAAACAGGCCCTTTGGTTTTCTGGCCCCGGCCAAGGGGGTGGTTGGGCCAGAGATTTAAGATTTGAGAACCAAGACCTTCTCAATGTGAATAGGAAAGGTATGTAACATCATCAGCTGCCACGTGTAAAGTTGCATTCTCAACCCCAAAAATGTCTTTTTCTTCTCTCTTTCTCTCTCATCCCTAAAATATCCTTTGGTCTCTCTCCTCATTTGGCACAATTGGATGAATAAGGAAGTGGAATTTCCATGTTCCACACTGGTTCCCTCATCACTAGCTTAGTCGATGAGTGATGGCAAACTGATTTGGCTGGAGAAGTAAAGTTTGTACATGTTATGGATTGACAAAGACAACTTGTCCATCAGCCGGACTGGGTGCAAATAATTGAAAGAGAGATGTGCTATTTTTTACCTACATCCCAATTAGGGGTGTCAACTTGTCGGGTTTGTCGGACCCTACCCAAACTAAACCCTATAGGGTCTGAGTATGGTGATAAATAATAAGACCTGGGTCGGAGGTTAGATTAATACACAGACCCGGTATAGTTTGTGAAATTTTATACCAGACCCTGACCCCGACCAGAGTTCTGATTAAGACCTACAATTTTTCATTGTCAAAATGATAAAAAAAAAATATGGTTTTACAGGGTATGGTTCATGTAGTTATTATTGGGTCTGGGTATGATTTTTCTTATAGTGGACCTGATATCATACCTGAAAATCGAGTTCAAGTTTGGTTCAAAATGGGTATGAAGCAAACCCAACCCATTTAAACCCTTAATCCCACTTTAGCAAAACGAGAAAAAGGGGGGGAAACCCCAAAAAAAACTTTCTTTCAAATGAAATGGCATCTTTTTGCTAATAACAATTATGACTTCTTTTTTACTAATTAAGTTGAGGAAAAAGCTCTTCATCCCTGACCGTATATTGGCAAGCCTCCCATTGGTAAAATACTTGAGATCTTCCTTGCTCATTGGAGTGTAGCGTTGCTATAAACATGAAAAGTTTTGAAATGCAGAAAAGCAAGGTAAGATCATACCCTATCTTGTGTATAACTCAATGTTGTCAATATGGGTATCCTCTCTGAATCATTTGGCCAATGATTCAGGTGAATCGGTTGATACCGATACTCAAGTGACTTTTTGAGTTTCCCTCTTTTGTGGGACCCATCTATTTACTGCATAAGAACTTTTATTACCTGACACTTATTGGCATGCTCATTGAAATCACACATATTCATTATTATGAAGGGATTTTCAAGCGCGACCTTTAATTGTCTCAAGGTCGATTTATAGCGCTCCAGCTGGATAGCGATTTGTCGGTTGGCGCTTCAGCTGAATAGTGATTTATTGGTTGGTGCTTCAGCTGAATAGCGATTTGTCGGTTGGTGCTTCAGATGCATAGCGATTTATTATATGGTGGTCCAGTAGCATGACAATTTGTTGATGCTTCAGCTGAATAACGATTTGTTGGTTGGCGCTTTAGCTGAATAGCTATTTGTCGGTTAGCGCCTCAGCTGCATAGCTATTTGTTGAATAGAGCGCTTCAAGCTTCATAGCGATTTGTGGTTGGCGTTTCGACTTCTACATTAAATGTGAATCTCCTTCTCTATTTAAGGAGGAGGGGGGTTTTCATTTCTGTGTGTGTGTGAGAGAAAGGTTCGTTCACTTCTTTTGGTACTGCCTCGTGCGGCAGGTTCTTCAGAATAATTGTTTCTTTTCGGTGAGGTCTTTCCTCTTGTTATTTATCTACACCTTTGTGTGTTTGTAAGGCTTATGCCTTTTGGCCACTTTATAAACTTTGTTTGGTGATAGTGGAAGGTGTTAACCAATCGGTCACCGTAGATGTACCTCAGTTTGAGGGAACCACGTAAATCTTGTGTGTTTCTTTTATTTATGTTGTTATATCTATATTGCTTCCATTATTTTCACTTGTGAGAAAGGTAATTTTTTTCAACATCTGGTATCAGAGCAGGTTAATCCAATTTTTTGATTCGTTGTATTTTCCATGTAAAAATTATGGAAAGCAACGTTGGGCGTACGATTAGTTTGAATGGCATCAATTGGATGACATGGAAAACAAAAATGAAAGATCTTTTAGTTTGTAAAGATTTGGATGGACCCATAAAGGGTGATAGCGGCAAACCAAAAGAGATGAAAGATGACGAGTGGAAAAAGCTAGACCAAAAAGTTGTCGGTTTCATTCAACAATAGATTGATGATAGTGTTTTTCATCATGTCTCTACTGAAAATTCAGCACATGGTCTTTGGACCAAATTGAAGAGTCTTTATGATAGAAAGACGACAGTAAACAAAGTTTTCTTATTTCGAAAGCTTGTGAATCTCAAATATAAAGAGGACACTTCTATTGCAGAATAGTTGAATGAGATTAAGAGTATTGTGAATCAGTTGGCTACTGTGAAAATTACCTTTGATAATGAGTTGTAAGCTTTGTTACTTCTTAGTTTACTTTCTGAAAGTTGGGAAACCTTGGTGGTCACAGTCAGTAACTCTGCACCTGATGGAATGGTAACTATGAGCTAAGTTATCAGCAGTCTGTTAAATGAAGAGACAAGAAGAAAATCATCAGGTCCTACTCACTCCAAGGCTCTTGTGATAGAAAATCAAGAAAGATGTAGGAGTAAAAGCAGGGCTATGTACAATCGTGACAAATCAAGAGGTTGTTTAAGCTCGAGATCAAAGAAAGACGTTGAGTGTTATTATTGTTACAAGAAAGGGCACATGAAACGGGGGTGCAGAAAACTTAGGTTTAAAGAGCAAAACAAAGAGAAAAATTCAGAGAAAAAACAAAATGATACAGCTGCAATCACAAATAGTGAACTTATGGTTATCTATGATGATTCTAGCATTAATCTAATTGGACAAGAATCAGATTGGGTAATTGATTCTGGAGCTTCATTTCATGTTACCTCGCGGGCTGATTTCTTTACTTCTTACTCGCAAGGTGATTTCAGAAATATCTGAATGGGAAATGAAGATGTGTCAAAAATTATCGGTATAGGTGATATTTGCTTGAAAATAAATATTGGCTACAAATTGTTGCTTAAAGATGTGAGGCATATACCAAATATTCTACTAAATTTAATCTCTGCTGAAAAGTTGGATGATGAAGGCTACAATAATAATTTCAGTGATGGAAGGTGAAAGCTATCCAAAGATTCTCTGGTGATAGCAAAAGAAAAGAATACTTATTCTCTTTACACTATGCAAGCAAAGATTTGCAAGGGAGTTGCGAATGCTGTGAAGAATGACTTGTCCACAGATCTATGGCATAGAAGGCTTAGACATATGAGTGAGAAAGGTCTGCAAGTTTTGTTCAAGAAAGAGCTTCTAACGGGGATAAAAGGTACATCTTTGAAAATATGTGTTCATTGTGTTCATGGTAAACAAAATAGAGTATCATTCTGTAGAAACATTATATCTAGAAAATCTCATATTCTAGATTTGGTACATTCTGATGTATGTGGTCCTTTAAAGGTTAAGACTCTTAGCGGTGCACTATATTTTATTACTTTTATTGATGATCACTCTAGAAAAGTTTGTGCTTATACACTGAAAACTAAATATCAAGTTCTAGGTGTATTTAAGCATTTTCAAGCCATGGTTGAAAGAGAAACTGGTAGACAGTTGAAATGTATTCGCTCGGATAATGGTGGGGAATACATTGAGCCATTTGATCAATATTGCACCAATCATGGCATCAGGCACGAAAAGACAGTAAAAAAGATACCTCAACAGAATGGGGTTGTAGAGAGAATAAATCACACCATTCTTGAGAGAGTCAGATGTCTGCTGTCACATTCCAAATTGCCAAGATTCTTTTGGGGTGAGGCAATGAGGACAACCATTGATCTTATTAATTTGTCTCCTTCTATTCTGTTGAATGACGATGTTCTAAAGAAAGTTTGGACAGGGAAGGAAGTCTCCTATGATCATTTGAGAGTATTCAACTGTAGAGCTTTTGTTTATATTCCAAAGGATGAGAGGTCCAAGCTTGATCCTAAAGCAAAGCAGTACATATTTCTTGGCTATGGGTATGAAGAATTGGGCTACATGTTGTATGACCCAATTGATAAAAAAGTTGTCAAAAGCCGAGATATTGTCTTCCTAGAAGATCAGACAATTGAAGACATTGACAAGCATGAGACAACTGAGTCTACCACTGGAGATCTTGTTGACTTAGATCCTCTTGATTCACCAATTGTTCGAGATATCATTGAGGAGATGCAAGCATCTCATGATAATGTAGAGGAAGAAAATGTTGATCCAAAGATTAAGGGGGAACAGTTACCCCAAGAGCCACATCTACAGTCATCGTTAAGGAGATCTACCAGGGAGAATCAACCGTATAGAAAATACTCCTCACATGAGTATGTGATGATAACAGATCAAGGTGAGATAGAAACTTATCAAGAAGTTTTGGAGCATGAAAACAAAATTGAGTGGTTTAAGGCAATGAAAGAGGAAATAAAGTCATTATACGAGAATCACACCTATGATTTGATGAAGCCACCTAAAGGAAAGAAGATTTTGAAAAACAAATGGGTCTTCAAACAAAAGATTGATGGAAACAACTCTCAACCTAAATTCAAGGCACAACTTGTTGTGAAAGAATTTGGTCAAGAGAAGGAAGTTGATTTCGATGAAATCTTTTCACCAGTTGTGAAGATGTCCTCCATCTGAACTGTTCTTGGTATAGTTGCAAGTATGAATTTAGAAGTTGAGCAACTTGATGTGAAGACTTCATTTTTGCATGGTGACTTAGAAGAAGAACTCTATATGAAGCAACCTGAGGGTTTCATTGAAAAGGAAAATGATCAGTTAGTTTGCAAACTGAAGAAGAGCTTGTATGGATTGAAGCAAGCACCAAGACAATGGTATAAAATTTTTTATTCTTTTATGACTGAGCATGAGTATTCAAGAACCACCACAGACCATTGTGTGTTTGTGAAGAAATTTCTAGATGGTAATTTTACTATTCTTTTGCTTTATGTTGATGATATGTTAATTGTGGGCCAAGACATAAGTAAGATCAATAAGCTGAAGATAGAACTGAGTAAGTCCTTTACAATGAAAGACTTAGGTCCAGTAAGATAAATTCTTGGGATGAGAATTATTCGTGACAGATCGCATGGGCTAATCTGGTTATCACAAGAGAACTATATAAAAAAGGTTCTTGACAGGTTCAACATGGATAAAGCAAAGCATGTTAATTGTCCACTTGCAGGTCATTTCAAACTTAGCTCAAGTCAATGTCGTACAAGTGATAAAGAAGAAAATGAGATATAGAAAATTTCCTATGCTTCAGCAGTTGGTTCTTTGATGTATGCCATGGTTTGTACTCGATCAAATATTGCTCATGCAGTTGAGGTTAGTCATTTTCTGTCAAATTCGGAGAAAGAACATTGGGCAGCAGTGAAATGGATTCTAAGATATCTTCAGAGTACTTCCAAAATGAGTTTGTGTTTTGGAAAAAGTGAGTTTATTCTTGATGGGTTCACAGATTTTGATATGGCTGGTGATGTCGATAGTAGGAAATCTAGTTATGGTTATTTGATTACTTTTGCAGGGGGAGTAGTTGTATGGCAATCGAGATTACAAAAATATGTAGCTCTCTCCACCACAGAAGTTGAGTTTATCGCCATCACAGAAGCAAGCAAAAAATTATTATGGATGGAGAAATTCCTACAAGAGTTGGGCTTAAAACAAGAAAGATATGTTCTTCATTATGATAGTCAAAGTGCAATTCACTTGAACAAGAATTTCTCTTTTTATTCAAGATCGAAACATATTGATGTTAGATACCATTGGATTTGTGATGTCTTGAATGCTAAATTGTTACAACTTGAGAAAGTTCACACTGATGACAATACTTCAAATATGATGACTAAGGCATTGCCTAAGGACAAGCATGAGAAGTGTTGTCTCTTGGCAAGAATGGTCGAAGCCTTCACATAAGTCGGGAGGGAGAGAATTGTTGGGTTTTTCTCCTTTGTGGGACATATCTATTTACTGTATAAGAACTTTCATTAATTGACACCTATTGGCATGCTCATTAAAATCACACATATTCATTATTGCGGAGGAATTTTCAAGCGTGACCTTTGATTGTCTCAAGGTCGATTTATAGCGCTCCAGCTGGATAGTGATTTGTCGGTTGGCGCTTCAACTGAATAGTGATTTATTGGTTGGCATTTCAGCTAAATAGTGATTTGTCGGTTGGCGCTTCAGCTGAATAGTGATTCATTGGTTGGCATTTCAGCTGAATAGTGATTTTTCGGTTGGCGCTTCAGCTGCATAGCGATTTGTTGTATGGTGATACAGTAGCATGACGATTTGTTGGTGCTTCAGTTGAATAACAATTTGTTGGTTGACGCTTTAGCTGAATAGCAATTTGTCGGTTAGCGCTTCAGTTGCATAAATATTTGTTGAATGATGCTTCAAGCTTCATAGCGATTTGTGGTTGGCGTTTCGACTTCTACATTAAATGTGAATCTCGTTCTCTATTTAAGGAGAAGGGGGTTTTCATTTTTGTGTGTGTGTGAGGAAGGTTCTTTCACTTCTTTTGGGATTGCCTCATGCGGCAGGTTCTTGAGAATATTTGTTTCTTTTCGGTGAGGTTTTTCCTCTTGTTATTTCTCTACACCTTTGTGTGTTTGTATGACTTATGTCTTTTGGCCACTTTGTAAACTTTGTTTGGTGATAGTGGAAGGTGTTGACCAATCGGTTGCCGTAGACGTACCTCAATTTGAGGAATCCACGTAAATCTTGTGTTTCTTTTATTTGTGTTGTTATATCTATATTGCTTTCATTGTTTTCACTTGTGAGAAAATTCATTTTTTTCAACAAATCGTACCCTATCTTGTATATAACTCAATGTTGTCAGTATGGGTATCCTCCCTATATCATTTGGCCAACGATTCAAGTGAAGCAGTCGATACTGATACTCAAGTGACTTGTTCAGAATCGGCCAAAAAGTAGTAAAAAAATATTACGTGTTAATCAGAACATGACAATGTTAAGCCATTAAAATATTATTTAAAAATATAAAAAAATAAATTTAAGTATTTTTTTTATATTTATTAAAAAATAGTCGGCTCAAGGGTGAAGCGTATCAATTTTCTGTCGATGCAATACATATCACCCGATACTCACCGATCGATACACAACATTGATATAGTTGTTATTCATCAGTTATATCCAATCCCTACCGCACATCTCACCCGAGAACTATGAGAGTGGGTCCACAAGCGTCGCCATCATTGTGGGATATGTGTGGTGGAGATTGAATAGAACTAATCGATCATATTCAATACGGTCTGATTAGTGCTTAGTCAAGGAGCAACAAGAAACACAGCAAAACTGTATTAGTGGCCTGCTTCAATTTCTTCTCTTGCATTCTCCCCCTGTATTCCTTCTTTTTTCATGAACACCTTGTTTTATTCCTCAAAGAAATAGATTTGCTAATGAATTTACCTAATCCAACTATTTTACCAAAAAGGCCAACCATATCCGGATGCAACATTTTACATTTTTGCACTTCAATGTCACAAAGTGACACTGCACTGTTTTTCAAAAAAAGTGCAACTTTAATCTCAAATTCTCTTCTCCAACAATCACAATGCGTGCCCACATGACCTTCGCCTTCTTGGCTAGGGGCAACCATGCTTTGTCACCTGACATGAGATGATCGCAATTCAAACCCATGACAGTTGCCCTTGATGCAAGATCAAAGGCGGGTGTACTCCCCAGAAGGACCTCAAGTATTTTACCAGCTGGAGGCCTTTGGAGTAGTGGGATTGGGCCTACACTGTTTGATTGGCAGTCTAGGTTCAAATCCCATGGGTGTCACCCCCTGCATAAGCTGAAGCTTGGCGATTTTTTGGGGTCGAGGTATAAGCCCTCGAAGTTTTATGCCGACATGGACAGGGACTGTAAGTGCAGCAGGTTGAGTGAGCATGGCTAGGTCTCTGTACTTGGGGCAGTTTCTTTGAGTAAAAATAAAAAAATGTGTCGTCCATAATGGGGTTTTTCTTTAGCCTAGCCCAAAAAAAAAGAGACAAATTCAGTATCTCAAATGCACACAATTTTGAATGCTTGGATGTGACATTACAAGAAAATGAAGAAACAATGATGGTTTGCACTCTGTAAATGTTGAGTTTTAGTTATAGTGACCATCAAAACCGTCACTATAATATAAAACAAGTAAAACAAGTGTCACCCCTGTTCAGTCCATTGGACCTTCTTAAATGAGGTTCAACTCCATCGACCTTTAAGGGTCCAACCTGATAGACCCTTAAAACCAGTCGATACCCTAAATACCTCACACTACCCAGGTAGCAGCATAATCTACATACTCCATGGAGAAATCTCTAGCAGTAAAGAGGTTTTCCTCTCTCTTCACTCTCCTCACTCACCCTCTCTCTTATCTTCCTTCTCACGCTCTCAGATCGATCCTCATGGTAAGATCTTCTCTTTCTCTTCGTCCTCGTGTAGATCTGGTTCATTTATTGCCTTCTTTTTCTTCGATCTCTGGACTATGATTCATCTTAGCAGCCTGCAAGATCAAGATCAGAATCAACGGTAACCCTTCTCTTCTTCATTTTAGTTTTTTTTTTGTTTCTTTTTTGCATATTTTTGTTGAGAAATGATGGATTGATTGATCAATGGATGGATCGTTGAAATATAGGGTTCAGAAAGATCGGGCATATCTCATCACCCGTGTGGTGCTTCAACGTGATGACATTGAGCTTGTTCTTGTCAATGATCCCATCATCCACACTGATTACATGGTTCGTGAGTATGCATTTTCGTTTGTGGTGTGATGCGTGAGATGGGAAGCTTTTTGGAGTTTTTTGATCTAGGGTTTTTATGATACAAATTTTCTTAAAAAGAATAGGAGTTTGATTTTTTGTATCTGTGATGAATTTCTTGGGGTTCTGTTTAGATCAGTGCAAGGCACGCATGTGCTACGTCACTTAATCAAATCGTTTTGAATACTGCATTTATCCTACTTTGGACTTCTCGTGATTCTAGCTGACAGTTTTGTAGTTACAGACTTGATATCATCAATAAGTGTTTTCCAAAAAGAACATATATATGCCCTTGTGAGTACATGCTAGAACAAATTAAATATGTGTGGAACTTCATTGGTTTAGTAGTCAGACTCATTTCACTATGCTTCTCCTATTTGCATACATATAGCTCTGTTTCTTAAGCATATATTATTGGTATTGTAAGAGGGGGGACTTCAAATGGAGTAAGGGTAGCTTTATGCTACAATTCAGTCTGAACAAGCATCACCCTTGAGTCTTAAAATTTCTTAGCGATCGGTGTGCATTCTTTGAACCTCTTAGTGTGGTTATTTTGTAACACCTTTATGCTCTTTTTTTTAAAAAACAACTATGTTATTCTAGCCATACTCATGTTGTACCAGCCTCACGCTCATACTCTTGTTTTGAAAAGCAATGGCACCTACTAGCACTCATATATGTGTGGCATATGTTTGCATTATAATATTTGAGTTCAGTTTAGATAGGTTTTGCAACTTCTTTTTAGAAACCTACTGGATACTGATTAAGGTATTTTGAGCTGTAGGAAGGATAATGATAGCTAATTCAAGATATCTTTGGCGTTTAGGATTAAATATTGATGGTTTTAGCAACAGTTGCAAATTCGATAAATTATCTTTGTTCTCTTATGTCCTTGGTGTGTTATTCCATGTGTGTATAGCTTAAAAGATGATACTTTAGTCAAATATTTTCTTTCATGATTAATTGCATAGTCTTTACTCTTGATTGAATCCATGTTTAACTGACTAAAAAATCTTGTATAGTATAATATGTGGTTTTCTTTTTCAAATTGTTAGGCATTAGTTTGCTGCTATGTACCAATATCAGCTTTGACTATTGAATATGTAAACTAGGGTAGCTTGCACGGTCCCTCTTCTTAGTAATACTAACAACTTCAGATTGAAAAAAACTTCTCCCTCATATTACTTTATGGTTATGTTTCTTTAGAATAACTTTATATAGAGGTTCATTTTCATAAAGTATTTTTTGCTCTTCTTCGTGAACTGTTGAAAATTGATGTGTGCTTTAGGACCAACTATTCTCTTCTACAAGAACTAGCTCAGAACTACATGATTTTTTTTTCAATTTATAGTTAGCCTTTCATATCAAGTTTAGATTAAGACACTTTAGAGTTATGTCATATGGTGCAGGGGTGCAACTAACGTTATAATATATATACATGTGTGTGTTCTAAGGCAAGCCTGAGGATATTTTTTTTGAGGTAATTTTTTGTTGTCATTTTGTAGGTTGTCGAGGTCTTCAATAAAGCTCATAATGGAGAGATGAAGTTGTTCTTGGAGGTTGAACTTAGACCTGTAATCACCTTGCTAAAGCAGTTATGCCATCGATTTTCAGGGCCATTTCCCTGTGATTCTTGTCTGTCTTTGGTAATGTTTGTAATTGATTATGTCTCTGATTCTCTTGTGGTGATTTCATGCACCTCCTGCTAGCAATTGATTATTATATTTTTTATACAGGATGGTCATCCTCAAGTCTGTTTATGCTTTCAAAAAAGCAAATAATTTCCAGAGACAGATGGAATTCAGAAATTTGTATAAAGATTGGTATGTATTTTGTTGAGAATAGGATTCTGTATCTGATCTAGGAATCACATATCAACGCTTGGCACATTCTGTATATATACAGTGTCTGTATACTGGTTTCTGATATAAATAAAATCTTTGTTTTGCCAAAAAAATACTATTGACTGAAACTGTCACTATTTGTAAAGTGATGTTTTCAAAGCAATGATGTATAGTGACAGCCAAAACCGTCACTATAGGTATATCTTTAGTTACAGAAATAACCGTTGCCAGAGATTTTATGTAGTGATGGTTTGACCTGTCACTAAAATATTTAGTGACAGGAGATTTAGTGATGGCTATTGGGCTTTTAGTGACAGTCTTGGGTCCTTTAGTGACAGAAAAGTCCATCACTAAAAGTCTGTTTTGTTGTAGTGTGAGCTCCTTAATTTTGTCTAAATTTTGGCATGGGAAGAACAAGGGCTGAAGCCTTATATCTTCTAAGGTGTTCAATATTGGTTTTTTAGCATTTATTCCTTTAATGATCCTATTGAAATGGGGGAATACTAAGTTCAATGACTGGCGCATGATATTTATTCAAATTCATGTATGGTGTATCTATTTTTTTTTTAAGAAAGGTCCCAAAGTGAAATGAATAATGAAAACAAGTTCTGAAGTATATTTCCAGCCATGAGTTCAATGCTATATTTGTCCCTCTAAAATATATTCACTTATTTCTTTCTTCTGAAAAAACCTCGAACTTTGTAGAGTTGCAGCATGAAGTCGGAATTGAGCTGTAGGTCCTATTGTGCATCATGATATCACTGCTCTTTGTTGACTACAAAGAAATTAGTTAGAACCAATGTTGTCAGAATTGGTATTGGCCCTGAATCGATTTTCAAAATGATTCATGGAATCGGCCAATTCTGATTTTGAACGGTATCAAACTGAATCGACCAATTTTTAACTGGTAGATGACACATGTCACAAAAATATTAAATAATATTAAGAATATAAAAAATACTTAAAACTATTTTAAATATATATTTTTTAAAATAAGTCAAATCAACTTGGTTTCGTATCGATTTCTGGCCAATACAATACGATTGGCCAATTCAGGCCAGCTAGCAACTACACTGACAACATTGGTTAAAACTACAATCATGAAGTCTAAATGGATTTAGCTGAGGCACTGTTTGGATTCATTTAATTAAATTCATTGGTTATAAGTAAAAGCTTTTTGGATAATAGAAGGGCTACTTTAGGGGATAGATGGAGATCAAATGAAAGAGTCAGTTATCATCAAACCCCAAATGATTATCGATAAAATGAAGGAGTCAGTTATCAAGACATCTCAAATGATGCAAGAGTCGGTTATCGATATTTGATAAACCTCAAGTGAAGGACCCGGTTCCTCAAATGAAGGAGTTCGGTTATTATCGAGAGACCTCAAATGATCAAAGAATCAATTATCGATATCAAGAGGCCTCAAATGAAAGAATCGGTTACTGGTTACAAAAATCGGATAAGGATGGATCAATAGAATTTACGGGTTTACTTTGATCCCTCACTTTTAGTTTTAACGTTTTTCCATTTTTTTATATTTAAGCATATGTTTGCCCCGGCCCGTATCAAAATAAAAAGTCAGTTCTCTCTTGCCGTGGATGTAGGATTCTCAAATCCGAACCACATACATCTTGTGTTTTGTTCCTTTACTCTCTATGTCCTTTCTCTTTAATAAATAATACTAAAAGTAGACCCAAAGGGTTGGGCATAGTGGGATGGAGCCTAGACTGGCAGTCTAGGTTCAAATCCCATGGGTGTCACCTCCTTGCATAAGGCTAAGCTTGGCGATTCCCTGGGATCGAGGGATAAGCCTTCTGAGTTTTACGTTGACAGGACAACGATCATAAGTACAACAGGCTGAGCCAGCGTGGCTAGGACGCTATGCATGGGGCGGTTTGTTCGAGTAATAAAAAAGTAATATTAAAAGCATTATCTCCAAATATCTATAAACAATAAATGGAATTAGAAGGTGTTTGGTGGACAAACTATTGGAAACAACTTTTAAGTATTATTAATGCCTTTGATGCACTTGTATTGCATCTTGGTTAGATCCACTTGAATGGGATGAGGTTATAAGATCCTTAAATCTAATGTGGAAATGGACCATGGGATCCATGTTGAGAGTAGGTGGTAGGCTTATGTTTGCTATCATATGGACTTAGATGGGCCCAATTCAAAACCGTGTGGATGTTAGGATCTCATTTAAAGTGGGCATCAGCTAGATGCATTTTGATTCAGTCAAAGCTAGATGGATCCATAGGTGGTCCATATTAAATTCACATGGCTCAAGCCATGGATCATGGTGTTTTTGTGTTGGACACAAAAGTGGGCTTTGTGTCAACCACCATTATTTTATATTCTTAAGCCTGCATTTAACCAAACTGAATCGAGTTTAAGGTGATCTAGTTCAATCTAAACAAAGAGAAACCAACATAAATAGAAAAATATTTGCCTTCCTATGTTTTTCTTTTCAAACAACAAACTACATTATTTAAACAAAATACAAACAGAAATAGAGAGATCAAATACTTCTAAATACTACCAAAGGTCTTTAAGTTTAATGAAACTTTGATACAATCCACACTTTTCCAAGTGAAACATGGGCCGAATGACAATTCTCATCTAAGGTATATATCCAAATGCACCATTAGGTTCTTCCGGAAGGAGAAGGATAAAAACTCTTACATGGTGTTTGTGTGCCGCAGGCAGATAAGGGTTCGCGGTAAGGCACACCACCGAACCATCGTCCACGAAAATGAAACCGAATCCCCCCATTAACCCGATGCCATCACATA
This sequence comes from Nuphar pumila, assembly GCF_984573655.1. Taxonomy (NCBI): domain Eukaryota; kingdom Viridiplantae; phylum Streptophyta; class Magnoliopsida; order Nymphaeales; family Nymphaeaceae; genus Nuphar; species Nuphar pumila. The sequence continues at coordinate 138,529,058 of NC_143250.1, read as the reverse complement.
TGATGGGATCCATCTTATGTGCATGTCAATGGCTAGGATCAGTCTCAACTCTCACCTGAAATATGGACTAATCCTAACCGTCCAATTGCACCAGTTGGATGGCTAGGATCTACATCCTACAGCGACATATCATATGTTGTAGGATAGGATTCCATAGGTTCTAGCTTCCCATTTTCAGGATGCCACTGTCCTTGCAATACAATACACTGGCCCACTACAACTTTTAAGGTAAATCGAACCCTATATATAGAGGGCCTAAAGGATTTTTCGTTTTTTGAAAGTTAAGCTGGGGTTAGGCAGACCCTACCCGTTATACAACGATACCATTGGGTTTTGAACATGCAACGTCCTAACACAAGCTGACGTGCACTAGATGCTCCTACCAGACAACAGGAGGCCCCGTTGGTAGAGGGCCCAAAGGATTAGCAACACTCAAACCATAAAAACCCAAATTTAGCTTTTTCATTGATGGGTTCTTGTTGAATCGATTGACTAAACAAAAAAAGGTCTTATTCCAGAGACGTTTTGACTTAAATCATGCAGCTTACCTTTCTTTTGATGACATGAAAACTATGATGTCATACCATTTTAGGTGGGTCTAAAACCTATGTGGACCAGTCTTTCTTTTTATGATAAGAAAACTAGGATGCTAAGACAAATTGGAGTGGGTTCAAGACCTTTGTGGACCAGCCTTTCTTTTGATGACAAGAAAACCGGGATACTAAGACCTAATTTGGTTTGCCTAGGGTGGGGCTGAGCACGTATCGTGTGCACGAGGTCGCGCACAGTAAGTGGAGTGTGCAAAGGGCTATCGTGTGGCAGCCTCGACCTCGTGTGGATTTGTTCATGAGGAGATGAGGAGAGAGAGTTGGGTTAGAGTGCAATCACATGGCACAAAATTTATGCATTAAGCACTTGATTGCCTTCCATCAGGCCTCCCCCAACAACTGACAGGTACCTAAGGCACAAATATTTGTACAATCATAAAAAGGAGGTGAGAGAATAGAGAAAGAAGAAAATTGTTGTTTCAGGCCAAAAAGGCTAGAATTACATTAGTTGGAGGTAGGGGTGGCAATCGGGTAGGGTCCGGTCCGGTTGGTGGGTCAGCATATTTCAACACAAACCCGACCCATTTATTAAACGGGTCGGCTGTGGCAAACACGAATCTGACCCATTTATTAAACGGGTAACCTCACACGACACGATTAACCCGTTTAATAAACGGGTCGGGTGGGGTAAACGGGTTGGCGGGTTGGTGGGTCGGGTTCGGGTAACAGGTTGGTGAGCGGGTTGGGTTTAGGTAAACGGGTTGGCAGGTCAGGTTCGGGTTCGGGTAAACGGGTTGACCTGCCCGCCTAACCCGTTTATTAAATGGGTCAGCCGGGTTGGCGGGTTGGCATACCCATAAACGAACCTGACCCGTTTAATAAACGGGTTAGGCGGGTTGACCCGTTTATGACATGAACCCGTTTAAGCCAAACCCGAACCCGGCTAAGAAACAGGTCGTATCTGATTTTGCCACCCCTAGTTGGAGGGAAAGGCTTATATATATATATATATATATATATCACTACAACAAAGCAGTAGATTAGCGACGACCACATTCCGTCGCTAACATGGGTAGCGACGGATTAACGACAACGAGGCAACAGTATGCTTATGTCGTGAATATTTCGACGCTAACTGGCGACAGAATTATTCCGTCGCCCGGTCCGTCGCTAATTGCGACGGACTAATGAGCGCTAGATTCCGTCGCCAATCCGCCGGTACTAAACGACGACCACGGCTTGGCGACGGATTTACTTCCGTCGCTATGCCGTCGCTAGATTAATATGAATAGCGACGGATGGTTCCGTCGCAAACACGAAAAAAAATTAAAAAAAATTTATTTAAAAATTAAATACCGAGAACTGTACAATTTCTATTTCCTGTACAATTTATATTTCCTGTAAATAAAAAACAAACAACACAAAAAATTTCATATAACAAGAATCTACAACAATTAATCGTTCCACCTTAAAATTAACAAGTTTAATTACTTACAATTCAACAATTACAATTAGGAAATATAAAAAAATAGAACTTCTTCAACATAGTCCTCTAATCATCGCCAAGATTTTGTGCGTCTTCTTGTTCATTGTCTTTATCTGTCCCTTCAACTCCACTACGCTGATTATCGCTAGCAGCCTACACAAGAAAAGAACAGTCACTATTGATAAACAAAATATAATGAAATAAATTACACACTATATGTGATTCTATCATGTGCTCATGTGTGATCTAAGGCAATAAAAAAACTCTATATGTGATTCTATCATGCTCATATGATCTCTAAGGCAGACAAAAAGTTATATATATATATATATATATATATATATATATATATATATATATATATATATGTGATTCTATCATGCTCATATGTGTCCTAAGGTAGTCAAAAAATTGAATATGTGATTATAGCATGTTCATATGTGTTCTAAGGCATCTAGAAAAACTCTATATATGATTCTACCATGCTCAGATGTGCTTTAAGGCAGGCAAAAAACTATATATGTGATTCAATCATGCTCGTATGTGTGCTAAGGCAGTAAAAAAATTGAATATGTGATTATAGCATGCTCATATGTGCTCTAAGGCAGGCAAAGCAAAAAAATTTATATGTGATTCTATCATAAATGATATATAGCATGTTCATATGTGTTCTAAGGCAGTAAAAAAACTCTATATGTTATTATAGCATGCTCATATGTGTGCTAAGGCAGTCAAAAAACTGAATATGTGATTATAATATGCTCATATGTGTTCTTAGGCAGTCAAAAAACTGAATATGTGATTATAGCATGCTCATATGTGTTCTAATGCAGTCAAAAAAACTTTATATGTGATTCTATCATGCTCATATATGTTCTTAGGCAGGCAAAAAAACTTTATATGTGATTATAGCTTGCTCATATGTGCTCTAAGGCAATAAAAAAACTCTATATGTTATTATAGCATGCTCATATGTGCTCTAAGGCAGTCAAAAAACTGAATATGTGATTATAACATGCTCATATGTGTTCTTAGGCAGACAAAAAGTTATATATGTGATTCGATTATGCTCATATGTGTTCTAAAGCAGACAAAAAACTGAATATGTGATTATACCTGAGAGGGACCTGGAATCGAAGATCCCCTATCCTGAACAACGGCCTTGATCTCATTTCGGAGAAAGGGGGCGACGGTGTATTGGAAGTAGTTATTCAGTGATTCATTAACGATCTGGCGTACATCATCACCGGAAAGAATAGTCGGTTGCTTGGAGCTTATGTCGGTGCAAGAAGTCGGTGAGCCGTAACTGGAAGAACCAATAACTGGTGAAGTGTTCATATTACTCCCAAACCCGAACATGCGACCTTTTTTGGGTTCACCTGCTGCAGTCACCCATGATGTAGGATCAAATGATGGATGCTGAGTAGCGTCATCGCCATATCGCTCTACCATCTGTTGCTCATATGCCTCCTACAAAATAATGTTTAAAGTATCCATTAATAATTAATGATAACATTATGATAACTTGCATATATATTGCAATGATTATTAATAGAATTAATACATACCGTTGTCGTTCTCGCCTTCTCTGATACGAAGACTCTCGTGGTCTTCCGTTTATGTGTTTCTACAAACACATCCTTATATGGTACACTGCCTCCTTTTTCTGCTTCCTGCGAAGTTAAATGACAAAAGATTTAGTACACAAGTTTGCAACAATACTTATAAAATTAATATTATATATTGATGAGTTACCATTTTCTTTAGGTGGCTCCCAAATGTCTTAGATCCACCTGTGTGTAGATGGGCTTTGGGCATCTTCGATCGATTTTGTGCAGCCTTCGCAGAGCGATTTCTAAATGCATCGCCCGCCCACTTATCGCATATTTCATCCCAGTAATCTCTCCTGATAGTAATAGGACCATGGCCCTTCCACAGTAATGGATCATCTACTACGCCAGATGCTTCTTTTGCTGCAGTCTTCATAGTGTGCAGCATGTCTGCAAATCGATTGGCAGCCACCTTCTGCCACACCTTCCTTGCATCATTTTCTTCCACCGTAGTTGCGAAGCGATTCGAAGCCTACAAATATTTTCAGAAAGTTAGTAGACATTGCTTAAATAAATTAAATATGAAACACATTAACTATGAGGAACAACTGTATACCATGAATGAGGACCACAATCTGTCTAACACCTCCTTTGGGTACTCTTTCCATTGAGCAACTGGTCCTGGTAGATGTTGAAGAAGTGAATTCCTAATCTCCCGTACTACTTCTTGTGGCTCAAACCTCATGCTGCACATGAATTGTTACACAGTAAATATCAATATAAAATATTTAAAAGATATGCACTAATTGAAAACAAAATACTTACGGTCGATTATCGATATACACTATTCGAATGAGTCTTCTTGTGCCAGCCTGAGAAGACCCTGTTTCCTGTGTTGGCTGTTGACTTGTGTGATTAACTGGTGTAGGTGGGTCGTGTACAGGCGCAACATCATCTATAAAAAAATACATTATAAATTCTCAGAATGCGCATTTGAACTAATCAAGCATCCAATTGGTTATATGATATACCTATCACAGGAGCCCGTGAAGATGAAGGCTGAGCCTGGCTACTACTGGATGAACGACCACTATAACCTCCACGAACCATATTCTAACAAATAACATATGCCATACAATACATTCAAATAATTCACATCAAGTATTACAATGCATTAAAGTCATTCACATCAAGCATTGCAATGCATTCAAATAATTCAAATCATTCACATCAAGTATTGCACTAATTCAAATCATTCGTTGCATAAATTATAATACATTTAAATAATTGAAATCATTCACATCAAGTATTACAATGCATTCGTATCAAGTATTACAATACATTCAAATAAAATTTTTAATCATTCACACCAAGTATTGCAATACAACTCACATCAAGTATTACAATGCATTTAAATAGAGGTTTGTAGTATAAGATTTTGCTCACTAGCTTGAGAATTCTTCCTCGTCACTAGTTTGACTTTCTTCTTTTTCATTGTTTGCCCATCCACTTGGTACATCATTTGGATCACATTCCTCTATGAATGTTTCATCGGCCAATGAAGATATGACATGCATATCATGCGCAACATCGTGACCATAAGCGAAGTCATAGACATCATCTGATTGATAGTAATCATTGTCTTCAGCTAACTCATCTTCCTGTAACTGATCATACTCGGGGTATAGTTTGGATTTCACCTTGCAAACTGCCCACCATTCATTTCTATCTAACTTTTTTATACTCGGATATGAAGTATAATAAACTTGTTGAGCTTGCGAGGCTAATATGAATGGTTCATATGTTCCAAACCTGGATTTATGATTCACCTCCACAATGCCTGAAGCTTTGTCGAGTCTTGTTGCAGTTGGATCAAACCAATGACACTTGAATATCGTAACCCTGTTATTCATGCCTAAGTAAGTCAACTCCATTATTTCCTCTATAACACCGTAGTAATCATGTTCATTTTCACCGTAGCTGCTACCCTTGACACACACACCACTATTTATCGTTGATTTGTTTATACCGTAGTCTTTTGTATGGAATCGATAACCATTTACGATATACCCGTTGTAGCATTGCACAACTTTGGTCGGACCATTTTCTAAATTACATATTCCTTGATCTTTAACATCACCATGGCGAACCTACGCACAGACATAAACAATAATTGTGATCACGATCAATTAAGTAACTTAGTGTTGTTTATAAGTACAAAATTTATGTTAGCTTCTTTACCAATTGTTTCAACCACTCCACAAACTTAGTTTCACGTTCTTTTTGTACATCTGCATCAGTGAGATGTGAAACTTCGCTTTGCAACTCCAGATCAAATCGTCTGCAAACCATAAATACTTATATTACCGAGCCATGTATCCACATATAGAACATAAAAGGATTTATAATTGAGTTGCATATACATATACTTACTCGATGTATGGGTCGATCGCTGAGCAATTAAAAAGAATATAGATGTGTGCTGCATCTTGCTCTCGATCTGTCAATAGCCTTGATCGGCAACTACCAAATGCATGCCCAAGTGGTTGAAATATCGACAGCTTGTCAGCTACAGTTACTTGTTCTCCATCATCGTTACGGGGCGGGCATGTGTAACGTGTTGGAATATGAGGTTCGAAGTACATAGATGAGAAATTTGAAATCTCTTCTAAAGTGTACGCCTCACAAATAGAGCCTTCTACTCTGGCTTTATTACGAACCTTTTTTTTTAGGTCGAACATGCATCTGACAATAATATATATTTCAAATTTTAAATATCTATCATTAAAGAGACAAATATAAAAAAACATATACCTTTCAAATGGGTACATCCATCGATATTGCACAGGGCCACCAACCCTTAGTTCATATGGCAGATGTATGATCAAATGTTCCATAACATCGAAAAATGCTGGCGGAAATATCTTTTCTAGCAGACAAACAGTGGTGATGACAGAGTCCTCGAGATTCTTTACATCTGATACAACGACCTCCGATGCGCACAATGTTCTGAAAAATCCGCTCAACTCAGACAATACCCCCCATATAGGTTTGTCTAACATATCATGGAATGCTAGGGGTATCAATCGTTGCATAAAGATATGACAATCATGGCTCTTCAACCCATATAATTGTCCATCGTCAATCTTCACAGCCCGAGCAATGTTAGAGACATATCCATCTGAAAATCTCAGTTGTCTCAACCATTGACATACATGTTTTATTTGATCAGGTCCGAGCACGTACTTCGCCTTTGGTTTCAGTACTTTGTCATTATACTCTTTGAGTTCCAATTCTGGTCTTTTACATATTAATTTTAAATCCATACGGGCCTTCGGATTATCCTTCATTTTTCCTTTAATATTCATTACTGTATTGAACACATTATCAAACACATTTTTCTCTACATGCATCACATCCAAATTATGTCGTATCAATAGGGTCGGCCAATACGGTAGTTCCCAAAAAATAGATTTTTTCATCCAATTGTGATCCTTCCCAAATCTACGAAAGGGTGTAGGACTGCGGGCATCTGTTAATACATCTGGAAAGTATCGCAATCTTCTTAGAATCTCTATGCCGGACAATCTTGAGGATGGACCTTCCGTTTCAGTTGTGCCTGCTTTAAATGCATTCTTTTGACGTCGGAACGGATGATCGCTGGGTAGAAATCAACGGTGGCACTCAAACCAGCAAGGCTTCCTTCCATGCCTCAATCTAAAAGCTTTGGAATCCTCCATGCAGTACGGACAAGCCAACCTCCCATGTGTGCCCCAACCAGATAACATACCATATGCAGGGAAGTCACTGATTGTCCATAAAACAACGGTCTTCATGTTGAAATTTTGTTTTTTGTGGGCATCATACGTGGTAACACCGTCATCCCACAGTACTTTTAGTTCATCAATCAATGGCCTTAGATATACATCAAGATTTTGGCCAGGTGAGGTCGGACCAGGGATCAACAGAGACAAGAAAAGATTTGGACGTTTCATAGACAAGCTTGGTGGAAGGTTGTATGAAGTTACAAATACTGACCAGCATGAGTATGGAGTTGATCTACCCTCAAATGGATTAAATCCATCTGTACATAGACCGAGTCTAACATTTCGCACTTCCATTGCGAAGTTCTGATGAGTACGATCAAAATGCTTCCAAGCTTCAGCGTCAACAGGATGCGTGATCTTGTTTTCATCGTGTCGAACTTTATTTGCATGCCATCTCATGTGTTTAGCTGTCCTTGAAGACATATACAATCGCTGCAATCTAGGAGTGATAGAAAAGTAACGGAGCGACTTGTATGAAACTTCTTTTGATCTCATGCTACCATTGCCTCTTGTCTTTGGCTTGAACCGAGGATGCCCACATGACGGGCATGATATGTTGTTTTCCTGATCCTTGAAATACAATATGCAGTGATTTGGACAAGCATCAATCTTTTTGTAACCCATACCTAGAGCGTTGACCATAACTTTCGCACGATATAAAATTTTGTGGCAATTTCTCATCTTTGGGCAACATACTCTTCACAATCATGCACAAACGGTCAAAACATGATTGACTCAAATTATACTCGGACTTCAAATTCATTAGTTGAAGAACTGCATACAAGATAGTGTGACTCTCACAACCGTTCCAAAGTGGCTCATCAGCATCTCTAAGTAAATCATAAAAGCTACTAGCTGCATCGTTTGGTGATTCTTTATCTACGGCAGTTCTTACATCACTAGAACTCATAGCAGAACCCAGTTCTGTTCCTGCGGCATCAAATATCAAATCCGTATATGGATTATCGTGCACCACATTCACCCGTGCATCAAAATCGTTTCTAAATTCTTCTCCATGAAACATCCAGTTCTGATAATCACTCACAAAACCCTTCCTGTATAGGTGATGTCTAACGCTATGAGGTTCTACAAATCGATTATTCTTACAAATCTTGCAGGGACACCTAATCTGACCTGTAGGATCCACTGTACTGACACTTGCCGTTGCAAATTCAATAAAACTGTCAACACCATCCATATATTCATGCGATAACTCATTGTCCACTATCCTACGGTACATCCATTCACGGTTTGCAGTCATTCTGTCGTATGATGTTACGAATAGTATCCTAACGAGTTAAAAAAAAACAATCAGAATGCTACGATGAAGAAAATATTAAATTTATCATGCAATATACTATGTCAAACAATAACAAGAATTTTGATGCATGCATTGATAACTTAATATTTTCATGTGCAAACTATTAATGACACGATACAATCATTTGAAGCATGCTTTTATTATAAAATTTCACATGGAAGTCAAAATCAAATTGAAAGTAACTATATGCAAGCATGGATACAATTACATCAAACATTGCAATACATCGTAATCATTCATATCAAACAAATGGCAAACATGTACCTGCAGCAAACACACTTCAATATCTCACTAACTACTACCATGCTTAGCATGGACTCCGTACTCCAAAAATAAGAACACTTCCATATTCATACATTAAAATCATGCTCAGCATGATCTCCAAACTCCAACAAAGCAACCCTAAATATCAACAACTAAGTGAGTGTGTGAACAATAAAGTGTTACATCTAATAAATTAAATAACATGTGATACGCTTGCATCACTTACTCACCACGGGTATTTACCCGATTTGCATTGTTTTTGTCATTTACTTACCACAGGTGGCTGAGCACGAGCTGGTTCCGTTGAAAAATATGCACAAAAAAATGCAGTTTTAAAAAAAAGTCGCCACAAAAAAAGGAAGCTGTTCCGGCAAGGGGTCGACTCCCCTGTTGTTCCGGTAGAGGGTCGACCCCCTTACGGAACATAGGGGGTTAACTGACCCCCAGCCTTTCCGCCAGTGAGTCGACCCGCTGCCGGGGTCGACCTGCCGGAAAGGCAGGGGGGTCGACCCCCTGCCGGAAACGCAAGGAGTTAACCCCCTGCCTGTTCCGGCATGGGGTTAACCCCCTGCCGGAAAGGCAGGGGGTCGACCCCCCATGCTGGAAACGCAAGGGTTAAACCCCTACGTTTCCGGCATGGTAGAGGGTTAAACCCCCTGCCGTAAAGGCATGGGGGGTCGACCCCCTGCCGGAAAGGCAAGGGGGTTTAACCCCCTACCGGAAAGGCAGGGGGTTTAACCCCCTGTCGGAAAGGCAGGGGGGTTTAAACCCCCTGCCGTGCCGTCATCCCTTTACGGCACGGCAGGGGGTCGACCCCCTGCCTTTCCGGCATGGCAGAGGGTCGACCCCCCTGCCTTTCCGGCACGGCAGGGGGTTAAACCCCTTGCCTTTCTGGCAGAGGGTCAACCTCCCATGCCGGAAAGGCAGGGGGTTTATCCCCTGCTTGAAACGCGTAGGGCGGGCGAACCTGTCTCCGGCGAGGCGACGGTCGGTCGGCGGGGCGACGGCTCGGGCGGAACGCGGTGCGGCAGGCGACGGGGCGGCGGGCGGCGGAGGAAGGCGTCGGGCTACGTAGGGAGGGCGGGAGAGAGGAAACAGGAAAAGAGGGAAAAGGGTTCTGATCAGATTTACGCGAAAATTAGCGACGGAATAATTCCGTCGCTATGCCGATGTAAATATATACAACTCCTTAGCGACAGAATATGTCTCTCGCTCACGGCGTCGCTAAGTAGCGACGGAAAAATACTGTCGCCCAATCCGTCGCTAACCGCAGCGTGTTGTTGCGACAAAACTGGTTCGTCGCTAAGCCGTCGCTACGTAGCGACGGCTTAGCGACGGACCATTTTCCATCGCTACATCTGTGAATATCACGAAACGTAGCGACGGATTAGTGACGGTCGCTAAGCCGTCGCTAATTGGCGATAGAAAAATGTTGTTGCTACTATCCGTCGCTAATTAGCATTTTTCTTGTAGTGTACCACCCATCTTCTACTTCACACTACATCACCAATACATTCATCTTTTCTGTTGTAATTGCCACCCATTTACCTGCATTATCACCTTCAGCCCTTGTGATTTATACTCATATATATACAACACTTATCACTCCAACACACCCTCCACTTCCCTGTGTACTGCTACCGCACATTGGTTTCCCTACACTGTTATACATCCACATGCTACACATAACATCTATCTAACACTCCACAGCATATTAGCTATCCACCTGCTAATTGCTCCTACTACAAGCCCCAGCTACCTACACCCACCATCCTACAACATTCCTACCATTCCCCTTACATTACCCTGTTACAACCTTCAACCCCTACAACACCTCACTTCACTCATACGCCAACCTCATTCACCATCTTCTCCATCATCCCCTGCTATATCACCACCTCAAACTTCTGCACTCTCCACTGTTACAATTTGGCATCCATTCCACAACATCCTATGCACATGATAAACATACATCACACTTCTTTTTCAACTCCCTATTAGCCACCTGTTGTATTTCACTCCCCATCTTCACAAGCATTCATCACCATTTCAGCATTATGACTATGCCTCTGCTATCACATCACCTACAACACCTATGTTGCCCATCATTCACTTGTTAGCCATATTTCACTCATCCCACCTTACCAACAACATTATCCCTTTGCAGTTATACCCTCATTTACACACCATCATACCTGCCACATGTTCACATTTTCTGCAATTTGCACTATTCTGCTGCATCTATAGCATGTGCAACCTTCATCTCATTGCGTTCACCATTTGCACAGTATCAACATCCACCACACATCACATTGCCCATTTCCAATATCCACCTTACATTGTGCACATTTTCTACAAAATGCACTATTCACCCATCACCATTTCACCTTCATCAATGCACAACCTACCTACACTTTGCATCACGTCGCCTCTATTCAGTGCCCTCCATCACTTACCTACAGCCTCAACCACACTTTCAGCATATGCACAGGGCACCAGCCTCCCTCTCGCCCCATATACCACATTATCCTCAGGTTTTTATACAGTATGCATATAGATCGGCATATGGTGTTCTCAATCCAGCCCCTGCATACTTTCTCACCGCACTTTCACAAATTGTCACATACCTTCACTTCCAACTTCATTTCACTTACATAGCAGCACCCTATTCTGCTCCTCAGCTCACGGCCATCCCTTATGCATACTACAACACATGACACCTTTACTATCATTCACACTTCTGAACCTATCATCCATTCTTCCATCACCTTGTTGTCACTCTCTCCACAATGATTGCACCTTCACGGCCTCTAGTTTCCACCTCATTACTTGTCATCACCATTTACTCACCACTTTGCAGCAACTCTCCAGCTCACTACTGCACAACTTAACTCAAATTCACAGACTTGCTACACTTTGCACACACTTCATTGTTGCACATCCACTTGCATTTTTCTGCATCTACATTATCATCCCACTTTCAACATCATGTGGCATATCATCTGCACTATCTTTAGCATAATCCCCCACCCATACCACCACATGCATATCATTCAATATATGTAACTTCATTGCATTAGTAGCATGTGCATATCACTTAGGTATATGTATATCACCTTTTGCACAAACATTGCATCTTCACATTACATATGCATTTTATCATTTAACATTTCATAGTATTTCACGTATTCATCTCTTCATTAGCATGTGTATGATTAGTTTTGACATGACATCTTTCATTCCCTTCTTTATTTTGCATCTTGCATTGGGTTAACTCAGTTTTTGTAGGGAAAATACAGAGAATATTAATTTCCTTCTTAGATTAGGATTTTTAGTATGTCCGTTCAATTCAAAACTGTTATAGCTAGATATTAATGAGAACTTTACATTTCCAGTTTTAGATTAGAATGTATGAGCATTGTAGATATCATAAATTGCTTGATTCATACTATTTTCCTCTTATTTCTCAAAAATCCACAATGGTGAAACACGAATGGCACGTGCACCTTTTCTAATAAAAGATAATTAATCCTAAGTAAATCATTCACATTGATGGCCATAGTCAAAATGTGGACAATGCTCATGATTTTTATCTTTTATGGAATAACATTAATTAGATCCACACTAAGTCTCATTCAAAAATCATCATATTTTCTGAATTTTCTTTCTTTATCAAGATTTAACTTGAAATTAACTTAAAATATATATCAATGGATATAGTCAGGATATATTGAAAGTTAATTTCATTTCAAACTCTATAAATGCACCAAAATATATTTTATTCTTTATCTGAATTTAAATACAGATTATTTTATAATACATTTTATGACCATAATCAGGAATGTATTATATCTTCAATCTTATTTCAATTCTCCTAAAGAATGAAATATGCTTTTTAAAATATTCAATTTTCAAATATTTTTTTAATTCATTCATCATTTAGGATAGAATTGTATCATTATTTTCAAATCATTTCAAATTTTCTTTAAAAACCTAAGTGATTTTGAGATAATTCTTTAAATATCTTCTCATTTCTTAGATCAACCTTCAATTCTTAACTATAAATTCAAATTCATTTTTCTATCTGTCCTATTTCAAAATTCAACTTCAATTTCAAAATTTTAAATTCATTTCTAGATTCAAAATTCAATTTTCAATTCAAATCAAATTTCAAAGTTCAATTCAACTTTGAAATTCCAAATTCATTTTTAGGATTCACTTTTAAATTCAATTTAATATTTAGATCAAATTTCAAAGTTCAAATTCAACTTTAAAATCCCATATTCATCACCTGATTTCAAAAATTCAAGTTTAAAATCATGTATATTCTTTATTCTTCACTTCAAATTCCCAAATCTTCCTAATCATCTTGTGATTTTAAAATTCAAATTCAAGCTTTGTTCTTTATTTCTCAAAATTCCAAGCCTTATCTCTTCAAGCCTAAATCAGATTTTAAAGATCAAAACTTGGTATTTGCCTTGAAAAACAATTTTTCTAAAATTTTCATCCTTCTTTCCTTTCCAAAAATCAAAATCAGGATTTCTCAAATCCAAATCCATCTTCAAGTTCTATCAAGATTTCTCAAATCCAAATCCATCTTCAAATTCTATCTGGATTTCTTGAATCCAATTCCATGTTCTATCTGGATTCCCAAAATCCAATTTCATTCTCAAATCCCATCTGGATTTCCAAGGTCCAGACCCATCTTTAGATCTCATTTGGATTTTCAAAATCCAGATCTATCTTCAAATCCCATCTGGATTTCCATGGTTCAGATCCATCTTCAAAATCGCATCTGGATTTCCAAAATCCAGATCCATCTTCTAATTCCATATTGAATCCAGATTTCAAGTCCAATTCCATCTTGAATTCCATATTTCAAAACTGATTCCATCTAGGATTTCAGATTTCAAATCCAAATTCTATCTTGAATTCCAGATTTCAAAACCAATTCCATTTTCAAATTTCATCTGGATTTCTCAAAACCAGTTTTATTTTCAAATTTCATCTGAATTTCAATTCCTACTTTCAAGTTCTGAATTCAAAACTCAAGATCAAAGATCTCTTTTTCAAGATCAATTTTTTGAGATTCAAATTCAAATTCAAAGTTCATTTTGACTTTGAAAATTCATTCTTACTTCAAAATCCTATCTCAGTTTCTCTTCCCCTTTTCTCTTCATTCTTCAATTCAAGATTTGTTTTCAAGATCTCTAATTATTCCAAGACTTAGAACTTCAAGCCACTTTTCCAGATCTATTTCAAGTTCTAAGTTAGATTAAAAAATCTTCAACTGTCAAAAACCATTTTTTCATAATATTCTCAAATTTATTTCAAAATCACTTGGAAAATCCCCAAAAATAATTCTGAATTATTCTTCTCAAAAGAGCATACATATCTCTGCATTTGCATTACATAAACATGATTCTTTGTTCGATTACCATTGGTAAAGGTGCCAGGAACGGTTGAACCTCGTACCGATGAGCGAATCTCGTCTCTCCATTTTCCTGCAAATTTCAAAAATGGAGGCGAATAATTTTCAAAATCTTTTCAAAATTAAGGTCAAGTGAGACCTTTGCAAAAGAGTTCCTCTCTCTTCTTTCTTTTCTTTTCTCTCTTTTATTTTCCCCTTCAAAAAAGGAAATAATGGCTAGAAAGGAAAAGAGAAGAAAGAGAAGTAACAAAGAGGAAAAATTTTGCAATGATCACAGTGTTCTAAGGCTGACATAAAATATTCATAAGGATTCAATCATGCAAATATTTGTTCTAATCATGCATATACTAGCTTGAAATCCAACTACATGAAACAAATCACATAAAACTTTCATACTTGACAGGCACCTGGAGATGAAGTTCCCCTGTCCTGAAAAAAACTACACAACTTATTACATACAACATCGAAAATTGCTTCATGTAAATAGCCACGCATTATGTCTTTAACAAGCTGGCAGATACTATCCCAAGAATTAAGCAGGTCAGTCAGATGCTTGGAGTTGATGCTGGCAGGAGAACTCTGTGGGTCGTGACTGGAGGAGATAATGACTAGTGAGGTGTTCATATTACTCCCAAACCCGAACACACGATTCTTTTTGGGTTCACCTGTTTCAGTCACCCATGCGGCAGGATCAAAAGGTGGATGCTGAGTGGAGTCATTGCCATATCGCTCTACCATTTATTGCTCATATGACTCCTACAAAGTTATGATTATAATGTGGATTAATAATTAAGAATTATAATATTTATGATAACTTATATATTACAATGTTTATTAATACAATAAATACGTATCGTTATCATTCTCGCCTTCTCTGATACGAACTCTCTCGTGGTCTTACGTTTATGTGTTTCAACAAACACATCCTTATATGGCACAATGCCTTATTTTTCTGCTTATTGAGAAGTTAAATGATAAAAAAATTATTTAATAGGTATGCAATAATACTTATAAAATTGATAATATATATTGATGAGTGACCATTTTCTTTAGGTGGATCCCAAAAGTCCTAGATCCATCTATGTGTAGATGGGCATCAGGCATCTTCGCTCGGTTCTGTGCAGCCTTTGCTGAGCGGTTTCAAAATTCATGCCCCGCCCACTTGTCACACATTGCATCCCAAACATCTGACCTGATAGTAGGAGGGCCATGACCCTTCCACTGCAGTGGATCATCTATCCCGCCAAATGCTTTTCTTGTTGTAGTCTTCATATTGTGCAGCATGTCTGCAAATCATTTGACAGCCACCTTCTGCCACACCTTCCTCGCATCCTGCTTCTTCATCATAGTCACGAAGTGATTCGAAGTCTACAAATAATTTCACAAAGTTAGTAGACATGACTATAACAAAAAATTAAATATGAAACACATTAACTATAAGAAATGATTGTATACCATGAATGCGGACCACAATCTGTCCAACACCTCATTCAGATACTCTTTCCATTGAGCGATCAGTCCTGGTAGATGTTGAACTAGTGAATGCCTAATCTCTCATATTACTTCTTGTGGCTCGAACCTCGTGCTGCACATGAATTGGTACACATTAACTATCAATATATAATATTTATAAGATAAGTATAGGATAAGAGAAAATGAAATACTTATGGTTGATTATCGATATATACTATTTGAATGAGTCATCGTGTGTCAGGCTAAGAAGACCCTGCATCCAGCATTGTCTCATGACTTGTATGAGCAACTAGTGTAGGTGGGTCATGTGCAGGCAAAACATCATCTATAGAAAAATGAGTTAGAAATTCACATAATACGCATTTATACTAATCAAGTATATAATTAGTTAAATGATATACCTATCAAAGCAGCCCGTGAAGATGAAGGCTGAGACTGACTACCACTGGGTGCTCAACCATTGTAACCTCTATGAATCATATTCTAATAAATAAAAAATGTCATGCAATACATTCAAACATTGCAATACCTTCAAATCACTCAAATCATTATAATATATTTCAATACATTCAAATCATTCACATCAAATATTGCAATACATTAAAACATAAGATATGACATCACTTGCTAATCATGGATAACTTATCCTTAACTTGCAATACAATTGGATCAGTTACATGACTCTATATCTTCATGAATACATAATTAAATAAAAAATAACTTCATGTAAGACATTCAAATATTGTAATACATTCAAATATTGCAATACATTCAAATCATAACTCTATACTTATCGAAGATACATAATCAAATCGAAAATAACTTTATGCAATACATTCAAACATTGCAATACATTCAAACATTGCAATACATTCAAATAATTCAAGTTATTACAATACATTTCAATACATTCAAATCATAACTCTATACCTATTGAAGATACATAAACAAATCGAAAATAACTTCATGCAATATATTCAAACATTGCAATACATTCAAATAATTCAAGTCATTGCAATACATTTAAATACATTCAAATCATATCTCTATACCTATTGAAGATACATAATCAAATCGAAAATAACTTCAAACAATACATTCAAACATTGCAATACATTCAAATCATTCAAGTCATTACAATACATTTCAATACATTCAAATCATAACTCTATACCTATCGAAGATACATAATCAAATAAAAAATAACTTCATGCAATACATTCAAACATTACAATACATTCAAATCATTCAAGTCATTTCAATACATTCAAATCATAACTTTATACCTATCTAAGATACATAATCAAATAAAAAATAACTTCATGCAATACATTCAAACATTGCAATACATTCAAATCATTAAAGTCATTGCAATACATTTCAATACATTCAAATCATTCACATCAAATAGAGGTATGTATGACAAGATGTATTTCACTAGCTCGAGAATTCTTTCTCATCACTTGTTTGACTTTCATATTCTTCTTCTTCCTCCTCCTCCTCTTCGTCATCTTCTTCTTCTTCTTCATTGGGTGCCCATACACTTGGTATATCATTTAGATCACATTCTTCCATGCATGTGCCATTGACTAATGGAGATATGACATGCATACCATGCACAACATCGTGACCATAAGAGAAGTCATACATATCATCTGATTGATAGTAATCACTCTCTTCAATTAACTTGTCTTCCTCTAACTGATGATACTCGGGGTATAGTTTATACTTTACCTTGCAAACTGCCCACCATTCATTTCTATCTGACTTTCTTGTACTCGGATATGAAGTATAGTAAACTTGTTGAGCTTGCAAGGCTAATATGAATGGTTCATATGTTCCAAACCTTGATTTATGATTCACCTCCATAATGCTTGAGGCTTTGTCGACTCTTGTTGTTGTGAGATCAAACCAATGACACTTGAATAAAGTTACCCTATTATTTATGCCTAAGTAAGTCAACTCCATTATTTCTTTTATAACACTGTAGTAGTCATATTCATTTTCATCGTAGTTACTACCCTTGACACACACGCCACTATTCAGACCATTTTGTAAATCACATATTCCTTGATCTTTAACATCACCATGACGGACCTACAAGCATAAACAATGACTGTGATCATGACCAATTAAGTAACTTATTATTGTTTACACAAAAAAAATGCATGTCGTCATCCTTACCAACTCTTTCAACCATGCCACAAACTTACTTTCACGTTCTTTTTGTACTTCTATATCAGTGAGATGTGGAAGTTCTCTTCGCAACTCCAGATCAAATCATCTGCACTTAACAAATACTTATATTACTGAACCATGTATGCACGTATAGAACTTAGTATTATAAATTAAGTATACTTACTCGATGTATGGGTCGATCACTAAGCAATTAAAAAGAATATAGATTTATGTTGCGTCTTGCTCTCGATCTTCCAAGAGTCTTGACCGGCAATTGCAAAAGGCATGCCCAAGTGGTTAAAATATCGACAATTTGTCAGCTACAGTAAATTGTTCTCCATCATCATTACGAGGTGGACATGTGTAACATGTTAGAATATGAGGTTCAAAGTACATAGATGAGAAATTTGAAATCTCTTCTAAAGTGTATGCCTCATAAATAGAGCCCTCTACTCTTGCTTTATTATGAACATTTTTCTTGAGGTCAAACATGCATTTGTCAACAATATACATCTCAGATTACAATAAATTTCTCAATAGCATTGAAGAGAAAAATATAAAAAAAACATATACCTCTCAAATGGGTACATCCACCGATATTGTACAGGACCACCAACCCTTAGTTTATATGGCAAATGTATGATCAAATATTTCATAACATCGAAAAATGTTGGCAGAAATATCTTCTCTAGCTGACAAATAGTAGTGACGACAGATTCCTTGAGATTCTTTAACTCAGATACTACGACTTTCGATGCACATAATGTTCTAAAAAATCTACTCAACTCGGATAATACCCCCCATATAGGTTTGTCTAACATATCATGGAATGCTAAGGGTATCAACCGTTGCATAATGAAATGACAATCATGGCTCTTCAACCCATATAATTATCCATCGTCTATCTTCACAGACCAAGTAATGTTAGAGACATATCCATCTGAAAATCTCAATTGTCTCAACCATTGACATACCTGCTTTATTTGATCTGATTCAAGCACGTACCTTGCCTTTGGTTTCAGTACTTTACCATTGTACTCTTTGAGTTTCAATTCTGGTCTTTTACATATTACTTTTAAATCCATATGGGCCTTCAAATTATCCTTTATTTTTCCTTTCACATTCATTACCATATTAAACATATTATCAAACATATTTTTCTTCGCATGCATCACATCCAAATTATGTCATATCAATAAGGTTGGCTAATATGGTAGTTCCCAAAATATAAATTTCTTTGTCCAATTATGCTCATTTCCAAATCTAAGGAAGAGCATTGGGGTACGAGCATCTGTCAGTCTATATGAAAAGTATCACAATCTTCTTAAAATATCTATGTCAGACAATCTTGTGGGTGAACCTTTCATTTCAGTTGTGCCTGCTCGAAACACATTTCTTTGTCGTCAAAATGAGTGGTCGCTGGGTAGAAATCGATGATGATAATCAAACCAGCACAGCTTCCTTCCATGGGTCAATCTAAAAGATTTTGTATCCTTTATGCAGTACGGACATACCAACCTCCCATGTGTGCTCCAACCAGATAACATACCATATGCAGGGAAGTCACTGATTGTCCATAGAACAACAACCTTCATATTGAAATTTTGTTTTTTGTAGGCATCGTACATGAGAACACCGTCATCCCACAATACTTTCAGTTCATCAATCAATGATCTTAAATATACATCAAGATTTTTGTCCAGAGAGGTCGAACCAGAGATCAATAGAGACAAGAAAAGATTTTAATGCTTCATACACAAGCTTGGAAGAAGGTTGTATGGGGTGACAAATACTGACCAACATGAGTATGGAGTTGATCTACCCCCAAATGGATTAAATCCATCTGTACATAAATTGAGCCCAACATTTCTCACTTCCATTGCGAAGGTCCGATGAGTACGATCAAAGTGCTTTCAAGTTTCCGCATCAACAGGATGCGTGATCTTGTCTTCATCATGTCGAACTTTATTTGAATGCCATCTCATGTGTTTAGCTGTCCTCAAAGACATATACAATCGTTTCAATCTAGGGGTGAGAGGGAAGTAGCAGAGTGACTTGTATGACACTTTTTTTGACCTCGCGCTACCATTGCCTCTTGTCTTTGACTTGAATTGAGGATGCCCACATGACGGACATGATTTGCTATTTTCTTGATCTTTGAAATACAACATGCAGTAATTTGGACAAGCATCTATCTTTTGATACCACATACCTACAACATTGACCATTACCTTGGCATGATAGAAATTTTATGACAATTTCTCATCTGTGGGCAACATACTCTTTACAATAAAGCATAGACGGTCAAAACATAATTGACTCAAATTATACTCAGACTTTAAATTCAGTAGTTGAAGAACTACAAACAAGATAGTGTGACTCTCGCAACCATTCTAAAGTGACTCATTAGCATCTCTAAGTAAATCATAAAATCTACCTTCATCGTTTGATGTTTCTTCCTCTACTCCAGTTAGTACATCACTAGGACCCATAGCAGAACCCAGTTCTGATCCTGCAGCATCAAATATCAAATCCACATAGGGATTATGGTGTATCACATCCACCATTGCATCAAAATTGTTCCTAAATTCTTCACCATGAAACGTCAAATTCTGATAATCACTCACAAAGCCCTTCCTGTATAGCTGATGTCTAACGCTATGAGGTTCTACAAATCAATTGTTCTTACACATCATGCAAGGGCACCTAATTTGACATGTGAGATCTCCTGTACTGACACTTGCCGTTGCAAATTCAATAAAACTATTAACACCATCCATATATTTAAGAGATACCTCATCGCCAACTATCCTACGATACATCCATTTACAGTTTGCAGTCATTTTGTCGTATGATGTTACAGATATTATCCTAACCAGTTAAAAGAGAATCATCATAGTGCTATGATGAAGAAAATATCAAATATATCATGCATTCATGGTAGATGTAATGATTTGATATATATCACACACACACACACACACACACACATATATATATATATATATATATATATATATATATATATATATATATATATATATATATATATATATATATATGATGTCATTCAATCACAAGAACATTGATACATGCATTGATAACTTAATATTTTCAGGTGCAAAACCATTCATTTGAAGCATGTTTGAAGCATTGATAACTTATCATTTATTTTCATGTGCAAAATCATTCATAACATGATACATTCATTTGAAGCATGTTTTCATGATACAATTTTACATGGAAGTCATACTCAAATTGAAAGTAACTTCATGCAAGCAACGATACAATCACATCAAACATTGCATTACATTCAAATCATTCATATCAAAACAACAATGTTAAAGAATCAAATGAGAACAATCCATCAAATGTGGACAACCTCAAAACGTGCAGTAAAGGATCTCCTCAAGATAAAGCCAAATATGATAAAATCAGTTTACAAGATCAAGATTGCAACAAAGGATCTCTTCAAGATAAAGATGACAGATCCGTAAAACAAAAAGTGAATCCTTCTGTATCTATACCTTATCCAAAGATGTATCCATCTGTAAAGAAACTATATATAAATGAAAACCTCTCCCGAGAAAAGATGTGAATGACAGAGAGAGAGGCATCGTAGACGTAAGTTCCCTAACAAGAACTGAATCACGTTAAAAATCTGAGTTTCTTTCATGGTATCAAAGCTTCCAGGTATCCATGTCATCTAGCTCATCTTCAGCATCAGAAAATTCTTTCGGAAACACAGGATCATCGACCCAATCTCAGTCCATCATGAGTTCGAGATTGATCTTCTCTCAGGTACCCACCAATCTGCAACATTTTCAGTCTATCAAATTAACTGCTGAGAACTACTTACTATGGGAATCTCAGTTCAAGCCCATCTTGATTACATAAGATCTTTTGGGCTTCGTCGATGGAAGTAAACTTTGTCCTCCCAAGTTCATAGTTGGGTCTGCTGAAATAAACCCAGACTGGTCTTTGTGGAGTAAACATGACCAACTGCTCATGAGTTGGTTAATATCATCGTTAAGTGAGGTCGTTCATGGCCAAGTCATTGGAATGAATACCTCATATGAGGTATGGAACTCTTTGAAGTAGTCATATGCTGCTCACTCTAGGGCTCGTATTATGCAACTCAAGAGTCAGTTTCAAGATCTAAGAAAGGGCAATAAGACTATAGATAAATACTTTCATCATGCTAAGTCTCTTGCCCATCAACTAGTCGTTGCTTCTAAACCCGTGTCAGACGAAGATCTTGTGATGCAAATTTCGAAGGATCTGCTTTCTGAATTTCACGCTTTCAAAACTTTCATTGAGACGAGACCGGATCCCATCTATGCAAATGAATTGCATGATTTGCTACTCATTCAAGAATCCTACATTAAAGACCTTAATGAAAATGATTCTAAGCACATCAATGCTTCGGTTAACTTCTCCACCATTACTTGTCCTCATACTCCTGAGCAGAATGGAGCCGCTGAAAGAAAACACCACCATATCATTGAAACTGGCTTATCCATGATGACTGAAGCCAAAGTTCCATTAAATTATTGGACATATGCCTTTAATACAACTAGCTTTCTCATCAACAGGACCCCCTCCAAAATCCTGAATGGAAAATCCCCCATTGAAAGTCTCTTTGATACTCAACCAAAATATGAGGTTCTTAAAATTTTTGGATGTTCCTGCTATCCGTATCTTTGACCCTACAGAAAACACAAATTAGAAGCCAGATCTGCAAAATGTGTTTTCTTGGGCTATGCTCCTAAACATCATGGGTACTTTTGCATGAGTCTCAAATCAAGAAGAATTTTTATATTCATACATGTCGTGTTTGATGAAAAAGATTTTCCCTTTCATTCTAAGAGTAAAGAGTCCACGGGTAAACAAGCTCAAATACCTATCGTGTTCAATCCTTCTATCTCACTTCCAAGATTTTTTGAACAACATATCAATAACTCTCAAGATGAGAGACCAATGATCGAAGAAGAATCAAGGGAAAAATCTCAGACTCTACTTGAAGAAGATAATACTCAACAAGAGGAAAATAGATCCAACCCCCATACTGCTGAAGAAAACAGTGCTCCTATAAGAACTCATCATATGGTTACTCGCTTCCAAGATGGGACGTTGAAACCCAAAATCTTCAACACGTCCAAACATAGACTCAGTTCGGCCTACATTGCCTTGTTGACTCATGACAAAGAAAATGTATCCTTCAAAGAAGCCATTCAAAATCTAAATTAGAAAAAGGTCATGGAAGATGAAATCAATGCTCTTACTAAAAATCACGCTTGGGTCCTTGTTCCCCAAACTCGTGATCAACATATCGTCGGATGTAAATGGATTTTCAAAATAAAACGGAAGGCAAACAGGTCACTAGAAAGATATAAAGCCAGACTTGTCGCCAAGGTCTTCAGTCAACAAGAAGGGGTAGACTATTTTGAAACATTCAGCCCCGTCGTCAAACCTACAACTATACGGTTGGTTCTTACTCTTGCCATTGCAAACAATTGGGAGATAAAACAATTGGATGTGCAAAATGCATTCCTACATGGATATATTGATGAAGAAGTCTATATGGAGTAGCCTCCTGGTTTTGAAGATTACAAAACACCAGGACATGTATGCAAACTTCAAAGGGCTTTATACGGACTCAAACAAGTACCTCGAGCCTGGTATGCCAGACTAAGTGCTTGTCTTCAAAGCTTAGGCTTTAAGGGAGTCCGAATCGATACTTCGTTATTTGTTCTAAAAAATGATAGGCACATTGTTTTTGTGCTTATATATGTTGATGACATCATTATAACAAAGAATTCTTCAGCATTTGTTCAACAACTTATTTGCAGGCTTGGGAAGAAATTTGCTCTAAAAGACTTGGACATATTGCATTATTTTTTTGGAATTCAAACTGATTTCTCTTCTTAAGGAATCTTTATGTCACAATAAAAGTACATTTGGGAACTTCTAAACCAGACCAACATAATGGATGCCAAATCAGCCAAAACTCCTATGGCCACAACCCCTCAGTTAATGTCAACTCAGGCTCAACATTCAAAGATATGTCTC
Organism: Nuphar pumila; assembly: GCF_984573655.1. Classification (NCBI taxonomy): domain Eukaryota; kingdom Viridiplantae; phylum Streptophyta; class Magnoliopsida; order Nymphaeales; family Nymphaeaceae; genus Nuphar; species Nuphar pumila. Next base: position 138,504,908 of record NC_143250.1, on the reverse strand, counting down.
TTTACAGAAGCATTATTGGAGCTCGTCAATACGCTACCTTAACTAGACTTGATATCTCCTTTGTAGTCAATAGAGTATGTCAATACATGCATGCTCCTACAGATCTACATTAGACAACAGTAAAACAGATTTTGAGATATCTCAAAGGAACGTTGGATTACAAATTTGTTATAAAAAGTTCGTATGATTTTTCTGTAAACATCTACTCTGATGCAGATTGGGCCAGCAATCCAGATGACAGGAAATCCACAGGAGGATATGTTGTCTACATTGGACCCAACCTCATATCATGGAGCTCAAAGAAACAAGCAACTGTTTCTAGATCCAGTACAAAATCTGAATATCGAGCTCTAGCTAATAGCGTTGTGGAAGTCTGCTGGATCAAATACTTAATGCAAGATCTGGACATCCCCATTTCTAAAACTCCTGTTATGTGGTGTGATAACATTGGAGCAACATACTTGGCATCTCATCCAATCTATCACAACAAAAGCAAACACATTGAAATCGACATTCACTTTGTCAGAGATAAAATAGCTAAGAAGGAAATTGAAGTTTGATACATCTCTACTAGAGATCAATTGGCTGATGCTCTCACCAAACCGCTATCCACAAACCGACACAACTTTCTCTGCAACAAGTTCAATGTGATGAGACCATCATTGAACTTGAGGGGGGCTATTAGAGAATCAAATGAGAATAGTCCAGCAAATGTGGACAACCTCAAAACGTGCAGTAAAGGATCTCCTCAAGATAAAGACAAATATGATAAAAGCAGTTTACAAGATCAACATTGCAGCAAAGGATCTCCTCAAGATAAAGATGACAGATCCGTAAAACAAAAAGTGAATCCTTCTGTGTCTATACCTTATCCAAAGATGTATCCATCTGTAGCGAAACTATATATAAATGAAAACCTCTCTCGAGAAAAGATGTGAATGACAGAGAGAGAGGCATCGTGGACGTAGGTTCCCTAACAGGAACTGAACCACGTTAAAAATCTGTGAGTTTCTTTCAATCATAATGTTTAATGGTGCAGCTGGATCAAAACTGGTTGATATCATTCTAGGATTCATGTGGTAAAGATCTTTTTGAATTCAGATTCAGATCAATGTTTTCTACCAGATCTTTATTCGGATCTGAATCAACATTTTACATGCAAAACAGTTGGTTCCTAACGCGCGTTCTTTTCTTAACAAATCCAATACTTCCACTAACAAAATTCAATTCCAGATTTAACTCTACCACACTGGGTCCATTTTGGATATGGATTCAATCAATCTCTTCCTGTTTAAAATTTGAATTCAGATTCAAACCTACAATTATCCAGCATATATCCAACCTGGTTGCACTCCTAATCATGTTCCACCACCATAAAGAATGATTATTCTCAAACAGCTGAAGATAACATCATCAGGACCATCACCATACCATGCTCACCATCATCATCACCATCATGGACAACATCAGAACATCAGCAATTCCGACCACTGCAGCACTTAAATCTTCTTTTTTATCAAATTGGGTAGAAGCTGCAAATTGGGCCAGTATAGGACAAAGTTGTGATTAGCCTATTCGGCTTGAGGAGATGATGGTTCTTGACTCCATTTGAAGTAATTGACCTAAAAAGTAAGATTTCAATTTTTACTTGCAAAAAAAGTAAAATGGTCATGATGTGACAATATATGGATAATTAATCCATATGTCGAGGACTACATGCTGAGGGCCTTGATGCCATAAATTTGGTGCATTGAATTTTTCACCCTACCTTTCTTGTTTTTTTTATCCCATGCCCCCCCACCCTTTATTCCTTTCCTAAGGAGTAATTAAGGAATAAAGTGGTTATGAGTTGGTAGTGCTAACAGCTGGATTGTGGACCCATAGTTTAAAGTTCACTCATAGCTTGGTTGGACTGTGACAGACCCAGTTAGCCATTAACCAGCAAAACTGAGCTAAGCTAGGTCCCAGCCAGACCATGTCAGGTCAAAGTACATATGCAGTTGACACTGTCCAGATCACTACTGTTACTGGAAGCATCTTAAAACCTGGTCAAAAAGTGTTTGCTTCGGAAGCATGAAACCAACACATTTTTTCATCACTTCGAAACTTTGTGAGAAACTTGCTTCTGAAAAATAAAGTGCTCGACTTTCCTAATATTTTGATGAACTTCCTTGTTCTGAATGTATTTCTCATGTTAAAAGAATTGCACTTTTTCTTTTAAAACATACTTTATTATAAAATGTACATGTGTGAGAAAACCGATTTTAAATTCACAAAAACACAAGTTTAAGTATAATTTTCTCATAGGCCTAGGCAGCCTGTCTAGGTTCAAGTCTCATTGGCATCACCCCTTGTGCAAGCCGAAACATGGTGACTCCCTGGGGGCAAAGGGCAAGCCTACCGAGTTTTATCCGAGCAGGTTGTATGTTACCCCCGAACACGGGGCCGCGTGTTCAGGGGTCCGAATGAGTGCCACGTGGCACTCATTCGGCTGGTTGTGTACGGAGGAAGGAATATTGCAAAACCCAAGATCTTCCTCCGTACATAACCAGCCGAATGAGTGCCACGTGGCACTCATTCGGACCCCACCCCTGAACACGCGGCCCGGTGTTCCAGGGGGAACATACACCACCCTCTCGAGTTTTATGCTGCCAGGACAGCTACCATAAGTACGGCAAGATGAGCCAACACAGCTAGGTCTCTGATCCTGTGAGCGGGTTTTCTGTATAAATATAAAAAAAGTAATTTTTTCTCATTTTTTTTACTCACTTTTATTGTTGTTTGTTACTTGATTCCCCTTATAATTCTTAAACACTTCACGTACCTCTTCTTGCACCTGCATCTTGCTTTGGTAACTATGGTTCGACCTGTCCACAAGAGCTCTGTACACCTGGCTAGGAGGGTTGGCTTAAAGCATTAAGCTGAAGGACATCAAGAGTTCGACACTAGGGTTGTGTATCCATTGTAGCAAGGCCAAAGCAGCAGGCTCCCTCGCGGTCAAGAGCGATGGCATCAAGGGTTTACGATCATGATGACCATAGCTCGGCAGGACTTTCCAGTGCAGCAAGTCTCCCGAACCCGGCGCCGGTTTCGTCATGTAATAAAAGAAAAAAAACTGTGGTTAAAATGGTTTTGAGCAGTTTGGTACTAATCCAACAATTAAACAACATGGTGGTTGGGCCTTGCAGAAGAAATTCGTTTGGTTTCTTCTAATAATGAAGAACATCCTGAGAGCATTTGTTTAGGGCTGAAGGTGGTTTTTCTTGGGCCCTACAGTTATAGATGATCTGCTGGCTATGAATTGGAAGACATGCTGCATTACCAATTATACAGTGGTTGGATCCCGTCCATCCTGTTACACCACCTGGTACCCTCGCTCTGTATCGAAGCATCACAATCAACTACCTTATCCTATCACTCATATGTGAGGTATCCGAAACTCTGCCTATGGCCCTACGTTCGATTTTAAAATTGAGAATAGATGGATGATAAGAAATCGATTCACCTAGTGAACTGATTTTAACAACATTGCAGCTGACCTTATCAAGTATGACCCATTTGATTGGATTGATTTTGCTTATTATTATCAATACCATGACAGAGAGATCAAAGTTACTACTTATGAATAGTATTCTTGCCTCAAATGTTGCATACGTAATGAATGATTTTCAGTGTCCCATGCACTAAAATAACATATATTATGAAAACAATAATTTCTAAAGAGGGCTATTGCCATTCCTTCCACTTCCCCAACAGCATTCCAAACAAATACTAGCCTACATCCTAAATGATTAACCATGTCTTTCTCCATACTTGCTTCCCGATTCGCATTTTACAATTTAAATCCATACTTTCCTGCTACTGCATTCTACTCTGGCGATTATGGTTCAAGGTAATCCAAAGCAACATATTAACAAGAGTGACCATGCTCCAACTGCAATATTAACCCAGCAAATCTACAGAATTTCTTCTTTTTTCTCCAGACAAAGTACAACAACTTAATCTGGATCTCTACTCTCCCCGGTCCAAGTTGTTTCGTGAATTTCTTTTTTCCAAATGGTAACCACAACACTTTGTCGTTCCCACCGTATCACGATGATGGAAATTCCAATCTCATGTTCATCCTACAGAAAATACATATCACCGGATGAAGTAGCCATTAAGTTTCCTTAATCCCTGGACAGAACAAATCGTGCATATATACACTAGTCAAGAAGCGGTACCTCTTTGTTGATTAGAGAAAACAGGCAGAAATCAACTAGAAATTGAAATAAGAAATCGCGGGGACGGTACCAATCCACAAATTCAATCATCACAATTTACTTACAACAAATACTACGAGTCGACCAAATTGAGCTCAATTTCTCACTATCGTCCTCGCATTCCAAGTGAGAAAACCTACCAATTTCCTTACTATCAAGTATCAACCAACCACGGGTTCTTCGCTACACTCTTTCCTAAAGAGCATGCAAGAAACGGAAAATAACAACAACCATACTTGGGTAGTTCCTTAAACTCAGAAAATAACTCAATAAACAAACAAGAAAAGGAAAAGAGTGGAAGAGGAAAAATGAGGAAGTGGGTGGGCACGAAAGAGGGAGGTGAGCGAGGAATGGAAGAAGGAGACGCAGGTATTGACGAAGAGCGGGTCCCTGTATAGCGCGAGGCGGAAGACCCAGTTGGCGGTTTGGAAGAAGAAGCAACCCCACAGTATAACTAGTAGCTTCCTCCTCCCGTTGAACACGATCTCGAAGAGAACGGACACTGCCCACAAGATGAGGGTGGCTAGGAAGAAGGCTCCCGTATCCTTCTTCCTGACCCTCTCCCTCCCCGCCATTTCTGCCGATATCTGGAGCCTCTCTCTCTCTCTCTCTCTCTCTCTCTCTCTCTCTCTCTCTCTCTCTCTCTCTCTCTCAGCATGGATTCCTCGCCTCTTTTATCTCTCTAAAGGGTGGTGGGCACAAGTGGGGTGCACGATTCCGATCCAGATAGATACATGGTGGGGACTGAATACGAACGATTATATATTTATTTAAAATTTGATAAAATCGTAAAAAATATAGTTAATTTTACAGGTGACGTGGTGCTCTATGCTAATTATGATTTGAATTTTTTTTTATTTTTAACTTTTAAATTTGAGCAAAAATCATAGGCAAAATTAAGGTACGAATACCGTTAGATCTACCTCGGAATATTGATCAGGTTGCTGACCTAATTTTTTGAAATGGGATTATGGTTGGTCCAAAAATGGTATTTTTTAAAAATGACTTATCTTTGTTTTTTTACTTTTCTTTGTTTGAATCTGGATTTGCTTTGTTTGATCTTATAATGTAATATGAATCTGGACTCAATCTAGGATCCATATTAACTAAGATCTGATTAAGATAAAATTGATGTAAATTTGGATTTTGATATTGAATCTAAATCTATATCTAAAATTCATCTATGACCATTTTAAAACTTTAAAATCAACTTTAAACTCTACCATATGTTTTTTCATAAGAGGGCAACACCTTTTGAAATATTCTTTAAAATATTAAATAAAATAATTAAAAAATAATAATTAAAAATAATAATATCTAGAACTCTACTCTCTAACAAGCATTATTTAGAGGTGACATCACCCCTTATAGATTAAAACAACTTAAATAATATATATATAAGAAAAAAACCATCAAAAAAGTTCAAAATCTGAAGCCAAGTCGCACATCCGTAGGGCCTCATATATTTGTTGTTTATAACTTATTTAGTAATAAATATGTTAAAAAAACATAAACATGTTTTCCAAAGCCTGAAAAATCTACTATTCACAATGCATTTAAAGCTTTACAATACAAATAGTTGTGGATGTTGATTTTTAACACTTTCAAAATTGCATCTAAAACATCAAAAATTCATAACCGAAAACATGTCACTTTTGATAAAAATTCAATACGTAAAATTTGATCAATAAAAAACTCGATCTTAGAGAAAGAACACCATGAATTATAGATTTTGAATTTTTTAGTAGAACGTTTTTTTCCTATATATATATATATATATATATATATATATATATATATATATATATATAGAGAGAGAGAGAGAGAGAGAGAGAGAGAGAGAGAGAGAGAGATGTTCTAGGGGTGTGGTGACTGAGAATGGAAAAAAAATATTGATTATGCTCTAATCGAAATTCACAGGTGCAAATTTTTATTTTACTAATTTGACCCCATAGATGCATCTAACTTAGTCCATTTAAAGTTTGGATCTAGTGTTTTTTATGTGAAAATATGAGATTGTTAATTATGAATTTTTCTTCTAGACTAATGAAATTTAAAATTCTTAAAAACCTACTTACATCGATCATAATAAGGTTAAACTTGTTTTTGACTAAACAAAACACATACATTATATCCATAAGGCTTGATCCTCAAGAAGTGAAGTAAAATGTAAAGAAACAAACTGTTTCTATTGAAGGGTATGGTACAGTTGAGGATAGCTAATATTATATAGGGGTGTCAACAGATCGGGTTTATCCGGACCCACCCGTACCAAACCCTATAGGATCAAAGAGGGGACATGATTAAATCTGATTTAAGAAATTTAGACAATCCTTTGTTTTTCAAAGATATTCTTGATTTTGGCATAAGAAACATTCATATAATGATTTTCATCTAGGCCAGCAGATGGGCCAATGATTTGTGTGTTGTGTGCCACAGGAATGTTTTTTTTTTTCTGACAAGGAAAGCTGGGGTTAGGCTGACCCTACCTGTTTATTAATAGGCAAATTACAAAACCGGAGCCTGCCTTGGTCCTTCCAACCTATTATTGATTTTTTTTGACAGAGAAAGCTGGCCGGTTAGGCAGACCCTTACCAATTATACAACCATACCATTTGGGATTTGAACTTACAACGTCCTAACACAAGGTGACATGCATTAACTGCTCATGCCAGACAAGGGGAGCCTCCCTTGATCCTTCCAACCGATTATTAATCAGCCTATCCCTGCGGGAGTCAGCAACTGTCTACCCTACTTTCCAAATGCCATAGGAATGTTGATGAACCTCTTCCAATGTTACGAGGTTACAAGAGGAGTAAGCATCTAGGGGACACAGGTTTTTATTTTCAAATATATTATGGTATGTTTTATAGATGATCAACACATGGGTGCCGCTCCTCTGCGCAAGCCAGTGCATAGCATAATCCCCATGGGCAAGGGTCCTAGCCTCGGAGTTTTACAATACCAGTATGGCAGGCTGAGCCAGCACGACCATGTCTTTGTGTCGGGTGTGGTTTCTTCGGGTTATAAATTAAAAAAAACCATATTGCTTTGTATCTAGTAAGTTCTTATAAGGCATAGGGCTGGTGGACAACCCGGGGTTTACTTTAGGTATGACCGTGGACCGAGGTGGTGGTGGGCCCCGCCCCATCCCAAAATCCTGACCTCCAGCCCTGCCTCCTTCCTGCACGAGTTTTGATTTTAACCTCTATCCCCGCCTCATGTCCTCCATCCCTGATCCAAACAAGGCAAGGCGGGGTTGGGGCCATGTTTTTCCTTGGTCCATTGCCATCCCTAAAGGATTGGGAAAGGGGTGGGAAAGTGTAAGTTCATCCCCGCCTCCATTTCCGCATGAGTTTTAATTTTAACCTCCATCCCCATTTCATGTCCTCCATCCACAGTCTAAACGGGGCAAGGCGGGACCGAGCCTCATTTCCCCAGGTCCACTACCATCCCTAGTTTACTTTGTAGGGAGGCGGGCTCATTAATCCACATCCTCTTATAAAGGTACCTCATCATTAAAAAAAAAAAATCAACTGCTCTTGTTGTGCTAAGTTGGGTTCTTTGGTTATAAAGAAAAATGGGTCTTACTCTGTATAGGGGTGGCAATCGGGTCGGGTTGGCGGGTTGGCGTGTCAGCATACCTCAACCCAAACCCGACCCGTTTATTAAACGGATCGGCTGTGGCAAACACGAACCCGACCCGTTTAATAAATGGGTAACCCGACACGACCCGCCAACCCATTTAATAAATGGGTTGGGTCGGGTAAACGGGTTTTCAAGTTCGCGGGTCGGGTTGACGGATCGGGTTGGCAGGTAGGCAGGTTGGCGGGTCGGGTTGACGGGTTGACCCACCCGCCTAACCCGTTTATTAAACGGGTCAACCGGGTTGGCGGGTTGGCATACCCCCAACCCGAACCCGACCTGTTTAATAAACGGGTTACGCGTGTCGACCCGTTTATTAAACGGGTTGGCTTAAGCCCAACCCGAACCCGCCTAAGAGGCGGGTTGGCGGGTCGTGTCAGAAATTGCCACCCCTAACTCTGTATACTAAAAACTAAAGACTAATACTAACTTGATACAACAAATTTTTATATTAACAGGTATTTCAAAATGTGAATTGTTGAAAATACTAATGCGCTTTTAAAAATGGGTCTTAGAGAGGGCTGGAGAAGGGGGGCGTCACCCCCTCTCTCACTCATTATATAAAGAAAAAAAGAGAAAAAAAGAGGAAAAGGAAAGGAAAGAGAAAGAAAGAGAAAATGGAAGGAGAGGAAAAGAGGAAGAAGAAGAGTCTTCTTCTCCAGCCCAACCTCTTTTCCATCATTGTTCTTCTTTATTTTTTTTATTTTTTTTCAAAGGTACGGGTCTCATCTTTTGAATATAGGTGAGAAATCGAATACCGGTTCGATTTTACATAATATTTTGAAGAAAATTCATGGGAAAAACATTTTTACGGTTGATTTCCTCAAAGGTGCATGGCGGATGACCCATGGATCATTCTCCATAGTTGATTTTTGGTTATTCCCATATTCTTTTTCATGATTTTTTTTGTACAAGCTATACCAGAATTTTTAATGAGAAAAGAGTGGCTCTTTTAGAATCCTATTGGGTGAATATCAGTTCCTATGGGTGGGTCTTGATATGGACTGAGTTGGGCATGATAATATGTGTTAGAAGCATGTAGCATGCCTGTATTTTTTCTAAAAACGTGTGTACAATGGTATGTGTGTTGAAAACATTAAATATTTATTCACTGAAAAAGTATCTTTAATAAAGTTATTGTTCAGGTGATATTCTGAATATGTATAGGTTTTGATTTATTTTGTAAGCACATATGAACGTGTTATAACCTTTTTGTTTTTTCTTATTCTCATCCATGTAGCCATGCATGGTTCACGCATAGTTTAAAAGAAAAGAAAAATATTCGTATATTAATTTCTGTGGGGCAGTCGGCCTAAGCCGAATGAGTCGGCTGGGCTAGGGCTGACTCAGCCGACTGGGTCAGTTGCGTGCAGCTGACTAGGTCGGCTGGGTGCAGCCGACTGGGTCAGTCGGCTGGGTGACTGTGCACAAAAAAAATAGTGTTTTTTTTTTCGTGTGGCTGTCCAACCTTGACATCACACACAAGCCCGGGTTGGGCCTGTGCATGTGCTGTCAAGCCCAGCCGATAGGGTTGGCTGGGTTGACTTGGCTAGCCCGACCTGGTAGGCAGTCCGACTTGGGCCTGATGAGACTAGGGATGGCCGTGGACCGGGCGGGGGACAAGGTCTCCACCCCCGCCCCATTTCAAAATCTAAACCTTCATCCCCGCCTCCATCCCCGTGCGGGGATGTATTTTAACCTCCACCCCCGCCTTCATCCCCATTTCATGTCCTCCATCCCCGGTCCAAACGGGGGTGAGGTGGGGTGGGCCCCCGTTTCCCCTCGGTCTATAGTCATTCCTTAAAGGATTGGTGAGGGAGCGGGGAAAGGCAACGATTGAGACGGGGACGGGGCAGGGCGGGAGAAAGTGTAAGTTCATCCCCGCATGGGAATAGATTTTAACCTTCATCCCCGCCTCCATCCCCGTTTCATGCCCTTCATCTCCTGTCCAAACAGGGCAAGGCAGAGCGGGGTCCCGTTGTCCCTCGGTCCACTGTCATCCTTAGACCAGACCGACCCAACTGACTAAGGTCAGTTGGGCCTGATTGGAACCCTAGTGACTGTGTGGGCTGGGTGCAAATTTCTTTAGAAAAAAAAAGATACATATATAATTTGCATAATGTGCTGCCCTTTGTAGGTTCCAGATTTTTGCCATGGTGAAGGTTTCCACTATGTGAATGCTAGATTTTCACCATGGTGGAAAATGTGAATTGTTGAAAATATTAATTGTTGCAAAATTGAGAAACTAACATGCTCGCTCGAAATTTTGAAAAATTTACCAAAATACTCTTAAGTTTTAATCTATTTATAAACACATGCCTAACTTTTGAAATATTGCAAATACACACTTAACCTTTAGGAATGTCAATGGGTTGGATGAAACCTGACACCCAACCCGATTCTGAATCCAACATAGCCAATTTTGAATCTGATTTCCAATTAGAATTAGGATTCATGCTTGGTATTGAATTTTGCAATAAAACCCGACCTGAATCCGATTAAAACCCGAATCCGTCTAAAGCCCGCCGATTAAGTGTAAGTATTGGGTTTTAAGCTAGTCGGATACATATTCGATTTTAACTTTTTTCCATCTGACTCCGAATCTTATTAGGTCGGATATGACTCACTTTTACCTTTTTCATTTGAATCCGACCTGTTGACCTACCTATGAAGATTTAAGAATTACTTTGTTAACTAAGCGTGTTTTTATAATGTTTCAAAAAGATAGTTGCGTGTTTGTAAAATAGGCCAAATGTTTTTGTATTTTTTTTAAATTTTGCAGTCTTTGACTTTACTGGGTATCTAATTCGTGATGTCCCTTATGTTGGAGAGGGTTGTGTATGTTCGCCCCCGATGATTCACTGAATCCCACGTCTGTGTTCGGGGGATCGAATGAGCGCCATGTATTCATGCACATGGGGCTCGTATTCCCGTGTATGTTGACATAACTTTGCATCAGACTCTGGTGTTGTTGCAAAGACTTAAGTACCCTTTATTGCTATTCTTCTCATAAAGTGATGGTTTGAAAAAATGACAAAAATGCCCTTTATTTAAAAAAAAAAAAACAAATAGTTCAAAAAAAGGACAAACATGTCCTCCATCCAGAAAGTCGAGGATGATGTTGACTCTTCAAAGTCTTCTTCTTTTTCTGTTCAAAAAAAGGACAAACATGTCTTCTTCTTCTTTCTCCGTAAAACACTATAAAACCCTTTCTCTCTCTAGAGAAAAAATCAAGGGAAACAAAGAGTTCTTCCTGGAGAAGGCCATGAACATCAACCCTCTCACTCTCTCTCCTTTCTCTCTCTACTTCTGTGCACATCCAACAGACGATCCTACATTGCTCCATCGTCATCTTCTTCTTCTTCTTTCTCCGTAAAACACTGTAAAACCCTCTCTCTCTGTAGAGAAGAAATCAAGGGAGGTAAAGGGTTCCTCCTGGAGAAGGACATGAACACCAACCCTCTCACTCTCTCTCCCTTTTCTCTCTACTTATGTGCCTGATTTAGAGTTTTTGCCCTTACAGGAGGGGGGTCCGGGGGCTCCCCCCGGCGCGGATCCCGCTGCGTGGTCAGCGGGCGGGGGTCCAGGGGGGGCCGCCCCTGGCGGGGGGCAGCGCCCTCTGGACCAAATTTTTTTTGGGCCTTCCAACAATGATTTGTAGTATTATCGGGCTTTCCTACAGCAATTTGTAGTATTTATAGTGTCTTCCGTAAATCGTGAAACGCTATAGCGATTTGTAGTGTCTTCCGTAAATCGCTATAGCGATTTGTAGTGTCTTCCGCAAATCGCTATAGCGATTCGCAAATCGCTATAGCGATTTGTAGTGTCTTCCGCAAATCGCTATAGCGATTCACAAATCGCTATAGCGATTTGTAGTGTCTTCCGCAAATCGCTATAGCGATTTGTAGTGTATTCCGCAAATTAGGACCAACTTGTCAGAGCCATATCTCTCTAACCGAAGGTCATATTCCAAATCCGTAAAAAGTGGTGTCTTTGTTATTGAGTCTAGTTTATTTATGTAAATTTTCAGCAATTTCTATTGTCATTTCATTCCCCATTTTAACTTCAACGATACATTACAACCACAATCATCAAAAGAAAGATTGCCCAAGCTAAGAGTCACCGTTCTCGCCCTCCTCCTCGACAGCAACCCAGTCGGTGCAGTCGCGCTGAGGATGGCCAGCAGAAGCTCCCAGACCCTCCTCCTGTAAGGGTAAAAACTTTGAATCAGGCTCCACAACAGTAAATGTGCAGGTCAGTCGGTGCTTGATGGAGCAATGTATGATCTTCTAATGGATGTGCACAGAAGCAGAAATAGAAGGGAGAGAGAGAGAGAGAGAGTTGAATGATGCTACCCACGCTGGGATGAGCCCCCAAACCCTCCTCTTGTAAGGGTAAAAACTTTGAATCAGGCTCCACAACAGTCAATGTGCAGGTCAGTCGGTGCTTGATGGAGCAATGTATGATCTTCTAATGGATGTGCACAGAAGCAGAAATAGAAGGGAGAGAGAGAGAGTAAGAGGGTTGATGTTCATGGCCTCCTCCAGGGGAGATTTTTTTCTCGGATAATCCTGCAGTGCAGAGACTGGGTCTTAAATAATCATCTTTGGGGCACTTAAGTCTTTACAACCACTCCTTTTCAAGAACCGTCATTTTTTTTTGCATCAATGGAGGAGAGGGTACTTAAGTCTTTGCAATCGCATCAAACTCCAACGCTAATTAATGGTGACAAACATGGGGATACGAGACGCACATGCTTACATACGTGGTGCTCTTTGGGACCCCCGATCATGAGATGTAGCTAACTGCCCTGTTCGGAGGGGGGAACATATAACCTGCTTCGCTTATGTTGGCCCTCCAGTTAGGTGTGCATGACATTGTCAGGTTTAATTTAACTTATTTATTTATTTATCCTTTGAAAATTTAGTTGCTTATTATTGTCATGATTTAAAAAGATGATTTGATTGATTAATTATGATTTATTTATTCATAACAAAACAAGAGTCTTCTTGGAGCATGGATCCCATCATAGTACATATGGTGAGACCGATTCTATATCTATGATAGCCTTCCATCTAATTGGGGGTATCAACTGGCCTGATTTACGTTGACCCAACCTGAACCAAACCCTATAGGATCGGGGTATGGTGATAAATAAGAAGACCCCATTAAGACCCGGGTCTGGACCTAAAGGTCTGATGAATACATGGACCCGGTATAGTTTGTAAAATTTTATACTAGAGACCCGACCCGAGTTTGAATTAAGATGCATAATTTTTTAATGATAAAAAAATATGATTTTATTAGATATGGTCTCGGTTTGGTTCATATAGTTCTTATCCGGTCTAAGTATAATTTTTCTTATAGTTGACCTAATTAAATCCGAGTCCAGACCTATACAATACCTAAAAATCTGGTCAAAGTCTGGTTTCACCTCGGTCTGAATCAAACCCGACCTGTTGACACCCCTACTTTAAACCAATGACTAGAATTAGTCCACATTCACACATTTAAGCATAACCGTCCATATGCATTAGCAGAATGGCTAGAAGTGGCATCATATATTGCAATTTGGGCTGGAAAATGTGGATCAACTCATAAAGAGCTCGTTCAAACTCAAAAAATAGACTCAGCAAGCTAAATATTAAATTATAGATTTTAGATATATTTTACCTCATATGTAAAAACATATGATTGAACTATTTGATGAACGTGACTCCGGTTGTCTAGTAGGAGCAGTGAGTTCAAATCCCAATGGTACATGGTTGTATAACTGGTGGAGGTCTGCCTAAACCCCATCAACAAAAAAATGATTGTACTATTTGATTTGTGGAAAATAGTTTTACTGATAAAATCTTGTCACTTTTAACTCTGCAGCAATACATATCTTTTTTTTTTTAATCCTAATTCTTTCCAACCTGAAATGATGTATTTTTTCGCCAACCGAACTCTCGTTTAACTTGAGTTAGTTATGAGCTCGAATTCAGCTTGGCTTGCCATAAGAATGATCTAACCAATGTTGAATGATATAGACCCTGAAACGATTTTAAAAAACGATTCAAGGGATCAGGGCGATTCCGATTCTGAACAGAATAGAATTGAATCGGCTAAATTTTGACTAGCAAATGACCTGTCACAAAAATCTTAAAATAATACTAAAAATATTAAAATATAATTTAAATCATTTTAAAATTATTTAAAAATTAGCCGTATTGATTTTAGGACGGTCCGATACGAATCAACCAATTCAAGCCGATACTGACAACATTATTAGTTTGAACAGTCCTCGGCTCATTTACCAACCCAGTTGGAGGGTATGATCAATTTGTAGTCAACAACAACAACAACAACAACAACTACGCCTTCATCCCAAAACAATTGAGGTCGGAGATATGAATCAAAAAAGAAAATCATTCTGGGTCTTCCACATGAATCCTTCTCCTCCATTCATTTCTATCCAATGCCATGTCCTCAGTGAGGTTCAAAGCATTCATATCCTTTCCTATCACCTCCATCCATGTCTTCCTAGGCCTACCCCGACCTCTTTTAACTAATATATTTTCCCATTTCTCCATCCTTCTAACTGGAGCATCATTAGGCCTTCGTCGAATATGTCCAAACCACCGTAAACGATTCTCTCTCATCTTATTTTCAATGGGTGCAACGCCTACCTTCTTACGTATCTCCTTGTTCCGAATCTTATCTTTTATTGTATTTCCACACATCCATCTCAGCATACGCATCTCAGCTACACTCATTTTTTGAATATGATGTCTCTTGGCAGCCCAACATTCCGTACCATAAAGTAAAGCGGGCCTAATAGTCGTCCTATAAAACTTTCCCTTCAACCGCAATTGCATTCTACGATCGCACAACACTCCAGTTGCACTTTTCCATTTCATCCACCCAACCTTTATCCTATGATTTACATCTCCATCAATTTCTCCATACTTTTGAATGATAGACCCCAAATATTTGAAAAAATCATCCACCAGTATTTCTTGCTCACCAAGCTTCACTACATTCCCATCTCTATTTCATTGATTACTAAATCGACATTCCATGTATTCTGTCTTACTCTTACTCAACTTAAAACCTCTTGCTTCCAATGTCTGTCTCCATAATTCTAACTTAGCATTAACCCCAGCTCTAGACTCATCAATCAAAAAATATCATCAGCAAACAACATACACCACAACACATTTTCTTGAATTGATCTCGTAAGCTCATCCATCACTATAGCAAATAGGAAAGGGCTTAAAGCAGATCCTTGATGTAACCCAACCGTTATAGGAAAATTGGTTGTCACCCCTCCACAAGTGCGAACATTGGTTACTACTCCTTCATACATATCTTTAATTATACTAATGTACTTGAGAGAAACACCTTTCTTCATCATTGTCCACCAAAGAACGTCCCTAGGTACTCTATCGTAAGCCTTTTCCAAATCAATAAAAACCATATGCAAATCTTTGTTCCTCTCTCTATTTCTCTCAATAAGTTGTCTAAGAAGATGTATAGCTTCCATAGTAGATCTTCCAGGCATAAAACCAAATTGATTCTCCGATATCATGACAACCTTTCTCAACCTAGACTCAATCACCCTCTCCCAAAGTTTCATAGTATGACTCATGAGTTTTATACCACGATAGTTTGTGCAATCTTGTATATCACCCTTATTCTTATATAGAGGCACCAAAGTACTCTTCCTCCACTCATTAGGCATCTTATTTGTCCGCCAAATCTTGTTAAAAAGATTTGTCAATCATTCTAAACCTTTCTCTCCCAAGCATTTCCAAGCCTCGATAGGTATACCATCTGGGCCAACTGTCCTTCTTGATTTCATTTTCTTCAAAGCCTCTCAATTTCTTTCTTTTGAATCTTGCGCATGAAGTCACGATTCATCTCATGAAAAGGAATGGAAAAGTCTCCAAGATCCTGAGCATGACTTTCATTAAATAGCTTATCAAAATAATCTTTCCATCTCTCCTTAATCTCCTCATCTTTGACTAAAACCCTTTGTGTTTCATCTTTGATACATCTAACCATACCCAGATCCCTCGATTTCTTATCTCTCATTTTTGCAATCCTATAAATATCCTTCTCACCCTCTTTGGTATCCAACTTGTCATAAACCTCCTTATATACCTTATCTCTCGCGTTCCGAACTACTTTTTTAGCTTCATTCTTTGCTATTATATACTTCTCCAAATTCTCATTATCACGACTTTTACTTGAATTTCTATAACACCCTCTTTTAACCATTTGTAGTCAAATTATAAAAAAAAAATATTTAATTATTTTAAGAATTAATCACGACTTGTCAAGGAAGATAATCCACAAAGATGGGCAGCCAAGTGCCAACTCCAATCTACAAACCAAAGTGGTTGCGGTTGTTCTTGGATGGCCCTTTTGTTTGACACGATTCAAAAATAGCCAATTGTTTTCTTGCGTGAAAGATGAACACGCCATCCTGGTCTTGACGCAACCAACGCTCTCGATTAAAACGGAAGCTCAATACTTAAGGCTGAAGCAATTTCCTCTTCGGTGAAAAGGATAGACGCGGACAAAAGAGATCTTCTACACAAAGAAGAAGGAAGAAAGAGAATAAATTAAGAAGAGAATGGGATACTTTGCATTGCTTCGATCTTCTTCCCTCCTGAGCGTCTTCCTCGTCCTCACCATCATCATGTCCGAGCAGCAAGCCGACTGCTCTCCCTCGGAAGGGAAGCCGGCGGTTCACATCGTCTACATCGAGAGGCCGCCCAAGGGAGAGGGAGAGGGAGAGGTCGAGAGTTACCACATCAAAACTCTCGCTTCCGTTCTGGGGAGGTTGGGTTATCGATCCCTTTCTCGTTTTGACGACTGCCCATTTCGAGTTTCTCCTCCTTTTTGGAGGTTTTATTGATCTGTCCTTCTCTTTATCGATCCCTTGCTCGTTTTGATGAGTACCCATTTCGAGTTTCTCCTCTTTTTTGGTTTTTATTGATCTGTTTTTCTCTCTTTCTCTTTGAACGAACGCAGCGAAGAGGCCGCGAAGAAGGCTCTTGTCTACAGTTACAAGACCGCCGCTAGCGGGTTCTCGGCGAAGCTCACTCCTGAACAAGTCTCCAAGCTCTCAAGTGAGTTATTTGTTTCTTGTTTCCCTTCTCTTCTCTCTATCTTTCGTCCTTATTATTGTTGCTCGCTTTCTCTCTGATTTTTGTCTTGTTGGTGTGATGGATTTTGCTTCTTATGGTACAAAATGAGAAATAATCTTGGGCTTTATTTGGGGAAAGATTATCGTCTGCCTTCTTGTTGTTGGCATGGGCTTGGTGTATGTGAAATTCGATTCACCAATCCTTTTTAGCTTTGAGGTGGGGTTCCTTTGAACTATTGTGGGTTTAGTCTTAAGGCTTCATTCGGGAGTATGAGTGTCCATGACGAAAAAACAAATTTCAAGTGTTTGTTGAGATAATTGAATGGGAAAGAGAAATTTCAGCTCCACTGTAAAGGTAAATGCAATGTAGACCAAAGTTTTTGATTAAATGCTTGATGATCTATGGAAGAAAAATGAATTAAGTACACTATGGAAGAAAATAAATTGATCAAGTGCAAAAAAAATTCAGTCTGAATAGACAGACTGGTAGTGAAGGGATGCCATAAATATTCCAAAATAGGCTATACAAAATGGAAGCCACAATCCTATATCTCATATTTTCTCTTTCCATGGGTAAGTTTATCAATTTCCTTACAAATTGGTTATTGGTATATTTAAGGCTTGTTAAGTTGCTTAAATGCTATTCATTGCTTGTTTGATGCAAAGTTTTGGAAAGAATTTTAGGCCTTTTGAAGAGCCTTTTTGCCAACTAAATCTTAGGAGGGATTGGACCTTTCAAAGGAAGTGGTTAGGAATTTCTGAAGAATATATTAAATAGCAAGGACGAAAGACTTATCACAAGGAAGTCCTTTAAAAAAAGGAAACAAAGAGAATGATCAAGGGAAGTGGCGGATGGACAGAGCTTTCATGGAGGCATAAATGCTAGGATGGAAGCTTGTAAACACCCCAAATTTTTACTCACCTCCCCAACATTTCCACCAAGCATCAACATCCAGCCTCTGAAATCGCTGGAGGGCAAAATGGTCATTTTCTGAGCCCGGACCTTGCAAAAGTCCAAATTTCATCTGAAACTCTCAAATTTTCTCTATTTTTATCTCAGATGTTCAAGATTTTACTCCTGACAGGAGACAGACATCTCCAAGTCTTGGTTCAAGATTATATTGCATAAGACATGTCATTGCATATCATTGCATAAGCATTTCAAATCACTGCACTGCACAGCATGTCATTTCGAGGTCCAGAACTCTCGATTTCAAAATCTTCAATCCAGATTAGAATTTTAACTCTTTTCAAAATTGATTTCAAAACCCTGGGTCTTCAAAATTATCAATTTTTCCCATTTTACCCCCAGGACTCTGAATTTCAAAATATTTCCTCAGGAAAACTATCTGGATAGTTTTCAATATGGATTTCAGTCACTTCACCTCAGATTTTGCTCTTTTTGACAATTTCAAATATCTTTCTTTTACAAAATCGCCCTACAAGGGCCAACTCTTTTCAAAATTCCTGTTTTGCCCATTAGTCCAGATTTTATGAAAATTCCAAAAAGAAGTTGTTTTATCCTTATTTCAATAAAGAAGCAATGTGGGACCCACACTGAGGTGGTGTCACACAAGCTTTTCTTTTGAAAATTTGAATTTTGAAAAACCCAAAAATATAGGAGCCTTGTCCCCTGGATTGGTGCCACTTGTCTTTTCTCTCTCCTCCCATTTCCATGCCACGTGTCAGTGTGGGGCTACCTTCAGAAGCCGCCACATGTCATCCCAATTATCTGCCATATGTCACCCTATCCATCCTGCGCCATGTGTCATTCCAAGACTACCAAGAGATGCCAAGTGTCATAGGTTGTCCTGTCTAGAAAAAGTGGAGCTTGTCTCCTCTGAGGTGGCGCCACTTGAAGTGTGTCTCCTGCAGGGGACACGTGTCAACCCCTCCTTCCTTCTAGAAAAGTAGCCTAACACATGTCTCTCCCTACTTTTCTCAAAAAAGTAAGAGACATGTGTCACTCCTAAATTCCTACAGAAAAGGTAGGCTTGTCTCCTCTGAGGTGGCGCCATCTGGAGTGTCTCCTGCAGAGGACACATGGCAAGCCCTCATTTCCTCAGAAAAAGGCAAGTGCCATGTGTCATTTTCTGCTTTCTTCAGAAAAGCTAGAATTCAAATATTCAAAAATCCCCATAGGTGGCGAAAATCAAGAACTCCTACCTTTTTCATCCTGTCTGAGATGGCGCCACATGGCTTGGCCCACCTTCTCTCCCCTCTGCCACGTGTCATTCTCTGCTTCTTTCAGAAAAAGTAGAGGACACATGTCTTCTCCCTACCTCTTTCAGAAAAGTAGGAGACACATGTCACTCCTGGCCTTCTTCAGAAAAAGCAAACCATTTAAAATTCAAACAAGGCATTAGGTGGCGAAAATCCGGAGCTCTGATTTTTCCAGATGGCCTATGAGGGCGCCACATGTCCCTTCCCTCCTTCTCACCCCTCTGCCACGTGTCATCTTCTGCTTCTTTCAGAAAAAGTAGGTGACACATGTCTCCTTCTCACTCCTTCAGAAAAAGTAGAGGACACATGTCTCCTCCCTACTTTTTTCAGAAAAGTAGGAGACACATGTCACTGCCCTCTTTTTCCTCCCTCTTGCCACATGGCATTGTAGGAGCCACCCTGAGGTGGCGCCACATGTCCATCCTCCATTCCTCCAGGGCCAACCTCCATTTGAAATTCGAATTCTCCTCTGAGGTGGCGCCATCTGAAGAACCTCCTCCAGCAGGCTGACACTTGGAACCATCCTGGACTGCCACATGTCCAGATCTCCTTTCACCAGAAAAAGCAAAATTCAAATTCCTCTGAGGTGGCGCCTTCTGAGCCCACTGCTCTGTCCTTCTGACATGTGTCAAACACCTTTTGAGGTGGCACCATTCCAGGACTCCACTTGGCTCCATTTTTATTTTTTTATTTTATTTTAATAAAGGTAGCCCACCATGAGGTGGCGCCACCTGAAGACTCCCTACAAAAAGCGAATTTGAAATTCAAACTCCAAGAGAGCACCCTCTGAGGTGGCGCCTTCTGGGAGTTCCCTGCAGAGAGAATCAAGCAAACTTTTGAAAAATTCCAAATTCCCCCTGCTGAGGTGTCTCACCCACAAAATTTCCATTTTTTATTTTTCTCAAAAAATCAAAAGAGCCTTTTGAGGTGGCGCCACCTGAGGGCTCCCTGCAGAAGACAAATTCGAATTTCAAACCCCTCAGATGGCACCCCCTGAGATGGCGCCACATGGAGGGCTCAGATTGAGCCTGTTTGAATTTCAAAAATTTTTCAGAAAATTTATAAAAACAAGGGTTCACGCCCAGCCTGAGAGGGATCATTTTTTTTTTTGCTCTTGTGAACTTGGAAAATCCGACCTAGCCTTCCTAAAATCCGATTTTGAACTTTGGAAATCGTGCCCCCTTTGGCTCATTGAATAAGGTGGAGTAGAGCTCGTGCTGTGGCGAATTCGATTCCAACAGAGGTCGATTTTTGTGAACCATCCGAAGCTTGGAGCGAAGGACGAAGGAAGCTCGTGATAGCTGCCTCTTTCAAGAGCTCCTACGCTGCGTAACGAAACAAGGTGCACTTCTTGTCTATTGATTTGATTCTATAATTCGAATCGGGAGTCGTTTGAAGAAAGAGCTCATCCGAGGGATGGATTGAGCTATTCTCATAAAACGACATATATCAAATGTTTCATTATGCTTCCTTGATGATTTTAACATGCATGTAGTTAGCTAGATTTAATTTGCATTTTATTTCATTCATTTAGCATATTTCATGAATTAATTAGGATTAATTTAGCCTTTATTTCAATTCTGCTTATTTTCAGTAGGTCTCTGTTTTTGTCAGTCAGTCCACACGTAATTTCATGCATTTGTTTTTTATTAAAAATCCCAAAAAAATCACGGAATGCGCCCTTAGGTGTCCCTGAAATTTTGCCAAAAATTCGGAGGCATTTGAATTTGTTTACTGCGGTAAACATCCAAAATGGCAAGTCGGGTGTTTTTACCCGGGATGCGTTTTGAAACTCATTTGCCGACTTGTAAAATCTAGATATCCCTCATGGGAGATCCGATTTTCGATCCGAAAAATGTTCTGAACTCGGGAGAATGTCTAGTTTTTAATATGATTTTTTTTCAGATTTTTCTGATTTTTTTATGTCTGACAAAAAATCCGAGAGTTCGGGACACGTGTCAGAGCCTAATTTGGGCCTCTGAGATCTTGGATCGACTTAGGGCTATGGTTTCTCTTTGTGTGTTGCTCCAAATCCGAAACTGTAAAAAGTGAAAGTGGTGTCCGAGATATCCTCTGTTTGAATCTGAAAGCCTGTAATTTTTAGAACAGTGTTGACCCCTGCTTCGGATTTTTATTGTCAGCCCCCTGTTTTGCTACATTTGTCTGTCCTGTTAGTTTAGGCAGAAATAGTTATATTTTTATCTGTGATTCCGTTGATCAAATGCCGAAGTCATAAACATTAAAGTTGTTCATGTAGGTGTCGTGCATAACTCTGATTAATTTCATAAATTTCCATGGCCGTAATCCCTGTTATTGAACTCATCATGGCTCAAATCCCGAGGCTATAAAAACCAAAAATGTTCCATTTCGGGTCTTTTAGCAGTCTACAAAATATCAAAAGTTTCCATGGTGTAAATCTTGCATTATCATATTAGGCATTGCATTTGGTTCGGATCCATAGGCAAAATCCACCATTTTAGGACTTTCTTTGAATTTTAGCATTTAAATCATATCATTTCGTGATTTTTAGCATTCTAGGTTGTTTATCAGAGTGTTTAGATGCTTCATACCGAATTTGGTGCAATTTGAAATCCATTTGAGGTTTGGATCATCCATAATACCAAAACAGGGTCCCGCAGGACCCGGATCCAAGCGAAAAACAAGCGAAAATCGTTATTTTTGATAAATTGCAAAATACCAAATTCTGATTTTACAGTCTTAATGTGTCTAGCAGCATGTCATCATATCTCTTACTGCATTTCATCATCATTTGATTCAATTTGAACTTCAAAATCTCAATTTTACCAAGTTTTCCTTCAAAAAACCTTGATTTTAAAGGTATAACTTTATAATTAGGGGTATTTTGGTCATTTTGACCACCAATTCCGAATTTCAAACTGTTTTCCACTGAATTCCCTGTATTTACACCATTTCAAATATCAAGGAAGCATGAAAATAGGGTTTATATCCAATTAAATCCAATAATTTCATAATATTATTGGAAAACCTTGGAAAAACCCACATATTTGAGCTAACTTTATTTCAAGCTTGGCAGGGACATTCCAAAGAAGGAGCTGAAGTCTGCAAATTTCTTTTATTTCCTTTATTTAGTGATGTAATAATGTGAACTTTGGAATAAGAGAGTTAATTTCCTGCTTAGACTAGGATGCATATCATATAGTTTAAATTTATGCAATATCCTGATTATATGATTCATGCATTTTATTTCAAAAGCACTATGGATGTTCACGAATGGCACGTGCACCAACTCTTAGGGAGTTGATGGACTCGGTGGGATCCATATTTACGGCCCTAGTCGGAATATGGACGAGACCCAGATCCATCATCTTTCTACTAGTCACATGGAGCCTACACTCTTAGGCTATCTTAAAATGCACATCATATTTCCAAAGTTTTCAAAATCATGTGCATCAAATCAACTAAGTTCTGAACATATTCATGGCCACAGTCAGAATATGTGAAGGATTTATCTTGACTTAATGCACATTTTTCCAACAAATCTCCTAGAAAATCTTTTCAAAGTGCATTCATTCACTCATGACATTTACATCATGAAATCATTGATTTTCTCAAGATTTTCTCAAGAAAACTTCATTCTCAAGAAATTGATTTCTCAAGAAATTCTAAGGATTTTTCAAAATCGGTTTTTCCAAAGACAAGTTTTTCCACAGTTTTCCCAGGAAAATGATATTTTCTTAAGATATTCAAAAGAGTTTTCCAATCTTTCTTCAAGATCCAAAATCGATTTCCAAGTATTTCAAAAGGTAAAATTCCCAGGATCTCGATTCCCCAAGTTTGAATTTCCTTCTCCAATGAGTTTTCCTATAAATCTTCCATCATTTTCCTAAGAAAACTCTCAAAGTCCAAGTTTTCCTAAGAAGTGTTTCCCTTTTCAGAAAGTTCATCTTTTCTCAAGAATCACTTCCATTTTCCCAGGATTTTCAACCATTCATAATTTTCCCAAGTCTTTATGAACTTTCCTGAGATTTCAAATCTTTTTCATCTGAGTTTCCTGAGAAATTGATTTTCACCCTCTTCCTGAGAGATTCTTTCCAACTCCAAATGTTTTCTAAGCATACATCATGTTTTCCAACTTGCATTTTCCAAAATCTCATAGCACATGCCTGAATTCTCTGTACATTTAGGATAGAACATAACTTTGATAATTTCGCTAAGTCAAGCATAGTTTTGGTCCTTGGTTCGATTACCCCTGTTAAAGGCGGCAGGAACAGTCGAACCTCGTACCGACAGGTCGAGCCCCATCCCATGGATTTTCCCGCAAATTTTCAAAAACGGAGGCGAGTATTTCAAAACAATTTCCAAAATCCGGTCAAGTTTGAAGCGCGAAAGCGTTTCCCCTCTCTCTCTTCCGCAAGGAAGGGAAGACGGGGGAAAAATTTCGCGACGAGAACAAAGCTGCATCTGCAGATTTCATGAAGTGGCCTTTTTTGGTAAAACATGGGGTCCATAACCAACTCTTTACCCTTTGGAGCACTACTCAATATTAAAGGGTGGAGGAGGTGTAAGAATGACAAGGACTTTTACCAAGCTTCAGTTGAAGACTCAAAATGATGGGATTTCTTATGGCCTGGAATTCGAACCATGGGAGTCCTATGATTGAGAGTGCACACATCACCTTCACACACTTCCTATAACTGGGCGTGGTATGTGATCCCTGTGCCATAACCTATGTGGCTTGAGTATCCTTATGGCATTGTAATGTATCATGGGAAACTGATGCTAAAACTAAATGAAAATCTAGTTTTCAGGTGTATTAAGCTTCTAAAACCAGTGCTTTCTAAAGTTTTTATTTGCATACTTTTATATGAATTCCACAGTTAGATGATCCCTGTGTTGTGGGAGAAGTAAAGTGTCTTTTTTCTCGCCCATGTAGTTGTTAGCTAGGATCATTGTAAATGCCGCCCACCAGAGTGTCTATCATGGAACTGCTTACAGTACCTTTTTTTCATCGATTCACTTCGAAGACATTTTTTGACGTTCTCAATTATGTATGGTTGACCATGCCTGGGTGTGTTCTTATGCCTCTCAACAATCAAGCAAATGGCTGATTGTACTTGGAGCTCGATAAGGACAACATTGTGCATTGGTGGTTGCCTGAAATCTTGATAGACGATGTTGAAGAGTTTTATCAGCATTGTGCATTGGCATGTCATAAAGAACTTGTGTTAATTCTTGAATCTTGATAGACTATGTTGAAGGATTTTATCATTTTCCAGTTTTATATTTCAACAACTACCATTGATCTTTACCTATGTTACAAGTTCTTTAGACTTTGTTTTTTCCTTTTGGCCTTTTTCTTTTCTTATTGGGAGGTTCTCTTTGTTGGGGCTATATATGGATTGGGAAAAGGAGTTATATGCATTGTTCAGATACTTGTTTTGCATGTTACAATAGGCTTCTTATTTCTCTTTTTGTCTTGTTGAAGCGTACATCTTTCTTGTTGATTAGAAAGAGAGATAGGGGTTGTTGCATCGATTGTAAGGTTATACCGGGAGAAAGTGTAGCTACACAACATAGAGTCTTAATTTTAGTTCTTAGAATTAGACAATGCCGCAAAAGGGATAGACATAGGATAGATCCTAGAATTAAGTGGTGGGCACTGAAAGGAGCTAAACAAGGAATGTTTGTAGAGCAGGTAGTTAAGGAAGTTGATTGGTGTCTCGACGAGGATTCAGAATCAATGTGGAATAAGATAGCGGGTGGCATGAGAAAGGTGACTAAGGAGGTATGGGGTGAGTCTAAAGGCGTTGCACCGCTAGGTAAGGATACATCGTGGTGGAACGAGGATGTCAAATTAGCTATTAAGGTTAAAAGAGAGTGTTATAGAAATCTAAGTAAGAGTCGTGATAATGAGAATTTGGAGAAGTATATGATAGCAAAGAAGGAAGCTAAAAAAGTAGTTCGGAACGCGAGGGATAAGGTATATAAGGAGGTTTATGACAAGTTGGATACCAAAGAGGGCGAGAAGGATATTTATAGGATTGCAAAAATGAGAGATAGGAAATCGAGGGATCTGGGTATGGTTAGATGTATCAAAGATGAAATGCAAAGGGTTTTAGTCAAAGACGAGGAGATTAAGGAGAGATGGAAAGATTATTTTGATAAGCTATTTAATGAAAGTCATGCTCAAGATCTTGGAGACTTCTCCATTCCTTTTCATGAGATGAATCGTGACTTCATGCGCAAGATTCAAAAGAAAGAAATTGCAGAGGCTTTGAAGAAAATGAAATCAAGAAGGACAGTTGGCCCAGATGGTATATCTATCGAGGCTTGGAAATGCTTGGGAGAGAAAGGTTTAGAATGGTTGACAAATCTTTTTAACAAGATTTGGCGGACAAATAAGATGCCTAATGAGTGGAGGAAGAATACTTTGATGCCTCTATATAAGAATAAGGGTGATATACAAGATTGCACAAACTATCGTGGTATAAAACTCATGAGTCATACTATGAAACTTTGGGAGAGGGTGATTGAGTCTAGGTTGAGGAAGGTTGTCATGATATCAGAGATTCAATTTGGTTTTATGCCTGGAAGATCAACTATGGAAGCTATACATCTTCTTAGACAACTTATTGAGAGAAATAGAGAGAGGAACAAAGATTTGCATATGGTTTTTATTGATTTGGAGAAGGCTTACGATAGAGTACCTAGGGACGTTCTCTGGTGGACAATGATGAAGAAATGTGTTTCTCTCAAGTACATTAGTATAATTAAAGATATGTATGATGGAGTAGTAACCAATGTTTGCACTTGTGGAGGGGTGACAACCAATTTTCCTATAACGGTTGGGTTACATCAAGGATCTGCTTTAAGCCCTTTCCTATTTGCTATAGTGATGGATGAACTTACGAGATCAATTCAAGAAAATGTGCTGTGGTGTATGTTGTTTGCTGATGATATTGTTTTGATTGATGAGTCTAGAGATGGGGTTAATGCTAAGTTAGAATTATGGAGACAGACATTGGAAGCAAGAGGTTTTAAGTTGAGTAAGAGTAAGACAGAATACATGGAATGTCAGTTTAGTAAGCAACGAAGTAGTGATGGGAGTGTAGTAAAGCTTGATGAGCAAGAAATACCGGTGGATGGTTGTTTCAAATATTTGGGATCTATCATTCAAAAGTATGGAGAAATTGATGGAGATGTAAATCATAGGATAAAGGCTGGGTGGATGAAATGGAAAAGTGCAACTGGAGTGTTGTGCGATCGTAGAATGCCATTGCGGTTGAAGGGAAAGTTTTATAGGACGACTATTAGGCCCGCTTTACTATATGGTACGGAATGTTGGGCTGCCAAGAGACATCATATTCAAAAAATGAGTGTAGCTGAGATGCGTATACTGAGATGGATGTGTGGAAATACAATAAAAGATAAGATTCGGAACGAGGAGATACGTAAGAAAGTAGGTGTTGCACCCATTGAAAATAAGATGAGCGGGAATCGTTTACGGTGGTTTGGACATATTCGGCGAAGGCCTAATGATGCTCCAGTTAGAAGGATGGAGAAATGGGAAAATATATAAGTTAAAAGAGGTCGGGGTAGGCCTAGGAAGACATGGATGGAGGTGATAGGAAAGGATATGAATGCTTTGAACCTCACCGAGGACATGGCATTGGATAGAAATGATTGGAGGAGAAGGATTCATGTGGAAGACCCAGAATGATTTTCTTTTTTGGTTCATATCTCCGACCTCAATTGTTTTGGGATGAAGGCGTAGTTGTTGTTGTTGTTGTTGTAATGTTGAACTTTCATGAAGGCTTAGAACAATCATTCAATGAACATGAATGATATCCAACTTCTCTACCTTTGAATGTTGGGTTCTCAAGCATAGCAATATATTGTTCCCAATACCAAGGTGTAATTAGGGACCTCATATTTGCCTTACTGTCTTTCATGTATGAGTAGATTGAATCATTGAAGCCTTGGCCATAATCACCATCTCAGTGCAAGCATTCACAATGCATCAATTGAACTCTTCCTATTCACTCCTTGTAAGTTGGAAGGTGACCAAACTTGCATCAGTTGGTAAATTCCTTTTCTTGCCTTGGTATCCTTTCATATAAAAAATGCCTTGAATTTTTTGTTAAGCCTATTGATCACCTTTTTAGGCATAATTAAAGAGATGAAAGGTAGCCGGTTTGATTGTCTAATGCATGTTTTCTGAAGGTCATCCGCTTTCAAGGAAATATATCCAACCTTCCATGAGTGGAGATTTTTGTTGTTGCTGTTCTCAATCTTAGCCGACAGTGGTTTGTTGTAGGCCACTGCATTTAGTGGATAAGAAGATTCCTCATAGAATACAACCAAAGTTAATTGCAAACAACCTTCTATGATGGTATTAAAGGAGAATGGCATAAGGGCCATATTTCCTATCGATTTTCAAATGGGCTGCCTGCTTGAGGACTTGGGATAAATCAAGGTTTTCCAAGCTTGTTTTGCAAACATCAGGTATTTGCAAGTCATTTGTGCTTAGGTGAATCAAAGGGGTGATGTTCATGACTTTGATTTACTTAATGGAACTGCTAGTCTAATGGTTTTTCTGAACAAGGCTAAACAGTAGCATCAATAGAGGATGGCCTTCCCTTGGAACTCTCATATGGTTTAGCTCCTAAACTATTCACTGATGCAAGTCATAATGAATGATGTGGAGAGACATGTACCTGTTCAGCCCTCTAATTATTGCCAAAACTCATCCTTTCCATTGGAAATAACAGAAACTGTGTTGTACATTCCCAAAAAGTAATTGTGTCAATCTTAAAATTATTATATATTATGGATACTCATTAAGCTAAGATGTTGCTGCCATACTAGAAAGCCCCTCCATTCGTGTTTTTTTTTAAAGCAATGAAGAAAAGACCAACTTTGGTCTTTGTACTGAAACTTTTGATATGTTCTTGTAGTGCTATTAAAATGAGAAATCTATAAAATTTAGTTTCCTTGATGCTTCTTGACATGAATTGCATAGTTTAGAATCTCCAATCTTGGTCTGGTGTTCAATGCCTGATTTGACATAAATATTCAAAATTTCAAATATGTGGCGTCAATAGGTTTTACCAAGTCATTTGACCACCTCATAAGTTCTTTGCTTCAAGAATACACTGCTTCTTTTCAGCATTTTCCCCTATTCATTTAGCTGATTTTACTTGTGCGCAAACTGTTGTTTTGAAGCTGCAAAGTTATGAGTGATAAATGTTTTGTTAATCTCTTTGTAGAACAACCAGGGGTTCTTCAGATAGTTCCAGACACCAAGTATGAGCTGGATACAGGAACTGACAGTGTGATCTAATGAGAGAATCATATGGAGTACAGTCTCAATGATGAAGATGCTGAATTGCCATCTTATAAGCTAGTTTATATATATAAATAAATCAGTGTTCATCATTGTAATGTGAATATTATCACTACAAAGATTCTCAACAAGAAGTGTGATGGATAAAACAACCTTGCTTATGCTTGCAGTTTATACCTTTTGCTTCCTAGAGGGTGGGTAAGGATAAATGTAGTTCTAGCACATGCAGGTGAGACATGCCCTCTTGATAATAATTAGTGGGTGGATGAATACATGCTGTATGAGATAAAGGAACTCCGATGTTGATATGATGCCTTGTTTTATTTTGGCTTTTTGAGATGTTTTCACTAGTTCTATTGTTAACATGTTTGACACATTATCCCTTTGCTTGATATGATTTAAATAGAATAAGAAATTTGCGCAAGTTATATTGATCTTTCTATTCTTGAACTATATGAATAGGCACCTTTGGCCTAATGAAAATAAGTATTTTTTGGTACTTGAATGGATTCCTCATTGGTTAATCTGACCTTGTCCAAGGTACTTCCCTTATTGGAAGTTGCATAGTGTAGATTGCTTACTTTCATATCTTTTCAGAGA
Organism: Nuphar pumila; assembly: GCF_984573655.1. Lineage (NCBI taxonomy): Eukaryota > Viridiplantae > Streptophyta > Magnoliopsida > Nymphaeales > Nymphaeaceae > Nuphar > Nuphar pumila. The sequence goes on along the minus strand of NC_143250.1, from coordinate 138,475,711 downwards.
ACCTAGAAAGGATCTTGTAGGAATTTCCTAAGAGCTTGAACCTATTGAGAGTTTGGGCCCATACCCCATTGGCATGAGCTCCTCCTTTAAGTGCTTATTCAGCTCTTTGACAATACTAACTTTTATGAGATCGTAAGAGATATGAAGCTGTGTCAATTTATGATAGTGCAAGATGCATAAACACAGGGAACTTATTAAGCCCAAGGCTTTATGTTTGGTTAACATGAAGTTCGTGACATGAAATTCCAGAATATACTGAAAAGGGCATCAAGTGCAGACTATTGATGGAGATGGTGTTGGGGCATGAAAAGGCTTCTGTACAATGTCCAACCCTTTGTCATGAGCTAACGATCTCCTTATTGTTCTTCTCATGAATGATGGTTTTACCTTCTAAGCCCTAACTGAATTGGCTGTTCTCATGCAGGCAGTGTTACAGAATAATTCATTATGTTACTTTCCCTCTTGAAGGCTGATGCATTTTGACTTTGCACATTTTCTGTTAGTGTTTGCGGATTAGATGTCTCCCTATCACCATTCCCACCGGCTGATATATATCTGTTTTAACTCAACCTGGTAAACTCTGGAATCCTTTTACTGAGCTTGCAAGCTGGCTCGGCTCATTGGGGTTCTAAGCTGCTAGTGCATGAATGCCAATTACGGCTATTTACGCAGAGTTCACTATGCATTGTCATTCCCCCGAATTCCTGGGCTAGTTTCTCCCTTAGCCAAATGAGAAGTGCACCTTTGTTTGCTTGGTTTCCATTCTGTATTTTATTAGTGTGGCATATATTCTGCTTCTTGGCTGTGATCATTATGATCGGCTTTATCGGCGTATCACAGTTTAGAAACTGCCTACTTGTTTCCAATATGTTGCTCCATTTCAATGTTCATTCCTTTATTTACTACAAATATAACAAACTTTATACGCTCGCTGTGCTGGACCTGCAAATTTCTCAGATATTGTTCATATACTGAGATCTTCTGCATTGTGCATTATATTGTAGAGGTCATATTTTGATTGCTGCTGTTGCAAAGTTGATTTATAGCTCTGATATGCATCATCTTTTGACAGATATACCAGGGGTTCTTCATGTGGAACAAAGCATGACATATAAGCTGCATTCAGTAACTGGTGTATAGCATTGAAGTGACTATCGGTAACCATCATTTGGTTTGTGTAAATCTTCATAACAGTGAAGATGATCCAGTATTTCTGATCATAAATAAAGGGTCTTTTCTTCATTTATATAAAAGCTCTTTGGTGTTGGTTATACGAGATATATTTCTTTTTATGCAATGGTGATGTGCAAGAGTTGAAAGTTTTTCATGGATTGGCTATGGTATTCGATGACCCTTTTGGGATCGCTTGCGTGCATAAACGGAAAATATCTCTTTTATGACATCATTTCATGCCATTTATTTATTTTGGATCAGCAAATAAAAATATGAAAACCCATATTTCTTTTGGAACTAACCCAGATTTTGGTATGTATTATCTGGATCTAAAAATACAGGTTGGATCCACGTTTCTGCTTTGGGTCCATTTGCAATTTTACAGTAAATGCCTTTTCAATTCCTTTTCATGAGATGAATCATGACTTCATGCGCAAGATTCAAAAGAAAGAAATTGCAGAGGCTTTGAAGAAAATGAAATCAAGAAGGGCAGTTGGCCCAGATGGTATACCTATCGAGGCTTGGAAATGCTTGGGAGAGAAAGGTTTAGAATGATTAACAATTTTTTTTAACAAGATTTGGCGGACAAATAAGATGCTTAATGAGTGGAGGAAGAGTACTTTGGTGCCTCTGTATAAGAATAAGGGTGATATACAAGATTGTATAAATTATCGTGGTATAAAACTCATGAGTCATACTATGAAACTTTGGGAGAGGGTGATTGAGTCTAGGTTGAGGAAGATTGTCATGATATCGGAGAATCAATTTGGTTTTATGCCTGGAAGATCAACTATGGAAGCTATACATCTTCTTAGACAACTTATTGAGAGAAATAGAGAGAGGAACAAAGATTTGCATATGATTTTTATTGATTTGGAGAAGGCTTACGATAGAGTACCTAGGGACGTTCTCTGGTGGACAATGATGAAGAAATGTGTTTCTCTCAAGTACATTAGTATAATTAAAGATATGTATGATGGAGTAGTAACCAATGTTTGCACTTGTGGAGGGGTGACAACCAATTTTCCTATAACGGTTGGGTTACATCAAGGATCTGCTTTAAGCCCTTTCCTATTTGCTATAGTGATGGATGAACTTACGAGATCAATTCAAGAAAATGTGCTGTGGTGTATGTTGTTTGCTGATGATATTGTTTTGATTGATGAGTCTAGAGATGGGGTTAATGCTAAGTTAGAATTATGGAGACAGACATTGGAAGCAAGAGGTTTTAAGTTGAGTAAGAGTAAGACAGAATACATGAAATGTCAGTTTAGTAAGCAACGAAGTAGTGATGGGAGTGTAGTAAAGCTTGATGAGCAAGAAATACCGGTGGATGGTTGTTTCAAATATTTGGGATCTATCATTCAAAAGTATGGAGAAATTGATGGAGATGTAAATCATAGGATAAAGGCTGGGTGGATGAAATGAAAAAGTGCAACTGGAGTGTTGTGCGATCGTAGAATGCCATTGCGGTTGAAGGGAAAGTTTTATAGGACGACTATTAGGCCCGCTTTACTATATAGTACGGAATGTTGGGCTGCCAAGAGACATCATATTCAAAAAATGAGTGTAGCTGAGATGCGTATGCTGAAATGGATGTGTGGAAATACAATAAAAGATAAGATTCGGAACGAGGAGATACGTAAGAAGGTAGGCGTTGCACCCATTGAAAATAAGATGAGAGAGAATCGTTTACGGTGGTTTGAACATATTCGACGAAGGCCTAATGATGCTCTAGTTAGAAGGATGGAAAAATGGGAAAATATATTAGTTAAAAGAGGTCGGGGTAGGCCTAGGAAGACATGGATGGAGGTGATAAGAAAGGATATGAATGCTTTGAACCTCACCGAGGACATGGCATTGGATAGAAATGAATGGAGGCGAAGGATTCATGTGGAAGACCCATAATGTTTTTCTTTGTTGGTTCATATTGCCGACCCCAATATTTTTGGGATGAAGGCGTAGTTGTAGTTGTTGTTGCTCACAGAGATGTCAAAGTGAACGTAGAATCCCCTTTCGGTAAACCCTTCTCATTCAGTTGATGAGCCCTATTTGTTTGTTGGATTAGTAAGGGCTTGCACTATTTATCCAAGGGGACACTAGTTTTCACCCCAGTAGAGGTTATCAAACACGCCCTTAGGTATGTAAACTGATCAGATTTTACCCGATATCTGATCTAATCTGAATCTGTTTAGTTGGATTTGGCAAGTCAAAGCCATATTTGATTATAATCGGATTCCTGTATGGTTTTAAATTTTTGTTAATGAATCTGATGAATGCCCAAATCCAGTTACATTAAAAAAATATGGTTTAAAATTTTTGTTAATGAATCTGCTGAATGCCCAAATCCAGTTACATTAAAAAAAACCAGATTTGGTATAAGATATTTTCCATCTGAATCTGTATAGCCAATTTCCAATTAGTCAGATCTTGTATTGGCCACGTCTTCCCAAATCCGAACCATTTATATCCTTGGTTATCTGACCACTCCAAAGAATCAGACCCTCCAATCGTTGGGAGGGGCATAATGGAGTGAGCCTTAATCTTTTGTATTTTTACAAGGCCTCCTTCAGGACTTTAACCTGCATCTCTATACTGTCAGCATGAGCACTTGCCGTTGCACCAGGCAATAACTTGGCTCCAAATGGATTGGATATTCGATCAGTCTGATATGATATTTCCAGATATGGATCCTTCAAGTAAATCCTAATGTATATTTGGATTGGATTTGGATCTATTCAAATGGATTACTTTTGGATCTGGGTCACTTTTGGATCATCATTTTAAGTCAGATCTGCTGTTGATTCGAATCAGAACCTGATCCAAATTGCAATTTTTACACGTAAATAGCTTGTTTTTGTTCTATTTTTTTATCCAATATTACTAAATGTATTTCGAATTTGGATTCAAACTTGCTTCCCAGATCTAATTTTGATCTAGATTCAGTTTAGATATGCTCTTTACATTTTAGATTTGGATTTCGCAAGATCTGGCCTGAATCCCACCTGTTTGCACCCTTAGCGATAATCCTTTGCTATCCCAAAATATATGGGGTGTTTTTTTTTTTTGCTTTTTTTTTTGTTTTGTTTTGTTTTGTTTTTTGGGTTTAGGAATCCGCTAGAATGAAACCTTAATTGGCCTCACCCATTAGTTGGAGAAAAAGTACTGCTCCATGTTTGTCATAGGCTTGATCCTACTAGAGTTAGGGGTGGGCATCGGGCCTTTCCGGCCCACTTGGAGCTGACCCATCTGGTTTTAAGTACGGCCTGGCCTGGAGATGGCACTGCCAATTTATTAATAGATCAGGTTTTGGCTCAGTTCTTAATGGACTTGGGATTGAAGAGCATCCCATGACCCGATCCATTGGCCTAATGGGTCAATGTTCAGCGAGTGGGTCCAACCAAGCCCAAACCCATTTATAAGTTATTTTCGGATGAAGTTTATAAATTAATTTCTATAGTACCATAAAAAATAAATTAAATGAAAAAATAATACACCCAGCTAATTATCTTTCTATTTATCATATAATCAATGCCTCTGTAAAGAGTTGTGGGAGTATACATGGCTTTCTAGTGAAAGTTCTGGACGTGAAAGACTTTTGGGATATGTTTGTTCACATTCAAATGTGATTTGGAATCTCATGCAAATAAGGGAATGAATCTCATTTTCACAGCTAACCAAACATGTGATTTGAAATCTCATGCAAATGAGAGAAAAATAACCAAACGTAATTTAGAATCTCATGCAAATAAGAAACAGAATGTGATTTTAAATCACGTTTGAAGTGACTCATGATTCCAAATCATATGGTGGAATATGTGATTTGAAATTTGATTCCATTTCATGTAATCCCAAATCACATGAGATGCAACCAACCATACCCTTCATGTAAAAAGAGGGCAAGGAAAAACTGGGGCTAACTTGTACCACTGGTATAACACTTTTCTACAACGATACTTGGATATTTGTTTCACCCATAGGAAAGAAAATGTACACCAGCTCATCATTTTCCCATGAAAACTATATGAACCAAACGGGCCCTAACCATAATGCCTGGAAAACAAGAAGACAGCATCATAGAGTACAAGGCCAGATAGACAGATGTGAATGGAAGACCCGATTAAGACCTGGGTTCAGACCCAATGGTTCGATTAATACATGGACCCAGGTATAGTTTATGAAATTTTATACCAGACCGGACCCAACCCGAGTTCTGATTAAGACCTACAAATTTTCAATGTAAAAATGATTAAAAAAAAATGGTTTTATAGGGTATGGTCTGGGTTTTGTTCATGTAGTTCTTATCGGATCCAAGTATGTTTTTTTTTATAGTGGACCCAATTAGACCCAAGTCCAGACCCGATACCATACCCAAAAATCTGGTCCAAGTCTGGTTCCACTTGGATCCGAACCAAACCCGACCCATTGACACCCCTAGTTGCACTATTTTCATATCTTGTGTAAGGATGGTAGTGAACGGGGGCGGGGGACAAGGTCTCCACCCCCGCCCCCATCTCAAAATTCTGCCCTCCATCCCCACACAGGTTTTGATTTTAACCTCCATCCCCACCTCTATTCCCGTTTCATGTCCTCCATCCCCAGTCCAAACTGGGCGAGGCAGGACGGGGCCGTGTCCCCCAAGTCCACTGCCATCCCTATTCTTGTGAAGGACTCTTGCCAAGTTCATGCATGTTTTGAGAAAGTTCTTCAGCCAAACAATCGAGATGATAAGCTCACTTTCTTTTGCTACACTTCAAATCTACTACTCCCTCTTCCAATGGATCTTTTGCCAAATATGATATTAGGTGGGATTGAGATGAAGTTTAGATGGTGAGATTTAGGTAATACTCCTACATTATGCTAAAAATCCCCATTACAAGGCCCAAGTGAGTCATAGGCCCTATTACATCATAGCTCAAAACAAGACCAAACCCGGTCCGTTTGTAAGTAAACAATAACCAACAACCGAAAACAGGTAGCCTCAAGCAATACCCTCCCCAAGAGAAATCAAACCACACCCTTGGAATCCTCCAACTTTCTGCCAACTTAACCTACAACCATGTCTTTGACATCCAATATCACAAAGACCAAGCCAACAAAAAGTACAGCCACAATGTAAGCTCAGCCCTCCAGCAATCATTTATATCGAGTTTCCAACTTTATTATTATCATAATCAAGAGCCACCAAATAAACATAAACTCTTGATATTGTACAGCTTCCAACCCCACTACCATAGCCACAAGGATAGAAAATTCACACCCATTGGCTCGCATTTTTCATCTTTACAAAAACTAAGCTGTGTACTGGAAGCTTGTAAGAATTTTTAATGAACCAAGATGAACAGATAACAGAGGCTGCACATAAAAGAGAAAAAAACTTGGGAATACCAAACCATTAGAAAACAGAAAAAGCAAAAAGAAAAAGTTGAACCCATATATTGACAACAATTTGAAGCCTGCTGCTCTTTTATGGAAATTCCCAATCTAAAATACAGAATCCTCAATGATTTTCCTTCTGACCACAAAATAACATAAAGCAACTTTAAACTAAAGTTACCAAACTAAAAAGCGGAGCGAGAAACGATGCATTTAAAATGTATAAGAAGCCAGAAGCAAGGTATAAAAAACAATATAAGAATTGAATGCGATCATGATTTTTTAGTGTAAGAATTAAATTTTTAACAAAATCTAAAAATGATGACTGTCAATTTAGAGAAAGCACATGAAAGTGATTGAAATGCATGAGAGGAAACACAAAAAATATAAAAAATAGAGTAAGGAAATATATAAGAAAAATAGATGAAGTGTGTGGAAGGCATAGGAGTTGAGATTCCCATCAAGTTTCGGAAGCGAAGAGTATGTCACAGGGATTCGGCTAGCAGGGTGCCACACCCACGTCAACGTGACGCGACGCGGGTGCAGCACCGGGTGTGGTCAACCCGACCTTGGGTGCAGCCAATGCACCTAGGGTCATTTTGGTCCAATTTTTCAAACTTAAAAAAAAAATTGCCAAGAAATTTTTTTTTAATATATGTCTCAGGGATTCTCCAACTAGGTGCCGCACCCGCACCCGATGCGGTCAACCTGACCCTGGGTGCAGTCAACGACTCAGGGTCATTTATGTCCAACTTTTGCACTATATATATATATATATATATATATATATATATATATATATATATATATATATATATGTATATATATATATATATATGTATATATATATATAGATTGCCGCACCCCTGCACCCGGGTTTTTTGAAAGTGCCGCATCCCCGCACCCGCACCCATGTGACATAGCGAAAAGTATAACGCTTCCAAAGAGAATTTCCGGAAAGAGGGCTTCCCACCTGTCACACGGACTCTTCTAACAGGGCACCACACCCGCGTCGCACCTGCACCTAGGCGGACACTTGGACACAACTTCCTTTGTGTTAGGTGAAGTCAACCACACTGAGGTCCATTTCTATCCAAAAGTAGATTCAGTTAAACCTAATCAAGTCTATTTTTATCTATATTATATATATAAATACATAAATGCACACAAATACACGTAGTGTTAACTTAAAACTGTTAAAATATATATATATATATATATATATATATATATATATATATATATATATATATATATATATATATATATACACACACACACTCCCCGCACGCAAGTTTTTTTAAAGTGCTGCATCTCAGCATCCGCACCCGTACCCGCACCCACACCTATGTGACATAGCTTAGCTTCCCACCTATCTAAGAAGCTTTTGGTAACTCGGCTTTAAACAGTCATGTACCAATCAGCAGCATTTTCTTTAAATCAAAATAACCAAAATGCTCTGCTATTATGGCTACATTAGTTAAACTAAACCAAGTCTATCAAATGCACATCCTCTTAAAGACAAACCAATCCCAAAATTCCCATCCTCTTAAAGACAAAAATTATGCCATTTTCAAAGAATTTTTAATGCTCATAATTTGAAAATGCCATCGTCTTAAAGACAAAAATTATGCCATTTTCAAAGAATTTATAATGCGCATAATTTACATGGCTGCTTTCACTCAATTACCATAAGAGGCCAACAATGCAGGAAGGAACCTATAGGCTGACAGTGGCAATGCAGGAAGCAGTCAGCTTTTCAACAAGTGCACATCTCAGACATTAATAAGGGTATAAAACATGTTCAGGCAAGAGGACAGAGCACTTCTCCCCAAGGTAACTGACTGATCAAATATCTGAAAGTTGCACCAATAAAATGCCAAGTGACACGCCACTTGGTGGTCCTGCAACTACATAAATGTTTTAGGTTAAGATGTAAAAGAAGTTAATGATATGCAGGAGAAAACTTGTAATATAGTAAATAGCCTTGCAATCTATATCTCATAGGTACAGGTGCAGGTACATAGTGTACAACATGGGAACTTTTAAAACTTAAAAGCATGGGCGTGTGGGGTGTAATAGAAAATATTGGCTATACTCGTGGGTTCCAAAACCCCTTAGCTGAAACTCATAGGGGCAGGTCATGTTAACAAAATCTGACTTCAAGGATGTGTCGGCATGGTAAAAATAGTAGGAATCGACCTTTCAATCATATTTTTTCTATGTAAAAATACGATTTTTGCAGGGTGAAAAATTGACACTATTGCAGGCCATTTTTTCCAACTTCCTGAAAATCAGATCAGCATGTGGAACACATCTGGAGGGTCAGATGTGAGAAAAAAAGTAAAAAACAAACAAGAGTTTTTCACTTATGGGTTTGGAATCCACAAGTGTAGCCAAATGAATAAATAAATAAACATACACATATATTTATATATATTTTTTTTAGATCCAACCTTATGGATGTGATCTACAAGGTTTGTTTCGTAGAAAATGAGTTCTATGTGATTGTGGCATGTAAGTAGGTTTTTTAAAGAATTCAAAAGTCAATAGCCCACAATGTGCCAACATTTTATGACAAAAAACTTATATTTTTACATTGAAAAACCACAATCCCAGGTTTGATACTTGCAAACAAACCATGCTGAATACATCTATGTGCTCAAATTGAGTCGATACAGTTTGCAACTATGATTTCTAGCTCAATAGCTCCATAATAGTACTATATATATATATATATATATATATATATATATATATATATATATATATATATATATATATATATATATATATTAGGTGGTAGTTGCCTACCACTTTTCCAGCCTACCAGGCTTTGGAATGGTTTTTTCTATTTTTTCTAAAAGCTGACCATGAAGATGCGATTTACAAGCTTGATTTTAAAAGAATCAGCTATTGGATTGTTCGATTCTGACATGCAGCTAGGTTTTTATAAGATTTAAAAATTGATAGTCTACAATTTTCAAAAATATTCATTGCTTAAAAAATACATATTTTATAAAAAAAAACATGATCCAAGTGTCATTTTCGAGCAAATCAACCATGCCAAACACAACTAAAGGGTCAGATTTGCAAAAAACAACCTGAAAATACCTATTCGCTGGCGGTAGGCTCAAAATGTGCTACCCAAAAAAAATATTTATCAGATTTTTGGTGTTTTTTCGAAATTCTGACTTTACACGTGTTCAGCATGATTGATCTACTAGAAATAGATACTTGGATCATTCATTTTGGATGGAAAAATGGTATTTGGAGCCTTGAAAATTTATGAAATTGTAGGTCATTGATTTTTGAAACCTAACCTTATAAAAAATATCCAAACATTGAAATCAAATGCTCCAAGAACCAATTGCTGTAAAAACAAACGCATAGATCACATATGTAAGGTCAGAATTTCGAAAAAATACCAAAATCCAGTACATGTTTTTTATTGGGTGGGTTCTCTCTCTCTCTCTCTCTCTATATATATATATATATGGGTTAATCTAACATTAAACTAGTTGTGTTTAATATTATATAGATTCAACCTTATGAAAATAACTAAAACACTCTTTAAATAATGACATTTTATAAAATGCAAGGTTACTTTTTTAGGTAAAAAAGGTAACTTTGATAGCTTCATAAAGTTACTTTGTGTTTGACTTTTCAATTTTTTTCAAGTTCAAAAGTAAGCATGCATTCTAAAAAATACTTTTCTTTCAAGAGTATTTTAGTCATTTTCATAAGGTTGAATGTTAAACACAACTAGTTTATATATATATATATATATATATATATATATATATATATATATATATATATATATATATATATATATATAGAGAGAGAGAGAGAGAGAGAGAGAGAGAGAGAGAGAGAGAGTGGAAGCTACATACCACTTTTCTGGCCAAACGCCAGCCTACTGGACTTTTGAAGGGTGTGTCCATGTTTTCCTTAAATCTGACCATACATATGTGATCTGCATGCTTGATTTTATAGGAATCGACTTTTGGATCATCTAATTCCAACACTCAGGTAGTTTTCATATTAAAAAATTGACGGTTTAAATTTATAGACTTCTGAACATAGTCACTAGGTTCAGTGAGTGCAGCTTCAAAGACCCTGCTAAGCTAGTCACTAGCCTTCCTGAACTTGCATAATCTTTTATCCCCTGATATTATCAGGCATCTGTCTACCCTTAGTAGCCAGCCAGGACTTCATGTCTATTGACATGAATGTTCGGCTATCCAAGAACAACTGCAGGTAAATGATCATTAAAAAGATAATGGTAAAACGCTGACTTAACTGAGTGCATAAGAGCTCAGTTATGAAGTCAGAAGCATAAAAAATATGTTTCAGGTGTTCTAATCAATGAGTGATCCATGCCTCTCCACTTGCTACTTCAGGTAGAAAAGTTTTTCCACAGAAAATGAAAGAAGTTTGATGAGGACCAAAGTGATATTTTTCACGTTTATAAGCAGGATATGCATGTCATATACATACACATGATACATACTAGCATTACTGTGTTGAGAGGAAACATCAATATCACTAAATTTGTCTAACCAAGAAGTAAAATTCCATGTATGTAAAACTAAATGTACAAGATCCCATACCTCATATTGCAGATTCCGATAGTTGAATTTGTTAAAAGGAACCTGAGAATTAACAGAAGAAACCTAAATAGCATGTTCCTCCCAATCAAAATGGAAGGTGCTATTTTCTACACATACACACACTTTTATAAGGAAACAATCAAAGCTGCCTAATGCCACTTCCTTACGGGCTTCAAGGAGAAACTCTTAACCATGGAGAGTATTAACCCATTTGACTCCACAGAGCAGATACAACAAGCAGCATACCAAACAGAGGACTGTTAGTTCAATACAGATGATGATGATGAAAAGTTTCGGTCTGCATTCATCCCAGAAACTGATGAACCATATGCTTTGAATGAAGAAGACGACGAGAGTGGTGGTGCTGAAACTGCCATTGTCGACAGAGCACTAACAGCACTAGCGCTATTGCTGCTGCAGCTGGGAGTCCCATCCATGGCTTTTGGAGCAGGAGGTCTCTCAATAACAAGTATACCTTCGAGCATCTGAACTACTTTTCCCATATTTGGCCGTTGGGATGGCTGCTCCTGTATACACCAGAAGCTCACCTGAACTGCCCTCAACAACTCTTCCACATCCACTTGCTTCGCGATTCTGCTGTCCACAATTCTCTCAATGTTTCCCTTCTCAAATTCTTCGAAAGCCCAAGATGAGAATTTTTTCCTACCGGTTTCCTCGCTCACATCGAAGTTCCTACGCCCACTGATGATCTCTAACAATACCATCCCGTAACTATAAACATCAGATTTCGACGTGATCGGAAGATTGGCAAGCCATTCCGGCGCCAAATAGCCCCTGGTGCCCCGGACACTCGTTAAGGTTCGATACCGCTGATCCTTGTGATTGATCAGCTTGGCAAGGCCAAAATCAGAGACCTTGGCATTGTAATTCTCATCCAAAAGTATGTTTTCAGGTTTGATGTCACAGTGAACTATGCAATCTCTGCACTCCTCGTGCAAATACGTGATCCCCTTTGCAGTACCCAATGCTATATTGAAGCGGGCATCCCAGTCCAGCCTTGCAGCATTCTCCAAGAAGAGGAAGCTATCAAGCGAACCGTTTCGCATGAACTCGTAGACCAAAAGCCGGTGCCGGCCTTCCGAGCAGAAGCCGATCAGCCTCACCAGATTCAAATGGTGGGTGCTACTGATGGCTGCCACCTCCATCCTGAATTGCTTCTCCCCCTGTTCTATCCCCTCCAATTGCTTAACAGCAACTACAGTCCTGTTCGCAAGCGTTCCTCTGTACACTTGCCCGAATCCGCCCGCGCCGAGCTTCTCTCTGAATCCCTTGGTTGCTTGATGGAGATCCTTATATGAGAATTGAACCGGCGCACCTGAAGCAAATTCAAGAAGAGCAAATTGAGCAGACAGACCTCCGAATTTGCCGTTGCTCTTGCAGATACACCACCAAATAACCATCTCGAGAACGATCAAAGACAAGAGCGTCGCCGCGATCACGATCACTATGGCACCAACGCTGAGCCTCTTCGACCGAGGTCGGCGATTCCCGTCTTGGCCAAGACCAAGATCAGAATTCCTGCTCGGATTCGGGACGCCCGAGCCGCATACCTTGAAGAACGAAGTGCTAGTCACAGTGGAAGCCTGGTGGATGCTGAGGAAGCCAGAGATCTTGAAGAAGCACAGCCCCGATCCGTCGCTGAAAGACGTCGAGCCGAAGCACGAGCCCGTGCTGAGGCAATTGGTTTTGCAGGGGGAGAAGGGGATGAAGAAATTCATGTTGGAGTTCTGCGTCTCCGGCGGGTACGCGAGAATTACCGTGTTCTTCAGCTCAAGCATGGACATATTGCCGGAGCAATCAGCGAGCCGCTGCTTCCTCCGGCATCCCTGCCTCGGATCGTTGGGATCGACGGGAACGAAATCCAGAGAAGGGCAGGTGCAGAAGGGTTGAGTATCGTTGTAACTACACATCCCCATATCGCCGCACCATCCATAAACGCGGCACTGGTCCTCCACGGCGGACCACTGCTGGCCTGCACCGCCGCCGGCAGCAACGACGCTATAAGCCCTGAGATTGCCGTCGGAATCCAATCTCAGGAACCGGAACGAGGCGGAGGACGAATAGTCGCTGCTGTAGATCCACCTCGAGGGCGCCGGAAAGGAAGGGTCTTGCAGCGTCACAACTCCTTCGCTGCCCAGCATCAGAACGGGAGCGGTGAGTTTTCTGGCGAAGGTGTCGTTTTGAACGCTCCAGTACTCGATGGTGTCGTTCCACCTGAGCGACAGCTTCCCGGTGGAATTGGACATCGAGAAAGAGTAGAGACCCGAGCGGAGGGTCTTCCCGACGGTGAAGTTCTGGTTCTGGACCAGAACGTCGGCGGGACGGCTGAAGGTATCCCAAACGGTGGAGCCCCGGTTTTTCAGGGCGAAGTTGCCGGAATCGTCGAGGGAGGCGACGGAGACGCCGCTGTTCGCGGTTCTGGACTCCCAGACGACGGCGCCAGAGCCGTTGAGCAGGCGGAGGTTGCCATCGGAGGAGAAATTCAGGGTGGCGGCGCCGTCGACGGCACCATCGGCTGTCCAGACGAGGATGGAGGAGGATGAATAGGTTACTCCGGCGAGGAACAGAGATGGGTTCTGCTGGGATTTGGTGAAGCCGAAGGAAAAGGTCTTGCTTGGGGATGTCCATGACTGAGAAGGTTCCGACGCGCGGAGAACGGAGCCCGGGGATACGTCCGCACCAGTAACCAGCGAGGGAGCTGCAAGCAGCAGCAGCAGAAGAATAAGGGAGGAAGGAGGAAAGAAGAGATGGATGGCCATAAATGATGTCAAGGAAGAAGCAGAAGCAGGAAGATGAGGAGGAGGAAATGGGAGTTGGCAATGGTCGGAGGAAGGAGGAAAGAAGAGATGGGTGGCCATAAATGATGGCAAGGCAGAAGCAGAAGCAGGAGGAGGAGGAAATGGGACTTGGCAATGGTCGTTGTTTGGATTGAGGGTCTTGCAGGGAAGATGAGAAATCATTGCCCGTCAATCACGCCTGCGTTTTGAGGCCGTTTTTTCTGCAATCTGCTTTACCTTTCAAAAGTGCTTAAAAAAATTTAAAAATCTCTTATAATTTACAAAACCAACTATTTAATATTAACATATATAAAAAGTTTATATTTGATACTAATGTATTACTGAAACTATATTGATATGGAAATCATATGTGCAAGCTGTGTGATCTCAATCTCACTAAATAGGTTTATTTGGTATAGTTTGTTTATTAAGGGTCGGATCTTATTCCTTTTTTTTTTGTTGACCTAAAAAAGATCCTTTAAAACCCTTGAAAAACCTGCTTACATATAGCAATCACATGATTAAAAGCTCATTTCCTACTAAACAAGCATGGTACATCACACATTCATTAGGTCCTATTATAAAAAAGGTGATTTCTACTCACTAGTTTCTTACATTCACCAAATATTTAAAGAACATATAAACTTTTAATAGTATGAAAACTTGTTATAAAAGTGTTTTTATCGGGTTAATATTGTGATAAGAATATGGTAAGCGATGTTTTGAAATATCTATTTTTTTGTATAATATATTAACGTTATTTGTGACTTAATTTAACAAAACATGACCAAGGTTGGTGAGTTGCACCAAACTCAATAGGTGGAACAATCAGCATTTGCATAGACTTTTGTAAGACATGAAATGGTGGAAAGAGACCAAGGTCACGTTTGGCGTAGGAAACACCACGTATCAAAGCTTGGTCCAACGGTGAAGTTGCCAACCACAACATCTATTAAGTTGAAGTCTTAGTAAGTTTTGGAGGTAACATTTGGCAACTTGTTTTGATCCAATTTCAAAAATAACGGGAACTAAACGTGATCTTATCTTCAAGGTTAGTTTCATTAAAAAAACCAAAAAATAAAATAAAAATAAATACAAGTGTTTGTACCTCATGTTGCCGTTACCAAATTCCCTTGGTTTTGAGAGTTGAGAGTTGGGAATTTACCATATCCAAGACCCCACATGCTAGCAGGCGTTGGGGATTTAGCTAATTTCGTTCATTGATTATTTAGCCACCTGCTTTTCATGTGAAATGCATTTTTTAGGTTTTTTTTTTTAGTTAGGTCTCGTTAAACTCTTTCAAAAATAGTAGTTTTAAGTTTTTTTTTTCTCACATCTAACACTGTAGATGTGACCTATAGGTTTTGTTTAGTGGGAACGGGCTTTTGGATCGCCAGAATCTAACTTGTGTGCAGGTTTTTCTGGTGATTCAAAATCAATAGTTATGAAGGTACCAAAATTTTAAGGCTTAGAAAAATCATGCTTTTTCGTCCAAAAAATATGATCCAAAAGTTGATTCCTACTAAATCGAGCTTGCTAAACACATCTAACGATTCAGATCTAATTTATAATTGAAATATATATATATATATATATATATATATATATATATATATATATATATATATATATATATATATATTGTCTAGTGTCTCACTTGTTATTTTCCCTCATTTCAGTCTATCGAATTATGTATGAACATACCTGTCACCTGTATTGGAAGGTTGCAGGTTCAAAACCCTATGGTATGGTTGTGGTTGAGGTGAGGCTTGCTTAACCCCAGCTCGCTTACAAAAAAAAATATAAAAAGAGGACTTTAGTATGAACATGTAACAGTGATGACCACCAACAGGGGCTCCTTGTGGTTGGTAGGAGCTGTCAGTGCACCTCTCCTTGTAGTGGGACATTGCAGGTTCAAACCCCAGTGGTATCTTGAATAATAACTGGTGGGGTCTGCCAAACGCCAGCTTGAGTTTAAAAAAAAATGTAACAGTGATGGCCATTAGCTACTTCTGAAAAAGAAAGAGACAAACGGTGGGCCGGACTAGTTTGACTCTTTTCCACATTCTTAGGCCTGACATTTGTTTTAGGAACATGTGAAGTTGTGGGCCCTTCTAGATTTTTAGCAAGATGAGTGGGTGCTCGGAGAGAGAGATAGAGAGAGTTTTATTTGTTCATTTTTAAAATTATTTATTTATTAACAACTGTGGTTTATTTATTTATATTTTTACATAAACACATGATCTTTCAACATAAAATTTTTGGTGCATTATAAATCATTGATTTGTTAAGCTCTTAAAAAACCTACTTATGCATCATAACCCAATTATTCAAAACATGTCTTGCAGGGCTAATCGTGGGCAAAGAATTTCCTAGTGAAAAAATGTAATATTTTTATTTTCTTTGCACATGTGACCCTTCAAATGTGATTTATACATTAAGTTTAGTAAAAAAATGACCTTTGGATTATGTTTTTATCACGTGTATGTTATATTTTTTGAGGGATGAAAATTCAAAGGCCTACAATGCACCCAATTTTCAAGCCTTAAAAAATTTATTTTTATGTGAAAACTATGATTAAAGAATTAATTCTTACTTTTTTTTATCATGTTTAACACATCTATAAGGGCAGATTTGGTTAAAAACAACCAACCCTATGAGTTTCAACACGGGTTCCTTGCCCACAGAGGTAGCAAATGCTATTCTTATTTTTTATTAAATCTAATATATATATATAGAGAGAGAGAGAGAGAGAGTGTAAGTGCTTGAGCATCATGTTGACCGTCCATCACGTGCTTGATGGATGGTCAGCGTAAGAAACCCCTTAAAAAATGGATTCAATAGTGCCAAAAGGGCTTTAGTGGCTGTTAAAGGTCCATTTTTGGTTGGGACCTTTAGCGGTGCTCCAGGTGTGACATTAAAATTTTTTAATACCACATGTGTCCCTTGGAGCATTAGCGACGCTCCTAGTGTATCGCTAAAACCCCTTTGGGTGCTTGTTGAGCCATTTTGGCTGATTTTTTTTTTGTGTGTTGACCGTCCATCAAGTGCAGGATAGCTGCTCTACTCTATATTTCATTTAGCACTGATCCATTACTCATATACAAAATGGGTCCATGGTAAATGAAATATACTAAAATGAACATGCTAAATGAGTTTGTTTTTACTCTTTTGGTGTTTTTCTTTGCAATTTCAACGCCATAAATGTGTTGGGCATGAACAATTTACGAGGAATCCACACCTGGATCATGTGGTTTTGATAAAAAAAAATAATATTTGGAGCCACAAAAATTTACAAAGATCACTATAAGAAAATCGTGGATTAGCGATGGATATCGTTCATTGCAAATTTGGGCTCGCTAATTAGCGTCAATAGATTAGCGATGAACATTATCCGTCGCTAAATTTAAAAAAAAAAAAAAATTTGCTCACTGTTGGGTGGTATTCCGGCAACAATAAACTGAACTTGTACCGCATCCGACAGGCATTGCAAAGGGATTGCCCGTCCTTCGATATCTGCAATGTTGTCCTCCGTGAATCAGTGCGCTCTTCGGCGTCGCTGTCGGTGCGCTCTTCGGCATCGTCGTCCTCCGTGAATCGGTGCGCTCTCCGGCATCGCCGTCCTCCAGCAACCGGACGCTCTGCCTCGTCGTCGTATCTCCGACGTCGCCATTCTCCAGCAATCAGACGCTCTGTCTCGTCACCGTCCTTTGTGAACCGGCGTGCTCTTCGGCATCGCCGTCCTCCAGCAACTGAACGCTCTGCCTCGTCGCTGTCCTCTGTGAACCGGCACACTCTCCGGTGTCGTCGTCCTCCGTGAACCGACGTGCTCTTCGGCATCACCGTCCTCCAGCAACAGTCTGCTCTGCCTCGTTGCCGTCCTTCGATATCATTCCTTCGGAAGTCGGTTTAAATCGCTCGGTCGGTTTAAATTTCGAACGGGGAGAGAGGGAAAATTTCGCGCTCTTGATGGGCGATTTAAATAAAAAATTAGCGACGGATTTAGCGAGATAATTTTTTCCTTGCTAATTAACGACGGATTAGCGAGAGAAAAATTCTCTCGCTAAATCCGTCGCTAATTTGTTTTTCTCCTATTGACAAGTAGCGATGAAAAATTGGAGTCGGTAAGTAGCGACAAATTAAAGATAACATTTTTGCATCGTTAATCCGTCGTTACTTAGCGACAGATTCAGGATGAAAGTTTTTTCTAGCTAATCTGTCGCAAATTTGTGATGGAAAAAATTCATCGTAAATTTTCATCGCTAATTAACATTTTTCTTGTAGTGGATTTTGGACTGCTAATTTTTTCTAGCATTATAAAAATCCACTCATGTGTTGGCATCAAACACTTCATGAGCTAATCCATAGTCAAAATTTAAAAATAGAATGAAAAAAACATGAAAAACTCATTTAGCATGGACCCATTAGTCTCTATTTTATATATATAGGAAAATTCAGTGGTCCAAACCAACCCAATAATCTACAAAGTATATTTATAAAAGGAAAAATAGAAACCCTGACCCAAACGGATTTTAGATAGATCTAATGTCTTTCAAACATAATAAATAATAAAAATAAAATCTAATGCCTTGGATCAAAATGAATCAAATAACTTTATTACCCTTCCACCATCTTATTGCCCTTATTTTTATCTGACTGTCTTGGATCCAGCTCCATGGGTGCATTAGAATCAAAGACATTAGCCCACGGAGGACACAACCGAGTCCAAGTATGGGCTTCATGGTTGGCCAGGCCTTGTCAAGATAGCAGATCAGGTGATCAGGTGATCTGTCAAATCACTTTAAAGAATTGATTTGACATCTTCACTGTCCATTGATTCATCTCACATGGACCTCATGGTCTTTGTGCATATTGTAGACGGTGAGGATGCCAAATTACCTACGTAAAAAAAAAATGGCAGTCTCTTGATTCATCTCGCAAGGTAAAGGTTGTGGTGAAAAATGGTCAGTGTCATTGGCTAATGGATGGAAAGCATTAAAGAGAAGTTTTCAGTACTCTACATGACTGTTAGGTACAAGCGTTGTGTGGTGCAAGAGGTTTGGTCATAGCAATCTTGTTGAGATAATGTTTTGAATAGGAATCCAAACCAAAGGATACTAAAATGAATGGCTATGTCTTATGGAAGAGCTAAAATTTTGCAAGTTGAATGAAAGGATCAACACTTTAAATTAGCATTATGCATATAATGGATTTTTTTTAATGAAATTTTTGTTACAGATCCTTGCCTCTTGCCACAGCTCAATGGTTGATTAAGAGGGGAGTATGGGTTGGTGGCCTCCCTCCAAGGAGATGATCCCTTGTTGGATGACTCCCTCTCCTTGATAAATTGAAAACCAATTCAAAGTTGAAGAGAAAAGGCTTTCAATCCCCTAAACCTTTGTTGGCAGCTCCATGTGTGCTTCTAAAGAAGAAATAACACTACTTATTTTGGACATGTAGCTCCATGTAGGGCTGTCAACAGGTCAGGTACCCTAGCCCTTTAGGATATACCTAAACCCACCCAAATAACAAATCACCATGTTTGGGTTTTATGTAACAGTAGTAGTGTATATAAGCATATCTTCAATTGAATGGAAATATGGAAAACCTTCATTCATTTTGCCTTCCTTGCCTTTGGTTCCGCTCTCTGAATATCCATTTTAACACAAAAGCAATGGAGCCGCTGGTTATGCCGGCGACTGCGATGGCGAAGGCCCACTCAAAGAGGAAGTAAGAGTAGTCGAAGGTCTGGTTGGGGATAAGAAAAAGCCCACAAAGGCACATTTGGTTAAGAGGCAACTTGTGAATGTCACAAAGTTGGGACGTCATGAGTGTGAAATGCATGGGAGGCATCCCTTGCTTCATGGTCAAAACTGGGTGTACCCCCTTACTGAGTAGGACCTTGTTGAGATGAACCCAAGCCTTCAAACCTCTCATGTAATTATGCAACCCATATGGAGACAAGAAAAAAGAAGAGAGAAAAAGAAAAAACTTATCTTTATTGATTCACAAAGAGGAATTTCATAAGCACACACATTCATTTTGGCAACCTATGTATAAACTCTTATTTATAATCAAGCCATCCTACACTACTAGCTAAAAGTCAACAATTACTTGTCCTTTTCCCATGAAACACCTTTTCCAAGGAAAAAAGTCAATTTTCATGAGAATCATTGAAAACATTAGGACCTAGACATGGCAGCGTGACACTTTTCCATCTGTATGCTTGGGTGAGTTTGGTCCATGGTGGGGAGCACCTGCCGGCTTAGCACTTTCATATGAAAACCACATGAAAAAGATTGAGCACCTAGGGCATATTTACTTTGGTCAAAAGATGGGGATGAACAATCACAACTGAGATAGTAAAAACTGTGATTATTGGTCTCTAAGGCCAATCTAGTAACTAACTTTTAACAGATTCAAGGAAAAAACAATCACAGTTCACAATCATGATCACAACTTATACTTTTTTCATGTTTCACTAACCTTGAAAAATCGTTGTAATTGTGATTTACAATCACAGGATCTTGAGAAAATCCAAGAATCAAAGGAAACTGCAAACATACCCTTGTTATCCATGGTTTCTTGTATCCTTTAATCTGCAACTTTGTTGGCATATTCCTGATCAGTTACAAGAAATTATCAAGATTCTCTTTTTGTTTGCAAAATGTGTGAAACTAGCATGGTGACTGAGCTGCACACCTACAAGGTATGTGATCCAATTCTCAAGAAAGTGATTTGATGGAGTAGCACATTAGGAAAAGCTAATGTATCCAAACCAAGAGGGAGGATCAGGGGCAATGTGATTGCACACTTTTAGTGTGCTGCTGAACCAGATCTTGGGGAAACAGCCTGTTAGTTTTGGCTGTGGATCCCAACAGCAGATGATGGGTGATCTAGTGGAGAGGCATACCAAAAGTGTGCAATCACGTTTCACCTGATCTGCCCCTCTAAAACCACTTGCCCAACTTCCCAATTACTGCATAGACATCTCACTTTGGAACAGCCACTGTGACTTAGAGCCTATCAGGTGCAATCACATTTCACAAAAAAAATGTGATGACCTTCCTGTCTGCACAACACACATCCAATCAGTCCTTATCCCTAGGGATGCACAACTAGCTAGCCAAGCTAGCTGGGGCCTAGCTCGGGTTTGACCTGTTCAAGCTTGGTTCGAACTCGTTCAAAAAAGTTAATGAGCCGAGCTTGAAAAAAGGTCCAGGCTCGATACACGTAAACTAAATGAGCTTGAAAAGGCAGTCCAACTCGAATAAGCTGGGTAAGTCCAATTAAGCTCGGCTCACATAGTTATAAAAAATTAGATTTATATATGTATGTATTTTGTTCATAATCTTAACAAAAAAAGATTTATATATGTATGTATTTTGTTCAAATACCATCGTCTTCCTTTCTTTAAAAAAAACATTTTACACAATTTTTTAAAAAAAGTTTAAAAATATTTTTAAAATAAAAAATTTTAGCTCGAGCTCAAGCTAGCTGCCCTAGTTATCCCTCCCCCCCCCCCCCCCCCCCACCCCCCACCCCCCAACCACCACCACCACCACCACCACCACCAAGACTTTCAACTGGTTCCTGGCATGTTCTGTGGGGCCCAATGTTATCCGAATTATCAAATTGAATCGGATTAGGCAGATTCGAATTGAATCATCCAAAATCGATCCACTTCAGGGCTGAATCAGACCAAATTAACAAATCGACCGAATTATCAGTTGGACTTTATTTAAATTTCTTTCTGTAACTTTTACAAATTTTCATTACTTTTGATTTAAAACAATAACCGACTCAGGCCTAACTCGATTTGAGTCTGAATCGGCCAATTATCTAATCTTTTTGAAAACCAATTCGCTTTAGAAACTGATTTTAACAGCACCCTGCAACCAAGCATTGCGTTACATTTGTTTGTAAACTGTAATCTCATCTGATCGTCTGCAAATTATTGTGGTTTGGGAAACTCATGAACCGATTATTATCTAACCAACCAAGCATGTGCAGCCCGCTTGCTGTCGAGTGCAGAGAGATATAATATGGTGAAGTTTAACATTTCATGTGTGGTGTTACATTTCTTGCAAAATTTTAAAATGGAAAAAAATATGGTTAAATAGCATTTTATAAAGATTCATATGGAGTTAGAAGTCTGAAGGCAAAGTGAAAAGCTAAGGTGGGTTGTGTCTCAACCATTGGATGTATATATGTGGGCTTGGAATCCATAACTTGCAAAAATTCTTGCTAAATGGCCCATTGGATGTATGTGGGCTCTAGAAACAGCTTGGATAATCTGCTGTACTAGCTTTGATGAGAAATCAGCACCAGGGCATCCCATAAATGGCCCGAACAAAGCCTGATGGATCGGAAAAAGAAGGGCAGCCGTGTAGGAGTCTATTGCATACTCAGGAATTCTGATGGCAGGATTTTCTGTTTTCTGTTACTGTTATTACTTGTTATGATTGGCTTGTAGAGTACTGGTTGTGATATCTCATCACCTCACTGCTCTTCTCATTTCTATGAAATATAATTCCTTTTAAGAAAAAAGGTGTCTTACTTCGAGGATGGTTTCTCTGTTTCTCATGGAAAAAAATTGACCAAGCTCAAGCTAACCCGTTAGAAACTGCATTGTTTCAAAGTTGGAAGCATTAGCATTTGAAATCTAAACCTATTGTTTGGAAGCCAAACACTTTCACCATTTATTTACATTATAATATTACATGATATAAAATATATCTACAAGCCTATAGAGCCGATCGAGTCAAATACTTGTGGCTAGGGGGATGCACACGAGCCGGGCTCGAGCCAAGCTTGTCCTGGCTTGGCTCGTAAAGAAAATTGGTTGTTCAAGTTAAGCCGAGCTTGAACAACCATGGCTTGGGATCAGTTTGAGTTGAAAAAGAGACAAACGGTGGGGTTTAAACCCATGCCTACCAATGACTTACCCATTAAGGTAAGATCCTTCTTTGTGTAAACATAATAAACAAAATACATACATATATAAATCTAACTTTTTTATATATAATTATGTGAACCAAGCTTAATTGGGCTTACCGAGCTTATTTGAGTTGGACTGTCTGTAGGTTCGGCTCATTTACATGTACCCCTTGTTCAAGTTCGAGTCATTATTTATTTATTTTTTCTAACGAGTTCAAGCTGAGCTTAAACGGATCGAGCCCAAGCAAAGCTCGTTGTGCATCCCTACCTGTGACTTAAGCTTTCTTTATGTGTTCAAATGAATTCTTTATGAGATGCATAGAAGCCAAACTACAAGCAGCTTGTCTCATTTCCCCACCCTAAGCATAAGGTTGGGAGACGGAACAGCGTACCCCTTTGCAGATCCACAGATCTACTTCTCATTGGATCTGCACTAAATGGTAAAATCAATATATGCAAAAGACCAAGACAAAGAAAACCTAGTTATATTTCATATCACCAAAACTTGATGATATATATTGAACATGTACCGCAAGAATGTGTTTGAGGGAGGATAAGGTGCTACCTGATTACCCTCTATCATTACTTGTGCCCCCACAACTGACAGGCTGTATCTCAAAGATAGAGGGTGATTAAGTTCAGCAGCACACTAAAAGTATGCAATTACATTGCACCTGATCCTCGCCCTTGGCATGTTTACCGACAGGTCCCCACTATAAGGACACATCGCAAGCAGATTTTTTTTTTTTTGATATTTACACGAAGAAACGACTTCAAGATCAAAGACCTAGCTGCGCTGGCTCTGTCTGTCATACATACAATCACTGTCCGGGCAGCGTAAAACTCGGTGGACTTACCCCTTGCCCGGAGGAAGTGGTCACGCTTCGGCATGAGAGGGTGGTGTATGTTCTCCCTGGAACACGGGGCCGCATGTTCAGGGGTCCGAATGAGTGCCACGTGGCACTCATTCGGCTGGTTATGTACGGAGGAATATATTGGGTTTTGCAATATTCCTTCCTCCGTACACAACCAGCCGAATGAGTGCCACGTGGCACTCATTCGGACCCCTGAACACACGGCCCCGTGTTCAGGGGTAACATACAACCTGCTCGGCTTCGGCATGCACAAGGAGGTGAATCTACTTTCTTGACACGTGTGTGGTTACTATTACATATCATCAATTTTAGGTGATAACAAATATCTACCGATCTCTTTTACATTGGGCATTGCTTCCCATTTGATTAAAAGTAGATCAGGTGGTCGAAAGTGAAGTTAAAGGACTAGTGGTTCATGAGCAATGTCTTCATATGAAATGTTCAATGTGCCAACCCACCAAAGAGTAAAGATGAGAAAATTTCCCATGTAGTGAAAGGAACGGGGGACTCACTTTATCACCTCAAAAGAAGAGGGAGACGACGTACGTGGTCACAATAGAACCCATCACTATGATACACCCTATCTTCTCACTAAGACCTCACTCTACATCTACATGCTTCCCTACTACAATAAAATGACGTCACTTAAAGGAAAGTGTTTAATTAGCAAGGGTAAGACAACAACCTAAGACGACTCCATGGCTGCTCAATCCATGCTAGTGTCAAGCAGGGCTGCCGGCCAAGTTCTCGACTTGAAACAGGAGCTAGTCTAATTACTCCAATTCTGCCAAATCCGTCTGCGTCTGCCGACATTTTCCAAGCTTGTCCTTCCTAGTCTCTCATCCACACTAAGCTCCACCAGATGCTCCCCGGCCCAAACCATTGCCTTATTCAAGTATAAGGCTAAAGCTGCCCCTGTGAAGGTCTGGTTTATTTGCATTGCCATGGTGGTTTTGTATGTTGTGCATTATTGGGGAGACAATACTCAAAGCAAATTATGTTACATTTTTTGTTTTGGTATCGAAATCAGGTGGAGAAGGTGAAGCTCAGGATCGAGGACGGCATCTTTGGGACCTCAAGCGGGATAGGATTCACGAAGCAGAACGAACTCTTCGTTGGTCGTGTTGCCATGATTGGATTCGCCGTGAGTTACGCTACTCGAGAATAGTTATATACAATATTATATTCCATCACCACCACACATCTCACTTGACGGAGTTGCAGATAGCCCTCCCCCCCCACTCTCACATACTTCATGGTTCCCAAGTGAGATGTTCAGCGAGGATTGAAGAGAGGGTGGTGTATGTTCGCCCCCGATGATTCACTGAATCCCACGTCTGTGTTCGGGGGATCGAATGAGCGCCACGTATTTATGCACATGGAGCTCGTATTCTCGTGTATGTTGACATAACTTTGCATCGGACTCTGGTGTTGTTGCAAAGACTTAATCACCCTTACTTGCTTTTCTTGCCCTGAAATGACGGTTCGAGGAAATGACAAAAATATCCTCCGTTCAAAAGTTGTGAAATGACGGGTCGATAAAAGGACAAAAAAGTCCTCCATCCAGAAAGTTTGATGTTAACCATTTAAAGTGGAGACGTTCCCTATTCATTAAACTCCTGCGCCATCTGTTGTAACAGTTGCTCCCATTATCAACCAAAACTTTGCCTTCGTCTCCAATCGAGCTTTCTGCTTTGTTTTTTATCCTGTTGTACAACACACTGTCGCCTTCTTGTGCCTGTCTTGCGTTACAAAACATTCCAGTGTCTTCTCTTCATTTTTGTTGTCGTTAGGCATCATGGTAGAAAGCAATGATTCACAAACATTCCTTTCAGTGCCATTAAGGCAGCGTGAGTAGCTTTTCATCTCATCATGCTATCGATGAATAAGGCATGTCGTCTTGTGTGCCATTAAGGCATTGTTTGGTTATTGCAGGTAGATCTTGTTCTTACGAAGGTTGGAAACTTATCGATATTTGTAAGACGCTGGGACCTATTGACAAGAATGCTTGTTTGCAGATGCTAGGAAGAGCCTCTACCCCATCAGGTATCCTACATTCATTCATCGTATGCATTGTATCTCAAATCGCTGTATTAGTAACAGACTCCCATTTTTGTGAGATACATTTTTGTTAGTTAATATCGATTTGTTTGCTATTATGCTCAAGTTCTTCCTTATCGATTTGTAATTTATTGTGCGATATATTTATCGACCTTTTAGATAGTATGGTTTTGTATCGTCGAGTTGTAAGTTATTATGCTGAACTGCCGTATTGATTTTCAATATCTTCCAAATCGCTATACATACATATCATTTTGTAACATATTATATTTCATGTAATATGTATTTGTAAGATATTTGTACACAGACTTTGAAAACGTGTGGATGCAGAAACATATCGTTACACGCATGGCGGTGCGATTTTCGCATGCATATCGCTGCTCTCTCAGCGACTTCTATTGAACTCGCTTTAGAGCCTCGTGGATATTATGAGAGCGTTATCGTCAACACACATGTACGACATGTGTATTTTATTGGCATGGTAAGCGACAAGTCGATTCTCAGTATAAGCAAACATCAAACCACACTTGCTTTGATACTTTCATACATTAAATCATTGCTTTGACTTGCTTAACCCTAGTGGTATCCGTTGTTATATGCATCCTGATTAAATCGTAGTAAACCTATGCCGCTTGCTAATGCAAATTGATATATTGCTTACAAAACATTCCACTGTCTTCTTTTATTTGTCGTTGTTGTTAGGCATTATCAAAGAAAGCAATGATGCACAAACATTCCAACCAGTGCCATTAAGGCAACGTGAGTAGCTTTTCATCTCATCATGCTATCGATGAAGAAGGCATGTCGTCTTGTGTGCCATTAAGCATTGTTTGGTCATTGCAGGTAGATATTGTTCTTACGAAGGTTGGAAACTTATCGATATTTGTAAGACGCTGGGACCTATTGACAAGAATGCTTGTTTGCATATGCTAGGAAGGGCCTCTACCCCATCAGGTATCCTACATTCATTCATCGTATGCATTGTATCTCAAACCACTGTATTAGTAACAAACTCATGTTTTGTTAATTAATATCGATTTGTTTGCTATTTTGCTGCAAACACAAATTGATATATTGCTTAAAACATTGTTGAGCTTATCATCAGGTTGTAATAAAGACGATGTAGCTGAATCAATCGAAAGATCTGGAGAATTGAATATCTATACTTATGACGCAACTAAAGAATTGAACATCTGCACTAACGATGCACATGAAAAGAAGGGTGCAGGCATTAGACCCACTCTTGACTTGAATGTTCCAGTGGAAGAAATGTAATTCAATGATGAGGTAGACTACCATGACAGTGCACATAATAAAAGTGTAAGCCCCGGGAATGTACACAGAAGTACACTTGACTTGAATGTTCCAGGAGAAGAAATGCAATTCAATAATGAGGTAGATTTTGATGTCAGTACACTTAATAAAATCGTAGGAACTGGGAATGTACATGGAATTACACGTGACTATGTTCCTGTAGAAGAAATGCAGTTTAATAACGAGGAAGATGCATATAAATTTTACAATGATTATGCCTTAAAAGTTGGCTTCAGTGTGAGAAGGTTTTCTTGGTCAAAAAATGCACAGGGTGTCTTGGTTAGAAAGACATATGTCTGTTCCAAGCAAGGTTGGAAGAAATCAATGAGAAATCCAACAAGGAGCATGCCAGAATCAAGATGTGGATGTCAGGCAAGATTGGTTTTGAGAAGACATCCGAATGAGAAATTTGTCGTGCGTACTTTAATCAGTGATCATAATCATGATTTATCTGCATCATTTATGACTGCTATGCTAAGGTCACATCGTAAAGTAACTGTAGCGCATGCTGCAATGGCTGAAATAGCCGATAGCGCCGGCATTGCACCAAGGAAGACATACAATTTGTTTACCCGCATAGATGGTGGTCGCAAAAATATGTCATTCACACCTTTGGATCTAAGAAACCACTTGAGAAGGAAGAGGACAGATAACATGAAGAACGGAGAAATATGTTGTTTGGTTCGTTACTTACAGAATAAATCAAGCAATGAACATGGTTTCTTTAGTGCAATGCAAGTGGACGAAGATGAATATGCTGTGAATATGTTTTGGGCATATTCAAAGTCTAGAGTAGATTATGAATGCTTCAATGATGTGCTTGTGTTTGATACTACAGTAAAGATTAATACTGAACAATGGCCATTTGCGCAGTTTGTGGGAGTGAACCATCACGCACAGAGTTGTATATTAGGCGGTGCTTTTGTGTATGACCAGACCAAGAAAAGCTTTGAGTGGTTGTTTAGAGTATTTACACAGGCAATGAACGAGAATCATCCTGAAACTGTACTTACAGATGGTGATCACGCAATTGTGGCTGCAGTGCTTCATGTGTGGCCAGATGCACGCCATCGCCTATGTTTGTGGCATATCTTTCAAAATGCAGCAAAGAACATAGGACACATATTTAATCAGAATACAGGGTTTGACAAAAAGTTTACAAGCTGTGTACTTCATAGCGTAGACGAGGTCACTTTTAAGTCAGATTGGGACAAAATGATTAAGACATACGACCTTACTGACTGTCTGTGGTTACAAAATTTATATGCAGAAAAAGAGAAGTGGGCATTGACATATGGAAGACAATACTTTTTTGCAGGTATGATAAGCACACAAAGAGCCGAATCTATGCATGCCACCCTGAAGAAAACCCTGTATTCATGTTTAACAATGTTTCACTTCATGGAACAATATGAATTATTTGTAGATGGTCTAAGACAGAATGAGCTTGAACAAGACGTGAAATGCTTCAATACATGACCTCAAACTTTTGGCATGAAAATATTGATGCGACCTGCAGCTCTGTATACACTAACTGTATTTGAATGGATCAAGAAAGAGGTGTTGCATGTCATGAATTGCAAAATAGAAAGACTCGTGCAAACCGAGAATATGCACAAATACCATATTTTTTGTCAGGGCAAAAAGCATCAGGAAAGGCAAGAAGCACATGTCACGTACAATGTTGACAACAGAAGGGTAGAATGTTCGTGCAAAATGTATGAATTCAAAGGCATTCTATGTTGTCATGCATTAAAGGCACTCAATCAAGAGAATATACAAGAAATACCTGAGTCTTACGTAATGCGAAGATGGACGAGACACGCGAAGATTGAAATGCTCGTTATGGACAATGTGAGTAAATCTGGTGTTGATGAGAAGTGCCACATAGCCTCCCATTACCAACAACTGTGTAGGTCATTCATGCATGTTGCTGATTTGGCATCGAGAAGTGAAGAAGGCTATGCATGTGTGAGAAAACATGGAGTTAATTCACATTAAGTCCGTTGCAGCGAATGAATACCAGCCGAAGATAATGGGATCGAAAAGCGTAGGTAAAAATCATGTTTCGCTTGACACTCCCGAGAAGTTACGCCGAAGCGTAAACATTATCTTCAACAAGTCAGTAGTGAACGTTGTTGATTATGATGGACATATTCATGAAGCGAAGGGTATAAAAAAAAAACATGCCTCTGATCGCAGTCGTCGAAGGGCAAAGGGTGCAGTAGAATTGGTTGGCAAGAACAAGACTAAGAAACAACCTACCTATAATAAAAAACAACAAAGCCCTTCGAATTAACAGGTATGTAAAACATTATATTGCTTCCCATTGCGTGAAGCTTGTCAAATAGCTAACTCGCGTAATGTCCATCATGCAGCAATACCATGCAGAAGTACCACCAAACGTTCAGACCTACATTCCTCCCGACCAGATTTCCGGCAACGATCGCTACAGTTTTACAAGTCTTTTGGTATGTAATTAATGTTGCGAGGAGGTATGCATTTCTTGTGAAACTTAATTCAGTGTCTAATATTTTCTCTTTCATGACAGGCTCTGATGCATTCGACAGATAGGTATGAGACACAGGAATCTTGTGTGGGCTATTAATTTAGTTGTCATGCCTCTTTGCATGCCCCGATCTCCACAATGCCGAATTTGTTTTTGAGTTTATAGTCATTTGTCACTGACGACTTGCGGTCCGTGGTTGGATTTGCTTAAATCGATAGATAGCGATTTTTTGCTTCTGCAGGAAGTCGATTGATGACATCACTGTATGGCGATTTGTGGTTATCGTTGATTAGCGATATGTGGCATCACAGCGTAGTGATTTGAGTGTATTGTTCGAATGTCAATCAAAGCGGGTTGACAAAGGTTGTTCAAGTAAGCTTTTTTCGGGCAATGAGCAAGGTTGCGCTTCATTTTTTGATCTAAGTATGCTATCACCTGCGCGGTTGAAAGCCTACTTAGATCATAAAATGAAGCGCAACCTTGCTCAATGCCCCAAAAAAGGTTACTTGAACAACCTTTGTCATTCCGCTTAGATCGACAGTCGAACAATACCCTCAAATCACTATGTTGCGATGCCACAGATCGCTATTCAACGATAACCACAAATCGCCATACAATGATGTCATCAATCGACTTCCTGCAGAAGCAAAAAATCGCTATCTATCGATTTCAGCAAATCGAACCACAGACCGCAAGTCGTCAGTGACAAATGACTATAAACTCAAAAACAAATCCGGCATTGTGGAGATCGGGGCATGCAAAGAGGCATGACAACTAAATTAATAGCCCACATGAGATTCCTGTGACACCTCCAATTGCCTTTTGAAATCATTATTGTTACCCTGTGAAAAGTTGTATCCATATATTATAAATAAAAGGCTACTTAATGTGTCTTTTCTCTTCCTCACTTCATTTCTTAAGAGGTAAGTCAACCTCTTCATCTGGTACAGGGGAAACTTTGTTCGCTTTAACAGTGGAAGTGCAAGTGTGAGTGGTACTCCACAATTTCTCACAATCGCTGTGTAGTTCAACCCGTGGGGTTTTTTTTAGATCCGTGGGGTTATTATCAACAAACGTTCATTATCACATTATACTAGTATCGTTTAACATCGCAAATCGGCGTTGACTAACACCCTTTACAAAGGCCAAGTATTGCTGCACAAATCGCTTTCCCGCGATAACCACAACTCGCTATGCAGCGAATATGTAGTCGAATTATGCAGTTACAACAGATAACAATAAATGTTTGATTTGTCGTACAATATTCATTGATCATGTTGGTTGAGCAGTACATCTATTAGGTCATAAATAGTCGCACAAGTACTGGAAGCTGTGTTTGTCTTCTACTTCGTGAACCAGCAACAATCAAACTGACGGTTCCTTCATAAACCTGGAGATCCGTCCTCCAACATACAAAATTATGGTCGGTGACGCAGACGAAGACAACTACACGACCAACAATGGCGAATCATGGGTATATTGTCTACACATCGTCTACATGTTCAGCGAAATTCGTCTCTTTTATGCCATTTTTTGCGATTTGTTTTTTGTGTACTGTATAATGTAATTTCAATATCGTTCGTTGCAATGTCCGCATTCATTTCAGTCGAACATCCACCGATGAAGTTGGGCGAAAACTTAGTCAATCACTCCTGGAGGACATCAACCGAATGCACAGTGAATTTGCACAATATAACATGATCAGTAATTTTGTTAGTATGAAACTAGTAGCAGTTGTCTATATACGTAAGCCATGTGTACGTGCGTTAACAACAACATATTTGCTGCAAACAGACTATATCCGATTTCGTCAGTTATATTAAAAGCAACGCACCAAGCCAGACTGTAAGCGTCGTCAGCCCGTATTTCATGGTATATCGGTTTTATTTTATGTTGCTTTTCGTTATTGATTTAGTCTAATTGATTCGTATGTTATCGTTGGTGTTAGCAATGTTTTGGTTTGCAGACTATCGTACGTTGTTTGCCATACTCCAGTGGATTTCAAGACGGCATACCTTATTGGGTTAACGGTAATCACTGCAGAGACCTTTTGTCAAGTGAAAAGGTAAGCAAACAAACCTAGAGTGCAATATTACAGCATAACAGTGCTAACAACATTTTTTCGATCTATTTGCAGATATTGATTCCTACACTCTGGCAATCTGAAAAGCATTGGGTCTTATACGTGATGGATTTACACGAAAAACAACTATGGTGTTACAATTCGTTGGAAGTTGACTGTGGTTTACGGCTAGACATTTCCCATCTCGTAAGTTTCAATATCTATGTGAGGAACAAGTCGTGTACTGGGGTCATGAATTTACTGTCGGTCTCATTATTCTCAGATCGGTTTCCTCAAAGCCATTTTGGGAGTCGATGCTAGTGAGTGGATCTATCGCACGGCATACCATGCTCCTTTACAAGATAATGGCATTGATTGCGGGGTATTTGTAATGAAGTACATTAAAGCAATATACAATGGTGCAGAACCCTGTTTCGACGCTGTATGCCATTTCTTCGCCTCTGTTATTGGGGATTAAGTGCATGTCTATTGCTTTTACTTTACAATCTGTTTTTGCAGGTTGATATACCCGGATTCCGCGAAGAACTCTGCAAAAAATTGATGTTCTTTCTAATTGCGGAGGAGAAACTGACGGAGGCCTCGCGAGCATCTAAAAGGCTTGTAATTGATAAAAGATGTGCGCTCAACCCGCGTGATTGACAGTCGCTGAGTGAAACTGCGATGTATTTTAATGAACAAAGACTTCTAATGTTCGAAATGATAATATTCAACATCGCTATGAAATGTTGTATGCTTAAACATCGCTTTATTGCTGGCATATGAAAAAAGTGGTGAATAAGAGTCATTAATGTAGCTTTCGTATTTTACGAATAGTACAAAACGATACGCTTAGTGGTCTACTGTCAACTACACTGCTACCACCATGAAAACTTGTGAAAGAATTTGAAAATTTCTTGAATTTTAAATGACGTTTCATTCAATTATGATCTTGCAGACATATGAAAAAAGTATAAATGGATACGACAACTGCGTCGAAGCCGCCTATATGCAGGAATTATCGATTTGTCGGTTCCTTATTCGTGAAGCAAAGTGGAACTGTGTGTTGTGTCATTCAAATATTAATGAAACATCCTATCACCCTCCGTCAATTTTCAAGTATATACGTCTGTTTCATTAAACCAAAAACAAATCTTCAATAAAAATGCACTCTGCATTAATGACAAAAATTGAACAATGTCATGCCAGAGGGCTATTCTCAATAGTAATCAATGTGATTGGACCAAATTTTTCGATCTCAAATAAATCCACAAGTACGTCCACACGCGTCCCAAGAAATTGCCTTAGGTGTACATCGGTGTACATTATCGTAGGTTCAGCAATACAACGATTTTTTAGAACAAACCTTTCTTATTGATAAGTTCACGGAATGCGATTTTTAGAAAGATCTTTCGCCGTACAGTATTTTTCATTACTGAAGAACAACTTTTAACAGCATTGGTTATGCGTATACAACAATGGTGGAGCTCCTGCTGGCCATCCTCAGCGCGACTGCACCGACTGGGTTGCTGTCGAGGAGGAGGGCGAGAACGGTGATGGCGGAGCTCGTTAGGTTATACATTCAGAGCAATCGATAGGTTTCACTTTACATATTTTGTCTGTCGTTCTTTTTAAACTCAATCAATTGTTCGCATATTTCGTAGCGTATTTCCGGCATATGATCCTGCAACAAAACATGTAATGTGAAACCAATATATGACAGAAATAAACAATAACATCAGATACAAAGCTCATACAGCGTGGAAACAAGGTTCTTCTCCATTGTATATTGCTTCAATATGCTTTATTACGAATATGCCATAATCGACCCCATTACTTTGTAAAGGAGCATCGTCAGCACAGAGCAACATCCACTCGGCAATGTCGACACCAAGCCCGTTAAGGAATCCCGCATGTGATAAAGGGATAATATATTACAGTCTGGTTCACCTCGAATAGCTACGATTCACCTATGGGCACAAGCTTACCAAATGCATAGCGTCGCGTTCTACGCCACTGTGGCAGTCCAATGAGTTGTAGCACCATAGTTGTTTTTCCAGAAAATTTATCTCGTATAAGACCCAATGGTCGGGATTTTGCTAGAGTGTAGGAAGTAAAATCTGCGAATTGATAAAATAATTTTTCATTCCAGAGACATATCGTGATGGGAATGTTACGACTAAACCTTGGAGAAGAGGTTTGTTCACTTACCTTTCCAAATTTCGAAATGTCTAGGCACTCATCATCGCTGTTCCAACAAGGTAGTGCATCTGTGAATCCAACAAGGACGTACATCTGTTGCACGAAATAGTAAGATTTAACCACCAAGAAACATGAGTACGTCATAAAAGCAAACAAAACAACAGCGGACCAGACATACCATGAAATAAGGGTTGATGATGCGTACTGTATTGCTCTTTGGGTTGCTCTGGATGTAATTGACAAAATCACACATTGTCTGGTTGCACAAATTTACGAACTTCAAAACATACAAACCAGAACGACCTAGAAATTGATAGTGGTTAAATACTTACAAAATTACTGATAGTGTTCCCAACTGCAAATTCATGTTGCATCTGCTCGATGTCATCTACGAACTCGTCAGGGCGTTGCCGCCCACCCTTGCCTGTGGATGTTGAACTGAGTGCACCTGGAGCGTGGTATTCAGGATTCGACATTGAAATGATTGTCTACAGTAAACAACACTAGTCCAAATACGACATGAAAAGGCAAATGTTGACTAAACCGCTCAGGCGTTTCAAAAAATATATGTCTTAAGCGCTAATGCTGGTATTGTGGATGTGGTTGTTTTCTTCTTAGGCGTCGTGCCTGGCCGTTTTGCTCCCATCGTCCTCTCCGTTGGTGCCATGCCTGGTCGTTTCGCTCCCATCGTCCTCTCTGTTTGCTCCGTGCCTGGTCGTTTTTCTCCCGTAGTCCACTCCTTTGGAGTCGTGCCTGGTCGTTTTGCTTCCATCGTCCTCTCCGTTGCCGCCGTGCCTGGTCGTTTTGCTCTCATCGTCTTCTCCGTTGCCGCCGTGCCTGGTCGTTTTGCTCCAATCGTCCTCTTTGTTGCCCCCGTGCCCGGTCGTAGTGCTCTCATCGTCTTTGGCGCCGTGCCGGGTCGTATTGCTCCTGTAGTCCTCTTCTTGGACACCATAGTTGGTCGTACTGCTCCAATTGTCCCCTTCTTCGGCGCCATGCCTGGACGGAGATATCGATGACACCTTTACAACGCAGATACGGAAACGCCGTCCTCAGTCAAATACAAAGGTAAAGTCCTTTAACGTGCCGCCCTTTTTCGAAAACAACCCGCTAATTAAATGATTGTGTTTTAAATAAATAAAAATACGTCTTTTCGCATGCCACCCTTTTTCAATAACCGCCGCCAAATTAAATGATTACGTTCGAAGTATTTAAAAATACGTCTTTCCACAAGCCGCCCTTTGCGTTTTAAATAATTAAAAATACGTCGTCTCACATGCCGAACTTTTTCGAAAACACCCCGCAAATTAAATTATTCACTTTTAAATAATTAAAAACTCGTCGTTTGTCGGTCGCATTATAACAATCTTTCAGTGGGAGATTGACACGACCCGAACAAACCCGTTTTCCAGGTATGAATAATCTTTCACGATTATTCTATTGATTATCGTATATGGATACATCGATATATTCATGCAACATACTTTCCTCAAGTGTTTTTTAACAACAAATTCTTTTCTTATCGCTATTGATTGTTATCATTTACGCCGTCAGAACTCGTTAAATTATTGTTCACGGTTTACATCGTCAATCCTTTTTGCGATATTCTTTTGAGGCGGAGACAAATACAGCGATTGCTAAACAGAAATGCTATATCTTAGCGATGCCAGAGAAGTTAGGCAATGCCACGATTTCTGAACAAACATTTATTTTTTATTAAAGTTTATTTATTACCGAGATCCACAGACGAAAAGATGTAATAATAAAGAATTAAACAATAAAAGAATGTCACGTTACTACAACTCATTATACAATTACAACAAAAACCTAGCGTGATAAAAATGAAAATCTAGGATTTATTCCGAGGCACTTGACGAATCAGATGAAATATCATAAACTTGTCTCTCACTTTTTATTTGTGGACTGTCTATCCTGCATGGCATCTTCGTTGTGAGACCTTTATTAAGAAAACTGGTCATCATCTCTACCACTGAGTTCAATTGAATCCCCATAGTGCTTACTTCTGCCCTTAATTTCTTATTCTCCCTCTCCATAACTTCGAACCTTGCGGCAGAGACAATGTTCTCTTTTAGAGCAATTGTTCGCTCTTCCTCGCGCTTTGTTACTCAGGGACTAGTCGTAGTAACCAGAGAGAGACAACGTTTTGGTTGTAGAGACTGGGTTGCAACATGAGAAGGGGCAGTTGGGAGGCATGGGTTCACAATTTTTTTAATCTTCCGATTTCGCCGCATTGGTTCCCAATACCTTTCGAAATAGAAGGGATCAAATTGTCGTCCTTCATGATCATACGATACAGCAGGAAAACCACCTGAGTTCCAATTTAATAATTCGTCCCTGTAGCGATCGCGCCAATTCACGTTCCTGCCTCCACCACTATTCATCTTCCTTCTCACTTCCAAAGGCTTATTTGGGATAGACTGCCCCAAGCTAGATTGTAGGAGAACTCGACTACCTTTCTGCAACTCGGCTTCAAAATTGCAGAATAGCCACAAATCGCGATCAGACAATCTAGCAGCCTCCGCAACAACGTCTTCATCATCGTCCTCCCCATCTCCATAAGGTCTCCATAAAACCTGTACATTGGTAATTCTTTTTAATAACGAATGACAAATATATTAAAATTTATTTACGCATGATATGGCAACAACGATATGTACTACGGAAGACAATCCTGTAGCGATGGATACTTAAGAATGCTGAACATTACAACGATTTATAATACTCAATGGTAAATGCTGATACGATTGTAAACAATTTTAAAACGTTTACCTTGTTTAGTTGCAGCCCATCTAAAATGGACTTAGCATTATAAACTACGACGTTTATTCTAGCCCAACGATCGATCTTTGGAAACCCACAAATCGGAGGGCCACAACGTGGACGCAATGGGATAATATGTTCCAACGCCCATGCCTAACAAAAACAATATTATTAGTAACACCACAACCTGCAATGAGATTTGTCTACAATTACTAAGTATGTAATCAACAAATACCTGAACAAATGGCCAAAATCCACCAACAGTTTTCGTACCATTACTCGCACGGCGGAGTTGACTGTACAAGTGTGCGAGCATAGCGGCACCCTATGCATAGTCGTCGACTTCGTCTAAGTCTGCCAGGTACTGCAGCCACATGAAACTTATTTTCGAACCAGAACAATCGGAAAATAATGTAAGACCAAAAAAATATAGAAGGAAGCCGCGCAACTCTTGGTCAGCTATTTCAGATGCACAAGTAGCGGAGTGACCTTCCCATTTATTACGAAAAAATGAGATTTTCATTGATGTGGAATTCATTCCACCAGAAATACATTGACTTCATTCGTCCATCGACATTTCTAACAGGGTCGTGCATTTCTCCCTTACGTTATAGTTTGAATGTCGTAACAGGACAGCACTGCCATCGCACTTAAGGCCAGTGATCATCGCCACATCTTCTAGAGTCATGGTGATCTCAAAAGAATCAAATTGGAATGTGTTCGTCTTATCATTCCATTTATTTACCAGGTGGGTCATGGTATTCCAGCAAGTTTCAAAATATTGCTGGTCCAAAAGGT
This sequence comes from Nuphar pumila, assembly GCF_984573655.1. Taxonomy (NCBI): domain Eukaryota; kingdom Viridiplantae; phylum Streptophyta; class Magnoliopsida; order Nymphaeales; family Nymphaeaceae; genus Nuphar; species Nuphar pumila. Next base: position 138,438,209 of record NC_143250.1, on the reverse strand, counting down.
CACTGAAGTGCATATTTCGTAATCGGTCCTTCTGATATGCACTCAGCTGACCATACCACGACAGAACTACAGGCCATTGACACCGACCTCTGAGCTTTTCACCTGGTGCTCTACTTCTTCTGTGAACTCCCTGTAACAAAATAACTTATTATTCGTACCAATTGTAAATTAGTTCCATTTGTACTTATAAATACTATTCTACTAACCGCTATAAATAATATTGGTTGCAGACAGACTATCACATTAATCGCTATACATATTAATACCTAACACAGTAATCGCTATACTAAAATCGCTAAACATGTTATTAAATCTTCACAGACAGAACAAATATATTTACCTTGGTCGCTATTTTCTCCTGTTCTCCATCCAACCTGGGACTTTCTGGTAGGTCCACTACCTCCAATTGCCTTTCAATCTCCATCTTTACCGGCTCCACCATCGCATGCCTTTCTCTAACCTTCCTTTTCTCGCCCTCCTTCTCCATCCTTTCTCTATCCTTCCTTTTTTCATCCTCCTCTTTCCTTTCTCTTCCTTCTTCTTCTGCTTCCTTTCTCTCTCCCTATTCTCCTCCTTCTCCTTCCTTTCTCTCTCCCTTTTCTCCTCCTCCTTCCTCTGCTTCCTTTCTCTCTCCCTATTATTCTCCTTCTTCTTCTGCTTCCTTTCTCTCTCCCTTTTCTCCTTCTCCTTCTGCTTCCTTTCCCTCTCCCTTTTCTCCTTCTGTATCCTTTCTCTCTCTTTTTTCGCCTCCTCCTCCTTCCTTTCTCTCTGCTTTTTCTCCTCATCCTTCTGCTTCATTTTTCTCTCCCTTTTCGCCTCTTCCTCCTGCTTCTTCCTTTCCCTTTTCTGCACTTCTTCCTTTTGCTTCTTCCTTTCCCTTTCCTTTTCTTCTTCCTCCTTCTCCTTCCGCCGCCTTTATTTCTCTTCCAGTACTTGTTTTATTCTTTCCTGCAATTCTTCCACCTGCTTCTTCCTTTGTCTTTCCTTTTCTTCCTCCTCCTCCTTCTCCTTCCGTTGCCTTTCCTTCTTTTCCTCATTCTACTTCTCCTGCCTTTGCATTTCTTTAGCTTCCTCAAACTCCTCCCTCATTCTCCTTTCCTTTTCTTCCTCCTCTTTATTCATTTGCCTTCGCCTCTCCTCCGCCTCCTTCAGTAGCCTTGCCTTGTTTCGCATTGCACTACGCTCCAAGTCTCTCCTCTTACATTGCGGCGCAGTGTCCTCCACTAAATAGCTAACATACCTTTCAAACTCCTCCACATTCTTCTTCCGCTTTTCCATCACCTGTGTGTTAATCCTCCGCCTTCTATCTATATTCTCATCAATATTTCTTGCCTTTGCCTTCAATTCGTCATCCTTGTTCTGCATCTTTCATAATTCAGAGTTCTTCCTTTGGTCCGCAGTCTCGATATCTGATGGATAATCTTCCGCATAATATGATTCCAAGGCTTTTTCCCTGTCTTCATCGTTCTCAATCTTAAGTATATTTTGGTATCTTTCAAAAACCTTAGATAGATGGGACTGGCGGATCACTTCTCTAATAGACAACCCATAGAACGACGGGGTATCTCTAATCTGATGAGGCGCAAACATTGCTAACCTGCACAACACATTACACGATCATCATGATAAGAAATCGTCGGAATATTTGGGTTTATAAGAAACAAATCCTTGTATAAGAAGCAATCTTCAGATTAAAGAAAGAAACCTTACACGAAACTCACCGAAACGATGGGAATTTGGATATTCCAACTATAGAGTAAGCAGTGGTAACAACTAATACGCAACAGAAGGTGGTTATTATGTTGCGACTGCGCGTAAGACAGAAACCAATGCTCTGGAACAAAGGGAAAGGATGCTCCGACGACCTCCAGATGAAAGCAAAGAATCTCCGGTAGAGTGCTTAGAGCGAGAATGGATTGTTTTGAACTATTTGAATCCTACAACATAACGCTTGCTACATACGCAAACTCGTCGGAACGTTTTGGCGCGATAACGATGGAGGGCAGTTTTGTCCTTTTCACGAATCGACGATTGAGTTTTCTAGAAGGAGGGCATTTATGTCCGTTCGAGGAAGAGGAAGCGAATGGCGGTAAAGGGTACTTAAGTCTTTGCTGCGGCACCAAATTACGATGCAATATGATGCGGACATACATCGGGATACATGCCGGTCTGGATCTTATATGTGGCTCTATTTGGAACCCCCGAACATGAGATCTCAGTACCGGCCCTGTTCGGGGGGGGAACATATAACCTGCTTTGAGGATTGAATATAGCTGATGATTGGTTATATACAATATGGTCGTCACGGCCACATTGGACCAGAGATCCTCGGGATCTCTCCCTTGTTAGATCTTTGACATAAGATATGACGTTTGAATCAACTCCGATCTTGGCTTGGGGTCTTCACCACATCATTGTCTCCTAAGCTACCTCAGATCCTCAGGTCAGTGATTAGAGGAATTCAAACGAGCAAGAATCTGGTGCCATCAGTGTGGCTCTGCACCATAGTGACAAATATCTCGAGATTTTCATAAATCTCGCAATAGTATTGCGAGAAATTGCCTGAAAGTTTAAAACGACAATTTCTCGCAAGATTTTCAAAATATCATGAGATTTATGAAAAAACATAAATACTGTGATTTAAACACGATATTTACATTTTAAACAGTTATTTATCATAAAAAAACATGTATTTTTATTTTAAATAATTTTTATGATTTTTTTTATAAAAATAATTTTTATATTTTTTAATTTATTTTTTATTGCCAAGATTTTATACTTTTTTAATTTCTTGCGAGTTTTTTTAAAAACTAGATTTTGCAGAAAAGAATGTTTGTCACTGTGCTCTGCACCTGCCTGCCCTCCATCTTTGGCCGACAGTCTGTGAGGCCCAAAAGCAGATGGAGGGCAGCCAGGTGCGGTGCAGAGGCCCACTCAAAGTGTATCATGTGATGGCACCTGATCCTGGCTCAATTCAAATTGCCCCTTATACAGTTGGGGAGAATGCTTTGGATCTCTAAATCTGTATTGAATCTAGTGTAGAGCACACAAAATCAAGCAAATGCTGAAATCTCAGATCCCCTTAAAATAGGGGATCTAAGATTGTGATCTGAGACTTACATTTTAGCCAAGATACCAGTACTTTTGTGCCGAAAGAGAGCCTTTTTTTTTTTAAATGTCAAGTTGGGGTTAGGCAGACCCCCACCAGTTATTATTTAACATACCATTGGGTTTTGAACCTGCAACGTCCCACCACAAAGAGATAAGCACTGACAGCTCCTACCAACCTCGCGGATCCGTCGAAAGAGAGTTCAAAGAGCATCTAGGTGACACTAGAAAAGGATCTCTAGGATCTCTCTAGTAGTTAGAACACGTGAATTCCAAGGTCCAAAGTTCTGTGTAAAACTTGAAATGTTTCCAGAAATCCAAAGGTTACAAAATTTTTGGTATTTCTGCTTCTATCATGAATAGAAGTCTAAAATTCATAAAAGGCTAGTAAGTTGGACATATTAGGTTCTTTATTTTGTTGTTTCTGTACATAATAAAATTGGTAGACAAGGGTTTCACTCATCTGGTAGGGCCAACTTGTGAATGTCACTAAGTTCGAAACCCGCAGGTCGCATCTCTTGTCGCAAGGTCAAAGCTGAGTGTACTCTTCAATGGGAGGGTCCTCAACGGTTTTACCAACTAGAGGCCAATCAATATACGGTCAATGATTGGGGGGTTCCCTTCGACTATAAAAAGAAACATAGAATTATCTATTAGTGGAGTAAAGTTGGCAAGTTGAGTGGAAATTCTTGTTTGTCACAGCGTGTCATATTGTGCAAAAGCTCAATTTCCTGGTTCTTTTGTCGAATCAGGAAATCAAATTTTACATAATTTTAGAGAGAAAGAGAGAGATATAGAGAGTTTTTCTTTTTGGGATAATGGAGAGAAACCACCACTTTGGTTTAAACGTGGATGTCCCGTTATGGGCCAAGAGGTGCCACATTGACTATGGCTAGGGATGGCAATGGACCAAGGAAAAACGGGGCCCCACCCCGTTTGGACCGAGGATGGAGGATATGAAACAGGGATGGAGGCGTGGATGGAGGTTAAAATCAAAACCCCTGTAAGGATGAAATTATGTTTTTTCCCGCCCCGCCCCATCCCCATCTCCAATCTCTGCCTTGCTCCTCCCCACCCTATCTTCGATCCTTCTTTAAGGATGGTTGTGGATCGAGGGGAAATGGGGCCCTGCTTCGCCTGGCCCCGTTTTGACCGAGGATGGGGGTTAAAATCAAAACCTGTGCGGAAAAGGAGGTGGGGATGGAGGGCAGAATTTTGAGACGGAGCGGGGGGTGAAGACCTTGTCCCCCACCCCAGTCCAATGCCATCCCTAACTGTGGCCTGGTTTAGATGTTTGCTGTGTAAAACTGTAAGAGTACTCCCTGCCTACCAGAGATCGTTTCTCATCAGTGGTTGACAGATTTTAAAGAAATCAACCAAATGATGCATAAAACAGGGGCATGTTTGGCTTCTTAGGTAATTAGTTTCATTGTATGCTTAATGGCTAGTTATGACACTAAATGAAATAATTGCAGGCATCTCTACTAGGAGAAGGAATAACAGGCAAAGGAATACTATCTTAATTAAACTTGGAAACTGGAATTCCCATATATGAAGCACAGCCCCTTCTCCTCTTCTTCATCCTTTTCACTCTCTTGGGCGCGATCGGTGCATTGGGTGATAGAGGCCGCTTCGTCGTCGACGACCCTCCTACCGGCCTCGAGAAGGCGATCATCGCCCCAGGCAAAGGCTTCAGAGGAGCTCTGGGCCTTAAAGAGGGAGGTATTTACAATCCTCTTATTTTGCTTATTGAAAAAATGGTGCTTTTAGTTAATGAACATATCCTGCCTACACAGGATCCAATGATCTCTTAACTCATCTCCTGTGTGTTCTGGGCCAATCACACGACAGTATTTTGAGTGGCCCCCACATTTTGTTGCTATAAGACATGTGAATCCGGCCTTGTGATTGGCCCTTAGGCCCCTTACCATTTACCACATAGGAAATGAGTTAAGAGATCATAGGATCCTAGCTCATATGGTGCTTGCTGATTTCATCAATGTGCTTATAATTGAGGGTTGACTAGTTTTGTTTGCTCTTCTAAAGGACCCCTGTTTGGGTTCACCAAGGCAAATGAGCTCTTTGTTGGAAGGTTGGCTCAACTTGGGATTGATTTCTCCATCATTGGGGAGATCATAACAGGAAAGGGGGGCCTAGCTCAGTTGAACATTGAGACTGGTGTGCCGATCAACGAGATCGAGCCGCTAGTCCTCTTCAATGTAGTTTTCTTCTTTACAACATTGAATCCTGGGACTGGTAGCTTTGTTACTGATGAAGAGAGACTGAAAACATGTAATGTTGTTCATGAATGAATTGTCTGAACTGTTATACTTGATGTTTGTTACAATTTTTGGAGGGCTGGAATTGCAGGAAGCAGTTGTTGCCCATAATGTATGAATTTCTCCAATAGAAACTCTTGCTACTTTGTCCAAAAGTCACATGAGAGACAGAGAGAGGGTGTTGATCCACATTTAACCTGTAATGGTCATAGGTTGATCCATAGTAGGAACTAAAAAGTGAAATCCTGATGCTCTAATTAAACAACTGAAACTGAAAAACTAGCTAACACTTTCATGATCTTCACTCAAAGTAGATATTAATGAAGCTGTCAATCTTTACCCAAAAGAGAGCAACCATAGCAATAAAACTGATGCAGTCTTAAAAATCAATGGTCAGAATCGAATCAAATTGGCCAGAATAGGATTTTTTCAATCAGCTAAATCAGTTTTTTTTTCTTTTTGGTTTTTCTAATAAATTATAATATTTATTGACTATTTGATTGTTTTCTCATTGCATCCATATTTTAAAATTTGATTGGATAGCATAAGGCCGATTTGATTTTTTTTAGTCAAGCTGGGGTTAGGCATACCCTAGCAGTTCATTGAATTAAGTTAAAGATTTACAGTCACCCATTCATAAGTGGGTGCCTGTTAGGGGGATGATCTTTCCATATCTTGTGATGATTTATAGGTACACAGCGATTTGCAAGTACCGCAATTTACCGACACAGCGATTTACAGGCACTATGAGTTACAGGCATCACGATTTATTGGCACTACGAGTTACAGGCATCACGATTTGTAACTATCACGATTTGGAGACACATCGATTTACATGGTTCGGTCTTTAAGACCTACGTCCACGATAGGCAACCACTACAACTCTCTTTATTTTCTTCCAATAAAGTCATATGATCACATCCCGATTTTTATAGCAAAGCTAATTAACCGAAAGAGAATTTTTAAGAGAAGAAAGAGGAAACTCAATCTTATCTCAACAGGAAGAGAGATTTAGGAAACTTAACAAACAATGGTTGCCAACTTTTCTTATCTTCATCACTCCCCCTTAAGTGAGGTGCAAATATCATGACATCCCCACTTGTTTAATATGTCCTTGAGTTGAGCCTGTGTGACTCCTTTTGTTAGCCCATCTACAGCTTGATCAATACTCTTTGTGTAAGGTATACAAATCTCTTCACATTGAACTTTTTCCCTGACAAAGTGACAGTCAATTTCGATATGCTTAGTTCTTTCATGAAAGACAAGATTGGTTGTAATGTTAATAGTCACTTGGTTATCACAATACACTGGTATAGGTGAGCTTGTATTGAACTCAAGCTCAAATAGAAGATTCTTGACCCAAATGAGTTCACTGGTAGTGGTGGCCATAGCCCTGTATTCTGCCTCAGCACTGGATCTAGAAACCACACTTTGTTCCTTGCTCTTCCATGATACTAAATTATCTCTGACATATACACAATAGCCTGTAGTAGATCTACGATTCAAGCTACCTGCCCAATCAGCATCTAAGAAGCCTTTTATGTCTATATTGTCATTATTTTTATACCATAATCCTTGTTCAGACACCTTTTTCAAATACTTGAGGATTTGATCAACAACCTTCATATGACTTTAGCAAGGAGCTCGCATATGTTGACTCACCTGACTAACGACATATGTGATGTCTGAATGAGTAACAGTCAGATATATCAACTTTTCAACAATTTGCTGATACTGAGTGATGTTTGTAACTAGTTCATCTTGATCTTTCATTGAATTACATCCGGTTTCTATAAGAGTATTAACAAGTTTACTTAAGTTTTTTTTGTTTCCTTAAGTAAATCGAGAGTATATTTTCTTTGAGACAGAAATATCTCCTTTTTTGAATGAGCCACCTCTATGGCCAAAAAATATTTCAGCCTACCCAAATCTTTAATTTCAAATAGTTTTTGAAGAAGTTCTTTGGCAGCAGTAATTTTTGAACATTATTTCCGGTGATGATGATATCATCAATATAGATCAACATGATAACCATCGAGTCATTTTCTCTTTTGAAAAATATAGAGTTGTTTGCAGATTTTTTAACAAACTCATACTTTTCAATGGCATTGCTCAATTTAAGATGCCAAGCTCTTGGAGATTGCTTCAATCCATATATGGATTTGCGAAGCTTGCAGGCGAAAGAAGGATCTTTTTCTTGAGGATGACCTGGCGACAAGCTCATATAGACTTCTTGAAGGTCGCCTTGCAAGAAGGCGTTCTTCACATCAAGTTGATACAACGATCAATTTAAATTGCAAGCAATGGATAAAATAATATGTACACTATTCATTTTTACAACTGGGTTAAACATTTCTTTGTAATCGATCCCTTGGGTTTGAGTGTATCCTTTTGCAACAAGTCTTGCCTTGTGTCTTTTGATAGATCCATCACTTTTAAATTTATTTTTGAAAATCCATCGACACCTTATAATCTTTTTCTTTTTCGGAAGGGAAACAATCTCCCATGTTTTATCTTTATGCAGCGTGTCAAGTTCCTCTTTCATCACCTTAACCCAAACCGGCTCATTTTTTTGCTTCTTCGTATGATGTCGGTTCATGACTGGCATCAATAGAGCTGAGAAATGCCACGAAAGCCTTTGGCAAATGCCCATAGCTAATTTGTTTTTTAATAGGATGTTTAGTGGCTGTATAGGTAATAAAATCTTTCAAGTGATCAAAAGGTCTAGACTCGCTGAGATCTTTTTACATCTGGATGGTGGACCACCTGTTCATTGGAAGTCTAACCCATATTATTTGGGGGCAGATCATCCGTTCTTTGGGGCTCACTAATGGATCTAGTAACTTTGGTTATCAACATATCATCATAGGTGTCAATACTGGGGAGAACCACCTCTCCCTCACAACATTCTTCGTTAGGGACATATTTAAAGAAAGGTGTATCTTCATCAAAGTTGACATCACGCGAGATGCACAAGTGTTTTTCTTCCTGATTATAACACCTATATCCCTTTTTCGTCATAGAATATCCCAAGAATAAACATTTTTGAGCTCGGTGATTGAGTTTGTCTTGGTCACCTTTAGGGATTAACATATACACGATGCAACCAAAAACTCGCAAATGCTCAACACTTAGTTTTTTTTTCCTTTCAGCAGTTCCCATGGGAATCTTCCTTGAAGATTTATCGACGAAAGGCAATTTATAATATATCATGTTGTCATGATAGCGTCACTCCAAAATATTTTTGGCATATGAGTTTGGAAAAGTAAGGATCTAGTTACCTCGAGAAGATGCCTATTTTTTCGCTCAGCGACTCCATTTTGTTGTGGAGTTTTGACACAGGTAAACTGATGATCCAAGCCATTTTGGTCTTCAAATTCTTCAAAACTCTTGTTTTTTAATTCTGTCTCATTGTCATTTCTCAAAACCTTAATCCGGGTATCAAACTGTGTGTAAACCATATTATGAAAATTCTTAAATCTTTTGAAAACTTCATCCTTAGATTTGAGCAAGTATATCCATGTCATTTTTGAGTGATCATCAATGAATGTTAAATAATACTTAAAACCAGTATGTGATGTCGTGGGTGCAGGACTCCAGACATTTGAATGAACAAGATCAAACAATTTACTAGCAACATTGTCAGATATTGAGAATGGAGGTCGAGTCATCTTTGGATATCGACAAACATTACATATATGAGTGTCAAAAGCAACATCAGGAACCAAGGCTGAAAGAAACTGGTAGGAAGGATGTCCCGACCTGAGATGCCATCTCTGACCATTATTTATGCTTCGACTGGAGATCATAGTCGAGTCTTCTTTATTTATCACATAGAGGCCTTGCTCAAGACGCCCCTCACCAATCTTCTTGTGCGTCAGGCGATCCTGAAAAATAACATTGAATGGAGAAAATACAACATTGCAATTTAGTTCCTGTGTCAGTTTAGAGATAGATAATAAATTTGAAGAAATCTCTGGCATGTGAAGGACTAAAATCTTGTTGTCAAACAAATATGTTTCTCCTCTTCCCCCGACTTGGATGGAGGATTCATTGGCTATGGTTACAAAACCTTTCTCATAGACTGGCCGCATATTTTCGATATTTGTTGCAGATTGAACCATATGATTTGAAGCCCCTCAGTCTATAACCCAAATATTCGGTTTTTGTTTTGAGGAGGAAGAACACATACTTGTCTCAATAGACGTGATAGTCGATGCAGCAACAGTAGGGACATCCTTCTTGCTTCCCTTGATGTTGATAAAAAAATCTCTTAAAGAGTCTAGAGAGAACAAATTATCATTGTTAGCAAGATAGGCCGTTTTAGTTCTAGTAGTATCTTTCCTTTCATTCCTATAGTTGTTAGGTTTATCATGAAGAAACCAGTACTTATCTCTATGATACCTTTTTTTTTTTGCAATGATAGCAAACAAGACGTTTTCTTTTGTGTTTATTTGATTGATCTTCATTTTTTGTATTTTGAGGTGTGAAGTACATATTATAGGCAACTCTCTCACCCGATTCTTTGGTGAATGACTTGGTATTATTCATTATTACTTTTCTATGACTTTCTTCTCTCAAGATGATAGAGCAAACATTACTAAGAGATGACAATTTCTACCCTAAGAGAATTTAACTTCGAATAGTTTCATAGTATGATCCAAGCCCGGCTAAAAACTGAGAATTTTTTCCTTGTTCTTTAAGTTTTGAATAGTACAAACATTTAAAGAAGAGACGGCCATAGAGTCCAATTCATCCCACATACTCCTGAGTTTTTCAAGATACTCACTCACAAATGAGTTATTTTTCTTGTGTTCGTGTAGGGTCTGGGTGAGTTGATACATGCGAGCTATGTTATTTTGCTCACTGTACAACTCCTTAGCCGTAGTCCAAATTTCTTCAGCGGTATAGAGGAACAAAAAACTCTCAACAATTTTAGGCTCCATAGAATTAAGAAGCCAATACATAACCAAGTCATTGATTGATTGCCATTCATCGATTTGTGTTTCATCTTTATCTGGTTTGAGAGTTTTTTCATTGATGAAGCTTAACTTGAATTTACCGTTCAAGAATAGAGTCACCGATTTGGCCCAAGAAATATAGTTGGAACCATTGAGTAAGATAGAGGTGATCTTGAGAGAAGAAGATACCTGCTCCTGAATGACAATCTTTTATGATGTGTAGGCCATGACGAAGCAGACAACGCACTGTGGCGATTAGCATGAAGCGAACAATAGGATCACAACTCCAGCTCTGATACCATGACGATTTATAGGTATACAGCAATTTGCGGGTACCACAATTTACAAGCACAGTGATTTATAGGCACTATAAGTTACATACATCACAATTTACTGACACGCCAATTTGTAAATATCATGATTTATATACACATCAATTTACGTGATTCGGTCTTTAAGACCTATGTCCACGATATTCAACCACTACAACTCTCTTTATTTTTCTTCCAATAAAATCATATGAGGTACATTCTGATTTTTATAGCAAAGCTAATTAACCGAAAGATGATTTTTAGGAGAAGAAAGAGGAAACTCAATCTTCTCCCAACAGGAAGAGAGATTTAGGAAACTTAACAAACAATGGTTGACGACTTCCCTTATCTTCATCATCTTGTTAATTCCCCCCTTGTTAATCTAGCAAGATTCTTAACAAAAAAAGCTGCTTTATAATGTTCAAAGCTAAATTTAACTCTCTTATAGCTATACAAAATTTTCATGAGAGGGAAGGGGATGCCGACCCCTTCCTTCCAAAACGGGGTCCACAACTTTTTTCAGAGCCATTGATGCTCTAGATGAAGGGTATACAAATAATTTCAAAACATTGTGTTTGCGAGGCTGTTCATCTTGTGAATGAAGGGGGCGTTTAAATCACAGACAATGGAGAACGAAAGAACCTGTCCTGTCTGATCTCGTTTGTGGATATGATAGAACGCTATGTCCTGCCCTGTCCAAGCACAATTATTATTTTTTGTTTCTTTTATGTTTGTGCTTGTCCGTCCACCACAATTGTGTTCGTGCATCCCACGTTTACATGGGCGCGTAGACGAGATTCAAATGCCTTCGAATGGTATCAAAAGCGACTCTACCAAATTACCGTCAGAGCTGCTTTTGACCTAATACACTCTTGTTTCACTAGAACTTGTAACAAGAAACTAGAGAGGACTATATCAATATGGAAACAATCGCTCAAAGTCATTGTTTTGTAAATGATTTGTGCTTCTTGGTTAGGTGGGACAACCATCATTCAAAACATACGAGGGGTTGTCGCTTGCTGCAAAATTAAAACTGGTTTACTCTCTCCGAACACAGAAAACCTCAAAGGTTTTAACAATCGTAGGCCTGCCAACATGCATGCAGTGGGTGATGGAAAGGTTTTCCTCGGCATAGCAAAAGATAAAAAAAAAAAGACCTTTAGGGCACTTTTGGAAGCAAGAAAAACTTTTATATGAAAAGAAAATGTTGCCTATGAGAAATTTTGATATGATAATTTTTGTAAAGTAAAAAATTTCACTTGTTTGAGAAGCATTAAAAAAATAAAATAAAAAATCTTAAAAAAAAAAGCGAGAGGAAGGGGTGGTGGTAGAGCTTGTTGAGCACGTAGGTGGTGGTGGTGAGATGGATGGTGGTGGTGGAGCTTCGCCAGCACTGTTTTCTGGGAGGTGGGTAATGGATGGTGGTGGTGGTGGTGGTGATGGTGAGATGGGTTGTGGGGAGTGTAAATCACAATTTTCTCTTAGTAAGAAACATTTCTCTACTTTTAAAAAACACTTTCTTAGAGAAAAAATCTCTCTTGTTTGGAAGGTTGACCTTGTATCACTTTTTCTACATCTTTATCACTTTCAAACATGCCCTAAATATTGAGTCACTCTTTGCATAGGAAAGAAACCTTTGTAAGCTATGATATGGGGATTCCTAGTTGCACGAATTCTAGTCCATCTGGATTGGTTCACTTAAACTATCTCACATTTGTCTTCCCAACCCATTGAAATTTACGACGGATTATCAGGTGCCATGTGATTAGGGGTGTCAATGGGTCGGATTTAACCCAGACCCAACCTATACCAAACCCTATAAGATCAGAGTCCGATTAATATATGGAGCCACGTATGGTTTGTGAAATTTCATACCAAACACTGGCCGGACATGAGTTCCAACTAAGATTTGCAACTTTTCAATCTGAAAAGGATAAAAAATTATTTTACTGGGTATGGTTTAGTTCTGGTTTATGTGATCTTCATAAGATTTGGGCATGGTTTCTCTTATGATGAGTCTAATTGGACCAGATACCGATATCTCAATCAGGTCGGGGTCTGATTTAACCGAGGTCTGAACCAAACCTGACTGGTTGACACCCTAATTAAATGTGACTGCAAAGTGTGATGCTGCACCTAATCACCCTCTATCTTTGAGATACAGTCTATCAGTTGTGGAGCCCAACAGGAGATGTAGGGTGATCAAGTGACTAAAAAGCATGCAATCACGCTGCACATGATCTACCATCAAAATCCGCCGTGCACCTTTAAAAGAATCTTTTAAAACTTGCAGGAAAAATAAACTCAAGGCAATGATCAACAAAAAAAATAGTTGTGGGATGGATAAGGATGCGTAACAAAAAGGTTACTTATTGAGGTTTCATGATGAAATTTATAAAAAGGAGAAAAAAGTGAGGGAGCATATCTGGTTCCGTGTAATATATATATATATATAGAGAGAGAGAGAGAGAGAGAGAGAGAGAAATTCGTAGCTACACAATCCTTAGGTGTGAAGCTACGAATGGAATCAACACTCAAAATGGCACAAAAATGCTATTTTTAGTGTTTTTTGTGCAATTTTTGGCTTTAGTAGCAGTTCTGGACCGCGCCTAAGCCCCTTAGGAACACGTCCGACATTAAACAAAAAGGGTTTTAGTGGTGATCCATGCAGAACTGCCACTAAAGGCCCAAAGTGCATGATTTTGACGCTTTTCAGCATTTTTTGCAGGAAAAACATTGAGCATCCATCACATGCGCAGTGGACGCTCAACAACATCCCATTTTCATTGTGCACTATGATTGCACTGCTACACAACACTCTCTCTGTATATATAGTGTGTGGTAGGTGTGCAGCTACCTGCGCAACCATATTGGCCGTCCCACAAAAAAATGCGAAAAAACTCGCTAAAAGGGAGTTTTTCTGCCTTTTTTTGGCTTTAGCAGAAATATATCACTAAAGGCCACAGTGAAAAACTAGGCCTTTAATGATAGATTTTTTACTATCGCTAAAGGTCGTAGTTTTCGATGGCACCTTTAACGATGTTCAGAAACCACGGCTAAAGCCAAAAAAATGAAAAAACTTGTTTTTCGTGCTTTTTGTGTTGGCCATTCATCAAGGCTGTGATGGATGGCCAGTGAAGTCCCGCTGGTATCTGCGCACCCAAGGGTTGCGCATCTCTCTCTCTCTCTCTCTCTCTTTATATATATATATATATATATATATATATATATATATATATATATATATATAAAGAGAGAGAGAGTAACTAGAATATGAGAACTAGAATATGAAAACTACAAATATGGGCGTTTTCAATAGGGGTGGCAAAACCTGGTAGGACCCACCAACCCGCCTCTTAGGCGGGTTCGGGTTGGGCTTAAACTAACCCGTTTAATAAACGGGTCGACCCGCCTAACCCGTTTATTAAATAGGTAGGTTTGTGTTAGGGGTATGCCAACCCGCCAACCTGGCTGACCCGTTTAATAAATGGGTTAGGCGGGCGGGTCAACCCGCTTACCCGACCCAACCCATTTATTAAATGAGTTGGCGGGTCGTGTCAGGTTACCCGTTTAATAAACAGGTCGGGTTCAGGTTGAGGTATGCTGACCCACCAACCCGACCCGATTGCCACCCCTAATTTTCAACACTTTTTTGGCAAATCCAACTATGTGGATGTGCTTGGCATGGTGAATTTGCTAGCAATCAACCATTGGATCATGTGTTTTTGATGAAAAAATGTTATTTTTGAATGCTTAAATATTTATGAAGATTATGAGCCATTGATTTTAAAACCTTAAAAAAAGTCATGTTTATGCATCAAAATCTGATGATTCAAGAGCGGGTTTTTATAAATCCAACTAGATCACATCAGTAGGGTTAGTGTCAAGAGAAAAGAACAAAAAAAAATAGATGTTCACAATTTGTTCTCATATTCTAGTGATATATATATATATATATATACATGTGAAATCTGGTTTGGTATACTTGCATTATCTTTGATGAAGCGTTCTTGGGATAAAAATTCACAAGGCCCATTCTTTTGACTTGCATATAAAAGAAAACAGATTGACATTAAATTCTTCACCCTCAATCAAAAAGTGGTTAGAGGATGGCCATAAAATTGTAAAATGTTCATCAAAAAATTTGCTTTTGGTTGTTAGGTAATGGGTTGGGACCCAAACTTACTAATGTATAAGACTTAACCTAAAATTTTCTAGAGGGTCAAGACAAAGTTAAGTGTGGATATTGCTACAATCGATTGTTCCTGTAATCAAGTTGGAATCTCATGATGCAAGTTGTTTTGTCTTAATCTAACTTTATAGATGAGTTCAGCATGCTCGATTTAGCTGGAATCAACTCTTGGATTTTGTATTTTTGACGAAAAAAATTAATTTTTTAAGTCAAGAAATTTTGATGCATTCATACCCGTTGATCTTTTAATTGCCAGAAAGATATGTATACAATGTTGATTATTCCTAACAAAAGCTGGCTCATACTAATAAAAACATATAGATCACATCTTTGGTGTTAGATGTGAGAAAAAGAAAAACTATGTTTGCTAAGTCAATTGTAAATGCAATTGACTGTATAAAACACTGTTGAGTGTGTGTCAAAGTCCAAGTCATAAACTCATAGACTTGTATTTCATTAGAAAAGTTAGGTTAGGTAAATTTGAGGGTAGGAAGGATTTGAATTTCTAGAACTATCTTAAGATAAGTCTCTTAGAATCCTTACCAACTTAGGCCTTTGGGGGTTTATAGGGTTTTGTTTGCTATTGTAATCATGATTCATTCAATAAATAGAGAGTTCCTTTGAGTTATTTGCTGTTTCTCTTTTCTTCTTTCATTCTGGATACAAAGAAACGTTATGGATTTAATGGATTTTCTTCTCTCCCTTGTGGATTGAAGGGGTGTCTCATGAAATCAAGACAAAATCTTTAAACAGTCCTGTAGATTCAATACTAACTCTTTCAAGAAGATGGTGTTCTTCTCTTGCGCTTTGGACTATGTCACTTGTCGGGTGACTGAAAGCTTGTCCCAAATCTTGTCAGGTTTGAGCCCTGACCGAGTTGTTTGGCTAGCCTAGGCCCATTAAGGCTAACCGTTGGGCCCTTTTGAATGCCCTTTATTGGCCTTAATGGGAGGGGCTTGGGCCTATATAAACCCCAGCCTTCTCCCTTTTCTATTCACTCAGCTCTCAAGCTCTCTCCTGTCCTCTCTCTCAAGTTCCCTCTCTCACAAGCTTCTCTCTAGTTTCTAGCTCTCTATCTCTCTTGGATTGAATCCAAATCCAGGTAGAGATCCGGACCCAGATCCTGTTAGAGGGATCCACCGATTAGTTCAGACCCAGTTAAGATCCATATCCAAGTTGCTATAAGATTGGGACAGGCCCTGTAAGCCCGATCAGTTAATGGGCCAGGCTCCATTGCAGTCATGTTCTGGTCCTACCCAGGCTTGCTCATTTACTAGTTGGGTTTGGTTGAGCCTAATGCTTATCAGGCTTGGGCTGCACATGGCAGCCCAAACCCAGCCTATTTCGGGCCGGGTACCTGGTCTGTTGTCCACCCTTAGTTGTCAACAATATACCCCAAAAATTGCACACTTTGTTGCATCATTTTCTATCACAACTCATCTTCAATGTCATTGGCTATTTCTGTGCTACCCTTGTTTGAGGAGCGTCAACAAAGACTTATCACCTAACCAAGTGTTTTTTAATTATGCCATAAAATTCTTAAGATTAAAGTTAGGGAGTTCTTGTTTATAAACTTAGTTCTGATAAAAGTATGGAGCTAGTAAGGGGCATTATAATGACATAAGGGTTAACCCAAGTTTTTGGATAATCTAGGATTTCAGTTGGATAGACTTTAGCAGTTTTGGTTAATTAACTTTTAGAAAAATTATAAAAAAAAATGCACCTAAATTTTCACCAATAATAAAAACACACTTAGATTTTAGTACAATTGTGCCTAAATATTTTCATGGTTGGTTAAAAAATGTCGAATTTTCGTCTGTCAAGGTTACAATAAACCATTTTACCCTAAAAAATGTTTCTGCCAGACAAAATGGTGCCCAAGTCTTTGAGGAGAATGGTGAGGTAATACTCAAGGGGTTTGGCATAGTGGGATGGGGGGCTTAGACGGTTTGACTGACAGTCTAGGTTCAAATCCCATGGGTGTCACCCCTTGTGCATAAGCCGAATCTTGGCGACTCCATGGGGTCGAGGGGTAAGCCCTCAGAGTTTTACGCCGACAGGACAACGACTGTAAGTACGGTGAGGATGCCAAATCTCTTTCCTAAAAGTGATTTGACCGATCACTGAAAATCTAGCTCGGGGTTAGGCGGACCCCTACCAAAACAACAGCCACCCCATGTGATAGAAGGATTGGATCCTGGGCCTTCAGCTTGACACAAAACCACGCTTACCACATTGGCCCACCAGGGTTCCCTCATCTAGTATGGACAGCTCATGAACTTTACCAAGTTCAAAGTTGGCCCCATATATAGGTGACTCCGACAAAAGCAGTTTAGGGTTTGACTCTGTGAGTCAACTTGGATAGTTGGGTAAAAAAAAAAATTATATTTTAAAAATAAAATATTATGTAAATTTTGATGGTTATTTAAAATATCCACAAAAGCAAAAAAATATAAAAAAAAGAATGAGAAATGTATTTAACATGATGAATAGTTATAATAAAAAAGAAAAATAAATATAAGAAGCATATTTGATAGTTAATACCTATATTAATCATATCCAAAATAATATTTTTTTAAAAGTACGGTCACCTCTTTTAGGAAACAAAGAGGAGAGAAAGAGAGGCATGAGGAAGCTCAACAGTCACCTCTTTTACAGTTTCCCTTTTAAATACAGGTGACCGACTCGGCCGGTCTGTACTAACTCGGCCGATTCACATTTTATTGACCCGTTTACAACGAGTTGGGGCCATGTTTAAGTAAAAAACAAGTTAATCCCAAACCGTTGAGTGCCAACTTGAGCCGAGTCAAGTGGTCCGACTAGGCGAGTTGGCCAACCATGACAAAGTTAACAAGATATCATGAGTTCAAAACCTATGGATGCACATTCTTTTTCGTGATGCAAAGCTGTTTTATGCCAATGAGCTCGATGCAAAACCATATTTTTTATCATTTTTACATTGAAAATTTACAAGTCTTAATCGAAACTCGGGTTGAGTCCAGGTTTGTATAAAATTTCACAAACTATACCCATGTCCATGTATTAATCGGACATTCGGGTCCAGACCTTTATCTTAATCAGGTCTTCTTATTTATCACCATACCCGAATCCTATAGGGTTTGGTTCAAGTCAGGTTTGGGTAAACCCAACCTATTGACACCCCTAGTTGTAGGGCTCAACGGAAAATGATGAGCGATCTGGTGTACCCGCATACTTAGGGTATGTTTGGTTCGATCACATGAGATTTACTTCTTAATACATTTTATTAAGTGAATTTTATTTGAATAGTACTACAAAAGCAATCAAACATAAAACTTTTTTTGGCACACAACCTCAAAAGAACTCAAAAGTGAGATTTAGATTCACTTTCTCATGAGTTCTTATTTTGAAAGAGACTCTCTTTTAAACAGTATTTTCACTTTTCAAAAACACAACCAAACGATAATGCAATCACATTAAACCTAAGAGTGTCAACAGGTCGGGTTTGGTTTGGACCTAGGTGAAATTAACCAGACCTGGCCTCAATTTTTCGGTATGGCATCGGGTTCAGACCCATAATAAGAGAAACCATAACCTGAACCCAATAAGAACAAAATGAACCAGACCTGGGGCATACCCGGTAAAATAATATTTTTTATCATTTTTTACATTAAAAAATTATGGGTCTTAATCAGATCTCGGGTGTGGCCCGAGTCTATTATAAAATTTCACAAAATATACCCAGCTTCATTATTAATCGAACCTTATAGTCTGGCGGGTTTTGACTGGGTCTTCTTATTTATCACCATATCCAGACCTTATAGGGTCTGTTACGGGTCGGGTCGGGTCTGGGTAAACCCTAGCCGTAGACACCCCTAATCAATCACACCTGATTTCAATTCAACCGCCATAACTTATGGTTGTATACGCTAAATTTATGCAGATTTAATATCCTCAAGCAAAAACTAAACTTTGAATCACCTTAAGCATGTTCACTTACTATGTTCATGTGTTAAAATTGACTCTAAGTTGATGGTTTAGACCATTTTTAATATCTTTTCGAATCTCAAGAATCAAATCATTAAACATGATAAAGCATCTTGCAACAGTACGTTCGGTTGGATCATTCAGAACAGCTTTCCTGAGAAAGCGATTCTCATAGCCTCAAATCTCATGTTCAACCGAACATGAGTTTTTAGGCAACCCATGATTTCGATCAAAATTACTACAACCCATGAGATTTGGCCCTGAAATTAGGGGTGGCAAAACCTGACACGACCCGCCAACCCGCCTCTTAGGCGGGTTCGGGTTTGGAAAAAATGAACCAGTTTAATAAACGGGTCGACCCGCCTAACCCGTTTATTAAACGGGTCGGGTTCGTGCTAGGGGTACGCCAACCCGCCTGACCCGTTTAATAAACGGGTTAGGCGGGTGGGTCGACCCGCCAACCAGCCAACCCAACCCGTCGACCCGCCAACTCGTCTGCCAACCCACCAACCTGACCCGTCAACCCGACACGCAAACCTGCCTACCTGCCAACCCGATCCGTCAACCCGCCAACCCGACCCGCCAACCTGAAAACCCGTTTACCCGACCCAACCCATTTATTAAATGGGTTGGCGGGTCATGTCGGGTTACCCGTTTATTAAACGGGTCGGGTTCGGTTTGAGGTATGCTGACCCGCCAACCCCACCCGATTGCCACCCCTACCTGAAATCATAGAACCCTCACCGAAGAGAGAAAAACCCTAGGTGAGGCCTCATGACTACCTTTAACTTACGTGACCCACCTTTGAAAGCTACAAACACATCCATGTGTCATTGGGGTTTGATCTGGTGCTTTCACCTCATCACCCTCTCAACAACCCTACTGGCCACGTGGGCGACCTGATGGTACCTTTTGACCAACCATATCACTATCCATATTATTCATAGGCCAACTACGTGGAGCCTTCGTTGGTATTATGGTTGCCAGCCTAAATGGGGGTGCAGCTGTTGGGTTTGGTTTGGATCAAAGTAGAATCATACCCAGACTTGATTTGAGGTGATGGTATCAAGTTTGAACCCAAGTCTAATGGGATTCGCTATAAGAGAAACCATACCCAGATGCTAAAAGAATTACTTGAACCAGACTCAGAAATACCTGAAAAAATAATATTGTTTTATCAATTTAATCTCAAACAAAACTCAGGTTGAGCCCCGGTTTGGTATGAAATTTCACAAATAGTATCTGGCTCCACATACTAATTGAACCTTTTGTGTTCAACCTGGATTTTAATTGAGCCTTCTTTTTTATAACCAAACCCTGGCCCAATAGGGTTTAATACGGGCCAGGTCTGGGTCAAATCCGACCCATTGACACCCCTATGCATAGGCATGCACACAAGCATGAGTTCAACCTGGTGTTCGAACTCTGTCTGTTTTACAATTCCTGTGTTCAAGCTTGGCTCAAGTTTGGAGTCCAGCTTGAACAACATCGTTCAGACTCAGCTCAGTTCTTAGCTCGAGCCTAACTGAGCTTAGCCGTTGTTCCAAAAAAAAAAAATTACCAATAAAGGGTCCTGCAAACGTGGGATTCGAACTCATGCGAGCTTTATTGAACTTTATCGAATTCAAATACTTGATCAAACTCGGCTAGTTTATCTACACCGAGCCTGAACTTATGTTCAAGCTTGACTCATTTATTTTTTTGAACAAGTTTGAGCCGAGCTCGGTCGAGGTAGAACCGAGCCCGAGGTCTCACTTTACGTCCAATAAAAAATGGGAATACGCGAGGTCAGTGAAAAGGCGAAAAACAAAAGGTAAAATCTTACCTTATTTATCTTTATTATTTTTCGTTTGATAAACTAAAATGATACTGTTGTCAGGTAGTGGGTTGTCCTATTGGTGGCTTTAATGGGATGGGGCCCACATGAGAATTAGAATAAAAGATTCTTTTCGAATAAATGCAAGGAGAAGACGTGGTGCCACGTAGACCTCAATCTTTTTCTGTCTAATTTAAAAATACATGAATTCCGAATAGGGACCCAAGTTTTAACCAAATTTTCAAATGTAGACACATATTTTTAATAAACCACAAAACAGACTTAACTTTTCAAAGAAATTACCAAATGATGACCACCAGTTTGGAGTTTGCATCGCACCGGCCTGGCCCAGGCCCATGCCTAGGACCGTTTGAAGCTTGACCCATCCGTTTTTTAGGGTAACTCGGCCAGAAAACAACCCCGCCCATTTATTAATGGGCTGGGTTTGAGCTCGATCCTTAATGGGCTTGGGTTTGAAAAGCAGGACCAATCTGACCCAGCTCAAATCCGTTTGTAAGTTTTTTGAATTAAATTAATAAACTAATTCATGTGAGATCAAAAGCAATGAATTAAATTGAAAAATCATAAAAATTATTCTATCTTAGAGAATATCCAAATCAAAAGTTTACAGCAAAATATTTCGCCCATGCATAAAAAACAATTAACTTATAAATAAGCTCACATCAATTATCCAAAATAATATAAGCACAATCTAGAATCATAGCCCTCCTACACAAATTATCTTTAGTTTTTATTATTAATCAAGCACTTATCATATAGTTCTGACCCATCGAGTCGCCCCGATAGCCCGTGGGCTAACCCAAGCCCAGTCCATTTGTCTAATGGGCCGGTTTTCAGCTCAACAGTTAATGGGTCAATGCCTATTTGACCCAAACCCAGCCCATGGTGGGTCAGGTTGGCTTCGCCTACCGAGCTGCTTTATTTACGTTTAAATCAAGAAATCAGAACCCAAAAGATAAAGTATGGCGTTAATGGGTCAGGTTCGACGACCTGTACTAAACCCTGTAGGGTTAGGGTTTGGTGATCAAAGAAAGAGGTCGGATTAGAATCAGGGTCGGACTCAAATGGTTTGGGTAGTATATAGAGATAGGGATAGTTTGTAATTTTTCGTACCAGAACCGAGTCTGACTCGTGTTTCAATTAAGATCTGCAATTTTTTAATGTCAAAAAGGTAAAAAAAAAATATCATTTTAACCCGAGTATGGACTAGGTTTTATCATGTAATCTTTATAGGACTCGAGTATGGTTTTTTTTATAGTGAACCCAATTGGATCCGGGCCCGATGCCAGCATCTCAAAGCCATGTTTGAGTTAGGACCCACCCAGGTTTAAACCAGGTCTCATCCATTGCCTTCCCTGCAATGAAAACTCTCTCTCTCTCTCTCTCTCTCTCTCTCTCTCTCTCTCTCTCTCTGTGTGTGTGTGTGTGTGTGTCTGTGTGTGTGGAAAGGGATGGATGTGCAGGGCTTAGGTAAGCATGCTCCAAGTGCACCACTAAAAGCCATGGTCTATTTTTTAGAAATGAACCATTGGTTTGTGTTTGAATATTTAAAATTTTAAAAATTCTAAGCTGTTGATTTTTTAAAATTTGAACCATGGTCTATTTGCAAAATATGTTTTAATGAGGCCTTATCACTTCTTGATCATTTTGGATATATATATATATATATATATATATATATATATGTATGCAAATCAAAATCATCATGAATTGGACTATCTAATTTATATTACACACAATGCATTAATCTTGTGATATTCAATTAGCTTTTCATATAATAAACCATTTAAGGAGCTTAATTTATAATTATTTACCATCATTATTTCTATTAAAAAACAAAACTTAATTGTGCTATCACTTTTCTCATGCATATCACTTTATCAATGTAAAATATTATATATATATATATATATTTCTTATAACAAAACAAAAGTACTTTAATCAGTTTGATATGAATTATATCTAAACCCGATAGAAGATTCTTTTTTCATCTCATCATAATGATTATGTTAAAGGCTATAAACATATTTTTAAGACTTTTGACATATGAAATGAACACATGAACCTTTAGCTCCATATATAGATCTAAGAACAAGTTCATTGAATTTAATTAATATCCAAATTTGAATTGAGATATTCTCATCAAGCCAAACAAAATAGACATTAAGTTAACTGCAAAATATAACCATGTATCATATAGAATTTGACTATCGTCTAAATTCATATGATTGTCATCTAAGTCAAATGGACATAATATCATATCCAAACATAGAACATATCCACTTGGTTATACATTCAATTACGGGTCATACATGATTTGGCTATAGTTCAAAACCATGTTATCAGTATACCCATTCCAATTGATTGATATGGGTCATAAAATTCAGTTCATACAACCTTGAGCAATCCATTAAGGCTCATCCTGATTGAATCATCAGAACGGGTCTAAGTAAACTCTCATGACTCTAATCCAATCACAATAAGCATAATTGAGCCACGTTCAAACCAATTTGGCATACAATCCATCAGGTTTGAACTAAAATGCTGAATCCAAACTGATTTAGTATGAGATGCATTACTTAAATAATTATGATTAGATCTTCTAAATCCAAACACATCATATAGATCCAACTTGTTATTAAATAGATCAAAACAAGATTCACAAGATTTGATATGATCTAACTTTGGTTTAAAACAACCAAAAGGAATCTATCATGTTCAAAATTGAGTCATCCAGTTTCACATGTCCTGATTCAAATGGACCTAATGCAATACATCATAATTAAGTCTAGTTCAATTACTAATATAATCTAATGGATCTAATTATGTTCAATTTTGGATCAATATATACAAACCAATCCAAAATGCATGATTTGATCCAAAATGACTGAATCGATCCAATCCTAATAAGGTGATACAATTTTAATAGATGATTACCCAAGTTATTCATTAGGACCAACTCAATTGTGCATTTTGTTATGTCCACAATATATTTTATCAATCCATTTTTTCAAGATAACATGGTAGAAATCATGTCAAGACCAAATGCATTATCATAACATGATATAAGGAAGGAAAAACTTTCAACACATAATCATGTGTTAATACTCATTTAAGATATTGAACTAACCCATATTACATCATATGCAACATAATATGTATTTGATTATAATGGATCTCAATAACTGTTTTGGGTATGTGCAATCACATATGAATCCAAAACTGATCAGATTTATACCTACAACCAATTTCATTCCAGTTTGATAGGATGAACTTACTAAAACCAAAATTGGTATGTTTGTCATTTGCCTATACATCGAGAAATACTATGATTAACTAAAATAATTTTGTCTAGTAATTCTCAATAATATTTTCTACAAAAATGAATAATTTAAAGTTTTCTATCTCTATTCTAGTTTAGGCATGCATAAAGAATTCACACTAATTATCAAGCAATTCTAACAATAAACTAATACATATGTTTAATAAACAAAACCACTTATTCAAAGCACAATTAACAAATCAGAACCTTGAGCCCCAGACCTAAATTTTGAGTTTATCAGAAAAGAAAAACTACTTTTATAAAATTTCAAAATTTAGTAAACATTTTTTATGAAAAATAACTTGGCTCAACCTAATAACAACAATTTTAAACAATTTTCTAAGTTAAACAAAAAACAGTAATTATTCTATAAATTCAGAAAAACAAATCCACTGTTTCTAAAAAAATATTAATCAGAAACCTTGTTCTGGAATAATTTAGGCCAATATCTAATTAAAATCAAACTACTATTTAGCAATTTCTCAAGCCTTTAATTGAAAATATCAGAAAATAGTAGGCCTTAAGGCAATGATAACATATAATATTATAAAAACAAAATAAAGAGAGGAAGGATCTCAATTCTTCCCTCTTTAAAACCGAATGAGGTTCAGTCAAACTCCATTCTTGTATTCTTGAAAGGGTGCTGGATCGGGACATGTCCAATGAAGTATTTCCCTTCAACCCTAAGGGTTACAACCCTTGAACTAGACTAAGTAGCAATGTATATATTGGTAAGCATTGGAGCTAGTCCTTCCCCAATGACTACCTTATAGTCACATATATTCCTAATATGTATCACATCTATGTTAAGATTTATAAAAAAAAAAGAGTTTCTGCTCAATATAGTAAGAATTGTCTCAGACTTTGAATCGATTTTCAAGGAATCAAGTGATTTCAATTAAGGGCTGAATTGTTTTAAATCAGTCAACTTTGAAACACGAAAAGACAAATGTTATAGAATATTAAAATAATATTAAAAATTATTTTAACCATTTCAAGATATATTTAAAAAATACCCCATTCAAGTAAGTTTTTGTATTGATTTTTTGTCCATACGATACAAATTAACCGATTGGCAATTATAAAAACAACATTGGTTTTGCAGAGTCGATTGTAAGTACAATCAACTAGAAAACATATATGCAGTTAACTTAACAAAAGCCTTTGACAATTTCATCAAAAGCTTTGTTTATTTTTTGAAGTTTTATTAAAAAAATTAGGTATGCATTTGCAATATAGGGTAAAAGACAGGGCTCCAATTGAAATGTTAAAGAAACAAAAAAGTAGGTATGCACACAGGGTTCACAAGTATAGACCCCATGCCATAGTTACCATAAGCTTATTGCTACATGGGAAAGCTTGTTGGGACAAGAAACTCCTTGCTTCCTCAAAAAGATGGAGGCTTTGGGAAACCCACTTTCAAAACATGAGAAATTTGATTTTCTTTTATGGGAAGACAAATTTTTCCTCAAATTTTAAATTGAATCACTTTCGCTTTCTTAACGTTTTCTCTTGTTTCTTATCACTTCTCACTTGCTTTTTCATCACTTTTTATTTTTTTTCATATGAGAACATTAATTCTTTTATCATAAACTTGTGTGTTGGTTTTATATCTATGAAAAAATATACCACCTCTAATGCATCATAAGATTCTATTTTTTATAAAAATAAAAGCAGTTTAAAAAATGATATAAAATGTCATATTTGAGTCAACTTTAACACATAAAAATAATAATAGTTCATGATTTATTGGTTAAAATTTGCTTTTGGAGCTTAGATCTATGTAAATCAAGTGTGTTCCACCATAAGTTAGGACGGTACCACCATAAAAGTGTCTTATATTTATTTATATTTATGTTTGTGTCGTTTCTTATTTGCTTTTACCTGCGCTTTATATTGCTTTTTATGTCTCTTTTTTCATGTTTCATGCATTTACATAATCTTTTCATAACCGTGTCATACTTATCACTTCATACTACTTATTAATAGGGATGTACAATGAGCTGAGCTAGCTCGGGCTTCGCTTGGGCTCAACCCGTTAAAGCTCGGCTCAAACTGATTTAAAAAATAAACGAGCCGAGTTTGAACACAAGTCCAACCTCAGTGTCGATAAATGAGTCAAGCTTGATCAAGTCGTTGAGCTCATGATAAGGCTCGTATAAGTGTGTGTATATATATATATGTAAATTTTCTGGGTCATAATCATCACAAGACACAATCTGGCACAATGGTGGGTCATTTGGATTGAATCCCACTTTTTCTGGTAAATTCTTTTTGGAAGAATGGTCACGCTCCTCTCAGCTCGAGCTCGGACCGAACCGAACCGAACCGAACCGAACCGATTCTGGACAACACTGTTCAAACTCAGCTCCAGACTCGAGCAGAGCACATGCATTTTGAGGCGAGCCAAGTTGGAACAACCTAAGCTCGTCTCGTGTGCATGCCTATTTATTAATAAGCACTTTCCTGCTTCCCCTTCCCCCATCGTCTAAACTAGGAGGTGTCAATGGGCCGGGTATGACCAGATCCGATAGAGTTAGGGTTTAGTAACAAAGGAAGGGTTTCAACTAACTATTTGGGTCACACTGATGAAGTGTATGATTTATGAAATTTTATACCAAACCTGGATCTGATCCAAGTTTCTATTAAGATTTGTAATTTTTGATGTGAAAAAAAAAACTTAAATATTATTTTATCGGGTATGAACCCGGTCTGGTTTATGTGATCTTATTGAATCCGGGTATGATTTTTCTTATGAAAGATCCGATCAGATCTGAATTCGAATTTGATACTGACACCACTTAGTCGGATCCAGATATGGATCCACACATTTTAGCAAAGGTCCGACAAGTTTACACCCCCGCTCTACACACGCCCTCTCCCCCCTTGTTTTTTTTTTTTTACCGCGTTACTGCAGGTAATTAATCGTTGATACGCCTTTGAAATTTTGCAGAGGACCAAGTAGACTAAAATTCCCGGCAAAGATAAAAGGGAGAAGACAAGAAAAATAAACCAAAAGAGGAGGAGCATGTGTGTCTGAGAGAGAGAGAGAGAGAGGTTGATTCCTTGCTCCTCCGCCACATCCCGCACCGTCCCCTCTCGGTGAGCGAGCCCATCAACGCTTTCCCGACCACCCCCTCCTTTCGTACTCTCTCTCACGTGATCGATCTCGCCGTAGATCGAGGATCCGATCAGGGGTGCATGTGCTTTCAATCCCTTTCTCTCTCTCTGTAAGTTCGTAGATCCGTCAATCATGCTTCATCGTGAAACAAAGTAGTTTTTCTTCCAATTCCTTCCTCTTTTTTATTAATGAACGAGGAAGCAGATCAGGAGCCAATTGAATGACCCACCTTGATTTTTCTTCTTCTTCAGCTGGAGATGTGAGATCTGAAAGGTGAGAGAGAAGGAGAAAGATGGAGAAGTACGAAGTGGTGAAGGAGATAGGGGCAGGGAATTTCGGTGTGGCCAGGCTGCTCAGGAACAAGCAGACCAAAGAGCTCGTTGCCATGAAGTTCATCGAAAGGGGTCACAAGGTATCGGTCTCATGGATCTCCTGGCTGCAATTGCTTTATTTCTCTGTTGGTGTTTCCTCTTTTTTTGTTTGCCTTCTTTCTGTTCCTCATTTCCTGATTTTTTTTTTGGTTTTGGATCTGAATTTGTTTCGCGGACGGAGTTGCAGATCGATGAGAATGTCGCGAGGGAGATCATAAATCACCGATCGCTTCGCCATCCCAACATCATCAGATTCAAAGAGGTCAGTTGGATCGAGAATCCCGTAAATCTCTCTGTTTAAAGGGTTTGTTGGTTTCTTGTTTTTTTTTTCCTTTGTTTGAGGGCGAATTGCTTGAGGGAACGATGGAGGATATTGGATGATGATTTGGAAATTTTGGTTTTTTTGCGAAGGTGGTGTTAACTCCAAATCATCTTGGGATCGTGATGGAGTACGCCGCAGGTGGGGAGCTTTTCGAGCGCATCTGCAACGCCGGGAGGTTCAGCGAAGACGAGGTTTTTCGCTTCGGATTGATTCACCATCGTCATCATTTTCATCAAGCCTTATCCCAACTACATGGGGTCGGCTTTACGAGTCCTATTTCTCCACTTAGGACTCATTCTCATGGGGTGTGGCTACAGTTTTACGGCCGTTTGCCACTGACGCCAACCCTCCTTTATCCAGGCTTTCGACTGGCACTAGTCGGGTCGAAACCCCCCTTAATAGCGGGAGTTTCGCTTTGAATTGATTCATTGTCAATTAATTTCGTCTAATTCTGCAACTTTGTTAACCGGTTTTTTTGGTATTCGACCTTATTTTTGGGGGTCTTCGTTTAGGCAAGGTATTTCTTCCAGCAGCTTATTTCAGGAGTGAGTTATTGCCATTCCATGGTAAGATTTTCCCTGCTCTCTCTCTCTCTCTCTCCTGCCGATTTTCCCCCCAAAATCTTCTTTAGGCGGATTGGGTACATCAGCAATTTGATGTTTGAATCTTTGATTTTGTGGGTTTTGGTCGATGCCAGCAAATCTGTCATCGTGATCTGAAGCTGGAGAACACTCTGTTAGACGGAAACCCTGCACCTCGCCTCAAGATTTGTGATTTTGGATACTCCAAGGTCCTATCCGACCCTTTATTCCTGCAACTCTCTCTCTCTCTCTCTCTCGCTGAAGCTTTTTTCCTTTTCCCCTTTTTCTGGTTTGAAAACACAAACTTGGACAGTCTTCTCTGCTCCACTCGAGGCCTAAATCCACGGTTGGAACTCCTGCTTACATAGCACCAGAGGTTCTTTCCCGGCGGGAATACGACGGCAAGGTACTAAAGCAAAAACATACTTTCATTCAGTACGTTTTCAGTTAGGGGGTATTTGGGTGCGGAAAAGTGGGAAATTTTGGGATGTTCTACTCTTTAATGTCATGCCCAAGCTTGTCTGGGTCTTCTTGATAAGTGGGTGCATCCAAACACACGTTTGCAAGTCCACAATAATAGCCATTGAAATTAATGTTCTCCACTTCTCTGCATTCGCATTTAATCACAACTTACATTTTGTAGAAAGTGGATGCACTTGGGGACAATTGGTTGCATCTCATGTGATTCAAAATCAGGTGACCTGATTCCATCTCATATGATTCAAAATCACATGAGAAATGAGTAAAATGTCCCCTAATGTGATTTTTGAATCTCACGGACCATTTTTTCATGTTTGCTTGCACGTGAGAAATGGGGCAAATGAGAATCCATTCTCTCACAATCATCATGTGTTCTCCTATTTTGCTGTCATGGTATACATAGATGGCCGATGTCTGGTCCTGCGGGGTAACTCTCTACGTTATGCTGGTTGGAGCATACCCCTTTGAAGATCCAGAGGACCCCAAGAATTTCAGAAAAACAATTGGGGTAAGTTCCTTCTTCAACCACGCTTCCATCTTCTAGTCCTCCCTAATTCCCTGCTATTTCTCTCTGCTGAAAACTCTTAACCGCGTTCCCTGGATTTGATCGCCCGCAGCGCATAATGAGTGTACAATACAAAATCCCGGATTACGTCCACATCTCTCAGGATTGCAGGCAGCTTCTCTCAAGGATTTTTGTAGGCAATACTGCCAAGGTATCATTATCATGTCCTTGTATTTAACAAACACCATTCTCTTCTCCTCCCTTTTATTGTTAGGAGTAAACAGTGAGAAGAGGGACTCTGTTTCTGATTGTTTGCAGAGGATCACAATCAGGGAGATTAAAACCCACCGGTGGTTTCTCAGGAACCTGCCTAGAGAGCTAACAGAGGCAGCACAGGCTGTGTACTACCAACGAAACAACCCCAGTTTATACCCTCAAAGCGTAGAGGAGATCATGAAGATTGTGAGTGAGGCCAGAGTACCCCCTCCTTCAAGGCCTGTTCCTGGCTTCGGGTGGGGAGGCGAGGAAGAGGAAGAAGAAGATGAAGCTGAGGAAAAGGAGGAGCATGGTCAGGAGGAGGAGGAGGAGTATGGCGAGGAAGAGGATGAGTATGATAAGACCGTGAAGGAGGCACAAAAGAGCGGGGATTTCAAAGTTACCTAAGATTCATCAACTCTGTGGTCATTCTCTTATATATTACAACTGAATAACTGTTGGTATATGTGTACTTTTTTCAATGGTATCTTGTGTTGGGGAATTCTGCTGTGATGATTGGAAAAGGAACAAAATGAAAGGTGTGTAAATTATATTACTGGGGCAGCAAGATGGCGTGGATGTCTATCTGGTGTTCGGAACCCAAAATTTTAGTCATGTTTGTAATGCGTAGCTGGTTTTGCGTATTTGGTATGCTCTCTCTCTCTCTCTCTCTCTCTCTCTCTCTCTCCGCTTCACATTTGTGTTAATCTGAGCTTCTTTGGACTGTTTTTCTTGGTTGGTTTCTATTTTTATTATTATATTTAATAGAATGGTAGGGAACAATGGTAGGTAGTCTGGAAAGAGGTCGTAAGGAAGCTCATCATTCAGTTTATTTGTTGTTTTCTGCATCAAAGTTGACAAAATTAGTGGAGATATTTAGGATAGCAAAGTTTGGTTTCGCTTTTCCAAAGGTAAAAAGTTGATATGGGACCACGCGTGAGACCTGCTGTTAGGGTTCCCCATAAATGGCTGATGGTTTTGTTGAAAGAGGCCCTATATGTGGATGAAGGAGAAAAGTTGAACTTGCCACTGCAGGGTGTTCCAACGCAGTTTTCAACTCTCTCTCTCTCTCTCTCTCTCTCTCTCTCTATATATATATATATATATATATATATATATATATATATATATATATATATATATGTGGCTTTTCACTATCTTTTACGATGTATTGGAGATGATTAAGCTTTGTTAACATGGCAAATAACTAAACATGTCTGTATGGTTAAACACAACATTGGTAGCTGAATCCTTGCAAAAAAGACTCCATACACCACGGTGTATAAATTATTTAATTTTAAATATTATAGTAATGATGGCACCATTCGTTGATTTAATTTATTAAAATATTTTTGAAAAATAATTTTTTTAAAATATATAATTACTTTTAAAAGTAAAATGATTTTTCATTTTTTATTTAAAGCATATAGTTAATCAGGTAGAGTTTTTTTTTTTAATTAGGTAGAGAGTTTGTTGTTTTAGAGAAAAATGAAGCCAAAGAAAGTGACTTTTTTTACCTCAAAAGCTGCCTATGCAAAAACTCGTAGGACTTTTTTAATCTCATTTGACTTGTTTAACAAGTCCTACTAGTCATGTACGTTCTTGGCTGCATATTGTGGACAGAGATCCCATGATCTCTGAACTCCACTTTCGCAACCAATCACATGGCAGCATAAACTCATTTGCAGCCAATCACATGGCAGCATTGAATCCTGTCATCAGTGGATCTCGATTGTGAGTAGGAATGCAAACTGTTAGGATCTGGAACAGCTAAATACGTGGGGATTCTGATGATTTCATAACAGCCAAAAATTGCTAAACCTCCATCTTGAATCTGAGCCATTTGCATCCCTAGCTAATTGTAACCTACACCATACTACTTGCAAGGTTAAACCAGCTTCTACCAAAGGCCTGTTTGCATGTCACAGAAAAGAGAGTTTTTTTTTTTTTGCGAAAATGCATAGGTGCCAGTGCCATTTCTGCCCCCACAATGCAACACAAACATGGGAACTGCTTTCCTCGCAGAAAGCAGCCCCCATTTTACATGCTGGACCACCCTTTCTACGGATTCAGTTCCTGTGTGTGTGTGGATCACGGAAGAACGTGTCGCGACACTTTCTGTGACAAGCAAACGTGCCCCAAGAGTCTACTAAGTCTGAAATTTGAGATATGAATTCAGATGTTAATGGAAATGAGTGGATCCAAGGTGATTGGAGCCCAATGAAATATGTAGAGTCTGATCTCTGTCCTAGGCTTTATCCGGTTGTCTTCATAAGGAAAGTAGATTCAGATTGGGACATGTCTAATAGATCCGAATTGAACTTAGGCGTGCTTAACCAGTTAATGTGCTAAATATTGCTGATTTTTATCAATTTTGCTATTTTTTTTAGGATACCGGATACAGGTCAGATCAAGGCTCCCCTGATGATGTTAATGTCAAGGTAACCAGCATGCCGTGCATCGGTGTGATGAACGGCATCCAATTGCCTAGATGGATATTTTATTTTTATTTTTATTTTTTAATCTCAGCTAGCCATTTGATATATAATCTAGATGCTGTGCATCTAGACCAATGTTGTCAATCCATGCCAACTAAACCCTTAAGGGTTGTATAAAATTGTCAAATTGACTATGTGACTGCCAAGAAAAAAAACTCAGAAGAAAATTGAAAACATAGGTTTGAGTGATAGGTTCATCTAGTTAAGGGGAACTCTCTAGTAGTCGATGAAATCACGAGCATACTTATCCTTTTTGTTTCAAGTTACATACTAATAATTAGGAGTGCATGAATATTGTATTTCAATCGTTTTTTTTTAAGATGGTGATTCTACTATTGAAACCACTAGACTTATTATTAGGGTTAGAATGGATGAGGTCAAATAACTTTCCAAGAGAACCAACTGATCAAGACGTGGTTATTTCTCTAATATTTTGATCATTAAAGAACATAGATGTGCCAATCTATAGACCATGGAATCATTAAACTTTTTTAACATACGGGGTGTCTAATTAGGGGCATAGTCATACTCATTTGATAGAAAATTTTCAATTAATACTGCAAGTTTTCTTTTTCTCCTTTCTCAACTTGCCAAAAGAGTACGATATTTAGCTGCTCTTGCTGTTTTTCTAAAGTGCTTTTCATAACTTCTTTTTTTCCTTTCTTTTGACTCAAATATTTTCCATCTCTTTAAGTTTTGCCTTATAGATCTAGCAGCTTGCGACTCGGCTAGGCAGAGCCGGACCTGTCAAGAGGCCAATGAGACTTGGGCCTCAGGGCCCATGGGCCAAAAAAAATTTTAGGGGCCCATTTTTAATAAGAATTTCATTTTCATTAGGGGCCCCCAAAAATTGGAGGCCTTGCCCTCAAACTCCTACTATTAATAGGGGGCTCAAAAAATTCCAAGGCACTGCCCCCGAACTCCTATTATTAATAAGGGGGCTATTTTAATTAAGGAGCCCATTTTTAATAAGGGCTCAAAAAATTTTGAGGCCCTGACCCCGAACTCCTACTATTAAGGGGCCCATTTTTTTTCTCCGCCTCAAGCCCCATAAAACACAAGTACGGCCCCGCGGCTAGGTTTGTCTTGTCACAATCTCGTTCGAGATAGGCTCATACAGATGGTGAGCCGAGCCACGAGCATCTCATTTAACTTAAACAAGTTGAGCCCAAGCATGGCTTGGGTAAGCCCATGGAGATACAAATATACATATTTTTATGTCAGATACATATTTTAAGTGTAATATTTAGAGAGAAGGATCCATGAAAAATATACATGTAAAATATGAAGTATTCATTTTAATTATATAAAAAAACTATATTAAGTGTAATAAATAGGAAATATATATACTCCATGTATAAATAACATGAATTTTTTTTATGAGTCAGGCATGCCTTGATCAGGGAAGGGTTGCAATAATAGGACCTGTTTTTACACATTGTCTTCCTCTCATGTATTCATCTTCTTCTTGAGGAACATGATTCTCTTGTTCTTGGAGCCAATTTGCTCTTAGTCCATTTTGGATATTTGCCTGTGGTTGAGATGGGACCTGATTTGTTCTCCCTTGATTATTTTCATTTTCTATCATGATCATGACTTGATTAATAGTAACCATACAAATAAGGAAATTTGCAGTAGGGTCTAATTAAATTCACCTTGGACACAAACCATATCTTTTAATCAGAGTTCCTTATATCAGGTTTGATAGCCTTGAATCTCATATCCAAGGTGATCTGGAATCCATCTATTAAAGATCCTATTGGGTTGGGTCTATCCTCATTTGGGTGGTCCACTTTTGTAGAGAGTCAAACTTGGTTTCACTTATAAAGGTACATTTTTGTTCATATTTTAAGTGGTGGTTTTAAATTTTAATTGTCTTTAAGTCTTCTATTGTTGTTGAAAGACATGTGAGAGATAATAGAGTGTGAGGTTCCTCTTCTTTGTGAGAGAGAAAAGACAAGGGTTTTTCTAACACCAAGAGAGCATATGGGAGATTCTTGTAAACAAGAATAGTGTATCCTCAAGCTTGGAAAGTTGAGAAAAAAACATTGTAACCCTAATTCACATAGTGGATTTGTTGCAGTGGTCCTATGATTTTTCTCTTTTCTCTTGAAAAGTTTTTTTTTTATTTTTGTAAATCGGCATATTCTTTCATTTGCTTGGATTTCTCATGTGTGTTTTTTTCATTTATATTAGATTGTATGTTTGCTTTGGTGCAGGTGATTGCATCTAGTTGGGGTTTATGTGATTGTGCCTACCAAGTGTTTGTTGAATTTCTTAAGAGATCAAGTAGAGGAAAAGTATTTTTTGCATGTTTTTGCTACTCTTGGTTTCTCCTCAAGAGATCCTAAGATCTCTAACACATGTTTTTTTTTTTTTTATTTATAATCAAGCTGGGGTTGGGTGGATCCCTACCAGAATAACAGCCACCCCATGTGGCAGAGGGATTCAATCCTGGGCTTCAGCTTGACACAGGACCCCCTTACCAAATGGGATACCACCTCATTGGTGTCTAACATTTAGATATTTGCCAACTAGCAATCAAGCTACAAATCCAGTGTATTTAAGGGATGGGGTGTCTTAAGGAACTTAGAAGTCAGCCAATTGTTTGAGAGTTTTTGTTTGCCAAACATAAGATTTCACGTGGAAATTTGTTATGAGATATGAAACAATCAAAGGCCTATTTTAGCCTCTTTAGAGATATCTATGTTTCTTTCAAGATTTGTTATGGATGCTATTAGGTTAAGATTCTCACTTAAGTCAATCATGCAATTAGGCAAAGTTCAGTTGTATCCAGTGGGTGAGGATGCATGTAGCTCATTGCATCAAGGACTTGATCTTAATTGGGGTAAATGTCATTTTAAAGAAGGTGCATCGAATGCGTGCCGCCGAGCTTACCTTCAGGCAAAGCTCAGTTGCCGGATTTTCCATGTAATTTTTCAACACTATCTATCAGGTTAATTATATGGTGTTTGAGTTGCTGTACCAACTGCAAAGTACAAGTGAGGAATCCAGAATCAATCTAAATCTAGGGCAAAGAGGGATTTAGAAAAACTTCAATGTAAGAAAACAAGAAGCTCTAAGCTCATGAGGGCTCCACAAACCTGGTTGACTGGGTTAGCTTTGAAGGAAGTCATGAGTTCAATATACAAGGTGTATGTGTACCCGTCACTGCAAGGCTGAAGTGAAGGGGAGAAGTTCCAAGAGAGTGGAGGTATGTGGGATGATTGACGAAGGGACAGGTAGGAATCCTAAAGGGTCATTCCCATAAATCCATCCCTAACCATCTTGTGCAAGTGGTTTCCTTTTCTTACAAAAAAAGAAATAAAGCAGAAAGCTCTCGTTCACCATGGGAGATGTATAAATAGGAGAGAAGAGAACACGAAGTAAAACAATGTTTGACACAATGAATTCCCCTATATTTTCCAAGTGTCTCTAATTATGATAAGAAACCAGAAAATGAGATCTGAATCCCTTTAAGTTTGAGGTACGGCGAGAATATCCAGATCCAATTGAATGCCCAAGTCTAATTGGAGTTATCCCTCGTCAGTCGAGGAGGAACAACCCCAGCTTGTAGGTGCGGGATCCCATAATCTTTTCAAAAGAAGGTGATTTTTCTAAAACCATGGAGGGACCTTAGGTATATATAGGAGTGGCAAAATCTGACACGACCTGCCAACCCGACCCCTCCAACCCGCTTCTTAGGTGGGTTCGGGTTTGGCTTAAACGGGTTCGTGTCGTAAATGGGTCAACCCGCCTAACCCGTTTATTAAACGGGTCGGGTTAGTGTTAGGGGTATGCCAACCCGCCAACCCGGCTGACCTGTTTAATAAACGGGTTAGGCGGGTGGGTCAACCCGTTTACCCGTACTCGACCCGCCAACCAGTTTACCCGACCCTGACCCGCCCGCTAAAACGAACCCAACCCGCCAACCCATTTACCCGACCCGACCCATTTATTAAACGGGTTAGCTGTGTCGTGTTGTGTCGTGTCAGGTCAGGTCACCCGTTTAATAAATGTGTTGGATTCGTGTTTGCCACAGCTGACCTGTTTAATAAACGGGTTGGGTTCGTGTTGAGGTATGCTGACCTACCAACCCGCCGACACGACCCGATTGCCACCCCTAGGTATATATAGGGTTAAAGTTTGCTACAATAGTTTGTATGCACAAATGACTTAGCAAACTCTACTTTTTTTATATTTTTGTCCAAACGATACAATTATTGTTTTAAATGAAACTAGAATCCGCCTAGCGTATAAGTTTTTCCAGCTATGCAAAAATTGATAGTTGTAAATACACTACTTTTCCTTACTTCAAAAAACATGTTTTTTTTTTTAACGAACATGATCTATGAATCATTTTCCACTAAATCAAGCATGCAAACACATTTACCAAATGTGATTTGAGTAAAAAAAACAACTTGCGTTGTAAACTACCAACTAAATTGTAACAACAAGGGGGATGGTCCTACCTTTTTTTATCATTAGGTTCAGTTAAGATCCTCTAAAAGTCATACTTTCATGTATTTTTTTTGCTGGATTTGAATCATTAGTTGTCTTTATCATTGCTTATTTACTAAGAAACAAACTTTCTTTCAAATTGATTTGATGTAAAAATATAAATATTTTATCATCAAGTTTTAGTATAATATCAACCATTAATTTTTTTGCCTCTTTAAATTACACATCTAAGCATAAAAAATATTAACCAAATACATGCTATCTATGTAGTAAATAATGACAAACACATCTAACGGTTAAGATCAAGCAAAAATACTTGAAAATATGATTTTTAGAAGTATTTTAAAACTTAAAAAATTAGGTTTCAGATTTTTAAAGGATAAAAAAAAATAAAAATAGTGAAAAAATAGGTCATCATTTTTCGGCCAGTAACTAATCAGAAAATGGCCTAGTAGGTGCCGCCTGGTCAGGGAGGCACTAGCCCGGTTATTTTCTGGTCAGTGGATGGTCAAAAAATGGCCTAAAAAGTAAAAAAACTGAAAAATGTAATATATATATATATATATTACATTTTTTGGCTGGCCATTGGCCAAAAAAAGACCCAAGAGCAATATATATATATATATATATATATATATATATATATATATATATATATATATATATATATATATAATAAAAATTTATCGTCCATTTCCCGACT
Organism: Nuphar pumila; assembly: GCF_984573655.1. Classification (NCBI taxonomy): domain Eukaryota; kingdom Viridiplantae; phylum Streptophyta; class Magnoliopsida; order Nymphaeales; family Nymphaeaceae; genus Nuphar; species Nuphar pumila. The sequence goes on along the minus strand of NC_143250.1, from coordinate 138,400,936 downwards.
AGTGGCTGGCCAGAAAATGGCTGGATGAAGATTGGAAAATCAAAAAAGAAAAAGGGTGAATTTTGGCCATTTCCAACCAATCGCTGGAAAAATGGCAGCTCGTACAGCCCGGTAAGGGTATACCAGGCTGGCCATTTTCTGGTCAAACATTGGCTCGGTGTGTGTTGGCCCTAGGTAGGTGATAAGGAATGATGTGGGGGCGTGAGGGTAGGTGGAGGGGGAAACCTGATAAGCCAGGTTAGCGCACCTGAAAAAACTGGGGTAATCCAATTTTTCAGAACTTAGTTTTAACCAGGTTTTGCCAAACCTAATTTTCATGAAAGCCAACTTTGGTGTCTTCCAAACAGCCACCACAAAACTAGGTTTACACCAAAAACCTGTGTCATCCAAAAAGCACCCTTAATTAGGAAAATGAAAACCTACCCAATAGAAAATACCCAATAAAAAACATTTATGGGATTTTTGGTGTTTTTTCAAAATTCTGACCTTAAAGATGTGCTCAGAATATTTGATTTACTAGAAATCGACACTTGAATCATGCATTTTGGATGAAAAAAATGGTATTTAGAGTCTAAAAAATTTAAGAAATTGTAGGCCCTTGATTTTTGAAACCTTATAAAAACATAACCATGCATCCGAATCAATTTCTCCCAGAACTGATTCCTATAAATTTAAGCACATAGATCACATTTTTAAGGTCAGAATTTTAGAAAAAACACCTAAAATTTGATAAACGTTTCTTATTGGGTAGGTTTGGGAGGTTTTCTATTGGTTAGGTTTTCATTGCCTTGGTAGTATTCTACATAGGCTCTTTAAATGCTTCATTGGGCTTTGCACCACTCTCCTTGCTCAATTTTTTACTCCTGAATTTCACTGTTCATTTTGGATGAAACTCCACGCTCCATCAATTTGAATCTGTCTTTTTTTAACCTTACGAAAATATAAAAAGGGAATATTACTCAAAAATGTGAACCAAACACATATTGGGAAGGTATCATGCTTATGGTTTTATAAGGTAAGATATATCAAATATAAGTTGTGGTATTTAAGTGCAAGGGCTTATTTTTAAAATGCATTGCCACATCAAGATATCTTCTTTTGTTTATTTTTTCTCTAGTAACACCCAATAGTAATAAAAGTTTGAGGCCTACCAACGGGGGGCTCTCATTGCTTGGTAGGAGCTGTTAGTGAACTTCACCTTGTGTTGGGACGTTGCAAGTTCAAATCCTAATGGTACGTTGTATAACTGGTGAGGGTCTGCCTAACCTCAGCTTGCCTATCAAAAAAAAAAAAGAAGAAGAAGAAGAAGTTTGAAGCCTACAAGGGCTCCGATCATCTGGTATTGGCGACTTGTGAATGTCACCAAGTTGACGGGACGTCACAAGTCGAAACCCATGGTTGGCGTCCCTTTGCCACAAGGTCAAAGCTGGGTTTACTCCCTGATTGGCAAGGGAACCTCAAGGGTTTTACCAACAGGAGGCCAGCCAATGTATGGTCGGTGATGTAGGGTTTTTTTCCTTAGACTATCCAAAAAAATGTTTGAAATTAAAAAAATATTGACAACAAAAATCTCAAGAGAATTTAACTTTTTTATTTTTATCAGGAGAATGTTTTTAAAAACAAATAAATTATAAAATTAATTCCTAAAAAGGATTAAAAATAATATAGAACCTAAGAGTCTTAAGGCTTCTCTTGCTCATAAAGGGTGGCATGATATGATGCATGAGGAGATGCATGCTCTCGATGTCAACAATACATGGGATCTTGTGCCTAAAGAGCATGAAATGCATATAATCCGAAGTAAATGGGTCAAAAAAACCAAATTAAAAAGTGATGACTCATTAAAATGGTTTAAAGCTCATCTTGTTGCTAAGAGATTTGATCAAATCCCGGGTGTTTGACTTCATGAAAACTTTTTCTTCAGTTATAAAGCCAGCTACTATACGTATTGTCCTCACTATTGCTTTGGCCTATAACTGAGATATTCGACAGTTAGATGTTAAAAATGTCTTTTTACATGGTCATCTGAATGAAACTGTGTTTCTTGAACAACCTCTAGGATTTGAAGATCCTAAACATCTAGATTTTGTTTGTAAATTAAAGAAAGCCTTATATGGACTAAAGCAATACTCCTCGAGTCTGTAATGATCAATTTGACAATTTCTTCTTGTCTCTTGTTTTTTTCTCAAACATTGTTGACCCCTCATTATTTATTTGCAGAAGTGGATCAATGATAGTCATTCTCTTATTATATGTCGTTGATATTATTCTTACTGATAATGATAGTCAATTTCTTAGTCATTTTATCAAAACTGCAAGTCAAGAGTTTGCAATGAAAGATCTAGAGTTCTTGCACTGTTTTCTAGGAATTGAAGTCCAACAGTTCTTAGGGGGTCTATTCTTGAATTAGAAACAGTATGTTTGCGAGCTACTTGATAAAGCCCAGATGATTGATGTCAAGCCTGTATCTACACCCATGATGACTTATGCCACAAGTTCAAAAAATGACGATTTGTCATTCCATGACTCTACTTTTTATCGGAGTCTTGTTTGAGGCCTGCAGTATCTCACAATGACTCACCCAGAGTTATCATTCAGTGTTAATTTTGTCAGTCATTTTATGCATAACCCGACCAATGCTCATTTTCTAATGGTCAAACAAATTCTTTGTTACGTTCATGGCACTATTCTGGCTACTCTCTCAAACCTCTTTTTTATCATATACATTCTCTGATGTTGATTGGGCAGGTTGCCCTATTACTAGGCACTCTACCTCTGAATTTTGCACGTTTCTTGGTAACAATTATATTTCTTCAATTGCCAAAAAGCAACCTATTGTTGCTAGGTCCAGCTCTGAAGCATAATACAAATCCATAGTATCAACCACTACTTAACTTATGTGGATCACATTTCTTTTGCGTGATTTGGGATTATTTCTTCATCAACCACCAATTCTTTTCTGTGACAATATTTTGGCTCTTCAGACTACAATCAAGCTTACGTTTCATTCTTACATGAATCATGTCGAAATAGAATATCACTTTGTTCATGAAAAAGTTGTAAAGGGCACTCTAATTACTTGTTATGTGACCTTCTCCAAACAGATTGCTGACATCTTTACCAAGTCTCTTCTGTGCACTCTTTACCAAGTCTCTTATGTGACTTTCTTGATTTATGAGTCAAACTGGGTCTCTCTGCTCCACCCGCGACCAGTTTGAAGGGGACTGTTAGCAAATAAGATGCAGCAGGTCACGATAATTTTGCTTCAAATGATAAAGTCGAGTTTATCAACTTAGCAGCAGGTCACGATAATCCTGCTCCAAATGATAAACTTGAATTTATCAACTTAGGTCAAGAAATTACTAGAGATAACAACAATAAACTCGAGTTTATCATTCCTGCTCAAGAGGTTAAAGTTACTTAGGATAATATCAGAGCTCAAGAGGTTAAAGCTAATGAGGATAATAATCGGAGCTCAAGAAGTCAAAGTTACTGAGGATAATATCAGCCCAGATCAAGAATCCAATAATACTCTTATCATGTTAAGAAGGTGTAACCGAATAGATAATGATAATCGACTAAAACATAAAAAGTAGTAGACTATTTAACCAACCCGGTAACTATTTTTAATAGTGGAAAACTCCACACTTAGTTGTGTTGAGTAGAGTATGGACGTAGGTGATTAGTTTACCCAACCACGTTAATATCATGGTCTCCTATTCTTGTGTGTTTCTCTTTAGTTGTGTCCTCCGTGCATAATCTCCACCACCATTTAATGAGAAATGTCATAATCCAACGGCTAATGTCTTTGATTCTAATGCACCTATGGAGTCGGATCCAAGACAGTTCCGCTAAAAAGAAGGGCAAGAAGATGGTGAAAGAGTATTAAAGATCTTTGATCCAAGTCTTTAGATTTTATTTTTATTATTTATTGTGTTTGGAAGACATTAGATCTATCCAAGATCCGTTTGGGTCAGGGTTTCTATTTTTCTTCTTATAAATATACTTTGTAGAGTAATGGGTCAGTTTGGACCGCTGATTTTCCTCTTATAAATAATATATATAGGGATTAATGGGTCGGTGCTAAATGAGTTTTTTATATATTTTTTTTTGTTTTATTTTTAAATGCTGACCATACAGATGTGATCTATGTAGTTGATTTTTATAGGGATTAGCTCTTGAAGTATTCAATTCCAACACATGGGTGGGTTTTTATAACATTCGAAAAATTAGCTTTTTTCAGAGGTGGCTAATGGGCATCACTGTTACATGGTAAGCTGGGGTTTGGCAGAGCCCACCAGCTATTATTCGAGGTACCACTGGGGTTTGAACCCGACGTGCACCCACAAGAAGCCTCGATTGGTGGGATGGGCATCACTGCTACATGTTCATACTAAAGTCCTCTTTTTTCTTTTTCTTTTTATGTAAGCGAGCTGGGGTTAAGCAGGCCTCACCTCAACCACAACCATAGCATAGGGTTTTGAACCTGCAACCTTCCAATACAAGGTGACATGTAATGCTCCTACCAGACAAACGGAGCCCCTGTTGGTATGTTCATACTAAATTTGATAGACCGAAATGAGAGAGAAAGTAACAAGCGAGACACCAGACATTATATATATATATATATATATATATATATATATATATATATATATATATATGTGCTTCAATTATAAATGAAAACTAAACATATTAGGCCCCATTTTTCGTTCTGCCCAATTCTGCTTCATAGGTTTTAAGTGTTTTATGATAGATCTGAACCGTTAGATGTGTTTAGCAAGCTCGATTTAGGGGAATTGTCTCTTGGATCATGTTTTTTTGACGAAAAAACATATTTTTCTAAGTTAGAAAAAACTATTATCTTCATAGCCATTGATTTTGGATAACCCGAAAAAACTGTATACAAGTTAGATTCTGGTGATCCAAAAGCCCGTTCCCACTAAAAAAACCTATAGGTCACATCTACGGTGTTAGATGTGAGAAAAAATTACTTAAAACTATGATTTTTGAAGGAACCTAACTAAAAAAAAACATTACTCAATATAAATTGTTTTAACAGTTGGTGAGCTTTCCAAAAACCAAAGTTAGCATTGCTAACTATTTTTAATAAGAGTGCAGCTGTTCGCTTATAACAAGGACCATCACATGAAAAGTAATTACTCGGACTAGGCTCTGTTTGGAAGCTTATGGATAAGTAATCAATGAATGAAATTCACGAAATCCCCAAAGCTGGCTACTGTTTGGGGTCTTGGATATGGTAAATCCCAAGAGATGGCCTTGAAGATAAGATCATGTTTGGTTCCCGTTATTTTGAACATGGGGAATCCATCCATGAGGTTGAATTGGATCAAAACAAGTTGCCAAATGTTACCTCTAAAACTTACTAAGACTTCAACTTAATAGATGTTGTGGTTGGCAACTTGACCGTTGGACCAAGCTTTGTTTCGTGGTGTTTCCTACGCCAAACGTGACCGGTCTCTTTCCATCTTTTCATGCCTTACAAAAGTCTATGCAAATGCTCTTTCTTCCACCTATTGAGTTTGGTGCAACTCACCAACCTTGGTCATGTTTTGTTAAATTAAGTCACAAATAACGTTAATATATTATACAAAAAAATAGATATTTCAAAACATCGCTTACCATATTCTTATCACAAAATTAACCCCATAAAAACACTTTTTTAACAAGTTTTCATACTATTAAAAGTTTATATGTTCTTTGATATTTTTATATAAAATAAATATTTGGTATAATGAATGTAAGAAACTAATGAATAGAAGTCACCTTTTTTACAAATAGGACCTAATGAATGTACCTAATGAATGTGTGATGTACCATGCTTGTTTGGTAGGAAATGGTTTTTTAATCATGTGATTGCTATATGTAAGCAGGTAGGGGTGGCAATAGGGTCGGTTTGGCGGGTCGGGTTGGCGTGTCAGCATACCTCAACCCGAACCCAACCCGTTTATTAAACGGGTAGGCTGTGGCAAACACGAACCCGACCCGTTTAATAAACGGGTAACCCGACACGACCCGCCAACCCATTTAATAAAAGGGTTGGGTTGGGTAAACGGGTTCTCAGGTTCGCGGGTCAGGTTGGCGGGTTGACCCACCCGCCTGACCCGTTTATTAAACAGGTCAGGCGGGTTGGCATACCCCTAACACGAACCCGACCCGTTTAATAAACGGGTTAGGCGGGGTCGACCCGTTTATTAAACGGGTTCATTTTTTCCAAACCCAAACCCGCCTAAGAGTCGGGTTGGCGGGTCGTGTCAGGTTTTGCCACCCCTATAAGCAGGTTTTTCAAGGGTTTTAAAGGATCTTTTTTAGGTCAACAAAAAAAAAAGGAATAAGATCCAACCCTTAATAAACAAACTATACCAAATAAACCTATTTAGTGAGATTGAGATCACACAGCTTGCACATATGATTTCCATATCAATATAGTTTCAGTAATACATTAGTATCAAATATGAACCTTTTATATATGGATTTGTAAATTATAAGAGATTTTTAATTTTTTTTAAAGCACTTTTGAAAGGGAAAGCAGATTGCAGAAAAAATGGCCTCAAAACGCAGACGTGATTTACGGGCGATGATTTCTCGTCTTCCCTGCAAGACCCGCAATCCAAACAGCGACCATTCCCAAGTCACATTTCCTCCTCCTCCTCTTCCTGCTTCTGCTTCTTCCTTGCCATCATTTATGGCCACCCATCTCTTCTTTCCTACTTCATCCGACCATTGCCAACTCCCATTTCCTCCTCCTCCTTCTCCTCCTCTTCCTGCTTCTGCTTCTTCCTTGACATCATTTATGGCCATCCATCTCTTCTTTCCTCCTTCCTCCCTTATTCTTCTTCTTCTGCTGCTGCTTGCAGCTCCCTCGCTGGTTACTGGTGCGGACGTATCCCCGGGCTCCGTTCTCCGCGCGTCGGAGCCTTCTCAGTCATGGACATCCCCAAGCAAGACCTTTTCCTTCGGCTTCACCAAATCCCAGCAGAAACCCATCTCTGTTCCTCTCCGGAGTAACCTATTCATCCTCCTCCATCCTCGTCTGGACAGCTGATGGTGCCGTCGACGGCGCCGCCACCCTGAATTTCTCCTCCGATGGCAACCTCCGCCTGCTCAACGGCTCTGGCACCGTCGTCTGGGAGTCCAGAACCGCGAACAGCGGCATCTCCGTCGCCTCCCTCGACGATTCCGGCAACTTCGCCCTGAAAAACCGGGGCTCCACCGTTTGGGATACCTTCAGCCGTCCCGCCGACGTTCTGGTCCAGAACCAGAACTTCACCGTCGGGAAGACCCTCCGCTCGGGTCTCTACTCTTTCTCGATGTCCAATTCCACCGGGAAGCTGTCGCTCAGGTGGAACGACAACATCGAGTACTGGAGCGTTCAAAACGATACCTTCGCCAGAAATCTCACCGCTCCCGTTCTGATGCTGGGCAGCGAAGGAGTTGTGACGCTGCAAGACCCTTCCTTTCCGGCGCCCTCGAGGTGGGTCTACAGCAGCGACTATTCGTCCTCCGCCGCATTCCGGTTCCTGAGATTGGATTCCGACGGCAATCTCAGGGCTTATAGCGTCGTTTCTGCCGGCGGCGGTGCAGGCCAGTAGTGGTCCGCCGTGGAGGACCAGTGCCGCGTTTATGGATGGTGCGGCGATATGGGGATGTGTAGTTACAACGATACTCAACCCTTCTGCACCTGCCCTTCTCTGGATTTCGTTCCCGTCGATCCCAACGATCAGAGACAGGGATGCCGGAGGAAGCAGCGGCTCGCCCATTGCTCCGGCAATATGTCCATGCTTTAGCTGAAGAACACGGTAATCCTCGCGTACCCGCCGGAGACGCAGAACTCCAACATGAATTTCTTCATCCCCTTCTCCCCCTGCAAAACCAATTGCCTCAGCACGAGCTCGTGCTTCGGCTCGACGTCTTTCAGCGACGGATCGGGGCTGTGCTTCTTCAAGATCTCTGGCTTCCTCAGCATCCACCAGGCTTCCACTGTGACTAGCACTTCGTTCTTCAAGGTCTGCGGCTCGGGCGTCCCGAATCCGAGCAGGAATTCTGATCTTGGTCTTGGCCAAGACGGGAATCGCCGACCTCGGTCGAAGAGGCTCAGCGTTGGTGCCATAGTGATCGTGATCGCGGCGACGCTCTTGTCTTTGATCGTTCTCGAGATGGTTATTTGGTGGTGTATCTGCAAGAGCAACGGCAAATTCGGAGGTCTGTCTGCTCAATTTGCTCTTCTTGAATTTGCTTCAGGTGCGCCGGTTCAATTCTCATATAAGGATCTCCATCAAGCAACCAAGGGATTCAGAGAGAAGCTCGGCGCGGGCGGATTCGGGCAAGTGTACAGAGGAACGCTTGCGAACAGGACTGTAGTTGCTGTTAAGCAATTGGAGGGGATAGAACAGGGGGAGAAGCAATTCAGGATGGAGGTGGCAGCCATCAGTAGCACCCACCATTTGAATCTGGTGAGGCTGATCGGCTTCTGCTCGGAAGGCCGGCACCGGCTTTTGGTCTACGAGTTCATGCGAAACGGTTCGCTTGATAGCTTCCTCTTCTTGGAGAATGCTGCAAGGCTGGACTGGGATGCCCGCTTCAATATAGCATTGGGTACTGCAAAGGGGATCACGTATTTGCACGAGGAGTGCAGAGATTGCATAGTTCACTGTGACATCAAACCTGAAAACATACTTTTGGATGAGAATTACAATGCCAAGGTCTCTGATTTTGGCCTTGCCAAGCTGATCAATCACAAGGATCAGCGGTATCGAACCTTAACGAGTGTCCGGGGCACCAGGGGCTACTTGGCGCCGGAATGGCTTGCCAATCTTCCGATCACGTCGAAATCTGATGTTTATAGTTACGGGATGGTATTGTTAGAGATCATCAGTGGGCGTAGGAACTTCGATGTGAGCGAGGAAACAGGCAGGAAAAAATTCTCATCTTGGGCTTTCGAAGAATTTGAGAAGGGAAACATTGAGAGAATTGTGGACAACAGAATAGCGAAGCAAGTGGATGTGGAAGAGTTGTTGAGGGCAGTTCAGGTGAGCTTCTGGTGTATACAGAAGCAGCCATCCCAACGGCCAAATATGGGAAAAGTAGTTCAGATGCTCGAAGGTATACTTGTTATTGAGAGACCTCCTGCTCCAAAATCCATGGATGGGACTCCCAGCTGCAGCAGCAATAGCGCTAGTGCTGTGAGTGCTTTGTCGACAATGGCAGCTTCAGCACCACCACTCTCGTCGTCTTCTTCGTTCAAAGCATATGGTTCATCAGTTTCTGGGATGAATGCAGACCGAAACTTTTCATCATCATCATCATCTGTATTGAACTAACAGTCCTCTGTTTGGTATGCTGCTTGTTGTATCTGCTCTGTGGAGTCAAATGGGTTACTACTCTCCGTGGTTAAGAGTTCCTCCTTGAAGCCCGTAAGGAAGTGGCATTAGGCAGCTTTGTTTGTTTCCTTATAAAAGTGTGTGTGTGTGTAGAAAATAGCACCTTCCGTTTTGATTGGGAGGAACATGCTATTTAGGTTTCTTCTGTTAATTCTTCAGGTTCCTTTTAACAAATTCAACTATCGGAATCTGCAATATAAGGTATGGGATCTTGTACATTTAGCTAAGTGTGCATACATGGAGTTTTACTTCTTGGTTAGACAAATTTAGTGATATTGATGTTTCCTCTCAACACAGTAATGCTAGTATGTATCATGTGTATGTGTGTGACATGTATATCCTGCTTATAAACGTGAAAAATATCACTTTGGTCCTCATCAAACTTCTATCATTTTCAGTGGAAAAACTTCTCTACTTGAAATCGCAAGTGGAGAGGCATGGGTCACTCATTGATTAGAACACCTGAAACATGTTTTTTATGCTTTTGACTTCATAACAGAGCTCTCATGCACTCAGTTATGTCAGTGTTTTACCATTATCTTTTTAATGATCATTTACCTGCAGTTGTGCTTGGATATCCGAACATTCATGTCAATAGACATGAAGTCCTGATGCTTGATAATATCAGGGGATAAAAGGTTATGCAAGTTCATGAAGTCTATGTTCAGAACCTAGTGACTATGTTCAGAAGTCTATCTTGAATTTTCTTGTGCCGGTGATATATATATATATATATATATATATATATATATATATAGGAAAAGTGGTAGCTGCCTACCATGAGTGAACAGGCATTTTCGGATTGTTTTTTGCAAATTTGACCCTGAAGATGTATTCGGCATGGTCGATTTGCTAGGAAATGACACCTGGATCATGTTTTTTGATAAAAAACATGATTTTTAAGCCTTGAATATTTATAAAAAATTTTAAACCATCAATTTGTAAATATGAAAACCTACCTGCGTGTTGGAATCAGATGATCTGATAGTCTATTTCTATAAAATCAAGTATGCAGATCACATATTTATGGTCAGATTTAAGGAAAACATGGACACTTTCTTCAAAAGTCTGGTAGGTTGGCATTAGGCCAAAAAAGTGGTATGCAGCTATCACTCTCTCTCTCTATATATATATATGATTAATTTAACACTAAACTAGTTGTGTTTAACATTAGATGGATTCAACCTTACCAAAATTACTAAACTACTATTGAAAGAATAATACTTTTTAAAATGCATGGTTACTTTTGAACTTGAAAAAAATTGAAAAGTCAACCATCCTTTTTCAAAAAAATAACTTTATGATGCTATCAAAGTTACCTTTTTTACCTCAGTAAGTAACCTTGCATTTTATAAATGTCATTATTTTAAGAGTCTTAGTCATTTTCATAAGGTTGAATCCATATAATGTTAAACACAACTAGTTTAATGTTAGATTAACCCATATATATATATATATATATAGAGAGAGAGAGAGAGAGAGAGGAATGAAAACCCACCCAATAAGAAACATTTACTGGATTTCGGTGTTTTTTCAAATTTCTGACCTTACAGATGTGATCTATACGCTTGTTTTTACAGCAATTGGCTCTTGGAGCATTTGTTTTCAATGCTTGGATATTTTTTATAAGGTTAGGTTTCAAAAACCAATGACCTACAATTTCATAAATTTTTAAGGCTCCAAATACCATTTTTTCATCCAAAATCTATGTCACATAGGTGCGGGTGCGGCGATTCGGCACTTTAAGAAAACTTGGGTGCGAGGGTGTGGGGAGGGTATATATATAATTTTGAACAGTTTTAAGTTAACCCTAAGTGTATGTGTGTGCATTTATGTATTTCTATACATAATATAGATATAACTGAACTTGGTTAGGGTTAACCGAATCCACTTTTAGACAAAAATGAACCTCAGTGTGGTTGACTTCTCCTGACACAAAGGAAGCCATGTCCAAGTGTCACACCCACATGGGTGCGGGTGCGGTGCCCTGGTAGAAGAGTCCGTGTGACATAGTCCAAAATGAATGATCCAAGTATCTATTTCTAGTGGATCAATCATGCTGAACACATCTGTAAAGTCATAATTTTGAAAAAACACCAAAAATATGATAAATATTTTTTGTTGGGTAGGTTTGAGAGGTTTACATTTTCCTATATATATATATATATATATATATATATATATATATATATATATATATGAAAGTAGTATCTGCCTACCACATTTTGAGCCTACCGCCAGCGAATAGGTATTTTCAGGTTGTTTTTTGCAAATCTTACCCTTTAATTGTGTTTGGCATGGTCGATTTGCTCGAAAATGACACTTGGATCATGTTTTTTTTATAAAAATAAGATTTTTTAAGCAATGAATATTTTTGAAAATTGTAGACCATCAATTTTTAAATCTTATAAAAACCTACCTGCATGTGTATGTCAGAATCGAACAATCCAATAGCTGATTCCTCTAAAATCAAGCTTGTAAATCACATATGCATGGTCAGCTTTTAGAAAAAATAGAAAAAACCATTCCAAAGCCGGGTAGGCTGGAAAAGTGGTAGGCAACTACCACCTAATATATATATATATATATATATATATATATATATGGTACTATTACATAGCTATTGAGCTAGAAATCATAGTTGCAAACTGTATCAACTCAATTTGAGCACATAGATGTATTCAGCATGGTTTGTTTGCAAGTATCAAACCTGGGATTGTGGTTTTTCAATGTAAAAATATAAGTTTTTTGTCACAAAATGTTGGCACATTGTGGGCCATTGACTTTTGAATTCTTTAGAAAACCTACTTACATGCTACAATCGCGTAGAACCATGGTTGCCCGTCGAGGAAGCGGGAGCAGAAAGCGATACGGGAAGTGGGAGTGGGAAGCGAGGCACTTTCAAAATTTTAGGAAGCGGAAAGCGTGGGACGACTAAGAATCGAATCACGAACCGTCTCGGAAGCGACCTAAGAAGTGAACTGGAAGCGACCTAGGAAGCAAGGGGGAAGCAAAAATAAAAAAATAAAAAAAAAAATGAAAAAAGAGAGAAGCGAGGGAGAAGTGCGCTTTCTATAAATAGGAAATGTGTTTCCTATAAAAGGGAAGCACACTTCCCATAAAAGGGAAACGCTTTCCTACGCGTTTCGGAAGCGCGACGTTTTGCGCTTTCGAAATGCGCTTCGGGGAAGCGCGTTTCCCCATATGCCTAGGCGCTTCCGGTAACTCTGCGTAGAACTCATATTCTACGAAACAAACCTTGTATATCGCATTCATAAGGTTGGATCTAAAAAAAATGGAAAGAAGGTGATTTCTACTCGATACTTCTATACCTTCATTAGTACCAAAAATATATAAATATATATGTGTGTGTTTATTTGTTTATTCATTTGGCTACACTTGTGGATTCCAAATCCGTAAGTGAAAAACTCTTGGTTGCTTTTTACTTTTTTTCTCACATCTGTCCCTCCAGATGTGTTCCACATGCTGATCTGATTTTCAGGAAGTTGGAAAAAATGGCCTGCAATAGTGTCAATTTTTCACCCTGCAGAAATTGTACTTTTACATCAACAAAAATACGATTGAAGGGTCGATTCCTACTATTTTTACCATGCCGACACATCCTTGAGGTCAGATTTGGTTAACATGACGTGCCCCTATGAGTTTCAGCTAAGGGGTTTGGAACCCACGAGTATAGCCAATATTTTCTCATACACCCCACACGCCCATGCTTTTAAGTTTTAAAAGTTCCCATGTTGTACACTATGTACCTGCTCCTGTACCTATGAGATATAGATTGCAAGGCTATTTGCTATATTACAAGTTTTCTCCTGCATATCATTAACTTCTTTTACATCTTAACCTAAAACATTTATGTAGTTGCAGGACCACCAAGTGGCGTGTCACTTGGCATTTTATTGGTGCAACTTTCAGATATTTGATCAGTCAGTTACCTTGGGGAGAAGTGCTCTGTTCTCTTGCCTCGACATGTTTTATACCCTTATTAATGTCTGAGATGTGCACTTGTTGAAAAGCTGACTGCTTCCTGCATTGCCACTGTCAGCCTATAGGTTCCTTCCTGCATTGTTGGCCTCTTATGGTAATTAAGTGAAAGCAGCCATGTAAATTATGCGCATTAGAAATTCTTTGAAAATGACAAAATTTGTCTTTAAGACGATGGCATTTTCAAATTATGTGCATTAGAAATTCTTTGAAAATGGCATAATTTTTGTCTTTAAGAGGATGGGAATTTTAGGATTGGTTTGTCTTTAAGAGGATGTGCATTTGATAGACTTGGTTTAGTTTAACTAATGTAGCCATAATAGCAGAGCATTTTGGTTATTTTGATTTAAAGAAAATGCTGCTGATTGGTACATGACTGTTTAAAGCAGAGTTACCAAAAGCTTCTTAGATAGGTGGGAAGCTAAGCTATGTCACATAGGTGTGGGTGTGGGTGTGGGTGTGGGTGTGGATGCTGCGATGCAGCACTTTAAAAAAACTTGGGTGTGGGGAGGATATATATATATATATATATATATAACAGTTTTAAGTTAACACTACGTGTATTTGTGTGTATTTATGTATTTATATATATAATATAGATAAAAATGGACTTGATTAGGGTTAACTGAATCTACTTTTGGATAGAAATGGACCTCAGTGTGGTTCACTTCACCTAACACAAAGGAAGTTGTGTCCAAGTGTCGCACCCACCTGGGTGCAGGTGTGACGCGGGTGTGGTGCCCTGTTAGAAGAGTCTGTGTGACAGGTGGGAAGCCCTCTTTCCGGAAATTCTCTTTGTAAGCGTGATACTCTTCACTTCCGAAACTTAATGGGAATCTCAACTCCTATGCTTTCCACACGCTTCATCTATTTTTCTTGTATGTTTTCTTACTCTATTTTTTATATTTTTTGTGTTTTCTCTCACGCATCTCAATCACTTTCATGTGCTTTCTCTAAATTGGCAGTCATCATTTTTAGATTTTGTTAAAAATTTAATTCTTACACTAAAAAATCATGATCCCATTCAATTCTTATATTGTTTTTTATTCCTCGCTTCCCTCGCCTCTTGCTTCTGCTTCTCGTATCGTTTTTCGCTTCCGCTTCCGCTTCTTAATCTGGTAACTTAAGTTTAAAGTTGCTTTATGTTATTTTTGGGTCAGAAGGAAAATCATTGAGGATTCTGTATTTTAGATTGGGAATTTTCATAAAAGAACAGCAGACTTCAAATTATTGTCATTATATGGGTTCAACTTTTTCTTTTTTCTTTTTCTGTTTTCTGTTTTCTAATGATTTGATATTCCCAAGTCTTTTTCTCTTTTATGTGCAGCCTCTGTTATCTGTTCATCTTGGTTCATTAAAAATTCTTACAAGCTTCCAGTACACAGCTTAGTTTTTGTAAAGATGAAAAATGCGAGCCAATGGGTGTGGATTTTCTATCCTTGTGGCTATGGTAGTGGGGTTGGAAGCTGTACAATATCAAGAGTTTATGTCTATTTGGTGGCTCTTGATTATGATAATAATAAAGTTGAAAACTCGATAGAAATGATTGCTGGAGGGCTGAGCTTACATTGTGGCTGTACTTTTTGTTGGCTTGGTCTTTGTGATATTGGATGTCAAAGACATGGTTGTAGGTTAAGTTGTCCGAAAGTTTGGAGGATTCCAAGGGTGTGATTTGATTTCTCTTGGGGAGGGTATTGCTTGAGGCTACCTGTTTTCAGTTGTTGGTTATTGTTTACTTTCAAACGGATCGGGTTCGGGTCTTGTTTGGGCTATGATGTAATAGGCTATGACTCACTTGGGCCTTGTAATGGGGATTTTTAGCATAATGTAGGAGTAGTACCTAATTCTCACCATCTAAACTTCATCCCAATCCCACCTAATATCATATTTGGCAATAGATCCATTGGAAGAGGAAGTAATAGATTTGAAGTGTAGCAAAAGAAAGTGAGCTTATCATCTCGATTATTTGGCTGAAGAACTTTCTCAAAACATGCATGAACTTGGCAAGAGTCCTTCACAAGAATAGGGATGGCAGTGGACCGGGGGGATATAGGGTGGGCCCTGCCTCGCCCCGTTTGGACTGGGGATGGAATACATGAAATGAGAATGAAGGCGAGGATGGAGGTTAAAATCAAAACCTGTGTGGGGACGAAGGCAGGGATGGAGGGCAGAATTTTGAGATGGGGCGCAGTTCACTACCATCCCTACACAAGATGAAAATAGTGCAGCTAGGGGTGTCAATGGGTCAGGTTTGGTTCGGACCTAAGTGGAACCATACTTGGACCAGATTTTTGGGTATGGTATCGGGTCTGAACTTGGGTCTAATCGGGTCCACTATAAGAAAAAAACATACCTGAACCCGATAAGAATTACATGAACAAAACCCAGACCATACCGGATAAAACCATATTTTTTTATCATTTTTACATTGAAAATTTGTAGGTCTTAATCGGAACTCGGGTCGGGTCCGGTCTGGTATAAGATTTTATAAACTATACCCGGGTCCATGTATTAATCGAACCTTTGGGTCCGAACCCAGGTCTTAATCGGGTCTTCCAATCACATTTGTCTATCTGGCCTTGTACTCTATGATGCCGTCTTCTTGTTTCCCAATGTTTTCCAGGCATTATGGTTAGGGCCCATTTGTTTCATATAGTTTTCATGGGAAAATGATGAGCTGGTGTACATTTTCTTTCCTATGGGTGAAACAAATATCCAACTATCCTGGTAGAAAAGTGTTATACTAGTGGTACAAGTTAGCCCCAGTTTTTCCTAGCCCTCTTTTTACATGAAGGGTATTTACATGAAGGGTATGGTTGGTTGCATCTCATGTGGTTTGGGATTACATGAAATGGAATCAAATTTCAAATCACATATTCCACTATATGATTGTAGGAGGATCTTCCATGGAAATCATCTGTTATGATCAAAGTCTATCAATGTATTTGTCATGATATGCAGGACCCTTTGGTCTAAATTTGCTATTACACACTTTGCTCTAAGCAAGCCCCAAAAGGGTTAGGTGTAGTAGGAGGCGGCCTTGTCCACTAGTCAGGTGGTCAGGTTTTCATTCCCATGATCATCTGCCCTTTGCATATAAGAAGAGGCAAGGGCATTATGTCTGTTGCTCATGCTGCAGCAAGGCGATTTCCTAGAGGCAAAGGTTGTGCCACCGGTTTACACCGTGAGGGAATAACTTGCAACAGTATCTCAGATTCAATTCAAACATTTACCATTCCTACTGTAGGGGGCCGAATGCGGGGACCGGGGCAAAAGTTGATTCACACTCCATGTTCTAAGAAACTTTTACCATCTTCAAAAAAATGGAATCGTTTTCTAAAGAAATGCGTTGAGAAAGGGCAAATGTATAGAGCCTTTCAACCAGATAGTGTTTTTTCAAATCTCTCAAAAATGGAATCTGTTCTAAACGTATATGCCATGGTTCCTTAGTTTGGCAGGGTGCAAAAATATAAATTTCATCCTTTTAGAACCGGCTACGTCTCTTGTTCTGGTGGTGGTTTTTTCGTTTTTCATTGGAAAAAAAAACTGTCTTACCTGCTATTTGCAAAAACCACCTAGCATTTTGGTTATTACATGTAACTGCCTGCTTTTATAAGTTATGCTTCGAAGACAGTCTTGGTCATATATAAAATCAGTCGGTTGACCTTAGTTGAAAATGCGTTCATTGTTGATTTGTTAAACAGAGGACCATAAGATGGCCTAGGATGAGTTGTTTAATAGAGAAGGGGAAAAAATGTCATCTCATAGCTCAGGTGGCTATTCGAAATGCATTCATATAAAGTAAAGTGGTTAAGTGTAATAACTCAAACGTTGGGTATTTTTGTTAATATCTAATATTTTCAGCAGTGTTTTGTAAATTACTATCTTTTAACAATCGTTCTTGAATTTTTACTTTCAGGTTTAAGGTGTAGTGAAACTGGGTTGACATGTTCACTGTTGTTTAAAATGCTTGGACTCCGTTGAGAAGGACTGCTTATAGCTTGCAGAGACTCGATATTTGACTCCTTTCATAAGTTTCTTTTTTTAGGGCATTTTTTATTCAGTGGCGCTGCATCATGCAGTGCCGCTGCCACCACTGACTAGGGATGCACAACGAGCCGAGCTCAGCTTGAGCTCATCCATGAAAGTAAATTAGTCGAGCTTTTACACAAGTTCAAGCTCGATCTACGTAAACGAGCTGAGCTTGATCAAACCACTAAACTCGATAAAGCTCACAAAAATAGTATATGTAAAATATGTTTGTAAAAGTATAAACAATAGTTAATGTTTATCTAATGGACATGCTTTCAACTTTTCTTTTTTTTAGGGTATCGAATCTGCAGCCTAGGGATGGAAGTGGACTAGGGGAAAACGGGGTCTCGCCCTGCTTCGCCCCGTTTGGACCAGTGATGAAGGACATGAAATGAGAATGGAGGCAGGGATGAAGGTTAAAATCAAAACCCGTGCAGGGATGGAGGCGGGGTTAGACTTACCTTTCCTCTGCCGTGCCCCGCCCCGCCCCGCCCCGCCCCGTCTCCGATCCCCGTTAGTAAAATAACTAAATATCTTTAATGATTTAATAAAATTTCATATAACTCCCTTATATATATTCTTAATTTCTAACCCTAAAGCTAAAATGACCCTCTTCTTCTTTGGGTCGCCGCTTCTCCAGTAAGCTCTTCTTACTCTTATTTTTTTGGTCGGCAGGGTTGATCCTTCGACGGTTCAACCTTCTTTTTTATTGATGGCGAAGAAATGGCGCCTCACCTCGCCCCGTTTGGACCGGAGATGGAGGACATGAAACAGGAATGGAGGCAATGACAGAGGTTAAAATCAAAACCTGTGCGGGGAACGAAGGTCAGGGTGGAGTGCATAATTTTGAGACGGGGCGGGGGTGGAGACCTTGTCCCCCGCATTTGTCCCGGTCTACTGCCATCCTTACTGTTGCCAGTATAACTTTTCACGTTTTACAATAACTTAGCTCGTGTTTTTAGAATATGTAATTTTTTTTTTCATATTGATAAAATTGTCAGCCTGGCCTAACGGTGAAGCATTTGTATACATTTTGGAGAGGTTAGTGATCGAATCCCACCTCTTCAAAAGTGAAATAAAGATAAGTTTTTTTTTTAGACTCGGGTAAAGCTTGGCTCAGCTTGGAACCCAGCCAAGTCTAGACAAGGCTGTTCCAGCTCGATTCCGAGCTCCAGCCAAGCTTGAACAAGGGTGTGTCTGAGCAAGTTGAGTTTGAACAACCTAGTCTCGGCTCATGTGCACCCCTACTGATGATAGCCTCCCATCTCAACATTTATGAGATCCTGACTATTCCGGGTCGCTGAAAAAAAAAGAGGTGATTGGTGATATCTCTAAATTTCAATTTTACCGATTTCTTTGACGTATCTACAAGTAGGGTGACTAGTGAATCTCAATCACCACTATTTTGTGCTTGGATATGACTGGAGCACATCATTAGCTCGCAACCTCTGTTCGAGAGTGGTGAAATCCAGCAGTCAGCACCATTCTACTTGGGCAAATTAATGCAGCCAAGAACCAATGCAACTTCCGAGTCTTCACAATGAGAACGGGGAGGTCGATGGGTGGTTGGCTTCACTCGTAACGTTTCCCTTTCAACTAGGAACACGGTGGCAACATTTTTTCTTAATTTATATGGTATGACGAGAAACAGGCCATATTCATCTCTCTCTCTCTCTCTCTCTCTCTCTCTCTCTCTCTCTTCCAAATTCTCTGTCTTATAAAGATTCTTGTTACACCAAATAGACTCATTAGAAGCAGAGAAGATGATCCAGAATCTCCAAGTATCAATCCGTATATTCCTGATTGGAGCAGTTTCTCCCGATCTTCCAATACACAGTTCCTTCCTGCTGGCGTCTCGGAGTAGGCAAAGAAGACTCCACCTCTTAAAATATTCTTCAACACGAGCTAGAATCTCTCCTCCTCCTCTCCCCTCACGACTATAAAAGATCCAAGATCTCCTCCCTAACTCCCCCATCTTCTTCAACGAGTTCTTGGACTCGTTAAGTGAGAAGAGATGAAAAAGAGATAACACGATGATGTATGTGGTTCATCTAGAATGCCTACGTCCGCGGGTAATTTGAGACTTTTATTCTTAATCAGGCTAAATGGCACCATTACAGGTTTTTATGCTTCTTTCGAGTCACGATCAATTGAGCCCTGATTTACATTTTTTCTTATCTAAACACATTTTCTTTTTTATTGGACTCCTTGTTATCTTGATAACCATCTTTCTTTCTTTGCAGGTAGCCATACACTACAAGAAAAATGCGCATTCGTTATCCGTCGCAAAATCCATCGCTAACGTGTTTAGCGACAAAAAACATCTGTCGCATAATCCTCATCACTAAAATGTGACATAATTTATATATCCTGAATCCGTCGCTAATTAACGATGGCTTAGCGATGGATTATGTTTTTCGCTAATTAGCGACGGATTATATACGGATATAATCCGTCGCTAATTTTTTGTCACCAATTTAGCGATGGATTAAATTTTGTCACAAAACATTGACTGATTGAAAATGGCGACAGATAATATCCATCGCAAATTTAAAAAATAAAATATTTTTCTTTTTAAAATATGAATATCGAGAAAAAATTCTCGTTATACAATTTATATATCCTATGTATAAAAAATAAAGTACACATAAAAAATACATTTACAAAGCAGGTGAAACAAATTTAACACAAGTTATAAGTTAAACAAATTTAACAACTAAATACAGTCCTTGCCAAGTTATAATTAGTTACAAGTACATGAAACAAAATAAACACATGAAGCTAATCCTCGTCAAGATTCGGGGTATCATCCTCTTCATTTTCTCGATATGCCCCTCCCTCCATGCCTCCATCAGCTCCTTCACGCTGATCATCTCCAGCATCCTACAAGAGAACCAAAATGTTAGTATTTATAAACAAAATATAATGAAATAAATTATATGCAATGCACCTAATCTAATGCAATAAAGTAAATGGCTGAATGACACATAGACTAGCAATAAACTGAAGGACATTAACAGAATTCAGATATGTGTTCTAAGAATGGAAAAAAAATTATAGTGATTCAATCATGCAGATATGTGTTCTAAGGTTGTCAAAGAACGTCAAAGTGATTCACGCATGCATATATGGTTTATAAAGCTGTCAAATAAATGTGTTATGTATCACAAACATGCATATATGTGTTACAAGGCAGTCAAAAAACTTTCATAGTGATGAAATCATGCTTCTATCTGTCCTAACACTATAAGAAATCTGTGGATTAGCAACGACCTCAATCCATCGCTGAACATATTAGCGACGGATTAGTGTCGGCTTAGCGACAGATAACTTTCATCGCAAAATTATAGTAGCTAATTAGCGATGAAAACTGTATGTCGCTAATTTGCGATGAATTAGTGAATGCCATGATTCATCGTAAGGTCGTCATTAACATATGAAGATTTTGGTTTGGTAACGAATTAAAATCCGTCGCTAATTATGATTCAATCATACTTATATGTGTTCTAAGGCAATCAAAAAACTTTCATATATGCTAATATCATGCTCTTATGTGTTATAAGGCAGTAAAAAAACTTTCATAGTGATTCAATCGTGCTCATATGTATTCTAAGGCAGACAAAAACTGTATATGTGATTCAATCATGCATATCATATTCTAAGGCAGTCAAAAAACTTTATACTAGCTTGAAATCTAACGACGTGAAACAAATGACATGAATTTTTATACCTGACGGGCACCGGAGCTCATGTTGAATGCAGAAAAAGTTCCCCTATCTTGAAAAAAGTTGCATAACTCATTATGGACAATGTTGGGAATAACTTCATTTAAAAAGTACTGCATTTTGTACTCAAGACGCTGCCAGACACCATCCCAAGACATAGTAGCGTCAATCGGACGTTGGGAGTTGATGCTGGCGGAAAAACTCCAAGAGCCATGACTGCAGGAGGCAACTACTGTTGTGGTGTTCATGTTACTGTCAAACCTGAATACACAACCCTTTTTGGGTTCACCGGTTGCAGTCACCCATGCTGCAGGATCAAAAGGCAGATGCTGAGTAGAGTCATCGTCATATCGCTCTACCATTTGCTGCTCATATGACTCCTACAAAGTAATGATTATAATATGAATTAAGAATTACAATGATTATGATAACGTAATTTATAGTAACTTGTATACTACAATGTTTATTAATACAATAAATACATACTGATGTCGCTCTCGCCTTCTCTGATACGAAATCTCGCGTGCTCTTACATTTATGTGTTTCAACAAACACATCCTTGTAAGGCACAATGTCTCCTTTTTCTGCTTCCTACAATATTAAATGATAAAAAAATCAATTAACAAGTATGTAAAAATACTTACAAATTTGAAAATATATATATATATGTATGTTGATGAGTTACCATTTTCTTCTGGTAGCTCCCAAAAGTCTAAGATCCACCTGTGTGTAGATAGGCATCAGGCATCTTCGCTCGATTTTGTGCAGCCTTTGCTGAGCGGTTTCGAAATTCATTGCTCGCCCACTTATCGCACATGCCCTCCCAATAATCTCTTCTGATAGTAGAAGGCACATGGCCCTTCCACTGTAGTGGATCATCTATTCCACCAACTATTTTTTTTGCTGCAGTCTTCATATTATGCAGCATGTCGACAAATCGATTGGCAGCTACCTTCTGCTACACTGCCCTCGCGTCTTTTTCATCGTTCGCAGTAGCGAAGCGATGAGAAGCCTACAAATACTTTCAGAAAGTTAGCACACATGAGTATAATAAAAAATTAAATATGAAACACATTAGTTATGATAAATGATTGCATACCATGAATGAAGACATTAATCTATCCAACAACTTCGTCGGGTACTCTTTTTATTGCATGATCGGTCTTGGAAGATGTTGCAGTAGTGACTTCCTAATTTCTCGTATTACTTCTTGCTGCTCAAACCTCGCACTACACATGAATTGATACACATTAACAATCGACTATCGATATACACTATTTATAAGATAAGTATTAGACAAGTGACAATAAAATACTTACGGTCGACTATCGATATACACTATTTGAATGAGTCATTGTGTGTCACACTGAGAAAACCCTGCATCCGGCATTGTCTCATGATGTGTATGAGTAGCTAGTGTAGGTGGGTCATGTGTAGGCGAAACATCACCTACAGAACAATGAGTCAGAAATTCACAAATGCACATTTAAACTAATCAAGTATACAATTATTTAAATTATATACCTATTGAAGCATTACATGAAAACGAAGGCTGAGATTGCCTATCACTGAGTTGAGATTCTATAAAGATGATTAACAAGTAACAATGTTTATATCAACATATAAGCAAAAACATAATGAATGCCTAAATTTAAATATAACACAAAGACATTTACCTAATGATGTCCCACGGCCTCCACTTGGTCCTCGATCACTGTGACCTCCATGAACCATATTCTAACAAATAAAAATGTTATTTAGATCAGTTACATGATATGCAATTTCATGGATACATATTCAAATTGAAAATAACTTCATGCAAGCATGGATACAATCACATCAAACGTGACAATACATTAAAATCATTCATAGCATATCAATGTCAAACATGTACCTGCAGCAAACACACTCCAATATTTTGCTAACTACTACCTCATAACTACTACCTCATCAAACATTGCAATACATTCAAATAATTCATAGCACTCAAACATGTATTTTACTAGATTGAGTATGTTTCCTCATCACTTGTTTCACTTTCATATTCTTCTTCTTCCTCCCCCTCTTTGTCCTCATCGCCTTCTTTTACATTGGGTGCCCATCCACTTGGTATATCATTTAGATTACATTCTTTCATACATGTGCCATCGGATAATGGAGATGTGGCATGCAGACCATGTGTGACATCATGACCATATGAGAAGTCATACATATCATCTGATTAATAGTAATCACTCTCTTCAGTTAACTTGTCTTTCTGTAACTGATCATACTCGGGGTATAGTTTAAATTTCACCTTACAAACTGTCTACTATTCATTTTTATCTGACTTCCTTGTACTCAGATATGAAGTATAGTAAACTTGTTGAGCTTGTGAGGCTAATATGAATGGTTTATAAGTGATGTTTCTTTGATTGGTTTGCCTAATGGTCTTCCCTTATCCTCATTAGTGTTCAAAGTTGTTTTGATTTGAGAAAAGAGAATTAACTAAGGCTCTAAATGAATAATTAAACTGACAGCAGAGGCCATACATTGGAGCAGAAGGAATCCAAAAGGATTCTCTCTCTCTTGGCAAAATGCTTCGAAAGAAGAGCCATCACACAAGGAGCAAAATGCTTTGAGTAGTAAGCAAATAACGTAAGCATATGGAGCTAGAAGGTGGGTCCACATTTACGAACAATTGAAATAGGAAATGTTTAGTAACATCTTCTGGAACCTCTTTAAGGATAATCAATTGGACTAAATGTAACTCTCATTAGAATTATAGGCTGCCATGAAGCAGGGATATGATGTTGGTCTTTTAAGCAAGAATATACTGAGATGCATGTGCTAGTTGGGTCTCTGCAATGCCATATTTATCTTATTTGAATGTTGCATTATTCGTTGTTGATGGAGATGAAGAATGCCTCTACAAAACTGACCCAGATCTGACTTAAAATGATGATCCAAAACTGACCCAAATTCAAAATTAATCCGATTGAATATATCCAAATCCAATCCAAATATACATTAGGATTTACTTGAAGGATTCATATCTGGAAATATCATGTCAGACTGATGGAATATTCAATCCATTTGGAGTCAAGTTATTGCCTGGTGCAAAGGCAAGTGCTCATGCTGACAGTCTAGAGATGCGGATTAAAGTTCTGAAGGAGGCCTTCTTGTTAAAATACAAAAGATTAAGGCTCACCCCATTATGCCCCTCCCAACGATTGGAGGGTCTGCTTCTATGGAGTGGTAAGATAACTAAGGATATAAATGGTTCGAATTTGGGTCAGATGTGGTCAATACAAGATCTGACTAATTGGAAATTTGCTATACAGATTCAGATGGAAAAAATCTCATACCAAATATGTTTTTTTTTATGTAACTGGATTTGGGCATTCATCAGATTCATTAACAAAAATTTAAAACCATACAGGAACCGGATTACAGTCAAATATGACTTTGACTTACCAAATCCAATTAAACAGATTCAGATTAGATCAGATATCCGGTAAAATCTGATCAGTTTACATACCTAAGGGCGTGTTTGATAACCTCTAATGGGGTTAAAACTAGTGTCCCCTTTGATAAATAGTGCAAACCCTTACTAATCCAAGAAACAAATAGGGCTCATCAACTGAATGAGAAGGGTTTACTGAAAGGGGATTCTACGTTCATTTTGACATCTCTGTGAGCAAATAACGGCATTTACTGTAAAATTGCAAATGGACCCAAGCTGCAACCTGGATCCAACCTGTATTTTTGGATCCGGATAATACGTACCAAAATCTGGGTTGGTTCCAAAAGAAGCATGGGTTTTCATATTTTTATTTGCTGATCCAAAATAAATGATGGCATGAAATGATGTCATAAAAGAGACATATTTTCCCTTTATGCACGCAAGCGATCCCAAAAGGGTCATCGAATACCATAGCCAATCCATTGACTGGATGTCATTCATGAAAAACTTTCAACTCTTGCACATCACCATTGCATAAAAAGAAGTATATCTCGTATAACCAACACCAAAGAGCTTTTCTATAAAATGAAGAAAAGACGCTTTATTTATGATCAGAAATACAGGATCATCATAACTGTCACGAAGATTTACACAACCAAATGATGGTTACCGATAGTCACTTCAGTGCTATACACCAGTTACTGAATGCAGCTTATATGACATGCTTTGTTCCACACGAAGAACCCCTGGTATATCTGTCAAAAGATGATGCTTATCAGAGTTATAAATCAACTTTGCAACAGCAGCAATCAAAATATGACCTCTACAATATAATGCACAATGCAGATCTCAGTATATGAACAATATTTGAGAAATTTGCATGCGCAGCACAGCGAGCGTATAAAGTTTGTTATATTTGTAGTAAATAAAGGAATGAACATTGAAATGGAGCACCATATTCGAAACAAGTACGCAATTTCTAAACTGTGATATGCCCATAAAGCCGATCATAATGACCACAGCCAAGAAGCAGAATATATGCCACTCAAATAAAATACAGAATGGAAGCCAAGCAAACAAAAGTGCACTTCTCTTTTGGCCAAGGGAGAAACTAGCCCAGGAATTCAGGGGAATGACAATGCATGGTGAACTCTGCGTAAATAGCAGTAATTGGCATTCACGCACTAGCAGCTTAGAACCCCAATGAGCCAAAACAGCTTGCAAGCTCAGTAAAAGGTTTGGTTGAGTTAAAACAGATATATATCAGCCGGTGGGAATGGTGATAGGGAGACATCTAATCCCCAAACATTAACAGAAAATGTGCAAAGTCAAAATGCAGCAGCCTTCAAGAGTGGCGAAGTAGAAAGAAGTAACATAATGAATTATTCTGTAACACTGCCTGCATGAGAACAGCCAATTCAGTTAGGGCTTTGAAGGTAAAACCATCAGTCATGAGAAGAACAATAAGGAGATCGTTAGCTCTTGACAAAGGGTTGGACAATGCACAGAAGCCACTTCATGCCCCAACACCATCTCCATCAATAGTCTGCACTTGATGCCCCTTTCAGTATATTCTGGGATTTCATGTCACAAACTTCATGTTAACCAAACATAAAGCCTTGGGCTTAATAAGTTCCCCATGTTTATGCATCTTGCACTATCATAAATTGACACAGCTTCATATCTCTTACGATCTCATAAAAGTTAGTATTGTCAAAGAGCTGAACAAGCACTTAAAGGTGCTCATGCCAATGGGGTATGGGCCCAAACTCTCAATAGGTTCAAGCTCTTAGGAAATTCCTACAAGATCCCTTATAGGTTCTCTGAAAAGATATGAAAGTAAGTAATCTACATTATGCAACTTCCAATAAGGGAAGTACTTTGGACAACCAATAAGGGAAATACCTTGGACAACGTCATATTAACCAATGAGGAACCCATTCAAGTACCAAAAAATACTTATTTTCATTAGGGCCAAAGGTGCCTATTCATATAGTCCAAGAATAGAAAGAACAATATAACTTGCGCAACAACAACAACAACTACGCCTTCATCCCAAAACAATTGGGGTCAGCGATATGAACCAAAAAAGAAATTCATTTTGGGTCTTATACACAGGCGGAGTTAACAATATAACTTGCGCAAATTTTCTTATTCTATTTAAACCATATCAAGCAAAGGGACAGAAGATGTCCGTTGTGCAGTGATGAGTGATAATGTGTCAAACATGTTAACAATAGAACTAGTGAAAACATCTCAAAAATCCCAAATAAAACAAGGCATCATATCAACACGGTGCACATGTCGGAGTTCCTTTATCTCATACAGCATGTACTCATCCACCCACTAATTATCATCAAGAGGCCATGTCTCACCAGCATGTGCTAGAACTACATTTATCCTTACCCACCCTCTAGGAAGCAAAAAGTATAAACTGCAAGCATAAGCAAGGTTGTTTTAACTTTTATCTATCACACTTGTTGAGAATCTTTGTAGTAATAATATTCACATTACAATGATGAACACTTATTTATTTATATATATAAACTAGCTTATAAGATGGCAATTCAGCATCTTCATCATTGAGACTGCACTCCATATGATTCTCTCATTAGATCACACTGTCAGTTCCTGTATGAAGCTCATACTTGGTGTCTGGAACTATCTGAAGAACCCCTGGTTGTTCTACAAAGAGATGAATAACAAAACATTTATCACTCATAACTTCGCAGCTTCAAAACAACAGTTTGTGCATAAGTAAAATCAACTAAATGAATAGGGAAAAATGCTGAAAAGAAGCAGTGTATTCTTGAAGCAAAGAACTTATGAGGTGGTCAAATGACTTGGTAAAACCTATTGACACCACATATTTGAAATTTTGAATATTTATGTCAAATCAGGCATTGAACACCAGACCAAGATTGGAGATTCTAAACTATGCAATTCATGCCAAGAAGCATCAAGGAAACTAAATTTTATAGAATTCTCATTTTAACAGCACTACAAGAACATATCAAAAGTTTCAGTAGAAAGACCAAAGTTGGTCTTTTCTTCATTGCTTAAAAAAAACACACGAATGGAGGGGCTTTCTAGTATGGCAGCAACATCTTAGCTAATGAGTATCCATAATATATAATAATTTTAAGATTGACACAAGTACTTTTTAGAAATGTACAACACAGTTTCTGATATTTCCAATAGAAAGGATGAGTTTTGGCAATAATTAGAGTGGTGAACAGGGACATGTCTCTCCACATCATTCATTATGACTTGAATCAGTGAATATAGGAGCTAAACCATATGAGAGTTCCAAGAGAAGGCCATCCTCTATCGATGCTACTGTTTAGCCTTGTTCAGAAAACCATTAGACTAGCAGTTCCATTAAGTAAATCAAAGTCATGAACATCACCCCTTTGATTCACCTGAGCACAAATGACTTGCAAATACCTGATGTTTGCAAAACAAGATTGGAAAACCTTGCTTTATCCCAAGTCCTCAAGCAAGCAGCCCATTTGAAAATTGATAGGAAATATGGCCCTTATGCCATTCTCCTTTAATACCATCATAGAAGGTTGTTTGCAATTAACTTTGGTTCTATGTCACAGGGACTCGGCCAACTAGGTGCCGCACCCGCGTCAAAGCGAAGCGACGCGGGTGCGTGCGGCACCCAGTGCGGTCAACCTGACCCTGGGTGCGGTCAACACACCCAGGGTCATTTATGTCCAACTTTTTGACTTTATATATATATATATATATATATATATATATATATATATATATATAATTTTTTTATATTTTTGCTTCACCCCCACACCCCCGCACCCATGTTTTTTGAAAGTGCCGCACCCCCACACCCGCACTCGCACCCGCACCCATGTGACATAGCTTTGGTTGTATTCTATGAGGAATCTTCTTATCCACTAAATGCAATGGCCTATGATAAACCACTGTGGGCTAAGATTGAGAACAGCAATAACAAAAATCTCCACTCATGGAAGGTTGGATATATTTCCTTGAAAGTGGATGACCTTCAGAAAACATGCATCAGACAATCAAACCGGTTACCTTTCATCTCTTTAATTATGCCTAAAAGGGTGATCAATAGGCTTAACAAAAAATTCAAGGCATTTTCTATATGAAAGGATACCAAGGCAAGAAAAGGAATTTACCAACTGATGCAAGTTTGGTCACCTTACCAACTTACAAGGAGGGAATAGGAAGAGTTCAATTGATGCATTGTGGATGTTCGCACTGAGATGGTGATTATGGCCAAGGCTTCAATGATTCAATGTACTCATACATGAAAGACAGTAAGGCAAATATGAGGTCCCTAATTACCCCTTGGTGTTGGGAACAACATATTGCTATGCTTGAGAAATCAACATTCAAAGGTAGAGAAGTTGGATATTATTCATGTTCATTGAACGATTGTTCTAAGCCTCCGTGAAAGTTCAACATTAGTTGGGGGAAATTTAATCAACAAGAAAGATGTACGCTTCAACAAGACAAAAAGAGAAATAAGAAGCCTATTGTAACATGCAAAACAAGTAGCTGAACAATGCATGTAACTCCTTTACCCAATCCACATATAGATCCAACAAAGAGAACCTCCCAATAAGAAAAGAAAAAGGCTAAAAGGAAAAAACTAAGCCTAAGGAACTTGAAACATAGGTAAAGATCAATGGTAGTTGTTGAAATATAAAACTGGAAAATAATATAATCCTTCAACATAGTCTATGAAGATTCAAGAATTAACACAAGTTCTTTATGACATGCCAATGCACAATGCTGATATAACTCTTTAGCATCGTCTATCAAGATTTCAAGCAACTACCAATGCACAATGTTGTCCTTATCGAGCTCCAAGTACAATCAGTCATTTACTTGATTGTTGAGAGGCATAAGAACACACCCAAGCATGGTCAACCATACAGAATTGAGAACGTCGAAAAATGTCTTCGAAGTGAATCGATGAAAAAAAGGTACTGTAAGCAGTTCCATGATAGACACTCTGGTGGGAGGCATTTACAATTATCCTAGCTAACAACTACATGGGCGAGAAAAAAGACACTTTACCTCTCCCACAACACAGGGACCATCTAACTGTGGAATTCATATAAAAGTATGCAAATAAAAACTTTAGAAAGCACTGGTTTTAGAAGCCTAATACACCTGAAAACTAGATTGTCATTTAGTTTTAGCATCAGTTTCCCATGATACATTACAATGTCATAAGGATACTCAAGCCACATAGGTTATGGCACAGGGACCACATACCACACCCAGTTATAGGAAGTGTGTGAAGGTGATGCGTGCATGCTCAATCATAGGACTCCCATGGTTCGAATTCCAGGCCATAGGAAATACAATCATTTTGAGTCTTCAACTGAAGCTTGGTAAAAGTCCTTGCCATTCTTACACCTCCTCCACCCTTTAATATTGAGTAGTGCTCCAAAGGGTAAAGAGTTGGTTATGGACCCCATGTTTTAGGTCACTTCATGAAATCTGCAGATGCAGCTTCCATCCTGGCATTTATGCCGCCATGAAAGCTCTGTCCATCCACCACTTCCCTTGATCATTCTCTTTGTTTCCTTTTTTTCAAGGACTTCCTTGCGATAAGTCTTTCGTCCTTGCTATTTAATATATTCTTCAGAAATTCCTAACCACTTTCTTTGAAAGGTCCAATCCCTCCTAAGATTTAGTTGGCAAAAAGGCTCTTCAAAAGGCCTAAAATCCTTTCCAAAACATTGCATCAAACAAGCAATGAATAGCATTTAAGCAACTTAAAAAGCCTTAAATATACCAATAACCAATTTGTAAGGAAATTGATAAACCTGCCTATGGAAAGAGAAAACATGAGATATAGGATTGCGGCTTCCATTTTGTATAGCCTATTTTGGAATACTTATAGCATCCCTTCACTACCAGTCTGTCTATTCAGACTGAAAAAATTTGCACTTAATCAATTTATTTTCTTCCATAGTGTACTTAATCAATTCATTTTGCTTCCATAGATCATCAAGCATTTAATCAAAAGCTTTGGTCTACCATGCATTTATCTTTGCAGTGGAGCTGAAATTTCTCTTTCCCATTCAATTATCTCAACAAACATTTGAAATCTTTTTTTTCATCATGGACACTCATATTCCCTAATGAAGCCTTAAGACTAAACCCACAATAGTTCAAAGGAACCCCACCTCAAAGCTAAAAAGGATTGGTGAATCAATTTTCACATACACCAATCCCATGCCAATCACACACCTAACAGAAAATTTTGGGGACCTATGCACCATAACGAAAAGGATAACAGACGAACCACGAATAGAAGCAGATGGTCAAGGAGTTTTCTGGTGCAGCCAAATTATCTGGACGAGTATGATAAACGAGAAAATTGCATTGGTTGAAAGCATACAAAAACCTCAATTTCATCCAACTTTAACTGATAAAAAGCGGATGCCTGCAATTCCAACGGGTAGAATACACTTCCAACGTAATCCAGAGAAACTGACGATTGGCAACCAAACAACAAGAAGGCACACGATAATCTTTCCCCAAATAAAGCCAAAGATTATGCCCCATTGTGTACCATAAGAAGCAAAACCCAGCACACCAACAAGACAAAAAATGAGAGAGAAAGCGAGCAACAATAAAAATGACGAAAGATAGAGAGAAGAGAAGGGAAACAAGAAACAAATAACCCACTTGAGAGCTTGGAGACTTGTTCAGGAGTGAGCTTCGCCGAGAACCCGCTAGCGGCGGTCTTGTAACTGTAGAGAAGAGCCTCCTTCGCGGCCTCTTCGCTGCGTTCGTTCAAAGAAAGAGAGAGAAAAATAGATCAATAAAAACCCAAAAAGAGGAGAAACTCGAAATGGGTACTCATCAAAACGAGCAAGGGATCGATAAAGAGAAAGACAGATCAATAAACCCCCCCAAAAGAAGAGAAACTCGAAATGGGTAATCGTCAAAACGAGAAAGGGGTCGATAACCCAACCTCCCCAGAACGGAAGCGAGAGTTTTGATGTGGTAACTCTCGACCTCGCCCTCTCCCTCGGGCGGCCTCTCCATGTAGACGATGTGAACCGCCGGCTTCCCTTCCGAGGGAGAGCAGTCGGCTTGCTGCTCGGTCATGATGATGGTGAGGACGAGGAAGACGCTCAGGAGGGAAGAAGATCGAAGCAATGCAAAGTATCCCATTCTCTTCTCAATTTATTCTCTTTCGTGTTGAAGAATATCTCTTTTGTCGGCGTCTATCCTTTTCACCGAAGAGGAAATTGCTTCAGCCTTAAGTATTGAGCTTCCGTTTTAATCGAGAGCGTTGGTTGCGTCAAGACCGGTATGGCGTGTTCATCTTTCACGCAAGAAAACAATTGGCTATTTTTGAATCGTGTCAAACAAAAGGGCCATCCAAGAACAACCGCAACCACTTTGGTTTGTAGATAGATTGGTGTTGGCACTTGGCTGCCCATCTTCGTGGATTATCTTCCTTGACAAATCGTGATTAATTCTTAGAAATAATTAAATAATCTTTTTGATAATTTGACTACAAATTGATCCCACCTTCCAATTGGATTGGTAAATGAGCCGAGCTTGAACCAAGGTTGTTAAATGCGATGATGGGAAGCGAGGAGTAAGCCTCGAGGCATTGAAGTGTAAGCTTCATGATCAAATTAATAAAATATATAATATTAATAAAATATATAATATTAATAAAATAATAAAATTTTTAAATAATAACTACTAATCAATGAACAACCGTGTAAATTTCAATCGAAGATCAATATAAGGATGAAAAACTACAAGTCGTTCCCTCAATTTAAACATCAAAGTAAATCGAATTCGGTTAATTACACAAAAACAAGAGGCTTGTTTTCTCGTCTCCCATACGATACCAAAAGAACACCAAGAACTAACTAATGCTTACAGAGAAAAAAACAAATAGCAAGGAAGAGGAAAAAGATAATTGCCTGAAACAATTTGCTGCCCTCGTTAGTGAATTGGAGGAGGACCTTGGCCGATTCGAACGCCGATTTGAGGACGACGAGGCCAGCTACGACGTCTAGGCCGATGGCGCCATCCCTCTCCCTCAGCTCATTGAAGAGAGGGCTCAACAACTTCACCCTCCTTGACAAATTGGAGGTCTGCTTCTTCAAGGGGCCGCGGCAACTTTCCGACACAACTTAGATCTCCCGAACGAGGTCGATCAACGACTGCACCACCTCCCTCGCCTTCGATTTTGACTCTGTCGCCTCCAATCCAGAGGGAAACGTTTCCCCACCTCCCATTCCTTCCAAACGAAATCAAGTGGCGTGTTTGGAGATTCCTTCCTCTGTTCTGAAAGAGGAGGGAGCAAAACGAGGGGAAAAGATCAAAGAACTCTTTTCTTTTCCACTGTTTGAACTGAGTAAGGGGATGAGTTCCAGAAGGCCTTGCTGATGGAAAAAAATGGAGGTATGAGAATTGGGAGGAGCGAGGGGAAGGTGCAGGGATATTTTTGTGCTCGCACCAGACTACATGATGTGCACGCCTTAGAAGCGAAGCGCGCCTCAATACGAGGCGTGGGCTTCACCCATGTGAAGTGTACGCTTCAAGCCTGCAAACACCTCATACAACACCTCAGTACCTTGAGCTTGAGCTTCGCCTTTGAGGCATATGCTTCAGGCACTAAGGCATAAGCCTCTCACAACACTGGCTTGAACTGTTCAAATAACGTTGTCAGTATCGGCACAAATAGGCTTGAATCGACTCATAAAATCAATATGGCTTATTTGTAAATAATTTAAAATTATTAAAATTATTTTTTAATATTTTAGTATTATTTTAATAATTTGTGACACGTGTCATTTGCTGGTCAAAATTTAGCAGATTCAATTCGATTCGGTTCAGAATTGGAATTACCCTGATCCCTTGAATCATTTTTAAAATTGATCCGGGGTCGTATATCATTTTGATAACATTGGTTCCACCTTAGCTCAATTTTGTGGCGAGCCAAGCTGAATTTGAGCTCATAACTAACTCAAGTTAAATGAGTTGAGTTCAGTTGGCTTGTCTATAGAAAAAATACATCATTTCATATTGGAAATAATTAGGATTACAAAAGGAAAAAAAAAACATGCATTGCTGCATAAAGTGACAAGATTTTATCAGTAAACCTATTTTCTACAAATCAAATAGTTTAATCATTTTTTGTTGATAGGCAAGCTGGGGTTAGGCAGACCCCCCACCAGTTATACAACCATATACTATTGGGATTTGAACTCACTGCTCCTATTAGACAACGGATCAAATAGTTCAATCATATGTTTTACATATGATGTAAAATATATCTAAAATATATAATTTAATATTTAGCTTGCCGACTCTATTTTTTGAGTTTGAACGAGCTCTTTATGAGTCGATCCACAACCGACTCGACTTGTTTCTTGTCCCAAATTGCAATACTTCTAGCCATTGTGCTGATGCATGTGGACGGTTATGCTTAAATGTGTGAATGTGGACTAATCCTATTCATTGGTTGAAAGTAGGGGTGTCGGGTTTGGTTTGGACCCAGGTGAAACCAGACTTTGATAAGATTTTTGGGTATTGTATCAGGTCTGGGCTCAGGTTTAATAGGGGCTATTATAAGAAAAATTATTCCCAGACCCGATAAGAACTACATGAACCAAACCCAAACCATACCAGTAAAACCATATTTTTATCATTTTTACATTAAAAAATTGCAAGTCTTAATCGGAACTCAGGTCAGGTCCTATCTAGTATAAAATTTTACAAACTATACTCGGGTCCATATATTAATTGGACCTTCAGGTTTGGATCCAGGTCTTCTTATTTATCACCATACCCAGACCCTATAGGGTTTGGTTTGGGTTAGGTCCGCGTAAACTTGACACCACTAGTTGGAAGGCTTGCATAGATATATATTAGGTCTCACCATATGTAGTATGATGGGATCCATGCTCCAAGAGGACTCTTGTTTTGTTATCACTAAATAAATCATAAATCTTGACAATAATAAGCAACTAAATTTCTAAAGGATAAATATATAAATAAGTTAAATTAAAGCTCACAATGTCATGCACACCTAACTGGAGGGCCAACACAAGGCACATAATGAATTAGATACCCGGTAAAGTCAAAAGACTGCAAAATTTTTAAAAAATGTACAAAACATTTGGCCTATTTACAAACACGCACCTATCCTTTTGAAACATTATAAAAACATGCTAAGTTACCAAAGTAATTCTTAAATGTCTATAGGGATGTCAACAGGTCGGATTCAAATGGGAAAAGGTAAAACTGAATCATATCCCACCTAATCAGATTTGGAGTCAGACGGAAAAAAGTTAAAACTGGATCCTAGCTTAAAGCCCAATACTTACACTTAATCAGGTTCAGGTTTTAGTTGGATTCGGGTTTTAATTGGATTCAGATCGGGTTTCATTGCAAAATTCAATACCAAACATGAATCTTATTTCTAATTGGAAATTGACTATGTTGGATTCAGATTGGGGTTGGGTGGGTTTCATCCAACCCAATGACATCCCTATATGTTAAGTGTGTATTTGCAATATTTCAAAAGTTAGGCATGTGCTCGTAAATAGACTAAAAGTTAACAGTGTTTTTGTAAATTTTTCAAAATTTAAAGCATGTTTTTTTTTTAATTTTGCAACAAAATTAAAAGCGCATTCGCAACAATTCACACTTTGAAATACCTGTTAATATAGATAATTTGTTGTATCAAGTTGGTATCAGTCTTTGGTATACAGAGTAAGACCCATTTTTCTTTATAACCAAAGAACCCAACTTAGCACAGGCAAGAGCAGTTGATTTTTTTTTTAATGATGAAGAACCTTTATAAGGATGTGGATTAATGAGCCCGCCTCCTTACAAAGTAAACTAGGGATGGCAGTGGACCTGGTGAAATGGGGCTCCGCCCTGCCTCGCCCCGTTTAGACCGGGAATGGAGGACATGAAACCGGGATGGAGGTTAAATTCAAAACCTGTGCAGGAATGGACTTACACTTTTTCCCGTCCCGATCCCCACCTTGCCCTACCCTGCCCCGTCCCTAATCCTTCTTTAGGGATGGCAATGGACCGAGGGAAAATGGGGCCCTGCCTCGCCCCGTTTGTAATTTGCCTATTAATAAACAGGTAGTGTCCGCCTAACCCCAGCTGGCTTAGATGAAAATCATTATTTGCATGTTTCTTATGCCAAAATTAAAAATATCTTTGAAAAACAAAGGATTGTCTAAATTTCTTAAATCAGATTTAATCATGTCCCCTCTTTGATCCTATAGGGTTTGTTACGGATGGGTCCGGATAAACCCGATATGTTGACACCCCTAGATAATATTAGCTATCCTCAACTGTACCATACCCTTCAATAGAAATTGTTTGTTTCTTTATATTTTACTTAATTTTTTCAGGATCAAGCCTTATGGATATAATGTATGTGTTCTGTTTAGTCAA
Source organism: Nuphar pumila (assembly GCF_984573655.1). Lineage (NCBI taxonomy): Eukaryota > Viridiplantae > Streptophyta > Magnoliopsida > Nymphaeales > Nymphaeaceae > Nuphar > Nuphar pumila. The sequence goes on along the minus strand of NC_143250.1, from coordinate 138,364,865 downwards.
AAACAAGTTTTACCTTATTAGGATCGCGATATGTAAGTAGGTTTTTAAGAACTTTAAATTTCTTCAGTCTAGAAGAAAAATTCATAATTAACAATCTCATATTTTCACATCAAAATCACTCAATTCAAACTTTAAACGGACTACGTTACATGCATCTATGTGGTCAAATTAGTAAAATAAAAATTTGCATATGCGAGTTTCGATGAGAGCATAATCAATATTTTTTTCCATTCTCACCGTCACCACACCCCTAGAACATCTCTCTCTCTCTCTCTCTCTCTCTCTCTATATATATATATATATATATATATATATATATATATATATATATATATTCAAAATCTACAATATATAGGTGATAATCCACTGTCTTCTTTCTCTAAGACAGTTTTTTATTGATCAGACTTTATATATTGAATTTTTATCAAAAGTGACAAGTTTTGGGTTATGAATTTTTTATGTTTTAGATGCATTTTTAAGTGTTAAAAATCAACACCCACAACACTTTGTAGTGTAAAGCTTTAAATGCATTGTGAACAGTCATTTTTTGAGGCTTTGGAAAACATGTTTATGTTTTTTTAACATATTTATTACTAAATAAATTATAAAGAATAAATATATGAGGTCCGATGGATGAACTTCTTGGTTTCAGATTTTAGACTTTTTGGATGGTTTCTTTTTATATATATTATTTTTTATTTAAGTTGTTTTAATTTATAAGGGGGTGGTGTCTCTTCTAGATAATGCTTTTTAGAGAGTAGAGCTTTAAATATTATATTTTTGTAATTATTTTATTTAATATTTTAGAGAATATTTCAGAGGGTGTGGTTCTCCTCTAAAAAAAACCTTTATAGGATAAAGTTTAAAGTTTTAAAATGGTCATGAGTGAATTTTGGATTTACATCACGATCCAAATTCAAATCCATGTTGATTCTACATTGATTATATCTTAGTCAATATTGATATTAGACTGAGTCTAGATCCATATTAACTTAGATCAAATCTAAGGGATTCAGTATGATCAAAACCAAAAGAATTAAAAAATAAAAACAGATCATTTTTTAAAAAGTACAATTTTCAGACCAACCATAATTGGATTTTGAAAAAACAGCCAATACAACTCACTCAAAAGAATGGATGCAAAAAGCCTACTGGGTTGCCAGAAGAGATGCTTTCAAATTCATCCACTGTGAAAACTCATCATTGATCCAACACTGAAAGTAATTAAAAGGCCCATAAAAAATAACTTTCTCATGAGCCATCCTCCATTGAAAGACGACTTGAAACACGAAGACATCTCCAAATAAGGTTTTTTTATTTTCTTAGGAGGGAAGCCAAGTGCCTCAATGTCAGGATGGATACCATCTAAACCACTACATGATATAAAATACCAGGTGATAACTGGTACATATTTCAATTGATAAGAAGTTAACAGGGCAATTGTATTACTCCAAGACCCTCGAACGTTCTCAAGCAATATACATAGGGATGGCAGTGGACCGGGGCAGGGGCGGGGGACAAGGTCTCCACCCCCTCCCCGTTTCAAAATTTGAACCTTCATCCCCGCCTCCATCCCAGCACGGGGATGAATTTTAACATCTACCCCGCCTCCATCCCCGTTTCATGTCCTCCATCCCCGGTCCAAACGGGGGTGAGGCGGGGTGGGGTCTCGTTTTCCCGCAGTCTATAGTTATTCCTTAAAGGATTGGGGACGGGGTGGGGCGGGGCAGAGAAAGGCGGGGATTGAGACGGGGACAGGACAGGGCGAGGCGGGGGAAAGCGTAAGTCCATCCCCGCACGGGGATAGATTTTAACCTTCATCCCCGTTTCATGCCCTTCATCCCTGGTCCAAACGAGGCCAGGCGGGGCGGAGCCCAGGTATCCCCCGGTCCACTGCCATCCCTAAATATACAGGCCACCAAGTGAATTAACTAAAATTCACGACTCTGTCGCATCTACAAAATCAAGGCACATACTGGGAAATAATGGAAAAGATATAAATGATTTTAGTAAGAGAGCGTTGCAGTACACAATCAAGCCTTAACTAAGTATACAGCTTAAATATTTTCTTTTTTTCCTGTTTTTAGCATCTCTGTGAATGTGCCATATTCTTAATGAGTGATTTTCAATAAGAAACCCCAAAAGACCGCTCTTCTCATCCTATCATCGTATTACATAGGTTCTCACCAGAAAACGATACATCGAACATTCTCCCCATTTAAGAACTGCCATCATACCACCTGCTTTCCACTTTAGCTGATTCTTTAGCCTACTGTCCAACTAATAAACCCAACCACCATTCATATCGGCAAAAGTGCAACATGCACTAGAGGGGATACTTCAATAGCTATACCTACATTCAAACAGGTAACTGAATGTGGCAATCAAGTAGCACAGGATTCACCAGTCAGACAAGATTGAGTGCTTGCATGTAATTCCTTGTATGCACTATTTTATGTTCTTTGTGCCATAAGCAAATGTTATTGTCATCGGCATGCTGCAGCAACATGCCAGTATTGGAATAGAGCCCAAACACATTTATTTTGTAACCTGGGTCATGATGATAATACCTATATGGATGAAAATAGTACACCAAACTTTTTGGTAATAGCTGCTTACAGCCATTATTACTAAAAGTTTCTGTAGAGGTGGAAGACACACCTTCAGCGAATACGTTTTGGACATAGAGATGTGGACTAGTTGGTACAAGCAATAAACTGCTAGAAACTTAATTATTAAAGCCAAGAGAATTTCTGTGTAGAGGTGGAAGACACGCCAGTGAATAAGTTCTGGACATGGAAATAAGGATTGTCTACTAGCTACAAACTGTTGGAAGCTGAATGATCCAAAACTAAAGAATTATTTTCGAGATCATATTCACATAAAGAAATCATTAGAGATGCTGACAAGTTTGAGAGGGGGATAGCGCTCCCACTAGCTCTGGCTGGCATGGCTGGAATGAATCTGCTCAACGTTTTTCTTGGGTGCGACCTCTTGAAAGCATATAGGCGAGACCGAACTCAAAACTCATAAAGACTGAAGCTCTTCTTTGCTGTACCTGTCATGGCCGGAAAGAATGTATTGAGAGAATTTTCTTGTCAGATTTCTCAGATATGGGCAACAGCAAACTCAAACTCAAGAATGGAAGTGATGTTCTTGCTAGCTATATTCTAAATGTGTGGAATCAATCTGCCCAACAATTTTCATGGCCAAGGTCTCTTGGAATCATATGGGCCACAACGAAGGTGAATACTCAATGAGAGAGGCAAACTGATCTTTTTGTTTTTTATATTTCTCATTCTTCTGTAATCTAGTTGTGACTAATGTGTAAGATATACCAAGTTAGTAATACAATTTCCTCACAGGGAGGCGGGCCCATTAAGTGACCTGGTTCTTGGCGAGGGCTGGGTTCCTTGGTTGTAATAAATAAATAAATAAATACAATGACTGAAAGCCATGTTAATTGCAAACACTGGCTTGCTATGTCAAGTAGGGGTGGCAATAGGGTCGGGTTGGCGGGTTGGCGTGTCAGCATACCTCAACCCTAACCCGACCTGTTTATTAAACGGGTTGGCTGTGGCAAACACGAACCCGACCCGTTTAATAAACGGGTAACCCGACACGACCCGCCAACCCATTTAATAAATGGGTTGGGTCGGGTAAACGGGTTTTCAGGTTCGCGGGTCAGGTTGGCGGGTCGGGTTGGCGGGTTGACGGATCTGGTTGGCAGGTTGGCGGGTTGACCCACCCGCCTAACCCGTTTATTAAACGGGTCAGCCGGGTTGGCGGGTTGGCATACCCCCAACCCGAACCCGACCTGTTTAATAAACGGGTTACGCGGGTCGACCCGTTTATTAAATGGGTTGGCTTAAGCCCAACCCGAACCCGCCTAAGAGGCGGGTTGGCGGGTCGTGTCAGAAATTGCCACCCCTAATGTCAAGGGACAGTTAAGTAACTTCATGGAAGGCAGCACAAAAAAAATTTGATATTTGTTTTCAAATAATTTTTCATAACAAAATAACTCATTTATTTTGCAGTATGTTACATGAGTGTGTTGCTAATAATGGGTTAATGTTTGCTACTCTCATGGGTAAGGAATCTCTTAGTACAAAACTCTAATATTTTTAATCTTTTGATGGGTTTTTCTCATTTGTCCGTTCCTGATTGGACATATTTGGGTTAGTAGAAATTGGTACGCGGATCATGTTATCCCAACATTTACCCAGGATTTTGGGAGTTGAAAAATTAACAGCCTGTATACGAAATGTTAGACCCTGATAAATTTGTATTTTTTTTTTAAGTAAAAAAAAAAAAAAAACAATCCGTCATGCTATGGGTACACTCATCCCATCAACTTGGTGACATTCACAAGTTGCTCCTACCAGATGAGCGGAGCCCTTGTGGGCTTTACAGTTAACTTAACTTTTGCTTGTTGAATATTACAGGATTTCCAAAGCCTAAAATCTTTTCAAAGGGTGCCAGTTTTGGGTGTCGGATCTATTTGTTCCAAGAATATAGAGTCGGGTTGCAAATCTGCAATTTTGTTAGTGTCTCGAGTCAGATATGGGCTTGGAACCGAACTCATTACTGTAACAATCGAATCTGATATCAAACTCAGATCCAACCCATTACATAGAAATTTATTTGTAACAATCAATGTCACAATGATGCAGGACTTAAAGGTTCAGGGGACACAAACTAGACATGCTCGAATACGCTGACACAACCAAAACATGCATGAACATTTTTTTAATAGTTTTTTAATAATTTAATTTTGTTTTCACATAAATATTTTTATATTAAATTATCAAAAGTATATTTTTCATTGGTTAAATAAATAAAAAAAATCAACGTGCTCCTGTCTATTTTCCAAAACACGTCGCAAACTCATCATATCACGCACATATTTCTTTTTGAGGTTGGTGTCATTTTAGGTTTATGGCCCTCGATTCATGTGGTCCATTGATTTGGTCACGATTGATTCACCCACGATAAACCTGAAAGATCCTTGTGGGTTGTTCTAAAACTACTCAGTAGATTTTTTTTTTCAAAAAATGATAATAATGATATTTCATAGTTTAGCTAGAAAATATTGCAATATTCTTCGCATACCTATCCACCCGCTGAATTTGAGGGTATTTATGATGATTTTACACTGATCTAACAAAACTGAGATTCGTCTTACATTGAAGTAGCAAAAAAAAAATAGTGAAACTCAATTTATGAGACTTTTTTTTTATTACTTTTATTCCACTCTCCATCATCATCACCACCTCTTCACCATCACCGTTACCACTACCACTATTATTACTACCACCACTTCTCCACCATCATTATTGTTATCACTGCCATTACCACAACCTCCACCATCCATCATCATTTTCACTGCCACCAGCACCACAAGCATCACCATTACAACTGCCACTCTTAACATTGTTATCATCACCACCATTATGTTTTGCTAGTCTTATAGCAACTAAGTTTCACAACCGAGTTTCGTTGTTCTTTTACAATTGAGTTTTGTTATTCTATTACAATTATGATGAATGGTGGTGGTGGTAATTATAGTGATGAAAATGGTGATAGATGGTAATGTTGGAGAAGTAGTGATAATGGTGGTGGTGGGGAGTAAATAAACAAAATTTGATGAATCTCAATTTTGCAATTTTGATGTATAGGTGAATTTCAGTTTTAGTGGCAAAAGTTGAGTTTTGCTTGAATGAGATTCATCTACATATCAAAATAAAGAAACTCAATTTATGAGACCCACATCAAAATAATGAATTAAAAGTAAAAGTGAAAGTGCCTCAGTTTTGATATTTCGATATATAGGCAAATCTCAGTTTTGTTAGAAATTTTGAATTTCGTTAAAACTTAGATTCACTCGTACATCAAAATAGCGAAACTCAATTTATGAGACATACATCAATACCGAATTAAAAGTGAAAGTCCCTAGTTTCACTATTTTGATGAAAATAACAAAACTCAATTTATGAGACTTACTTTTTTTTTACAACTAATTTTCTTTTACTCTCCATTACCACCGCTTTTTCACCAACGCCATCACCATCACCATCATTATCAATACCACTACTGTCAGGGTAAGCTAGCGCACAAACAGAAAACAGCAGGAAAGCGGTGGAGAGCATACCTGATGCGGCCAACGGAGAACCAGATCGATGGTGGTGGCTGGAATAGGGTGAGCTTCACTCCTCAGTCAGACTGCAGCCCTCCAATGAGCTCAGGCTCCTTCAGCAGTCGGTGAGCAAGATCCCTCTTTCCTCTCTTTATGAAAAACGCTTGGAAAAGGTAATTTCCTTAACCCTCTTCTGTGTTTTTCTCTGTATGCTCGCTCATATCAGGGCCGCTCATGGATACCCTTTTGTAGTTGTAGCAAGGGAAATGGTTACGTAACTGTTTTCTTTCTTGTTTTCCTTATGTATATCGGAAGGAACACTATAAGGGGAAAGTTACCATATGTGGGTAACTGCCACTATGTGTGGCTTATCCCAACATTCTCTCACTTGTTTCGACGATAAACCAGTAAACTTTATGGGAATGACTTGATGAATATATTGGCCTTTACAAATCTATTCTACAAATCCTTAGTTAAATCTCTAATCCTTATGAGATTAACAACAACCATAATGAGAATCAATAAACCGTATATGATCACTTTATTCATGTGCATATGTCAAAAAGAGTTTAACAAGCCCATCCTCAATACATGTTCAAAATATAATCCTGGTGCTAGCTTTTTAGTAAGAGGATCAACAATCATCTCTTTGGTACCAATATTAACAATATGCACTAGATGATTCTTTGTCATTTTTTTAACAACAAAATACTTTAGTTTCGTATGCTTGCATGACGTAGTACTTTTGTTGTTGCTTGAAAATGACACTGCAACTTCATTATCACAGTAAACCTTCAGTGGCTTCTCGATGGAATCGACCACCTTTAACTGTGATATGAAGTTCTTCAATCATATGGCCAGCGAAGTAGTCTTGTACAATGCTATGAATTATGCCTCCATGGTGTGAGCAGCAGTAGTCGTCTGTTTCCTACTCCTCCAAGAGATCACTCCCCCAGCAAGTAAGAAGACATACCTAGTAGTAGACTTTCTACTATCAAGGCATCTTCTTAAGTCCGCATCTAAGTAGCCAACGACCTCGAGGTGATCAACTTTATGATACATCAATATATAGTCTTTTGTTCTTTGCAAATACCGCAAGACTTTCTTAGCAGCCTTCCAATGGGATATGCCTGGATTAGACTGGAATCTACCAAGCATCCCTACTGCGAAGGAAATATCTGGACGTGAACAAATATGCGCTTATTGCAAGTTGCCAACAACTGATGCATGTGGATAAACATTCATTTGTACTTTATCAACTTCATTCTGTGGACAATGCTTTAGGCTTAATTTGTCACCTTTTGATATGGGTGTTCAACCAAGAGAACAATTCTCCATCTCATATCGCTTTAACACTTTATTTATGTAGGATCTTTGAGAGAGGCCTATAAAACCTTTTGCTCTATCTCGATGGATCTCAATGCTAAGAACACAAGCAGCCTCACCCATATCTTTCATATCAAAATATGATACAAGAAACTATTTTGTCTCCGAAAGCAACTTTATATCGTTGGTTGCAAGAAAAATGTCATCCACATACAACATCAATATAATGAACTTACTCCCACTTTCCTTAAGGTATATACATTGATCAATAATATTTTCTGTAAACCTGAAAGTCATAATGACTTGGAAAAATTTAATATACCACTGTCGGGAGGCCTATTTAAGTCCATATATTGACATGTTAAGCTTGCAAACCAAACGATCATCTTCAGAGAAACTAAGAGGTTGTTTCATGTATACCTCTTCATTCAGATCCCCGTTGAGGAACATTGTTTTCACATCCATCTGATATAGCTCTAAGTCATAATGAGCTACGAGGGCCAAAATTATCCTCATTGACTCCTTAGTTGAGACTGCAGAAAATGTCGCATTATAGTCAATGCCCTCTATCTGGGTGAACTCTTTAGCAACCAATCTTGCTTTATATCTTTCTATGTTACCTTTGGAGTCTTTTTTTGTCTTAAAGACCCATTTATACCCTACGGGTTTTACTCTTTTAGGTAACTTGACAAGATTCTACACTTGATTCTTAGCCATAGAGTTCAACTCTTCTTTCATAGATTTTATCCAGTGTGAAGATTGTTTGCTTTCAACAACTTCCATAAAAGTCAACGGGTCATTATCTATATCTATAAAATCATGAGGCTCCTGAAGGTACACCACATAATCAGGATGAATGGCAAATCTCCTAATTCTTATGGATCTCCAAACAGGTCGTTCTTTAGGCTCAGATTGAATCTGGTCATCATGTCCGTGCTCTTCTGCATTGTCCACAATAGGTTCACTTTGGATTTGTGCATCAACAACCGGGTGATCAACTACATCATCATTAAGAATAATAATGTGGTATCTCTCGGTGTTTTTCTTAACAGGTGATGAAACTGGATCATGTACTTCCTCAAAACCAAAGTTTTAAAGTACACTTAATCCTACTGAACCATCTTCAAGAAATTTAGCCTTATCCATTTCAATAATCTGTGGTGAATGAGATGGGCAGTAAAACCTGTATCCTTTTGATCTCTCTGGATAACCAATGAAATATTCACTCGTTGTTCTTGGATCAAAGGATTTAATCTGAGGCTTATACAACTTAGTCTCTGCAGGACATCCCCATATGTGCATATAAGATAGTGATGGTTTCCTACCTGTCCACAACTCGTAGAGAGTTTTAGACACAGATTTCGTAGGAACCTTATTCAAAATATGCACAACAGTCTTTAAGGCTTCACTCCACAACTTCATGGAAAGTGTTGAATAATTCAACATGGCCCTGACCATTTCTTTAAGCGTACGATTTCTCCTTTCAGCTACACCATTCTGGTAGGCACTATCAGGCATGGTATATTGAAGCACAATGTCTTCCTCTTTTAGAAATCACGCTAATGGTCCTTTCCTTTGCCCTATCTCGGTAAACCTACCATAATATTAACCACCTCTATCAGACCTGACTATCTTAATAACTTTATCGGTTTATTTCTCTACTTCTTTATTAAATTTCTTAAACATCAGAAAAAAATATCAGATTTTTTAAAAATCAAGTAGAGATACATATACCGTGAATAATGAGCAATAAAGGTGATAAAAAAATTCTCGCCTGTGTAATGGGGGGTAAATAGTTCACATACATTCGTATGGACTATCTCCAATATCTGACTACTGTGTTTGGCACCCTCTTTATATATGTTTATATGCTTAGTCTTTATGCAGTCAACACACGGGTCATTGTATGTAAAATCTAGAGATTTCAAGATCTATTCATTTACGAGTCTCTTTATTCTCTTTTCAGAGATATGACCCAACCTTCGATGCCAAAGCATAAAGCATTTATCATTAATTATGCTACGTTTATTCTCAATCAATGCGTATTCAGAAGTCAAAGACTCCTGGGTTTGGATCCTCACGTTCAATTTATACAAACCATCATAAAATGATGCAGAACTAATTTTAATAGAATTTCTGTATATGAATAACTTTGAATTTTTAAATTTAAAGCAATATCCAAATTTATCCAATCTTGAAATTGAAATTAAGTTTCTACTATATGATGAAACATAAAAGACATCATGAAGATTCAAATCTACGCATGTATCTAAAGTGATCATGTAGGTCCCAACACCCTTCACATGTGAACGTATCTTGTTCCCTGAATAGATGCTCTTCTCATGCATTGTTGGTTCCCTTCTGTTCAAGAACGACTGTAGACAGTTAGAAATATGAACAGTAGCACCAAAGTCAATCCACCAGCTATTTTTCAGGAATTTGTAATAAATAACATTCATGAGAAGCAAATGACAAATTACCTTTCTTTTCCAACTACTTCTTATACTTTATGCAATCAGTCTTCTTGTGTCCCTTCTTCTTGCAAAAGAAGCACTTTATGGGACCAGAGTCTGATTGGTTGTCTTGGGATGTCTTATCCTCTGCTGGCTTCTTCCTAGCATTTTTCTCGAATGCATTCTTCTTTGGACCTACCTTGGAACCATGAGAAGCCATATGTGTACTTTGCACATTCTCTCATTTTAATCTCTCTTCCTCTTCAACACACTTGGACATAAGTTCATTGAATGTTTATTCATCATTATGTGTATTGTAAGAGATTTTGAAAGGTCCATACTCTAAGGGTAAGGACGTCAAAATCAAATGCACTGGAAAAGTATAAAAATGGTTAGTTTTTTGTCATTCAACTGAGACGCTATGTTTCTCATTTCCAAAATATGCTGGCGAATATTACCCCCCTCCAGAATATTTCATAGTTATAAGCTTTGATATTAAGGTACTGGCTCTAGCCTTATTTGAACTCATAAACTGCGCCTCAATGACACTCAGAAATTCCCTCACTGTCTTGCATTGTGGGATGGCACTACGAATATTCTTAGTCACCTTAGATTGCAAAAGCAACAGGCTAAGCCTATTTGAGCGCTCCCACTTCTCAAAAGCAATCTTTTGATCAACAGTATTTTGATCAGTCAGGGCAGCGGGTTCATCTATCCTTAAGACTAGATCTAAATTCATATACCCTAATGTAAATAGAACAGTTTCTTTCCAATCACTAAAGTTAGATCCATCAAGAAAAGGTATTGAACTTGACTCATCTAATATCACAGAACTAGAAACTGCATGACAAAAGACATGTATCAAAAGAAAGCATATACGAGACAAGCTTGATAGAAAATGCAATAAATAAAAGGCCCTGAATATGCTTATTTTCAGGTGAATGCAGGGAGTCATCAAAGTCTTATTTTGGTAAGAGCTCTCACACGCGTAATCACTATGCCTACCGACCATAGTTGGTAAAACTAAGGATCATGTGAAGCTAGACCATCAACACATGGTACCTTTGGATACACATATGCAATGTATCTCAACATATTTGCCTCATTTTACCCTACCTAAATTTCAAACATGATGAAACTACCTTTGGGTTTATCGTTTCATGAATCTAAGTACAACAATAACATTGGCTAAATCCAAATGATAGTATAAAATTATGACAACATGCGTGTATTCAGTCACTTTGGTGACATGAATTCACTAAGTCATCTAGCTATCCTTGATGCCAATCTTATACATTCATTTATACATACATAATTACAAATAAAATGCATCAACAATAACAAAATCCAAGCTCAAATGGGTAAAACCCTGGGTCCTCAAGCAGGAACCGGTCTGAAAGTACTCTAAACCGGTCTGAAAGCACTCTGAACCGGTCTGAAACAGCCCCAAACCGGTCATTCAAGGGTTCGAACTGGTTCTGAACCTTATGAACTAGTGTCAAGTATGAACAAAACTTCATAAAAATCCTATAACTGTATGCCAAAATCCCTGTATTTTCTTATATTTATGAAAATAGGGTCTCAGCATTTCAAAACCTGTGAGAAACTGGAAGGAACCGATAAAAAATGGCTATGAATCAGTCCCAAAAAGGAGGTCGAATCAATCTATGATCCGGTTCAGGCGAAATAGTGCCTGGACCCTTACTGGATCCAGGTCTGACCCGGTATTAACTGGATCCAGGTCAGACCCGGTATAAACTGGATCTGGGTTAGGCCTGACACTAACCGGATCTGGGTCAGACCTGGTATTAACCAGATCCGGGTCAGACCCAGTATAAACTGGAATGGACTCAGATCTGATCCGGATCCTTCGTTAAAATCAGAAAAAACAAGAAACCCGAGGGTTTCTGTTTTCTGTAAAAATGAAAAAAAAAGTGGGTTTACCCTCTTGGCTTGCTAACGATCGATATCACTTGTCGGCGATTGATGTCGCCTGTCGGCGTCCCATGTCGGAAAAAAAATCCAGCAAGCCCGATCTATAGAGGAACCTCAAGTAAAGAAAGAGGGCTTTTCAAACCCCTTTTCGATGATCAACGGAGAGGAGTCCGCCGAAAACACCCCCCTACCCACGACGATGATGCATCCCGGTGTCGACAGCATCATCTTTCGACGATGACCCTAACGGAAAACCCCCTTTCAACGAAAGGGTTCCATCAACAGTCAGTCAATCCAGATGTCGATCAATCCAAACAGCATGGAGGTCCAGCAATAGCGGCACTTCGACAATGGATTTGTGTTGTCAGCGATGCCAACAATCATAGCCCCTCAACGCCCAATGAATTTGTGTTGGCGAAAGAAGTCGGCGGTGAACCCTTGCAACAACTGATCACTCTGCAGCCTAATGGCCATAGGTAAATATCCCATAACATTTTTTTACTCTGTCGCCCCATAGCGACAGTCGCCGTCTATCGGTGACACCATGTCGCCCCACAGTGACATGCTGTCAACTTCCAGCAATGTCAATGTCACCCCATGGTGATGTCGCTCTGTCGGAAAAGCTTTGTCGCATCATGGTGATAGTCACCGAGAAATGCCATCGAGCCTGCAGCGGATGTGGGGTGTGGGCCCATAACCCAATATCGAGGTCAGTCAGCGCACAAACAGAAAACAACAGGAAAGCAGTGGAGAGCATACCTGATGAGGCCAACAGAGAACCAGATCGATGGTGGTGGCGCTAGTGGCTGGAATAGGGTGAGCTTCGCTCCTCAACCGGACTGTAGCCCTCCAATGAGTGCAGGCTCCTTCAGCAGTCGGTGAGCAAGATCCCTCTTCCCTCTTCCCTCTCTTTATGAAAAACACCTGGAAAAGGTAATTTCCTTAACCCTCTTATGTGTTTTTCTTTGTATGCTTGCTCATATTAGGGGTGCTCATGGATACCCTTTTGTAGCTGTAGCAAGGAAAACGGTTATGTAACTGTTTCCTTTCTTGTTTTCCTTATGTTTATCGGAAGGAACACTATAAGGGGAAAGTTACCATATGTGGGTAACTGCCACTATGTGTGGCTTATCTCAACAACTACTTCTTCACTGTTATCATCACCATGATCAATAACTACTTCTTCACTATGTGTGGCAAATCTCAGTTTCACTTTCAAAAATTGAGTTTAGTTAGATCACCTTTTAGCGAAAAGGTAAAATTGTAAAAAATACCTTCAAATTCAACATAAATCAGGTGAGTGGATATGTGAGAAATATCGCGATAACTTTTGGCTACAATGTGAAATATCATTTTTCATTTTTTTAAAAAGTTTTTTGGCGCATCTAACTCTCAATATGTGATTTGCATGTTTAGCATAGATGAAATTGGTCCTTGGATTACCACTACACCATAGAACCACCTATTGAAAGAATTCACAAAAAATTAATAAACTTGTTAATACAATCTGCATCCGCCTCCCTCCCAGGCTTTAAAGTACGTTTTTTATAACAGGTATTTGTAGCTCCGTTTACAATTCATTATTGTCATTAAGTTTATCACTATTTTTTTTTTACATGATAGAACTCTTAATCTCAAACTAAAAAAAAGAAACGACCATTGCCCTTTCTTATGATCGTATTGCAAATTTATTAAGGGTTGTTTCCATTTTAATCCCTCTCTCTTAGGGCTGGCTCGTGGCTCGTTGAAGACTCTTTCGTGATCAGGTCATAAAGGTGGCGAGCCGAGCAACGAGCTGCCCAAACAAGGGGTGTTCTGCTAGGCTTTCACCTAAGCTCGTGAAACCAAAATATAATTTCAACACTCATCACAAATTGCATGTTCGTCAGAGCGTTGGCAAGTCACAGGTTTAGTATCCCGTCTTCTTCAATATCTGATGTACTTTTTATCATATGAGCTGGCTCGGACACGGCTCATCTGGCTCAGGCTTGAGCTTGGCTCGCATTCGACTTGGATAAAAACAAGTCCAAGCCCAAGTCTGACTTGAATTCTATGGTAAACGAGCCGCTTGAACACGGTGCGTTCGGTTTGTTCAGCTCGTTTACCAGCCCTATCCATATGGAGTCCACTCGTGTGCTTGGGGCAGTTTCTTTTGTTGTTTCTCATTTGCTTCTCCTTATGATTCTTAAATGCTTCATGTTTTATTTATTTTAGGCATTTCTTAAGCACCATGCATCACCACATTTGTTATTTATTTTCTGTTGTTAAATAAAACATATGCACTCAAGCAAGCAAACAAGGGTCTTACTGAAATAATAACCAAAGTTAGGCTCTGATACCACTTTCTTCATTCTATAATATGAAATATATGTAAACTATATTTATTGTTAATAAATAGCCTATACAAGCCAAGCCGAGATGAATATTGGTTGTTCTTTTTGTTTTGTTTTTTGAAAAGCAGACTGGGGTTATGCCGACCCCTACCAGTTGTACAACTATACCATTGGGTTTTGAACCTCCAACTTCCTAACACAAGGTGACATGAACTAGCTGCTCCTACCAGACAAGTGGAGTCCCCAGTGGTAGAACATTGGTTGTTCATGCTCGAGCTTATCGAGCCTATTTCACAAGCTCGAACAAGCTCTTTACCAGCTGAACATGAGCTGAGCAACAAGAGGCTCATCCCCTTTCCCAGCCCTACATATGGATCCAACATATGAATGCACAAACTTTTTAAAAACTGAACACCAAAACACTGATTTTTAATTATAAAAAAATATACTTTTGATATTTTAACATTAAAATAATGTGAAACACGTCATGACATATCACGTGGTGTATATACGTGTCATGTCATGTCATCTAGACAAGGGAGCCTAAATAACTTGTTCCTGTGACAAAAAGAAACAAGACAAAATTATAGTTAAAACCTATCCTTTCTTACTAAGAAAAGATCTGCAAGCCATTTTATCAAGTATATTTATGAGTATGCCAATTTACAATAAAGACAAAATTTAAGAAAGTATGAGTTTCAAACATAAAAGGATGTTTTCAATATCAACGAAGTTCATTTTCATCCAGAAATAAACAAGCTTTCTATTTTCACAAGTGAGCTTCTTATAAATGTTTGGGAGCATTAGAAAAGCATTCATGCTTCCAATGCAAAAATAGAGATTTTTCTTTCCTGTTTGATAGTGTGTGGACCACACACAAGAATGGAATTTGCTTGTCGCAAAGAAAGCAGCTTCCATGTTTGTGTTGTGCATTTCCACGAAAAACCCCCCTTTTCCGCAGCATAAAGATGGGCCCTCAGTGCCATCAAACTCCCTCTAAGGCTGTAAAAAACTTCCAACTGCAAGATATGGTGCTAGAGGTGATGATGAATAATCATAAAATCATGAAATGGATGTGTGTGTGCACAAGCACGAGTGGATGAATGGGGGAGAGTAAGTAGAAAAATACACAGCTTTAGGAAACAAATTATCATCCAAGCACCATGTCAACTGTCCTAACTTTGTTTTAGAAAGTAAGATGTGCTATATAAAATCAAGATTTTTAAAATGCCACCCAAACCCAAATTTCTACGTGAGGGTTTTCCTTCGTCATAAAAATAAATAAATAAATAAAATGCCACCCAGAAGGGGCCTAATCTTTTAGCAAAAATTGTAATAACGTGAAGTAACTGAAACAATGGATGGAAACTATCATAATGAACCACAAAACTTGTCTTCCTGCGCAGATAGAATTATAAGAAACACACCCCTCAAAGCAGTGTAACTCTTCAATCTTGATAGCCATTATCTTGGGAGAGATTGGGGGTACAATAAAAATTTCCTTGAACACCAGAATGCAACAAAAAGCACAAGATGCATTCATCTTGGAGATGAACAGATCAATTAGGTGGAATAAAGCTTCCCTCCCGTGCACCATCAGCATGTAACTGCCACCCTCCCTCTATACAAAGAGCAATTCAATACAAAGCAAGATGGGGCAATACAAAAACATCAAAGAACCCCATGTATGCAGGACACAAGACAACGCCTCACCATCAGAAACAAGCATGATGTGCTTTAGGAATCTCAACCACTCATTTTGCATCTAGATGCTCATTTCTTTTCCTGAATCAGTGTGTTAATTAGTATGTTGCCTGTAACTAAGACACAAAAATTGGAAATGCTTGTTAACCAGCACTTAATTAGTGCTTCCTAACAACTGGTGCAGAAAACAGGTTACCCAGTGAGGTTAGTGTAAGGGATCTCAACAGCAGCAACACAGAAAGCAACCAAAGAAAAGAGAAAAAAACTAAGCTTTTCATTTTCCATTTTCCTGATATTTTGTATAACCATCTGACAGCATACAAGAATTACTTGCTACTGCTTTCAATCTGGATGCCACCTCTATTGCGTGAAAAGAATCTCCCAAAACCATTCTTGTTTTTTTCTGCATTCATCATTGATGAAGATGATGAAGATGATGAAGATGATGAAGATGTTGATGATGGGGACTCACCCTCTTTGGTGTTAACAGCTGGCTCTACCCCATGAACATTATTAGAACACTCGGACAAAACAGTAGCTGCTGGAACAGGTGACCCTACTTTGTTGGGATCCACCACGTTGGCTTCAAGCATTAACTCATCGAAGCTCGCCAAAGCCTTCAACTGCCGACCAAGTGATGCAATGGTTTTCTGACATTCAGCAAGCTTCCCGGCTGCAACTGTCAATTCCTTCTCCTACAGAGACACATCAATAAAAAAGCAAAAAATAGTAAGTAATTTCAAAATAATTGAAAGATGTGATGCAATATGAAAACTAACCTGTCTCATCTTAAGCTCATAATTGGAATTTGCTACTCTCAAGCGCTCAGCCTCCAGATCATAAATGTCCCTTTTGGCCAATGTTTCCTCCAGAGCTTGGCACTTCACCTGAACTTGGGCCGAGAAAGCCCTTTCTTCTTCAAGCTTAGCCTCTAACAATTCTACATCGATTTTCAGTGTATAGATACTAGCATTTGCTGTATTTAGCTCCATTTCAACTGTTGCCTTCTGTACACGGATGGCTTCTAAGTCCAACTCAAAAGTTCTATTTGCATCCTTTGTGGATGCCAACTGCTGCTGTAATTCAACTAGAGTTGGTTCAACTTCCATGAGCCGCCTATTTGTTACTTCCAAGTGCCCTTGGCATTCAGCTAAAGCAGTCTCCAGTCCCATCTTTTCTGTTTTCAACTTCTCTACTTGCACCTCCAATTCTGACACACTGTGCTGCATGGCTTCTAGTTCTTCCTTCATAGAAGAATTATTAGTTTCTTGAGCAAACACGGCACTCTCACTAATTTCCTGGCATGAATCATTTCCTAAGCCACCATTTTCAGAAGCTGCTAATTTCTCCATCTCAAGAAAATCATCCATCAGATAAAGGTTTGCAGATCCAGCAACAGTAAAGTTCTTCTGAATACTGGTCTTCTCATTCTTGAACTGATCTAGTTCAGCAATTAAAGCAGACGCCCATGAGTCAGAACCACCCAGTTTTTTCTCATTCAACTCCAAACTGCCTGACTTACTATTACAAGAAGGACCATGAAGCTCCTGCAAATCATTTTCAATGGCAAGTAAACGGTCACCATTATCAGATTGACTATCAGCCAAGGAATCAACAAAGACTGATGAAGCCACAGATCTGTGGTCAGCCTCCTGCAGTCCAACTTGAGGCATCTGCCAACTAGGTGAAGCCTTCTTTGCTAAAGCTCGTAACTTTCGGCATTCTGCCTCAAGCCTTGCTACTTTCTTTATGCTCTCAAGGTGCTGCTTACTTGCTGTTTCTGCAGATTGTGTACTCAAATCCCTCTCAATGCTTCTAACCTCCAGCTCCTCAGTACAAATCATGAGCTCACGCTTGAGGACTGCATTTTCCTGCTCAGCTAACTCAAGCTTTGCTTTCATATTGGAGGAAGGAGAATCATTTTTTTGAGCCTGGAGCTGGGTCTCAAGTTCAAGAGCCCGACTCTCAAGCTCAAACTTGATGGCATCACACTCCCTGGTTTTCTTAACAAGGGCTTCATGGGTCTTTTGCTCTTGCTCCTCTCTTGCCTGGCGCAACTGCCTGACACATTCCTTGAGTGCACTATCAAGATGACCAACACGGTCTTCTAGCACTGAGTTTTGCTGTGTGACAGTTTCAAGTTGCTGCTTCAAAATGAGGGTTTCAGTTTCAGCCTTTTCCCAACCTTCAATGAAACAACCCAAATGGTGAAAAAGTTATTAAATTCCGTAGTAAGACAATCATGTAGTTTTGGACCGCCTAAAGAATTTATCACTGAATCAGACTTATCAGTAATGATTTATATGTTTGAATGGTAAAGTTTGCTTTCACATGATCAAACTTACCTGAAACAGCTTCCTCAGCAACCCTGGCATGCTGCTTCACCAGATCCTCCTTGGCACTGACGTTCAAAAGAGCAGTAGATAATTTTTCACTCAGACTCTTCAGGGACTCATCAGCTACACCAACAACCACGGTTGATGACTCCATCTGTGGTTGAGCATGATTTGGAGAAGCCTTCGAGACTTCCTGTACAAGCAAGTCCTTCAAAATTCAAACAAAAGAATTCACGAGCCTATGTGCAACACAAAAAGTCCCATTTGTTTGGCAAGCAAAAAATGTCATGCAGTTTGGGTCATGAATGTAGAGAAGGTAAAAGCATAAGACCCATCATGTCAACCTCCAGTCATGTAAAATACATCTTATATGTAGAAGATCGGGCTCTGACCCAGGAATATCCAAGAAACTAGTTGCATCAAACAAATTACTAAAGCCATGTGGGTGCCAAGAAGATATGCCTCAATTTTCACAATTGTTGGATTGGTGTCAGACCGAAATTGGAGTGGACGTCACTCATTCTTGATGTACACCATAGGCATTTTCTATGATAATCTTTCATAACCATACCATCCTAACATTCTTCCCCTCTTTCTAGTGCAATATATTATTTTCATGTCTTCAGAAAAAGAAAAAAATGTTCCACCTAAAGGTGTCAAAGACTACATGCCACATGGAGAAGATCACTCTAACAATAATAAGCACCAATTTCACCATGCTTGGCGTGAAACAGAATCACTCTGAAAGCTAAAAGCGAAGACAAATAGAGATTTTACAATATGTGGGGTGTCAAAAACTACTGTCACTGGTCAAAAGCTTGCTTGAATGGAGATCTTACACAAATTAACAATAATAAGCACCAATGCCTACATGCTTGGCACGAACCAGATTTTACATGTAGGCTATCATAAACTATTGTCCCAGGCTAAAGATCTGCTTGAAAGGATCTCCTGCACAAACTGCTAACTGTAGAGAACATGAAAAACCATCATACTTTCAAAACCAATGAACAAAGCCTTGTGAAAGCAGCTTGAGAGCAAGGATCCACCATACATTAGTAGAGTTTCCTAGTTAGCCTTTCAACAACTCATAAACATGTAATTCTCTCAGGGACATGCTATCCTCAGTAAATGCTGCCTGTTGTGTGATCCATTGGTTACAAGAATCGATAAACAGCAACCAGTGTCAAAACGGAGGAAATTCCTAGTTGAAGAAGAATAACAAATTTTCTAAGAGTAGAAATGTTCACTAATGCTGTGAAAGCACAAACAGTATGACCGGCTCAAATCTAAATTTCAAGAGGATATGCATTGTGAAAAGGAAACACAAAGCAACATAAATAATACTTTGAAGGTAAATAAGAGTTGCATGCTATGTCACCTGGGTACGGATGCGGGTGTGGGTACAGAGGGTACAACAAGGCAATTCCAAAAATGTGGGTAGGGGGACACGGCAATATATATATATATATATATATATATATATATATATATATATATATATATATATATATATATATATATATATATATAATAAACTGAATATAATCCAAATATATATGATATATCTAAAATATATATTATATACTGAAAATATAAAGTTAGAAACTGAAAATATAATTATACATTATAAATTGAATACAAACTTGTATGTACAGAGGGTAAAATGGTGTGTCCAGGTGTCGACATGGGTACAAAGGGCAAACTGGAGTGTCCGTGTGATATAGGTTGTATGCAAAATGACGGGAAAGATAAAAACCACTGCATAACATGAACACTTCACTTAGAATGTGTGTCCCCTGTTGACACAATACAACACCTGACATGCCATGACACTTGATGGATGAGGTCAAACTTGTGCCAGGCATGGTCAACACCATGTCCTTAACTTTATCTATTTTTTATGATCTTGATTTTTTATTTTGTATTTACTTGTGTTCTATTTCTTTCAAAATTCAAAATCACTGATTACATTACATTTCAATTTTCAATTTAGAGTATTCTTTAATGATTGTAATAATAAAATTTTATAACAGTTCAGAAATTTTCACTGTAGATTATATTCATGCTTTATTGGATCAGATTGAGTTTTGGATATATATATATATATATATATATATATATATATATATATATATATATATATATATATATATATATATATATATATCAGAACTGTTATAACAATTTATAGCTATATTAGAACATCTTACATAAAGTTATTCAAAATAACAACATAAAAATACACTGTCACATCCAAAAAAACAATTACGTATGCAATTAGAGACAAGAAAGATATTTATGAATAGCAAGTTTGTTTTGTAGATAAAGGAATTAAAAATAATAAAAAGAAGTTTATGCATCAATCTGCACATATTCCATAATATCTATAAACAATCTAAATAAACATTATAAGCTACTAGCAACATTTTTTATTAAACAAAAATTCAATAAAGATACACAACAATTTCCTGAATCCAAGAATCATGATTCCTTAATCCCAAGAACTGCTAAATATGGGGAATCAGGATTCTTAGCAGCACGAACCATGATTCCTAATCGTTTCCACTCATTCAAGGAGCATGAGGCTTCTGGTTTCTGAATTAGAAGCACTTCCGATCATCCAAAGCAATGTCTTTCATGAGTCACTGTGGTAATTCACCACCATGTTGGCACATTTCCATGAACAAAATGAACCATGCTTCTTTGAATTAACCCAAAAGGTTGATTTAAGTAAATGTTCATGCAATAGCACTGAACACGTCTAAGAGAAACAACGTGGCACTAATCAAGCACATTACACATATTGGGCAGACAAAGGTCTACTAGGATGGATGAAGTCTTAGTGTTTGATCCCACACATCACTAACTTTACCATCAGTAAAGATGTTGCACTAGTTGTGAAAAAATAGAACAAACTAGAAGGAAGATAATGCTTCACTCCACCGTACTTGACATTCCCAGAGAGGAGTCAACTCACAGGGTTAATTCAACATGAAGAAAACCAAACTACATCACTTCTCAAGAATGCCAAACGGAAAAGGTAAAAAAAAAAAGCTTCAGAAACAATCATAAATTCATTTGCTAAACTTGAAATGAGCACAAATTACAATGATTAAGGGCAGAAGGTGTCAGAAGTACACCATAAAACCATGATAGCTAGCACTAGGTGATAAAAATGTTGGAAATTTTGAACAAGCAAATCTTTATGCAGTAAAGCAAGATTACCTGATCATCCAAGCATCGTTCAGAGTGAGAAGACACTGAACCCGAGCTCTCAGTATCTCCCGAAGTTCTATCAGATGATTTTTTTCTCCAAAGCCAACTGCGGCGTTCCATCTGAGTATCCAACTACCAAAACTAAAATGCAAAAAAAATGTCTCAAGCTGGCTGCAATAACCCCTGAAAAGAAAGGTATCAATCACAAACATCAGTGATCTCGCACCACCATTATCAAAATCCCTCACGAAATCGTATCGCAAAACCAGAAATTCAAGGGAAAATGATGAAATTTGACAGAAGAATTAATAAAAGAAAAGATAAAAACCCAATCCTCTGTCTGAAGCACACTCCAATTAACAAATCCGTTCAACGTCAAAACCCAAAATCAGGAACCCCATTGCCCAGCACAACATCAAAGAATTCAGAACCCAAGTCGCCTCCCATCGTTCAAAACAAGGCGTTGCTTCATCTTTTCATCCTAAATGACAACGATCCGAACCCAAACAAATGCGGTTGGCTCACGTTTTGCTCGAATCAAATAATCACCAAAAACGACAAGGACGGATACGGAACTCCAAGAAATTACAGAAAATATGAAATGGGTATCGTTCAATAATCTTAAAAAACCGAATTAGGAAACAGAAACCCCAAACTTGGACTAATTAAAGAAAATATGAAATGGGTATCTTTCAAAAATCTCCAAAAGTAAAAACCGAATTAGGAAACAAAATCCACTCTTATACCAACCGACCGAAAAAGCATTGACGCCACCAACAAGATCCTACCAACAGAGAGAGAGATAGGAAAAGCAACCCCTGGTCAAAATATTGGGGCAGAAAAAAGGGGAAAAAAGAATTACCAATGAAGGAAGAAAACTATGAAATCCACTCATGATTTCACAGAAGAAAAGAAGTAATAACCTCAAAAAAAAAAAGAGAAAAGAGAAGAACATCTCCAGAATATTAGCATAAAAAAGGAATAGAGAGGTGCAGAGAGATCGATGGGCACAAAAAGGGGAGGTAAAAAAGAAAAGTTGAGAGGCAGAGAATATCAGAATGCAAACTATCTTACCAACTGACCCCAAATGGCCAACCATGTGATGTGGGAAGGAAGGGGGTGGTGTGTGGGAAAAACTGGCGGAAACATGGTATGGTTTTGACTGTTGAGCACTTTTTTGCTTTTTCTCTCTCATCCTCTTTTCCCCTTCTCTTTTGAAATTGGGTTTCCCTTATTCCCGCCCTTCAATTAGGGTTCCCCCATTAATTATTTTGGTTTCCAGCATTACTGCACCACCATTAGGTTTAATTAAATCCTAGTAAACCCATCTCTCTCTCTCTCTCTCTCTCTCTCTCTCTCTCTCTCTCTCTCTTTCTTTACTTAAATTATTCTAAACACAACTCTCTCCCTCTCTCTAAGTTTACTTAGATTCTAGTAAACCCAGATCTCTCTCTCAAGATTACTAAACTTCTAGTGAACCCAACTCTCTCTTAGTTTACTTAAATTCTAGTAAACCCATCTCTCTCTCTCTCTCTCTAAGTTTACTTATTCTAGTAAACCCATCTCTCTCCCTAAGTTTACCTAAATTCTAGTAAATCCATCTCTCTCATGACTGGCAGAGGATGAGGAGCAAGTCATATAATCATGTGTTCCTGCTATTTAATTCTTTTTAGCTCCTTTATACTGCATATCCCTAGGCACATAACTGCCACATACTCATATGGCCTGCTCTTTTAATTCTTTTTTTATTTTTATACTCCTCATCCCTAGGCACGCCACTGACTCGCGGTTACGGTTAATATTGGAATTGAACTTTTAATGGTCCCCAGATTTTTAAGTATTTGCTTTTATGCCTGCAACCCTGTTGGCATCGACTTCATTTCATGTGACTTGCAGAGATATCATACAGTCAAGCAAACATTTTTATATGACATTGCTTGTATCAACAGTTAAAGTATACCTCAGATCTCACTCCTCGGCCCCGTAGAGTCGTCAAGCTTCCACTTTCAGAGGAGGGTGACACCCATAGGATTTGAACCTAAACTGCCCATCAAACGGTCTAGGTCACATCCCACTGCGCCAAATCCCTTGGGTCATCCTTGTGTGCCTTTACTAGAACTGAAAAAAAAAAAAAAGAAAGAATGGAGGGGTCTTGTCTTTGTACCACTGAAAGGGAAAGCTAGCATAGGTTCACAATAAAACTCCCACTGAACAAAAGAGTTTGGAGTTTTGGTCCTAGTCCAAGTATTCTTTTTAGGGTTAAAAATAGGTGATACTAAATTCAATATATTTACTATCTAGACTCCCTTTTGTATCAGCTACATATTTTTCTAAGTAATCATTAATGGTTATAACATAAACTATTTAGGTTTATGTATATTGTAATTAGATCTGGTTTTTATAAGAAGACAGACAAAATATATACGTGCACGTTTAATTGTCTTTCTACGCTCTCATTTAACTTTCTTCCATTCTAATGGTTCTCTGGTACCTATTTTCCATCTATGTCACATAGACTGGGATGTAAGTCACAGTATTTTTTTTTCAAAAATAGGATATTACGATATGGGTTTTTATTTAATTGATTGATTAAAATGATTATGTTTAAATATATGAAGATATATTTATTATTGAGAATAAATTATTAAAATCTATTATAATTTATGAAAAAATATAAAATATTATCAATGCATGTTATATGTCTTGTCCATGTGTCATGTCAGTTTCAATGCCAAAACTGACGTGTCCCTGTGACATAGCCCTGTATTTGTTCCATGCAGTAATAAACAAAAGCAATAAATGCCAACTTCTCTTTTTTTCTTGTGTACTTCTTTAGTGGCAAGGGTTTATAAAGTTTGTGATTGGTTGGAAGCAGTTTGTCCAGGCCAGACAGTGCATGTGTTTGCTAAAATAGGACATTGGAAAAGGAAAAAATATAATAAAGTATGGGCTTTTTAGTATTTTTTGTTTTCTTAAATTATTCATTTGATGAGACTTGGTCCCATGCAAGAAAGTTCTATTCAAGTCTTGACAAGCTTCTTGTTAGTGGGCCCTATTAACAAGACCTTTTGATCAGGCATACTTGCACTAGATTTTATACTGAGTGACTTTATTAGTCTTCAGCTCCACTTTTATAAAAATACATTTTATAATATAAAATACAACTTATAATTAACTTCATGGGGGAGTTTGTTCAAGACATTTTATTTTTTAAAGTTCATAATTTATTTTGATGCTATTTTCAATATATATGATGATGCCAATGATGTAAGCCCTCAAGTGCATGGGGGGGCTGCTATTGCTTTATTACGGTTGAAGCACATAAGGCTTGCTGATCATGAATTATCTTTATTAAAATGACTACAATATTTAAAAAAAATGCAAGGTTATTTTTTTGAGGTTAAAAAAGTAACTTTTGATAAAGTTACATTTTTTTGAAAAAGATATTTGACTTTTTAATTTTCTCTAAGTTCAAAAGATCTATAATGCCTAAAAATGTAATTACTTTTTTTAATATAACTATTTTAAAAATATTTTAATTATTTTAATAAAATTAAATTTATTTAATATTGAACACAAGTAATTTAATATTAAATTAACTCATATATATATATATATATATATATGTATATATGTGTGTGTGATGCTCTCTGAGGGGAAATGTTAATTGTCAGCAAGAAGGTCAATCTACATATGTATGAAGAAGACATGTGAGATTAATGGTTCTTGGTTGATTACTTCTACCCTTGAGATTTCAAATCTCAAGGGTTACCCTTGATTTTAAATCTCTTCAAGTTGAGGCACCCGAATTTTCCCAAAATCACATGAGACCCATGCCATTTTAAATCTTAAGCAAATTAAAAAGTGATTATGAATCATATTTTTTTAAAGGAGCAGCCGAACCTACCCTAAAATTTGTTGAGCATGATATCTTGCTAAGGCAGTCATTTTTCCTTTTTTTTTAAATCATCTTTTGCCAAGAGCTTGAATTATCTCGTGTGGGCCTGCAGTATATCATGATGGAGATGCCATGCCATGCTGGTCTCCTACTCTACCCACATGATGTGGGCATGACATGATAACAGTGAATATAACCACAATTATGATTATGATGATGATGATGTTGAAATGACAAGAAAGATTTCTAACAAAAATGATTCTAAATCACGGGTTGCCCGAAATCTCATGTTCGGTTCAAGCTATTAGAATCACTTTAGTGATTCTGAATGATCCAAACGAACATCCCCTTTGAATCTCAAGCAAATTAGAAAGTGACTCTAATTTGTAAAGGTAAATGAGATTCACTTTCTCATTCAAAATTGAAAGTAAATGAGAATGATCCAACCAAACGTGCCCTTGTTCTCAGGAAAGTTTTTTGTGAAAAAAAGACGTGTCAAATTAAAATTTTATTTTCCAAAAAGGTAATTGGATAATGTATGTATACTCTACAAATATCAAAATTTAAAAAATGTGTAAAGAATATGTAGCAATATAAAAAATAATAAACAGTGGAATTATAGCACTACATCAGGAATTTAGGATAAAAAGTATAATTTCAAAACTAGTGATATCTTAAAAATTATCTTTTTTTTGGTTGGGTGAGGGGTTTGAAAATGTCTGTATATTTTCATATATATTTTTTATATTTATGGAACAGGCAAGAAAATAGCCTTTTTTTTTCTCCAAGATCCTCCTCATACACATGGAAGAACCATATTTCTGCCTTACTTTTACAAAAAATTCAATGTATCTTATCACTATTCAAAAAATAGAAAAGTTTGGATGGTACTTTAGCCATCTGGTGAGGGGTTAATTCTGACACCAGCAAGGTGCGACTCTTACTAGTTGTTTTGCTTTCAAGCAAAGAATTTTCACATATTCCCCACCATCTTTAATATTGACTATGACATATACGTAGTACCAAGTTTTTCCTTTTTCCCTATTTTACATTGTCTACCTCTTTATGATTTATTACTTACTGCTCATCATTTTCTTCTTCTTCTTCATTATTATTATTATTATTATTATTATTATTATTATTATTATTATTATTATTATTATTAAGGTGTCTCTAAAAATAATCTCTGTCTTATTAACCATTTAGAAAAAAGTCCCTACATTATCTCTTTTTGTAAAACTGCCCCTACCTTATCTGACACTACAACAAAGCAGTAGATTAGCGACGACCACATTCCGTCGCTAACCATGCTAGCGACGGATTAGCGACAGCGAGGCGACAATATGCTTACGTCGCGAATATTTCGACGCTAACTGGCGACGGAATTATTCCGTCGCCAGGTCCGTCGCTAATTGCGACGAAATAACAAGCGCTATATTCCGTCGCCAATCCGCCGGTACTCAACGTCGACCACCGCTTGGCGACGGATTTACTTCCGTCGCTATGCCGTCGCTATATTAATATGAATAGCGACGGATGGTTCCGTCGCTAATCCGTCGCAAACACGAAAAAAAATAAAAATAAAAAATTATTTGAAAATTAATTACCGAGAACTGTACAATTTCTATTTCCTGTACAATTTATATTTCCTGTAAATAAAAAACAAACCACACAAAAAAATTCATATAACAAGAATCTACAACAATTAATCGTTCCACCTTAAAATTAAGAAGTTTAATTATTTACAATTCAACAATTACAATTAGGAAAAATAAAAAAAATAGAACTTCTTCAACACAGTCCTCTAATCATCGTCAAGATTTTGTGCGTCTTCTTGTTCATTGTCTTTATCTGTCCCTTCAGCTCCACTACCCTGATTATCGCTAGCAGCCTACACAAGAAAAGAACAGTCAGTATTGATAAACAAAATATAATAAATAAATTACACACTATATGTGATTCTATCATGTGCTCATGTGTGATCTAAGGCAATAAAAAAACTCTATATGTGATTCTATCATGCTCATATGTGCTCTAAGGCAGTCAAAAAATTAAATATGTGATTATAGCATGTTCATATATGTTCTAAGGCATCTAAAAAAACTTTATATGTGATTCTACCATGCTCAGATGTGCTTTAAGGCAGGCAAAAAACTATATATGTGATTCAATCATGCTCGTATGTGTGCTAAGGCAGTAAAAAAATTGAATATGTGAATATAGCATGCTCATATGTGCTCTAAGGCAGGCAAAGCCAAAAAATTTATATGTGATTCTATCATAAATGATATATAACATGTTCATATATGTTCTAAGGCAGTAAAAAAACTCTATATGTTATTATAGCATGCTCATATGTGTGCTAAGGCAGTCAAAAAACTGAATATGTGATTATAATATGCTCATATGCGTTCTTAGGCAATCAAAAAACTTTATATGTGATTCTATCATGCTCATATGTGCTCTAAGGCAGACAAAAAGTTATATATATATATATATGTGATTCAATCATGCTCATATGTGTGCTAAGGCAGTAAAAAAATTGAATATGTGAATATAGCATGCTCATATGTGCTCTAAGGCAGGCAAAGCAAAAAATTTTATATGTGATTCTATCATAAATGATATATAACATGTTCATATGTGTTCTAAGGCAGTTAAAAAAATGAATATGTGATTATAGCATGTTCATATGTGTTCTAAGGCATCTAAAAAAACTCTATATGTGATTCTACCATGCTCAGATGTGCTTTAAGGCAGGCAAAAAACTATATATGTGATTCGATCATGCTCGTATGTGTGCTAAGGCAGTAAAAAAATTGAATATGTGAATATAGCATGCTCATATGTGCTCTAAGGCAGTCAAAAAACTGAATATGTGATTATACCTGAGAGGGACCTGGAATCGAAGATCCCCTATCCTGAAAAGCGGCCTTGATCTCATTTTGGAGAAAGGGGGCGACGGTGTATTGAAAGTAGTTATTCAGTGATTCATTAATGATCTCGCGTACGTCATCACCAGAAAGAATAGTCGGCTGCTTGGAGCTTATGTCGGCGCAAGAAGTCGGTGAGCCGTAACTGGAAGAACCAATAACTGGTGAAGTGTTCATATTACTCTCAAACCCGAACACGCGACCTTTTTTTGGTTCACCTGCTGCAGTCACCCATGCTGTAGGATCAAATGATGGATGTTGAGTAGCGTCTTCGCCATATCGCTCTACCATCTGTTGCTCATATGCCTCCTACAAAATAATGTTTAAAGTATTCATTAATAATTAATGATAACATTATGATAACTTGCATATATATTGCAATGATTATTAATAAAATTAATACATATCGTTGTCGTTCTCACCTTCTCTGATACGAAGACTCCCGTGGTCTTCCGTTTATGTGTTTCTACAAACGCATCCTTATATGGTACACTGCCTCCTTTTTCTGCTTCCTGCGAAGTTAAATGACAAAAGATTTAGTACACAAGTTTGCAACAATACTTATAAAATTAATATTATATATTGATGAGTTACCATTTTCTTTAGGTGGCTCCCAAATGTCTTAGATCCACCTGTGTGTAGATGGGCTTTGGGCATCTTCGATCGATTTTGTGAAGCCTTCGCAGAGCGATTTTTAAATGCATCTCCCGCCCACTTATCGCACATTTCATCCCAGTAATCTCTCCTGATAGTAATAGGACCATGGCCCTTCCACAGTAATGGATCATCTACTACGCCAAATGTTTTTTTTGCTGCAGTCTTCATAGTGTGCAGCATGTCTGCAAATCGATTGACAGTCACCTTCTGCCACACCTTCCTTGCATCATTTTCTTCCACCGTAGTTGCGAAGCGATTCGAAGCCTACAAATATTTTCAGAAAGTTAGTAAACATTGCTTAAAGAAATTAAATATGAAACATATTAACTATGAGGAACAACTGTATACCATGAATGAGGACCACAATCTGTCTAACACCTCCTTTGGGTACTCTTTCCATTGAGCAACTGGTCCTGGTAGATGTTGAAGAAGTGAATTCCTAATCTCCCATACTACTTCTTGTGGCTCAAACCTCGTGCTGCACATGAATTGTTACACAGTAAATATCAATATAAAATATTTAAAAGATATGCAATAATTTAAAACAAAATACTTACGGTCGATTATCGATATACACTATTCGAATGAGTCTTCTTGTGCCAGCCTGAGAAGACCATGTTTCCTGTGTTGGCTGTTGACTTGTGTGATCAACTGGTGTAGGTGGGTCGTGTACAGGCGCAACATCATCTGTAAAAAAATACATTAGAAATTCTCAGAATGTGCATTTGAACTAATCAAGCATCTAATTAGTTATATGATATACCTATCACAGGAGCCCGTGAAGATGAAGGCTGAGCCTGGCTACTACTGGATGAGCGACCACTATAACCTCCATGAACCATATTCTAACAAATAACATATGTCATAAAATACATTCAAATAATTCACATCAAGTATTACAATGCAATCAAGTCATTCACATCAAGCATTGCAATGCATTCAAATAATTCAAATCATTGGCATCAAGTATTGCACTAATTCAAATCATTCGTTAATTGCATAAATTATAATACATTCAGATAATTCAAATAATTCACATCAAGTATTATAATGCATTCGAATCATTCGTATCAAGCATTGCAATGCATTCAAATAATTCAAATTATTGGCATCAAGTATTGCACTAATTCAAATCATTCGTTAATTGCATAAATTATAATACATTCAGATAATTGAAATCATTCACATCAAGTATTACAATGCAATCAAGTCATTCAACTCAAGCATTGCAATGCATTCAAATAATTCAAATCATTGGCATCAAGTATTGCACTAATTCAAATCATTCGTTAATTGCATAAATTATAATACATTCAGATAATTGAAATCATTCACATCAAGTATTACAATGCATTCGAATCATTCGTATCAAGTATTACAATACATTCAAATAAAATTTATGATCATTCACACCAAGTATTGCAATACAACTCACATCAAGTATTACAATGCATTTAAATAGAGGTTTGTAGTATAAGATTTTGCTCACTAGCTTGAGAATTTTTCCTCGTCACTAGTTTGACTTTCTTCTTCTTCATTGTTTGCCCATCCACTTGGTACATCATTTGGATCGCATTCCTCTATGAATGTTTCATCGGCCAATGGAGATATGACATGCATATCATGCGCAACATCGTGACCATAAGCGAAGTCATAGACATCATCTGATTGATAGTAATCACTGTCTTCAGCTAACTCATCTTCCTGTAACTGATCATACTCGGGGTATAGTTTGGATTTCACCTTGCAAACTGCCCACCATTCATTTCTATCTGACTTTTTTATACTCGGATATGAAGTATAATAAACTTGTTGAGCCTGCGAGGCTAATATGAATGGTTCATATATTCCAAACCTGGATTTATGATTCACCTCGACAATGCCTGAAGCTTTGTCGAGTCTTGTTGCAGTTGGATCAAACCAATGGCATTTGAATATCGTAACCCTGTTATTCATGCCTAAGTAAGTCAACTCCATTATTTCCTCTATAACACCGTAGTAATCATGTTCATTTTCACCGTAGCTGCTACCCTTGACACACACACCACTATTTATCGTTGATTTGTTTATACCGTAGTCTTTTGTATGGAATCGATAACCATTTACGATATACCCGTTGTAGCATTGCACAACTTTGGTCAGACCATTTTCTAAATCACATATTCCTTGATCTTTAACATCACCATTGCGAACCTACGCACAAACATAAACAATGATTGTGATCACGATCAATTAAGTAACTTAGTGTTGTTTATAAGTACAAAATTTATGTTAGCTTCTTTACCAACTGTTTCAACCACTCCACAAACTTAGTTTCACGTTCTTTTTGTACTTCTGCATCAGTGAGATGTGAAACTTCGTTTTGCAACTCCAGATCAAATCGTCTGCAAACCACAAATACTTATATTACCGAGCCATGTATCCACATATAGAACATAAAAGGATGTCATACAATCACAAGAATTATGATGCATGTATTGATAACTTAATATTTTCATGTGCAAACAATTCATGACACGATACATTCATTTGAAGCATGCTTTCAGTATACAATTTCACATGGAAGACATAATCAAATTGAAAGTAACTACATGTAAGCATGGATACAATCACATCAAACATTGCAATACATCGAAATAATTCATATCAAACAAATGTCAAACATGTACCTGCAGCAAACACACTTAAATATCCCACTAACTACTACCATGCATAGCATGGACTCCGTACTCCAAAAATAAGAACACTTCCATATTCATACATTAAAATCATGCTCAGCATGATCTCCGAACTCCAACAAAGCAGTCGTAGATATCAACAACTAAGTGAGTGTGTGAACAATAAAGTGTTACATTCAATAAATTAAATAACATGTGATGCGCTTGCCTCACTTACTCACCACGGGTATTTACCCGATTTGCATTGTTTTTGTCACTTACTTACCACGGGTGGCGGGGCACAAGCGAGTTCCGTTGAGAAATCTGCACAAAAAAACAATTTTTTAAAATGAAGCCACCACAGAAAAAAAACTGTTCTGACAAGGGGTCGACTCCCCTGCTGTTCCCACAGGGGGTCGACCCCCTGCCCGGGGTCGACCCCCTACCGGAAAGGCAAGGGGCAAGGGTCCTCTGCCGAAAAATGCAGGGGGTTAGCCCTCTGCAAGAAACGCAGGGGGTTAACCCCCTTCCGGAAAACGCGGGGGTTAACCCTCTGCCGGAAAACGCGGGGGTTAACCTCCTCCGTTTTCCGGAAGGGGGTTAACCCCCTGCCGGAAACGGAAGGGGGTTAACCCCCTGCCGGAAACGGCAGGGGACGCAGGGGGTTAATCCCTTGCGTTTTCTGGCAGGGGGTTAACCCCCTGCGTGAACCGAGAGGGGGTTAACCCCCTGCCGGAAACAACAGGGGGTTAACCCCGTGTGAACCGGGAGGGGGTTAACCCCTTGCCGGAAACGGGAGGGGGTTAACCCCCTGCCGGAAATGGCAGGGGGTTAACCCCCTGCGTGAAAATGGGGGTTAACCCCCTGCGTGAACCGGAAGGGGGTTAACCCCCTGCCGGAAATGGCAGGGGTTAACCCCTTACGTCAAAACGGGGGTTAACCCCCTGTGTGAACCGAGAGGGGGTTAACCCCCTGCCAGAAACGGCAGGAGGTTAACCCCCTGCGTGAAAATCGGGGGTTAACCCCCTGCCGGAAACGGCAGGGGGTTAACCCCCTGTGTGAACCGGGAGGGGGTTAACCCCCTGCCAGAAACGGCAGGGGGTTAACCCCCTGCGTGAAAACGGGGGTTAACCCCCTGCCGGAAATGGCAAGGGGTTAACCCCCTGCCGGAAACGAGAGGGGGAGGGCGTTACCTTTCTCCGGGCGGCGAACGGTGGGACCGGCGGACGGTGGGACCGGCGAACGGCGGGACCGGCGAACGGCGGGAGCGGGACCGGCGCAGGAGCAGCGAAAGAAGAAAAAGAAAAGCTGGTTGGGATTAGGGTTATTCGAAAGTTAGCGATGGATTAATTCCGTCGCTAAGCCAACGTAAAATCAAATTCGCGAAAATAGCGACAGATTATATTTTGTCGCCACATCCGTCGCTATTTAGCGACGGACTAGTTTCCGTCGCTAACGTCATCGATAAATGGTGCGATCGTACCGACAAAACAATCTGTCGCAACATCCGTCGCTAATTAGCGACGGACTTGGCGACGGACTATCTTCCGTCGCTACTTTCATAAGATTCAGTAATAATAGCGACGAATATTTGTCGCTCGCCAATCCGTCGCTAACTAGCGACGAAATCTTTCCGTCGCTAACAACGTATTTTCTTGTAGTGTGAACTTGGTGCAAAGAGGTTATTGGTTAAAAAGGTGTTAACTTAACTATGGTTAGACAATGATCAAGGCTTGAGGGCTATGTACAAATGATTGTTTAACCCACGGTACTAAATGAATGTAACTTATTTGATATTTTGCAAAAAGGTCTTTTAATAAGGGTAAAATGTTTATTTTGTAAGAAACTAACAACTATCATTAGGAGGTAGGAACGAAACTAGGGCTAAGAAACAAGCCGAGCTGTAGCTCGGCTTATGTTTGGCTCGTAATGAGCTCATTAAAATAGGATCGACAAGCTGAATATGAATATTAGGCACTCAGCTCGGCTCAACTCATATAAGCTCGTTAGGTAGTAAGAAGTATATTTTAAATAGATTTTACATATATTTTATTACAATTATATTTCTTTCAGCTCTAGAACAATATATTTTTCTATAAACATGCTAGTTGAAACTCAACTCATTTAACTTGAGTGAATTATGAGCTTGAACTCAGTTTGCCCACCACAATTCTGAGACAAAAGTGAACACTTGTTCAACTCATTTACCAGCTCCAAACAAAATTGTTAGGACCTTATGAGAACGGTCCTACAGATTCTGGCAAGCTGGAAATGAGGCACTACTCCAGATAGGAGCATGCACCACGAGCAAGATGAACATACAGTATTGAGGAAGCGAGAGAGTCGTATCTCCTGGTCGACTACACAAGAAAGTGTGAGGTGGATGGAACATCGATGGCAAAGGAGAGATATAAGGTGTTTCCTTTCGAGTCGTTGATGAAATTGGAAGAGACAAGAGATAAATATATTTTCTCTGAGAACAAGAGCATGAACCATGAATGAAGCTTAGAGAAATTTCTAAATAAACTTTATTTTTGAAAATAACTAAGTTGGGTACATACTTTTATAGAGTTACAAAAGGAAAGAAGAGTAAAAATACACAGGCACAATCACTCCCTAAAAGGAAGTCTAGGGGGCATCTCAACATAGTCCTAGCCTGAGTAGGACTCCAGGATGGGATTGACTTCTGATAAATTCTGCAGAGTCCCAACTTGCTTGGGATAGGTTGGCAGCTCCTCTGGGGCAGATCCAACACTGGGTTGAATCCTCTGGGTCAAACCTAAAGCAGAAAATGGTATATAACAATACACCTCTTTCAAACACGCTTTGTCCTCAAGGTGAAAACTCCAGGTACTAGGTTACCAACTGGTCTTCAACTTTTCAGGTTGCTTTGTCTACTTCGCTTTTGGTCCACTAAACTAGCACTTTCATGACCAAGCAACCATCCTTCCTCCATCTCCTCTTCCCTAGAATCCTAGATGGATGAGGTGAGGTATCTCCAAGATTAGGCAGGATCGACCAGACGTTCATCGGGCGACTCTTTTTTATGATCTGCAGCATGACCTACATTCCTGCCACCAGGATCAAACATGGTCTGCTCATTTGGTGTCTAGTAGCTATCTACAACTTCCAGATGGCAGATGCAGTGATGCAACACCTAGCGTCCCCATAGCCAAGGCTCACACAAATTTTGGTTTTCATAACCTTCCTTATACCCTTATGAATAGGGCAAGGACATTTGGTGTCATGAAACGCCTGCAGCGAAAAGATTCATTGTGAGCTTGTGCATGTCTTTGTTGATCATAATTTCTTCTCAATGAGGTAGGGTTGATATTCATACCAGACAATATTTTCTTCATTATTTGGCACAGTTTTAGATCTACAGAGTTCTCTTATTGCAGAGGTATCTTCTCGATCAATTGGGGTGCATGCATGGTTATGCATACTTTTTTGAAGAATGATGCAAGATTCGTATCATGAAAAACTAGATCCATTTTCTAACAATTTTCATATGGTCCACGAAGAACTATAGAAGATTTGCAAAATAAATGATTCATTTTTTCCCTTTGCTCATTGGATTCATATTGCCATTTCGCTAAATCTCGTAAGGCATTGTCGATCTTACACCATGATGAATCTATCTTGACTGCACCCTCAAATTCAAGTATTGTCTGCCTATTGGACAGAATGTTGCGTGTCCAAAGTTCGGGTGGTGCAGAGGGGTAGGCTAGGCTTTATGGGTGCCTTTGGGTTTGATCATCTAGTATAGGGTATCATGTTTGTAAAAATATATTTTTTTGAGATTTTTTTAGGGTTTTTGAAGGTAAATATTAATTTATGGGTTAGGTGAAAAAACCTTATAGGTTCAATCAGTTTTCTAGGTTCTGACAATTTTCAAAGATCGAACCGAATCTCAGCGATTCAGTTAAATTTTTGGGATCTATAATCTTACATATATATGTTCATAAAGTAAATTTTTTAAGATTAATGGATCTAAGATAAGGTCTAGAAAAAATTTTGAAGTTTAAAAATGTTGGGTCGTTAGGATCCAAATGCTGGGGGGCCTTTGAGTTTGATCGTCTAGTATAGGGTATCATGTTTGTAAAAATAAATTTTTTGAGATTTTTTTTAGAGTTTTCTAAGGCAAAGATTAATTTATTTCTAGGTTAGGTCAAAACCATAGAGGTTCAATCGGTTTTCTCAGTTCTGATAGATTTTAAAGATCAGACCAGATCTCAGTGATCCAGATAAATTTTTGAGATTTGTAAATTGGGTTTGAAATTTAACAGATATACGTTCATAGAGTAAAAATTTCAGAATTTATAGATCTAAGATCAGGCCTAGAATTTTTTTTGTAGTTTAAAAATGTTAGGTCATTAGGATCCAAACGCTGGATCTGATAGGTTTCAGTAAAACGGTGATATCTAGATATCAAGAACTAGTTTTTATAATCTATAGATTAGGTTCGGCCTAGGACAAGAGAACTAACTATGGTAATTTTTTAGTATTTTTTTGGGACTGTCAGAGGGCTTAAATGAATTTTGAAAAATTATACTGGAATATAGGATTGTAGCAATCCTTTCTAAGAACAGGCAGAAATTTGGCATGACATTTAGAAGTCAGATCGGGGTCATCAGTGGTCAAATTCTAACAATTTAAAAAATAATTTATAAGTATGAGAATCAAAGAACCTGATGTTGATGTGATCTCCTTGGAACGATTAGAGGAAAGATTTTGGGGTGTAGATTATCGTGGTTGATGCAGGTCATTATTGGTTATGGCTATATTTGTCATGCAGAGTTGAGAGAGCGTATTCGGGGTCAAGAGACAAACCTACTTTAATACCACTGTTAGGACCCAAACTCCTATAGAAGACAATCTTACGAATTTCGGTGAGTTGTATATGAGGTATGACTCTAGAAAGGGGTGCACACCACGAGCAAGAGGAGCATGCAACATTGAGGAAGAGAGAGTCTTCTCTTCTGGTTGACTACACAAGAAAGCATGAGTGGATGGGGGTCGATGACAAGGGAGGAAGACAATGTGTTCCATCTGGATCGACGATGAGCGTGGAAGAGAAGTGAGGGAGAAATATGTTCCCTGCATGTCCAGCAGAACAAAAAGCCTCAAAATTATAAATTTTTTAACAAACGTTAGATGTGAAAAATACGCAGAACGCCATCTATCATATCTATAAAGCATCAATATTTTCCTTCCACCCCCTATTACGAAAAGATCGGGATGTAGAGAATGAAGATAAAAAAAATATTTTCTCGACGGGTGCTCCCCTCTCTCTCCCGACTCTCTCGCTCTCCTATGGAGCGAATGAGAGTCAAAGGAGGAGCAGGTTTGGGTGCTGGTCTGCAAGGCCACACCAAAGGAGGTGTCTCCGGTCTCTCTTCAACTTCTCCAGCTATTGTGCTTCACAGGGGAGGGCGAGTGCCTCTGATGGATTCATTGTCGGTGTCCTCATTGATCGAACTCCCTAAAACCCTAGACCAGCCACTAGGATCTCTCGAGCTCCCCTAAAACCCTAGCTCATCTTCGTATATTTGTCTTTTTCTTTTTTCTTTCGAGAGGGATGAGCTTCGCGACTTTATCCATTACTCTCTCTCTCTCTCTCTAAGGAATCCTGGCCATAGACAAATCATAAGGAATACAAAACAATTGAAGCAACTCAACTCTATGTTCCCTCTTACGATGCTCTTATCATAAAATTCTTGTAAGTTTTTTTGTTTAGTTTTCCAAAATTGCATGTCTTTCTCTAGATTTCAAGTATTTCATGCCTAATTTTAGCTTGTAGCTTTTGGATTCACAATTTTGTTAGTGTGATTGTTTTGACTTGCATCTTTTGAAAGAAACAACAGAACCAATAAATTTTCCTCTCTTGATTGCTCATTGTTTTAATTTTTTTTATTTACATTGTTGAAGTTACAACGCTCAGTATTATTTTTTTTATTGCTTTTATTATTTTCTCTTACACCATGCACATTGTTGCTATATGAAATTCATGAACGTTGTTTCTTTTGGTTTTCTTGTGATTTTTTTTCTTGAATTTCGGAACTATAATGAAAATTTTGTTTTTGAGAATTTGTTCTAGCATTTGACATGCTAAATTTTCCTTTCTACAACCCGTCGAAGAAACAAGCAGTAACTGTCCAAGTTGTTTGCATATCGTAATCAAACAACGAACATTTGAAACACAACATTCGAGTATGGTCCAAACAAATGTTGGACTTGCTACAGTTACGAGACGGAGATAATTAGTGTTATGTTCTGTTTTTTGTGTTCATTTTGTTCAATCATGAACAAGCCATCAAACATACTCTAAAAAAACAAGAACACGAACAAAAAATGAAACTTAGAGAAATCTTGAATGAACTTTTCATTTTTTAAAATAACTAAGCTGAGTGCATACTTTTATAGTTATAAATGAACAAAAAAACAAAAAATACATAGGCACAATCTCACCCTAGATTGGAGTCTAGGGAAAGCATCCCACCATAGTCCTAGGACTCTAGGCTGAGATAAACTTCTAATAAATCATGTAGAGTCCCAATTTGCATGGGATAGGCTCGGTAGCTCCTCTGAAGTAGATCCAACATTGGGATGGATCTTTTGGGTCAGACTTGGATCCAAAAAAAGTCCGTAACAAAAACCTTAAGGACAACCTCACAAGAGTGAAGCAAAAAAAAAAAAAAAGACCAATTTGTGGGGACCCCCTGAGAGGCAAGTGGTAAGCCCACGGAGTTTTATGTTGCTAGGACAATGCTCATTAGTACGACAAGCAGAGCCAATGAACTTGGGAGCTGTTTTCTCCAAGTAAAAAAAAAAGGACCAATTTGCAAAATCACATAAGGTAGGGACCATTTTGCAATCTGGCAAGACTAATTTGAGAATTATTATTATTATTATTATTATTATTATTATTATTATTATTATTTAAAAAGCGAGTGAAGGAGCAACGTTAAGGAGAAGTAAACGACAAATTGTGGGATCCATGAGGAGTTGGATCCCATTAGTATCTGTGGCCATGTTCTTTGATTTGGACTTATGATTTGTACTGCTACACAAATCATGCATAAGCCTTAGATAGATTCCCTGCAAACCCAGTGGCAATCGTGCTATGTCACATGGACACATTCAAAAGGGCATTGTTCATAGGAATGTCAATGAATCAGATTTTATCAGAAATCGGTCCGAGTTTGATTCGGTTTAGTTGCATTTAGTGAGTCAAAACCATATCTGATTATAATAGATGCGGATAGGGTTTTGATTTTTAATGACCCAATCCGACAGATATTTGAATTTGACCGATATCCAAAACCATTTACATGTAAAAAGTGGATCTGGTATGAGCTTTTTGCCATTCAAATTTGAATCCGTTTGGCCAACATCAGACTACTCCAATATGGTTTTTGGCCATAGCCGATCTGAATGTGAACCGTTTACATCCCTAATTGAACACATTATTGGTCTGCAGTTTCCCCTAAAAATAGCATATAAGGATAGGGATGCAACCAGTTTGGACCCAAACAGCTAAATACATGGAGATTTGGATCGGAATTGGATCTGAAACAGACAAAAATTGGAAAACCTCTATCTTGTATCCGACTAATTAATTTGCATCCCTATATAAGGAGACATGGCCTGGGGGTAAGTTTGAAGAATCATTTGACAAAACAGATAAAAGAGAAATTTATTGAAGTGCAGGTACTAGGGGTGCAAACGGGTTGGGCCAGATCTGAATCCAAAATAAAAACAATAGATCCAAATCTGAAACAGAACTGAGTAGCTAGGTTAGGTTGAATCCGAATCCGAATCCGAATCCGAATCAAGCTATTTACATGTAAAAAATGCATCCGGTCGGATTTTGATTCGGATCAACTTCAGATCTGACTTAAATTTCTGATCCGAATCCAACCCAAATCCAAAAATAATCTGATTGAACAGATCCAAATCTGATACAAATTCACATTCGGATTTAATTTAAAGGATCCATATCCCAGAAAACATGTCGGTCTCAGATCAGATATCCAACCATATCCAATCCATCTGCAGCCCTAGCAGCTACACATGGATTCCAACACGATTGGATGCGAAATTAAACGGTCCAAATCCAGCAAATTTTATAAAATGAAACTTATTTTGTGATCCATATCTACTTAATTTTCTTTCAGTTGAGTTGGAGTCAGATAAAGATCCGACCCATTTGCAACCCTAGCTAGCACATAGGGGCGAAACCTTGTACTGTGTGGTGGTGGGAGTTTGTGTTTGGTGCATTCTTTTTTTTATTATTTGGCGTTGCATGCACATGACTGCACGCACTTCATGGATCTTGGGGAGTGTTTTGGTGCACAAAAAATGAGTGTTGTGAACGTACAATGTGCTCATGCAGATGCACAAACACTTGCTCATGCATTCCAAGGACCCAGTTTTGATGAAGAGAGATGCCTCTTGATTTTGGTGCTAAGTGGATAATTTGACCTAAATGTTGTTTTTATGTCAACTCGGCTCATTCTTTGTTGA
This sequence comes from Nuphar pumila, assembly GCF_984573655.1. Taxonomy (NCBI): domain Eukaryota; kingdom Viridiplantae; phylum Streptophyta; class Magnoliopsida; order Nymphaeales; family Nymphaeaceae; genus Nuphar; species Nuphar pumila. The sequence goes on along the minus strand of NC_143250.1, from coordinate 138,324,749 downwards.
GAAAGTGGCAAAGGTCCATGGTCTGCATGTAGACACTGTTTGGGAGACTTGAATTGGAGGTGTGTTGCCGTTTTCTCAATATTTTTATGCTGCTTGAAACATAGTTGCATTGGTACTCTATGCACCCTAGCATATCACATATCAGGCATAACAGTATCAGATACAGGTACAAAACTCATCTATGAAATCGAAATACCAAATGTTTAATAAACTCGTCTCGATTACTTGAGAAACGTGTACCATCTTATATAGAAACATGTTTTTATTACATTGCATATTGCATATGAGTATCAAGTTTGCATAAAAACAATAATTTCATTTTATAAAGACACTTTTTATCAATGGTAATAAATATTATAATTTGTGAAAATTTATTCTACATATAATATTTAACCATTTTAATATATAGGCATCTTTATAAATTATTTACTTTGTATCAACTTTTGAGAAACTCCAACCAATTCTTTTAAAAACAACTCTTGTAAACAACAAGAGTCGCTTCGCTCCCTGCATTTATTAGCATGTTGCCAAAAAGACACTGCGTTGAGAGTGGAATTGGCAACCCTAACACCACATTTGAACACCATTCACAAGAGGATAATTTTAGCAATTCCATAACACCATATTTTAGCAACACAGAGAAATTAACCGTGTTTTCATCCCAATGCCAAGAAGTAGGGATGGCAGTGGACCGGGGGAAAGCGGGGCCCCGTCCCGCCTCGCCCCGTTTGGACTGGGGATGAAGGGTATGAAACGGGGATGGAGGCAGGGACGAAGGTTAAAATCCATCCCCGTCCGGGGATGGATGTGCACTTTTCCCCGCCGCATCCCTGCCACAATTTCCGCCTCATCCCCGCCCCGACCACTTTTCCCCGCAATATCCCTGCCCCGCCCCGCCTCATCCCCGTTCGAATCGGGGATGGAGGACATGAAATGGGGATGAAGGCGGGGATGGAGGATAAAATCCATTCCCCGCCGGGGATGGAGGCGGGGGTGGAGGATAAAATCTTGAGGTGGGGCGGGGGTGGAGACCTTGTCCCCCGCCCCACTGCCATCCCTACCAAGAAGCAAAGAAATCCCGGGTGGGGCCCCACAACCACCTTGTGGTATGTGGTCCACCTTCGAAAGCTACGTGCGCCAACCTGGGTGCAGTTTTTCCATGAAAATGTAAAAAAAAAGCTAAGGGTTGTACACATACAACATGGTGCCCGACCCAACTTGGGGAACCATACAAGAGCGGCACCCCTAGACCCATTAGAAACTGAAAAGTGGGTCCAGTATGGCCTCTTCAATAAAGCCCACAAATTATGTGAACAAAAAGCATATGTGGGTTGGCCTTTGGCCAGGACTGAGCTCACCTTTTCCCATATATCAAGAAGAACCGCAAGATGGGAATTTGGATCCTACTCACATGACTGCATCTGCTTCTGCAGACTTCATGTTTGAAGTGGACATGCAATGACCTGGCCACAACCATTTCCAACGTGTTGTTCCATCATTGTATGGCTACGGATTCACATTAGCACCAACACGTACGAGTACTATTTTAGCCATTTTTAATAATTTTAATTTTTTTTGGATAACAAAAACAAAAAATCCTCACTCAATGATAAAATAAGCTTATTGGTGTAAAAACCAATGTCAGAGTCTGACAGAATCGGTCGTTGTCAATTTTTTAAGAATATCTTTTCTTTGTATGTTTTAAATGCACATTTTAAGATTTGATTGGACACCATTTACTCTTTTTTTTCCCTTGTTTTAGGTATTTTCTTGATCTTTAATTATTAAAATCAAAATACTAAAAAGGCCAATTCAAAGCTCTCATAGTTTTATGCTGCCAAAGATAGCGTACCAATTGCAACTACGACAAGCAAAGCCAACACAGTTAAGTCTATGATCATGGGGGTGGTTTCTTCGTGTAAATATATACAAAGAAATGATTCTCAGACTGTCTTGCTAAATCACCTTGAAAAATGATTTTGTTCGAATACTACATTTTGACAACATTAGCAAAATCCTAAGGGGTCATTTGTTTCATGGTGTACAAAAGGATTTCAACGAATCATAAACACCCCCAAAGTGCACCACCCCCCTCTCTTCTGGACGAAAACTGCCTCCCGGGAGGTGTGACATAGGTTTTCACTGAAGCTCTTTATTTGGGTGAAAGTTGTGTGGACCCCACTTGCTTTTTTCTACATGGTGTTGTTGAAAATTTTACTTTAGTGGGCCATGCAATTGAAATTGAACTAGTGAGCTCAGAGGCATGCATATACGCATTGTCTTTCAAGCGATAGTTACACCAATTAGAATCAAGGGTGCAATGAGTATTCGTGCAATTATGCTCTCAAGATACAACCGAGCTTTCACCTTCTTGAGAATGATTGGACCACACCCTGCACTAGGTGAGCCCAACAACCTCGACACAAATCACCTCGAACAATCTCTTGACTAGGATTGAATCGGGTATAGATCTTGGGTTTGGATTTGAATTCGAATAGCAATTGAATTTGGATCCAAACTGTAATTGCATATGGATCCGAATAATAATTAGATCAGAATCTGAATAATAATTGGATCATGGGTATGATTAACAATCAGATCTGAATTCCAACTTAGATATGGATCCTAACTGGATTCGAGTTAACCGGATTGGGACCAAACAAGTTTGGGCTAATTGAATCTGGGTTAATCGGATCGGGACTCCAAACTTTAAGAACCAAAAGAGAAGAGATGAAACATAACTCATGAAGAAGGCAGATAACACTTGTGAAAGAAAAAGCTAGGAAAGGATAGCGGTGAGGGTTGGGGTTTATATAGGCCCTAGCCCCCTAGCTACTATTAAGGCTATAAAGGGCCTTTAAGAGGCCAAAACAATCATCTATAAATGGGTTATGACAGGCTAAAATGGTCAATCATAAAACCCCAATCGGTTAGCTAAGGAGGGCATCCAAACAAGACAAAAATGACCCTAGCAAGGTCACATCTGACCAAGGTTGGGTCAAGATCATAGACCTTGACTGAGTCAATAGGTCAACAATCAATCAATTGGGCAACTACTAAACCATTTAGACTATTAAAGCCCCTTGCAAAAATGTTAGGGCAAGGTCCAAACAGATCCAAGTAAGATCCAAGAATATCTGAAGAGGTTTAATGCTTGGTCAAAGTTAATTAATGGGCTGGTTAAAAACAATTTTAGACTTTCATGATTAAATCCATCCCAAGTACCAAAAATATAAGTTTAAACCTAAAGTCTAAGTCCAAAGGTAAAGATTCAAAATTATTATCAAGATCCAAAGTCCAAGGTCTAAGATCTAAGAATAAAGTGATGTACAAGCCCAAGATCTAATGCCCTTGAGGGTCTTGCCCTTTAGGGCACCACCCTTCTATATAAGAACAAGAGTTTTTTCAAAAAGCTTCAATATAGGACTAAACTTTTATAGAGAACCCATTACCCACGAACTTAAGAAAAAAATAAAAAATAGAGGAAATATACAGGGATAGTTTTGAGCCGAATTCCAACAATCCCCCATGTGGATCAAAATTATAGAAGATGACTCAAAATACTGTTCATGAAGATTGAATGCACAAGTGAAGGTACCTTTTGGGTTTGAACGCCCACGTTAGTGTTACTTAGTCTTAGTCAGTCTCTGAAATCTCAATAGCGTTAGCTTTGAATTGCGAATTCTAATTAACCTTCTAGACACTATAATACACACTTTTACTTTAGGTGGTCATAGTTTATCTACCAATATATAAAAGTCGTTCGAGTCTTGTGTTGTATCCCAGTTTCATGAGTGCTCTAAAGACAAAGTCTCAATTCTATAGAAGACAATCCTCACCTTCACACTCATATAAGTAAATCCATTAAGGTTGTAAACCTATTTGAAACACCCCAACCATAAGGCCTATGGATCTTATTAAGAGTTTAATTTGAACTCAACCTTCGTACGCAGGTTTCGAAAACTTGACATCAAGAATGAGAAAATTATTAAGTACTCGATCTAATCACTCAGAAACTTGTTTTTTCCATTGAACTACTCGACATGATTTGACCCTTTTCGTGTGGTTGAATTTCTATCAACGATGATTGTTTTTATAGACTTTAACATTATTCTCCTCGATGTCTTAAAAAAGATATCTCGAGAAAGTCCCTTTGTCAATAGATTCACTAAGTTTTGATAAGATTTTACATATTGAATTTAGATTACTCCTTACTTGAGTAAACTATTCACATAATTGTGCTTGAGACTGATATGTCTAGATTTTCCATTATAAGTATTATTTTCTGCTTTGTATATAGCTGCTTAACTATCGTAACACATAGCTATCAGGGGTACTGGCTTGTCTCCTAATGATATCTCCATTAAGAGATTCTTTAGCCACTCGACTTTCATACTAGCTGATGCTAGTGCTATTAACTTTGTTTTCATTATAGAATGAGTTATCACAGTTTGCTTCTTGAAACTCCAAGCAATTGCTTCAGATCAAAGGGTAAACATCCAGCTACTTGTGGATAATGACTCATTGAAATCATAATTCCACTTTGCATCATTATACCCTTTAAATATAATGGGTTCTCACTCATAGAATATTCTATATTCTAAAGCTTCTCTCAAGTACTTTAGACTTAAAAATGATATTACAATGCTCTTGTTCTGGATTACTAGCATATTGTCTCAACTTGCTCATGTTAAAAGCTATGTTTAATCTAGTTTCATTCATAGCATACATGAGACTCCTAATAATACTTGTATACTTTAGTTGAGATATGCTTCTTTTAATGTTAATTGATAGCTTAGCACTAGGATCGATCGGAGTAGCAACTGACTTACAATCATAATGATTATATTTTCTTAATATTTTTTCAATGTAAGGGATTGAGTTAATGCATAACCACTTTTATGTATAATCAGTTTAATACCAATTATAACATCAGTTAATCCCATGTCTTTCATGTCAAATTTAGATGAAAGAAAATTTTTGGTATTATTTATGCATTATACATTATTACTCATGATTAACATATCATTTACATAGACACAAATAATTATAACATGACTATCTTCTACTTTGCTATATATGCATTTATTAAAGTCATGAATTCTAAAACAATATGAAATAATTATTTCATCAAATTTCTCATGCCATTGTTTAGGTGATTGTTTTAAACTATACAATGACCTTAATAATTTGTAAACTTTCTTTTCTTAACCTGATGTGCTATAACCTTCGAGTTGCTCCATATAAATTTATTTTTCTAAGACACCATTCAAAAAAACAATTTTGACATCCATTTGATAAATTTCAAAATTATAAATTGATGCCAAAACAACAATAGTTCTAATTAGATGCAATCCTACTTATAGGAGCATAAGTGTCAAAATAATCAAGTCCGGGTTTTCATTTGAAACCTTTATGTACTAATCCAACTATAAATTTTTCAATAGAGACATCAGTTCAAAGTTTTATTTTGAAAATCCATTTACATCCCAAAGGTTTAAAATCAGGGCGTAAATCAACTAAAACCCAAATTTTATTCTCTACAATAGAATCTAATTCACTCTCTATAACTTTTTTTCAAGAAGGAACATCAGGAGAGGTCATAGCTTTTGAAAAAGAAATAAGATCTTTATATATCATATAGAGATGAAAATAAGGACCAAAATCTTTTGGTTTTCTTGATCTTTTACTTTTTTGAATTTCAGGATTTTCAAAATCATAAATTCTTTTCTTTGGATTATTTTCAATAATTTTAAAGTTAAATCTTCTCTAAATTCAACTTGGATAAATTTTAAAATTACTTTGCTTTTAATATCCATAAATCTATATATTTTACTATTTTAGAATATCCAATGAAGAGACATGTTATGGTTTTTGGACCTAGATTGGTTAATTTTGGTTTAGTAAGCTTTACATAAACAATACAACCCCAAACTTTTAAATAATTTAAATTTAATTTTTTCCTTTTTCAAAGTTCATAAGGTATAGTATTTGACTTAGAATATGAAACACTATTTAAGATATGACATAAACTAAACAATGCATCACCCCACAGGTTATAATCTATACATGAATTAATAAACATTGAATTAACCATGTCAATTAGAGTCTTATTTTTATGTTCAGCCACACCATTATGTTGAGGAGTATATGGACCATTATTTTGTCTATGTATTCAATGATATTCATAATATTTAATGAACTCATTTGAAAGATATTCACCATCTTTGTCATATCTAAAAGACTTTATTTCACAATTATGAAAATTTTTAACCTATGCTTTGAAAATCTTAAAATTTTCAAATGATTCAACTTTTGTTTTCTTGAGATAGACATAAGTATATTTTGTGAAATCATCAATAAAGATTATAAAATAATTGTTACTCCCACGTGTTGGAGTATTTTTTAAATCATGCATCACTATGTATTAAATTTAATAATTTAGAAGTTCTTTTAATACTCTGAAATGACTTTTTCGTAAACTTTGCTTTAATACAAACATCATATTTTCTTCTCAAAGATTACCCATGCTTCTCAAAGATTTATAATTTGTATGTCCTAATCTAGCATGCCATAAATCATATAAGTCAAACATACAAATAGAAGAATAATCAACTTTATTACTTTGAAATTTCTTCATGTGGTTTACTATGTCTATTGCTTTGAAATTTCTTCATGTGTTGGCATTCTCTCGCATAGTGACTCGATTTTCCATAAGTATAGCAGGAGACATTAGTTTTCCTCTTAGCAATGAACTTGGATTCCTTATTCTTGTTCATAAGTCCGGGTTTGAACTTTAATTTGTGTTCAACTATGTTTACCTTAGCACGAACTTCTTTTACTTCATATTTCTTATCTCAAAATCGAGTTTCCTCCTCGATGGTAAGATGTTTAAGAAGTTGTTCTAAGGTAAACTCTTCATTCTTATGTTTTAATTCATTTCTATAATTTTTCCAAAATGGGAGTAATCTACCAATGATTGCAACCACTTGGAACTATATATCAAGGTTCATACCCTCAGACTTGATCTGCTTAGCCAAGATCTGCATCTCATGGACTTGAGGTAGCAGTGACTTATCATCAAAGAATTTGAAACTCATATACTTATTAACTAAAAACTTACAATTTTTTGCATCCTCTATTTTGTATTTGCTTTAAGGGCTTCCCACAACTTCTTTGTAATATTGATTTTTAAGTAGAGGTCAAACAAGGTGTCATAGAGTGCATTCAGTACGTGTCTGCGACACAGAAAGTCATTCTGCTTCTACTTTAGTTTCATGTAGTTTTCAACAATGGTTTTGTTCTCCTGTTCTTCTCGATAGTCCTCTGTGAGCATGCACACAACTTTTGTAATCGTGAGGAAGATGGGCACCTTGTGTTGCCATTGTTTAAAAATTATGCCATCAAACAGGGACAACTTAGATAATTCCTAGTTTTCAACCTTCATAGTCATCATTTTTGGAGAACTATCGCTTGAAAATTATTGAAAATTTTACCTTGCTTAGTGGGTCAGGCAATTAAGATTAAACCAGTGAGCTCAAAGGCATGCGTATACGTTATGTCTTTCAAGCGATAGTTGCCCCACTTAGGATCAAGTTCTCGGTGAAATGGGTATTCATGCAATTATGCTCTCAGGGTACAATCAAGCTTTCGCCATCTCACGAATGATCAGATCACGCCTTGCACTGGGTGAACCCAACAACCTCGACACAGACCACCTTGAAGAACCTCTTAACTAGGGTTGAATTGGGTATGGAATCTAGGTTTGGATCTCGATCTGGATTTGAATAGCAATTGGATCTAGATCCAAACTATAACTAGATCTAGATTTGAATAGCAATTGGATCAGGATTCGAATAACAACTAGATCTGGATTTTGAATAGAATATGAACAATAATCGGATTTGGATCCTGAGTATGAATCTGGATCATAACTTAAATATGGATCTTAATTGGATATGGGTTAACTGGATCGAAACCAAATGAGTTTGGGCTAACTGAATCTAGGTTAACTGGATCTGGACTCCAAACTTGAAGAACCAAAAGAGGAGAAAAGAAACATAGCTCGTGGAGAGAGCAGAGAACACTCGTGAGAGAGAGATAGAAGAGGAGAGCAGAGCAGAGCAGAGCAGTGAGATGACTCGAGTTTATATAGGCCTCAACCTTCCTAGCCACCATTAAGGCCATAAAGAGCCTTTAAGAGGCCAATATGACCAATTATAAATGAGTTATAGCTGGCTAAAATGACCTGTCGTTAAATCCTAAACGGCTGGCTAAGGAGGGCACCCAAACATGATAGAAATGACCCTGGCAAGGTCACATATGACCAAGAGTGGGTCAAGATAGACCTTGACAGAGTCAACAGGTCAACAATCAATCAATTGGGCGGCTACTGGACCGTTTGGACTATTAAAGCTCCATGCAAAACGTTAGGGCAAGGTCCAAACAGATCGAGAAAGATGAGAAGGGGTTTAATGTTGAGTCAAAGTCAATTAATGGGTTGGTCAAAGAGAGTTTGAAACTTGGAGACTAAATTCATCTCAAGTACTAAAAAGATAAGTCCAAGAGTCATGATCGAAGAATAAAGTGATGCACAAGCCCAAGATATTCTTATAAAGATAAGAGTTTTCCCAAAAACCTTCAATGTGTGACTAAACTTTTATAGAGAACCCATTACCTACAAACTTAAAAAAAATAAAAGGAATACATAAGAATAATTTTGAGCCAAATTCCAACCGGTGTTTCCCCACCTGCCAGCAAAGAGGACCACTTTAATGTGAAAGATGCTTTCACATGAAAGTAAGGCATGAAACAAACAACCCTGAGTCTCTCTTACCCAGTGGGGAGTATAGCCAGCTTTGGCCTTGTATCAAGGGCACATGTTCATGGGTGCAGAACTTAACGATGTCCCTTCAACTTGGTGATGTTCAAAAGTCACCTTTACGGGCTTAGTGCACTGATAGTTATAATATTGTTTCAACAACAAATACATTTTTATACATTACAATATAAAAAAAACTAATTTTATCAACAAAATAATAAAAAAAATCTGTGTTGTCATGTCTTATTTTGTGAAAAAATTGCGAAGCTCGCATCACGTCGAGTCACTGTTACTGTAAACATAGATCTGAACCACTTTTGCAGCAAATTTACACAAAAGTGTTAATGATACGCCAGTGTCTTCTGTTAGCAGATATTTAATTTCCAATTATTCTCGTCCCAACTTTCCCAGTTGATGAATAATGTGAATATTGACAGAGAGGTACAGTGGCTGCTGCATGCCCTTGCTTTCCTTTCACTTCCCATTCTCAATTATTGGCCAACTTGCACCCACCTAGCCTTCCCTTTGCAGCAATGCATCTACAAGTCCTAAGCTGGCCTGGGTTCCACACTGTTTTAGCTAAGTTGCAATCATGGTTCCATTGGATCATAGCTTAGCAATATGTGAAAAGATAAAAAAATTATGAAATACTGAATGTGTTATTTGAAATGTTTCGCATTGAAAAAAGATGGTTGAAAAGAACGGCCTAGAAAAATGAGTTTTAAAAAAAATCGACAAAAAATATATACGGGTTTAATTCGATTTTAATTTTTTAAAACATGGTAAAAAATAGACATATATATGAAAGTTTTCCTTGAAAACCAAGTTAGGGTATAGGAAGTATGATGCAGGGGTAGAGTAGAGAGCTCGGGTCCATCAGGATCTATTTTTAGATTTTAGATTTTTTTTTGGATCTTTGTATCACTATACTTGATCCATTAAGATAAGTGTTATTTTTTTAGAAGGTTATTAGATTATCTAATTTATTTTATTTAGAATTAGGTAAAATCTCATTTATTTATAGATGAGGGATTTCTTTAGATGTCCAGTTGATTGAGAAATGAATTCAATTAATTTCTTTTGTTCCTGCATTTTTCTTTAATTTCCTACTTTCTCTTAGATAATTTCCTAGTTGGTTAGATAATCTCATAAATCAGCAGTCGAATTTACATCAAAGTATGAGAATCAATTTCATGAATCATCATAATCCAAACCAAGATCTGAAACAATGGGATCCCTCATTGAGAAAAAAATATTTTCTGTAAATTCATGTTGTAAATGCTTCTCTCAAAAGAATGCATTTTTTTGCAGATATTTTGAAAAAAGGTGGGTTTTTTTTTTTCACAATTTTATTGAAAAAATTTGTATTTTGTTAACTATGGTTCTGATCATAATTAAACAATGTGTGAAGTAGAAGAAGAAAAGTGACTGTTAAAAAGTAGCATGAAGTGGGAAGCAAGATACAGTTGTAAAATGATTACGTAAACGTATGCAAAATAAAAAGGAGACATTCAAAGCAATCTAAAGCTCAAACTAAAGCAAATAAGAAATGACGTGAAAACATTTTCAAAACCACATAAAATCAACATCCAAACTTGTTATAAAAAATTATTATGTTCTAATATGAAAAATAAATGAAAGCGAGAGGGAATCAATTTGAGAAACAAGGGGAAAACTGGCTTCCCACTGAAGGAAAATAAAATTTCCTCTATATCAAAAGCGGGTTTCCCAAAGCTTCCCCTTCTTTTGAGGAAGCCATTCCGAAGCGCATTTCTGTGGAAGCGAGCTTCATGTACCAAAAAGCTTTCAGTAACTATAGTTCCGATCACCATCATCTTTTTTTTAGGACGAGGAATCCCTAATTGGTTCCATGCCACAGTAATAAACCCCAAGAGAGTAAACTGTCCCCACTATCACTATTCATCTTTGAAATGAATGGCAGTAAGGATAGTTGGTAGATTTTAAATGTAAATGTGGGGGGCCCAAAACTGAGCATTGCATGTATAGGATGGACGATGATGCTGCATGATTCCAAGACAGGATCATAACTCCTTGTGATTGTGCTTTAAGTTTTCTTCTATTGTTTCTTCCTAGCATGCAGCTGTGCTTAGACTTTGTTGCTGAGCCAGCACAGGCCATTGATGGTTTCTACTGTGAACAAACAGCAAGGACGTGTACAATGGGTTGCCAATCATAAGTGAGTGTGCTAAATTAAGTTTTACCCTGCCAGGACAACGATCGTAAGTACAGCAGCCAGAGCCAGCACGATCGTGGGGGGCGATTTCTCCCTGTAAATATAAAAACAAACAAACAAACTATAGGGCCCATGCTCCTGACATACACAAGAGTTCACTCCTCTGGTAAAGGATTGGTTGACATGAACATGGATTGCTGTCTTACCCTTTATATTATAAAATGAAATGACTTGAGTTGGGACCATATTCACAAAAATCTCCTCAGGAAAAATATTGGCGAGAAAAAATATATCACGATATTATAAAAAAAAAATTCTCAATTTTTGATACAATTTAATGGATCATGGAAAAGAAGCTCTATCAGCGCCCAAAGTCATGTGTGCTTGGTTCAGGCACGTTTTTGTCCAACCTGATATGGTCTAAATCCAAAATTTCCTCAAAGCTCAGATGAAATGGAAGAAAAATTAATGGGTTTTCTTTTTTTTAGAAAGGCAAACTAGGGTTAGGCAGGCAGTTATACAATGATACCATTGGGATTGGAACTTGCAACTTCCCAACACAAGGTGAAGTGCACTAGCTGCTCCTACCAGACAAGCGGAGCCCCCGTTGGTACAATTTAATGGGTTTGGTTCCATCTAATCACTCCAATCCAAAATCACATTCTGGATTGTGGAGTCAGGTCTTGATCCACCCTGATTTCAACTCCCAACGGGTGGTCAGCATCGGTTTGGGTTGAAAAGATACTTAGGCGCATTCAAGATGATACTTTACATCATCTTTTTTTGACGTAAGAAAATATGATTATCTGAAGTTATGAAATTTTGGTACATTGTGAGCCATTGATTTTTGAAGCACTTGAGAAACCAACTTACATGTCGCAAAAACATAATAAAAAAACATGTTTTCTACTAAAAAAACCTTACAAATCACATCTACAATGTCAGGTATACAGGACCCAAAACATGTTTTCTACTAAAACATAGATGTATTCAATATGATTTGTTTGGTGTTATGTAAAAATATCATAATTTTGAGTCATAAAGTTTTGGTACAATTTTATTTTTAAGCACTTTAAAAACCAACTCACATATTGCAAAAACATAACCCAAAACGTGTTTTCTACTAAAAAGACTACATAGATCACATCTATAATGTTAGATATACAGAAAAATGAAAAACAGCAAAAGGGTGTTTTTTTACTAACATTGCTTGTATAAATGACTAACAAATTTATATCCTGGTAAAAGTGCCATCATCTGACATGATGGATCTAACCTACATTTCAATCCTCGACATTCAACAGATAGCTTGGATCAGTCCACATTCTCACCTGGATGTGGACCAATCGCAGCTGTTCAGATGCATCAGTTAAACGACTAAGATCGACTATAGTTACTATAGGATCCTTTTTTGTACTTCCAATGTGGAAAACAAGGGAACAAATTGCCTGTGGAAAAGCCCTAGTCAAGAAACTGGGGGAGATAAAACCAGACTCCAGTCAGCACCTCAAGCTTTTACTTTGGTGGAATCATTGAACCAAAACAAGAACTTACAAGTTTGAGATTTTGCACCTAGAGGCATGTCATGAAGATCACTATCTTTAGAACTTCAATTGACTCACTATAAATTATCTAATGTTGCAAAATGAGTTACTCGTGGCTGAGCTCAGAGAATGCAGCTAGATGTAGACCTCTTGATAGTCTTTGCTGCTTAATCCTAAAAAATATGACTACCAAATAAGAACAAGAAACTTGAAGTTTTTAAGAATGAAGCATAAAGAAAAGATGGAAGTGAAAGCTCGTTAGATTGGTTGAACCAAGGGTATGTAGCTATCACAGGGACACACCAAAACCCTGCTGCGTCCCTATTGTTACATTTCACTGCGGTATTCAAGGAGTCGGCTACTACAGCCTTAAGGCAAGGGACTCATACTTGGGATATTGAGCTCTTGATGTTTTTTTAGCTTGAATACCTCGAGCCAACCCACCTAGCCAAGTCTAATAGTCATTGTAGGCTAGTTCTTTGGTGACTACCAACAAAAAATCCATGACCTTTACAAACTGCTAAATGAAATATATGAAGATGCATTGCTTGAGAGAATTTGCTGTTTTTTTTTTGTGTAGTAACGATGGGAGGAGTTTTTTTTTTAAAGGCAAGCTGGGGTTAGGCAGACCCCTACCTGAATGTGTTAATTGAATCAGATTTACAATTCAGTATGTGATTCCCCTGAGGTAACCCAATCAGGCGGCGATCTTTACACATTTTGTAGAGTCCCACCTAGCCATTTGAGCAAGTATACGAGCTGTTACATTGGAATTCTATTTTGGCTTTTGAACAAGACATTTTTTAAAATTATACATTAACTGTTGTAGTTCCTGAGGTATCGTCTGTTACCTGTTGTCTACCTTCTAGGAATGATACGACACTGTATACTAAATCCAGTCTGCCGGATTCCAAAATGATCTTTGAATTATGTCTAACAAGTTTAGAATTACCGCATTTTCTTTGTTGCCTTCAAACCTTAAGTATATACATTGTTCAACAATGTTTTCTGTGAATCCATAGTTCAGAATTAATTGATTGAACTTTTTATACTTTTGACCAGTGAGTGTACCTGCACCAATGCTCATTTTTATCCATGCCTCAATTTATAGTAGTAAGAAAGTGAGAGATTACATACATGTCATTCATTTATGTGAACCCTTTGGTGGTAGTTACCCACCATGTGGATAACGCTCCCCCACGAAAGGTGTTCCTTCCGTTAAACTCGCACAGAATCAGAAGGGAACGGTTGCACAAACCGTTCCCACTCTGTGCCTATAAAAAAGGGTTTCATGAGCAACCCCAATACAGTGTAAAAAGGAGATATATAAGGAAATACGAGAGAGGGTTTAGAGACTTACCTCTCCATTCAGAGTATTTCCATCCGGTCGCGGGAATTGAACCTGCTCACTGACTGCATCCGGCAACCTGCGCTTGTGGAGGGCCGTAGTCCGACTGAGGAAAAACCACTCTTTGCTTCTATCAACCTCTGCTCCAGTCGACCTCCACCACCAGCAGAAGCACACTTATGGCTGTCTCAGGTACACAATCCTCCCCTGTTGATATACTATTTTCATAACAGTATTTGTGTTTTTCTCTGTTTTAGCTCAGGGCCACCGCCATTAAGGGGAGGCGATCCCGGACCGACCCAACAATGGGTTATGGGCCCACACCCTGCATCCGCTGCGCGGGGTGTGTTTCTGGTCGTCCAACAATGCAGGTCGCTGTGGGGCGATGCTGCAGCTGGTCGTCGGGACCGTAGACTGTCGTCGTTGGGCGACAGACAGACGAAAAAAAAAGCAAGGGGGTTTCAGGTTTTTACCCATTCTCCTGTTTGATCCACCGTCGGACATAAGGGGGTTTTTTCGTCACCATCAAGACGCCGTCGGGAGGCAGAAGCTTTCATCGGCTGCTTCTCTGGTGCCGAGTTCTATCCAGCATCTCGCTGATGCATTCACCTTGATTCCTCTACCATTGGGCGAGAAGAGGTGCAACGTCGGTCCAGGCTCCGTGAAGGTCACCGGCAGGCGACATGGGTTGCCGGCGGCGATTTGGGTTAACCCTAACCCCCTTTTACAGAAAAACAGAAAACCCTCGGGTTTTCTGTTTTACAGTTTTGTTTTTAAATGGGTGGAACCAGATCGGGTCCGGTATCGGTTCGGACCCGGTTCATATGGGGCCCGCCCCGGATCATACTGGGTCCGACCCGGATCCGATTAAACCCCGAGTCTGACCTGGATCCGGTTACAAACCAGGTCTGACCCAGATCTGGTTAAACCCCGGGTCTGACCCGAATCTAGTTCAAACCGGGTCCAGTCTGGATCCAGTTCAAGTCGGCTCCGGCCCGGATCCAATTTGAACTGCTTCTGACCTGGATCCAGTTCAAACTGGTTCTGACCCGGATCAAGTAGGGTCCATGCACTATTTGGCCTGAACTGGATCAGAGACTAATTCAACCCTTTTCAGGATCGATTCAGAGCCATTTTGACCGGTTCCTTCGAGTTTCTCACTGATTCTAAGATGCTAAGACCCTATTTTCATAAATATAAGAAAATACAAGGATTTTGTCATACGGTTATAGGGTTTTTATGAACTTTTGTTCATACTTGACACCGGTTCATAAGGTTCAGAATTGATTCAAACCCTTGGATAATCAGTTCAGGGTTGTTTCAGACCGGTTCATAGTGCTTTCAGACCGGTTCCTGGCTAAGAACCCAGAGTTTTACCTATTTAAGCTTGGCTTTTGCTATTGCTCATGCATTTATTTGTAATTATGCATGCATGAATGATTGTTTAATATTAGCATCAAGGATAGTTAGATGACTTAGTGAATTCATGTCACCAAAGTGACTGAATACACGTATGTCGTCAAAATTTTATACTATTATACGGTTTTAGCCAATATTATTGTTGTACTTAGATTCGTGAAACAATAAACAACCCAAAGGTATTTTTATCGTGTTTGGAATTTAAGTAGAGTAGAATAAGGTAAATGTGTCGAGATACATCACACATGTGTATCCAAAGGTACCTTGTGTTGATGGTCTAACTTCATAAAAATCTTAGTTTTACAGAATATGGTCGGTAGGCGAAGTGGTTTCGCATGTTAGAGCTCTTACCAAAGTAGGACTTCGATGACCCCCTTCACTCGCCTAGAAATAAGCATATTAAGGGCCTTTATTCTTTTGCTTTTTTCATTAAAGTTTTGGTCTCGTATGAATGCTTCTTGATACATGTATTTTGTCGTGTAGTTTCTAGTTATGTGATTTTAGATG
This sequence comes from Nuphar pumila, assembly GCF_984573655.1. NCBI lineage: Eukaryota > Viridiplantae > Streptophyta > Magnoliopsida > Nymphaeales > Nymphaeaceae > Nuphar > Nuphar pumila. Next base: position 138,308,916 of record NC_143250.1, on the reverse strand, counting down.
GCTCTAGTTGTATACCTTTTTTAAATGGATCAAACGTCAGTGATTGGAAAGAGACTGTACTTTTTACATTAGGGTATATGGATCTGGATCTATCCCTAAGGATAGAAGAATCTGCTGCTCTAACTGATCAAAGCACTATTGATCAAAAGACTGCTTTTGAGAAGTGAGAGCGCTCGAATAGACTTAGCTTGTTGCTTTTGCAATCTAAGGTGGGTAAGAATATTCGTAGTGCCATACCATAATGTAGGACAATTAGAGAGTTTTTAAGTGCTATTGAAGCACAATTTGTGAGTTCAAATAAGGTCAGAGCCAGTACTCTGATGTCTAAACTCATATCTATGAAATATATTAGAGGGAGAAACATTCGCCAACACATTTTGGAGATGAGAAATATAGTGTCTCAGCTAAATGACATGAAGCTCACCATCTCTGATTCTTTTTTAATGCATTTAGTTTTAGCGTCCTTACCCTTGGAATACAAACCTTTCAAAATCTCTTACAACACACATAATGATGAATGGACGTTCAATGAACTTATGTTCAAATGTGTTGAAGAAGAAAAGAGGTTGAAAGGAGAGAAGATGCAGAGTACACATATGACTTCTCATGCATACAAGGTAGGACCAAGAAAGAATGCATTTAAGAGAAATGCTAGAAAGAAGCCAACGAGGGATAAGACATCACATGGCAAGCAATCTGACTCTGATCCCATAAAGTGCTTCTTTTGCAAGAAGGGACATAGGAAGGCAGATTGCATAAAGTACAAAAAGTGGTTGGAAAAGAGAGGTAATTTGTCATTTGTTTCTCATGAATGTAATTTATTATAAATTCCTGAAAATAGCTGGTGGATTGATTCTGGTGCTATTGTTCATATTTCTAACTGTCTAGAGTTGTTCCTGAGCAGAAGGGAACCAACAATGCATGAGAAGAGCATCAATTCGATAAACAAGATGCGTTCACATGTGAAGGGTGTTGGAATCTGCAGGATTACTCTAAATACAAAAGTAGTTTTAGATCTTCATGATGTCTTTTATATTCCATCATATAGTAGAAACTTAATTTCAATTTCGAAATTGGATAAATTTGGATATTGTTTTAAGTTTAAAAATTCTAAATTGTTCATTTATAGAAATTCAATTGAAATTGGTTTTGCATCAGTTTATGATGGTTTATATAGATTAAACATGAAGATCCAAACTCAGGAGTACCTGACTTCTGAATACGCATTGGTTGGAAATAAATGTAGCTTGATAAATGATAAATCTTACATACTTTGTCATCGAAGGTTGGGTCATATATCTGAAAAGAAAATAAAGAGACTCATAAATGAAGGGATCTTGAAATCTCTAGATTTTACCAATAATGACTCATGTGTTGATTGCATAAAGGCTAAGCATACAAACACATATAAAGAGGGTGTCAAACGCAATAGTGAGATATTGGAGATAGTCCATACAGATGTACGTGGACCGTTTACCCCTTGTTACACAAGCAAAAAATATTTTATCACATTTATTGATGACTATTCATGGTATATGTATCTCTACTTAATTTTTGAAAAATCTGATGTTTTTCAGATGTTTAAAGAATTTAAGAAAGAAGTAGATAAACAAACTGATAAAGTTATTAAAATAGTCAGGTCTGATAAAGGTGGCGACTATTATGGTAGGTTTACTGAGATGAGGCAAAGAGAAGGACCATTAGCACGATTTCTAAAAGAGAAAGGCATTGTGCCTCAATATACCATGCCTGGTAGTGCCTATCAGAATGGTATAGCTGAAAGGAAAAATCATACGCTTAAAGAAATGGTCAGAGCCATGTTGAATTATTCAACACTTCCCATGAAGTTGTGGGGTGAAACCTTAAGGACTGTTGTGCATATTTTAAATAAGGTACCTACAAAATCTGTGTCTAAAACTCCTTATGAGTTGTGAACATGTAGGAAACCATCTTTGTCTTATATGCACATATGGGGATGTCCTGCAGAGGCTAAGTTGTATAACCCCCACATTAAAGCCTTTGATCCAAGAACAACCAGTAGATATTTCATTAGTTATCCAAAAAGATCAAAAGTATACAAGTTTTATTGCCCATCTCATTCACCACAGATTGTTGAAACAGATAAGGCAAAATTTCTAAAAGATGGTTCAGTAGGATTAAGTGCACTTCAAAGCCTTGGTTTTGAGGAAGTACAGGATCCACTTTCGTCACATGTTAAGAAAAACATTGGAAGATACTGCATTATTATTTCTAATGATGATGTGGTTGATCATTCGGTTGTTGATGCACAAATCCAAAGTGAACCAATTATGGACAATGTGGAATAATATGAACAGGATGATTAAGTTCAATCTAAACCTGAAGAACGACTTGTTTAAAGATCCACAAGGATTAAGAGATCTGTCATACATCCTGATTATGTGGTGTACCTTCAGGAGCCTGGTGATTTCCTAGATATGGATGATGACCCATTGACTTTTATGGAAGCTGTGGAAAACAAACAATCTACACACTAGATAGAAGCCATGAAAGAAGAGTTAAAGTCTATGGCTAAAAATCAAGTGTGGGATCTTGTCGAGTTACCTAAGGGAGTAAAGCTTGTAAGGTGTAAATGGGTCTTTAAGAGCAAGAAGGACTCCAAAGGTAACATAGAGACATAAAGCAAGATTGATTGCTAAAGGATTCACCTAGATGGAGGCCATTGACTATAATGAGACATTTTCTCCTGTCTCAACTAAGGAGTCAATGAGGATAATTTTGGATCTCGTAGCTCATTATGACTTAGAGCTACACCAGATGGATGTGAAAACAACATTTCTCAATGGGGAACTGAATGAAGAGGTATATATGGATCAACCTCTTAGTTTCTCTGAAAATGATCGTCTGGTTTGCAAGCTCAACAAATCAATATATGGACTTAAACATACTTCTTGATAGTGGTACATTAAATTTTCTCAAGTCATTGTGACTTTCGAGTTTACAGAAAACATCATTGATTAATGTATATACCTTAAGAAAAGTGAGAGTAAGTTCATTATATTGATTTTGTATGTGGATCACATTTTACTTGCAACCAACGATATAAAGTTGCATTTAGAGACAAAACAGTTTCTTGCATCACATTTTGATATGAAAGATATGGGTGAGGTTGCTTATGTTTTGGCATTGAGATCCGTCGAGACAGAGCAAAAGGTTTTCTAGGCCTCTCTTAAAGATCCTATATAGATATGGTATTAAAGCGTTATGGGATGGAGAATTGTTCTCCTAGTTCAACACCCATATCAAAAGGTGACAAGGTGAGCCTAAAGGATTGTCCACAGTACGATATTGACAAAGCACTGATGAGTGCTTATCCATATGCATCAGTTGTTGGCAGCTTGCAGTATGCGTAAACATATTCTCGACCAGATATTTCTTTTACAGTAAGAGTGCTTGACATATTTCAGTCTAACCCAGGTAGACCCCATTGGAAGACTGTCAAGAAAGTCTTGTGGTACTTGCAAGGGATAAAAGACTATAAGTTGATCACCTCAAGGTCATTGGCTACTCAGATGCAGACTTAGGAGGATGCCTTGATAGTAGAAAGTCTATTACTGGGTACGTCTTTTTACTTGCAGGGGGCGTGATCTCTTCGAGGAGTGGGAAGTAGACGACCACTGTTGCTCACACCATGGAGGCAGAATTCATAGCATTGTACGAGACTACTTCGCCGGCTATATAGTTAAAAAACTTCATATCACAGTTAAAGGTGATTGATTCCATTGGGAAGCCACTAAAGGTCTACTGTGATAATGAAGTTGCGATGTCCTTTTCGAATAACAATAAAAGTACTACGTCATGTAAGCATATGAAATTAAAGTATTTTGTTGTTAAAGAAAAGATGGAGAATCATTTAGTGCATTTTGTTAATATTGGTACCAAAGAGATAATCATTGATCCTCTTACTAAAGGGCTAGCACCAAGATTATTTTCCGAACATGTAATGAGGATGGGCTTGTTAAACTCTTTTTTGACATTTGCATATAAATAAAGTGATCACTTTCAGTTCATGATTCTCATTATTTTTGTTGTTAATCTCATAAGGATTAGAGATTCAACTAAGGACCTATAGAATAGAATAAAAAGGTCATTCTATTCATTAAGTTATTCCCATAGGTTTTCTGGTTAAGGGTTTATCATCAGAAACCACCACGTTGGTGGTGGTTACCAACGATGTGGATAACGCTCTCCCACGAAAAGTGTTCCTTTCGTTAAACCCGCACAGAATCAGAAGAGATGGTTGCACAAACCGTTCTCACTCTGTGCCTATAAAAGGGGGTTTCATGAGCGACCTCAATACGGTGTAAAAAGGCAATATACAATACAGGGAAATACGAGAGAGGGTTTAGAGACTTACCTCTCCATTCAGAGTATTTTCATTTGGTTGTGGGAATTGGTCCTGCTCACCGACTGCATCCTGCTGCTTGCACTTGTGGAGGGCCGCGGTCTGGATGAAGAGAAACCACTCCTTGCTTCTATCAACCTCTGCTCCAGCCGACCTCCACCACCAGCAAAAGCACACTCATGGCTGCCTCAGGTACGCAGTCCTCCCCTGTTGATATACTGTTTTCATAACAGTATTTATGTTTTTCTCTGTCTTAGCGCAGGGTCACTGCCATTAAGGGGAGGCAATCCCGGACCGACCCAACACCCTTTGCATGCCATATTGAATATGAACCATTCACATTCACATAACCCCTTCCTCACTAATTTTTATTAATGCCCCCATTAAAGACTTCATTAGTATGAAACCGGGTCACACTTAGTGTTGGACCCAATCCAAAATGTTCAATAATCAGTTGCAGCAGCACACTCAAAGTGTGTAACGTGATTGCACCCGATACACCCCCCTATCAAGTGGGAGCATCTTTCTAGCTTCAACCCTGCCTTTGTGGGTGAAATTCAAGGTTAATAAAGGTACCTAGTGAGCAAACCTTGATCTAAGTTGTTTATACAACTTACATAATTATCATACTTAAGTATTCTAAATTGGTGTGAACACAAGTTGAGAACGCAACCAAGTGCAGCGGCACACTCAAAGTGTACAATGTGATTGCACCAGATCTGCCCTCTATTTCAACTATATTCTCACAAAGATGTAGTTGACAGTGCCACTTCCATCACCCATTTACATCTTGCTCCCATTACCCTTCTCATCTATACTCCAACACTAGCTCCCAAACAAAGACTTGTATATGATGCACAAATTTTTGTAACTTGATCCACGACCAGCTTATTTAAGCTTAATCAAGCCCTGCCCAATGCTTGAGCTCAGCTCTCTTAAGCAAACAAAAAAATGCTTAGGTGTGGGCTCAAGCTTTGCTTGTTTACTTAAATGATTGAGCTCCAATGCAATATGAGCCTCTTGTGACAGGTCAACTTCTTGTGCAATCGTAAATTAAATTTTTAATAAAATATGGGTTAAGGTTGCCAAGATGAAATCATAGGAATGATTGTTGTAGGTGGCTTGCCTTACATGGTCCATAACTTTTTTGGATATTTACATGGAGAAACCCCCAAGCCACACTGATTGTACTTAATGGTCATTGTCTTGGCAGTGTAAAACTCTGTAGGCTTACCCCTTGCCTCCAATGAATTGCCATGCTTCAACTTATGCAAGAGGTACCGCTCGTGAGATTTGAATCTAGACTACTTGCCTAGTGGCCTAGCCCACATCCCACTATGCCAAACCCTTTTGGGGCTTACATGGCCCATAACTTGGCAAGTTGAACTGTAATTCAGCAAGTTCATACAGATAGCTTGTGATTGCTTTAAATCCCTCTTAAAAACTTGACCCTTCTCTTTCTCTCTCTAATCGCCCAATTGAATATGAATGGATTTGTAAAAATCTTTTTTTACAAAAAAAATGACTCAAGACAAGGAGGAAAGACTTAAAAATACTTGATTCACGACTAAGAAACTCAATGGCTAATTCAGCTGCGAGAGCTCTCAATTTGATCTAAGATCTTGTGTTCGGGGTAAAAAGAAGTCATCCATTGGAAGGTATTACTGTTGTTCTCTTCTTTTTTCAGGGTCCATTTGCTTGTCATGGAAAATGGGCACTTTCCACGAAAATGCATCGATGGACGTGCACTTTTGCAGGTCCTATAAGGGCAAAACAAACACAAGCTCTCCTTTTCTCATGGAAAAGTAGCATATATTCAATGCTAGAGCCCTCTTTTTCGCAGAAAGTGTTCCCAAGAGGGAGGGGAGGGGGGAGTACCCAATTATGTTTTCATGGATAAAGAAACTGCTGAAGAGGTGTTGCGGCTTCCTCTTCGGTGACACACAACCCCACATGCTTATATTCGTGGCACTCATTCGGACCCCGAACACGCACCTGCGTCTTCAGAGGGGGGGATATAACCTGCTTCGCAAAAAGACCCTTATGGGGAGGAGCAACTTAACACTGAATTAGTAGTGTTATTGTACATCTTGCCATTTGTCAACAAAAAGATTCACCCTAAGATGACCATCTCTTTTATTTATTTATTGATAGGCAATTTGAAGATAAATAACTCCTATGGGGTTTGAAACTGAGACTCTTTGGTTATGACAATGTAAGTGAAACTAAGGGTAGACATCAAATTGTTTAATAGTCAGCCTATTATGGGACAAAATAATCTTAGGCTAGGCCTAGTCTGATAATGTGATTGGGCTCGTTTTAGACATAAGTGGGTTTCGACAGGTGCAACTCGATTAACTAGGTCGGGTATAAAGAGTTCGACCTGAGCCTGCCTATAATCTGGTCTGGCCAGGATCAGGTCAGGATACAGATCTAATCTGTTAGTCTCTTATCGTGCCAGCGCGGACCGACCCGATATCCACCCCTACTGGTAAACCCCATCCATTTAGCCACCTCACTTGACCCCATGGAATCATGACCACTCGATCTGTCGCATATCTTGTCCGATAAGGGGAGGAGAAAATCTAAAGATATTTTAGAAAAACTCATGAGAATATTGACCCATGCAAGAAATATGGATAATAAGTATCTATTTAACATGATATTTTTAAAGTAGATGATACATAGAAAATATTGTATTTTTTAGTATAATAAAATCACAGTATTTTAAAAACATTGATGATATTTGTGACCACGAGCTTTTCCCATTTTGATTGGTTTCTCAATTACCGAGACAAAATAGGAACCAAAGATACCCTCGTCGGTAGTAACGAGTCGAGCAACTCACCGACTAAATCGATTCGTTGATTGCCTCTATGCTACGGATCGATCATGAGAGTGAGAGAAGGAGGAGGAGAAGAATCAAAGCTTCTAGAAGAAAAACCAGGAGGGTTTTCAGGCTAGGGTTTTTGCTGCTCGGAGGTGATGGCAGCAGGATTCAATGGCGACGAGACCACCCCCTTCTTTGGCTTCCTGAGCATGGCGGCCACCCTCATCTTCTTCTGTGAGACATCAATCGCCCGATCCCTTCTTTTGAGATGTCTCTTGCTCGTTACTGATCAGAATTTGTTTTTTTTATCATTTTCTGATGAATAGGCATAGGGGCGACATACGACACAACCAAGAGTGACGTTGATGGGGGTGATGCAGTCGAAGCTCATCATGAAGTCGATCATCTCTGTTGTTATGGACGGCATTCTCAGCATCTACGACCTCATCATCGTCGTGATCATTAGCACCGGTATCAACCCCAAGGCCAAGTCCTACTACTTCTTCGATGGCTACGCTCACTTGTCCTCCGGCCTCATCGGCCTTTCAGCTGGCATGGTGATTAGGACCGTCGTGTTGGCCTGCGCAAAAGATGAGACATAATATACCTGAAGCGGCCATGTTCGTCTGATAATGGCCGATGAGTGAACCCGATCTATCGTCTCTGAGATGTTTGACTCTTCAATCGATCGCAACCCTTGATGAGCGCAGGCCCTCCAGCGACAGTGAGCAAGATTCGAATCCCAGAATAATCAAATGTGTTGATTCACTTCTGCACAAAGATCTCTCATCAATACCTCTTTTGTAGCATTAACCTTCATTAGGAAACAATTAAGATAATTGTTCCCTGCAAATGGTAAGGTTTATTCGATAGGGACACCTGTAGGAGAGTTCTTATACATGGGTGACTCCAACATTCTCTCATATATCCCAGTGATAAATCCTTAACCGAATATCTTATGGGAATGACTTGATGAATAGATTGACCTTTAAAATCTATTATAAATATCCTTAGTTGAATCTCTAATCCTTATGAGAGTAACAAAAAAATGATCATAATGAGAATCAAAGCTGTATGTGATCACTTTATTCATATGCATATGTCAAAAAAAGTTTAACAAGCCCATCCTCAATACATGTTCGGAATATAATCTTGGTGCTAGCCCTTTAGTAAAAGGATCAACAATCATCTCTTTATTGCCAATATTAACAATATGCACTAGATGATTCTTTGTCTTTTCTTTAACAACAAAGTACTTTAATTCCATATGCTTACATGATGTAGTACTTTTATTGTTATTCAAAAATGACACTGCAGCTTCATTATCACAGTAGACCTTCAATGGCTTCTCAATGGAATCAACCACCTTTAATTATGATATGAAGTTCTTCAACCATATGGCCTGCGAAGTATTCTCATACAGTGCTATAAACTCTGTCTCCATGGTGTGAGCAGCAGTGGTTGTCTGCTTCCCACTCCTCCAAGAGATCGTGTCCCCAGCAAGTAGGAAGACATACCCAGTAGTAGACTTTCTACTATTAAGGCACCTTCCTAAGTCTGCATCTGAGTAGCCAATGACTTCGAGGTGATCAACCTTATGATATATCAACATATAATCTTTTGTCCCTTGCAAATACCGCATGACTTTCTTAGCAGCCTTCCAATGGGATATGTCTGGGTTAGACTGAAATTTACCAAGCATCCCTACTGCGAAAGAAATATCCGGACGTGAACAAGTCTACGCGTATTGCAAGCTGCCAACAACTGATGCATATGGATAAGCACTCATCTGTGCTTTGTCAATATCGTTCTGTGGACAATCCTTTAGTCTCAGTTTATCACCTTTTGATATGGGTGATGCACCAGGAGAACAATTCACCATCTCATATCGCTTTAATATCTTATTTATGTAGGATCTTTAGGAGAGACCTAGAAAACCTTTTGTTCTGTCTCGGCGAATCTCTATGCCAAGTACATAAGCATCCTCACCCATATCTTTCATGTCAAAATATGATGTAAGAAATTGTTTTGTCTCTGCAAGTAACTTTATATCGTTGGTTGCAAGTAATATATCATGTACATACAACATCAATACAATGAACTTACTCTCACTTTCCTTAAGGTATATACATTGATCAATAATATTTTTTGTAAACCCAAAAGTCACGATTTTATGAAAAAATTTAATATACCATTGTTGGGAAGCTTGTTTAAGTCCATATATTGATTTGTTAAGCTTACAAACCAAACAATCATCTTCAGAGAAACCAAGAAGTCGATCTATGTATACCTCTTCATTCATATCCTCATTAAGGAACGATGTTTTCACATCCATCTGATGTAGCTCTATGTCATAATGAGCTACGAGGACCAAAATTATCCTCATTGACTCCTTAGTTGAGACAGGAGAGAATCACCCATTATAGTCAATGCCCTCCATCTGGGTAAACCCTTTAGCAACCAATCTTGCCTTGTGTCTCTCTATGTCATCTTTGGAGTCTCTTTTGATCTTAAAGATCCATTTGTACCCTATGAATTTTACTCTTTTAGGTAACTCGACAAGATCTCACACTTGATTCTTAGCCATAGAGTCCAACTCTTCTTTCATCGCTTTTATCCAGTGCGAACATTGTTTGATTTCAACACCTTTCATAAAAGTCAATGGGTCATCATCTATATCTATGAAATCATTAGGCTCTTGAAGGTACACCACATAATCAAGAAGTATGGCAGATTTCCTAACCTATGTGGATCTCCAAACAAGTCGTTCTACAGGTTCAGATTGAATCTGTTCATCATGTTCGTGCTCTTTTGTATTATCCACAATGAGTTCATTTTGGATTTGTGTATCAACAACCGAGTAATCAACAACATTAACATCAGGGATGATAATATAGTATCTCAGTGTTTTCCTCAACAGGTAGTGAGACTGGATCTTGTATTTTCTCAAAACCAAGATTTTGAAGTGCACTTAATTCGACTGAACCATCTTTATGGAATTTTGCCTTATCTGTTTCAACAATATAGATGGGCAATGAAACCTGTATCCTTTTGATCTCTCTGGATAACCAATGAAATATCCGCTGATTGTTCTTTGATCAAAGGCTTTAATGTGAGGGTTATACAACTTAGCCTCTGCAAGACATCCCTATATGTGCATATATGATAGTGATGGTTTCTTACCTGTCCACAACTCGTAAAAAATTTTTGGCACAAATTTTGTATGAACCATATTCAAAATATGCACAACAGTTCTTAAGGCTTCACCCCATAACTTGATGAAAATTGTTGAATAATTCAACATGGCCCTGACCATTTCTTTAAGCGTACGATTTCTTCTTTCAGCTACAACATTTTAGTAGGCACTACCAGGCATGGTATACTGAGGCACAATGCCTTCCTCTTTGAGAAATCATGCTAATGGTCATTCTCTTTGTCCCTCCTTAGTAAACCTACCACAATATTTACCACCTCTATCAAACCTGACTATTTTAATAACTTTATCAGGGTTTTTTCTACTTCTTTCTTAAATTCCTTAAACATTTAGAAAATATTAGATTTTTCATAAATCAAATAAAGATACATATACCGAGAATAGTCATCAATAAAGGTGGTAAAATATCTTTTGCTCGTGTAACAGAGGGTAAATGGTCCACATACATCCTTATGGACTATTTCCAATATCTCATTACTACGTTTGACACCCTTTTTATATGTGTTTATTTGCTTAACCTTTATACAATCAACACACGAGTCATTGTCAGTAAAATCTAGGGATTTCAAGATCCCTTCATTTATGAGTCTCTTTATTCTCTTTTCAAAGATATGACCTAACCTTTAATGCCAAAGCATATAGGACTTATCATTAATCATGCTACGTTTATTTCCAACCAACGCGTATTTAGAAGTCAATGACTTCTGAATTTGGATCTTCAAGTTTAATTTATACAAAACATCGTAAACAAAAGCAAAAATAATTTCAATTGAATTTTTGTATATGAATAACTTAGAGTTTTCAAATTTAAAACAACATCTAAATTTATCCAACTTTGAAATCGAAATCAAATTTCTACTATATGATGGAACATAAAAAACATCATGAAGATCCAAATCTATGATGGTATTTAAAGTGATCCTGCAGGTCCCAACACCCTTTATATGTGAACGCATCTTGTTCCCTGAATAGATGCTCTTCTCATGTATAGTTGATTCCTTTCTGTTCAGGAACGACTTCAAACAATTGGCAATATGAACAGTAGCACCAGAATCAATCCACCAACTATTTTCAAGAATATGTAATAAATTACATTCATAAGAAATAAATGACAAATTACATTTCTTTTCTAACCATTTCTTGTACTTTATGAAATTCGCCTTCATGTATCCATTCTTTTTGCAAAAGAAGCACTTCATGGGAGCAAAATCGGGTTGCTTGCTCTGAGATGACTTTTCTTCTGCTGACTTCTTCCTAGCATTTTTCTTAAATGCATTTTTCTTTGGTCCTACCTTGGATCCATGAGAAGTCATATGTGCACTTTGCACCTTCTCTCATTTTAATATCTCTTCTTCCTCGACACAGTTTGACATAAGTTCATTGAATATTCATTCATCATTATGTGTGTTGTAAGAGATCTTAAAAGGACCATATTCCATAGGTAGGGATGCCAAAATTAAATGCACTAGGAATGAGTTAGAAATGGCCAGCTTCATGTCATTCAGTTGGGACGCTATGTTTCTCATTTTCAAAATGTGTTGACGAATATTACCCCCTCCGCAATACTTCATAGATGAGTTTTGACATTAGGGTATTGGCCCTGACCTTATTCAAATTGACAATTTGTGCTTCAATGGCACTCAGGAATTCCTTCACTGCCCTGCATTACAGGATAACACTGCAAATATTCTTAGTCACCTTAGATTGCAAAAGCAACAGGCTAAGTCTATTTGAGCGTTCCCACTTCTCAAAAACACTTTTTTGTTCAGCAGTGCTTTGATCTGTCAGGGCAGCAGGCTCATCATTTTTTAAGGCCCAATCCAAATTGATATACCCTAATGTGTAAAGGACAATTTCTTTCCAATCAATAAAATTAGATTCATCAAGAAAAAGGATAGTACTCTAGCCATCTAAAATCACAAAACTAGAAACTGCATGGCAAAAGACATGTATCAAAGGAAGCATATACAAGACAAACCTAATGTAAAAAATAATAAATAAAAGGCCCTTGATATGCTTATTTTCATGTGAGTGTAGGGGGTCATCGGAGTCCTACTTTGGTAAGAATTCTGACACGCATAATCACTACGCCTACCGACCATAGTTGGTTAAACTTAAGCCTCATGAGAAGCTAGACCATCAATACATGGCACCTTTGGGTACACATGCGTGATGTATCTCAACACACTTGCCTTATTTTACCCTACATAAATTCAAAACATGATGAAACTCTCTTTGGGTTGCTTCATCATTTCATGAATTTAAGTACAACATTAATATTGGATAAAACTATATCATAGAACAAAAATTGACAACATACATGCATCCAGTTACTTTGGTAATATGAATTCACTAAGTTATCTAATTATTCATGATTCCAATATCAGTCATACATAATGCATGCATAATCATAAATAAAATGCATGAAAAATAATAAAAAACAAGCTCAAATGGGTAAAACATGGGGTTCTCAAGCAGGAACCGGTCTGGAAACACCCTGAACCGGTCTGAAATAGCCCCAAACCGGTTATCTAAGGGTCCGAACCGGTTATAAACCGGTGCCAAGTATGAACAAAAGTTCATAAAACCCTATAATTGTATCTCAAAATCCATGTATCTTCATATATTTATAAAAAATAGTGTCTTAGCATCTCAAAACTGGTGAAAAACTGGAAAGAATCGATCAAAAATGGCTCTGAACCGGTCTCAAAAAGGGTGGTATCAGTTTATGATCCAGTTTAGGCCAAATAGTGTCTTGACCTTGCTGAAGCATGGGTCTGACCTAGTTCAAACAGGATCCGATCTGAACTGAACCCGAGTTGGACCCGATCTGAACCCGGGTTGGACCCGAGTCTGACCTAGTCCAAAATGGACCCAGGTTTGACACGATTCGAACTGGATCAGGGTCTGACCCGATCCAAAATGGACTCAGACCCGAAACCATTATGGGTCTAGGTCTGATCTAAGGGAGACGACAGACCAGATCCACACAAAATGGGTTTGGATCGGGCCTGTCACCAGGTCAGAAAGCCGGACCCAATCCGGCTATCCGGTTAAAACAGAAACATGAGGGTTTCTATTTACAAGTTCTGAGAAACCGAAACAGACGCTGACGACAGACCAAAAAGCTGCCAACGACAGCATCCATCGATGGACTTCGGCGACTATTCCCACCCTGCCCGATGGTAGAGGGGAACAAGAAGGAGGGCTCGCATGATGCCTGACAGATCACGACACTGGTGAAACGACCAGCGAAGACTGCCTCTTCCCGACAGCACACCCACGGTATCTGTCAGTCGTCAGCGATGATCGGTCCATCAACAGACCTTGGCGTCGGCAAAAACCCCTGCAATCCGATGGTCACAGGGCAAAGAAAGGTTTTTTTTCGAATGTTGCATGTCACCAGATGACGACATCCCACGACAACCCTGGTGCCGGCAGACCATCCTGCAACCCGATGACACAGGTAAAATCGATCCTCTGTTGTTGTTTTTTATAAAATAGAGGGTCACCGAGACAATCGTCGCCCCCAGTGGTCAGCCGGAAGGCCATCAACGATGCCCCCCCCTCCCCCGAGGTTTTTGATGGCGACGACATCAGCATGACAGTTGTAGGCACCTTCCGGCCGAAAAATCTTCGACGATGGTGACCTGCATACGCCCTCCCATATCATCGACGATGACCCATGCTATCGAGGGACTTCGCCGATGAAGCGGCGACCCAATGGTCGCCTTCCTCCTGGCGAAACACAACGGCGATGCCTTCCCTCAATGGCCACTGCTACAACCCCGAAAAACAGAGGGCAAAAGAATATATATATATATATATATATATACCATGACAACAGTTTGTTTGGAATTCAGCATCACCATCATTTGTCGCTATTTGCAATAGATTGCCTGAATGACCGGTGACCCATGTCACCCCACGACGACATGCGGTCAGCGGTACCGATGCGTGGCCTGAATCCAGAAAATGCCGAATGGGACAACTTGCACCCACGCCCAGTGAAAGCGTGGCGTGGGCCCATAACCCAATGTTGACGTCTGCGCAAAAGATGAGACAAAATATACCTGATGCGGCCATGTTCGTCTAATAATGGCTGATGAGTGAACCCGATCTATCATCTCTAAGACATCGATTCTTCAGCCGATCGCAACCCTTGATGAGCGCATGCCCTAGCGACGGTGAGCAGGATCCGAATCCCAAAATAATCAATTGTGTTGATTAGCTTCTACAAAGGTGTTTCTGATCAATACCCCTTTTATAGCATTAACCTTCGTTAGGAAGCAATTAAGATAATTATTCCCTCTAAATGGTAAGGTTTATCACCTCTAGGAGAGTCCTTATATGTGGTTGACTCAACACGCCCGCGACACCGGCGTCCGATACGCGTTTCTACGATTGATGGCACCCAGCTTGTTTCTTGATCTCTTTCTCCTCTTCGTCCCTGCTCTTTGAGGATCCAGGATCTTTGAATTTCTGTGTTTTACATTATTTCTTTCCCCTTAAAGCAGAAATTAGGATGAAAAAGGATGTATTGTGCTCGTGATATGCCTTGAGATGCAGATTTCTTTGGTCTCTGAGAAAGTAAATGTAGTGTGATTTCGTTAATTTTGTGGGAGGGATTTACATGTTTCTGCCTTTTCTTTTCTAAAATCTTTTAGTTAAGCAGGACAATGCATGATATAGAAGTTGAGGCATCTTTGCAGCACTCTGGTTGCTAGGATTCTGTGATTATTTGGTATTTAACGTTTAAGATCAATATGATAGGACAGACAGACCTGGAAACACCAAGAAAATTGTGCTTTAGGTGAAGAACCGTTTGGTGCCTTATGTATCATACTATTTCAATTTTGATGATGAGGAACCCTCGACCAGAGGAAAATCCCGGGTGGGGCCTCATGACCACCCTGCCTTACGTGGCCTGAAAGCTACGGACACATCCGTGAGCCTGGTGGCTTTGATCCGGCGTCTTCATCTCAACGCCCTCACAACCACCCTGCTGGCCACGCAGGAGACCCCGGCGGTGGTATGTATCATACTATTACCATAATCAGTGTCTTAAATCTTCATTATCACCACCACCACCAACCCCACTTCCACCAATACTATTGTTGTCATCGTCATCATCACCAAACATCATTGCATCATCACTGTCAAACACCAGTATCAGAAAGCATGCTATGATCATATGTACTACATCCTGATTCACTCTTGGGGTTGGAGTTGGGTGGGAGGCCCCCGTCTTTTTTGCGCATTTCATCATCTTCACCACCACCGCCTATCATTCAATCAATATATATCTTTATTCACCTTTACTGTTATCATCAGTGTCACTACCACCACTGCCTCCAGTATGATCATCATCATTAGCAAGTGAGCGACTGGCCAGGATCTTGATTTGTTTGGTCATTAAGGATTTGGGAACTTTCAGGGACAGGAGTGGAGAAGAATGAACTGCAAAAAGTGTTTGATGAAGTTAAAATCAGGTCTAGGATACTATATTGCTCGAATATCGTTTTCTTTTCCAACCAATGTCGCCCATATCAATGATATTTTGAAAATATCGTGATATTATCGGAAATTTCAGGTCAGCCGATAATATTGGCAAAATATCATGATATTTTCAAATATCGTGATAATATCATGATATATTTTTGAAAAAAATCTTATTTTCACATATCTTAAGCCCAATTTTTGTATTTTAAAAACTTTTCAAACTTATTTTCTTATATTTTCCCAAGAAAAATGATACAAAACCTCTATTTTCTTATCTTTCTCATTATTTTTTATACTTTTTGAAATTTTAAAACTCCCAAGATTTTCCCAAGAAAATCCACTTATTGAAAATCTCTCTAAAAAATTATCTTGAACGATACAGGTGACTATGGCTTCAACTATGGTTAAACTAAATCTAGTTCTGTTAGTAGTTTCTTTTACCAAAATCTTTTGTTCAACATCAACAATAGTTTATATGAGAAATTCAACTGTATATCATCTTGTGCCTTTTTACTCGCAATGAAGATATTTCTTCAAGAATGTGCTGTGCCACACATGAACTGTTTCCAGCTTGCTTCCTCCATTGTTTCACCATGGTCTTTGCCTTTTCGGAACTGCATATCCTTGACAGTGATTTTTTTTAACGGCAACAGAATTAGACTCGAGCATGAAACAATGATTTTTTTTTATGACGATGAAACAATGAAAATGTTGTCTTGACATAATGGAGATTGTTCAGAAAAATGCTAGAATCTGTGAACAGTTTGTCGCTTGCAGGATCAATTGTCTGAATCAGTTTTAAGACCTTATCTTTACTTAAAAACATTCCCCTCCAAATTTTTTTAGATCATCTGTGTTGTACAACCTAATGGTCCATTTAGATAGCTAGCAAGTAGTGGAGCCTCTTATTTTGAGATGTTCAAGAAATGGTACAGCTGATGCATATTCGACAGAACTTTCTAAGGTCTAGAGGTATAAATTCCTCTAGTGTTTTCTTAAATTAGACATGATTACTACAATCTCACTAGGGCCCCAAAAATGCATTCCCGAGTCGTGCTTGCCCTATAAAACCTGTATCTGTGAAGTGTAGGTTTTGGTTTAAAAACTGAAAAAATGCATTTAAAAGAAAGGGATGCTTCAATCGGGCCTACATATTTCCCGCTTGCTTCTACTACCACATTCTTTTTTGCTTCTGCTGCCACTTCCACATCATTTCCTACTGGATTCTCCTAATCCTTCCTAAAAGCTTCATACATCATGCATGAAGGTATCTTTTAAATCTTGCTGCTTGCGCCAAAGCTTTCTTTTTGCACTTACTCTTTCTCTGTCAACTATAAATTGGTTAATTGAGAAATCACAAATACTCGAAGACGGATGAAGACTCCTTTAAGGACTAAGGATGTTGGACAATAAATTACTGGGGAGGATAAAGATTACATTAATTCATTAAGGTGGTGTCCCAAGTAGCCTAACTTTATGAAGCATCTCCGAATTTTGTACCTTTGAAACATGCGTAATACTGAATATGAGAACATATGGTGAACTTAAGTGATTATGAATGTATGTGTGCTTGTGCTTAAGATAGCGGGTGCAACATAATCTTATATCTTGAGGGATTTTGCTGTGTTAATTGCAGGGCAAAATGCGCAGCAGCCAAAGCTCTTTGTTGGCATGATCCTCATTCTCATCTTTGCTGAAGCACTTGCTCTCTATGGTCTCATTGTGGGTATCATTCTGTCATCTCGAGCAGGCCAATCTCGGGCTGATTGAAAATCTCTATTTCCTGCCTCATTTGCTCGATGGTTGCAGTTCTGCAACTGAA
Organism: Nuphar pumila; assembly: GCF_984573655.1. Taxonomy (NCBI): domain Eukaryota; kingdom Viridiplantae; phylum Streptophyta; class Magnoliopsida; order Nymphaeales; family Nymphaeaceae; genus Nuphar; species Nuphar pumila. The sequence continues at coordinate 138,291,164 of NC_143250.1, read as the reverse complement.
CCACGCCAGCAAACTGCGAATACCTTATTTGATCAGCTACTGATGCTTATTTTGTGTTATGATCAAAAACTCCATCATCGTACCTTTTATTTGACTTGCTTGAGTAGGTCAATTAAGAGTGGCAGTATGTAATCTTTAACAATCAATTGATACTTTTTGATATAGTTAAACTATCCTTCCAAATTTTCCTTTTTTATCCAGATTCTTGTGTTTTTTCTTTTCTATCAGGATAGTAAGATCTTGTGCATTCCAAGGTTGGCAAGCTATTTGGTTTTGGCCATCATTGTGCACATAGCATGTGAAAGAAATCCTGTTTATCATAATGCTCTGCTGATAATGGTAAGGGATTTTTTCACTTGCAGCTAGAAATCCAATGTTATGATTGTCATATATTCTTTTCCCAAGTCTATGAAGTTACTGTTTTTCGGAGTTGCGTTTGGACAAACTGAATTAATTGTCCATCACGGCACGCAAGTGCTGAAGTGTTGATTGTGGAAACAGAGGCTCAATGAACAAACAGAGCCTTGCATCCGGATGGAAAATGCCATTTTCTTTTAGGTTGTGTTTGAATCACTGGACAAACGTGGTGCATTCTGCTGGATCGCGCTGGTCACACCCTTTGTAAAATAAATGGTCTGGGACAAAGCTGTCTCAGTGCGGGGACCGCTTTGTCCTGCCAATCAAACGCTGTACCAAGGCCCCTCCCCGGTTTGTACTGCGAGTCAGACACGCTCTTATTGCCTGAATAGAGAGAGCTTTTGCCAAAATGTGGTGTAGCCAAAATCAAAATCAATGTCAGAATCTGTTTCCTGAATCGATTTTAAAAGCGATTCAGAGAATTGGCTGATTTAAGCGCAATTCAAATCGAGTTGAATTAGTCAATTTTACTTCTTTTTTTTTAAATTAAAAAAGTCGGGAATGAAAAAATAAACAAAAAAAATATGAACGAAAGGGCTGATTCGCGTTGAATCAGTCAGCTTTTGTGGTAGGCTCTATTCGAGCCTGCTGGGGAGTTGATGTAGGAGCAAGGGCCAAACTTATCTTGGTCAATAGGGTCCATTTGGATCCATTTTGTACTTTTGATTTTTTTTCTTTAGATATCTTATAATGGATATCAGACCTAAATACTTGATCCATATCTCAACTTAGTAGTTCATTAGAATTAACAAGTTTCTTAATTGATATTTATCAAAAATGATAGTTTAGGTATACTTGGATTAGAATTCTTTTCCTATAAGTGGAGATCTAAGAATAGAGAGACAATTTATTGGGATACTGAAATCAGTTATTATCAGTGATTCTTTTAATTTTCAGTTAATTTTTAATTTTTTGCATTTTTTTAGATAAATTCGTAGTTAGTTAGATTTTTTCTGTAAATTTGGTCTTGGATTTACATCAAGAGTACACCTAGCTTCAACCTTCCAACAAGGGATGCTCTCCATGGCATTCGATCTCTTGACCTCCCATCAACTTAATGACATTCACAAGCTGCCTCTGCACAAATGAGCAAATCCCTCTTCTTGGTCTTGGATGACCTGTAAATTCCAAAATAAAATTCGATAGGCTGTAAAAGAGACTCCAATTTGTCAGACTGATCAAGAGGCCCAGTCTGAGTTAGGGGCGCAAATGGATTGGATTATGTTGGATCTCTAATCCAAATCCAACACATTATGCAAGGTTTTGATCTTAAAAAATAAAACTTAGATGTATAGTCGGATTGGATTCGGACTTACATAGTTTGTCCTTTTCAGGTTCAAATTCGATTTGGATTCAACTCTGTTATGTTGTAATATAAATAAATTCAGATACCCACCTCAACATACAGCATAATCTTCAGATTCGGATTTGAATCTACAGTGGTTCGACCTGTTTGCAGCCCTAGTTTGAGCACATTGAACATGCTGGTATCTGTGTGCGTCAGTTTACAAAGTTTATGAGGAAAAGACATTGAAAACCACACAAAAACAAACGAAATTCCTTTTTCAAGATATAAGCAAAAAAAATATATATATAGTGAGTGATAGCTGCTTAATTCATACATGCTTGGTGAAAATGCACTCACGCTGACTCTTCATCATCAGGCATGCGATAGACAACATTTTTTTGTGCAAAAAACGCTTTTAGTGCTTCAAAATGCTGCTAAAGCACAAAGATTAAAGATGTGCCCCAATTGAGTCATTTAGCAGCGTTTTGAAGCGCCGTTAAAAGTTTGTTGTGTTTTTTTTTTGTGATGGTGTGCATTTTCTTTAGGTAGTTATGGATTAAACAGCTACTACTTTTTCTTTTATATATATATAAAATTTGTCAAAAAGGTAAATTTGATGAATTACTTATCATTCTTTTAAGGCTATTTTAGTTATTTTCATAAGGTTTCTATTTAATGTTTAAAAAAATTTAATTTATTGTTAGATTAACCATATATATATACACACAAATAAAAAAGTTACAATTTTTTTTTTAGAAAAACGCTTACAAACACAAAAAAAAATATCTTAGATGGAGGCTTTCCTTTGTGAATTATAAATAAAAAAGCTCGGTCTTTGGGAACCTCAAGGGTTTTACCAAAAGGAGGCTAGCCAATGTGCTGTCGGGGGCTTTTCTCTTCAACTGTTAAAAAAATAATAATAATTATAGATAGATCTTTTGTTTTTCCTTTTTACTTTTCAATCCTATTTTGCTGTATGGGGGAGCTTCAGAAAAAAAATCTATGCCCCAAATAAAGTGGAAAACGAGTAATGGGCGGCCTTCCAAAATGACGCAGCAACCAAACGTGTGGCTACTGGGCATCAGCAAAGATTCTTGGAGATTGAAAGAAAGGTAGCTACATGTGGCGATCCCTCTTTCCACCTGGGAAGGGATAACCACGTGGCACTCATTGGGAGGGCAACCGAGATCGCGGCGGGTAACTCCTGCCTCTTATCCGCAAGCAACCAGACAAAACTCCACTTCACTCCTCCCTCTCCTCTCCCCAACCAGACCCCTCCCCCACCTCTCTCTCTCTAGTTTCTCTCTCTAACGCCATGACCACAGCTCTAGCTGCTCTATCTTTGCCCATATCTCTCTGCAAGTCGTCTCGTTTTTACTTAAAGAAGGTGATCATCGACTCCCCATCTTGCTTATTTGAATGAATGAGTAGGCTGTTGTTGATTTCATTGAGTTTAATAGCTTCTTTGTTTGTTTGTGGTAAAGAGATTGCAATGGGGAAGAGAGGGTGGGCTCGGTGTGTATGCAGTGCTTGGTGAGGTGGATGGCGGTAGCGTTGAGAAGAAAAATGATTGGCACCCACTTTTCGATGTGGAGGATCCGAGGCCGAGGGTCCCCCTGGCGAAGGGGAAGTTCTTGGACATGAACCAGGCGCTCGAGGTCGCCCGCTACGATATACAGTACTGCGATTGGCGCGCCCGCCAGGACGTGCTCGCCATCATGTTGCTTCATGACAAGGTGAGGTCTTGTGATTTGTGTGAGGTTTCTCTGTTATTTTTTTGTTAAGACGGCAAGGATCAATGTGACCCGTTCATGGTGCTATCTGCGCTGCACGCTGTTTACATGCTCATAGAGTAGCTGGATCGGTCGCCGGGGATAATTGATCTCTGCCTCGGCCGGATGAAAAAAATTGGATCACTTATGAATTCATTGAGAATGATTCTTATCTAGTTGATGGCCTATTAGAATTCTCTTTGGCGGAATACTCGCGGACAGAATGCAATCCATGATTAAGCATTAAACCTGACTTCTTGCGTTAATGCTATTCCTTCAAGTATTTGTTTACAAGTCGTTGCTAGGGATTCAGTAGAGCTCCTGAATGAGTTTTTTGATGGGCATTATCTAGCCAATCCTGTAGATATATATTTGGTATTGTGATTCCACTTTTGTGGGACTTAGGAAATGATGCGTTTCTTATGTTTATACGAGTGATTCCTTGGCTTTCCTGTAAACTGTTAACACTTGCACCGAATTCATCTAGTTAGATTCAAATGGTGAGACGCGTTCCTTAGAAAATGGAAAACTTTATAAGCTAGAGGCCAGTACATTTTTCTCAAACCGTATCCCTGGATTAGGTGTCCTTTAAGAAGCTTTATGTCATGGTTTCTTTTAAGAATTCTATTTAGGGTTAGATTTAGTCTGAACAAACAATTCCGTTGCAGCATCAAACTGAGATTGGTTTCTCGTGGTTTGATGTTTACTGTAGCAAAAACTTCTGTTGATTGCCTGAATTACATGCTGTTTGTGGCCCTGCTACACTGCTACCAGCACTTCTTTATCTTGATGAATTGGCATGAATTTAAATTTCACTGAAGCCAGATGTCATTGTCAACTATAATACGGGAGTCATTTTCTACCACAATGAGATGATTTATACATGAATGCATCCAATATTTTTAATATAGGCATATATTATGCTCCCATATACCCTTAAGTAGAACAAGCGTCTGACCAAAGTTTCTGAATTGAAGGTGGTCGAGGTTCTCAATCCTTTAGCACGTGAATACAAATCGATCGGCACAGTGAAGAAAGAACTTGCAGAGCTGCAGGAAGATCTTGCAGAAGCACACAAGCAGGTTTGGGGTTCAATTTGGTAATATTGTCACAATAACTTTTTCATTTGTTTGAAGTTATTCTAATGTTATGTTTTAATTGGAAGCAGGTTCACATATCTGAAGCAAGGGTTGCGGCCGCTTTGGACAAGCTAGCCTACATGGAGGAGCTGATGAATGATAGATTAATTCTGGAAAAACGTCCACCAGAATCTGATAGGTCATCACTTTCTCCTAGCACTTCGTCAGCATCTCAAGGCATTGTCAAACCCAAGACTGCACGGAGAAGTCTGAATGTGTCTGGACCCGTTCAGTCATATCATCCCAGATTGAAGAATTTCTGGTACCCTGTGGCTTTCTCAGATGACCTTAAAGATGACAATATGGTAATTGATGCTGCTTGATAAACAAGTCAATTAGTTCAGCTTATTTTGCCCTCACCAACTAATTTCCCTTCGAGCATCTACCCATTTAATTATTCAAAGCACTCCATATAATCTTTAAAGCACTTAAGAATAAAAATTTCAAGCACCTCTATTTCAGACTTCAAAAACTGTTTGGCGATGAAAAAGACTGCAAATTCTTTTAATTTCCTTTTTTCTGAGGGTTGTGCTGTTTGTGTATATCCAACTGCATTTTAGCATTGACCAAATGATGCTTTCTATTTTTTCTGTTTCAATGTTCCAATATTGATATTAGCAGACTTGTTAAGCATTAAATTGCAGTTGGAAAGCTAGGTGCATTGTCATGTGTCTTGACATGACAAATTTGTCTAGTGCATAATTTTAATATTTTCCTGTAATAGTAATGGTAACAATAGTGATACCATATCCTGTTTATTGACTCCAGATTCCAGTAGATTGCTTTGAGGAGCCATGGGTGTTGTTTCGTGGGAAAGACGGCAAGGCAGGCTGTGTTCAAAACACATGTGCTCATAGAGCTTGCCCACTTCATCTTGGTTCTGTTAATGATGGCCATATCCAGTGCCCTTACCATGGTTAGTAAATTTGAGGAAACTATTATTATAAATTTACAATTATCAGCTGAAAATTTGCCTTATTGGAAACTCAGTGCACTATAAGAATAATTATGAGTACGAAATCAGTAGTATCCAGGCTAACTGGAACATTTTCTATTGGTAGGTTGTGCAACTGGGAAATTTCTAGTGAAGTTCATATTATGTATTAGCTTATTGAAAATTCAATGCCCTTTAACAAAGAATTGCTAAAATTCTTATGGAGATCCTATTGTCCCAATGACTCTCAGACTCCTTAATTGTATTTCAGGTTGGGAGTACTCAACTGATGGAAAATGTCAGAAAATGCCATCAACAAGATTGTTGGATATACGAATAAGATCTTTACCATGCTTTGAACAGGATGGAATGGTGTGGATCTGGCCCGGTGATGCTTCTCCTTCAGCCACTCTTCCTTCACTGCTACCTCCACCAGGATTCATAGTCCATGCTCAGGTGCGTGTGTGTGTGTCTATATATATATATATATATATATATATATAATCTGTCTCTGTCTGTAAATTTGTGTAGTCATAATTCATCCTTGTTGTGGTAGCCTGGCATGTATGTTTACACTATCTTATGCTTTCAGATCACTATGGAGCTGCCAATTGAGCATGGGCTGCTTATAGATAATCTTTTGGATCTTGCACATGCACCATTCACTCACACATCCACTTTTGCAAAAGGATGGAGTGTACCAAGGTCTATCCCCTCAACTTGGTTTTAAATGAATGCTTGTGATCAGATGTTTGATTCTAGAAAAATATTGTGCGAGTTCTGGTCATATTTTTATGACAAAAATAAACATAACCAGCTTGTGTTACCTTAGATCTTCAAAATGCTATTTCATCTTTATTCAACACTAGAGAACTCAAGAGAACTGTCTTAAGAGCCAACTGCATCTCTTGATGCTGTTCTCACCTTTGCAGCTTGGTGAAGTTTCTAACACCAGCAAACGGGCTACAAGGATATTGGGATCCCTATCCGATTGACATGGAGTTCGGGCCACCTTGTATGGTGATATCAACAATTGGAATTTCTAAGCCAGGGAAGTTGGAGGGAAAGAGTACACAGCAGTGCTCCACTCATCTACATCAACTTCATGTATGTCTACCTTCCTCCAGGCATAAAACACGACTGTTGTACAGGATGTCATTGGACTTTGCCCCATTGCTAAAGCATGTTCCTTTCATGAACATTCTGTGGAGGCACTTTGCAGAACAGGTGAGTCCTTTTCTACTTTCCAAAAGAAATATGTAAATGTGATTTTGCATGCATGCACAAGCGCAACACCAATACTTAGCAGAGAAGGTTAGCACTTTTCTCATGTACAAAGGAAATAAAGAAATGTGATTATGTATATATTGAAAAGACGTCGTCATTCACGACTGGGTCTGGATCTCAAGATCCAGACCCAATTCGTTTTATTTATTAAAACACATGCTCATTAATGGCATGTTGTAATTTTAGTATATTATGTAATGGGTATTTTCATACCCTAATTACTGTACCTGTGCATATTTAATATGAAGCAAAAACCGCAGACTCTATTTTTGGGTTTCTTCTGCAGCCATCAGAGCGTCTCTCTCCTCTCTCATCATTTTCTCACATGGTATAGAGCATTGATCCTCTCCAATGTCTTTTCATATACATGTATGTCACATGGATACTCCATTTTGACATCGTGTTCCATATCCACTTATATATTAGTCATATATGAAACTTCATAAAAAATGGCTGTAGAGTGTAGACCACTATGTGCATCCAATATCCATGTGATATAGAAAACACACACACACACACACACATAATATAACCTTATGGTTGTATAGTCCACATCGTCCATAACGTTGGTTCTTTAAATGTAGCTTGGTTACTGATTAAACATCATGTTCAGGTCTTAAACGAGGATCTAAGGCTTGTGGAAGGCCAGCAAGAGCGGATGATCAACGGTGCAAATGTTTGGAACTGGCCTGTGCCATATGATAAACTTGGTGTAAGGTACAGGATATGGAGAGATTCACTTGAAAGTGGAACCAAGAAGCTTCCATTTGAGAAGTCCACATAGTAAAATTTTGAGAAGGGTTCAAAACTTTTCCCACTTCTTGGAAGAAATGCTGAGACTCAGCCTTCATTAGCTCCAGAGGACTGAGAACTCACTGTGGACTTTCCTGCCTTTGAAGTGATTCATTGGAGTCCATAACTCCTTTTGTTGGGGAGCACAATAAAATTTTGCTCTACCTTCTTAAAGGAATCTGTATATCAGTTAAGCCATTGCAAATAGCTCAACCCTTGATTGTCTGGGGTATTTTTCATGTACAGTGCCAGCTGATTTTTCTTTTTTTTTTTGTTTGAAGATCCAAAGGTTGCCTCCCCTTTGTATGTGAACTGGAAAATGCCTGTTATTTTCATGTAAACAGTTGAATTTGATAATTACCAATGAAGGGTGCTCTTTATTAACCTGCTTATGTACTCGACTGTGTTGCCTTCCTACTGAATAATTTGGTAGCTTTTTCTTTTTTCACAAGAGATGCAGTTTTATGTCAACATATCATGTTACATCATTACAGAAAAGTGTAATCAAAAGAGCTGAAGTACAATAGACAATCCAATATGGATAAACAACAAACAAAAGTGTACTAAATCCCTTAGTCCATCAAGGGACAATACAATCAGGTGAAACACAATCAAAAGAACACATCAAAAGCCACTTCAGGCAAGCAAAAGTCATAAAAAAATATGGTCTTTCACTTAGAAAATGCTTTAGAAAGCATTACAAAATACAAGAAGAAAGTGTCTTTAAATGGGCACTTGAGGACTCAAAGGGGCTGGTCCAACTAACCCAACAGCTATATTTAAAAAAATACAAAATAAAATTCAAAATACAGAAAAGAAAAAGACTGGGACTGACACCTATTACAAGAGAAAATGATTGAAATACCCTTGATGACTATTTCATTTTACATAAAAATAGAAAAAGATAATATATATATATATATAAATATACAAGGACACACACTTATACTTTAACACTCTTCAAACTTACATTGTGATCATCGAAAGACAAAAAATGAGGTGAAGGCAAAGCCTTAGTGAAAAAATCTGACATTTCAAAGTCACATAAGGCAATTCAATAGTTCCTTGCAAAAAATTCTCTCAGACGTAGTGCATCTCTATATGCTTAGTTCGTTAGTGAAAGGTATGGTTATTTACAATATAGACAAAAATTTTATCATCACAACCCATCTTCATTGGATCAGAGATTACTAAGCTTATATCTTTAAGAAGACTCCTTAACCAAATAATCTCCATCATTGTTTTTGTCATGGCTCGATATTCAGTTTCAGTAGATAATAGAGAGATCTTTTACTGCTTGTTGGAGCTCCAAGATATACGAGTCTCATAGAAAGACACAAAAACTAGTAGTTGAGACTTTATCATTAGAGTTGTCTTCCCAATTTGCATCAGTATAAGCAATTAAATTTAAAGAAGAGGATGATAAAAATAACCTTTGGTTATAAAATTTTTGATATATCTAACAATTCGCAGAACACCACTCATATGCACTGTAGATGGTACATGTTGAAATTGACTAGCTGAGTATACCGTATGAGCAATGTCTGGTCTTGTGATGAATAAGTAGGTCAAGGATCCAATTAGTTGTCGATATGAAGTTGGATCTTCAAGAGGGGTTTCATCCTCTAATTTTAGTTTTGCATTCGCAACTTTCGGCATATCAACCTTCTTATCATTAGAAATTCTAGATTTAGCAATAATATCTGCAACCAACTTCATTTGAGAGGATATATCCTCTAGGTGCATAAGCCACTTCAATACGTAAAAAAGATCTTAGAAAACCAAGGTATGACTTTTAAGAACAATTTTAATTTCACCAACACCCTTTTTGTCACTTCCTATAATTATCATATCATCAACATATAATAGAAGAACAACAATATCGGTACTTGCATATTTGACAAAAAAAAAACAGTGTCAGTATAACAAAATTTGTAAATAAAGTTTAACATAACTTTGCTAAATCTACCACAAGAAGCCTTGGGGGCTTGCTTAAGCACATACAATGTTTTTCTTAACTAAAGAAATTTTCTTCTCTCGATCTCAAGACTGAGAGGAGGATCCGTGTACACTCTCTCATTTAGGTCACTCTTCAAAAAAATATTTCTGACATCAAGTTGATAAATATGCCATCTTTTAATGGATTTTAAGGCAATGAGGGTTCTAACACTAGTCATATGAGCTACATGAGCAAATGTCTTATCGTAATCTATCTTATACTCTTTCGCATATCTTTTAGCCACTAGTCTTACTTTATATCTTTTTAAAGATCTATCTCCTTTAGTTTTGACTTTATAAACCCACCTACAACTTATAGTCTTATTTTCTAAGGGTAACAGTTGAATTTCTCGGTTCTTGGCTTTCTCGAGGGCTTTTAATTCAAGATTCATGACATCCATTCAATCAAGAATTTTTTTAGCTTCATTGTAGGTTGAAGGTTCATGAAAAAAATGAAGACATAAGACAAACTCTATATATAGAAGAAAAAGTTTCATAGGATACAAACCTTTTAGGAAGTCTTCGAGGATCTACTAGATTTTCTAACACTAGATTCACCTAGAATTTTATTTTGTGTATATCTATCAAGTGCACATGGAGGGTTTTCAACAATTTTTTTAGAATATATTTTACTATCATGGTTGTGAGTATCCTCCATTGGAATACAAAATCATCAAAATTATCATCATGTATAATTTTATTTGAAGCCTTTTTATGCAACAAGTTAAATAAAAAAAATACTCAAGATCATCCTTAGGCTTATCAAAATTAAAATATTTTTTATACTAATTTTTTTTTATATTTCTTGAAATATATAGTTTATCATTTTTTATATCATAGCATTGATAACTTTTTTGGTTATTGGCATAACCAAGAAAAATACATTCAAATGCTTTGGGTGATAATTTATCTTTTTTTTTTAATAAGTACAAAACATTTACATCCAAAAAGTCTTAATCTACTCAAATTATGAGAGATTTGATAATTTTTTTATTAAAAATATATTTTAAAAAGAGGATGAAAGCATCCATTTTATAAGATACACAACAATTAAGGCTTCTTCAGCTCAAAATTCTTTTGCAACATTTTTGTAAATAAGTAAAGTTCTCGTAGTTTCAATGATATGACGATGTTTTCTCTCAATTAATCCATTTTGTTGAGTAGTATTTAAACAAGATCTTTGATAGAAAATTTCATTTTCTTTCACATAATTTTTGAAATCATTAGACAAATATTCACCCCCGAAATCCGATAAAAAAATGACAATATTGGTTTGAAATTGGTTTTGCACAATCTTGTGAAATTCTTTACATGAAAAAACATCAAATTTTTGCCTAAGAAAATAGATCAAAGTATACCAAGTATAATCATCAATGAATACAACATAATAAGAGAGCAATGCCTTTGACATGATTGGAGTTGATCCCCATACATCTGAATGCACAAGTTCAAAAGGTTTAGTAGAGACAAAAGTTCTAGAGCCAAAAAGAATTTTCTTTATTTTTTCAAGAACACAGTCATTGCATATTGCATATGAACTATTTCATTAATGAGTTTTTTAAAAAAGGTAAAAGGTTTAATTTAGATATATTTGGATGACCTAATCTTTGATGCCATAAAAATACATCTTTTTTCTTAACAAAATTACAAAAAGAATCTTTAGGTAAATAAAGAAAATTCATATAATAGAGATTCTTCCTCCTATAGCCTTCCACAATCAGCGTTCCTAACTGGCGATCCTACCCATAGTCCAAGATTTGTGAAAATGAAAATAAATTTAGATTGAGTTTTAGAATAACTCTAACTTTAGATACTTGAAAATCTTTTGAAATATTGGTGAATGTTCTAATACTTTTTATTTCTAAATTGGTTTCATCGGCAGTAGAAATACAAGAATTATAAAAGGATTTTGTGAATTCGGATAAAAGAGATTCTAAAAGAGTTATATGAAAAAAGATACTAGAGTCAAGAATCCAAAAGAACATACCTAGAGGGGAAGATGTATATACAACAACACTAAAAGTAGAAAAAGAGGTAGAAGATATCTTAAAGCATAGTTGCAATGCTTTAGATGCATAATGGATTCCTTAAGATCTCCTTTTATGCTAGCATCCTCACTATTTTTAGGAGTCTCTTCAATGGTGACCACCTTCTTTTTGAGTTTAGGATACTTCGGTTTGATGTGTCTCAACTCTTGGCAAGTGACAAATGATCTTCCTTCTTCCTCCTTCATTATTATTTTTTCATAATTGATACGGTTTATATGTTCTAACATTGTTGTCAGGTCTTAACACGATGAGAACCTCCTCACTTTCTTTAGACATGCCAAGTCGAGTCTCAGCTTGGTACACCCTATCCAAGAGCATCATCAAGAGATGTGACATTGGTCATATACAAAATATTGGACCTAACTTGCTCAAACTTAGGTCTTAAGTTAAAAAGAAAGATAAACAAATATTCTTTATCAAGTTGATTTTGCCTTATTTTAATAGAGGGTCCTTCCAACTTAGGCTCAAGTAACGATAACTCATCCCAAAGAGGTGAGAGAGTACCATAGTAATTTCTCACACTCTTATTTCCTTGTTTAGTGGTTCAAATTTTTTCTTGAAGAAAATATTATTGTGCCCAATCTTTTTGCATGAACATATTCTTAAGAAAAATCCAAGCCTCACATGCCTTTTTTTAATTTAACCATATTTATAGCAATCTTGAGTTTCATGCTATTTAAGAATTAAGAGAGAATTTGAGCATTTTTGGCTTCCCAATCTTTCACTTTAATGTTGAAATCATTGAGTAATTTCTTTCTTTCTTCATCACAAAGAGCTTTAATTTGATCATATCCTTTTTAGTGAGCGAGTTGTGGTTTACATATAGTACTACTCATAGTTTTTTTTCTTTGATATGATACTCTATGGCGGCTACCCACATTAAGTTGTTGGAGTAGTTTATCTTGGACATGATCACTGTCATGGATTCTTCTTTGCCCATCTTGATTGAGAAAAACAAAGCTTGTGAAGAATTCTTCTATTGCAACAACAATCTTTGGAGAAGCTTTACACATGCTCTAATACTATGTAATCAAAAGAGCAAAAGTACAACGAACAACCCAATAAGGATAAACACAAAACAAAAGAGTGTACAAACACTTAGTCCACCAAGGGACAATACAATCAAGTGAAACACGATCAAAAGAACACAACAAAAGCCACTATGGGCAAGCACATGTCATAAAAAATATGGTGTCACTTAGAAAATGCTTTAGAAAGCATTACAAAATACAAGGAGGAAGTGTCTTTAAATAAGCACTTGAGGACTCAAAGGGGCTGGTCCAATGATTAGTTGGACCACCCTAACAACTATATTAAAAAAGAAAAATATAAAATAAAATAAAAAATGCAGGAAAGAAAAAGATAAGTCAGTCCCTAAAGGATTGACACCTATTACAAGAGAAAATGATTGAAATACGCCCGATGAGTATTTTAGTTTACATACAACAAAAGTTTTCATAGTATATATATATATATATATATATATATATATATATATATATATATATATATATATATATATATATATATATGTGTGTGTGTGTGTGTGTGTGTGTGTACAAGGACACACTTATAATTTAACAAAAAAGTTCATCAAATTAGTCCAATGTCTTAGCAAGATATCAAGTGGAAGAAGCTGCTAACTTGAGTAGCAGAAGCTTGGCATGGAATCTACTAGTAATTCTCATGGCATGAACTCTGGTTTACTGAAAAATATCTCGAAAATATACCAGCATCTATAAAAACATAAGATAAAGAAATCTAAATATAACTATGAATATAAATGTAAAATAAAATAAAATAACTATGAATTTGTCTGCATCACATTAATGTTTTGGTAAAAGCGTGATATTTTCAAAATGGGTGATGGTTTAAAATATCAATTTTTTGTATTATATCAAGATTTGAGAATATTATGATTTTACTGAAATATTTTGAATATATCAATAATATTTGTAGCATGGGTTGGGACTAGTATCTAGATCAATCTGTCATGCTGACTTCTATAACCACACAACTCTTGATGACTTAAATTAGAAGTTAGCAAGTCGTCTAAGCCAAAAATACTCAGCTGAATCCAAATTAAATAAAAAAAGAATCCAATTGAGCAATCAGATCCATTTATACCCATGTATATGCCACATGGATACAGATACTGACCCGGGTAACATGCACATGCAAATTCTAGATCACAGACCATCTAAGTTTTAGATAGGATCTAGAAAGGATCTTACATGCAAGAATCAAGATACGCCTTCAATTTAGAATTCTCACATTATTATAGTATTTAACCGAACAAGCAATTGATCCACTTCAAAATTATCCTCTAGTCAGGAAGATATATCCACAAGCATGTAATAATAAGGATTTTCTAGCATGGTTATTTGGTCCATTCTCAAAATGCTCATTCAAATTCATTGGAGTAAATTGGGAGTCAAATTTCCTCTAAATAAGGTCAAAACAGTTAGCCCACTAGGGCTTCATGCACTTGGCTAAGTTGTTCCTCTTAAGGTATCCAAACTTAAAGATTTCGTGACTTGGATACATGGGGCATGTGTCCCTTGCCACAAAACCAAAGTGGTAGAGAGATCTTTCCATGGACAAGGAGACATCTTGAGGTTTTGCATTCATTAGGGGCAATCAAAAAATGGATGCTTGAGCTCATGAATCCATTTCCAACAGCTTTGTTGGCCTAAAATGGTAACCCAGGTAGTCATGTCACCTCTCATGCATGGGATCCACGTCTTAAGGAGAGAGTAGGGCTCTCTCACTCATTAACACATGGATTGCCCATATTAAGGGCATATCCAAACCATTTTCAAGAAATTACTTCTACAACAGTTTTAGAAACAAAACATATTTTGTTTTTAACTCTTATAATATTATATTGCATGAATTGAACTTACAATCAAGGTTGTGATAGAAACGACTACACCAAGGGGAGGCTAACACCTATGTACAAGAAAAGCCATCCAGAACGAGTATCCCCCCCCCTTGATGCAGGCCATTTCTAAAACTCTTATTTGTACTTCTCTCTCTATGATTCTCTACCCTCAATGCGCACATCTCCGATCAAAGAAAACTATTAGTGCTTGATGAAATCTATAACTTTTGAATCCTTTTGGATATCCAATAAAAGTACATATTATAGATATACTATCCAATTTGTCTCTTGATAGATCTATAATTTTTACATAAGCTATAGAACTCCATTTACGAAGATAACTAAGATCTATTTTTTTTTTCAGTTTATAATTCATAGGGTGTAGAGATAATGACTTTATATGGAACTCTATTCAAAATATAGAAAGTTGTGTATATAGCTTCTCTCCAAAATACTTTGGGCAAAGAAGTATGAAACAATATGATTGTTACCATGTTTATAAAAGTTCTATTGTATATTTCTGTTACACTTTTTGTTGGGGTGTTTTAGGCATTGTTGTTTGAAGTTTAATTTCATTCACCTTACAATATTCAAAAAATTCGTTTGACGTCCTTAATCAAACCTTAAAACCTTAATTCTTCTTCCAAGTTGAGTTTCAACTTTTTATCGATATTCTCTAAATTTTTCTAATACCTGAGACTTATGTGATATAAGATATATATAATTATACCTTGAGAAATATCCATGAAAGCTATAGAGTATTGCATTCCTTTATGAGTTTGGGTTCCAAAAGGTCCACAAATGTCTAAATGAATGATCTCTAATAGTTTAGATGCTCTAATTACTTCCGTTGAAAATGATTTTTTTGTCATTTTTTAATGAATGCATGATTCACATCTATGAAAAGATATTTCTTCAAAATTAGGTAATAAATTTAGTTTAACAAGTTTTTTCATTTTATTTAAACTAATGTGTCCTAATCTTTAGTACAAAACATTCACATCAACATTAAAAATACTATCAATATAAGCAGAAGATAAATCAACTTTATTAAAATTAGAAACATAAAGTTTAAATAGTCTATGGTTGAAGTGATCTTTAAATTTGACCCGACCATGCTTTCCCACAGTCACCTTTCCTAGGACGAACCTCACTTCAATTCCTTTATTAATTATGACAGGTTCAAATACCAGATTTTGTTTCATGGACGACACATAAGAAAAACATTATTGCTAGATACTTCAATACATTATGTCCTAACACCCATAGCATCATAGTAGGTGTTGTTTTTCATGTACACACTATGTTCTCTAGGTTTGTATTCCTTCATCTTCACTACCCCTTCCTTACTCTTGGCAATGTGATGTGTTGCTTCTGAAATCACCTACCATCTAGAAAGTTCTTGGTCTGCATACAAGCACTCTTATATTATGCAAATTATATCACGCATTTCCTTTTGCCCACCATTTTTGTTGTTTTTATTATTATTGTTGTTTTGGCGACTCCAGCAATCTCTTTTGAAGTACCTAAGTTTACCATACTTGAAGCACTTTATCTGAGAGGCAGATTTCAGTGACTTGCAGAATGTTGAATCATTTTTCTTATCAAATTTGCCAAAAATTTTAAATGACTTTTTCTTGAACTGAAGGTGTCTAGTTGGTCCATAGCTACCACTAGGAGTATCTCTATCAAAGTACTGTTCACTTTTTTGTCTTATTTAATGCGTTGTTGCTCTATTTTCAGTTGAACGAGAAGCTCTTATAGAGTCATTTTTTTTATTTAGCCTAAGAGAAGTAGTGATTATCTTCCATGAAAATAGTAGGTTATTCAGGATGATTGAGATTTGTATACAATATGCGATCACATTACTAACAATTACCAAGTCTTTGACCCTCACAAACATTTTGTTCACATGATCAACTACATTGTCACTATCTTGCATTTTACATGAATTATATTGCTTAAAGAGCAACTACCAACTGAATGTGTGTTTAAGAGGTAGTGTCATACTTTATGAATATGGCATCAAACATTGACTTAGCAGTAGGGTAGTTCTCAAACACCCTAATGAGATTGTCTTCTATGTATATGAGCATAATGGTTTTAGCAAATACATTATCCTTTTTAAATTTTTTGTAAGCATTTTTGTTTTCTTTAATTGTGGCTTTCCTAGGGTCTTCTATCTCTATGTTCAAGATATTTTCAACGCCTTCTAAAGTTAAAGCAAGAGGAATTCTCCTCTTTCATATGTGAAAAATCATGTTATTCAACTTATTGGTTTTTACTAGTTTAGTTACACATACCCTACTAGTCATTTTTTTATTTTTTATTATTACATGTTGGCAAATAATAATAAATAAAAGTCTAACATAAAAAACAACAAGCTAAAAACCAAGGCGGGGACCTGGACTCGAGACGACGGCAAAGGGTGCTCTAGCGGTAGCAGACGATGACAAATGATGCTATGACGACAGCAAATGACGACAAAGGGTGCTCTGACGACAGCAAACAAAGGCAAAGGTTTCTCGAGCAGCAGCAGACAACGACAAAGGGTGCTCTGGTGGCAGCAAATGACGACAAAAAAGGGTCTGGTGGCAGCAGACGACGATAAAGGGTGCATCGTCAAAGGGAGCTTCTGTTACAACAGATGGTGCAAAAGTTTACTGCTTAGGGAAAAAATGGAACATTTGGACTTTGAAGAGTTAATATCATTCTCGAATCGGTGTTTCACTTTTCTAGATGTCCTTTTTTCGATCCGTCATTTCCCTTTTTTGGATGGAGGACATTTTTGTCCTTTGATCGAACCATCATTTCATGGCGAGAATAGCAGGAAAGGGTACTTAAGTCTTTACAACCACACCCAGATTCCGATGCTATGTGATGCCGACACACATGGGGATACAAGCCCCATGTGCTTATATATGTGGTGCTCATTCAGACCCCCGAACATGCACTGTAGCAAACAGTGCGTCTTCGGGGGAGAACACACAACATCCTCCCCTTTGTTGGGGATCAGGAATACAGAGGGATATCAGGTGGTGAGAGAAAAAGGGTCTCTATAGGAGTTGAAGTTATACATGACCCACCTATTCTACTCCTGGATGAGCCCACTTTTGGTCTCAACAGCGCCTCTGACATGCATGTGATCGAGATGCTAGATTGCATGGCTAGGAATAGACATAAAACCATAATTCTCACCATCCACCAACCAAGTTATAGGATACTTCACCACGTTTCTAGCCTTATATTGCTATCTAGAGGTACGGTAGCATACCATGGTAGCCTTTTGCGTCTACAACAAAGAATACACAGTTTAGGGTATAAGATCCCAAACCAATTAATAACAAGGCTAGTTTAGGTATGGTTGAGGAGGAGTACAAGTACCCAACTAAGGTTGTGGATGAGAATGGGAAAAATGTGAGATTCTATGAGATCATGACACTATGCTCTAGGTTCTGGAAGATTATATATAGGACCAAGCAGTTGTTTCTAGCTAGAGCCATGCAGGCAATAGTGGTAGGGTTGGGCAGCGTGATCAGAATGGGGTGGTTGAGCGTATGAGCTTGTTTGCTTTTAATCTTAGCTTTCTCTTGTCTTCGACTGTTGAGGCATTGCCTATATTCTTAGATGAGAGACGTGTCTTAATGAAGGAAGCATCAAAAGGTGCATATAGGGTTTTATCATACATGGATGCTGACACACTTGTTTTTGTGCCCTTCTTGTTTATGGTAGCCCTTCTTTTCTCTATACCTATCTATTTGTTGGTAGGACTCAACCCTACGGTCACTGCCTTTGCTTCTTTTGTGCTCCTTGTCTGGCTCATAGTCTTGATGGCAAGCTCCTTGGTGTTGTTTATGTGCTCTGTCTTTTATGACTACATAGCGGAAACTCACTCATATATACGGTTCATGGGGAGTTCTTTCTCTTCTCAGGGTATTTCATCTTGAAGGAGAGTATACCAAAGTATTGGCTCTCCATGTATTATGTTTCTCTGTACAAGTATCCATTAGACTCGTTGATTATTAATGAGAATTGGAGCATGAAGGGAGATTGCTTCTCGTGAGGGGAGTAGGCCGGATGAGAGGGTGTTGCATGTTCTCCCCTGAACATGCATTGTAGCTACAGTGCATGTTCAGGGTCCCGATTGAGCATCACGTGGTGCTCAATCGGGTGTACGGGGGTGTTGTACACCGTCGTACAGCCTGCAAGCTGGCGTACAACACCCCCGTATACCTGACTGAGCGCCATGTGGTGCTCAGTCGGGACCCCGAACATGCACTGTAGCTATAGTGCGTGTTCGGGGGGTGCACATATAACCTGCCCCGGGGCTGGATGGTCTTGTGTGTTTGTTGACAGGTGCGAATGTGCTGACGAGAAGAGGGCTGGAGAAGGATGCGAGGTTGGTTATCGTTGACATCATGATAGCATTCTTTTTGTTTTATCGACTTCTTTGTTGGCTTATACTGGCTAGAAGAGTTTCTAAGACAAAAAATTGATTTAACCCAAAAGCTAAATTGTTTTTCCTCTCTCTATATATATGCCACAAGTGTTGGTGAAAACAAAAGAAAGCACTACTTACTAATAACCGCCATCGTTGGTCTTGTCAAAGCTTGCAAAGATGTGGGTGGTCGATGTTTTTCTCAGCCTATCAATACCCTCAATGAGCCCAGACCATCAAGTCAAAGGTGAGCAAGACCCTTAAACTCAATGAGAGAGAGAGAGAGCACCTTGGTTGCATTCATGAAGCAACCGTGTCTCTCTTTATATAGGGGAGAGAGTGGGGGTTACATGCATAAAATTCATGCATGTGAATCACTTACATTCCTATATTGAATGTGAGCTATCCGCATTCAAGTAAAATCCCCCCCCCCCCCCACTCTCCTTTGTCTTTTGGTGTGATCTGTGTTAAATCAGGCCATCTTTAATTAGACAAGCTCCAAAAGTCCAACATTCTCTCATTTGACTCATTGACACTAAAAGCACATAATCGAGGTTTTTAACGTTATCTCGATTCAATTTTCATGTGTCATATTTTCATGCCCTACAATATTATTCATTTTTAGTGTTTTAGCATGTTAAGATTACCTTTATGAATTGGTTGGTCTCTGACTCATTCTATTGATCCTTTTTAATATTGTTATTTGCTATTCTCTCTACCCAAAATGCGAGATATTTTATACAGAATCAACAATGCACAAAACTATAGAGAATCAATTTAGTTTCATAAATGTGATCACATATAACCATAATGTATTGTCATACATCAGAAAGAATCAAACAGACTCATCCTCATTACATGTTGGAAATATAATCCCGGTGCTAGCCCTTTAAAGGGGATCTGCAGTCATTTCTTTCGCATTGATTGTATCAATACACACTAAATGATTCTTAGTCATTTCTTTAACAACAAAATGTGTTAACATATATCAACATGAGATAAATCTCTTATTGTTATTTGAGAAGGACACAACAACTTCATTATCGTAAAAGATCTTCAGTGGTCTCTTAATAGAGTCCAGAATACCAAGATTTATAATAAAGTGTCTTATCAAAATAACTTGAGATAAAATTTCATATAGAGCAATAAATTCTGCCTTCATGGTATGAGCTGCAGTTGTAGACTGCTTTTCGCTTCTCCATGAGACGACACGACCTGTCAGTAGGAAGACATATCCAGTAGTAGACTTTCTAATATTGAGACATTCTCCTAAATCCATATTAGAGTATCCAATGACCTCTAGGTCATCAACATTTTTGTAGGTCAACATATAGTCTTTCATTCCTTGCAAATAGTGCATGACCTTCTTCGGTGCCCTCTAGTACGTAATGTTTAGATCAAACTGATATCGGCAAAGAGTCCCCATAGCAAATGCAATATCTGGTTGTGTGCAGGTCTTTGCGTATTGCAAACTGCCAACTGCCGAAGTATACGGGATAATTGTCATTTGAGCTTTTTCATTATCATCCTAAGGACAATCTTTTAGGCTTAATTTATCTCCTTTTACGATAAGTATAGATCTAGAAGAATAATTTTTCATCTTATATCTTTTAAGAACCTTAAGAATAAAAGATTTCTAAGAGAGACCAAGGACACCCTTAGTTTTATCACAACAGATCGTAATTCCAAAGATATATGTGCTCTCACCCATATCCTTCATATCAAAATGAGAGGAAAGAAAATATTTTATCTCATGTAGCATACTCAAATCATTAGTTATAAGAAGAATATCACCAATATACAAAACTAGGATTATGAACATACTCCCAATAGCCTTAAGATATATACACTGATCAATAATGTTTTTAGTGAATTCAAAATTTAAAATCACTTGATTGGACTTTTTAAACCATTGGCAGGAGGCTTGTTTAAGTTCATAGATTGATTTTTTTCATTTTTAAACTAAAATATTTGAGTCATATACATTAAAACCAAGATGTTGTTCCATATATACCTCTTTTTTCTAGATCTTCATTCAAGAAAGTCATTTTTACAGCCATTTGATTTGGCTTTAAATCAAAATAAGCTTTGAGGGCCATGATTATTCTTAATGATTCCTTAGTTGAGATGAGAGAAAAAATCTCATTATAATCAATGCCATTCATCTGTGTGAATTCCTTTGCAACAAACCTAGCCTTGTACCACTTCGCTCGCCCTTTGAAGTCTGTTTTGGTCTTAAAGACCCACTTATAACCAACATGTATTACTCTATCAAGACAAAGTACAAGATCTCACAATTGGTTCTTTGTTATAGAGTCAAGCTTTTCTTTCATGACATTGATCTAATGTGTTGATCTTTCACTTTCAATAGCTTCTTCAAAGGTTAATGGATAATTATCAATGTCTATGAAATCATTGAGCTCTTGTAAATATACTACATAGTCTAAATAAATAGCAGATTTTTTGGTCCTCGTGGACCTCAATAAAGATGCTACAAGTAGTTCAAATTGAACTTCTGTATTCTGTTGTTGTTGTATCTCATCATCAACAACTTGTTTTACTTATGACTGATATTCATCAACCAAATTTTTTCTAGCATCATCCAAAGAGACAATGATCAGGAAAATTGGGCATTTTTCTTTCGCAGGTATGAAAACTGAATCTTGTAATTTTTCAAATTTAAAACTTTGAAATGTATCTATCCCAATATAAATCTTTTCAAGAAATCTTGTTTTATCTATTTTCATTATCTATGGTGTATGAGATAAACAATAAAACCTAAAGCCCTTTGATTTTTCTGAATAATCAATAAAAAATGCATTAATCATCATATGATCAAAAGCTTTTATATGTGGGTTATACAATTTAACTTTAGCTGGATATCTTCATATGTGCATATATGACAAGGAAGGTTTTCTACCCGTCCATATATCATAAGGAGTCTTTTGGACAACCTTTGTATAAACCTTGCTCAATATGTGCACTATTGTCCTAAGAGCTTCAACACACAAAGTCAAGAGAAGGTATGAGTAATTTAACATCGCTTGAACTATTTTCTTAAGTGTACGATTTCTCCTTTCAGCTACATCATTCTGGTAAGCACTATTAGGCATGGCGTATTGAGGTACAATGCTTTCCTCTTTTAAAAACTGCGTTAATGGCATTTCCTTCTGTCCATCTTAGTGAAATGTCTATAATATTTGCCACCACTATCAGACCTAACCACTTTAATCACTTCACTGTTTTGTTTTTGTACTTCTTTTTTGAAGGAACAACCACCTCGTTTAAGCTAATTGTTGCACCTCTTAAAACTAAGCTTGCAACGAGCCACTAAACCTAGTTTTTTTTTTCGCGAGTTTAAGGGTCAAGTATTATTTGGGTTGAACTTGAGATTGTTCATTGTCCAAGCCTCCATTCTTAATCAAGGATTAATGAGGTTCGCAGGGATGTTAGGGAGGATCCTAGGGTTTGTCGCACTTCCTTTCTTATGCTGCTGAACATAGCTCATCAAAGGATAAGCAAGTTTGAAGGGGCCGTTGTAATGATTATAAACAACAGGACAAGAGTGCAGGTATCAAATAATCATTTTTAAGAAGCTTCTAACTGGAGGAAGGTCTACACGAGCATCCACCATATTCTTTACATATATTGTTGCAACGGGATCATCCCCCTCAACACCAGTGGAAGTTTTACATAGTTGTCTAGAAGGAGCATTAGTTGGATCCTTGGGTTGTAGCATTGCTAACAGCCAAAACCTTTAGGTGTCGGCCTTCTAGCTCAAATGGAGTTGCAAAATATTGGAATGGCAAGTTGTGAATCTGAAGGACTTCCCATGCTTCAAAGACCAGGCAATGGGCCAAGATTACTTCATGGATCCTAAATAGAAGGCATACCCAACAGTTCACATGTGCATAAATTTACATAGCAATGAAGTTGGGTGGGTGAAACATACACGGTCTTTGTGCGCTTAACCAATAATTGTTTGTCAGTAACTAGATAAGAGAAAAAGGTTAGGCATCACAGGAATCATTGAGTCCAAATTATGCAAGGCTCATCAACATCATTTGGCAAAGTGGTGAAATTGGTAGAAGAAATGGAGGGGTTCATCCCAAATTGTCAAGTTTTTAGTCTCGATCAACTTCCAAATGGGCTTCAAAGCATATCCTTTTGCCCTCAATATGAGGAAGTTCAAGGAACTTATAATCTCAGGCAAGTTGGTGAACGTAAAGATAGGGGAAGAAAGTTTCTCTAGTATAAACACAGAGTTAGGCCTTATTTAAGGAAAGCGGACAATTCATCCTCTCTCAAGAGTTTGTTGATTCGCACGACCTAGTGGGATACCTTGAAAGCTCGTAAGACTTCAGATTTTTCAAATAATAAGTAGAGATACATATACCATGAGTAATCATCTATAAAGATGACAATATTTTTCACCCGTGTAACATAGAAAAAAATGACCCGCAAACATTCATATGCATAATCTCTAATTTTTCATTATTGCATTTGACATCTTTCTTATATGTGTTTGACTACTTAGCCTTTATGCAATCAACACATGGTTCTGTATTCGTGAAACCAAAAGATCCAAGAATCCCTTCTTTCACAGGTCTTTAGACTTTCTATTTTCAGATGTGTCCTAACCTTCGATGCGAAAGCAAATAGAATACACACCTTGTTTCCCGAGAAGATGTTTCTTTCATGCTTCATTGGTTCCCTTTTGTTTAGAAATGCCTGCAAAGAGTAGGCAATGTGCACCATAACACCAAAATCAAGCCACCAACTGTGCAATATAATATGGATTAAATTGCACTCATGAGAAACAAATGACTTATTACTTCTATTCTTGAGTCATTTCTTATACTTCAGGCAACCCACCTTCTTGTCCCTTCTTCTTGCAAAAAAATTAATTTATAGAAGAACCACTTACCTGAAATTTGGCTTTTACCTGAGAGTTGAGACTTTCTCCAGAGTTTTTTTTCTTGTTTTTCTTCTTGAATGAACCTTTATTTTCCCTGGTCCTATATTTTTCCCGATAAGAAGTCATATGTGCACTCAACACCTTCTTACCCTTCAGTCTTTCTTCATCTTCAACACACTTAGTCAAGAGGTCATTCAAGGATCACTCATCATTATGTGTGTTGTAAAAGATTTTGAAGGATCCATATTCAGTAAGCAATGAGGTCAAAATCAGATGGACTAGAAAAGAGTTGGAAATGGCGAATTTCATATCATTCAACTGAGATGTAATGTTTCTTATTTTAAAGATGTGTTGTCGGATGTAATTATCACCAGAATATTTCATATACACTAACTTGGACATCAGGGTACTGACCCTAGCCTTATTAGAACTAACAAACTGAGTCTCAATGGCTCCAAGGAATTCTTTCACTGTCATGCAGTGAGAGATGTCATCTCGAATGTTCTTGGTTACTCTTGATAGTAAAAACAATATGCTAAGTCTATTTGAACGCTCCCACTTCTCAGAGGTAGGCTTCTGATCGGTTGTACTCTGCTCTGTAAGAGTGGGGGGTTCGTTAGTTTTAAGAGCCAAAACTAGGTCCATGTAACATAGAGTGAATACCATTATTTCTTTTCAATCCAAAAAATTGGATCCATCTAAGATGGAGATATTATTAGAATCGTCAATGATCAATAAACCTGGTACAACAAGAACGAAAGGAAAAGACTGTATAAATGCTCAAACAAGATTCATGTTGAAAAGGCAAATTTAAGATCCTTTATTATTCACGTTTTCTAAGACAAGCATAATTGAGTCATTATCGTTCCACTTTTGTGAAAACGATAATACTAAAAGTTGTTTTGACTCCTTATTATACAAGAAATTGACTTTAATTGGTGAAACTAGCAGATCATGCAACTAGAGACAATTCGACACAGTACATTTGGGTATGAATATGCTTCATGGACTGGTATACACACCTACTATTACACCAAGTGTGAATGTTGAACACAATGACCTTATTTTGGGTAGAATTATTGTTTCATAAAGTAACAAATAATCACAACACCGAATCTTAACACGGTCCAAAAAATCCTCAATCAACACAACTTAGATCACTTTGGTGATTACATGAGTTAGTTAATCAAGATTTTTTACCGCAAACATATTCGTATTATAGAGCACGTTCATGCACTCATGATAATGCATGTATATTCATGACAAATTATGTATACTAATATTAAAAATATAAATTTATGCTTCATCTCATATACATAAATAAAATTTTGATGGAACACATCACATATGTTATGAATTTAGTCATGATTCATGCTTAAATATCACGGATAACTGAAAATAACTTAAAATTTATGCAATAGTCATACAAAATTTATGCATCCATGATAATAAATACATATAAAGCATGAGAAAATAATAAAGACATGCTTTTATAGGAAATACCTGGGTCCCGTGCTAGAACCAGCCAAAAGGTACTTCGAACCGATCTGAATCGACCTCGAACCGGTCAAGAAAGACCCTGAACCGGTCTGAGAACTGTTGAACTAGTCTGAAACATGTACTAAAGCATATAAACCTACAAAACCAAATGATAAAACCCCTATTCTTTCTTAGATACAAGAAAATAGAGTCTCCTCATGCAGGAATTGGTGAAAAACCATTTGAAATCGATTAGAAAGGGCTCTGAACCGGTCCTAAAATACACTGAATCGGTCACCAAACTTGTTATGCACTTCAAAAGGGGATTAAAGAGTGCATTGACTTGGTTTTAGATCTGATTTTAAACCTGATCCGATTAAAAAATGTTGACCCGATCTACCTTGAAATAGTAATGAGTCCTGAATCGGGTCACAATGACTCAGTCTCAGTGCTGGTCCGGATCTAGACCTGGTCAACTAGATCTTAGGTCGGATCCAATGATCCAGACCCATCTGACCAGATCTTTGGTTGGATCCAACAATCTAGACCAAATCTGGATCCATACTTAGTCAGATTGGATACCAGGTCAGATCTAATGATCCAGACCCAATCCAAATCCAGACCTGGTCTGATGGATTTTAGATCGAATCTAATGATCAAGATCCGATCTGGATCCATACCCGTTTTGACTTGATCCTGGGTCAGATCTAAAGATCTAAACTCGATCGTGATCTAGACCTGATCTGACGAGATCTCGGGTCCAGATATCAGACCAGATCGGGTGCATGCCCAATCCAAGACCCGAACAATCTTGGTTTGAATCCCTTTGGATTGAGAGCAGACCCGATCCACCTAGAACCATTTTAATTGGTTTTGGGTTATAGACCAGTTCGGGTTTCACTATAGCTATAGTGCTACAATGGAAACTCGATAACCATCCTAACATCATACTAAATTTTTTTGTGCTTTACGGTTACAGTCAGTTACGACTGTAAGCATTCCTGGCACCAATGATGACCGGTCACGACAAGTGGCCTCCGATGATCGGTTGTCGTCGGATCTAGCCGTCTGCTGATAGTAGAAGGGTTAAAACCCAGAATCGAAAAGGGGTTTTATCCCCTTTCATGCAAATCAGGTTATATGTTCCCCCCCCCGAACAGGGCAGTTAGCTACATCTCATGATCGGGGGTCCCAAAGAGCACCACGTATGTAAGCATGTGCGTCTCGTATCTCCATGTTTGTCAGCATTAATTAGCGTTGGAGTTTGATAAGATTGCAAAGACTTAAGTACCCTCTCCTCCATTGGTGCAAAAAAAAAATGACGGTTCTTGAAAAGAAGTGGTTGTAAAGACTTAAGTGCCCCGAAGATGATTATTTAAGACCCAGTCTCTGCACTGCAGGATTATCCGAGAATTCCCATAACAATAAATATGACACTACCTCTTAGTCATGATTATTCTCAATAAGATATCCATGATCAAATATTTCATTAAAATGAAATCAAGTATATATCTCAAGTAATAATTAGAAATAAATCTTAAAGGTGCAATATACATAAAGTGTTCAATCCAATTTATGAGCACTATAATATCTACATTTTCCAAGTTTAAACAATAAATAAGCACTCAATCATCAAGAGTATAAATTACAACTTTATTCTTGTCAAAATAAAACTCTAATTGGCAAAAAAAAATATATAACCACTTTTCTATAATATCAGACAAGTCAGAAGACCATTTTTGGGAAAAAAACAACTTAGAATCTTGAGATAATAATTTTGACTTTTTTTAGTTAAACAGAAAAGTCAAAGCACTTTTTTATAATATCAAAAA
The DNA here is from genome assembly GCF_984573655.1 of Nuphar pumila. Classification (NCBI taxonomy): domain Eukaryota; kingdom Viridiplantae; phylum Streptophyta; class Magnoliopsida; order Nymphaeales; family Nymphaeaceae; genus Nuphar; species Nuphar pumila. The sequence continues at coordinate 138,263,938 of NC_143250.1, read as the reverse complement.
GTGTAGAAGTATGTTTTGAGAAAAACTTTTAGTCAATAACCTTGTCCTAGAAATTCTTTAGAGAACATATATGTTTTTAAAGCTCATCCTTCATACATGGATGACTACTATGTTTACTTAAGAGATGAATTATGTTACTAAATCTTGATGACATAAAAGACAACTTGTCTTATAGTGAGAGAATTAATTCACATGAATCAATAGACTGGATAAAAATCATAAATGAGAAAATTTAGTTCATTGAGAAAAACCAAGTCTGAGAATTAACAAATCTACTTGGTTAAAAAAAAGTCATTGGAAGCAAATAGATATTAAGAAATACAAGTTTGACGATAGTATAGACAAATTTAAAGTTAAATTAGTAGCTAAAAGATTTTCTTAAATAGAAGGATTAGGCTATGTCGATGCATATTCACCAATTATAAAATTTGCCTCAATAAAGATAATATTGGCTATTATAGCATATTATGATTTACATCTACATCAAATGGATATAAAAATTGTACTCTTAAATGGTGATCTAAAAGAAACTATTTTTATGGAACAACTTGAAAGTTATATTGTTAAAGGCCAATATGATAAAGTGTATAGGTTGAAAAAATCCCTAAAAGGACTTAAACAATCACCACGTAAATAGTATTTGAAGTTTTATAAGGCAATTATTATACTCTGATTTGTAACAAATATATTTGACTATTGCATTTATGTTTGAAAAAGTGAAAAAAAAATATTCTTTCTTTATATATGGATGGCATTTTTTTACTATAAACGATAATGATATGATTGTCAAACTAAGTCATGGTTAAATTTTTAATTCAAAATGAAAGACATGGGAAAGACATCCTATGTTCTTGAAATAAAAATCACGCTAGACAAAAAATATAAAGTTTTGAGCTTAAGTCAAGAAATATATTTGATCATATACTCAAAAAGTTTAGAATGAGTGATTGTAGATCAGTTAGTACTCCCATAGCAAAAGAGGTCAAATTAAGTAAAAATGATTGTCTGAGTGAAATACAAGATAGATTAAATGTCCCTTATGCACAAGTTGTTGGAAGCTTAATATATGTTATGCTACCAAAATAATCTTACATGACCTCATTGGCAAGTAGTTAAAAGAATATTCAAGTATTTGAAATTGACCAAAAATTTACAATTGTGATTTCAAGAAAATGACTCAAAACTGACTAAAAATTTAAATGTTAATTTTGCTAGTAGCGAAGATGATAGTAAATCCACTTTTAGATACATTTTTTTCCTTGAACTAGGTGCAATCTCTTGGTCATGCAAGAAACAAGGTTGTGTAGCTCAGCATACCCAAGAAGCTGAGTATGTTGCCTGTAATGTTGCTGTCACATTTATCGTTTAGAGCTTCATCATATATTTGAATTTGATTATAACCAATGGACCAATGCAAATTTACTGTGACAATCAAGCAGTTATCACTCTTATGAAAAGTGGAACCGATAGTTCTAAAAGCACACACATAACATTGGGATATCATTATGTTCATGGCGTGATTGAAAAGAATGAGATTATAGTAAATTACTTACCTATTACTTATATGATTGCATATCTTTTAACTAAAGACATTCTGAAGAATTATTTTCAAAACATGTATCTTGTATGTGTTTATGATATATCTAATTGAAATATCTAACTTGATGGGTAAAACTTGAATATAGAAGAGAAAATACATCATTGCTAGATTTTTTTTATGCAAGTGTAAGACCCCAATAGTGAGACAAAAAATACTGCAACATGATTCGACTCTCATGGCCAAGTAGAAGATGTTGGCCTAAAATGACAACCCAAGTGGCCATGTCACCTCTCATGCGTTAAGGAGAGAGTAGGGTCCTCTCTCTCATTAACGCATGGATGTCCCATATCAAGGGCATATCGATCCAAACCGTTCTCAAGAAATTACTTTTACAATAGTTTTAGAAACAAAATAGATTTTGTTTTCACGTTGCCATATCACATGAGTTTTAGAAACAAGTTCATTTGTGTAACCCCACATCACCAACCATGAATTTTGAACTCGTGACACTCTATCAATGACATTACCTCTGTTTAGGCTTCCCAAAATTATTTGGTTTAAATTAAGAATCCGATAAACTCATTATTTATAAAAGATTTCACTTGGTTTCAACTTTCATGGTCAAAGATCTTGTCTTGACAGTAGGCATAAATCTTTTGTTCTCAAAATGAAAAACCTAAAAAATGAGTATTGATCCCATCATTTGACATAGGAGGAGATCTATCCTACCTTCAGTCTCAGCTGTCAAACCAATGGCTATGATTGGTCCACATTCTCACCTGGATGTCCCTAGTTGTCTTATGATTGACATAGGGTCTTTTGTATCCTATATCAAAAGATGGGATCCTTTTTTTTTAATTGATGGTCTGCAAGAGTCCCATTACTTGGGGGGAGTTTGCATGTCACGAAAAATGAGCATTTCCATGAAAATGCATTAACAGACATGCATTTCTGTGGTGCCTAAAATTTCAAAACAAACATTGGAGCCAAAATGCACGCTGGACCCCCCTTTTCCACAAAAACGGTTTCCATGGGGCGGGGGTCCGATTCCATTTCCACGGCAGTGCATTTCAAGGAAGAGGGTGCCACATCACTCCATTTCATGACATGAAAATGCCCCCTTGGGGTTCACACAACATTAATTTCTTGATGAAAAAGTCAAAAAGATGAATGATATTTCGCTGTTTTTCTCAAAATAACCACCTTTCATCCATAGAATCGGTTATACAAGTAGAGGCTCACCACCTGGTGCAAGGAGATAGGCAGGTCTCCAAGGATCCACATATAATTTCTTTATAAATTAAGACATGATGGTGGTATTATTGGACCCAATGGATCCAGACTCGTTCTACACATTTGGCGTGAACACTTGGATCATGATAGAGATAACACTACTCACTTTGTGCGTGAGAAGGTTGCTCCGCGTCAGCTTGTCACCGCCTTCATGCCATCCCATCTCCATGTTGCTGATATATTTACCAAGCCACTGACCAAGGCCACCTTCCATTCTGTCCGACCCAAACTTGGCTTGTGGACCGCACCACCTTCCAGTTTGAAGGGGCGTATTATCGAACCCAATGGATCAAGACATGTTCTACACATTTGGCGTAAACACTTGGATCACGATAGAGATAACACTACCCACATTTATCGTGAATAGCTAGAGGCTGATCGGTCTATGAAAGATATTGATAACCACATTTGGTCTCTCAAAGATATCAATAATTACATCTGCTCAAGAGATAATTTTGGAGAGAGAGGTTTTTTTTATAACATAAAAGAAGTTAGAAAAGATAAGAAGCTTATCTTATCTCATAGAAAGGCTCATCAAGATACAAATGTAATGTATATAATGTGTAAAAATGTTGAAGACACTTAAGGAAGAATACATTAGCAGCTGGTGGACATAAGCACCATTGCCGAACCATGTATATCGTGTGTCTATTTTCTCTCTCTATCTCTTGCTTTATCTTATCATTTTTTCCTATTCATCGTTGGCTTTGAAATTTGTTTAGGTGGTTTCATTCCATACCCAACTCCTAATCCTCTCCTTGTTGCCTTCTCCAAGCAGTAGACATGCATGGCATCTAAGGCGTTTTACCTTTCCATCCTTCTTGTTTCCCTACTCCTCATCTTCTCTCAAGTTTCTGCAAAAGAACTCGAGTCTCTCCATTTAAAAGGTGGGTTTATATAGTTCCTTTCATCTCTATATTTTATTGAGTTCAATTATTGTTATATTGTATATAACTAAATTACTGGTTATATTCCTATCATTGTAATACATCTCACTTGATGGAAATGCACGTGCTTCCACCTGACATATCCAAGTGAGATGCATGGTTCCCAAGTGAGATATGTGATGGAGATTGAATATTGCTAATGATTGTCAGTTCTATACAATATGACTTTATTTGCTCTGAGATTTATTAGTTCATACAACTTCCCTTGCTCACCCCAAGGGGGGTTGGCATAGTAGGGTGGGGTCTTGGCCGTTAAACATGTAGTCAAGGTTTGATTCAAATGGGTATATCCTCTCAGCACAAACCAACATCCAGCAGGCCTGGAGCCTTAGCTTCAAAGTTTTATGCTGTCAGCATGACGACCATAGGTATGACAGGCTGAGCCAACGTGACCAGGTCTTTGTGACAGATGCGGTTTTTTTGGGTTATAAAATAAACACTTTGTTTGTTTGTTTTTTCAATGACATTACATACAATGACCCATCTTATACTTGAATGCAAAATTAAGTCCCTTTTTTTATGAAATAAATCTTTAAAAGAAGCATGTCTTCTTTCACCAACTTGTCAAAACAATGAAATAAAATCGAAGCAGGTTATATGTTTCCCCCCGAAACACACAGGTGTGTGTTCTCGGGTCTGAATGAGTGCCATGTATGTAAGCATGTGGGGCTCATTTCCCTGTGTGTGCCAGCATCACTTAGCATTAAAGTCTTGTGCGTTTGCAAAGACTTAAGTACCCTTTCCCACCATTAGCACCATAAAATGATGTTTTGAGTAAAGGACAAAAATGTCCTCCCGCCAGAAAGGGTTAAAATCATCATCGTTTTCACCTTAAGGAGTAAACTTCTCTGCTTTAACAGGAGTTCCTCACAATATGTCGCCCTAAACGTTCTGGATCACCCTTTGGTGATGCACCATCTGCTGTAATGGGAGCTCCAATTGACGATTCACCCTTTGTCGTCGTCTGCTACCGCCGAAGCACCCTTTATTGCCGTCTGCTATAGTCAGAGCACCCTTTGGCATCATTTGTTGCCGCCAGAGAACCCTTTGTCATCGTTGCCATCTATTATCCTCGGAGCACCCTTTGTCGTCGTCTGTTCGTGAGAAATAATTGAACTACCAGAAAAAACAGCATTTTATATATTGTTCATCATGATACGAGGGTAAAAACGTCAAACTGAGTAAACAAAGAATAACAATTTACAACAGAGATAATGATGGCAACGTCAAAATGAGTAGAGTGGCGATTTACAATAGAAATCAAATAAGAGAGTAGCGATTTATAGTAGAAATCAAATCAGAAAGTAGCGATTTACAGTAAAAATCAGATCAAAGAGTAACAATTTACAGTGGAAATCAAATCAGAGAATAGCGATTTACAATAGAAATAAAATAAGAGAGTAGCAATTTACAGTAAAAATCAAATCAGAAAGTAGTGTTTTACAGCAGAAATCAAATCAGAGAGTAGTGATTTATAGTAGAAATCAAATCAGAGAGTAGCGATTTACAGTAAAAATCGAATAAGAGAATAGCGATTTACAATAGAAATCAAATCAGAGAGTAACAATTTACAATAAAAATCAGATAAGAGAGTAGCGATTTATAGTAGCAATCAGATTAGAAAGTAGCGATTTACAATAAAAGTCAGATCAAAGAGTAGCGATTTATAGTAGAAATCAAATCAGAAAGTAGCGATTTACATTAAAAATCAAATCAAAGAGTAGCAATTTACAGTAGAAATCAGATCAGAGAGTAGCGATTTATAGTAGAAATCAGATCAGAGTAGCAATTTTACAATAGAAATCATATCAGAGAGTAGCGATTTATAGTAGAAATCAAATCAGAGAGTAGCAATTTACAATACAAATTAGATTTATACTGTAAATCGTTACTCTCTAATCTGATTTTTACTGTAAATCGTTACTCTCTGATCTGATTTCTATTGTCAATCGTTATTCTCTGATTTGATTTCTACTGTAAATCGCTACTCTCTGATTTGATTTTTACTATAAATTGCTACTCTCTTATCTTATTTCTACTGTAAATCATTCTTTTCAACAGAGAGAATAAAAAAAACCATGGCCGCTCAGAGAGAAATCTTATTGCTCTTTTCAACAGTTACAAGAGAGAAAGAAAAGAAAGAATTTTCACAAGGCAAGGGCGACAACTCTAAACCTAAACAAGTTGGGTATGATCCATAAGAAACTGAGTCTCAAACATAAGCCCCAAAAAAAAATCTTTCGGGGGGCGTTGCCCCTCATGACCCCCCACTAGGGGCGCCCCCCCTGGACCTCCGCTCGCTGACCGCGCAGCGGAACCCGCACCAGGGGGAGACCCCGGACCCCCCTTCCTTCAAGGGCAAAAACTTTGAATCAGGCTCCATAACTCATGAGGCAAGAACGAGAAGGCGGCCATGTGTTGTAACACAAGCTAAAAACAAAGGTGAAACATGCAAATCTATTTACGGGGAGTGGGAGGACATTTTCATCCAACGCATATCTATCTTACGGGAGAACATTTCTGTCAAAAGCATATCTACCTTTTTTATATGTTATTCTATTATAAAGTCATCATGGGCAACATTGGCATATGAATTATCGTGGGTCCCAAGATATTCCTCTGTACACACAAGAACACATGAATTTGTGTTTCAGGGAGAACACACAACACCCTCTCAAATGAAATGCTATCCAAGGCCATGGCATATGGAGAGTATCCTTTCTTGACACTTTTCCAATAACTTTAGATGCTTTCTCATCTTGAGAAAAGGCTTGTGGTTTAACTAGGGATGTGAACTATTCAGATTTAGGTTGGATATAGTCAATACCAAATCGAATTAATCATATTTGCTAATTGAACTCTTATTCAGATTCAAATTCATATGGAAAAAGGCTAATACTGAATCTGAATAGATATATGTAATCAGTATAAATCAGCCAACTTTGGTTATCAAATCCTAAACTGAATCTAAACTTGATAATTAATCTGAATATGATTTCTTAACCTAATTCGACTAATCATATTTGGAATTATGCCTGATATTTGTTAAATCTGATTTATTGACATCCCTAGATCTAATTTCAGATGCCTCAGCTATGATACACACATCCTCACTCTATTATGGAGATTCACTTTTTAGCAAAATAGAAAATGCATTTATTTTTTGATGACCATGTCTTTTAAGTTGTTTTACCAGCACACAGAGTTTTACGCTGTCAAGACAGTGATCACAAGTACGATAGGTAGAGCCAATGCGGCTAGGTCTCTAATCCTGTGGGCGGTTTCTCTGTGTAAATATCAAAAAAGTTGTTTTACCACACCCTTCTTGATAACCATATATTTAAATGGGAGATCAAGGAGGCTTTGTGTATACTTGGGTAGCATTTGAGTGTCAGGATGCAATGGGGTAGGACAACTGGCTCTCCACCACTGCATCCTGGACAAAAGTGTCGCCGCCTAGTGGGGGTGCAACTCTTTTGTCCCAAAATAACAGAAATGCAAGGCGTCTGTTTTAGTGGGGTGCTTGCATCCCTGTTTGGTTCCACACATGTAGGCCATACTAAAAGAGATACAGTAGTCCGTGGGCCTATTGTGCCCCCACCAATCAAATGCTACACTCTTGTGTCCCACCAATCAAATGCTAGCTTACATAAGCTATGCACTTAATAGCCTAGCCTCCACCTGATCATTTAGAGAAGCGTGATTCTGTGATCGAGTCTGAACACTTTAGGTGTATTACAACACAAACTTTTATTCACAAACATATTTGAAACTCCATATATTTAAGAAATCAATAGATTATGAAATACAATTTTTAGTAGTTTAAGACTTGTACAAATGAGTGAAATTTTAAGAAACGTTTATGCAAATTTATCGAAAAGTTCACAGGAGCAAAACGTCAGGAAAAGAGTTTCATCCTGATCTCATCACGTCATCATGCTATCCCAGTCTGAAACATCACCTGCCCATAAAATGGGTCAGTTTCATGAAAAACTGGTAGGTGCACAAGTGGGACAATAGAGAGCTAAAATAAGCAATTATAACAAGTAATAAGTTATGTCTAGCATGATTAGTTGACTTATTCACATAAGTAAATTATCTCAAGCACGAGAAATTGACTATGTAAATGAATAAGTATTTCTAACATGAACAATTGAGTATGCAAACAAATAAAGGGTTTTAATGTGAGCAATTAATTATAAAACCAAGTGAGCTATCAACTATCACAAGGTAAGAGTTCATTTATCACAAGACATACACGATTTCATAGCAAGTGATTAAATTAATCATAAGGTACCAGCAATTGCACAACAAACAGTTTATAAGTTGTATGCAGTAAGCAATCACACGACAACAGTGATATTAATCATAAGATGTAAGCAGCTTATAAGACAAACAACTACATTAGTTCTAGTCGTAAACAGTTCATAGATTACGAGTTGTAAGCAATTACCTTAGTCATGAGTGACTCAAGCCAACAAGTATTGTGAACATGACATTTATTGTTTCGATATTAGCTGGCATTGCGAGTATGCATAAGGCACGATACGTAGAAACAACTAAGACTAATTTGGGGGTTTATTATGCCACAGATTTTAGATACCCCGGGTAGCTAGCTGAGTCTGTTCCTAAGGGGATGACCAATGACCAAAAGATAAAATCTCCAAAGGCATTCGTGGCCTATGGATGCATCCAACTTATGCAAAAGTGCCTGAAGCTACTTTTTGTAGCCCATTTTCCCTGACTCTGATGATTGAAAAAGCTGAGTCTTTTGCCCGAAATAGTCATTAATGGCCTATCCATCAGAGTTTTTGTACCATCCATCCTCTCTCTTGATGAAGTCAGCAGATCGAATGAGTATGTCAGGTGTTACTTAATCGAAGACTCATTCTATATGCTTTGGTCTTTTGACCCACTTGAGCATCTTGCCTGTGAAGGCAAAACCATCACTATTAGAAGATTTATATGTGTTATTGCACATTTGAGGCAACTATACACCTCTCATCCTACTCACCGCAATATGTAATATACTTGTTCAAAAGTACAACCATGATGAGAGGGGTCAACTTATTGTGAGGGTGAAAATGTCACCATTTTGTGATCTCGAATATGTGTCATTGCATGTTTGAGGTGAACATAGACCTCTCATTCTACTCATTGCAGTACGCAATGTACCTGTTCAAAAGTACAACTACGATGAGAGGGATATGGATTTCTCAAAAGAACTCCCAAAATGTTGCTTTGCAAAAGTACATAGTGTAATAATTCAAGTTCAAATTTGACATCCTCTGGTCCTTTAGACCGACACGAGCATCTTGCATGTTAAGCAAACATCAACATTACATGATTACAATAATATGCCAAAATACATTTTGAGGTTACTACAGACCTCTCATCCTACTCCTTGTAGTCCAAACATATCGTACATGTCTAAAAGTTCTCAAAAGAAACCCAACAGCAATACCTCACAAAGAAAGTGATGCAACAAAAATCTAGCGATAGTGCAGGTTTCTCAGTAGAACTTTCTCCCAACCCATGCAAATGCCCCTAAGCAGGGTTATCCGAGTTGCATCGAATACACGAACCGAAGTTGTAAAACACTTCTCCCAAATACCTCATTTTGAGAGATCCAACCACTATCTCGCAAAAGACTTTCAAAATCTCCTTTACAAAACTATGCATTTCAAAAATAGGTTTGTGCCCAAAAATCATCTTTTTGGAGAACCGAAGTGTATAAGTGTGTGTCGTGTCTTTTAAAAACAAAGAAACAAAATAGAATACACTCAAAGCTGCACTTAAGTGCAAGTTAGCAAAAAGTGAGCTCATGCACAATACAGTGCAGTAGTAAGATGCAATCGATCCCCAAAGTGCAAATCTGTGGGTCAAGTGCAAAACCTTGTAAGCAGTGCATAAGGTATGAAACTGTACCTCAGTTAATCAAACATGCAAGTGAATACACAAGGCAGTGCACGAGGTATGAAACCACACCTCGGCTAAACAAATAAGCAAGTAAATATACAAGGCACTGCATGAGGTACGAAACCACACCTCAGCTTAAACAAATAAGCAAGCAAGTAAATACGTAAGTTAGTGCACTGAAGAGCATCGACAAAGTGAGAAAAGACAGAAAGAAAATCTTAGGCACATTAAGTGTGGCGGCAAAGTAAAGACATGAAAGAAAAGACAAAAAAATAAGAGTGAAAGTAAAAGCCTAGGCACATAAAGCGCGGTGGTAACAGAAAGCAATAAAGACATGAAAGTAAAAGGACAAGGATCGCGAAATCACGTCCTTGAGTTAAATACGTACATATATAGATATACATATACATATTGTCTTTAGTCATTTCTTTCTCATTTTAAGTTTTAATTGCTTAATTTAGGTTCGTTCATTGTCCCTTGCGCAACTTTCCTCTACCTTGAGGGGTTGCGGTCTAGCGTACGCTTGTGAGCAAAAGTACGTATGTGCTTGGGCCACGAGGCACGAGCGTGCTCCATCGTGCAACCTACGATGCATAAAAATGTTAGTATGCCATGATCCAAAATTGGAGGTGGGTCCGATAAGACCTGCAGTGGTCGACAGACCGAACCTGAGATAAGTTGCAGAGGCAGGGAATGCCCCTTCTTGTTAGGAAGAGGCAGAGGCAAGAGTCCAGATCCCATCCTGCCTGAGCAGGAGGGGCAGGGCTATCCTGCCAGGTAGGAAGCGGCAAGGGTAGGGAGCCCAGCTCCCTACCGGTAGAAACATTTGAGGCATGGACACAACCCCTGCCAGACAGAAATGGCAAGGGCAAAGAGCCCTACTCCCTGCTTGCCAAAAAAAGAACAAAGGCAGGGGGCGGAGCCCCCTATCGGCTAGAGAAAAACAAAGGCAAGGGGCTTCGCCCCCTACCAGACGAAAAAGGAGATAGAGGCAGGGGACGGAGCCCCCTGTCGGCCAGAGAAAAACAAAGGCAGGGGGCTCTGCCCCCCTGTCGAACAAAAAAGGAGACAAAGGCATGGGGTGAAGCCCTTTTTTGGCCGATAAAAAACAAAGGCAGGGGACTCTGCCCCCTTGCCTGACGAACAAGAAACAGCGGCAAGGGCAGAGCCCTCCGCTGGCCTGAGAAAAACAAAGACAGGGGCGGCCCTCTGCCTGACGAAAAGAGGAAAAAGAAGAAGATGTTACTTGAGAACCACTGGTGTCAAGGTTCTGGCGAGGTGGTCGCTAAACGAAGAACACTGAAAGGGGTTTCAGTGAAGTGGTGTTGGCCAAAACAAAAGAAAAAGGCCTCGAATGACCGAAGGGCTCAGAGAATGAGAAGTAAAAGGGGAAGATCGATGAGGCTGTCATTGATGGCTGTTGTCGACGACCACAATAGTCGCCGACGGTAGCAGAGAAGGGAAAAAGGAGAATCGGGAGTCAAAGGGGAAGAAGGTTGGCGAGGAACGGAGGCTATCGGTCGATGGACGCTGCCGAGGAGCAAGGTCAGAGAGAGCGGGGGAGAAGAAATAAGGGGTGATGATGGAGGGTCGCCGACAGTGGTGATCGTGGGCTCACGGAAGTCGTCGATGGCTACACAAAAGAGGAAGAAGATGGGAGGCAGTGAGGAGAAGGTCGGCGAGGCGTAGCCGATGGCGGGGCTGGGGGGTTGGCGTAGGGTAAGCCGACAGCTTCGGTTGTCGGTGGCCGCAGAGGAAAAGGGGGGAAGATGGGAGGCAGAGAGGAGGAGAGAGAGAGTGGTGAGGGGTTTTTCCCCTCGCCTTTCTCAGCCCGTGTCTTTTAAAGACATAGGCTCGAAAGATCGAGAACTTGGGTAGCGGGTCCAGGTCGGGCCCAGATCCGATCCGAGTCCAATATGGCGGACCAGACCTGGCACATGTCCGAGACCTTTCTCTTTTTTTTTTATTAAAAGGGCTTTATAGTACCTCTTACCTTCTCTAAGTTAAGCATTGCATTCAATGAGTTATTAGGTTTGTTAAATTAAGGACTTGTTTATTATATTACGGATGCCTACTATACTTATGCATCCTAGAGCTCAACAACTCCAAGTACCTTTTCAGGGTACTATTAACGTGAGCATCTACCTCTCCAGAGTAGTCATGTGGCTTTAATTTTTCAATTATTTATAACTCATTCATTATGCTCGGGTGCCTAAACTGAACAAGCATCTTGCTTGTAAAGGCAAAAATTAATGTACCTAATTGGGTTTTCAACAACCCCTTGCTCCTCAAGAGCTATTATACATATATGCATGTCATTGCACGCCTTACAATACAATACACACCATAATTATCAATTCATAATCTGGTTCCTCAAACCATAGGCTTAAACGTGAGTCATAAACATTTCATGCATAAAACCTAACTTCATAGCATCATACATCGTAACGTGCTTGCAACCTAAGTATTCAGGTTTTTCAAACAGTTCATGTATATATATTATGTACGTATACTTTAAATAAAATATTATGCATGTGTATTTGTACATAATATTTTATTTACTAATATAGATATGGAGTTTTGTATGTATAATTTTTATTAAATTAACATGCATGCAAAGATGGTACATAAAATCATACTTAACTATTCTGCATGCGAACTTATACGTAAATTTTTTATTAAATTTATCATGCATAATAAAATTATACATAAAATCATATTTAATTATCATACATATGAACCTGTACATAAAATTTTTATTGAATCAATCATGCATGCAAAGATTATGTGGAAAATCATACTTAATTATCATACATGCAAACTTGTATATAAATTTTTGATTAAATTAATTACACATGTGAAGATTGTATGTAAAATCATGCATGCAAACTTGTATATAATTTTTTTATTAAAGTAATCATGTATGCAAAGATTATACATAAAATCATACTTAATTATCATGCATGCAAACTTGTAAGTAAAATTTTTATTATATTAATCATGCATGCAAAGATTATACTTAAAATCATACTTAATTATCATGCATGCAAACTTGTATATAAAATTTTCACTAAATTAATCATGCATACAAAGATTGTATGTTAAATCATACTTAATTATAATGCATGTGAACTTGTAAATAAAATTTTTATTAAATTAATCATGCATGCAAGGATCGTATGTAAAATCATACTTAATTATCATGCATGTGAACTTATACGCAAAATTTTTATTAAACTATTCATGGATGCGAAGATTGTATATAAAATCATACTTAATTATCATGCACACAAACTTGTACATAAAATATTCACTAAATTAATATACATGCAAATTTTGCACGTAGAACAACATTGAATATGCATGCGAATAATATTTTATGTACTTTGATACATACTTATTTTCACATAATTTCATGTATTTCCAACATGGTGTATATTTATTTATATTATTTCTCATATTTTTTTTATACACATAAATATTTTAATATTATAAATTTTTAAGTAAAAATGCATAAAAATCCATACCTCGTAGTATGTGAAGTTTCACAAGTTATGAAAAATTCCAAAAATACCCATAAGAATTTTTTCTCCAAGAATGTGCATTTGTTTGGCAAGGTGAGTAGTGCTTGCGGACGAGGTTCGCTTGTGTCGAAAGTCAGTGTGGTAGGGGGGCTCGACAATGGAGGTGACGATGGTAATTGCTTAAGATGGTTGAATCGTCTTTGATCGTGGAGTGGTAGCTGTTGCTGCAAAAGAAGACGACTGGCCGACAGTAACGCTGCGACTGTCGCCAAAAATCAGAAAATGAGGAAGGAGAAGAAACAACCGGTGGTGGTGCACTCGGCTGAGCCAAGTGGGGTTTCAGCTGGCATATGCCATAGAGTGGCATTGGTGGTGTGCTCCTCACCACCACCTGGTGTGAGCAAGAAAAAGAGAAATAGGGTAGCTCGAATCCTACCCTAAGAGGCCAATAGAGAGAGAGGGAGAGAGAGAGAAAAGAGAAAGAAGAGAGGAAGCTAGCACTATCTGTGAATGTGAGGAAGGAGTTATTTATAAGAGGAGAGATGTTTTGAGATTGGGTTTTGAATGTAATGGGAGATAGATCTTTGGGAATGGATGGATGCGATGTGAGAGTGATATTTGAGGATGAGTTGATGTGATGTGAGAGATTTTTTATAATTGGATTGTGATTACCCATCCTAGATCCAAATATTAATCCAAAGCTACATTGGGATTTGGTTTGGGTTGGGTTTGCCAAAGCGGATCCAAACCGTATAGCACTTAAACCTCATAAAAAATCAATTTTACTATAAATAATAATTGATAGTTAATTTACCTAATTAATTAGATTTTTCTTGAAATAATCAATTTAATTTTTCAAATAATCATAAAAGTCAAAGAATAGCTAAATATTTGAAATTCCCAAGTAGATCAATTCTGAACAGGTAAATTCCAAAAAAAATAGGATTTTGTAAGTCGGTCTTGATCGGATTCTCACTAAGATTCAGATCCCATTACTTCTTTCGGCCAAATTTCGTAGTCGAATCATTTAAATTTATGTTCTCTAAATATTTAGTTCATAAATTAAATATAATTGATACATAATTACTAATTAATTATCCCCAAAATGGTTATTTCAGATAAATTAAATTAAATGTCATGATAATTATAAAAAATTCTCTCTTTTTATTTATTTAAAAACTCCACAAATTTTGTGAGTATTACAATGTGTGTTTTTAAAAAATTTCTTTTCTTTTAAAGCCTAACCGTATGGATGCTATCTACGTGCTTTTTTTATAGGAACAAATTCTTGGATTGTCCAATTATATATGGCATGTTAACATGTTTTAGCTTGAAAATCACAAAAAAAAAAAAGTAATTATAAATATTGGCCATTAAAATCATATTTTTCATTTGAAATTTGACTAGTAGACCATAACAAATACATTTGCAAGATTACATTTGCCAAAAAACAACATTAAAAATACTACATCCACACAAAAGTTTAACATATTTATGTTATAATGTCAAATGAATCTCAAAAGCTGGATCACAGGTCCGAGCAAATTTCAGATCCAGAATCCATGCCATGTCAAGATAAGAAGGGGAAGGCTACTAAAACAAGGAGATTTCAAGAGTCCAAAGTCAAACTGACTTCCAAATGTGAATTTGAAACCTGTAGAAATGGAGACCTTTCAAAGAGGAACCTATCAAAGTTCTTAACTGGCGATGATTTTTTTTAAACGAAAACTTTTCTTTGATAAAAATCCATAAAATCATACAGTCAAGAGGTCGACCAGGAATCGACATTTGGAGAACAAAAAATATCTGCAAACCGATTCAAGTCAAGCTCGGGCTTCATTTTGACCACCCAGCTTGAATAATATCTGGCCCGGCCCGGCCCGATATTATATCAGGCCGGGCTCGGGCATAGGACCCTGCCTGACTCAGGCCCTTATAATGGGTAAAAAAAACTGAACCTTTTACATTAATATACCCAAGTTAATCGGGCATAGGACCCTGCTTGTATCTTATGGATTAGGCTCATACTGGCTCAAGTCCCAGTCTGAACCCAAAATGCAACCCGATATGGGTGCTCTCACAAAGGGAGGAATATATATAAATCTTTCTTTTATAGGCAAATATAAGCACTTCACTCTTCTTCTCTCTTGGATATATAAGGCTATTCACCCATAAAGTACTTTTTGCATGCAGTATGCATAATAGGAAATGCAAGTAGTAAATGCAATTGCAATTAACATGCCTCTCTTTTAAATGGCATTGTCTCACTAAAAAAGGAATGTTAATAAACTTTTTGGACTTTTGACTTGAGCCTTTACAAATTCACTAAATGGAGATTAGTCCCATATGAATGAAGTTCTTTTAAAAAAAAGCAAGCTATGTTTAGGCGGACCCATCAGTTACACAACAATACCATTGGGATTTGAACTTACTACGTCCCACGTCCTAACACAAGGTGACCTGCACTCACTGCTCCTACACGACAACCGGCGCCCCCCCTTTGGATGAAGTTTTTTCTTTTTTGAAAGGCAAGCTGGGGTTAGGCAGACCCCTACCAGTTATACAACTATACCATTGGGTTTTGAACCTGCAATGTCCCAACACAAGGTGACGTGCACTAGCTACTCCTACCAGACAAGCGAAACTCTCGTTGGTCCCGGTTGGATGAAGTTGGGAAAGGAGGGCCCCTTCCAAAACCTATAAAATGGGGACCTTCACTTACAAAACAAATCGGGCAGCTCTTAACCCATGGGAGAATGATCCGAACCAACCACGCATGTGTCATGAGAGAGAGAGAGAGAGAGAGAGAGAGTAGGCTTCTAGCCGAACCAGTGTTTAGGTTTAATTTGTAGTTCAAACCCATGGGTTGGCCCTGCCAACTAAGTTAATGGGCCTAACATTTGGACCAAGGGCCTGTCTCAACCAAGCTTGACTAGGCCCGTCCTCATCAATTTTTGATTTGGGCCACCCCATTGCTCACGTACACTTTACATTTGAGCCCCCCAAAAAGAGCGTAGTTCTATAGGTTGGACAGCTTACAGTACAAGACAAATCCCTAATATCCCCTCATTCTCTTTAGTATATGACTTGAAAGTTTTATAGTCCAAATTAAAATAAGATCATCGAGCCATGCATATCCAAATCTGTAGACAAATTATATTTGTTAATTAAGAGACAAAACAAGTAAAGCTGAAAAAAAAAAACATACCCTATGGGAGACAATACAAACTGGAAATACATAAGAAAGAAAGAAGCCTGCAAACCAAAGCAGAAATGATGGAAAGATGTAAAAAATCGCGCACACATATAGTGATGAAAACTTGCTAAAAGACCAAATTGAGTAGACATTTGAAATAAAATACTTAATTTTTAATAAAATATGAAACATTTATCTAAACCAAGTTCGATGGCAAAAAATGCTTACTATGTTAATGTTTTCTTGTACACTTACTAATAAAGGCATGCCTGTTCATTGTTTTTTTTGTAATACATGTAATTCATAAAATACTATGAATTAATGAAAATTATTGTCATGCTATTTGGTAAAAGAAATAAATAAAAAAATGCATAGGTAAGGTTATAAATTGCTACGTTCATTGGCACAAGAAAAAACCCAAGTCCCTCTTTCCCTACGGGGAGCGTATCCCAGCTTGATCTTCAAAGCAAAGTATGCGCACCCATGGGCTTCAAACTAGTGATGTCCTTTCAACTTGATAAGGTTCATGAGTCTCCCTAACCAGATGAGTGGAGCCCTCATTGGTATGAATTAAAGTTTTTTAAATTTATATAATTCTCAAAATCTAGACGTGTTTATGCTTTCCAAATTTATTTCACATTTGAAAGCGAGAAAATGATAGGAAAATGCAATCTGGAAAGAAAAATGACAACTTTTCCAACCATTCCAAATGAGAGAAAATTTTTTAAAAAAAAAGTTTACTAAAATGTGTGATTTTTTATAAGAAAAAATCGTCCACCTGAATTTTTTCTATCAAAAATTCTTTTTTGATTAGAACAATCATTTACCCATAACACATCTCATACCATGCATGGACTGCCATAAAAAGAGCTTCCTCCGTCTTCATCTTTCTTCTACCCATGATGTAAATAAAAAATGCTCACTTTACGAAAAAAAAAATATGTTTTGCTACTCTTACTGAAATTACAATATGAAAGAAGGAACAATAATACAGCAAGAACTCATGAAAAATAATAATTCTCATTCAACAACTCTAAACTCAACTATCTCTATAACGAGTATTTATAAAGAAACATGATAAACCCTATGTCTATTTCGGATTCAACATGGATCCGTTATATTAAAAAGATCCAAAACTAAATAAACTCAAATAAAAAACATAATGTGAAACTAGATCCAAATGGATATCTTGGACCCGAACTGTACGCATATTTGCTCATGCATCATTCCCCTTGAATTGGAGAAGACTTGGCCTCAAGTTTGGATCTCGCTTATGCTTCTTATAATTCCTTTGTACTTGAAGGAAACAACAAATTGTTGTAACTTTTGGGATACAAAGATCTATTAGCGCTAATGAAACTAAGTCCAAAGAATGCCCAAGCAAATGAAAATTGATGATTTGATCCATTGATGATGGACGTAGCAAGAAAATAAATGGGCCTTCACTTGGAACATGAACCAAACTAGAAAAGTTCAACTTAAGGAGCACTTGGATCCTTTTAGAAATTGAATGGACCCAAATATACCTTAAATGGATCAAAGTAGGCTTGGATAGGTCTTGGGTTAAATGGATAAGATAGGTTTTCAGCATAGGTTGGTTGTTTAATGCCCCCAAAATTTTAACCTTAATTATTGTTCAAATATTAAAATTTTGAGATCATTTTTTTATAAGTATAAGTAAATCAGATCTTATAATGCGAAAACGATTTTTAAAGACGGTTAAAACTTTAAGCGGGGTTACACTAAAGATAACAATCAAGAAAAAATGTATGAGATATATACATTTCAAACCACGTACAATATAAGATTGAAATATGAAGAGTTTTAATTTTATTTCAAATTAAAGTATAAAAATAATAATTCAGTCTCTACATGATCAAGCACTTAAAATGAAAGTATCATGTCTACCAAGATCGCAAGGTAAGAGTAGACCCTCGAGGATGTAGCTCGATTAGTCATTCACTCCAACTACTCATTATACTTTACCTACATTACCTGTTGCCTATAAAATGAGCTTAGACTTGCTAAAGTCTGGTAAAGCAACCAAAACTCAAATTTAAAGAAAACATATCAAGCATTTAAAGGTAAATACATGATATATTATTCACCAATCATCAAGCGACAAACAAGGAGACAACATCACATAAGTCATTCATTCAAGTATTTAAACCTAAGGCATTTAAAAGCATTTCATCACTTAATATTTTATCAAATATGAAATCACATCATAAAACATATTTCATATGCATTCAAAACATACAAGTCATCACTTGAATATATACATGCATCTACGACATTCAAGTCATTGCATCATTTTCATATACATTCATAATTCTTATAAATAATAGGTTAAATCATATTTGACCGTGTCAATGTGAAACACATGCATATACTTTCTAAGTAAACCAGTTAGATATTCATGGTACACATCAATCATGATACATAGGTGTGATATATTCAAATCAGACAATCATAATACAATCATTTACAACAAAACTATGCAGGCATGATGTAAAATTCACCTAATAAGTCAACCTACTCATTTATAGGCGTGTTGTGTCATTCATTTATACGCTAACATAAGCATCACAATTATAATTTCATATCAAGATCTAAAATCAATAAGGATCTAATAGATTTATAGCTGACTATCTCAATAAACTCAGAAGATCATCATGATTCATCATAACATTTCATTTATTCATAATAAAGATTTACAAGATCTACGCCGGATCACTGAGTTTGAGAAATATACAACCTCACAAGTAATTACCGCTCTAGACGAATGGTTTGTCTGGTCTTGAATAATACACTTTCTCACAGGAATATACTGTCTTCATGGGCTACCCACTCTTGGATAATGCACTTTCTCACAAAAACTTACAACTTTAGTCGAATTACTTGATCTGGTCATGCACACCCTCATAGAGAATCCTTTGGGAACAGTTCTTCAATGTGTACAATATCTAGTAAAAACTGTTGTGATACATGCATTAATACAATTGACCACTCTTAAGGTCGATAGCGACCAACACAAGCACATGCATGTATAAAATCAATATACATCATATCATACATCACCTCATATAACACTTAAATCATAAAATCACACATTTAACTAATATGGTTCCATGAATCATAGTTCATTATTGAACTTAAACTTTTATCACATGCATTCATAATTTCATATCATGTGGCATTTAAATCATATCATATATAAGCATATTATCTTACACATCATATCATCGCCACAAGGAACATTGCATTTCATAAATTAAAATTTGAAGCATGCATAATTAAAACATGAGTTCTATGCATGCATACGTGAACATGCATATTTTATAATACTAAGCAACTAAACCATAACATATGCAACTCCTATATAGTTCGAGTTATGCACACAGGATTCAAGTCATATATGCATTGTTTCGCCACATGAATCAATATGCAAAGCAAACATTTCATCCATAATGTGTCTCACACATAGTATATATATAGCATTCACACAAATCATGATTCGTTGATGAGAGCATGGGACGTATCAGTCCATGCATAACGGTATTTACATAATCCTATCATGAATATGATTCTATCGTTCATGCTTTTGTGCATGATTACACAATTATTATTTCACACTAGCATTCAATATGGTCATGTCAAACACATCAATTTAAGCAATATTCATTTACATAAATACATGCTCAAACATATACCTGCAATACAAACACTCCATATTTCGTTATCTAAAATCATGACGAGTATGATCTTCGAACTACGACAAGAAAATCACTTCTATTATCATACATTTAAATAATACTCAGCATGATCTTCGAACTACAATCACAACAGTTCTAAATATTCACAACTAAATGGTGTGTGAGCAGGAAAGTATTGCATATAATAAAAATAAATTTATTGGGTGATTCATTTGCACCACGTATTTACCAGGGGCATTTACTTGATTTGCATTTCATATTGCATTACATTTAATGCACATTGACTTATAGTTATTTGATACTTAGCATAACTATCACATTTTTAGTATATCATGCACTTAAATCAGTTAAATATATAGGCAACCATAACAACCCTAAATATCCACAACTACATGCGGTGTGTGCACATAACTTTTATTTGTAATTCAATAAAATATTTAGCATAACAACATCATGCTTTACGCAATTAGTGCCTAAACATGCTCTCTACAAGTCTAGTTAAAGAAACTTACCTTAATAATATGAAGAATAACAAATCAAAACTCAAAAGACTGAGGGGTTTTGAAATCTGTAAAGATCGCTCAAGCAACAATGCACCAAACACTTGGTGCGTGGTCGAAAATACCAAAAGCTCTAAAAATATGAAATCCTAAAAAATCTAGGAAGATAGGATGAACTACCAATAAATATTAACTGTTGAGTAGAAAACATTGCATACACCAACATCTCAATTTCACCAAATTTGATTACTGTAAAACATAGATTAAATATTTTAAATAGTACTTTTGATTAAAATGACCAAAATACCTTTTTGTTAAAAATTAAGATTTTTAACTTACTAAATTCATCTAGTAAATTTCAAAATTCAATGATATCGTACCAAAATTTTACAAAACTCTTAAAAATATGTTTTTGATTAAAAGTAATATAATTTATTATTAAATATCTAAAATAGTTTTAAAAATACCAAATTTACCTTTGTTAGCTAGAAATGATTAATTGAGCATTTAAACATCAATAAATGAGATTTAAATGATAAAAATATATTTCTAACTTAAAGATAAAGATGAATTATTTATTTATTAATAATATCCAAAATTTATAGGTTTTATAGGTTATGGGTAGTTTTGGTGTTGAACATGTTGATTTTGGGTTTGGTTCATGAATTGGATTTAGGTTTGGGTAGTCAAGATAATAAGATTGGTGAAGATCCGGTTGGATCGGGAACATACTGATTCGTTCGATCCAGAATGTGTTAAGTGAGATACTGGATCGAGACTTAAGGGGGATAGGTCTAGTTTAACCCTAATCCAAATCCAAAATATGTATGATGGCTTGATTTACGAGAAGATATTTTGATACCAAATTGATGTAAATCGAGAGGGCTTGATTTACAAAAAACTATGTTATGCTGCTCCTACCGAAATTACACTATGAAATCAGGAACAATGAAAATTCAAGAAAAAGAATGCATAAAACTCAAGAAAATAATAATTCTCATTCACCAACCTTGAACACAGAAATCCAAATAACATATATTTAAAAGGAAACACGATAAACCTTACGTCTATTTTGGATCCAAAATGGATTTGTTGTATAATTAAAAATATCCAAAACTAGATATAACTCAAATAAAAACCATAACGTGAAACTAGATCCAAATGGATCTGTTGGACCCGGATGGTATGCTACTCTGCTCTTGCATCACCACCATTTTCAAATATTTCTCTCTCTGGCATGATCAACCACCCCCTCTATTTCTGTGAGAGGGGGCTGATTGACGCCCCCCCCCCCCCCCCCTTCTCATATTTTTATTCTGTTTTTCTCATGCTATACAAACAAGTTAAAAAAAATATTTGAAAAAGTCATCTTGTCAAAACTTTTTATAGGAAAAATTTTCTTTCTTCCAAACGTGCCCTTAGTTGAGAATCCAATATTAAACTATCATTTGAAAAAGATTTCAATTGGTCAGAATGGCAAAGATAAAATCATGAGAGTAGGCAAATATCTTGGCGTGCTCTTTCTCTCTCTCTCAACCAATGTTATTAAAATTGGTTGAGTAGGTGAATCGGTTTCTCAAAAAACTTCTAAATTGAATAGAACGGGTACTTTTTCACCGTTAGATGACACACATCATTTAAAAATAAAAAAGTATTTAAAATATTAAAAAAATTTAACTCACTTAAAATATTAAAAAACTTCAGTTGAAATGATAGGTGAATGGGCGGCCACCTTTGAATCGGCTAAGGACCAATTCATTTGGAATCGGCTAACAACATTGCTCTCAAGTAGGGGTGTATACAGGTCAGGTTTGGTTCATACCCAAAAGAAACCAGACCTGGCCCCGATTTTCGGGTATGGTATCGGTCCAGACTCGGGTCTAATCTGACCCACCACAAGAGAAACCTTACTCGGACCCAATAAGAACTACTTGAACCAGACCCGGGCCATACCCAGTAAAATAATGTTTTCTTAGCATTTTTACATTGAAAATTTGTGGGTCTTAATCGAAACTCGGGTTGGGCCCCAGTCTAGTATAAAATTTCACAAACTATACTTAGGTCCATGTATTAATCGGGTCTTCAGGTCTTAATCGGGTCTTCTTATTTATCACCATACCCAGACCCTATAGAGTTTGGTATGGGTCGGGTCTGGGTAAACTGGATGACACCCCTACTCTCAACTTAATAAAAATTGATGGACTGCAAAAATTCCACCCCTTGGGATTCTCATAGAATTTTTTTAGGAGAAGTGAAAAAGTCAAAAGGCTGTTGATCACATATTCTGTTAATTCTCAAAATAGACACCTTCTATCGCTAGAATCGGTAGAGGCTCACCACCTGTTCAAGGAGGGAGGGTGGTCATCTCTCTATAAATAAGGACACAATGGTGCTTCTATTCCACGCCCTGCTCCTAATTATCTGCCTGTTGCCTTATTCAAGCAGTAGACAGGCATGGCATCTAAGGCCTTCCACTTCCACATCCTCCTTGTTGCCCTACTCCTCATCTTCTCTCAAGTTATTGCAAAAGAACTTGAGATACAAGGTTGGTTTCTTCTGTTGTTTCTTTCATCTCTACATTTTATTGAGTGCATGTATGGTCATATTGTATATAACTAAATTACTGGTTATATTCCATCTCCATTGCACATCTCATTTGATGGCCTCACTGTGACATGCCCCAACTGAGATGTACCGCTCCCAAGTGAGATAGACGATGAGATTGAATATAGTGTAGACCTTAATTGCTCTTAAACTAAGTCCATTTTTCTATGAAATCTTAAAAAAAAAAGCCTATTTTTTATTACCAAGTTATCAAAACTCTCTTACAGCTTAGAAGCTGTGTGTATATATTGGTCTTGTAATCAATATACATCAATTCCTTACACTGCCCACAAGGGCTTCGCTCATCTGGCAGGGGTAACTTGTGAATGTCACCAAGTTGATGGGACGTCACAAGTTCGAAACCCACAGGTGGTGTCCCTTGCCATAAGGTTAAAGCTGGGTGGTGTGTGGGGGGGGGGGGGGCGCGGAGACCAACCAATGTGTTGTCGGTGATGGGGAGGGTTTTTTCCTTTGATTATATATTCAAAAAAAAAATCCTCATGAGTAGTCACAAATATCGCGATTTTATCATGATATTTTCAAGGGCCAAGTTTCGTCATCCTTGCTTTTTTTTTCAACTCTTTCAGACAAGGAGGACGCGGTCGTGAATGCCTTCGATGAGGCCGAAAGCACCCTGCATAACCAAGCCCAGTCTTCTGTTTTGAGTCATGGTAGGCATCTTGGATTGTTTGGGCGTGGAGGGTTTGGAAGAGGCAGCAGTTCATCTACACGTGGTTGCTTCCTCTGTTCACTCTCGCAATATAAACAGTGCTGCGGTTTCAGATGCTGCTCCCAAGAAGAGTTCAACTTGTATGCCAAGGGCCAACCCCTCCCTTAAGCATCCATGTGGTTTTCATGAAGCACATGGGCTTGATGCTTAAATAAACGCATGTTAATTAGCTAAGTGCACCCAGTTGTTTTGATGGGCAAGCTGGGGTGTAAAATGCTAAATTATGTGTGTTTCTTCTTCACTATTATATAATATAAAATCATTGTTTCCATTTTGATTTTTTGTTTCTTCTTTTTGCTTTTTGGTGTGGGCAAGCTGTACACAACACACCTTGAATCGTTTGGCCAACCAATGATTCAGGTGAATCTGTTGACACCGATTCTCATGAGTCATACCCATATCAATATTGGAGCATCAATTTTATGAGATCCAAGAATCTATTGGTGTTCAAGAAAATAAGATTCATAATCCAAATCCTAAACCCCTTAATCATGGAACCCTTAAACCCACTCAAGTCCATATTCAAAGATCCAAAAAAAATTGTCAACCAACATCGCATCTCAAAGACTATAGCTATTACATGGTTGCTCCCAAACTACAATCAACTAACATGAGAGAGAAGGTTCACAGCACAGATCATGAGTTATCCCAAGTCATATATTATGATCATTTTTTAAAACATCGATATTTTCTAAGTATCATTTTTCAACACTCAGAACCCAAAACATTTTCTCATAACATGAAGTTTCAATGTTAGCGTGATGATATGGCTTTAGAGATTAGGGCATTGAAATAGAACTATACTTGGTCGATTATGAATTTACGTGTAGACAAACACCCTATTTGTTGCAAATGGGCGTACAAAATTAAACATCACTATGATAGATCCATTAAGAGGTATAAAGTTCACCTAGTGGCAAAGGGTTACACTCGGATTGAAAGCGTGGATTATAATGAGACATTTTCCCCCATTGTTAAGTTGGTAACCATATAATGTTTGATAGCCATCGCAATAATAAAATTAACATCTATATCAAATAGACATCAACAATGTCTTTTTTCGTGGGGACCTAAATGAAGAGGTGTATATGAACTTACCATCAGGTTTTTCTATTCAAGGGGAGCGTAAAGTTTGCAGGTTTCATAAGTCATTATACGACCTCAAACAATCCTTTAAAAACTGATTTGCAAGTTGTCAACTCATCTACTTCAAGAACGATTCTCACAATCTCAAACTGATTATTAATTTTTTTTAAAAGCTATAAATAAGGCATACAATTGTTCTAGTTTACGTGAATGATATTATCATTGCAAGAAGTGATGTTGCATACATAGAACAACTTAAGTCCCATATCAATCAACAATTTCGATTGAAGGACTTTGGACAACTCAAATATTTCTTTGACATTAAAGTTGCAAGATCCAAAAGTGAAATTTTCATATTCCAACAAAAATATTCAATCGATATTCTACAGGATATGGGATATATTGGGGTAAAACTGTAAAACCCGAGATTTTTATTAGAAAATATTTCAAATTTTTCAATTTGGGCCTAGATCCACATTACGGATCCAGGACCCATAAAGGGGGTAATTAGGATTGATTTATTTGAAATCTTGATTTAAAGGGTAATAATAGATAAATGAAAATTTTTCTGATTTAAAATTTTAATTTAATTCGAGGATCCACAGTGGATCCATTTGGATCCACTTGTGAACCCATTTTGTTTTGGGGCCGGGTTGCGGGTCCCGGGTTCGGACCCGAGCCCCACCCCAACTAACAGCCCTTTTAAAACAGAAAGGGCAACCCGATAAGGGTTGCCCGATAAACCCTAACAGGAAAGGAAAGGGGGGAAGGGGGTGTTACGTAGGGCGTAACCGACCTCCCCCTCCCATCTCGGCGAGGAAGGAGGGGGCCTGGGGTCGATAAAAGGGGAGTGAAGAGAGGGTTATGCCCTCTTCACTCGGGCCCTCTCTTCCCCATCTTTCCCCATCTCTCTCGCTTGCTCGGTGCGCACACGTCGGAGGAAAGGAGGTCGCTGGAAAGCTGCGACAGCCATCAAAAGCCCTCCAACGAGCTCCTTGTCACGGCAGCAGCAAGGAGCAAACCCAGCCGACCGTGTCTTCGCGTCCCCAGCATCCGATCGCCGGAATACTCTTCAAAAGGTACGGTTCTTCTTCGAACCTGGGTGAGGAATCGAACAGGGGTTCGATTCCATACGTTGATTTGGGGGTTTTTCTTGATAAACCCTAAATACCCAAATCAAATTGATTTGGGGGTTTTCTTAATATGCCCTAAATATTGAAATCGGAAAACTGAAATCGTATATGCTTATGAAAACAATAATCATATATGCTTGAAAAAAAAATGTGTTGTTTCATGTTGCAGGCCAATAGTGCATTGGTAGGGGGCGACAGGCCCAGCCGACCCAGTCAGCTGGGTGCTGTGTTAGCAGGGTCCCAGCCGAACCAGTCGGCTGGGTGCTCTACTTCTTTTGGATTCGGGCCATAGCAGACCCAGTCGGCTGGGTGCTGGCCTGTGACTCGTATGATTCAAAAAAAAAAAAATATGTATGCGGTGTACGTTCAATCCATAGGGGCTGAGTTTATTTTTAATTTAGGTTGAAGGCTTAGATTAAGTTGCTGCATAAAAATTTGGGCATCACGAGCTCTTATGCAAGAATTGTTAGAGGTGCATTGTGCATGTTGTTCTATGAACATGATGGAGTTTCAACAGTAGTACATGGTTTATGCATCCTATTGATTAGATCAAAGCGTGTTTTCTGTATTTCACAAGCTTATTCTTTTCCTTATATTGCGTAGTTTAAATAACTGTTCCCTAGTGGTGTCCTGGAACAATTGCTTTTTGGCTATTACATTCATTTTAAAGGCTGAATCTACTATGCAAATGAAGTTGCGTTTGACAGTATGAAGTCGATGTGTTTTAAATAGTTCTCTGTGCTTTTTTAAAACTTAGCAGGATTAACTTCATTGCAATAATTTACTTATTATGGTAGACTGTCCTGAAGAAGTCCAACTTAGGTTGCCTTCTTGGGTTTTGACACCAGTATATCCTGAACCAGATATCCTTTAGTATAACTGGAACTCTGACCGAGAAAAATACCTGTTAGGTGCCCACCTTCCATGAGCTATTCTAGTGCTGAACAGAAAATAAAATCCCTGTTATAAAACTGTATGTGTGTGCGTGGGTTGTTTTGACGCAGAATTGGTGAGGATAAACAGCTTGAATATGTGTTGGTATACAGGCATTAAGCTAACTATGGTGGTTAAAGTTAGCGTTATCCATAATACTGATTTCATTCATGCATAATAGCTGAAAACATTGCTTATGCTTGAGACTGTTTATGTTCATGCAGCATATGTATATAGCTGGTTTGGTTAATCAGATTCATCATTTAAATTATGAGTGAGTCCCTATGAATGTACCTGTAATCATGGATTCTGAAAAATCAAATTTGCTCATGATAGTCGGTTCTTATATGGTTCCCACATGCTTTCCTTTTGGTATAGATCCTCAGCGGTATGCGAACAAAAATTTGATGAAAGCTTATGTTGTGTCAGCATAAACAGTGGATTTGGTTGGACGACCCAATCGGCTGGGATGGTTGACAGGCTCAGTCGATTGGACTGAATTGACTATTTAGTTAGGAGGATAGGGGTCCGGGATTAGTAAGCCCGACCACCTTCCCTAGCATGTGCAGAAATTTACATTTTGCCCGGTGAATATGTAAAATGTTATATTAGCATCTTATTGTACTGTTTGTGCAATCATGAATGTGATCATAGATCGGTTGTTGATATTTTTGTGAGCACGTATGCTTGATGAGAATGTGTAATGTATGTGCATACTGACACACTCAAAAGAGGTGTGCATTGGTGAACACTCATATGTGATGTATGTAACACACACATATTGAAATTTCATATGAATGAATTATGACATGCATATGTTTGAGTTTATTATTTCATATGTGCATATGCTTTTGGCACTTTGGCTTAGTGTTATAAATAAAACACTACTTTTGTTTTGTGATGTGATGCATTGATGGCCTGGTTGGACCATCATCGGCCTGGAGAGCCGTGGGTTTGGTGCTTTCACATAGGTTTTAAATACACCACTTTTACCACATAAGATGATTTGGCACATTACTACACTGTTCTAATGGTTTATATGGGCTGGAGTCCCGAAATGGGTCCCTGCAAGGAAGGATGCGGGGTTTTCACTTTACTTTTGCATATGTGTGGCAAACTTAAAGAAATGGACTTAATTAAAAATATTATAAGAACAGTGAATATACATTCTGGGATATCTCATCTGGAGTATGAGAATCTTAGTTATCCGGTCTTGGGGAGACTGTGAGGATACAAAAACTCCGTGTGCGTTGTTGTCCCTGAACCCGATATTGAGGTTCTTCTCCTGGCCACGGTTTTAGGGAGAGCCCGCCACTTTACCCGGGAGTGGTGTGTTAGTCACAGCTGTGAGTTTATGGCACCAAGGAAGTGGCACTTGTGGGTGTGGGGTGTCCCTTGTGTCCCCGACATTAGATATGGAGGTTTAATGTTCCGATGGATGGTGTTGTTTCCTGATATCGGTCGAGGGCTAAGTTGGTGTCACGGGCCTATTTCCTTCAATGGGCCAGCGCGGCGCGACGGTCCTTCCTTACCGCCGCAAGCCTACTCGTCAGCTCGCTTGCCGGTCGCGGAAGCTTATGATCAGAGTGCAAGAGAGCAAGAGAGAATAGAGGGAGAGAAGTTGCAATCACAAGAAGCAATCACAACGAGGGTGAACAAAAGAAAGCTCAACGCATTTAATTCATTCACAATTTTGCCCGCAGGCTATTACAGTTCAAGTATACGGGCTGCCCCTTCGGGGTATTAATTCACCTGAACCGGGCAGCTTACATCAGACTCAACAAAAGCAAAACAGACTCTAGCGCAACTGTACACTGTAAGTCGCAATGGAACATGCTCCCCCCTTCAAATCATGCGCCGTCCTCGGCGCCATCTGTTTCATGGTAAGCCCTGACTTCAGCCGGGTAGCGGCTGTTCATTCGAAATGCAGGCTCCCACGTTGGTTCCGCTGTTTCCTCCCACTGCACCAAGTATTTCTTCGCTTGTCCCAAGTAGTTGACCTTGTGACGAAGGATCTGACTGAGGTGTTTCTCGGCCCGTTGTGCTGCCGGGGCCCTCTGCATGATGGGAGCGCGTTGCGGCACATTGCATTTTGGGTCTCCATCATCTGGATGGAACTGCTTGAGGTTGCACACGTGGAACACCGGGTGCACCTTGAAGTCTGGGGGCAACTCCAGCTTATATGCCAGCTTGCCCACCTTCTTTGTGATGGTGAAGGGTCCCTCATACTTTCTGAGTAGTCCGCGGTGCCGCCCGCGGAAGATGCCTGTGCGACCAGGATATAACTTCACCAACACTTGGTCCCCAACTTGGAACCCTGCGGGCCGACGGTGTTTGTCCGCCCACTTCTTCATTCTCTTTGCCGCTTTGTGTAAGAATGCCTTCGCCAACTCATTCTGCTCGTGCCAGTCGCGAACAAACTGATAGGCGAAAGATGGCCTTCCTTTTTCTTGTGCGGCAAGAGTGTGCGGGGTCAGTGGCTGCTGCCCCGTGGCTATCTCAAACGGGCTGTGGCCTGAAGATTCGCTCTTCTGCAGATTATAACAAAACTGTGCCACATCAAGGAGCTTCACCCAATTTTTCTGATTGGCACTAACAAAGTGCCTAAGGTACTGCTCCAGTATCCCGTTGATGCGCTCTGTCTGCCCATCTGTCTGCGGATGGAAGCTTGTTGAAAACAGCAAATCAGAGCCAAGTAACCGAAATACTTCACGCCAGAACTTGCCCGTGAAGCGAGCATCGCGATCGCTCACAATGCTCTTTGGTATGCCCCAGTGCTTCACCACATGCTTTACGAACAACTCTGCAGTCTTCTCTGCAGGGCACTCCTTGGAAGCTGAGATGAAGGTGGCATACTTTGAGAAACGATCCACCACGACTAAAATAGAACTGAGGCCCTCTACCTTTGGCAGACTAACAATGAAGTCCATAGAGATGCTTTCCCAATGACGTTCTGGAATTGGTAGAGGCTCAAGGAGACCGGCAGCCTTCTGGTTTGTCCCCTTATCTTGCTGGCAGATGAGGCATGTCCGCACATACCCCTCAACATCGTCTCTCATCTGCGGCCAATAGTAGCCGCGCTCAAAGAGTGCTAAGGTCCACTCCTGACCAGGATGACCGGCCCATAGTGTATCATGGCACTCCTTGAGTAGCTCTCGGCGAAGGCTTCCCCACCGTGGTACAAAGATGCGTCCCCCTTTTGTTACCAGGAGGCCATCCTGTAGTCAAAATCGTCGAGTCTTCCCTGCCTGCGCCAGAGAAACAAGGTGTTGTGCGGTCGGATCCTGCTGTGTACCCTCGCGGATGCGAATCAGCAATGCACCCTCCAAATGCACTTCAGAAGGCTCTGCGCGCGCAGCAGCTAATTCAGCCCTACGGCTCAAAGCATCCGCCACAACATTGGTTTTTCCAACCTTGTACTCTAAGGCAAAGTCGAACTCAGCCAAAAACATCTGCCATCGAGCTTGCTTGGGCGTCAACTTCTTTTGCGTCTGAAAATAGCTCGTGGCCACATTGTCCGTCTTGACGAGGAACTCGGCACCCAAAAGGTAGTGCCGCCAGGTCCTGAGGCAATACACAATGGCAGTCATCTCACGTTCGTGCACTGTGTACCGCCTCTCTGCATTCTTCAGCTTACGACTCTCATATGCGATCGGATGCCCGTCTTGCATAATAACCCCGCCAATGGCAAAGTCTGAGGCATCAGTGTGGACTTCGAAGGGTCTCGAATGATCAGGCAGTCGCAGCACTGGCTCTCTCACTAAGGCTTTCTTCAAGCCCTCGAAGGCATCTTGGCACGCTCCTGTCCAGAGCCATACCTGATTCTTCTTCAACAAATCTGTGAGGGGCGCAGCAATGAGGGAATAACCTTCGATGAAACGCCGATAATAATTTGTCAAGCCGAGGAATGACCACAATTCTGGCACTTTGCTTGGCGGAACACATTCCTGGATGGCCCTTATCTTCTGCCCATCCATACGCAGCACATCACGCCCCACAACGTGGCCAAGGAAGTTGATCTCCTCCTGCCCGAAGAGACACTTCTCTCGTTTAACACAGAGGTCATTCTCCTTCAGCACCTGAAACACTGTTCGCAAGTGCCCGACATGTTCCTCCATGTTACTGCTGTAGATCACGATATCATCCAGATAGACTACCACAAACTTGTCTAAGTAAGGGTAGAAAATCTGGTTCATTAAAGTTGTGAACGTGGCTGGAGCATTTGTCAACCCGAATGGCATTACTAGAAATTCGTAAGCACCATAGCGGGTGACACAAGTTGTTTTCGGCTCATCACCTTCGGCAATCCTCACCTTCCAGTAACCCGATCGCAGATCTAGCTTGGAAAAGATACGGGCACTGCCTAGCTGATCGAACAAGTCTGCTATCAATGGCAATGGGTACTTGTTCTTCACCGTGACCTTGTTCAAGGCCCGGTAATCCACACATAACTGTTTAGAGCCATCATGTTTCATCTGAAAAAGGACCGGGGCACCAAATGGGGCTTTTGATGGACGAATAATGCCTGCGTCCAACATCTCGTCTAGCTGCCTGCGCAGCTCCTTCAACTCTGCTGGCCCCATACGGTATGGAACCATTGCGGGAGGCTTTGCTCCCGGGGTCAACTCAATCTTGTGGTCGACCTCGCGTCTTGGCGGAAGACGCTTTGGCAATTCCGGAGGCATCACCCCCCGAAACTCCTCCAATAGAGGGGCTAGGGTCGGCGGCACTGCTGCTTCTACCTTCCCTTCATTTGCACGCACTGCAACTAAGAATGTCTGCTCCCCATGCTTGACACCCTTCTTCAGTTGCATTGCTGATAACACTGAAGACTTGCCTTTCTGCGTAAGGCACTGCACTGTGTGGGACAGGTCTGATCCCATGATCGTCAACGTGTTAAACTTTGGCAGCATCATCACATTCTGGCTTCGCAGAAACTCCATACCCAGAATCACCTTGAAATCGTCCAGGGGCACCACAGAGAAGTTGGCTTTGCCGACCCAACTCCCCACTTGAGTAGCCACATCTCTTGCTTCACCAAGAATGGGCTTGGCCTCAGAGTTTACTGTTTTGATAGTCCTCTGCTTTGGCCCTGTTTTCAAGCCCAACCGCTCTGCCTCTTCCCGCAAGACAAAGTTGTGTGTGGCCCCGGAGTCTACCATTGCCGAAGTAGACTTTCCATTCATAATGACTTCTACGTACATAAGTTCCTTACTGACCTGCATGTTCTTAGCTGCGCAACTTCTAGCTGCGTTAATCGATCGCATGGCGCCCATCCTCGGTTGCATGGTCTCAGTGTCACTGCCTTCAGTATCGCTGCATTCTTCCTGTGCAGCATTGGCTTGCCCGTCGTCCTTTACAAGGCGCTTTGGGCATTGCCGGGCGATATGTCTATCACCACAGAACCAATATGTCACAACTGCACCCTTGTTGCTATTGTTATGCTTTGTGTAGTTCTGTTTCTTTTCGGATTGATGGCGTGTCGACGCCTCACCTTTATCGTTGCGCTGCTCATCCTTCTTGCCTCCGTGGTCAGGCTTCTTCCCAACTTTGGTTGATGGGGTGAAAGGTTTGCGCTGAGTATCAACTAACGTATGCATCTTCCAAAATACGGGGGTTGCTCCTTTCCACTTCGGACTGTGCCCATGGTTGAAGTCCCACAATAAACCAGTTGAGCATGTCGTCTTCTGGCATGTTAGGTATCTCCAGCATAAGCTTCTGGAACGTTCGGACATAGTCCTGCAACGAACCAGTATGTTTGAGTTCACGAACCATTCGGTAAGCCTGTCTCTGCGCATTTCTTGGCATGAAGTAGTTGTGCAACTCTACTTTGAAGTCGTCAAAGGTGTCTATCACACATTGACCCCTCTCCATGTCATTGCGCTTCCGCCTCCACCAAGCGATAGCATCACCATCAAGTAAGGCCGGTGCAGCCTTGATCCTCAGATCTTCAAGGGTCACATTTTGGATATCCAAGTAGTCTTCTACGTGGAACAAGAAGTTCTCAATGGCCTTGCTGTCGCGAGAACCATTGAATTTTGCGGGTCTAGGTACATCAATCCTTGATGGTCTCTCACCATTTCCGCCATTCAGGGTCACCGTTCGCTGCAATGTACGGTTCCTCAACTCAAGATCGGTCACTGTAGTCGTCAATGAAGTGACCTGCCCCATTAGTAAGTTCACCTGCTCTTGCAGGCTCGCCACCAGATCATTCAATCCATTGAATGATTCACATGCGCGTGAAATCGCTTTATCATGCGAAGTCACATCTTTCACCAACTTGTTAACAGTTGCAGCCAACTCTTCTTGGCCCCGAGGTGAACCCATCTCCTCAGCTTCGGCAACTGCCTTGCCTCTGGTGTTGCGCAAGTGTTGATAAGGCGCCACGATGTCTTACTCACAAATCGCAGCCTGTCGGCGTGTCTGTCGACACCGACTCCGGAGTCCCTTCCCCAGCACGAGAATGGGCTCTGGTACCACTTGTCACGGGCCTATTTCCTTCAATGGGCCAGCGCGGCGCGACGGTCCTTCCTTACCGCCGCAAGCCTACTCGTCAGCTCGCTTGCCGGTCGCGGAAGCTTATGATCAGAGTGCAAGAGAGCAAGAGAGAATAGAGGGAGAGAAGTTGCAATCACAAGAAGCAATCACAACGAGGGTGAACAAAAGAAAGCTCAACGCATTTAATTCATTCACAATTTTGCCCGCAGGCTATTACAGTTCAAGTATACGGGCTGCCCCTTCGGGGTATTAATTCACCTGAACCGGGCAGCTTACATCAGACTCAACAAAAGCAAAACAGACTCTAGCGCAACTGTACACTGTAAGTCGCAAGGGAACAGTTGGAACCCAGTAATAAAATATAAATTGTGTGTTAAGCTACCCTGGGAACCTACTTGACCTCGGGGTTTGTACCCGTTTGGTGTATCCGCGGGCCACGGTAATTAAAAAGATGAACTTAAAGATGTGTGCATTTAATAGGGCATGCATATGGAAAGATTGAACATAAATGAAAGATAACAGAAGAAATCATGCATTGCACATCATCATGCATTTTTCTGTTATGCATTAGATCATGCATGTTTAAATCATTCTTGATATCATGACATCATTTGGTGGTAGCATACGCTTTACTTTGTGAAATCATGCTGAAAGGTTGGTTATTTAGTTGTTGATATATGACATTGTTTACTGTTATTGATTGGTGAGTAAATGAAATCATTGGTAGTTATAGATATTTAAATGTTGCAAATTTTATATCTGCACTCACTCCAATCACTGCATAAAATCTTATCCATGTTCTTTCTCTCACCTGGTTTCTTTATAAGTAGCTGTGCTCAGAATTTCGGTTCTGACACCCTACTTTGTTGGTTTTTCACAGGAAATGGTGAACAGGGAAGTTGGACATGCATCTGGGGATGGATGAGTTATACTTGGGTTTGTCGGCTTCAGTAGAGGACTTAGTGGCTCTATCTTTTGTCTTTTAGTTCTTTTAATTTCTGAAATTGTTACTTTACTTTCAGTTGAAGAAAACCTTGTCTTTGAAATTTGCTTACTCATTAATAAAAGAGTTTTAGTTGGTTGATATGGATGATAATTGCAACTTCGTTTGTGGTGGATGGGCTATCCAATGGAAAGTGGAACTGTGAGGACCCCAGATCTCTGGGAAGGTTTTCGCAACTCTTAGAAGAAAAAAAAATTATTCCGCATTTTTAAAAGGGTCTGGATTGGGGTCGTTACAAAAACCAAGTCAATTTTTCATGAAACCATATATCAAACTTAATAATGAAGATGGAAATTTGTTCGAAGATCCCAGGTCGTATAGGCGCTTAGTGAGTCGGTTGTTATACCTGACTATAACCTGACCTGATATTGTATTTGTGGTCAACATTTTAAGACAGTTCAGTAGCAAGCCGTGATAGCCTCATATGGATGTTGCCATGAAGGTCTTTCGATATATCAAAAGTTCTCTAGAACAAGGGATTCTGATGTCATCCACCAGTAAGATTCAAGTCGTTGGTTACTGTGATTCAGATTGGGCCTCTTGCTCAATGACTCGTAGATCCACATTCGGTTATTGTGTCATAATTGGGGACAACCTTATTTCTTGGAAAACCAAAAAAAATCTATGGTGTCACGATCATCGATCGAAGCCGAATATCGATTCACGGCTCTAGCATGTTGTGAACTCACATAGATCAAATATATGTTGTTAGACTTTAAAATTGATCATTCCCAACCCATGACATTGCATTGTGACAACCAAGCAGCATTTCATATTGTCGCCAATCCAGTATATCATGAGCATACCAAACATATCGAGATTGATTGTTACCTCGTGCAGTAGAAGATTCAAAGCAGACTCATTTAAACACAATTTGTTCCCACGCATTCACAATATGCAGATTTTTTTACAAAGGCGCTTGGCACTGATCATTTCTCTTGTCTCAAAACCAAGTTGGGCGTACTCAACCCTCACGCTCCAATTTTGAGGGAGAGTAAAAGAAAGAAAATGTTGGTTAACATGTATATTTACCATGTGTTATCTTATCGTACCATTCTTGTTGTATTCGGTTACTAAAATCAAGAAAAAAATGATCAGCTGATATCAAGGACTAAAATCAAGGAAAAGAGGATCACACAATCAAGGAAAATGGTTGGCTGATATCACATGGTTACTCAAATCAAGGAAAGGAGGATTGGTTGGAATCAAGAAAAATTAACTAAAATCAAGGAAAATGGTTTTTCTTTTCAAGATAATTTGTAACAAGATATATGTATTGTTTTCTACTTTTTTTGATCAAGTGAGAATAAAATATTCAATCTCCCATATTCTTGACCCAACCTTTCTTTCACTTCAAGTCAATCCTAATACTTGATCTGATTTGATTGCCGCACTAAACATATGCAGGTGTGGTTGAAGTTTGCTTTCCAAGTTCGTTTATTGTTGAGTGATTTTTCTGTGTTGGACATGAGAAGTCCACTCTGTAATAGAAATTTGCCTAAGAATTTGAAAAATACAAATCGCTATATTGGCCTACCGATGCTCTGATTTTCACATTGAACACATGGAGCTTACTTTGATATCTTTACTGAACTCTTGGGTTGTTTTATTATTTTATTTATTGCAAATTTAACAGTCTCAAGGATTCCCATTGTGGGTAAGCAGGTTCAATGTTAGTTTGTTGCTCTTCTTATTAGTGGGTACATTTAACAGTTTCTGCAATCCCTATGTAATGAAAGCTTCATGAATGTTCAAAAGTTATGATGCCCATGACAGTTTCTGCAATTTTGTGCCAAAAAGCTACATGGTGAAAGTATGTTGTTGAACTTCATATATCCTTACTTTCTCAAGGAAATAAAAGGTTTCAGTTGTTTGTCTTGTACATTGTTTTATGGCATTGTGGTTATTTTGCTTCAATTTGCCTTATCTTTGAATTGCTTCTTATTCATGGCTGCGTGTCAATGGGTTTGCGTTTATGCAATTAAAAATGGATATAGTTCTTCCCTCTATTGACTTGAATATATCATACTTGATCGTATTTGATTTTTTATTGTTATAAGCTAGGAGGAAAATTTTTTCCTGCACAAACAAACAAGCAAAAAATTTCTGTTTCGTTTCCAGCCCATTTTTCTCGTACTACACAAACAAGCGAAAAACTTTCTTTTGAAAAACTTCTCATATAAAAAACTTTAGTAAGCAAAACTTGGTTTTCCTATGAAAGTTTTTATCACTTCCAAACATGCCCTTAATGGCTGTCATGTGAGAAAACCAACGGCATCCTATTCATTTTCTTCTTGGATTTTTGTGTTGAATCAGTTCGGTACTAAGGACGGATCTTGGCCTGAGTATAGAACACCATTGATTAGGGTTGTCAATGGGTCAGGACAAGGCACAAGTCCCCATGCATTTTCGTGGGCCCATAACCTCATGTTGGAAGACATGATTTTCTTTTAGCCAAGAAAGAAGCTCGTATTTCATTGGGAGCCCCTACTTTTCTGCAAAAACAAAGTCCGATGGGGGTGGGTCGGACTTCATTTCCATGGAAAGAACCTCCACATATGATGATGCACGGAGGCTCTTTCTTTGGCATACAAATGTACCTTTAATCGCTGCCATGTGAGAAACTGCATCCTAATTTTCTTCTCCACTAACTTTTCTCCTTGGATTTTTTCTGTTGAATAGGTTTCGTTCTAAGAACGGATCTTTAGGGTATGTTTGATGGCTTGTTCAGGATTGGACGAAATGAACAAAAAAATGAAACAGAACATTGATTTGGTTTGCTCCGTAACAACTATTTCAAGTCCAATGTTTGTTTGGACCGTACTCAAATGTTATGTTCTAAATGTTCGTTGTTTGATGATGATGTGACAAGAACTTGAACAATAATGGGTCGAATTACTTTGTTTTGGATCATATGACCTGATTCATCCACCATTTTACATGTTTTAACAAATTTATTATGGTTTTCCTTTGGTTCTGAAAACCCCCGCTCAATCAATGGAAAGAGAGATGCATTGCCGGGAAACCATACCTTCATGTGGCTTTCCTTTGGTTTCGAAAACCCTTGCTCAATCAGTGGAGAGAGAGACGCATCCAAGGTTGTTAAATGCGATGAGGCGAAGCGAGGCGTTGAGCCTGCGCTTCGCCTCTGAGGCGTACGCCTCAGGTACTGAGGCGTACGCCTCTCACAACTGGTATGAAAGTGAAGCGGTGGGAGGGGAGGCAGGGAGCGGTGGTGGAGCAGCTGGCCGGCACCTGGCGGTGGATCCACCGGCACTTGGGGTTAGCACAGCCGACAAATCGAGCGGAGGAGGAAGACTTGGGGATGAAGGAAGGCTTCAGTAGGTGGATCCACCGGCAATTTGCGCATCACAGCACGCCTCAGTACCTTGAGCGTGCGCCTCGCCTCTGAGGCGTACGCTTCAGGTACTGAGGCGTACGCCTCTCACAACACTGGACGCATCAACGATGCACCCATCAATATTTTTTTTCATCCCCTTCGTTCCTGTTTATTTTGTAACAAGGAGGGGGTGGATCGAAAATTACACTGCTTAATGAACACAGCGGACGTGTGAAATGTCATCCAACGTGTTCAATGTTTGTTAACTATCGGGTTCTTGACGTCTTTTTCATCACATGCGACGCACGGAACGAGCCATCAAACATACTCTTAGGGACTATGGAACACCATTGATTAGGGCTGTCAATGGGTCTGGTCAAGTCCGGGTTAGGGTTGACTTAGACCCGTTCATATAACTAATAATTGGGTCAAATTTTGTTAGGTCACTAAAATAGAATACCAAATCCGGACTCAAGTAATTTTAAATTATTTTTTATTAAAAGTATATAATAGTCAAAACGGGTTGAGTACCTGGCAAAAATCATGACCCAAACCCGGTACGAATATTGCTCGAGTCGGATTCAGGTCGATCCGAATATTAATCTCTTTAGCGTGTGGCAACTGACAAGAAAACCAAAAATGGCGCGGGAGGGAACGCGACCCGAGACCCGCGAGGAAACGCGCCTGTCTATCTTTTGATTAAAAAAATGAAAGAAAAGAAGGGGCACAGCATGTCTATCTCGCCAACGGCCACTTTCTTAAAATCAAGATCAACCGCCTCTCTCTCTCTCTTCATCTCTATAAATTTAAACGCTCTCAACACGGATCGAGAGGATCTCTCTCTCTCTCTCTGAGCACAATCTCTGCGCTTTAAGGAAGAATAGCCTTTCTCTCCAGCACTCTTTTTTCTGTTTTCCTTCCATTGGTTGCAGGAAATCGATCGATCCCAACACACCCCAACGTAAGAATCTCCTCTGCTTCGTGTGCTTTTTCGGAGCCTTTCTTTCTTTTTCCGAATTCCTTTTCTTCTTTTTTCCTGTGATGAATGATGGGTTTTTGCCCATTGTTCAATTTTCTTGAGGATTTTTTTGTTGGGTTTCTCTGTTATTTGGTAGTTGATTGTTCACTTCTGTTTTTTCTGCTTCCTTTTTGTATCTTTTCACCGTTTTTTTGCGGTTTTGATGGTTTTTTGTTTTCTTCTTCTTAAGGAGTTCGTCTCAGTATGTCTGCTTCGCACCCACCACGGCCCTCTATGCCTCTCAGAAGCATTCCTCAGGTACCTTTTTCTCCTTTCCCTTGTGTTTTTTTCTGTGATTTTGCTTTTTACTGATTGTTCCTTCTTTCCGGTTGCTGTGATGAATCAGTATGCCGAAAGGGTTCTTCTTGCCCCTGAGATTGAGGATGACTACTATCTGAATTTGCTCGACTAGAGCAGTACCATCATTGTTGCCATCGCTCCTGGGTGCAGCGTCCAACTCTGGGATGAAACCGATGAATCTTTTCGTTTGCATGCGACCATAGAAGAGGAGGACGGCCCTGTTATGAGTGTCGGTTGGGCATTAGATGGTAGGTATATCGCCATTGGATTGAACAATTCGAATGTTCAGCTCTGGGATGTCGATACCAACAAGCAGGTACTCTCCAGCCTCCAGATCACCTCCTTTTTTGGCACTGGTGTTTTCATAGATTATGATAAATCGGAACATTTGGTTTACTGCATTCACAACATCTAGTGAAGGTGAGATATTGCAACATTCCTGCAATACTCCAATATTCAGTAGGATCATTATATAACTCTTAGTCATTGACACTTAACTGTTGATGTACAGGAATGAGGCTTAAAATGGGATAGACAATCTTTCCTTTTATCAACTTCAACTCCCAAGAAGGATTTCAACCGGCCAAGATCCTTAGTCTTAAAATGTTTTGTTCAGTACTTTACTTTCTGAATATGTTTATTTGAGCTTCCTATAATAATGATGGCATCCACATATATAACCAAACAATCATGTATCCTTTACCTTTGTTAGTGAACAAAGGATCGATTGAAGATATG
Organism: Nuphar pumila; assembly: GCF_984573655.1. NCBI lineage: Eukaryota > Viridiplantae > Streptophyta > Magnoliopsida > Nymphaeales > Nymphaeaceae > Nuphar > Nuphar pumila. Next base: position 138,223,920 of record NC_143250.1, on the reverse strand, counting down.
TAAAAACCATGTCTTTGTATTTTCAGAGAAAAACTCTTGAATCATGACCAAGAGGCTTGTTTTAGCTCATATATTGCCTTCTTAAGCTTGCACACATGCTTGATTGGATCACTTTCACTGTGTTCTCGTGGCTGCTCTATGTAGACTAATGCTTTCAAGTCACCATGTAAGAATGCATTTTTAACATCAAGTTGGTTTAGAGCCCAACCATGATCCACTGCTAGGGATAAGATGATACATTTCTTGAGTAAAGTCTTTTGCAACAAGTCAGGCCTTATACTTAGACTTTGGTGATCTTTTGGAGAAACGCATGCCAAATCAATGATGTGATAATCACACAATCTACGTGATGTGTTTCTTGTCTCCATGTTCTTTATTGTATGCTTCAGAGGCTTAAAATTCATCTTTGGTGTTTCAATGTGTTGCGTTTCTTAACGACCATTCTTGTGTTTTGCTTCTTGGTATTCTCAACTTGCCTGTATTTTGGTAGCTTCAAGTCATACTTTCTTCTGCTGTTGGATTTGTCAGATATAGTTTGTGTTTTAATATACTGAATCCCTTTCATTGTTTCTGTAGTTAAGTATTCTCAGAGGCGGTCATCAATCAAGAGTTGGCTCCCTTGCTTGGAATTCCCATAATTCTCACTACCGGTGGGAGGGATGATCTTGTAATCAACAATGATGCAAGGATTCAGTCTCACGTAGTTGAAATATACAGAGGGCACTAAAAGGAGGTCTGCGGATTAAAATGGTCAAGCTCAGGCCAACAGTTTGTTAGCGGAGGAAATGGTGACATTATTCATGTGTGGGATCCGGTGATGACATCCAATACGAGGGCTGCTTCTCGGTGCCTTCATAGACTCCATGGCCATGTTGTTGCAGTTAAGGCCTTGGCTCGGTGTCCATTCCAGAGCAATTTGCTCGCATCAGGCGGCGGTGGTGCAGATGGTCGTATTAAGTTTTGGGATACATGTAGTGGATGTTGCTTGAAGTCCATTGGCACTGGTTCCCAAGTTTCTTATCTTTTGTGGAGTATGAGTGATACAGAAATCTTAAGTTCCCATGGGTTGCCTCATAAAAAATTGATACTGTGGAAATATCCGTCCATGGTTGAGATGGCAGAACTAGCAGGTCATGCTTCTAGGGTTTTATCCATGGCCCAGGTCTATATGAAAAACAGAACTACAATAAGTTGATTTCTCATCACATACAATACCAAAACATTACATTGCTTCTTATTTGATTTTCTTTTTCTTCGGGGGCACATAGATGTACTGTTGCGTCTGTATCGGGGGATGAAACATTGAGATTTTAGAAAGTTTTCAATACTCAAGCACATAGCAAGCATATAAGCAGGGAAACAACTCCATCTACTGATTTCGGCTGCTCCAGGAAGTAACCCTGCAAGTCAACATGTTTTGTAAATTTTTGCAGTACGGTAAGTATTAGCCTTGTTTCGGGCTAACAGATAAGTTTCTAAGGTTTGTTAATTCTCTTGTTATTTTTGTTGTAAATTCAGTTGCTGCCGTTCTTACTTCTCATTGAACTAGGGTTATTTTTAAATTGATTGTTTTTTTTTAAAGAGGAAAATAAATTCTATTTCTATTTCAGATAGGAAAAATTAGTTATAGATCTTCAGCAAAATTGGTAGAAGGTGATGAGTTAAACTGATTGTTTATTGTTGAATGAGTTGTGCCTGCATGTCTTCACAGAGAGGGAATATCTTGATGAAACTGCAATTTTTCTAGATGTTGTTACCTTGCATTTGAAGTGTTACTAATGCTTTTCTTTACAGAAATATAGGATACACAGGGGTCATACTATGTATATGGTAGATGAAGCTGCAAAGGAACTGACAGCAGCATAGTGGAGCAATGTAGAGGAGCCCCTACTTTAAACTTGGTAGAACTACTGAGTTCTGACATTTGAAATTGATTTTCTAGCTTGTGAAAGCTGTTGTTAGTTTTGTTACATTCATTGGATGTGTGGGCAAAATTATACATTGGATGTGTAGCCTGCAAATTCTTTGTGTCATACTTCTGTTAGCTTATGTACACTTAGGCTTTGTGGTGAATATTTTTGAGCAATGATCTTATAACCGTCTCCAACCCACTCTTTTCCTGGGTGTAAATTCATGAAAAAGGGAAAGGAAAAGTAAAAGGGCCATTCACAATGGCGCCACTTTACACATGCATACAACAAATAAGAAAGATGTGTGTTCATGCTGATGTAATACCTTTCTGATGAATAAAAAGGGCACCAAGTTCTCAATTCACCCTCTTGTAGTACTTGGGCTGCATAGCTAGAGATGAGTTGACTGAGGCAGCCGGGAAGAGGGGTGCAGGATGCTCGTGTTAGCTGCAGCTTGGCTAGCTGTCCTGTATGTTGCAGCCTCTTTAATGTTCTCTGCTGTTGGGAGCGGCGGTGTAGCCAAATCACTCCATTGATAATGGAGTTGGCAGGCCCCACACCACGTTTCAACACCAATCACAAGCGGATGTTTTTGGCAATTTCATCCTTAACACCACATCTTGGCAAAACCACATCCCACTGAAAGGCTTCCAAACAGAGCCTAAATTGCTCATTGTTAATCTATCAATCAATGGTCCTTGAACGTCAGCCTAAAAAAAAAAGAGGAGAGATTAGGCAAGAATGAATAATTTCAATGATACTCACCTGAACAAGTCTCCAGCAGGTGAGAGTTGGACTTGACCCAAGTCTAAAACTGAAAAGCTGAAACTGGAAATGGACTTACACACCCTAAAGGAAATTGAAGGACTTACGCTTCTCAGGTCCTCAATTCTCAGACACTTGGCTTCCAAATGTTTGAGATCAATGGAGGACCCTTATCAATGATCAGAATTCTCGCATTGGTCTGAACTAACATTATTGCAACTGAATTGACAGCAGGCCAAACAGCTGAATCTCAATCATCAATTTTACTTCATAGCAAAATCTTTTTCACCGATCGGATTTAGATTCTGTTCTGCATCAGTGCATAACTATATTTTGCCCAGGCATGATGGCTTTACAAGCTTCCTGGCTGGAATTCAGCCAAAATTACTCACTGCAGTTCTACATTTCCTTCTAAGCTATCAATGTATATGCATGTTATGTCTCCTGAAACAGCATTTGATCTTTAGCAAAAATAAACTAAAACCACAAAGTTCAAGAGGCTTCCTGCTGAAAAGAGTAGGGTGTCCCTTGGCATGTTTCAATAATTTTTTCGTACATCCCTACACTGATAAATTATGACAATAATATCTTTTTAGAAACTGTGCGAATCAAAACTTTGTGAAGGGACACCCTATCATAGATCATAGAGAAACGCAGCCTTGGGCCCTTTATTTTGTCAGATAACAGAATATATTTATCTTTATGTGGTTTAAAACTAAAAGTCTAAATCTTTAAGTGTCAGTAACTAAAGATCAGTACAACTGTTCAGAAGCATACGGACATATATATATATATATATATAGTAGAAGGTAGCTGCATCCTCCCTTTCGTTCCTACTACGAGCGAACAAGGGGTTTCTAGGTTGTTGTTTTACCTTGCATATGCATTTGTCATGGTCAAATTGCTAGGAAAAGACAGACCGTGTTTTTTTTATAAAAACATGCCTTTTAAATCTTGTATATTTATAATATTTATAAATATTTTACATCATCAATTTTCAAACCTTGTTAAAAACCTACCTGCACTTGGAATCAAACGGTACAAGAGTTGATTCTTATAAAATCAAGTACATAGAACGCATCTACACGACCAGGTTTGAGAAAAACATGTAAAGAACCATTCAAAAGGCTCGTAGGGTGCAGTAGGTACTGATCTGTGTAGGCATCTCTCTCTCTCTCTCTCTCTCTCTCTCTATATATATATATATATATATATATAGAGAGAGAGAGAGAGAGATGGGAGTAACACTGGATGGCCTTGCTCGAAATCATAAAAAAACTTGATTTACACTGGATGGCCTTGCTCGAAATCATAAAAAAACTTGATTTAGCGCAGTTTTTGACCACTGCTAAAGACCCATGTTCTGCTCAGGCCTTTAGTGGCAGTCAAGACCCCCGCTAAACCACCTATTTGCATAAAAAAAGAGTGCCTCTGATCGTGTGCATGATCAGTGGCGCTCCTTCATCCATTGTAACAGTGGATGAAAAGCCGTCCACTGTTACTCCCATCCCTATATATATATATATATATATATATATATATATATATATATAGCGAGAGAGAGAGAGAGAGTCACTAGAATATGAACTAGAAATATGAGAATTACCGTGTGAGCCGAGCATTTTCAATGCTTTTGTTGCAAATCCAACCATGTAGATGTGTTCAGCATGGTGAATTTTCTAGGAATCAATTGTAGGATTATGTATTTTTGGTAAAATTTATGATTTTAAGTTTTTTTTTATTAGGGCAATCATTCACCCACAACACATCATATCCCATGAGCTGCGACAAGAAGAGCTTCTATCTTCATCTTCCTTCTACCCACCATTCACTCTCTCTCTCTCTGGTATGGTCAACCACCCCTTCTCTCTCCTATTTTTCTTACATTTCTATTTTGTTTTTCTCATGTTATACAAACAAGTGAAAATTTTTCATTTAAAAAAGTTATCATGTTAAAACTTTTATAGGCAAACTTTTCTTTTCCTAATTTCAATTGGTTGCAATGACAGAAAAAGTCTTGAGAGTAGGCAAATATATTGGTGCTCTATCTCTCTCTCAATCAATGTTGTTAACATCGGTTCAGTAGGTGAATCGGTTTCTCAAAAAAAAACTCTTAAATCAAATAGAATCGGTACTTTTTCACCATTAGATGACACACCTCACTAAAAAATAAAAAAGTTTTTAAAATATTAAAAAAAAATAACTCACTTAAAAAAATTAAAAACTTCAGTTGACATTTCAAATTGATGGTCTGTAAAAATTCCACCCTTGGATTCGCATAGCAGTTTTCTATGAGAAGTGAAAAAGTCAAAAAGGCTGTTGATCATATTCTGTTATTTCTCAAAATAGGCACCTTCTATCGCTAGAATCGGTTTATACCATTTGAAGCTCACCACCTGTTGAAGGAGGGAGGGTGGTCATTTCTCTATAAATAGGGACACAATGGTGCTTCTATTCCACACCCAACCAATTCTCTCCTTGTTGCCTTATCCAAGCAGTAGACAGGCATGGCATCTAAGGCGTTCCACTTCCCCATCCTCCTTGTTGCCCTATTCCTCATCTTCTCTCAAGTTGTTGCAAAAGAACTTGAGATACAAGGTTGGTTTCTTCTGTTGTTTCTTTCATCTCTACATTTTATTGAGTGCATGTATGGTCATATTGTATATAACTAAATTACTGGTTATATTTCATCTCCATTGCACATCTCATTTGATGGCCTCACTGTGACATGCCCCAAGTGAGATGTACGGCTCCCAAGTGAGATGGACTAATAGTGTAGACCTTAATTGCTCTTAAACTAAGTCCATTTTCTATGAAATCTTAAAAAAAAGAGCCTATTTTTTATTACCAAGTTATCAAAACTCTCTTACAGCTTAGAAGCTGTGTGTATATACTGATCTTGTAATCAATATACATCAATTCCTTACACGGCCCACAAGGGCTTCGCTCATCTGGCAGGGGTAACTTGTGAATGTCACCAAGTTGATGGGACAGTCACAAGTTCGAAACCCACAGGTATCGTCCCTTGCGATAAGGTTAAAGCTGGGTGGTGAGTGTGTATGTGTGTGTGTTGGGGGGGGGGGGAGAGAGAGAGAGAGAAGTGGAGACCAGCCAATGCGGTGATGGGGAGGGTTTTTTCCTTCGATTATATATTAAAAAAAAAATCCTGTCATGTACCTACTTACATGCATAGTCACAAATATCGTGATTTTATTTCAAGGGCCAAGTTTCGTCATCCTTGCTTTTTTTTCAACTCTTTCAGACAAGGAGGACGCGGTCGTGAACGCCTTCGAGGCCGAAAGCACCCTGCAGAACCAAGCCCAGTCTTCTGTTTTGAGTCATGGTAGGCATCTTGGATTGTTTGGAAGTGGATGGTTTGGAAGAGGCAGCGGTTCATCTAGACGTGGTTGCTCCCTCTGTTCTCTCTCGCAATATAAACAGTGCTGCGGTTTCAGATGCTGCTCCGAAGAAGAGTTCAACTTGTATGCCAAGGGCCAACCCCTCCCTTAAGCATCCATGTGGTTTTCACGAAGCACGTGGGCTTGATGCTTAAATAAACGCATGTTAAATAGCTAAGTGCACCCAGTTGTTTTGATGGGCAAGCTGGGGTGTGAAATGCTAAATTATGTGTGTTTCTTCTTCACTATTATATAATATAAAATCATTGTTTCAATTTTGATTTTTTCTTTTATCTTTTTGGTACGAGCAAGCTGTAGGACAACCCCGCAATATCTTCAAAAGTTCACTTTGGAAGTGCAAAACAATGTGCCTCTTTCAAGCTTCTAGAACTTTATAAGAAGCCCGCTTCTCACAATATGAAAACCAGTCACCGAAAGCTTCTTGCTGCATGTGAAGCTCATCTCACAAAAAGCTCACTTGGAAAGCGGGAAACTCCTCACTTCTTCGAAAAGGTGGAGAAGCATTGGGAAACCACTTCCAAAATATGGGAAACTCAAATCCCTTTTGGGGGAATTTAGCTTCCTCCTTATTTTCAGATTATATTCCCTTTGGCTTTCTTAATGTGAAGATCCCTCTCCCTGGTCATTTCTCATTCACTTCTCCCTAACTTTCTAAGTTTTTTATATTAAAAAATAAAGAAATTTTATACCAAGCATAAGTGTTGGTTTTATATAGTTTTATATTTGTGTTCATATCATTTTTTTTATTTGCTTTGGCTCACACTTTATATTGCTTTCTATGTGTTTCTTTTTCATTTTCAAAAAATGATTGTACTATCCTTGTATTTTGGTGTCTTTTTGCAAATACCAAGAAATGTGTTAAATTTCTTTGCATATCCAAAATCATTGATTTCGTATTTGTTTAAGACTATTTTACCCTTAGCATTTTATTTGTGCAGACCTACTGACCTTTGCATCAATATCTTGCGAACTTCCTAACCTTCGCACAAATATCTTGCAAACCTCCTCAATACTAGAATCTAACTAAGGAGAATTGCATGATATTATTTGTGGGTCTTAATCGAAACTCGAGTCGGTTTGGGTCTGGTATAAAATTTAACAAATTATACCCGGGTCCATGTATTAATCGAACATTCAGATTCGGACCCAGGTCTTAATCGGGTCTTATTATTTATCACCATACCCGGATGTGTAACACCCCAAATTTTATCAAGTTTTTTTATATTAAAACATTTGCAATAAAGATTGTTCTTGCTTTGAAATCCTTTTTTAATACAAGTTTTTGATCCAGGATCTAAAATGTGTAAGACAATTGCACACTTATGCAAAACATGAAGGTCATTTATTTCATAAAATATAACATAAACAAAATGTTTATCAATATTTACAAAAGTGAACAAAGTTCCCAAAACCACATAAGCAGTCCCAAGTTCACATCCATGAATGTCAAAGAGCTGCTTATGTGTCCTCCATTGCCATATCTGCCTACGGCTAAATACTTGAAAATAGTAATAATTGTAGTGTAAGACAAACCAAAGTCTCAATATAAACCAACTACTCACACAAATTTCACGAGATAGCAGAACAAGATCATATCTATTAAAAAAGATCACTATGCTTAAAAACTCTTTTCCCAAACAGAAAAAAAAAAATGATCCATAGCTCATCAAAAGTTATCCTTATAGAGAACTTTCATTCGAGAGAAGAAACTCAAAGGAGTTGACTCACCCTACCTCAGGGTCGACTCGAGGACTAAAAGAATACACAAAAGGCAGAACTCAAGAAGAGTTGACTCTTTCAACTCAAGGGTCGACCCTCAACTAAAAAGGATGAGTCGACTCAGATATATTCGAGAGTCGACTCTAAAAAGACTGACATAATATGCAACAAGAGGAGGAGTCGACTCTCCATTGCAAGGAGTTGACTCTTAATGCTGAACATAACACCAACAACTAAGAGGTGTCAACCCATCCAACTTAGGAGTTGATTCTCAGAATAGAACATAATATTAAGATCTAGGAGGAGTCAACTCTTCCCATTCAGAGGTCGACCCTTAGGTATGCCCTACCCCGAGCACACAAACTCATGTTGTGCCTGCTTATATGCATGAATATTTTATTAAATATTTTTATTTAGTTATTGGTATATTATATGTTATGCTTCACACATATTTATTAATTTAATTCTGCTTATCCAAATGGGCTCCACTCCCCTGACCACTTGGGCATTACCGGACCATTCAATGAGTGTTCATTCATCTATTTTATTTATAAAACCCATACAGTTATCTTAATAATTGCACTAGAGTCCATAACCCTTCGTCAAGGCATTCCTTTTTCTGGGACCCAGAGTCTGGGACCGTATCCATCTCCATGAAGTAGATGTAGTGCACTACTATGCATACTGCAACATTCCACCTCTGCCTCAAGTATCGAAGTCCAATGTTCACTTAGCCTTGTGGTGGAGAATAGAACTCTTAGATCCAATAACAAGAATTCTTCCCACGAGATTGGTGTGTATTTGTTCACATGTGACAAGCTTGCTCAAGCCAAAAAAAAGACCAAGCGAGCACAAAAATTGTCTAGTGTAGCTTGTTATTGACAATTAATTCATTAAGCATCACAAGTATCATCTTGGTACCATGGGTCAATACCCAAGCATGCTCTTATAACAGTATACCCCTAGGGTCATTACCCTAGGATTCCAACTGCATGTATACTTATCCATTTTTGTTTCTTGATATTACTAGTTTGAAAATACCCATAATTGGAATATGCAAGTTTTCACATCCCAATGCATCACATAACATAAAATATACATCAATGCACAAAATGGGTTCCAATTGGATCACCCATACTCACATCAGTGCCTCACTGACGTAAGTGGCTTCAAAAATAATAAATACAGGTATTGCAACTCATAATAAATTTTAGGCTAATACATCAAACCCCCAGCCTAACAACCCATATTTGAAGTCAAAATTTCAAGAAAAACACATTCAGGTGTCTCAGGAGTCGACTTTTATGTTTAGGGATCAACTCTTTTATAATAGGGGTCGATTGTTTTATAATAGGGGTCAACTCTTCTGTTACAAGGGTCAACTCTTCAATTACGGACAGAATACAGAGGTTTGACCCTCTACCCCCATAACCAACATAACCACTTGAAAAAGATTAAGAGTCAACCATTGATTTTCAAGGGTTGACCCTCAGGGTTAGAGACATGCAAAATGTAAAGGATTTGACTCCAAACTAATAGGAGTCGGCCTTTAACAGGCCAAATCGAAAATCTTCATTTCAAAACAAAACTTTGCAACCATTTTTCATGGATTTTCATTGTAAGATATGATATGAACATTTCTAACATGCATTCGAAAAAGAAAACATGGTCAAAACTACTAGTTTAGGTTGACTCTTTTATAATAGGGGTTGATTGTTTTATAATAGGGGTCAACTCTTCAATTACAGGCAAAATACAGAGGATCGACCCTCTACCCCCATAACCAACATAACCACTTGAAAAAGATTAAGAGTCGGCTCTTGATTTGCAAGGGTCGACCCTCATGGTTAGAGACATGCAAAATGTAAAGGAGTCAACTCCAAACTAGTAGGAGTCGACCTTTAACAGGACAAATAAAAAATCTTCATTTCAAAACAAAACTTTTCAACCATTTTTCATGGATTCTCATTGTAAAATATGATATGAACATTTTTAACATGCATTCGAAGAAGAAAACATGGTCAAAACTGCATTAAACCCCCATTCTCATTGAAACACACACAAGTAAGCTTTTGAAAACACTATTTTCTATTCATGGGTATGTGAAATTATGAAAAACTTAAACTAAAATATAGTTGAACAACTTTATACCATATTCAAACAAATATCATCTACATGCTTACACACCCCTAGAAATCATAGAGTAGGAAGATCACACTTTGTTGATACAAAAAACCAAAAAATCTGCCGACTAAGAGCTATCAATACCTTAAGTTCGAACTGCAACTCAAATGGGATGAGTGAGAGAATCAGGTGAGATTAGAGTGAGAGTGTAGTGTTAGTGAGGGAGATGAAGGAAAGTGAGAAGAGAAAGAAGATGAAAGAAAGGTTATGTGTAAATGGGGAAAATATGGTGGAGGCTAGATTTAAAAACAGCCCTCCTTAAATCTCATTAGTTCATGAGATTTAGGTGGCAATCCCATATCAGTCGGTGGAGGCTGAGTTATAAGATTTAATGATAGCTTCCCCTATCTAAAATTACCAAAATGCCCTCATAAATTTTTAATTCCAATGTTAACCTTTCTTAACCCATTTTACTCTTGTTTGCTAACTTATTTATAAAAATGTCATTGCCTACAAAACTAATATCTTTCAAGCAGTTACCTTTTATATCCCTTGACAATTTAATCCTCCTACTTTTTCAGAAAATTCTTATTTTGCCATTTGTCCATAAATTATGATTCTACCTTTGGATCTAATCGGATTCAATACATACCCTTTTTCAATGATTTTAGGGTCCAATTCTTGCAAAATCTAATATACGATAATATAAATTATGAATTATGCATAAAATTCACTTATATATATTAAAATATAGAAAAATATAGAGTTACAAAAAGTCTTGATTCATTCTATCCCACTAAAAAAAATTTGTTCTCAAAATTTGGTCATACATGGTCAACAAAAATATAGGGGTATCTTTCTTGCATATTGGCTTCGGGTTCTCAAGTGCACTTCTCAAAGTTGTGATGTTGTCATTTGATGTTGACCAATGGCACCACCTTGTTCCTCAACCCCTTCTCGAGACGGTTAACAATCTAAACTGGTTGTTTATCCATAGTTCAATCTTCTCGCACTTGGATATCCTCATATTGAATAATGTATGAAGGATCCTGGATGTACTTTATTAGCATTGTCTTGCTTCATACCAGGCTACCAAAATTTCCTCTCAAGGTCTCTGCACATCTTCGAACTCTCTTGATGGATGAAGTAGCTAGACCAATTTGCATCTACAAGCAATTCTTCCTTGAAAGCCTTATCATCATGAATCCACCACCTTCTCATAAATCTAATAATCCATTTATCATCACAAGTGAACTTAGATCTTGCCTTATGTGTATCCACCAAGTACTTATCATAATCGAGACTCACTTTTGTGATTGGGTGATTCTATCCAAAATCTTTGGCCTCGTAACTATGCTTGAACACTAAATATGTCCAAACTCTCTGACAATCGGTTGTCAATCTATAAAGTTCTTCACTAGAGCCCAACTCTGACCAATCAAATAGGAAACTGATACCTTCTTGCTCAAGGCATATGCAACCACGTTCACCTTTTTAAGGTGATACAAAATAGAAAAATCATAATCCTTTAAAAACTCTAACCACCTTCCTTGCCTTATATTCAACTCTTTCAGGAACAAGATATACTTGAGGCTCTTGTGGTCTGAAAATACTTTAAAGTTTTCTCTATATAAATAATGTCACCAAATCTTTAGAGCGAAGACAACTGCTGTTAATTCTAAATCATGTGTAGGATAATTTTGCTCATGAACTTTCAATTGCCTAAAGGCGTAAGCAATAAATCTTTTGTGATGCATCAACATACAACCCAAACCAGTGTCTGACGCGTCGCTATAAACAATGAAGCCTTATGAACCGCTCGAAAAGGCTAGCACTAGGGCTGAGGTCAATTTCTCCTTCAGCACCCGAAAACTCTCTTCACACTGGGGCATCCAAACATACTTAGCTCTCTTCCTTAAAAGTTTAGTCATCAGAGCCACAATCTTGAAAAAATCTTAAATGAATCGCCGATAGTATCTATAGAGTCCCAAAAAAAATTGAATCTGTGTAATATTCTTGGGTTGCTCCCATGTCATTACAGCTTCAACCTTGGTCGGGTCCACTTTTAACCATTACCAGAAATTACATGCCCCAAAAAAATGATGCAATCAAGCCAGAACTCACACTTTGAGAATTTTGCATAAAGCTTATGTTCTCTTAGTGTTTCTAATATAATTTGAAGATAGTGCACCTTATGTTGCTCCTCATTCTCAGAGTAAATCAAAATATCATCTATGAACACAATCACAAACAGATCTAGAAAACTTCTGAATATATGATTCATCAAATCCATAAAAGCAGTTGGAGCATTCATCAAACCAAATGGCATTACCAAACATTCATAATGCCCATAGTTGGTCCTAAAGGTTGTTTTTTGTACATCGTCAGCCTTGATACGCAGTTGATGGTAGCCAGACCTCAGATCAATCTTCGAGAACACTCTGACTGACTTCAACTGATCAAATAAGTCCTCAATCCTGGGTAGTGGATACTTGTTCTTAATTGTCACTCAATTCAATATACGGTAGTTGATACATATTCTCAACGATTCATCCCTCTTTTTCACAAACAATACTAGAGCTCCCCAGGGTGACACACTGGGTTTGATAAATCCTTGACCCATCAACTCCTGTATTTGTTTCTTCAACTCAGCCAGCTCTGTTGGGGCCATTCGATATGGTGCCTTAAAAATAGAATAGTTTTACGTACTAGGTTGATGACAAACTCTATCTCTATTGGGAGGCAAATCGGTCCTTTCTTTTGGGAATACATCTTTAAAATTGTGAACTACTTACAACTCTCTTATTACCATCAACTCACAATTCAATGTTGCAACACTTGGAAGGAATATCTGACTTTCCTATTAGTGTGACCTCCAGTTCAGAGATCAATCTTCTATCTATAGAAGAGCTTATCACACTAAACTCGATCAAAGTATGATCAGGTCTCTCTAATACGACCTTAATACTATGATATTTCAAACTCGTGAAATGTTTGTAAATTCAATCCATACCAAGGATAACGTTGTATCCTGACATCTATAAGAGAATAAGATTGGCTGGGAACATTTGTACCCATATTCGCTACCTCAATACTCAGAAGGTACAAAATACAATTTGACTTCACTTCCAAAGAAGTAACTACCTTGCAATACATGTCTAACTTCCTTGTCAGCAGATCGAGAAGTTTAGCAAAATCGAAGGACACGAAGTAATGAGTGGCACCAGAGTCAAATAATACACAAGCAGAAAAATCCACAATAGATAAAATACCTTAGATGGCCTTGGCCTTACTGCTTAGGCCTGCCTCCTCCGCGGTAGCCATGTATACTCGTCCAACTGGCCTCCTCTCTTGTGGGTTCTATGGAGGTGGTTGATGTTGTGGTTGTTGTTATTGGTGTTGTTGTCCCTGAAATTATGGAATTGTTATCCTATTCGAACACAACTTAATGAAGTGTCATATCTCTCTACATCCCAAGAAAGCGCCAGTCTCCACAGGGCACGGATGGCCACTATGTTATCTACAACACCTCAAGCAAACCTTGGTTGTGGTCTGCCTCTGTTTATGACCTTCTGACTGAGTATGTGGCCTCTTATATGGTCTTATTTTGCCTTTGTTTTTCAAGAATGGCCTCCTATCATCCCTACTTGATCCTAATGCCTCTTAGCACTTTTGGGATTTCCTCAAAGAAATTCAATCTTCCTCTATAATTGTGGTTGCTTTAATGTTTTTACTCAATATCTGGGGACCACGGGTCAACACCTTTGTTTTGAGACCATCAATAAATTTTTGCATGAATTTCATTACTCGAGTGCATTTGATCGTATAAACATTCGAACAATAGCGCTCAAGGTGTCGAAATTGACTAACATACTCTAACAGTGTTAACTCATTTTGTCGTAGCTCTAGAAATTCATGTATCTTATATTCTCGAACATGCACTGGGAAGAAGGCATTAAAAAATACCTCCTTGAAGTCTTCCAAATTGATTTCCGCAACTCCAGCGAACCTGACAACTCAGTTGGTCTCCCACCACCTCTCTGCATCCTTCTTGAGTTGGTATGACCTAAAGAGTGACTTCTTTTCTTTGAGAACATCTAAGATCTCAAAAATACGTTTGGTCTCTCTAACCCAATACTCTGCCTTCTCAGGGACTGACCTCCCTATGAATGCAAATGGACGTAAATCCATAAACTGCCAGTATGATACACCTTGCTTTTATGTATGTTATGTCTGAACGGTCTTAGTCAGTGTGTTAGATCTCCCATTATGAAGTCTCTCTGCTCATTCCATTGATGAGGCTAACGAGCCTTCCACTGATACCAGTGCAAAAATGTGTGAGACATCTATTGATTAAAAGAAAAAACTAAACATAAATCTTCAATTCAGCTAAATTTGCTAGCAATCAAGTCAACTCATACACTTAAACATTATGGGTTAATTATCTTAGGTCAATCATAAACCTTACTCACAGATGGTAGAACATGGAGCTTGGACTTCTAGACTGGTTTTGGACTTGCTCTGATAAAAAAATTGTAACACCATAAACCTTATCAAGTTTTTTTTATTAAAACATTTTTAATAAAATGCTCTTTTACCAATGCATCACAAAAGAATGTTCTTCATTTGAAATCCTTTTTTAATACAAGTTTCCAATCGAGGATCCAAAATATATAAGACGATTGCACACTTATGCAAAATATGAAGGTAATTCATTTCATAAAATATAACTTGAATAAAATATTTATTAATATTTACAAAAGTGAACAAAGTTCCCAAAAACTACATAAGCAGTCTCATATGCATGCCCACGAATGTCCAAGAGGTGCTCATATGTCCTTCATTTTCATATCTCCCTACTACTGAGTACCTAAAAAATAGTAATAATTGTGGGGTAAAACAAACCACAGTCTCAGTGTAAACCAACTACTCACACAAACGTCATGAGATAGTAGCATGAGACCAAGTCCATTCAAAAAGATCACTATGCTTAAAAACCCATTTCCCAGACAAAAAAAATTGATCCACAACTCATCAAAAGTGATCTTCTAAGAAAACTTTCATTTGATAGAAGAAACTCAAAGTTGTCGACTTACCCCACCTGAGGGTCGACTCGAGAACTAAAAGAACACACAAAAGGAATAACTCAAGAGGAGTTGACTCTTTCAACTCAAGGGTCGACCCTCAACTGACAAGGAAGAGTCGACTCAAATACATTCGGGAGTCGACTCTCAAAAAACGGACATAATATACAACAAAAGGAGGAGTCGGCTCTCCATTCCATAGAGTCAACTCTTAATGCTGAACATAACACCACAATCAACCAAGAGGTGTCGACCCATCTAACTCAGGGGCCAACTCTCATAGTAGAACATAATATAAAAACCTAGGAAGAGTCGACTCTTTTCATTCAGGGGTCGACCCTCAGGTATGCCATACACCGAGCACACAAACTCATGCCATGCTTGCTTATATTCATGAATATTTTATTAAATCTTTTTATTTAGTTACTATTGCATTACATATTATGCACCACACACATTTATTAATTTAATCTCACTTATCCAAAGAGGCACCACTCCCCTGGTCACTTGGGCATCATCGGATCATTCAATGGATGTTCATTCATCTATTTTATTTATAAAACCCATATTATTACCTTGATGCTTAGACTAGACTCCAGAACCCTTCAACACAGCATTCTTTTTCTGGAACCTAGAGTTTGGGACCTTATCATTCTCCCTAAAGTCGATGTAGTGCACTTCAAGGCATACTACAAAAGCTTTACCTCAGTCTCGAGTATCGGAGTCTAGTGTTCCCTAAGCCTTATGGTGAGAAACGGATCTCTTAGATCCAATAACAAGAATTTTTCTCATGAGGTTGATGCGTGCTTGTTCAATCTGACAAGCTAGCTCAAGCCAAAAAGAAGACCAATCGAGCATAGAAATCTTTCAGTATAGCTTGTTATTGACAATTAATTCATTATGTGTCATAAGTATCCCCTAGGGTTATTACCCTAGGATTCCAACTGCGTGCATACATATCTTTTTCTGTTTCTTGATATTACCAGTCTGAAAATACTCATAACTGAAATATGCAGGTTTTCACATCCCAATGCATCACACAACATGAAATATACATCAATGCACAAAATGGGTTCTAATTGGATTACTCATACTCACATTAATGCCTCACTAACGAAAGTAGCTCCAAAAAATACTAAATATAGGTATTGCAACTCAAACACAATAAACTTTAGGCATATATATCGAACCCTCAACCTAACATCCCATACATGAATTCAAAATTTCAAGAAAAATACATTCGAGTATCTTAGGAATCAAATCTTGTGTTCAGAGATCGATTTTCTGTATGTAAAAGTTGACTCTTTAATCCCAAGGGTCGACTTTTCTCTTATAAGGGTCGACAATTCAATTACAATGGTTGACTTTTTATAAAAAGAGTTGACTCATAAAATAGATGGGGTCGACCATCTACCCTTAGAAACAACATAACCACATGAAAAAGGTTATGGGTTAACCCTCGTGGTTAGAATAACATGCAAGTTGTAAAGAAGTCAACTCCAAACAAGTAGGAGTCGACCCTTAACAGGCCAAACCAAAAATCCTTATTTCAAAATAGAACTTTTCAATAATTTTTTATGAATTCTCATTCTAAAATATGATGTGAATATTTCTAACATGCATTCGAACAAGAAAACATGATCAAAATTGCATTAAACCCCATACTTATTGAAACACACACAAGTAAGCCTTTGAAAACACTATTTTCTAATACAACATTCATGGGTATGTAAAATTATGAAAAACTTAAACTTAAATATAGTTGAGCAACTTTATAGCATATTTAAACAAACATCATCTACATGCTTACATGCCTCTAGAGATCATGAAGTAGGAAGACCACACCTTGTTGACACAAAAAACCAGAAAATCTGCCAACTAAGAGCTATCAATACCTTAAGTTTGAACTACAACTTAAATGGGATGAGTGAGAGAATCAGAGTGAGAGTGTAGTACAGGTGAGGAAGACGAAGGAGAGTGAGAAGAGAAAGAAGATGAAAGAAAGGTTATGTGTAAATGGGGAAAATATGGTGGAGGATAGATTTTAAAAAAGCATGCCTTAAATCTGATGATTACATTAGATTTAGGTGGCAATCTCAAATCAGTCGGTGGGGGTTGAGTTATAAGTTTTAATGACAGCTTCCCCTACCTAAACTAATCAAAATACCTTTATAAATTTTTAATTCCAATGTTAATCTTTGTCAACCCATTTTACCCCTTTTGCTAACCTATTTACAAGAATGCCATTGCCTACAAAACCAATATCTTTCAAGCAATTACCTTATATATTCCTTGACAATTTAATCCTCCTCTTTTTTCAAAAATTCTAATTTTGCCATTTATTCATAAATTGTAATTTTGCCCCTAGATCCAATACAAACCCTTTTTCAACAATTTTAATGTCTAATTCTTGCAAAATCTAATATACTACAATATAAATTATGAATTATGCATAAAATTCACTTATATATATTAAAATATGAAAAATATCGAGTTACAAAAAGTCTGAATATTTTAGTTTGGCTCAGGTCAGGTCCGGGTAAACCTAGCCTTGTTGACACCCATAGGAACACCCCTATACGGTTGCAAACTTGTGACATTTCATCAACTTCATGAATTTCACAAGTCGTCCTTACTTAGATGAGGAGAGCCATTTCTTTGTAAATTTTTAAAGTTGAAATATTAGTACAAATTTCTAAAATTTCAAATATGAGCCAAACTTTTCTTGAAAACTGACAAATAGGGACCTCATGTCAACACCCATCATATTGGAAAACATAAGTTCTTTTTGGTTTCTTGTATTGTCCTTTGAAAACAGAAAAGTATTTATCATAAAAAAAAGTAAATAGTGTGAACTTTTAACTATGACGGTTACTGTTGTTATTTCACTTATGATTTAATCTGGGTTAAATGATAATAATAAATGCATACTCTTGTTTGATAGTTTTTCAAGAAAAGTTTGGTTCATATTTGAAATTTCAGAAAATTGTGGCTTATATTTAGAATTTTTGGAATTAGGGGCAAAAGATTGTCCCTTAAATGAAAATTTCTCTTATTTTTAAGATAAAAAGTTATTTTTACTTTTTAAAATAAATTTATAAAGTATTACTCATTAACCTTTAAAATTGGAAAAAATTTACCACATCCTTCAAGTTAATTATGTAATTTTACATTATTGATGTTTCTATTACTTTATTAGAGAGTTAATATAAAATTCTTAAACGTGTTTTCCTCTAATTAACCAAAACCTCATAATCTCAACATAAAATCCATTTTTCTCTTTTAGGGCATGTTTGTGTGTGCCATAAAAAGTGGGGATTTCGTAGAAATGCACGAGGCCCCATGCATTTATGTGGGCCCAACAACCTCATTCAAATGCAGAATTCTCTTTCAGCGAAGAAAGAAGCTCGTGTTTGAATGGGAGCCTCCCCACTTTTATGCGAAAATAAAGTCCTATGGGGTGGGTTGGACGATCGGACTTCATTGCGTGGAGGCCCTTTCTTTAACATACAAATGTGCAGACACGTGAGAAAATGAACGGCTTCTTAATTTTCTTCTCCACTCATTTTCTCCTAGGATCTTTGTGTTGATTTGGTTCGGTTCTAACGACGAATCTTGGCCCAACTATAGGACACCATTGATTAGGGTTGTCAATGGGTCAGGTCAGGTCGGGGTTAGGGTTGAAAGAGACCTATTATATAACTAATAACTGGGTTCAGATTTTGTTGGGTCACGAAAATAGAATACCAAACCCAGACTCAAGTAATTTTAAATTTTTTATTAAAAATATATAATTGTCATGACGGGTTGAGTATGACCCAAACCTGGCCCGAATATTGCTCTAGTCGGGTTCGGGTCGATCCGAATATTATTCTCTTTTGTGTGTGGCAACTGAGAAGAAAACCAAAAACGGCGCAGGAAGGAACTTGACCCAAGACCCGTGAAGAAACACGCTTATCGATCTTTTAATTCAAAAATAAGAAAGAAAAAAAGAAAGTGAATGGGAACAAATCCACCGACATGTCTATCTCACCAACTGCCACTTTTCCAAAATGAAGATCAATTCTCTCTCTCTCTCTCTCTCTCTCTCTCTCTCTCTCTCTCTCTCTCAGCACAATATCTGCGGTTTAGGGACAGCAGTGAACCGGGTGAAAATGGGGCCCCGCCTCGCCCCGTATGGATCGGGATGAAGGGCATGAAATGGGGATGGAGGCAGAGATGAAAGTCAAAATTCATCCCCATGCGGGGATGGACTTACACTTTCCCCCGCCCCGCCCCACCCCTCCCCATCCCTGCCATGCCACGCCCCTCCTCGCCTTGTCCATGTTAATAATATTACTAAAATACTTAAACCTAACTAATAAAATTACAAAAAAAAATACAATAATATATACTAACTTACTAACCCTAAATCGTGCAGCACCACGTTCTTTGGCCCTCAGCCCTCTCTCTCTCTGTCCACCATCGGCGACCATCATCGTCGGTGCCAGATTTATCCACCAATGGCGATGAAGGTTCTCCATCACCGTTGGTGACCATCATTGTCGGTCCTCTCTTCATCCACCATCGGTGCCAAACACCTCCATCGCACCCGTCTCCAAGAATAGGTTGGGATCATCCCTCTCTCTATCCACCGTAGCCGTTAGTTGATCAGGATCATCCTTTTACATAACGGTTCTAATACTTAGGGTTGTCGTAGCCTCATTTTATTCTCTTTTATTCTATGTTTTGATGGTTACTTGGCCAGGTTTTATTTCATTTATTGAATCCTCACTTTTGTCCTTTAGGAATGTGTGGTTTCTTTAAAATTCGTAGTCATTTTCGGTTTTATCTTTTAAAGACATGTAGTTTTTTTAAAATCTATACCCCTCTTTTGAAAATTGCTTGAATCATGAGTTTTGTCCTTTAGAGATGCATAGTTTGTTTGAAATCCATGTGCATCTCTTATCGATTATTGCCTAAAGCCTCTGATTTTGTCACTATGAATAGTTTGCTAGCCATCTGTTTTGGAAGATTTCAGAATGTGCCTGTATTATGTTTCTCATGGTAGCCACTAGTTTCAATTGAATTTTTGATCCATGGTTCATGAAAAATTGTCCTGTTTTTTTTGGCAGGCACTCCTCCAAACCAGCAGCGTCTTATTTTTACTGGGAAGCAGCTTGAAGATGGTTGCATCCTAGCTGACTACAATATTCAAAAAGGTAAGCACATTTGGTTTTGTATCTAGAGTATTTGTTATTGTCCTTGTTTTCCTGGTTGCCTTTGTTGACTTGTGTACTTGCATAATCAACATTGCATCTTGTTCTGAGGCTTTGCAGTGGGATTATAGAGCCTTCTTTGATGGCTTTGGCTAGAAAATACAATAAGGAAAAGAGGATATGCAAAAAGTAAGTTTTCCATTTGTTATTGTACCATTCAAAAATGTAGACAATGTATTGGGTTACTGTATGAAGACTACGAGCAACTGTGCAAGTTCACAAAATATTATACTATTGGATGGTAACGTCTATGTTGGAGTTCTTCATGATTTGTTAAAGAAGCCTGATGATGAATTTACAATGGTTTTAATCTTGTCTTGGAGCCGGTTTATTAAAGAAACCTAAGAAACAGAGTTCTTATTCATTTTTTTTCCATCTTCAAGGTTCAGAAAATGCAGTCTTTGATTTAATTTTTCATTTAATTAGATTTCAGTTTCTTCGTGTTGTAAATAAATATTTTTTTTTTTTAAGATGCACTAAAATTGTACAAAAACTTAATGGTCTATGATGCACTAAAATTGTAAAAAAATCACTAGCCAGCGCCGAGGATGGGGCAGGGCGGAGACGGGGATGGAAATAATTAGTTTGAGACGGGGCGGGGGTGGAGGTCCAAAGTCCCCCGCCACGGGGATGGACGGGGGTGGAGGTTAACTTTTTGAGATGGGGCGGGGGTGGAGACCTTGTCCCACGCCCCTGCCCCGCCCGGGTCCACTGCCATCCCTACTGCGGTTAAGGATTTTTTTTGTTGGGTTTCTCGGTTATTTGATAGTTGATTGTTCACTGTCTTTTCTGCTTCCTTTTTATTTTTGTTCTTCGTTTTTCACTGTTTTCATGGCTTTTTTTATTTTCTTTTTCTTAGGCAGTTCATCTCAGTATGTCTGCTTCGCACCCACCACGACCCTTTATGCCTCTCGGACGCATTCCTCAGATGCCTTTTTCTCCTCAATTTCTTTCTTATATATTGTATGATCCTGTTTTCTGTTATCGTGTTTTCGACCATCCTAGAACGATGGGTCTTCTTCTTCTTCTTTGTTCTTTTCCTTGTGCTTGTTTCTGTGGTTTTGCTTTTTACTGATAGTTCCTTCTTTCCGGTTGCTGTGATGATTCAGTATGCCGAAAGGGTTCTTCTTGCCCCTGAGATTGAGGATGACTGCTATCTGAATTTGCTCGACTGGAGTAGTACCAGCATTGTTGCCATCGCTCTCGGGTGCAGCGTCCATCTCTGGGATGCAACCTATGGATCTCTTCGTTTGCTTGCGACTATAGAAGAGGAAGACAGCCCTGTTATGAGCGTCGGTTGGGCGTCAGATGGTAGGCATATCGCCATTGGATTGAACAATTTGGATGTTCAGTTGTGTGATGTCGATACCAACAAGCAGGTAATCTCCAGCCTGCAGATCATTTCTTTTTTTTTTTGCATTGGTGTTTTCATATATTATGATATATGACTTAGGTAATCTTTTGGAGAAACGTACGCCAAATCAATGATGTGATAATCACGTAATCTACGAGTTGTGTTTCGTCTCCATGCTCTTTATTG
This sequence comes from Nuphar pumila, assembly GCF_984573655.1. Lineage (NCBI taxonomy): Eukaryota > Viridiplantae > Streptophyta > Magnoliopsida > Nymphaeales > Nymphaeaceae > Nuphar > Nuphar pumila. Next base: position 138,202,101 of record NC_143250.1, on the reverse strand, counting down.
TATGCTTCAGAGGCCTAAAGTGCATCTTTGGTGTTTCAATGTGCTGCGTTTCTTAATGACCATTCTTGTGTTTTGCTTCTTGGTATTCTCGACTTGCCTGTATTTTGGTAGCTTCAAGTCATACTTTCTTCTGCTGTTTGATTTGTCAGATATAGTTTTGTGTTAGTATATTGAATCTCTTTCATTGTTTCTGTTGTTAAGTACTCTGAGAGTCGGTCATCAATCAAGAGTTGGCTCCCTTGATTGGAATTCCCATATTCTCACTACCGGTGGGAGGGATGGTCTTGTAATCAATAATGATGCAAGGATTCAATCTCACATAGTTGAAATATACAGAGGACACCAGAAGGAGGTCTGCGGATTAAAATGGTCAAGCTCAGGCCAACACTTAGCTAGCGAAGGAAATGATGACATTATTCATTTGTGGGATCGGGCGATGCCGTTCAATACGAGGGCTGCTTCTCAGTGGCTTCACAGACTCCATGGCCATGTCGCTGCAGTTAAGGCCTTGGCTTGGTGTCCATTCCAGGGCAATGTGCTCTCATCAGGTGACGGTGGTTCAGATGGCTGTATTAAGTTTTGGGATACATGTAATGGTTGTTGCTTGAAGTCCATTGGCATTCGTTCCCAAGTTTCTGCACTTTTGTGGAGTATGAGTGATACAGAAATCTTAAGTTCTCATGGGTTGCCTCATAACAAATTGATACTGGAAATGGACTCTAACTCATTTCATGAAGAATTGAAGCAAAGAATTGGAGTCCTTGCCATTTCAATTTCAGGAATTAAGTTCCTGGTATTGAATTCCCCCCAATCTGTAACTGCGAACTCACCCTAAAGGAAATTGAAGGACTTACGTTTCTCTCAGGTCCTCAATTCTCAAACACTTGGCTTCCAAATGTTTGAGATCAATGGAGGACCCTTATCAATGATCAGAATTCTCACATTGATCTGAACAGCATTATTGCAACTGAATTGACAGTAGGCCAAACGGTTGAATCTCAATCATCAAATTTACTTCATAGATGTAAAGCCTGGGATTTTTGGACCCTTTTTAAAAAAAAGGAGGTTTATTTAATATTATACGAGCCACTGCATTGGGATTTGTGTTTTATATTGATGAATAAGTGTTTCTCATTGAAAACGGATTGAAAAACGATTGAAATTGGGTTTGGATAAGGCTCGTTTGGATTTAGAGGCATAGTCATTATTTCTGAAATTGTTTATGGCTTTTTGGGCAAGGTACGTGCTTCAAATTTTCAGAAATGGTGGAGGATTAAAAATATGTTGGTTTTAATGGGAGGTGGTAGTATGGTAAATACATTAACAAAAAAGGGCAAAAATGGTAGAGGGGTGAAATGGAAAATTAAATAGGCTACAAGGGTGATTTGGTAATTGTAATAGGGCAAGCTATCATGAAAAAGGACGCACCCATTTTTTATTTTGACAAGTGTTGAGGGGGATGTGATTAGGGGTTAAAGGATTTTATTAAACCTAAATCTCTTTTTCATTTACACATAACCCTCTCTCTTCTCCTCGTTCTTCTTATCATTTCTCTCACCAACCTGCTGTCCTTTTGATTTCACCCATACTCTCACAACCATCAAATTTTGGTTGAGGTAGAGAAGTTGCACCAGAAGATTCGGATTTGGGATCTCTCATTATAGGAATATTTGTCTCGTGGGTGTTTGATTTCTCACGGGTGAGAAGCTATTTTTGGTGGAAGACGTCTCTGTTGAACTTCGATAGAGTTGCAGTTTGAACTTGGGTGTTGATAGCTTGTAGTTGGTGGATTTTTCTGATTTTTCTTGCGAATAACAAGTGATCCTCTTACACTATGAAACTCTAAGGGCATGTAAGCATGTAGATAAAGTTTGGCATGTTTGAGATATGGTTTTGTGTATACATCATGAATGTTTCTGCTAAAAAAATTATGGTAAGCTATGAAGTCATTCAACTATGTTCAATTTGAGTTTTTTCGAAAATTTTACATGTTCATGATTGGTGTATGTTTAAAAAATGGGTTTTTTTAAAAGCATACATATGTGTTTTAAGTAGATCTGAGTTTTAAATGCCAAATGGTTTACCTCATGTCTATGACAAGAAATCACTTATTTTTGTTGAAAAGTTATTTTTTTATTTTGGGATTTTCAATTTGGCCCTGTTTAGAGTCAACTTTTGTTGGTCAGGAGTAGACCCTTTTATTGTCATGCCTCTGCTTTGTCCCTAAGAGTCGACCCTTGTTGATTAGGGTTGACTCACCTCAGTCTGATTAGGGTTGACTCACCTCAGTTTCAAAACTCTGTAATGGGTTTTGGAGACAAAGAGTTAACTCCGTGTATTCATAGAGTTGACTCAGAAACATGATGAGTTGAGTCCTAAACAGATGAGACGACTCTTGAGTATTGTTGAGTCAACTCATATTGTTTTATGAGTCGACCCTTACAGTGGAGAGATGACTAATGTTGTTTGGAGAGTCAAGTCTTGCAGTCGATTCATGTTGTTTGATGAGTCGACTCTTGAGTGGTCTGAGTCGACTCTAATGCTTGTAAGTGGGATTATTTTGATGTTTTGCATGCGGATTGATATGGTTGAGCTTGGAATTTGAGGGATCTAACCCAAGATGATGTGGTGTGGTCTGTGGGACCCTACTTGGTTGATGTTGGAGATTCTATGTATGGGTTTTACCTACGTATTTGGTATTTTTGGCTGAGGGTCGACTCATAAAGGTTAGGGCTTGACTCCTCTATATTGTAAATAGACTCTTGCAGGTTGCAAGTCGACTCCTGCAGTGGAGAGTTGATTCCTTTATGTGTTTTGGTTTTATTTGAGATTTGTTGATTCCTGGGATCAAGAGAGATGACTCTTGAGTTAACTGAATGTGTTTTTCTTGGTGATTTGCCTTTGAGTATGGTTGTTAAGCTTGGGATTCGATGAATCAAGCCTGAAATAACTGTGTATGGATAGGCAATATCAATAGTTATTATTTTTTAGCAATCTTTGTGCAATACGGAATGTGACTTCAGGTGGTCCAAGAGGAACCTATTTTGTGTATAGATGCATATTATATGTTATGTGATGCATTGGGATATGAGGTTTCATTATTCCAGTTATGAGGATTACAAAGATGGTAATAACAATAAGAAGAAAAGGGTATGTATACTTACAATTGCAATCATAATATCATGACCCTAGGGGTATCTCGTTACAAGAACATGTTTAGATGTCGATCTGTGGTACCGAGTGGGTATCTTAAGTTGTCCTTTATGTTGACCACCATTGTGTGTGCTATGTCTTAGCCCAGACCCAAGTACCGAAATGGTATTGTGTGGTATTTGTTATCCATACTTGTGTGTACATGGACTTTGGATGTTTGGTCCTTGTTGTTCGTGCCAGAGGGGTACTGTGAGTGTTTGCCTTGGGTGCCAGTACCTAGAGAATAAATTTGTTTTATTAGTTGTATATCATTTTCATGGTGGTAGTTGTGTCTTGGCCAAGATACTGGTACTGTGATGGTACGATACGTGAAGTGTTGGCTCAAGTTGTTTTAACTATTAGAGTATAATACAATGATACATGTTATGTTATAATTGTAAGCTTATGGCTATTGGTTTGCACCATCAGATATTAATGAGCCATCTTATCAAATGTGTTATACTCGTTGAGTTTTCTTACAGTTTGAGCAAACTTATCAAATATGTTATACTTGCTTGGTTTTCTTGTGGTTTTAGTCAGCTTGTCAGATGTATTATGCTCACCTGATTTTCTTATGGTGTGAGTCAACTTGTCAAATATGGTATGCTTGCTTGTTTTTCTTGTAGTTTGAGTCAACTTGTCATATGTGAACAATAGTGACAAATATTGCGAGATTTATGAAAATCTTGCGATAATATTGCAAGAAATTACCTGAAAGTTTAAAATGGCAATTTCTCGCAAGATTTTCAAAATATCATGAGATTTATGAAAAAAACATAAATACCATGATTTAAATGCGATATTTATGTTTTAAATGGCTATTTATCACAAAAAAATCATGTATTTTTATTTTTAAATAATTTTTATTAATCTTTTCTTATCAAAATTATTTTTTATATTTTTAGATTATTTTTTTTATTGTCAAGATTTTGTTGGAAAAAAATGCAAGATTTATGAATTTTTTTCAATTTCTCATGAGTTTTTGAAAAATGAGAAATTATCGATAAAAATGTTTGTCACTATGATGTGAACAATCACGAACCAACCTTGTTGAAGAATTTTTGGGACAATTGAGCAAGCTCATGTCATTTGGATCTAAGGGATTTGTCCCCCGCCATGGGGCTTAAGGAACACTAGACTTTGATACTCGAAGCGGAAGTAAAGATGTTACAGTATGCCTAGTAGTGCACTACGTTAACTTCAGGATGAGGGATAAGGTTCTAGACTCTCGGTGCTAGAGAGAGGGATGCCTTGACGAAGAATCTCGGACTCTAGTGCAAGCATCACGGTGACTATCCAAAATTTTATAAATGAAATGGATGAATGAACATCCCTTGAATGGCCTAGTGATGCCCAACTTTTCAGGAAGTAGTGTCCTGTTAGATGTAATCATGATCATAATAATAAATGTGTGTGAGCATAGCATGTAATGCAACAATAATTAAAGGAAAATATTTAATAAAATATGCATGCATGTAGGTAAACATGGCATGAGTTCATAGGCTTGGTGCATGGGCACCAGATGTAAAACTCAAAAAAAATCTGAAATATTTTAATAGGAAAATTTTGGTCATTATAAATTATTGAATACTGGCTTTTTTTACCTGTGTGTTTGAATTGATTTTTTCTAGCTTTAATTCTTAGTGCAGTTGACCTTATGGGTCATCCGGCAATTAAATCAACAATTTTGGATAATTTTGAATGGCGATTAAATTAGTTAATTAATTAAATTAATGGCTAATTAAATTGGTGTCTAACTGACAATGTTGGTGATTGAGTGGTTATGTACGATAATTAGGGTTTATTAGCTTTTGGTTGTTAGACATTTTGCATTTATTCACTAATTATGATTAAATAGTAATTTGTTTGCTAATTAACAAGTATAGAATATAAATTATGCTGAGGTATTAAGTGAATTTTTAATTTTGATTTATGAACATAATTATTTTAGAAATGTGAGCTAAGATGTAGATGATTAACAAAAAAAATATATTAATATCCTTCTGGGTTTGGACCCACATCGGTTTTTTGTTTTTGACCAAAACAGTTTGAGATCTAAATATATGAGCCATGGAATTTCAAATTTTGGTATAGAGGGTGGGGCCCACTTGATTGGGACATCCCCTCTCTTTTGTAGCACAAAAGCCTAAGCTTGTGTATGTTTCCAAGAATTTTTTAAAATAGACACACCAAGCGTTTCCTACCTTTTTGTCTTCCTTTCCTTTTATATACAACATTTGGAAAAGGAGAAGAGGGTCCTTGGGATAGAGTGAAGGAGCTTGTAGGGACTAAGCTCCACCCTCCATCTCCATGATTTAATCATGGCCACACATCTCTAAAACCCTCTCAAAACACTAATTTAAATCTATAAATAAGTGAAAAATGAAGAGAAGTTTGTTATATCTTCTCTTACTCTCTCTCTCTCTCCTCTCCACCAAATTCTACAAGGGTGCATTTGAGCTTGGAGTTGATATTCTTCCCTACTCTCAAAAGTGTAGAGTGAGGTATCAAGAGGGACTTCACCCTACACTAATTATAGAGAAGAGATTATTTAAGTTCTTTGATTCTTCGTAAGGTTCTATTGTTCAAAGAAAGGTAAGGAAAACCCACTCAATGTTCTTTTTGTACATTCTATGGCATTCATCACTCATGTTTGCATGCATTCTATAAATGCATGTAGGTATTATAGGGATATACAAAAAAAAATATCCATGGTATTGTTTTAAAAGCTTTCATTTAATAGATGAATCTCATGGTTGGTTTAACCATGTTTATGTTTTTTAAACTTTCTTTAGTATTCATAGTTGAATTTCATTCATGTTGATATTTTAATGGTAGAGTTTTAATTTTTAGGCTTGTTCATGGTTGAATCTCATTGATTTTGATATTTTAATGGTAGTGTTTCATTTTTTAGGCATGTTCACAATTGAATCTCATTCATTTTGATTTTTTAGGAAAGAGTTTTATATGTGAATAATATTCATGGTCAAATATAGTACTACGAACTTTTTTCAAAGGTAGTTTCCCATCTTTAACTTATGTTTAGGGATTTACCTTGTGGATCTTAAGTTTTTGTGCTTGTCATCCATATTTGACTCATGTTCATGTGTAGATCTCATTCATTTTAAGTTTCAATGGTAGGTTTACATTTTTAAGTCAACATTCATAGTTAGTTCTTAAGTGCTTGATTTTTCAATAATGATTGTCTATTTTTAAATCTATGACTTATAGTTAATCTTCAATTACTTTGTATTTTAATGGTAGTCTCTCATGTAGATGCATGTTGATACAAGTTAATCATCATGCATACACATGTATTAATTAAAAAAAAAATTATAGTGTATGTGAATATGCAATACACATATACCCAGATCCAAGGATGAACTAAGCATGGGTTTCAAATGTGGAACTGCATAATAAGTTCTAGGACCCAATGCTTAAGTAATGGACTAGTTCCAAAGAAAAAAAATACACATTTGATGCTTTCCTAAATGAATTTTTACACATTTTTGAATTAATAGACATGTATTTGGAAAAAATACTATTCAGTTTGGTATTTTCTTGAACTGAATTGTCTGAAAGTAAAATCTGTATGTCTCAATTTTGGATGGATAAAAATCTGAATTTTTACCCTATTATTCTACACATCTAGATGAAGATTTGGAACTACAAATGAGGTTCATTTGATGTGGGAATTAGGAGATATGATCTATACAATTTGCTTCAGAATTTCAGGCCTGACAAAAATTCTGAACAGATAGTAGTCTGATCTATGATTTTTAATTTTAGAAATCTGTAAAGAAGGTGTGCCAAAAACTTTTTTTGGTAACTGTTAACATATATGTAAGCTTATGAAAAAATTTTGGGGTTCATTACTTTTGGGATTTGGGCTGGATAGTTCATACAAAAATCAAATAGGAGTTGAGTTTCTACCGAATAGACCCAGTCCTTTTGCAAAAACAAGTATCAGTGTAGATTTTCTCTAGCCCTGTAGTCACAAAATTTTTCAGTGCTTTTTTTCTGGGCTGAAAGCATACAAATCCAAGAACAAATCTTAAAAATTCTATGATCATGGAAATACCTGTTTTAGCCTACGCAAAATCAGGTTTGGATTGTGAGTCCTAAAATCTGCAGAATATAGAATTAGAAAACCGTATGGGTTCCAGATTTTTCTTTGGATCATTGGATTTGAGTTTAAGCCTGTGATTTTACCAAGACTTAACTGACATATGTAGGGATACATAGAAAATTTTTGGAGTCTAATGTTTTTAATTTGAATTACTGATGAATGTTATATGAGGCAGTAGAATTCTACTGCAATTGTTTTGTAAAAAAAAACTCAGTTGTGGGTTTTTATAAAATACCATCCATATGTAATTATTTCAATTATAATTGTTATCTTAAAGCATGGATATCATCACAATGTATGCAGCATGTCAATGTATTTTTATATATGGTCATGTCATGAAAGATGTCATGTATGTAGCATGTTGATGAAATGATGCATGCAATTATTGTTATAAAAAATATCATGATATGATGTAAATGCATGCAATGAAATATTGTATAATCCAGATACATGAATTATAGCGACAATAAGATCGAATGTGAAGCATGTTATCATGAGGTTCCGTGATTGTTTAAGTAATGCTTGCACTATGATTTGCCTATATTGGAGTGTATGGTTTGAGAAACCTTTGTCGTATCAATAGATACATTTGTGTGGATGCTTTTAATGTTGAACTTGCTATATGTTTCATGTGAGCATTGTTTTATACATCATTAGCTCATGAGCGAGTTGGGGTCTATTAAGAACCTGTGCAGTGTCATGATAAGTAAATAAATTCACACTTAGATATAAGTCGCCTATGTTGGCAAAGTGCTCTAATGGGCTAAAATTGCCTAAGCATACGTGGAAATTGGTTGGGTATACATAGTGTTGTGATTGTACCCTAAGGGGGTACCTGGGCTTATGAGTTTTGTTTGGCCTCATGAAATGAGGTGCAAGATATGATAAATGTTAATTACACACTTAACCTTAATTCTGGGTTTTCGAGGATTCCCTGAAAAGGGTCTATGCTACTAGATTTTGGAATTCTGGGTATTTCCTGAAAGGGGTTTATGTTACCAGTTTTTCTCACAGATCTACTTAGAGAGGTAGATGGTACAACCTCGAGTAACATTGGGCATGTAGGTTCACCTGTGGTGCCACTTTGTTTTGGGAGAGAGGCATCACATTAGTCTTCAGTCACTCAAAGTTAGTAAGGTTAAGGTTTTCAATGTGTCCTAGGTGACTACCTCATCTACTATATTAGTGTTAGATGCATCCACTTTTAGTTGTGGTTGCCATTACGTAATTTCTCTTGGCCATAAGCTGTCCATTTGGAACCCCTAATCAAGTTGACTATTCAAGAAAATAATACATACCCGAAGTAACATTGTTGATTCAGTGAGGACTCGAGTACTATGAGTCAAGTAATTAAGATAAAACAAAATTTTATTTATATAGTTGAGAATTGTTATCATTCGTTGATATTTTATCTTGTGTAAATTGTATCACGGATAGTTATTTGATGAATTGTAATATTTATGTATAATGATGCACTATTATCATATTATGGATAAGTTGTTCAATAAACATGTTTATATGAATGCTTTAGAATATACATGCTTTGTGTGGTATTGCATCTTACCAGCTCGAAAGAGACTGACCCCGTTTTTGGGGAATGTAGGTGAGGAATGTTGATAGAGCAATGGTGTTATGCAGGACCAAGGCTGGTGAACCATGATACTATTAGTAGTCATTCTTAGGGTTATTTTGGGGTTCCAATATGTTAGGAACCATTTTGATAATATACATTGATGAAAAATTTTGTTGTTAAATTAATTATAATTTTATTTTGATAGATGAATATTAATATTAAATGTATGAAATCACTTAGTTTTGGACCATAATCCAAGTCCTAAGGAGAAATGGATTTAGTCCTGTGTAGTTATATTTTTATTATAACCTGCCAGAAATTGTTTACTCGTATTCAAATATTTCTTCTATTTTGAAAGGTTTATATTTATAAAAAAAAAAACCTAAATTTTGAAGTTGGAAGTTTTGGGGTGTTACACCTTAGGGTCGACTTGTCCTAAGTTGGGAAGTCGATACCTCGAAGTTTTTTCTCGTGTGTGTGGTGGTTGCTCGGATCGAATGTCGACACCTTTGTGAGAGGTTGATTCTCAGTATTTTTTGTTTGGCAGGAGGGTTGACCTATGAGTTAGGTGATCCTTCTTCTATTCAGTTGGTGGTTCTGTTGGGTCGAGGGTCGACTCTCGAGTTGAGAAAGTAGACTCCTCTTTATATTAGTTAGTGGTTCAGTTAGACTGAGGGTTGACTTTTAAATTGGGAGGGTTGATTCTTGTTTTATGATATATTATGTTATGTTCTGAAGGTCAACTCCTGAATTAAGAGAGTTGACTCATCTTTGGTTTTAGCATTATATTATGCTTTGAGAGTCGACCCATGAGTTTGGTTTGTCGATTTTCCTTTATTTATGCTTGGTATTATGTTCTACTCTGAAAGTCGGTCCCTATGTTGGGTAAGTTGACTCATCTTCATTTGGATTTGATGTTTTGTTCTAAGAGTTGATACCTGAGTTGGGTGGGTTGACTCCTCTTAGTTTATGTTGAGTATTATATTCTAAAGTTAAGGTGTCACCCATGTGTTGGGTGAGTTGAATTATTAGTTGTTTATGATGAATGATTTTATTGAGTTGAGAGTCAACCCCTAGGTTAGGAGAGTTGATTCCTCTTTTAGTTATGGATAATATGTCTGATTTTGAGAGTCGACTCCTCCTTATTCTTTTATAATCAATTCGTTCAATTGAGGGTTGACTCCTTTTGAGTCTCTTTTCCAATGTGAGTTCTCCTCAAGGTCGACACTTGATGAGTTGAGAGTTGACTCTTTCTGTTTTGGGAAATGAATTTTTGATAAATTGACTTTTCGAACTTACTTGATCTCTTGCTACTACCTCGTGATGTTTGTGTTAAGTAATTTGATTACACTAAGACAGTGGTTTGTCGCACCCCACTACTTGAATTATTCTTCAGGTGATATTTTAATGGAATGGATCGGCGAGAAGCATTAAAATCGACGAACTTTTTGACGTGGACCTAGGACTACTTCTGTAGGTTTTAGAACTTTGTACATGGATGTAAATAATGATAAATATTGTGTATAAGATACATTTTGTGCAATGAATGACTCAAGTTTTGCATAAGTGTGCAAATTATCTTGTGAATTTTGGATCCTAGTTTGGGAACTCATGTTTCGAAAAAGGGTTTTAAAACGTTTAAGTCTTCTGCCGTCTTGGCCTTTCGAAAAAGGGAATTTCAAAATAGTGTTTATAAAAGAAAAAAATTTGGGGGCTTACAATATCCAAATCTTTTTCACCGATCGGATTTAGATTATGTTCTGCATCAGTGCATAACTGTATTTTGCCCAAGCATGATGGCTTTACAAGCTTACTGGCTGGAATTCAGCCAAAGTTATTCACTGCGGTTCTACATTTCATTCTAAGCTATCAATGTATGCGCATGGCATCTGTCTTCTGAGCATTTTATCTTTAGCAAAAATAAACTAAAACCACAAAGTTCATGAGGCTTCCTGCTGAAAAGAGTATGGTGTTCCTTGGCATGTTTCAATAATTCTTTCGTACATCCCTAAACTCATAAATTAGGACAATAATATCTTATTAGAAACAGTGCGAATCAAAACTTTGTGAAGGGACACCCTATCATAGATCATAGAGAAACATAGCCTTGGGCCCTTTATTTTGGCACATTACAGCTTAACAAAATTATATTCATCTTTATGTGGTTTAAAAGTCTAAATCTTTAAGTGTCACTAACCAAATTCAGTACAACTGTGAAGAAACACACACACACACACATATATATATATATATATAGTAGAAGGTAGCTGCATATTCCCTTCCCTGCCAACTATGAAAGACCAAGGGGTTTTTAGGTTGTTTTTTACCTTGCATATGCATTTGATTGTCAAATTGCTAGCAAAAGACACATAGATTGTGTTTTTTTTATAAGAACATGCCTTTTAAACCTTGTATATTTATAATATTTATAAATATTTTACATCATCAATTTTCAAACCTCGTTAAAAACCTACCCATGTTGGAATCAAATGGTACAAGAGTTGATTCTTATAAAATCAAGTGCATAGAATGCATCTACACGACCAGGCTTGAGACAAACATGAAAAAGAACCCTTCAAAAGGCTCGTAAGCTGGAGTAGGTACTAATTAGTGTAGGGAGCTATATATAGAGAGAGAGTAATGGGTAGGTGCAAAAATGATACGTGCTAAATGTGTTTTTTAGGGGGTTTTATTTTATTTTTAAATGCCGACTGTACAGATGTGATCTATCTACTTGATTTTATAGGGATCAACTCTGGAAGAGTTCGATTCTAACACATGGGTGGGTTTTTATAAGGTTTGAAAAATCAACGTCCAAAATCTTTATAATTTTTTGAGGCTACAAGTATCATATTTTCATCAAAAATACATGATTCATATGTGAATTCCTCGCAACACATTTATGGGGTTGAAAATGTTAAAAAAATACCTAAAGATCTGAAAAACCTATTTAGCAGGTATCAAGTTAGCTAGTACCCGTTTCTATATATAAATATATATTTATAGAGAGAGGAAGATGGGAGTAAGACCGGATGGCCTTTCATCAAACAATCATCGAACGCTCCTTGCGCATCTGGTTTTGCTCAAAATTATTTTAAAAAACAGGATTTAGCAGCAGTCAAGACTGCCGCTAAATCACCTATTTACATAAAAAAAAAGACTGCATCTAATCCTGTGGATGATCAGCGGATGGAAAACCATCCACTTACTCCCATCTCTCTCTCTCTCTCTCTCTCTCTCTCTATATATATATATATATATGGAGAGAGAGAGAGAGAGAGAGAGTCACTGGAATATGAACTAGAAATATGAGAACTACCATGTGAGCTGACCATTTTCAGTGCTTTTGTTGCAAATCCAACTATGTAGATGTGTTCGGCATGGTGAATTTTCTAGGAATCTATTTTAGGATGATTTTTGGATACTTGAATAATTATGAATATTATGAGTGCTTAATTTTAAAGTATCTCATTTATGCATCATAATTGAATGATTCAAGAATTGATCCTTATAAAAACTGACAACTTTTCCAACCATTCTAAACGAGAGAATTTTTTTTATTAAAAAAACTTTTTTATTAAGGCAATTATTCACCCACAAAACATCTCATCTCATCTCATGGGCTGCAACAAGAAGAGCTTCTTCTATCTTCATCTTCCTTTTACCCGCCTCTCTCTCTCTCTCTCTCTCTCTCTGGTATGGTCAACCACCCCTCTATTTCTTTGAGAGGGGGCTGATCGACCCCCTTCTCTTTCTCTCATATTTTTCTCACATTTTTATTCTGTTTTTCTCATGCTATACAAACAGGTGAAAATTTTTCAGTTAGAAAAGTTGTCATGTTAAAACTTTTTATAGGCAAAATTTTCTTTTCCTATGAATTTTTTTTTTGCTTCCAAAGGTGCTCTTAATTGAGAACCCAATATTAAACCCATCATTCTAAAAAGATTTCAATAGGTTGCAATGACAAAGAAAAAGTCTCGACGGCCTGTCTAGCAGCCAAGGCCTCACCCCACTATGCCAACCCCCCTTGGAGCTTTAAACTAACATACTTAATTTTAATAAAACTGCATATGAGAAAAATTACCTTGAACCAAATTCTATGGCAAAAAAAATGCTTACTATGCTAATGATTGATTTTCTTCTTCACTTAAAAGACAGCTTACTAATAAAAGAAGGTTTGCAGAGTATTTGTAACGCGTGATTCATAAAAGATTTCACATAATATGCAGCGCTGCTGCATGGTGGGCCTACAATAAGAATGTGGTGCTCATCTCGAGAAATGTTGGGATGGATGGTCATCAACAGTTGAACAGCATGCATGATAAGCACGCAGCGCTACGTTATAAAAAATGATCTTTTCATAAAATACTAAAAATTGGTGAAATTTATTGTGATACTATTTTTCTTTTAAGGCAAGATGGGGTTAGCCAGGCCCCTACCAGTTATACAACTGCACCATTGGGTTTTGAACCTGCAACTTCCCAACACAGGGTGACGTGCACTAGCTGCTCCTACCAGACAACCGGAGCCCACGTTGGTATTGTGATACTATTTGGTAAAACAAAAGAAAGTTAAAATTTTACAGATAAAGGAATGCGAAATTCAGGTGGTTATAAATTAAATCTTACTAAGTATACCATCCTATATAACTTCGAATAGTAAATATGGAACGTATGTATAAAAGAAGAAGAGGAAACTAGTTTGTCCAAAACAGATATTTCAGATTGTCACGTAATACTTTTTATTTTGGAGAGAGACAGACAGAGATTTCAGATTGTCACGTAATACTTTTTATTTTGGAGAAGAATATACACATGCCCAAACAAATATATACTGAAATTCTCAAAACATATATCAAAAATGTCATTTTAAAGAAAACATAAAAAAATCAAATTTTTAGCGTTATGTTAGCTACCCCTTTCATGTTACTTAGAATAAGATAAGATTAGTATTAACATGGTAAAAGCATCTTATTCGTAGGACTCTTTATAGTTATCGATACTTGGTAAGGTTCGTGACGACGACTCTCGGTCCCACAGCTTTCGGCAGCTCTCTCTCTCTCCTCCTTCCTTTTTGTTGGGCGACACATGACACGCTCAATGCCCCACAGAGGGACCGATCGACTGGATGAAAGCAGCAAAAAGATCCCAACTTTCACCAAAAAAGGCCAAACTTTTCTTCCTTGCTCAGGAAGGAGTCTCGATTCAAAAGCAAAGAGAAGAAGCCAATAAATAATCATCCCCAGAGGGATTGCTACGTCAACGCCCCAAGAAGAAGAAGACGAAACGAGACCACCCAACTCTGTTGGTCACCGGCATAAGAAAGACTTGCTGAAACGGCGAACAACCAGGACCTATAACTCACTACATCGAAACAAGAATCGAAAACCCATCACCATAATCTGTTTTACTCGCAACCATGAGCAGCTCCGACTCGAAGGTGGAGACCATCTCCAGGCTGGCGCAGTGGAAGGTGGATTGCTTCTCTCCTTTCAACTACAGGCGCTCCGACGCCTTCAAGGTCGGCCTCTGGAACTGGTACGCCCCTACCATCCTTCTTCTTTCGAGATTTTTTCTCTTCCTTTTCCCTTACTCCTGTTTTTCCTGTGTTTGGTTAAATGGTTGGTTGGTGTTTGGTTTGTTGGTTGATGGTGTTGGGAATGGGAAGGAAAAAGGCAAATTCTGCATCTTCAGAAGCTGATTTTTTTATGCAATCGATGTGGTTCTCTGTTTCTGTAATCCAGGCATTTGGCGATCGAGAGGAATCGGAGTATATGCATCCGTTTGTTCCCGGAACCGGGCAGAAAAGAGCCGCCTCCCGTTGCAAGTTTCTTTCTCCGGGTGTCGATGCCCGGGGTCAATCGACGCTCTTATCTCACTCCAGGTACTCTTTTCTTGCTTCTTTGTGGTGTTATCTTCTTTGTCAAGTGTAAGTCTGCTGATTAATGCGCATTCAACCAACGAACAGTCTTTCGAGATCTGCATTCTGTTCCTAATTGCTTTCGTTATCTGTTCTTGGTTTTAAAATCTCTAAATGTGATCAACACAACACATCCTTTTTATGTCGATGATTTTTTGTTTTGCGGCTCACTGAGTTCTCTATTTTGATTAACTGGCAATCGTCTATAGAATGACAGGGGCTGATAGGTATTTCTTATTGATAGTTCCACATATCATCAGTTAGTTTGTTTGCGGGATCTTGTTTCGGTGAAGAACTAGCGTGAAGCATAATTCATTCTTTAAGTAAATCTTGGTAACCGATGGTCTATTGCTGTTTGTGATTTTTTAAAGGCTATTGTTTTTTTCTCCGACCCTACTTAGTTTGGTACCAGCTCAGTTTCTAGTCATTATTTAAGCTTCAGTGTTTGTGGAATTCTGATAGCTAGCATCCAAAAACCCATGCACTAGCTTGATAATTGCTGATGGAACTAAAGAAATTATAAAATGTAATTTTTCACTCTAGATGTTCATACTCAGGCAAGCAGATGGATCTGATCCTTCATTAGTTGAGGTAGCGGCTATGTCACATGGGTGCGGGTGCGGGTGCGGGTGCGGGGATTCGGCACTTCCAAAAAAACCGGGTACGGGGGTGCGGCAGGGGCAAAAATGTACATATATGTATATATATATATACCGTAGGTTCCCCCAACGCGGGTCAGGGGTCCAGTTTTTTTTTGCTGGTATTTGTTTGAAGACTTGTTACCCACGTTCTGCTTGTTGTGTACTTTGGCGCAACGGGACAAAATTGATGAACCGAAAGGATTGGCAGTCTGATCGACCTAGCCTGCTGCGTTCTGCTGACTGTCATGATTCAATCATGTCTGAAACTCCCTGGTCTTTCACGAAAAAAAAATATTAGCAAAGGTTTGATGTGGTTTGTTGGAGAGAGTCTTCACGAGGCCTACAGCTCCATCGCCACTGCCTAGGGTTCTTCAAATTTCATTTTATATACAGTTGCACACAGATGACAGCTAAAAGAAATTTATTGGATTTGACATGTGGAAAAGAGAGGTCTACACAAGGCTACGGCTAGAGCACCCATCTCGTCAGGAGAAAAGTGAATACTAATAGCCACCAAGGCTACCACCACTATTATCATTTATTATGGAGAGAGAAAATCCTTGACGAAGAAGGATCTGGATCATTGAAGCCTTGAAGGATAAAGACTTCAAAAGGCTCTTGAATTTTGGTTTTAATTTTTGAGGAAGATGGATCATCATTTCCAAGTTAACAGTATGTTTTCCAACGCTGCGAATTAATTGTTTGGAGGCAGGAATAGCATGGGATGCCAACAAAGCTCGTCAGATGTTGTGGACACAAGTGCCCCTTTATAAAACAAGAGCAACAGCAAGCAGCTGTCAGCAGTTTTTTTTTTTTAATTTTGCAGCCCATTTCGTAGGGCATTTTTTTTTTTTTTAAAATCCAAAAAAATGGACCGAAATGACCCTGGGTGCGGTCAACGCACCCAGGATCGGGTTGACCGCACCCGGTGCCGCACCTGCACCCGCGTCGAGTCGCGTCGACGTGGGTGCGGCACCCTGCTAGCCGAATCCCTGTGACATAGGGTAGCGGAAATGAGTACCTATGTCATAACGGATACGGATGCAGGGGAACATGATGCAGATAAACTTGATACGACACAATAATTCTGAAAAATTAGGACACTGGACACAACTGCTATACTTGTTAACCTAAAGCAATAAAACATGATTATTATCTCAACTACAAGCTTTTGAACATCAATTCTAGATCACTATAATTAAAACCATCAAATAATAAAACTAGTTGAAATGTAATGTAATTGATGACAAATTTAGGACCAAAAAAAAAGAAAACAAGTGAATACAAGATAGGTAATCAAGATGATAAAAGGAAATAGATAAAGTTGATGGCATAATGTTGATTGTGTCCAAAACTTGTTTAATTGTGCCCATGAAGTGCCTTGGTGTGTCCAAGTGTCATGTTGTGTCAACACAGGATACACATGTTAAGGGAAGTGCTTGTGTGACATAGACAAGTAGGAAGTAGAAAAGGTAAGCAGATCTGCCCTGCCCTCTTAGCCTAGAGGGATTAGCTATATATGACTGAGAATCATTGAGGAAGTCATATTTGAAATTATGTGAAATAGGGTTAAGTTGATGGGGTTAAGAAGATAACATTTAACAAATGAAGATTATAGTTGATAACTTGATAACTATATCATCCTATTAGAAATGTTTACATCACTTCCTTAAGAGAATAATACATTTAGCAAAAGTACAAAACATTCAAAAATAATTTTATAAGCTTACTTTGGATGACAAACTTGAAATAACCATATGTGCTCCATGTTGACACACTAATATATAACTTATTATACTAAATGCTACCACAACTATGTGAATATATGCTAATGATCGGAATCAGGATTGGCAATCACTTTCACTTTCTGCTTTCTGGGAGTCAGTATTCCTACTTGCTCTAAGCGCTTCCAGTAACTGTGGTCTTCCCTGCATTTTTCATTTGGAAGACAGCTAGGCTTTCCTAGTTGATAGTGCAAAGAGCTTAAGTCAAGGACAAGAGAGGTGAGAATGATTTTGATCAAGAATCCTAGAAGTGTTAGAACAAAAATTTTCAATTTGTCTGGTTTCCTAAAGTTGGTATGCAATTTAGGGGTTCCATATAGGCGAATCTTGGATGTATGCCAAGAACCCTTTGCATTCTTAGGTTTATCCTAAGGTGGAAGCGAATAATTGCCTAAAAAAAGAAAAAGTAGAATCTATCATGCCTCCATGCTGCAAAATTACAGAGAGAAGCTTATCTGATCTTTTAGAGCTATTCTGTATTGTTAACAGCAATTTTTGATGAAAATATTGATATGATGCATGAGACATGAGTCCTAAATCAGCACTAGGATTTAAGTCTTGGTTCAAACATTTCCCAGTATAATTTGGTTGTAGAGGTCACATCTCCCTTATATAATGTTGGACTTGGGCGATTCTTTAATCATTGAAAATCTAGCACTTGGGGCTACATTTTCTCCTCTTATGCTAAGGTGTTATTTGGCCTATTTTTGGGTTAAAATGGATGATAGTTGTTGGTTACAGAATACCAGGATAAACTTGAAATTTTCATTATTTGATAGAAAATTTGTTGTTTTGATTTTAGGCTAGATTGGCCAAATTTATATGTTGTGTGTGCGTCAGTGGCTTGGTTCTTAGTATCGTACTATCTGATAGAAAGTCAGAGTAGCAGTATTATCTACTTAAAAGCACCATAAAGGTGTGTGTTTTCACTTATTTTTTTATAGGAAATTTACTCTAGATCGACTTCTTCAATATAAAAATTGTGGGCCATTGATTTTTAATTGTTATTAGAAAATATTATAAAAAATGTCCATGGAAATTGCATTTTTGGGGTCTGATCCATGTCTTGAGAAAACCAATGGGTCTGCTACATAGCATGGTACTATCATTGCACCCTCCATGACCCCATGCGGATGACACAAGGCAAAACCTAGGTTTATGGCTATATATATATATATATAGAGAGAGAGAGAGATGGGTAGGTGCCTGATGCTTTTTTGTGCCTACCGAGCTTTGGAAAGATTGTTTCTATTTTTTCTAAAATCTGACCATACAGATGTGATCTACATGCTTGATTTTGTGGGATTCGACTTTTGGATTGTCTGATTCCAACACCAAGTTAAGCTTTTATAAGATTCAGAATCAACGGTCCACAATTTAAAAAATTATTTAATGCTTAAAAATATATTTTTTCTCAAAAAAAACATGATCCAAGTGTGATTTTTTAGCAAATCGATCATGCAAAATACATCTGTAGGGTCAGATTTTTGAAAAACAACCTGAAAACCCCTATCCAAGCTCGGTAGGCACGCGGTAGGCACAAAAAGCATCAGCCACCTACCCATTTCTGTATATATATAAATATATATATGTGAGAAATGTGTTCAAACCAGTCTCCTGTAGACCATCCGTCGTAGTTGATTAAACAGTCCACAGTGTTTTTATTTCAAAAAGGAGCTGAAAGTCATGAGCCCAAAAAAAATCCCACCATTTGTCATTTCTTTGTACGAGGAGCTCCCTGACATACAACATTTACAAGGACATCTCTCTCTCTCTCTCTCTCTCTCTCTCTCTCTCTCTCTCTCTCTCTCTCTCTCTTCCCTGTTGAGGGAAACTTCGTCGATCCCTCTCTCCTTCCTCTATTGCCGACCCAGGGTTATCGGAAGTGCCATAGGACACGGGGAAGCGTGTTTCCCCGAAACGCGTTTCAGAAGCACGAAACGTGCTGGAAAGCGCAAAAAAAACTTGGGATGCACGCTTCCCATTTAGGGAAAGCTCGCTTCCCCTTCTTTTTTTCATTTTTTTTGTTTTTCATTTTTGTTTTTCTTTCTTTTTTCGCTTCTCCTTTGCTTCTTAGGTCGCTTCCGATTCGCTTTTCTTCTTGCTTCTGAGACGATTCCTGATTCGCTTCTAAGTCGTCTCGTGCTTCTTGCTTCCTTAAATTTTGGAAGTGTCTCGCTTTCCACTTTCCCGACTGGCAACTCTGTGCCGACCTCTACTTGTGCACAACCACCACCAGTATTAGTTGCCCTGTGCCTCATCACCACTCCACCCCGTGTCCCCTAGGTCTACTGCAACCACCACCACAGTACCACTGCTATTGCCGGTCCCTCCCCCCCCCCCCCCCCCTTGAAGCTTGCTCTTACTCTTTCTGGCTGGGGTCCACTCTACCCTCTGCTGCTAATGGCCTGCTCATTTTGGCACCCTGCAACACCACCACCTCCAGATACTTGCTACTTCACCAGTTGCCCCTGCCTGAGCATTGTTCCATCATCTACTTTTGAATGCATTTCTCCTTCCCTTCTTTGCATCGGGTGATCCCCCTTACCAAACCACTAGCTGATCGACACCATGGGACCCCTGCCTATGCACAATCCCTACCATCGATGCTCGTACTCCTCTGGTCTCCATTTTGTGCAACCACCATCACCACAAAATGCCTGTGCAAAAGCCCCACCACCTGAGCATCGCTGCCCATTGCCTGAGTGCTCTACTCCTCTAGGCATTGTGCACAACCATGACTAAGTTGTCGCTAGTCCACTGGCCACCACGGAAGTCCTGATGGAAAATTCAGTATGAAGTTAAAAATGCCAAGAAACTTGTGCAAGTCCGTAAATTATTACACCAAAAAATTTATGTAGATCTAAACTGCATGATTTCCTTGGACTATGATGTGGGTTTGGTTTTCCTTTTCGTTTCTTAGGGTTTCTTGTGTTTTTTAGTTTTCCTTTTTGTGTAATTTTAGTTTTTGCTGCCTCATCTGGGAAATTACAAAAAAAAAAATCTTAGAACTTCAATTCCTTGAGTAAATAACAGAACTATGTCATAAAATATGAAGTTTTTATGTGAAATTGTGTGCAGTGTTAAGGTATGTTTGGCAATTGTTCTTCCTCTTGTTATACGTGTTTTCTTCTTTGAATTGATCGCAAATATCTTAATTTGCTTTCCCTTATTGTTTGTTTGGGTGCTTTAATCTGTTTGTTTTGGTTTCTTTTCAATAACTTAGCAGAGACCCTTTGGACCTGTGGATAATTGATGGAAAAAAAATTAATTTACGGCTATTAATGATAATATTTCTGTTATATATTAGTTCCTTGATCATACTAAAGAGATGGGTAAACAAGCTGAACAAACCGTAAAGAGGGCGTTCAAGCTCAGATCACTTTTGCAACGGGCCTAGCTGAGCTCAAGTTCATGGCAAACTAGAGTTAAACGAGTCAAGTTCGGGCTTGCTTGTTTACAAAAAATATTCTTTTCAAAGTTGGAAATATAAAAATTTGGCCTTCTAAACCATGTAGCATACTTTTCAGTTTTATCTTTGGCTCATCTTCCAACAAAATATGTTTTCCATGATACCTGAGACAGACATCATGAATGTATGAGACCATCTAGGATAGTTGGTTTCATCCAGTTTGACCGATAATCCATACGAAAAGGGGTTTGCAAAGGCTTTATAATCAGCCACTGTTTCAGACTTCATATCCGACTTCTGTATTTCAGCCATGGGATAAAATAATGGGTTTGTTCCAAAACGCAGGTACAACCACACACATACACAACCTGTTGAAAGTCCAGATCTGATGCACACCAACAACCAACTATGAAACCAACTATATCAGTTTTTTTTTTAATTTCACTAATGAAATCTGAGATACACGACCATCGACTGTAATACAACGACTAGTTAGATCCAAACCTTGCAAATATAACTTTTGAATGAAACTTTACCTAAACCATTCACCTCAACAAAGGACTGCGACAGGCTGCATACCACGACCACACACCCAACCGAAGTTGTAGGCTTGCTCGACGTCCACTCGACCACCATTGACACGATCTGAAATCAGATCCAAAACAGTTGGATCACCATATGGGGGACGAGATCCAGACTCTAGTTGGGTCGGTCGTTTGATAAACAAAAACTTTTCTCTGCTCCTACCACGCACAACTAACTCAGCTTCCACACGTACACCAGTCGTTATGGACATTGCCAATGATCACCATCCGATCTGCGTTTCTCCTGGAGAAGAAAGACGTCAGATCAGACTTTGTACATGTTGGCTTCAGATCTGGGTTTCTGTTGTACACGCCCGACCCAAGGAGGAAGACGTCAGATCAGATCAGACGTTGTACACGCTGGAACCGATCCACAAGTGGGTCGATTAAGTCAGATGCCCAGAACAACGTCCGGCTCTGATACCATGTTGAAGATGACTAGGGCTTTACACAAATCAGAAAAGAGAAAGAGGGAGAGAGAGAATCGTATATCTTCTTTATAATTAGGTTTAATCTCACTTAAATAGAGAGATTAGACACACCTTATTTACAATAATGCCCCTATCGCATATGAGTAGTTACTAAACTACTCATGTGCGACGACTACTTCTTAACAAGTATAAGCAAGTAAATTTAAGGAAGAGGTTGAGGATAGAAACAGCCTTTTAGTGATGGTATTTTTTATGTATCTGACAATCCGTAAAACGACACTCATATGCACAGTTGTAGTTACGTGCTAAAACTGGCTATCAGAGTGAACAACATGTGCAATGTCTAGTCTGGTAATAGTCAGATATGTGAGAAAACCAATAAGTTGTTTGTAGGGTGTGGGATCTTCTAAAAGAACTCCATCCTCCAGTCTTAATTTAGCATTGATCACTTCAGGAGTCTTCACCTTCTTGTCATCTAAAATCACAGATTTGGAACATATATCTACAGCATGCAGCAAGCTTCATTTGCGAAAGTATATAACCTCTTGGAGAGTATGCAACTTTAATGCCTAAGAAATATCTTAGGAATCTTAAATCAGACATATCAAAGTTATCTTTTAACATATTTTTAACATTGCAAATACTAAGTTGATCATTTCCTGTAATAATCATATCATCAACATACAGTAAAAGCACAATGATACTAGATCTTGCATTTTTAACAAAGAGAGCAGTGTCAGTGTAGCATGAGTGAAAGCTTAGATTAATCATGACATTATTAAATCTATCATACCAAGCCTTGGGAGCTTGCTTAAGACCATATAATACTTTTAAGAGTTTGACCTTGTCCGACATTATATCCTGGCGGAGGATCTATATAAACTTCTTCATTTAGTTTTTCATTAAGGAAGACATTTTTAACATCTAATTGATATATAGGTCATTTTTTTGTTGATGCTATAACTATTAATGTTTTAATACTAGTCATTCTAGCTACGGGGGCAAAGGTTTCCTCATAGTCAATACCATATTCTTGTGAATATACCTTAGCTATTAATCTTGTCTTATATCGTTCTAAGGAACTGTCACTTTTAGTCTTAACTTTAAAAACCCACCGACATCCAATAGGTTTTTTGTTTGACGGAAGATCGACTATTTTTTAAGTGTTAGCCCTTTTGAGAGCATCTAGTTCTATTTTCATGGCTTCAATTCAATGTAGAACATTTTTTGCTTGATTATAATGGGTTGGTTCATGATATGAGTGGAAAGTTATGAGACAAGGCCTATAGTTGGGTGTAAGTGATTCATATGACACAAACCTATTGGGTGGAATGAATTCTCTAGTAGATCGCCTAAGAGGGGTTTCTTTCGAAGATTCATTAATTTGAGAAAAAAAATTCAAAGCACTAATAGGTCTTTCTTGTTCACGCCAGGTCTAAACATGGAGATCTTTGACAATGATATCACCATTAGTTGGTGATGTTTCAATATTCGATACATCATGTGTATCATCTATTACTTTAAAATGATTCAAGGAATCATCATGCATATTTTCCATTGGAGCAAGATCATATAAAAACATATAGTCAATTTCATTATATTTGTCTAGGTTTTCAAATTCATTCTCATCTTCTAAAAGGTTTTGAAAGATATAGTTTATTGTTTTTGTAATCAAAACACTTATAGCCTTTTTTATTCTTGTCATAACCAAGAAAAACACATTCAATTGCCTTTTGAGTCAACTTATCTCTTTTATGTAAAAGAACAAGGCATTTGCAACAAAAAACACGAAGGCAATTGAAATCGGGTGTTATTTTAAAAAGTTTATCATAAGAAGAGATATTCTTTAAATTTGAAAATGGTATTTGATTGATCAAATAAGTGAAAGTTAAGACGGCTTCGACCCAAAAAAAATTAGGAATATTTTTATAAATAATCCTAAATTTTGGAGTAGTTCGGAACGCGAGGGATAAGGTATATAAGGAGGTTTATGATAAGTTGGATACCAAAGAGGGCGAGAAGGATATTTATAGGCTTGCAAAGATGAGAGATAGGAAATCGAGGGATCTGGGTATGGTTAAATGTATCAAAGATGAAACGCAAAGGGTTTTAGTCAAAGATGAGGAGATTAAGGAGAGATGGAAAGATTATTTTGATAAGCTATTTAATGAAAGGCATGCTCAGGATCTTGGAGACTTGTCCATTCCTTTTCATGAGATGAATCGTGACTTCATGCGCAAGATTCAAAAGAAAGAAATTGCAGAGGCTTTGAAGAAAATGAAATCAAGAAGGGCAGTTGGCCCAGATGGTATACCTATCGAGGCTTGGAAATGCTTGGGAGAGAAAGGTTTAGAATGGTTGACAAATCTTTTTAACAAGATTTGGCGAACAAATAAGATGCCTAATGAGTGGAGGAAGAGTACTTTGGTGCCTCTATATAAGAATAAAGGTGATATACAAGATTGCACAAACTATCGTGGTATAAAACTCATGAGTCATACTATGAAACTTTGGAAGAGGGTGATTGAGTCTAGGTTGAGGAAGGTTGTCATGATATCGGAAAATCAATTTGGTTTTATGCCTGGAAGATCAACTATGAAAGCTATACATCTTCTTAGACAACTTATTGAGAGAAATAGAGAGAGGAACAAAGATTTGCATATGGTTTTTATTGATTTGGAGAAGGCATACGATAGAGTTCCTAGGGACGTTCTCTGGTGGACAATGATGAAGAAAGGTGTTTCTCTTAAGTACATTAGTATAATTAAAGATATGTATGAAGGAGTAGTAACCAATGTCCGCACTTGTGGAGGGGTAACAACCAATTTTCCTATAACGGTTGGGTTACATCATGGATCTGCTTTAAGCCCTTTCGTATTTGCTATATTGATGGATGAGCTTACGAGATCAATTCAAGAAAATGTGTCGTGGTGTATGTTGTTTGCTGATGATATTGTTTTGATTGATGAGTCTAGAGTTGGGGTTAATGCTAAGTTAGACTTATGGAGACAGACATTGGAAGCAAGAGGTTTTAAGTTGAGTAAGAGTAAGACAGAATACATGGAATGTCGGTTTAGTAAGCAACGAAATAGTGATGGGAGTGTAGTGAAGCTTGGTGAGCAAGAAATACCGGTGGATGATTGTTTCAAATATTTGGGATCTATCATTCAAAAGTATGGAGAAATTGATGGAGATGTAAATCATAGGATAAAGGTTGGGTGGATGAAATGGAAAAGTGCAACTGGAGTGTTGTGCGATCGTAGAATACCATTGCGGTTGAAGGGAAAGTTTTATAGGACGACTATTAGGTCCGCTTTAATATATGGTACGGAATGTTGGGCTGCCAAGAGACATCATATTCAAAAAATGAGTGTAGCTGAGATGTGTATGCTTAGATGGATGTGTGGAAATACAATAAAAGATAAGATTCGGAACGAGGAGATACGTAAGAAGGTAGGCGTTGCACCCATTGAAAATAAGATGAGAGAGAATCGTTTACGGTGGTTTGGACATATTCGGCGAAGGCCTAATGATGCTCCAGTTAGAAGGATGGAGAAATGGGAAAATATATTAGTTAAAAGAGGTCGGGGTAGGCCTAGGAAGACATGGATGGAGGTGATAGGAAAGGATATGAATGCTTTGAACCTCACCCAGGACATGGCATTGGATAGAAATGATTGGAGGAGAAGGATTCATGTGGAAGACCCAAAATGATTTTCTTTTTTGGTTCATATCGCCGACCCCAATTGTTTTGGGATGAAGGCGTAGTTGTTGTTGTTGTTGTATTTTTAAAAATAAGCTATGTTCTAGCGGTTTCTATAATATGCCTATGTTTTATCTTCGCCAATCTATTTTGTTGTGGAGTTTTAGGACATGATCTTTGATGGAAAATTCCATTTTGCTTTAAATAATTTTGAAATTCATTAGATAAGTATTCTCCTCCGGAATCGGATCTAAGAATGGATATGTTACTTTGAAATTGATTCTGAATTTTCATACAAATTTCTTTAAAAGAAGAAAAAACTTTCTATTTAAGATTAAGAAAATAAATCCATATATATCTAGTATAGTCATCAATGAAAGTTACGTAGTATGAGTAACCACCTTTAGATATAACCGGAGATGGACCCCAAACATCCTATTGCACCAATTCAAAAGGTCTTGTCGAGAGAAAGGTTCTAGTTGAAAATGAAATAGACTTCATTTTTCCAAAAAAACAATCTTTGCAATTTATATTTTTTTCTTTACAAAATTTGTTTCCAAAAGAAAAAAGATACATTTTAGAGTAACTTGGATGCCCAAGTCTTTTATGCCAAGTTTTAATATTTTTATCTTGGACATAAGTACAAAAAGAGTTTGTAGGAACAGTCAAATGATCCATATAGTAGAGGTGTCCCTTCCTATGGCATTACCCAATCCGCTTCTCGGACTGGAGATCTTGCACAAAGCAACCATTAGATGAGAAAGATATTTCACATCCATAGTCGGCAATTTGGGAAACCGAAAAAAGGTTTAGGTTTAGTTTTGTAACCACTCTTAATTTTTAGAACAAAAAAAGTTTAGGAGTTTTTAGAATCTAGTGTTCCTAAACCTTTTATTTTTAGAAAAGTTCCATCGACCGTAGAAACACAAGACATTTTTGAATTGGTGTACACATCGGTTAAAGCATTTTCATGAGGAGCCATATGAAAGGATGCTCTAGAATATAAAATCCAAGAATATCTAATGGATGGTGAAGTAGAGAATGGTTGCACCCGATGTAGAGGAGGTAGCCTTGAGAATTTATTGAAGAGCCATGGATATTTGTCCAAGAGTGTCTTTGAGATCTCCGCTCTTGCCTTCATCTCCTTTTTTGGTGGTGGATTCTTCAACGGAAGCTACCTTGGGTTTGAAGGTTATACTTAATTTTGGACAAGCGGGTTTAATATGACATACAATCATTTTTCTACCTCCATTATAGTTTCCTTGTTTTTCAAAATGAGGTGGCTTGTAGGTTTTAATATTGTTGTCGGGTTTTGATACGTCCAGCACTTCATCTATACTTTTACTCATGTCAAGCCTAGTTTCTTCTTGAGTAATTTCGGCAATGGCATCCTCCAAAGGAGGAAGAGTGGATCTATGAAGGAGTGAAGACCTTACTTGTTCAAATTCGGGACGAAGCCCAAACAAAAATTGAAACAATCTTTCTTGCTCCATTTGTTTTTGTCTAAGTTCAACATCCTCCATAGCCACCTATTTAGGCTCTAAAAGAGCCAACTCATCCCATAGTGGATTTAAGGCACTATAGTAATCTTGAATGTTTAAATCACCTTGTTTGGTGGTTCTAACTTTTTCTTGCAAGAACTATGCTCTTGCAAGATCTTTTTGAGTATGCATACCCTTCATAAAAAACCAAGCTTTATTAGCTCGGCAAAATTTAGCTATATTTGCACATACCTTGAGTTCAACGTTATTCATGTACCAAGCAAGGATTTTTGCGTGATTGCTCTCCCAATCTTTCACCTTCTTTTGATGATCTTCAATTTCTTTGAGGCGAGCATCTCCCTCAAGAGCTTTTTCTTGACCTCCTTCGATCTTGGTGAGTTTTAATTTAGGTTCTGAAATAGAACTCATTACATAACCCCAAAGTTTCTTACCTTTGAGATTATTCTCCATCGCGGATGCCCACATCATGTAGTTCTTTCCATTGAGCTTGAAGGATAGGTCGATTTTGGATTTCATCGTGTCAATGTGTGATAGAAAGAATGGAGAGGAATGTCACACAACTTTCAAGGATATAAAGAATGCTTAATGCATTCACAATGTGTGATAGAAAGAATGGAGAAGAATGTCACACAACTTTCAAGGATATAAAGAATGCTTAATGCATTCACAATGTCGTACAATAGACAAGTACAAGAGAGAGATATAAGAGAGAAGTCTGCTATGGATCTATACAAACAAGCCTTCAAGAAGGCAACAACTAAAAATAATAATGCTCTTATTGAAATGGAGCTCAAGAGCTTAAAGAATACATGGGGAAAGACCCCTATTTATACAAGTGAGGAGGGGCCAAAAAGGAGAGCCATTGGGAGCTCCCCATAGGGACGTTGGGAGGCCCCAACGGTCATAAATATGACTGTTGGGGTCCCAACGTCCTTATGTGGGACCCCCAGTGGTAGCTAAAAAGAAATAAAAGGAAAAAGAAAAAAATGATAAATTAAAACAGGTATTTGACAAGAAATAGTTGTTTCTAAAACAACTATGTAAAAAGATGAAAATACCCCTATCAGGTATTTCACATATATATATATATATATATATATATGTGTGTGTGTGTGTGTATGTGTGTGTGTGTGATTACATATATTTTAACGTGTAAAACAAAACCCTAAGCCCCTTTCGGTTTTGTGTTTTCATGGGTTTTTTCAAAAATGTTCATTTTGCCCTTATTAAATGTTTTCTTTAAACTTTTTGTTCTTCACGTGTTAATTTTTTTTTTAAAAAAGGGCAAACTTGTCTATCGCTTTTTTTTACGTGTTAAGCGTCCGAAACGCGTCCCCCTTTAAAGGGGTGCGCATTTTCCTTTGAAGGGAAACGTGTTTCCCTTTAAAGGGGGGGACGTGTACCCCTTTAAAGGGGGTTGCGCTTCCTAAATTGAACATGTGCTTCCCCACGAGTTTCGGAAGCGCCGCGTTTCGCGCTTCCGAAGCACGCTTCCCCTACTCCATAGGCGTTTCTGGTAACTCTGGTTCAACCGCTCCAAAACAGGAGTTAGTTGAATGCATTTCTTATATATAGATAGGGAAGGGGGACCATCCAAGGCCTCAACAGTACAAACCGTTCAGCTCAATCTGCACTGCTCAATTGGGTGGTCCACATTGAATTGGACCTCTCTCTCTCTCCAACAAACCCACCCCTCATCCCCACCTCCACCAGCCGACCACAGGCGGTGGCATCCCCTTCTCGCCCCCTCCTGCCACCCTTCTGTCTCCAACCCCCCCCCCCCTGCAGCCTTTTTTTTGTGCTTATTCCTCTGTATAGTACATCACCACCCTAACCTGTCTTCCTCTACCTCTGCTGGTTGGCTGCCGAATGAACTGACCACCGGTGGCAGTCATCCTCTTTCCACCTCTCCCTTCTGCCTTCCTAACTGGCTGTTGGTGTCGGGTTTTTCCCCCTATTTTTTTGTTTGAGGGTGGCTGGCCTCCCAAGATGACACTGGTAGGCCACGGTGTAAGATGAGCTGCCGAGAATCTATTTGCTGCCAATATTTGCATTTATTTTCAAAATGCCATGTCTCAGTAAATTCTCATATGAAGATGGCCATTAGCTGATGGTTTCAAGTTTTAAACATGTTATGCTATAATCTTGCTGGGACAGCTTACATTGACCTGAAACTGGTTTGTGTCATTATATTTTTGTTGATTGATGAGGATATTCTACATGCAAGTGTAGGAAAGTTAACCTTTTTCTTTCCTTTTTTTTTAATGTTGCATATCTAGGCATACTTTTGCATTTGGAATCTTTATTTGTTGCAGGTGTGCAACTTTTTTTTACAATATGTGGTAGATCGATATTTTAAGTTAAATTGGATTCATTTTGATTAAAAGGAAATATAATGTGCTGCAATTTCATGTTGCATGTTTTACAGATTATTCCATGTTCAAAGTTCAAACTGGACCACAAGTGGTATTTGTTGATTACAAGGCTCCAATCAATTGGAACTTATAGATGTCTCTTGAATGAAAATTCCTGACTGCTTTTACAGTTTCCGAAACTCCTGATGTTGATTCCTAAAAACAAGGAAGTTTAGACTCCTATGCTTCTATTCACCAATACAATTTTTCATGAACAAAGTCCATTTTAGCATTGTGGCTATGTTTAAGAAAGCTGTTGCAAGTATTGGATGCCATTGATTTGCATTCTTGCAGTTATCGAAGACAAATTGTTCCGAACTGGTGAAGACTATTTATGGCCCATTGATACTGCGATGTATGGGAGATACACCATCGATGTTGAATTTTTGGAACTCAAGATTTCTCAAACTGTGAGGACCTTTGCTCATTTACTAGATTAGCGAAACCACAAATCCATTCTTACTGTAAATAATGTCTTCTCAGTTACATAAAGAAATTGAAACTGCCTTCTTGCACTTGCCTGTTCACACTCACAGGGTGGTGAGGCTACTTCAGTATGGTCTGTAGAAGGATCAATGCAGACTGTTTTGAATAAAAGCACTCTCCGCTGTTTGTCACGAATGCTTCACGAAGGAATTCATGCTGATGTAACCATCAACACATCGAACGGCATTCTTAAAGCACATAAGGCTGTCTTATCAGCAAGCACTCCAGTTTTTGAGAGCATGTTTCTGCACAACTTGAAAGAGAAAGAATCTTCTGTAATAGACATAGATGACATGTCTGTGGAATCGTGCTCGGCCTTCCTTAGTTACATGTACGGGGTGATCAAACAGAGTGAGTTTTTGAAGCACCGGTTGCAGTTACTAGCTGCTGCTGACAAATATGACATAATCGATCTTAAGGAGTCTTGCGAAGAGAGCTTATTGGAGGACATAAATTCATCCAACGTTCTTGGGCGACTGAATGATGCTTGGCTCTACCATCTCAGTAAGCTTAAGAAGGGGTGCATGACATTTTTGTTCGAGTTTGGAAAGATTTATGATTTAAAAGATGAGATCGAATCATTTTTCAAGTATGCAGACAGGGAGTTAATGATCGAAATGTTTCAGGAGGGTTTAAACGTCTGGAGAAGTGATTGATATTAAATTTGTAATCTACTGTTGGCTGTTGGTTTACTGAGAAAACCATCTTTAAATGTACAGGCTTTAATCCATTAGAAGAAAGATCTGTTATTAAGCTACTTAGTTGTACTCCTGTAAAGCAATTTCATGTGATTGAAATCTGTAGGGCCAGGTCGTCTTGGTACATTCAACATGGCATACACATGCATGCCAGCCGTATTATGGTATTCTCATTTGCATGTTTTGCATATAAGGTTGCCGAAGGAATACAGATCTCGGCCTAAAATCAATTATTTGAGCCTCCTTTTTCTTCACACATGCATAGTTATCTTTTTTGAAAAGCCACTCGCTTCTTCACTAAGCTCACTTCCTGTGAACAGAAAGCTTGCTTTTTTCAATACTATACTTCTCATGTTAGAATATTTGTATTTTTTTTTTCTTAAATTAGGTCTTCAATTATAAAATCTGCATATACAATTGGTGTGTACCTTTTTGCTTGCTTTGGTTCCCACTTATAGCTTCTTTGTGCTCCCTAATTACTTCATGCTTCATGCATTAAGGGGATGTTTGTTTAAATCTGGTGAGATTCATTCTCTCACTTACCCAAATGAGAGTGATTCTCACCGGCTCCATTCTCTCGCATCAAAGGAAAAGTGAGAAAGGAATATGAGTGTAGTTTTCTCATTTCTGCCAAAAATGGAATCGCATGGGTGCCCTGGTGATTTTGAATCAGACGGTCGTTTCTAGCAGGGCAATGCAAACATGCCCTAGTTCAGGTGGTGAGGCTAGGGTTATCATTTCACTTTGTGTGCATTGCCCTTTTTTGGTTTATATTTATTGATGGTGGTTAAAACCATAGTTACCAGGAAAAAAAAATAATAAAAATTGTCTTTTCAATCATCTTTCAATCAAAAATTGTGTGATAAGCAACCTCACTGGATCACTTAATGGGCCTGCCCCCTGCTAGGTAAACCCAGGGTGAGATCACTGACACCTAAGGCCTTACTGAGCCCACCAGTTAAATGCACCTTCGCAGTCCCACCTGGTGGGAGCCGAACCTGGGATGATGGGGTCAATACCTTGTCCCCGGGCCTGCTGCCACACAGACAACCTGGGCATGTTATGAACGCATAATGGGGATATTGAACATGTCAAATGAAAACCATGCCAAAAAAATAACACAATGCAATTAGGCATGAAAAATAAATAACTCCACTGCGTTTTTTCTTCTTAATTTGAAAAATTGTTGCAAAATTACTATTGCCTCCAATTAAACCAATATCTTGATTGGTCTACTACTGTATTGAACACTGAATTCTACAAAAATGAGAAATGCAAGACACTAGTTCTATTTCTTTGATGTACCGCATGGTATCCATACTTGTCTAAAATTGGTAATGACAAAGCAAATAGTCCTTAATTTTTTTACACCAAACAAATGTAAGCAACGATGAAGCAGACTGTGTTAAGAATGGTGATGTACTACATATCAAGGCAACAGTATGGCAAGTAATTCATTGGTACAAGCTAGAACATTAATAAGATGTGAAGGGTAGGGGTGGACATCGGGCCAGACCGGCCAGGCCCAGGCCCGTTTAGAGCTCGACTCGGCAGGTTTTAAGTACAGCCCGGTTCGGAGATGGCCAGCCTGTCCCCTCTTGCTGGTGGGGGACGTAGGTGTGCACCAGATCCATTACCTTCCCTCCCTCCCTCAGCACGTACTGGATGTATCATGTATGCCTCCTTATCCTCCATCTCGAACCTCTTCTGCCCCTTGTTCCATCGTATTGCAGCACTCTCTCTCTCTCTCTCTGACACCCCAGTCGGATGGTGGGTACGGGTGCCAACAGGTCGGACCACGACTAAAATGGGTGGGTCCAAACCCATACCAACTAAGTGATGCAAGTATCGGATCTGGATTCAGGTCTGATCGGATTTTTTTATTAAAAAATCATATCCGGATCTGATAAGAATTACATAAACCAGACCTGGTCTATACCCGGTAAAATAATATTTTTTTAAGTTTTTTACATTAAAAAATGCAAATCTTAATTGAAACTCGGGTCCAACCCAGGTTTAGTATAAAATTTCATAAACCATACCTGACCCATTTAATAATCAGACATCATGGGTCCCACCCCGATAGTTAATTGGTCACCCTTCTTTGTAACCAAACCCTGACCCTATAGGATCCAAAACAGGTCTGGATCAGGTCATCCCCGATCCACTGACACTCCTAGTGGCAGGCGTTGGAAGACAAGGAATCTAGTCACATTCAATATCACAAAAAAATGTGGTACTAAAGTTTTGATCACAGACCACCGTGGAGGTCATTCCTGTGGCCAGTGGGTGGTTGTGAGGGTGTTGACTAGGGGTATCAATGGGTCAGGTTTGGTTCAGACCCAGGTGGAACCAGACTTGGACTAGATTCACAGGTATCTATCGGGTCTACTATAAGAGAAACGATACCTGGACCCGATAAGAACTAAATGAACCAGACCTTGACCATACCCAATAAAATAATATTTTCCATTTTTTTACATTAAAAATTTGCTGGTCTTAATCGAAACTCAGGTCGGGCACAGGTCTGGTATAAAATTTCACAAACTATACCTGGGTCCATGTATTAATCAGACTTTCGAGTCCGGACTCGGGTCTTAATCGGATCTTATTTGTCACCATATTTGGTCCAGGTAAACCCAATCTGTTGACACCCCTAGTGTTGAGGTGAAGGCACCAGATCAAACCCCACTGGTGCACGGGTGTGTCTGTAGCTTTCAAAGGTAGGACATGTAAGGCATGGTGGTTGTGGGGCTCCACCCAGAGCTTTTCTTGCTTGTTGAGGGTTCATCATAAAAAAACAAAAAAAAAGTATTGACCACAGGCATGTCCAATGATGTGTGATCGGGACGAGTACCTAAATTACTCTCGAGTCACATAAGACACAAAATCATCAACGGGTGCAGCAAGCTTTTTGTGTAAAACACAGTGATTTTCTGTGTAGAACCCACAACACAAAAATTTGCTACAAGTATTGTTTTGAGATCTTTTTATCTTTTTTATATACCTAAGGCCAATTTGAGTATGTCAACGGGTTTGAATTTACCCGATATTCAACCAAATCCCGCCCTAGGGATGCAAACAGTGTGGATCTGGAACAGCTACATACATAGATTCAGATCAAAATCGGATCCAAAACATCCAAAAATTGCAGAACATCTCTTAAATCCAGCACATTTGCATCACTATCCAGCTCCACTTAATCGGATTTGGTATGAATTGCTCACCATCCACATCTGAATCCAGTTAGCCAACATCCGATTAGTCGGGTACAGTATTGAATTGACCACATCAAACCTGAATCTGAAACAGTTACTGCAGGACATCCTGTGCTGACTCTCAAACAGTTAAAGAGAAAAAAGCAGGAGACGCTCTCTCTCTCAAACATTTTCCTCCGTTATGTACGAGGGACGTTAACAGAAGATCTTTACTTGGCCTAGTAAAAAAAACCTCACGATTATATCAGGAATTTCAGGAAAAGTGGTACCTGAGATGGGATTTCAAAAAAAAAGTAGGTCGGAGTTAGGAAATTACTCTAGATAAAAAAACACGTGTAATATAAAAAAACTCATTGTCACAATAAAAGCAAAAATATATTGAAAATAAGCAACATTTTAAAAACCCGCATTTTCAGGATAATATCAGATTATCAGCAATAAAATTGAGATTTTTTTCCAAAATATCAGTGAGACCTGCGACTATGTTCCAAATAAAGGAAGTCCCATCGGGTGCAAAACATGTACAGATGTCTAACACAACGAGACATGTTAATCAAACAAATCAAAAGAAGCATTAATGGGAAAACTTAAACTTCTTTAGACTAACAGTGCCTTCAAGTAAATGCACCAAGTAAAATCTAACTGCCGCAGCTGACACTTTACAGGCTAAGATACTGAAAATATTGATTGTTTTAATACAAAACAGCAAAAGGCATACGAGGGGAAAGGCAAATTAATGAGAGAAACAGGCTCTCTGCTCTTCACAGCCTAAAGCTGCTATATCCAACTCCAGAAGATCCATATCCACCAATCGACTGCAAAGCCAAGGATGAGGTAGGGTAGGATGTACTACTATACTGTGAATACGATCTCAAACCAGTATCAAGTTTACTGAAGCTGCCAACCCCCGACTCCCTGTGCCCAGCCATAAATTCCTGCATCAGATTGAAGCCACAAAACCAATATGTTTAGTCATAGTTAAGACAAACAAAAGCATTGTTTACAAAGTGATCAATTACTTAATGTACTATTTATTTGCATGTTAATAACAGCATCTGCAATATTAACTTATTAAAATATACTTTAGAACAAAAATGTTTCTTTATTTTGCATGTCAAATCTATATTGTTGTGATTTTATATTTCTTCCATAAATCATTTCTGAATATATATATGTGTGTGTATGATGTGTTCCTGGGCTTGGGTTCAAAAATTTTGCGCAGGAAGAAGGCCAGGTTAGGTGGGTTCTAAGCTAGGTTTGAGTTAAGGGAAACGACTTACTGGACTCAGGCTGACTGGGTTGGGGTCTGATACAGAGGTTGGTCCAGCTAGGAGAGGTCAGAGACACCGCGGTTTGGCTTGGAGAAGTTGAGCACGCCGGATTGAGGTGGGCCTTGGCTACAGCCTTGGTCCACTGAGGTGAGCAGGCCCACTAGAGATCTACACACCTAAAAGTGAGAGGAACTAGCCCTTGAGAGAGAGAGAGAGACGAGGCAAGGGTATGGACTCGTTAGAAGAGAAGAGAGAGGGACGATTTTGAGGGAGAGAGACAAGATTCAAGTTCTGATTTCATTTTCATAATTCTCAAGCTTAGAACAAGGCCCTTATATATATAAGTCAAGGGGGCTCATAAAAGCCTTACACCAATTGCAAAGCAATCCTTAAATGAAACATAAAACTAGATCAAACCTATATAGCCAAAAACTAAATCTAGTTACACTCAGATGGCTAAGACTATTATGGGTTAAGCCTACTTGGATCAAACAAGAAATAGGATATCCTTCATTTTTAGTCCACACACTTGACTTCCAATTGCCATCTTTAGAGACACTTAAGAGCCTCTACACGAGTCCAATGGAGCTCTAGAAATAGGGGAGGATGCCCCCTAAGGTGGGTCTCACCTGGTTCCTCTCTAATTTTGGCTTTTCCATTTGTAGATCTTCCAGAATTATGGAGCTCCAAAATTAACCTTAGGTTAAACTTAGGCTCTTCAAAAATAGCCGAGGCCATAAAGAGGTTCTCCACTCTTAGCCAGCTCCAAAATTAGGGGTAGATACCCTCCCATGGTGGACCCCAGGCATGGGTCCCACGAGCCACAAGCTCTGGGTTGAATGGATTTCGGATCTTGGTCAACCTGATCCATTTGATCAAAAATTACATGTGTGTTGTGTTCATGTGTGTTTCCTGCTGTTCGTAATCATTATTCATATGTTATTAAATGCATAAAAAACATTTTTTCAAGACCACCACTTAATGCTAATACATTGTTTGCCAATATTATACTTGGTAGGCTGGCAACAGTGACATTATAGAAAAACTAGAAAAGGAAAGCTGATGAGACAAAGATATGTAAGTTTTCTTACATGAATAAGAGTCTGGGCGGACTGAACCTGAGAAGCACTGCCTTTAATCTCAACAGTTATCTCATCAGGCATACCCCTGCTTTCTTGGACAGAAAGGATAGCACCACTTGTATGGCGTATGTATGCAATATTTGTTCCTCCAACCCCAATGATGTCCTCGGCATAAGAGAGTGGAATTTGCATTGTTTGTGTCACCTAACAAGGTAAGAAGTCACAGTAGGTTATAGCAGACACGCAAAAGAAAAGTCTAGGAAATTTGTCAGTACGAATAGCAGACACAAGCAAAAGAAAAGCCTCCAAAATTTATATATCATGCTGTTGCCGGAAAAAAATAAAAGGTAAAAAGTGCATATTTGGCTAAAAGATCGACGAATGTGTGCTGGAAATCAATAATGTCACCATTAAGATAATAAAAAACACCTTTCTTACAACTATAACAGCTCAGCTAAGTTTAAAATTTTAGTTTTGCAGTGTAGATCTTTTTCATTTCGTAATGAAGACGAACCTGTGAGGATGTCAGGTCGGTCTAGGGTAGACTCACCGAGGCATACCTACAAGTGGACCTCAACCGGGTCCCACCAGGACCAACCCCCTGTTCAGCAGCAAACTCTCGGTGCACAGCCCAGGTTACAAAGGTAGTGGTGCACTAGGGTCACCTGGGACGTTCACAGGGGGGCTTGAACACGGTATCTGGGAGAAGTTGGATATCAGGCATGCCTCTAAACACGATTCGAGCTCGTGTAGGCTCATTGTCTAGGTCATCACATCATAAAAGTTAATAAAGAAATGTGTCATGCAAAAAGGGCCAGCCAAGGAAGATTGAACATCAAAAATTCAAGAAGAAAACAAGGTAGCACCTCCATTCATCTTTGGGTTTCATAAGAAACAAAGAATGTCATTCCAATTTGGCTCAATTTAGCATTGAAAAGATATATCATCAAATTTCTTAAGGATTATTAGGCACAAACTCCGCAGGAAAAATATGTAAAAGATAAGAAACCAAAAGAAAAAAGAGTTACAAAGACAAGAATGAGAACAATAAGACAAAATCAATTAGCAAGAAATTTATCTAGTTAGTATTGACGAGAAAAGGGATTTGATACAGATATATTCAAATAATTGAAGATATGTATGATGAAGCTACAATGACTATTGGAACTTCATGTGGAGGGACAAGTATGTTTTCAATTATAGTTATGCTACATCAAGGATCCTCTTTGAGCCCCACACTTGTTTGCATCAGTCATAGACAATATACATATATAGAGAGAGAGAACTGAACATATTAGGCCCCATTTTATGTTCTGCCCCATAGTTTTGAAGTGTTTTATGATAGATATGAACCGTTAGATGTGTTTAGCAGAGTTACTGGAAGCTTCTTAGATAGGTGGGAAGCTCGCTTCCCAGAAATTCGCTTCGGAAGCGCGATACTCCCCGCTTCCAAAACTTGATGAGAACCTCGATTTTCTACGCTTCTCTTATGCTTTCAACACACTTCATCTATTCTTATTATGTGTTTTCTCTCACTCTTCTCACTCACTTCCATGTGCTTTCTCTAAATTGGTAGTAATCATTTTTAGGTTTTGTTAAAAAATTAATTCTTACAATAAAAAATCATGAAATTTAATATTACTCACTTTTATTTTAGTTTTATTTGTGTTTCATTTTTATTCCCATTCAGTTCTTATATTTCCTTTTTTTATTCCTCGCTTCCCGCTTCCTATACATTTTAAAATGCATCGCTTCTCGCTTTCTCTTCCTGAATCGTTTCTCGCTTCCGCTTCCTAGTGTGGCAACCTTGGTTTAGCATGCTCGATTTAGTGGGAATAGACTCTTAGATCATGTTTTTTCGACGAAAAAACATGAATTTTATGAGCCGGGAAAAACTGGTACCTTCATAGCCATTGATTTTGGATCACCGTAAAAACCTGCATACATGTCAGATTCCGGTGATCCTTCCCACTAAACGAAACCTATAGATCACATCTACGATGTTAGATGTGAGAAAAAAGCCCAAAAATGACATTTTTTTAGGGCACAGAATGAGAAGGTGGGCAGGAGGAGGGCATTACTCATATAAATATATATATGAACTCTTGGTGTATGTTAGTTGCAGATGATATGATACTTGTATTTGTTAGTCAAGATAAAAAATGTGCTAAAAATTTAAAAATAGAATTTTGGAGTGCATCGAAAAGAAGGATCTAAGAATTAGTGCATAAAACTGAAATACATGAAGTAGAATTTTAATTTACCGAGGAAGCTGGCTCAGAGAAATATCATAGGGTTGACACCCAACTTTTTTTGGGGTTCACGAACCAGCATCATTAGTTGGTCCCCAACAAATAGTCATGCCAGGACAAGTTGAAATTTGGGATCTGTTTGTTAACATGCCTCAGATTTCAGGGCATGAACTCTTTATACTTCGTTATTCACCAAGAAAACGAAGTATCTCTCTAGAAAAGGAAATTTATATTCTCCCATTCACTAATAGGCACACTCCAACATTTTAAAAGGGCATTTTCCAAAGTCCTATTTGATAAAATGCATTTCAAAGAATATTTTCAAAAGGTTTCGGTGTTTTCGAGTCTTTTCGAAGGAAATCTTGTTTTCGCCGAATTTTGACCCATAGAATAACATTCTCAACCTCTTTCAACCAAAAGTACAGGTTTCTAGCTTTCCAACAAACCAAAAATCACTTTGATCCGATGTTAGAGCGAAAAGTTATAGCCATAACCTGTTTATGGTTTTGAAAATAACTTGTTTGGAAAGTAGGGCCCACTTTGAGGGCATTTTTGTCCTTACAAATAGTGAAATTTGGCTTTGAGCCTAAAAGACCAATTGTAGCCCAAGATGTTAGCTTTCCAACATACTAAACTGCTTGCCAAATGGATTTATAAATCTCAAGATATAGGTGTTTCTCCGTTAGTGTGTCAGAATGGGTCCAAATCAGGTTTCTGACCTATATGTCATATAGGTGCGGGTGAGGTGATGCGGCACTTTTAAAAAAATTGGGTGCGCAGAGGATATATATAATTTTAAACAGTTTTAAGTTAACAATATGTGCATGTGTGTGCATATATATATATATATATATATATATATATATATATATAAAACTAGAGTTGGTTAGGGTTAACTGAATCTACTTTTGGATAGGCATAAACCTCAGTGTGGTTGACTTCACCTGACACAAAAGAAGCGGTGTCTAAGTGTCAAACCACATGGGTGCGAGTGTGGTGCCCGGTTAGAAGAGTCTTTGTTGTAAATTTTCTCGCCCAATCTGGACCCAGATCCATTAAGATTGGCGCCAATGTGACCCATCGGTGCCAATTGGTATGAACCAGGATCAGAACATATTAGACCTGAGTCGATTCAAATTCAGATTCAGATCCATCTAGATTGGAGCCAGCCAGTTTGGAACTGGATAAGGATCTGGACCCGATTCAACCCAATAGGCCTAGATCTAGTAGGATTGGCGCCAGTGGGTCACATTGGCGCCACTCTGGACTGTGTCGGTCTGATTGAAACTGGACCAGAACTGGAACCGACCCGATCCAATCCAACCCATTCTGGGAGACTGGCACCAGTCAGCTTGGAGCCAGTCTATCCAATTGGCGCCAAGCACTCCTGGTATGGATTGGATTCAGATCCAACCCAGTACAACAAGTTGGATTGACCCCAGTGGGAGGCACTAGCATCTGGCTCCATATAGTGCTAATCTAAGACTGGCGCTAGTGATACCATCGGGCACCAATCCTTGTGGGGCTTGAGCGGCGGAAAGCTATAAATACCCCCTCATTTGCTTCATTTTGCATCACTGAGCTTGGGTGAACTTCTCAACTTGAGTTTGTGTACTTACGTGGAGAATTGGGAGTGTCCACCTTCTTCCTTCACTTCCTTCACTTCAAGGAGGCTTTAAGTAAATTTTCCAACTTTCTCCCTAGGCTAGGTAGCTCATCTAGGTAGTTTTCTTAGGTCTTAGGCTAGATTTCCCACTTGGTTGGCCACCAAGCTTGGGAAATAGGAAAGAGTGCTTAGAACTCTTCTTGCCTGGGATAGTTTACTTTTTTGCCACTTTCTCGCTTTATAGAATAGTTTTTCTTATGGGGAATACCCTTCTCACATAAGAATCCTGGTTAGAGTAGGGAGAGAGCCAAATCTTCGGCTCGTGGTTGGGTGAGGAGACTTCGCTAGTGCACAAGCAAGGGCTAGGCCTCGCCAGAAGCCCGAGTAAGTATTTTCTCTCCTCTTATTCTTAATTGTTTATTTTATTGTGATTTCTTTTTTCTACGCACTTCACTAACTTGCACACACTTATTTTCGTCTGTTTGATCCTTGGGTGAGTCCACTCTAGAGGGTTACTTCACAAGTTCTCAAGGAAGCTTTGGAAGATCACTTTCTCAAGAAAATCTCAACTTTTGGTCGGATTATCGCTCGCTACTTGGGGAGGAACGGTCTGACCTCGTACTAGTGAGGACCCCACGCCTCTTTGAAAAAAACTCAGTTTCAAAACAAATACTTTTCTAAAACCTCCTTTCAAATAAAAGATTTTCAATGGTAGGATTTTGGTCCTACATATAGTCAATATAAAAGACCTTGCAATTCAAAAATGCCAAAAGTTTGAATACTTAAGGAGATATAATACATCAAGATGTTGGATACGAAGACAACATTATAGGATTTGGTGTTAACTAGATAGTGAAAGAAACTAACAACCATATGCTATAAATGAGTGTCCCTGTTAAAATATATATATATATATATATATATATAATTTGTCTAGTTTGCTCTATAGGGGCATTTTCGTCTTTTCATATGTACTCATAGTTGATTTCTAGAAACAACTATTTTTTCTAGTTTAGTTTTTATATTTATTTTAATGTATTTTTTCCTTTTTTTATTTTCTTTTTTCTTTATATCATTGGGGACCCACTCATGGAGTCGTTGGGGCCCCAACGATCATAAATATGACCGTTGGGAGCTCCCAATGACTCTATGGGGGAGTTCTCAATGGTCTCCTCTCTCCTCATTTGTTGTGTATAAATAGGAGATGTTCCCCTTTGTTCTCCTCAAGCATTCTAAGTTACTTGTTCGCATTGCCTTTTAAGGCTTTTTGTATCGTCCCATTATAGATTTTTTGCTTGTATGCTCATTGTGCTTTTGTAATTGTCCATTATTGGACTTAGTTGATGCTTTTGCATCTTTGGCTTATAATTCCGCACACTTCATTACATGTTATCAGAGCAAAGTTGTGCTCTTTGACTCATGGAAGGTGACCATTGAAAGATTGTGATTCTAGAATCAAAGCTTTTGCCGCAATTTAAGTGGAGGATATCTTCCATAATCTTTGTCCTTCTTCTCTAAGTCACAATGAAAAATGAGCAAAAGATTGATCTCTCCTTCAAGTTGAACGGTACCAACTATAGGATGTGGGCATCCGTCATGGATAATAACCTCAAAGGCGAAAAGCTTTAGGAATACGTGATGGGCTCTATTCCAAAACCAC
The DNA here is from genome assembly GCF_984573655.1 of Nuphar pumila. Lineage (NCBI taxonomy): Eukaryota > Viridiplantae > Streptophyta > Magnoliopsida > Nymphaeales > Nymphaeaceae > Nuphar > Nuphar pumila. The sequence goes on along the minus strand of NC_143250.1, from coordinate 138,160,544 downwards.
AACTCAAACTCACCAAAACTGAAGACAAGAAAAGGCTCTAAAAGGAAACGCTCGAGCAAAAGCTATTCAGGATCACCAATCTAAGACTGAAGATTGGAAAAGTAAACATGTCAAAATTCTTACATGGTTTAAGAACAATGTTGAACTCAAGATATGTGCCAACATAGCCAAATTTCGTAAGACAAACGAAGCATAGTTTTTCATGAAAGGTACGTATACACAAAAAGATCTTGCAAAACAATTTTTCTCCAAAAAAAAAATATGTACCATTAAACAAGGGGATATGAGTATCTACGATTACTTTAGCACTCTTAGTCCCTTATGGGATGAACTATCTCTTCTTAAACTCAAGTGGGTTGCTAGTGAAGATGTTGAACTAAGAAGGGAGCAAATGGAAAAATAACATTTTTTCCAATTTTTACATGGGCTTAGGCCCGAATATGAACAAGATAGATTTTTCCTCCTTCATAGATCTAAGCTTTTTCCTCTAGAGGATGTCGTTGCCGAAATATGCCAAGAGAAAACTCGCCTTGGTATGATAAAAGGAGGAGATGAAGTGTTAGTCGTATCCAAGCCCAGCAATCATGTGAAAACTTACAAGCCTCCACACTTTGGGACGCAAAATAGCTATAATGAAAGCTACAAAAAAGTCATTTATCATCATTGCCATGAACCGGGTCATATACGGCCTAACAATCCCAAGTTATATGAAAACCCAACGAACAAAGTTGCTTCCGTCGAAGAAACTAAACCAAAGAAAAAAAACCAATTAAAGGAAAAGATTCTTTTTCGTTTGCTCAATTATCGGAGGCACTTCAAATGCTACTCAAATCTCCATCCACGTCGGGTGTCGCAATAGCCTCATCTTCCCCTCCAGGTATGTCTTCTTTAATCCTTGATTTGGGGGTCTCTTTTCATATGACACCTCTTGAGAATGGTTTATCCGACTTATGCACTAATTCAAAAACCTCTTATGTTTCAATTGCCAATGGAACATCTTTGCAAATTAAAAGTGTTGGAATTTTAAATTCTTTAAAAAACCTTTTTGTGTCAAAAGTAAGGGTTGTTCCACAACTAAGTTTGAATCTTCTTTTCGTCTCACAAATTTCCAATCATGGATGTGGAATCATCTTTTTATCCAAGGGTTGCTCCGTGTAGGATCTCTGGTCTAAAAAACTAATTGGGCAAGGCCATAGGAAGGGAGATCTCTACTACATGAACTATATAAACCTTCCTCTAAACTCTTTTTGTAATTATGTCCAAGATAAAGATATTGAAACTTGGCATAAACGATTTGGGCATCCAAGCTTCTCTAACATGTATCTATGTATCTTCTTTCCTTTAAGAAAAAATTTTGCAATGAGAAAAATTTAGTTTGCAAAGATTGTATCTTTTAAAAAATAAAATCCACTCGCTTTCCAAATAGAACATTTGTCTCTAAGAAACATTTTGAATTAGTGCATTCGGATGTTTGGGGACCTTCTCACGTCTTATCGAAAGGAGGATATTCATATTATGTTACCTTTATTGACGATTTCAATAAGTACGTATGGATATACTTTCTTAATTTCAAATTTGATGCCTTCTCCTTCTTTAAAAAAAAATCATATGATTGTCAAAAATCAATTTTTAAGCAACATTTTTATTCTTAGATCTGATTCGGGTGGTGGATACTTATCAAATGAGTTTCAAAATTATTTAAAACTAAACAAAATTTGTCACAAAAAATCATGTCCTAGAACTCCCCAACAAAATGGATTAGTCGAAAGCAAACATAAACACATTTTAGAAACCACTAGGACACAAATTATTTCTAAAGACATTCCAAAAAGTTTTTGGGTCAAAGCCGCTCTAACATCAACTTATTTGATAAATAAAATTGTCTCATCATCCTTTCAAAACATATCTCCTTATGAAAAATTATTTAAAAGAACACCTGACTTTAATAAGTTGTGAATCTTTGGTTGTAAGTGTTTTGTGCCTTCTCATAAAAGAGATAAATTGTCTCCAAAAGCCATTGAATGTATATTCATGGATTATAGAGAAAACCAAAAAGGATATAGATGTTTTGATCCTAAGAATAACAAACTATATGTTTCTAAAGATGTAACCTTTTTGAAAAATAAAAATGGTTTTGAAAAGACCAAAGAAAACAATGAAGTTAATTAAAACTTTTTATTTGATCTCTTCTTGTAAGAAGAGTTGAATTCTTGTGATGATTCTTTGGATGACATAGGGGATAATCCCTTAAATATCAATGAAAATGGTGATGATAATGTGGAAAAAGAAACCCATATAAATAATGATATTGTTGATAAACCTATGCAAACTTATACTCGACGTGAACAAAGGAATCTTCTAAATGCTTTAGAAAAATATTCTCAAAATTCATCGTTAGAGGAAACCTCCCTTAAGAGATCCAATTGTATCTCCAACCCACCAAATAGGTTTTTATCTTATGACACATTAACACCAAAATATAGGTCATATCTAATTGCACTACATTCCTATCATGAACCATCACATTATAATGAAGCAAAAAATCTTCCTCGATGGGTTGAAGCTATGAGTATAGAGTGCTCTTAAAAAACTAAAACATAGGAAATAACTTCCTTACCCATAGAAAAGAAATATAGTTGTGTTTTTAAGGTTAAAACCAAGAGTAATGGGTCTCTACAACGTTACAAAGCTAGGCTAGTGGACAAAGGATACTCTCAAAGAGTATGGTATTGACTATGAAGAAACATTCGCCTCGGTAGCTAGAATGACTAGTGTTAGGACTCTCATAGTCATTGCATCTATTAAAAAATGGCTCATCTATCAACTAGATATGAAAAATACTTTTATAAATGGTGAATTAAATGAAAAAGTTGATAACAAATCCTCCGCTGGGGTTTTGTATTGGAAAAGGTAAAATCCTTAAAGTTAAAGTCTTATATGGTCTAAAACAAACTCCAAAAGCTTGGCATGATAAATTTAGTAAAGTAATGCATGATAAATTTAGTAAAGTAATGCCTCATCTGAGTTTCCATTCATGTTATACTGACACTACTCTTTTTTTTTAAAGTACAGGTTCTATGGTTGTTATTCTTCTATTTTATGTAGATGATATAATTATCACTGGAAGTAACAATCAAGGAATCAGTAAAAATATTTTAAAAGAAAACTTTGACATGTCTGATTTAGGTTTCTTAAAATACTTCTTAGGTATTGAAGTTGCATACTCTCCTAGAGGGTACATCATTTCTCAAATGAAACTTGTTGTTGATATTTGTACTAAGTCTGGTATTTCAAATGATAAAAAGATAGAAACCCCAGAAGTAATTAATGTTAAATTGAAGTTGGAAGAAGGGACTCTACTCGAAGATCCTACTTCTTACCGCCAACTTGTTGGGTCCGTCACATATTTATCCATCACACGGCCAGACATAGCTCATGCAATTCATTCTATCAGTCAGTTTCAACATGCTCCTACCACTGTGCACATGAGGGTTGTCTTGAGAATTGTCAAATACATCAAGAATACTATAACCAGGGGGTTTTTCTATCCTTATCATCTTCATTTGATTTATATGCCTATATTGATGTTGATTAGGGTAGAAATCCCAATGATAGAGTCTCAACTATAGGTTTTGTGTGTTTTTAGATTACTCTATGATTTTATAAATATGCAAGAAACAGCATAAAGTATCCCTATCCTCAACTGAAGCCGAATATCGTGCAATGGCTACAACCATGGAGCTTGTGTGGCTTCGAAGTCTTCTCAGTGATATGGGCATAATGATCTCCACTCCTTCTAAGATGTATTGCAACAATAAAAGTGCAATTTAAGTCGCAAGCAACTACACATTCCACGAGTGTACTAAATATATCGAGATGGACTGTCATTATGTAGGTGATGAATATCTGAGAGAAACTATTACATTATTATATGTCACATCAGAGTACCAGTTGAAAAATTTCTTCACAAAAGCTCTTCCTGCTCCTCGCTTTATTTTTCTCATTTGCAAACTTTCGGTTATTTCTCCGTAAGTTTGAGGGGGTGTTTATATATATATATATATATATATATATATATTAGTTAAAAGAGGTCGGGGTAGGCCTAGAAAGACATGGATGGAGGTGATAAGAAAGGATATGAATGCTTTGAACCTCACCGAGGACATGGCATTGGATAGAAATGAATGGAGGAGAAGGATTCATGTGGAAGACCCATAATGATTTTCTTTGTTGGTTCATATCGCCGACCCCAATTGTTTTGGGATGAAAGCGTAGTTGTTGTTATAGTCTAATTTGCGCTATAGGGTCATTTTCGTCTTTTCACATGTACTTGGTTGTTTTCTAGAAACAACTATTTTTTCTATTTTAGTTTTTATATTTATTTCAATGTACTTTTTTATTTTCTTTTTTCTTTATATCATTGGGGCCCACTCATGGAACCGTTGAGAGCTCCCAACAACTCTATGGGGGAGCTCCCAATGGACGCCCCTCTCCTCATTTGTTTTGTATAAATAGGGGATGTTCCCCTTTGTTCTCCTCAAGCATTCTAAGCCTTCTTTAACAAGATTTGTATTCTTTACTTGTTGGCATTGCCTTTTAAGGCTTTTTGTATTGACCCATTGTGGACTTCTTGTATGATCATTGTGGTTTTGTAATTGTCCATTATTGGACTTAGTTGATGTTTTTGCATCTTTGACTTCTAATTCCGCATACTTCATTCCGGTCCCTACGATTAAAAGGATGTTTCTGCAAAACTGCTATAAGACCAGTACACTAAAAAGTGCCGAGTAAATGCCACAGAGATGTGTATGTTACAAAGGATGCACTTGCTTAAGTTAAAAAAAAAAAAGAATAAACTAAAAACAAGTACATGAAAAAAATATTTAAGATTAATGAAAAGAAAAATAAATATACGACAGCATTTAAGATGGTTTGGACCAAGGTTGCCAAACTAGGAAGCGGAAGCGAGAAACGATACGGGAAGCGGAAGCGAGAAGCGAGGCATTTTAAAATTTATACGAAGCGGGAAGCAAAGTTTCAATTTAAAAGCAAAATATGAATAAAAAATGAAGCAATATGGAATCAAACAAGAAACAAATAAAAACTAAAATAAAATTGATCATTCTTATATTTCATGATTTCTCTAGAAAAGAGTTAAATTTTTTGTTAAAATCTAACAATGTTGGTTACCAATTTAAAGAAAGTACATGGAAAGTGAGTGAAAGCGTGAGAGAAAATACATGAAAAAGGTGAAAAGAAATGCGAGAAAAGTATATAGTATGCATAGACCATGTGTATGAGAAGCATAGAAGAAGCGTGGGGGAATCGAACTTCCCATGAAGTTTCGGAAGCGAGGAGTATCGCGCTTCCAAAGCGAGTTTCTGGGAAGCGAGATTCCCACCTATCTAAGAAGCTTCCGGTAACTCTGGTTTGGACTTTGGAAACATGTAGAGGACTACTACAACACCAGTAAGAAAAGTTGAAACTATCCAAGCAAAAAGAATTTAACAGAAAGAAAAACACCAACTGGGAGGGAGGTAGTGAGAGATGATATTACAGATTGTGAAGTGATCAAAGTTGTAGCTCTAGATAGGAAGAAATGGAGAAAACTAGCAAAGAAGCCTCCATGTAGTTTGCATAAGGCTTGATGATGATGATGATTATCAGTTAGCAAGAAACAATGTGAATCAATGTTTTCAAGTACCGGTAGATAACAGATTCTGTATATTTGGCTGCTAGCTACAAACCTGCACATGGGATTGTGGATCTTTAGTGAACTAGTTTAACATACAAATGAATTCAGAGACAATTTATACCACAACATATACCTGTTAATATCTATCATAAGATTGACCTAAAAAATTAACTAGAGCAATGTGTTAAAGTACATATATATATATATATACTTACTGTTAGTGTGTATGTACATATATATACATGTAAATATATATGTGTATATATATACATATTTCTTGATGTAATAGGTAAAACCCATTAGGGGTATTTTAATCATTTCATCCTATGTAATAGATTGTGCCCATTAGGGGCACAACAGTAAACTGTTTAGGTCTTTAGGTACTTTTAGGCTTTTGCATACAATGTCCTTTAGCTATTAGCTAAAGGGGTACTTAAGCCTTTGTGATAGTCATTGGGACCTCCCCCAACAGCTCTATTTCTAGCTGTTGGGGAGGGTCCCAAGGTCCCAACAGATTTATTTCTAGCTGTTGGGGATTGCGGATCTTTAGTGAACTAGTTTAACATACAAATGAATTCAGAGACGATCTATACCACAACATATACCTGTTAATATCTATCATAAGATTGACCTAAAAAAATTAACTAGAGCAATGTGTTAAAGTATATATATATATATATATATATATATATATATATATATATATATATATATACATATATTTCTTGATGTAATAGGTAAAACCCATTAGGGATATTTTAATCATTTCATCCTATGTAATAGATTGTGCCCATTAGGGGCACAACAGTAAACTGTTTAGGTATTTAGGTATTTAGGTATTTTTAGGCTTTTGCATACAATGTCCTTTAGCTATTAGCTAAAGGGGTATTTAAGCCTTTGTGATAGTCATTGGGACCTCCCCCAACAGCTCTATTTCTAGCTGTTGGGGAGGGTCCCAAGGTCCCAACAGATTTATTTCTAGCTGTTCGGGATTGCGGATCTTTAGTGAACTAGTTTAACATACAAATGAATTCAGAGACGATTTATACCACAACATATACCTGTTAGTATCTATCATAAGATTGACCTAAAAAAATTAACTAGAGCAATGTGTTAAAGTATATATATATATTTATATATATATATATAGATAGATAGATAGATAGATAGATACATATATTTATTGATGTAATAGGTAAAACCCATTAGGGGTATTTTAATCATTTCATCCTATGTAATAGATTGTGCCCATTAGGGGCACAACAGTAAACTGTTTAGGTATTTAGGTATTTAGGTATTTTTAGGCTTTTGCATACAATGTCCTTTAGCTATTAGCTAAAGGGGTATTTAAGCCTTTGTGATAGTCATTGGGACCTCCCCCAACAGCTCTATTTCTAGCTGTTGGGGAGGGTCCCAACAGATTTATTTCTAGCTGTTGGGGAGAGTCCCAAGGCTCTCTCTCATACTCTCTCATGTCTTTTGTGTATATAAAAGGGTAGAACCCCCCTTGTATTTTAAGTTTGTTCTCAAGCATTCTTCCAATAAGATCCTTATATTTTTATGTGGTTTCTCATGCCCATAAGTGGCATTGTGTTTATGATTGTATCTTGACCCATAAGTGGTCTCCATTTATCTATGTTGTTTTTGTCCATAAGAGGCACTTATTTGTGTTGATCCCATTTCATTACACAATGAACAATTGTCCAAATAAAAATGCTATGGAATAAAAGTTGGCACTTGAACAACCACTTTCAAGGAGGTTCAATGGAAATGGTTGGAAATGAATTTTTTTATCAATGGCAAAATATTTAGGCGGGGTTTGACAATATACTAAAAATAGATTAGTTTTAGTATTATGCCAAAAGATAGAAGGATTTGATAATCATCCACATGTACATATAAACACCAAGCCATAATGATACCATATAACATAAACTAAAACATTAACTACATGAACGTAAAAACAAGTGTAAAAAAGTTGTTTAACAATGATTGCTTCCCCACTAACAGAGAAAAAGAAGGGAACCATTCTTGATAGTTATATCTAATATAAACAGGAAGCTACATGCTAGTTTTATGAAAGAAATTTTACAAAGCAAACAGCAAAAAAAAATAGTTGCATACACTGTTTGTGAAGAAAATTGTTTGAAAACTCCCACATCAAAAGAAAAATACCTGTGTAACCAAAGCAGCAGCAGCACGCCCTAATGTTGAAGATCGCAGTCCACCAAGTGAAGAATCCTGCCCATATACTGACAATCCAGAGAGCTGAACCTGTGAATCTATATAGGTTTCACGATCAAGATAGAAGGGATCCCTCTTCAGTTGAAGAGCGTAATCTGCTCCTATTCCAATTTGTGAGGTACTATGTGGAATGCCTTGCGTTTTCTCAGCCCAGGTGTCTGCTACACGATCTTGAATGCTTGGATCATTATACTACCAAATGAACCATAGCAAGCATTAGTAATTTAGAATACCTATTCCTGGCAGACTGATAAATATAATGAGACATAAGACTTACATTTTTCTCAAACAAAGGAATAACACTATGATCAACCAAAAACTTGCGAAGATGCCCAACAGATGCTTCCAGGGCTTTACAAACATTCATAGTTTCTCCTTGTATGTCAAGAATCCTCTCATCTGAAGTAGCATAAGATGGAGACTCCTCTGCCACAAGACATATCAAACAGCATTAATCAGGTACCAAAAAGTGACTTGGCACGAAATTGCAACTTTTTTTATAAATTTCCAGCTAGAGAAGGCATTCAAAATTTTCCAATAATTAGAAGGGATGTTAAACCTCATAGACTACAAATTCAATAGTTTAAATAGCCAAAGATACAATCAAGTTATAATGACAATGGACAAACAAAACATAAGAAACAATTTAGCATCACAATGGAACTAAGTAAAGATGGTTTGTTACAAGTGAAGAAAAATGATTGTCCATGTTGTTACGGCTAAGTACTGGCACTGGTATATATGCAAAGTCAGCTGTATAAACAAGTGACCTAGCAAATTCTTTTTGCCAAAACTAACCCGACAGATGTGATCTACAAGGTTCGCTTATTGGGGATCGGCAAATGGACTACTGAATGCCAACATGTGAGCAGGTTCTTCTGGTGATTAAAAAATTGATGGCCATAAACACATCAAAATTTCTCCACTTAAACATGTATGTACATCAGAAACACACAATTCAAGGACCATTCTTAAAAAATCATCCATTTCCAACATATCTATGATGTTAGATTAAGTCAAAGCAACTTGCAACTATGATATCCCAACTACATTGAGCAAATATATACATAGATTAAGCAATTATGATGTTTCAACTAGATTGAGAAAAAATCATTTCTTATCTATGAAAAAATTGGAGTTTTCTGAGTAGGTCACACATGGTAAGAGACAGAAGTGCCGGATGAAGCACTTTGCATTCCATACACAACAAAGTTGAAAATGCAGGCATACAGACAAGAAACAAATGAGTTTCTTCACAATGCATATGGCTGGAAAACAGGTGAAAACCCAAGCCCTTAAAAGAATGGGACTTAACTGTTTTCATTTGTGGGTCTATTTCTAACTTCTTTAGCCATGGAATTGCTGAAAGACAGGTTTTGTAGTTTCGTCTTGCAAGGAAGGACCTACCAGTGGGATATGAGGATTGAAAAGGGAGAAAGAGGGCACCATTAATAAACCATGTGTCATCAGGGTATGCCATTTTTTTCATCTTTCCACTGCCAAAAAAGATTAGGCAGAGGTTTTTTCAAAAAAAAATGGGAGGGAAATGGAGCACCACATCAAGACCTTCTGTACGTGTGTGCATGCACATGTGTGTGAGGATTTCAGCCATGACTTAAATCCCTGTGGAAATGGTGCAGCTCTTGCAGAACAGTGCCACTGGGATGTTATCTGTCCAGCCTATGGTTGGTAAATACCAAATGAAAAGAGGCTGGAAAGTAGAGACTTCTGGACCCTGGCCTCTTTACATTCAATTGTTTTCTAGTAACAAGGATGGCAGAAAACAACTGCATTCTGGTAAATATGAGACTAATGTCATACAGTTAACAAGCAGTCACCAACAAAGGAATACTCAAATATGATAAAACAGTAAAAAACTAAAAAACATAGTTGCCAGAACGGGAATCAAATGCGGGAAGTGGAATCAGGAAGCGGTCAATCCAAATTTCCGGAGGATTTAGGAAGCGAGAAGTGAGTATGAAGCGGTAGGGGGAATTGTTTAGGAAACGGTATAAGAAATTGTGAGAAATAATGATAAATGATTGATGTAAGAAAACTTTTAAGCAATGAAGTTCTTTGATGAAAAGAGAAGTATGTTAATAAATAATTAAGAAATGGCATCTAAAATCGACAGCTATATCATCTTATTAGAAATAAATAGCTAGTTTATTTAATATAATAGCTGAATAACACACTAACATACATTCAATAAAAGTGCAACTTGAAAAAGCACATTAATAAGTTTACTTTGGTGTTTGGAATTTGGATACTAAGCAACAAAACATTGAAATGATTGAGAAAAAATGTGCAGCAATTAATGGGTAACTTATCATCTATATTGCAATTCTACTTAAGTTTAGCAAAAAGATACAAATGCCCTTCCTTTTGAAATGTTTTACTCAAAACTAAAAAAGGGTTACTCTCTATGCCCTTAAAGTTTTTAATGTAGCATATGCTACATTGTCTATTTAAGTTTTAGAAACTAGAATTCCTATACATGCAGAATTGAAATTCTTCAACTTGGGAATTGGAATTCAGATATTCAATAACTAAAATTCCTTCTATTGGAATTCCTATTTCTGAAAATGGAAACTCAGTCATGGGAATCATGATTCTTATGGCTGGGAATCGAGATTCCCATGGATGAGAATCACGATTCCCATGCGATGGGAATCGTGAATTCCTTTGTTGGGGAACTGCATTTCTCATGTATAGGAAGTGCAATTCCAAACTACTTCAAATTTTGCTTCCTGGGAATCATGATTCCCACTTAGCAGTAACGCTTCCGGTAACTATGGTAAAAACACAATGAAGATATATATGTTTATAAGTCAACATACCAATAAGATATAACTAAAAGCAAGTCATCAACAAAGATTAATCCACGCACAAGAGAAATCAGAAACCCAATATCTGGGGAAAAAATGATTCTTAGACTGAATTGCTAGGGAATCATTATGACAATAGAAACCACAAATTGGCAGATCAAGTTGCCACTTTGAAAAAGAAAAACATTTTAGTTACATAGTTATATGAACAATTCGCCAACAATAGCTCAATAGTGTAACCTCCTAATGATATCTCCCTCCAATTCCCCAGGAAAAAGATAAAACAAAACAAAAAGAACCTCAGTAAACATGAAATTGGACATATTAAAAGAAATTCCAAAGTCTTCAAAACATCGCACAGCTTTTTAGCCATTTCGAAGCACTGACCTATCCTCATGCACATCATTTTTGAAGCACAAAATAAAGCATAGTGTCATTGACATGAGCAGTTAGTGCATACTTTGCTACTAAAATCATTGGAAACATCTAAGGGATATATAAAAGATTAGGGTGTCGACACAAAAATTAGCTCCACATACCTGCAGATAGCACACGCATATGGGCACCACTACTCTCCTGTATGGACTTTATTAAGGAGCCCTGCTTTCCAATCAAACTGATAGATTGGGATGAAGCAATCAACATACGGATTGAACAAGGCAGAGATGCTACTGAAGCTGCACCATCACCTTCACCCTCTGTAAGTCCAGTAACACTTTTGAACACTCGCAAAGCTGCATCCATAGCAGGGGATATCTTTTCATCCGGTTCTTCCCTTCCATATATCAGAACCTGATTAAAGTACAGATTGGTAAACAGGAATTGAAGCAATTCTCTCATGACAGACAACAAATAATGAATCGACGCATAAAGAATCTGTAAAATCCTATTTCATCCAAACATACCATGGGAAGTGCAGAATTCTTGTTGTTATTCCATTATATGGTAATGACATGGAATTACAAGCTAGCATGTTCTTTCAAGAATATCGTGACGCAGGGCAGTTGGGGCATCCTAAACAACCCTGTTATTTTAGGAGGTGTTTATGGGATGTCTGGATGGACCCACTTATCCAGCAAACTGGAACAAGTTGGGATGCTGCATCATGGTGCAGAATGTAAGATACCAACACATCCGAGACCTATTACATTAATTGGTGCTTCCAAACAGAACCATATGTTTATTTGCTCATAGGTTTTCAACCAATGACCCAAACAAATAGATCACCTTCATTTACATGATTCGCTATTTCATTTTGTACTTCCTCTGAATCTTAGTCGTATACCCTTGATGGTATCTGTGGCTATACTTTCAAATGATAACTCTTACGAAAATGCGGCAGAAAGACAACCAACCACCATTCATAATGGCGGCGAAAATGCCGAAAAAACTGTATTTTGTAAAGAACATATAATGGTTGTCTTCAAAAGGACCAACGGGAAAATGATGAATTTTCATGTCATATAACACCCAAACAAAGATCACGAAAAAAAAAGGGAAGAAACGGAAGAAGCAATGAATCACGGAAGGAAGGGGGGAGGGAGGGAGAGTACTGACGATGCGGTCGGTGGAGCCGAGGGGGGCTTCGAGGATGCGAATGCGAGCTCTGGTCTCCTCGCACGTCCTCTTGATGAGCTCTCCCTTGTGGCCGATGATGCTTCCCACCTTGTTCACGGGCACAATGAGACGGAACACGCTGTCTCCCGGCCAAGACGGCCACCTCTTCTCCCCCACCGCCGCCGCCGCCGTGGCGGCAACAGCGGCGGCTTCGGCGGGTGCCTCCCCCTTGGCGCCGTTGGCGGATTCCAGCAAGGGGAAAGGGGCGCGCTCCGCCAGAGGCTGTTCCTCCGCCACTGCTGCTTGCTTGGCGGGATCGGCCATATGAGAGAGAGAGAGAGAGAGAGAGAGAGAGAGAGAGAGGGAGACTCGGCTTTCTGCAACGAAGACTCGGGAGACTCGGCTTTCACACTCTTCCCGCTCTAAAATAAAACCCTCTTTCCCTTCCCTTCCCTTTTTTCAGGCAGCTCTTGTTGTCGCTTCTAGGGCTGTGAACGGGTGGATTTGGATTTTGATAAGGGTGTCAACGGGTGAAGTGACCCGTACCAAACCCTACAGGTCTGGGTGTGATAAATAAGAAGACTCGATTAAGCCCCGCGTTCGGACCCAAAGTCTGATTAATACATGGAGCTGGATATAGTTTGTGAAATTTTATACCAGACCCGGGCCTGACAAGAGTTTCGATTAAGACCCGTAATTTTTCAATGTAAAAATGATAAAAAATATTATTTTACCGGGTATGGCCTGGGTCTGGTTCATGTAGATCTTACAGGTATGGGTATAGTTTCTCTTATGGTGAGTCTGATTAGGATCAGATCCAGACTTGATACCATACCTGAAAATTGGGCCAGGTCTTGTTTCACCTGGGTCCGAACCAAACCCGACCCGTTGACACCTCTAGGTTTTGATTTTTGTCAGGTACCCAACCCGTTTTATATGTATTTTAAGCAAAAGTAAACTTCTGAAATCATAAGAATCCGAGTTTAGGTTTTCATTTTTGTGACCTGACAAAAGATCAACCCGAGACCCATAAGGGTGTACCCATACCTGCCCAAATAAAAACCAGTATGTTGGGTCGAGGCATGGAAGTCAAATCCAACCCGTATAACTTAAAGGGTATCTAAAATATATTTTTTCACTTAATAATACATATATAATAAGTTTTCCAGCAAAAGATTAGAGCTTAAGAGAGGGATGTCAACGGATCGGATCCCTGTCAGAAATGAGTAGATTTGGACTAGAAGTTGATTAAGACGTTCTGGTACCGAGTTTAGGCTCAGACTTGAAATAGATCCTCATAAGAAAATCCATACCCAGATCGAGTAAGAATTGCATAAATCAGATCCATTTCATAGCCGTAAAATAATATTTTTTATGTTTTTTATACTGAAAAACTGGATCTCAATTGGAATTCGGGTAAAACCTGATTTTGGTATGATTTTTCATAAATCATTAGTGGGTATGTATGCTAACCTCGTCTCATGGGTCCAACTCAATTAGTTAATTAGAACCCTTTCTTTGTTACAAAACCTTTCTCTTAACGAATCCAATGCAGCTTGTGTAAACCCTAGAAGAATTTGCAAAAAAAAAAAATTATGTTTCTTTTCTTTGAAACACATCAGAAACTTTCAAATTTCATAAATTACATAATTAACTTTAAGGATGTGGTAAATTTTTTTGTTTTAAATGAAAAAAATATTAAAACACCAATTTTAAATGTTAACAAAGTAATACTTAATTACCAACGAGGGGGGCTCCTGTTGGAAGGAGTTGTCAGAGCACGTCTCCTTGTGGTGGGACTTTGCAGGTAGGCATACACACTAGACGAGCCTAGGCTGTTTGAACTCGGTTCCATTCAAATTGCATGTGTTCAAGCTCGGCTCGAGCTCATAACTGAGCTTTACTATTATTTAAAAAAAAAAAAAATTACCATAAAGTGATGAGAGGTTTTGGACTCAGCCTAATTAAAACACACACACCACCAAACAGAAATTAGTGCATGTGAATGGAGATAAGCCCACCACATTTTCCAACTTAAAATGTGAAATTTAAACCCAGAGACTGATCTTGAGGAGACCACTATCAAAGCTCTAGCCTCTATAGAGTTTGGGGCAGTGGGATCCTTGTTTTGTAGAGATGTTGCTCGGTAGATCTCAAAACCATTGTTAGCTTTGCGTGCCATGAAAGCCTTTTTTTGGGTTGAGATAAGGGGATATTGAAAATCACCACCAATGATGATATTTTCTGGTGGCACCGAGCACTACAACGGAGAGTTGTTTTAAGGAGTCAGGATCAAGTGCCATCACATGGCACACTTTAAGTGTGCCCTTGCACCCGATTGCCCTTCATCTTTGGTCTGTCAGTTGTGGGGCCCAAAAACAGATTGAGGGCAACCAGGTGCAGAGGCACACTCAAAGTGTGCCATGTGATGGCACCTGATCCGGACTCTCCTTTTAAGCTCCTTTTAAGCTCCTCTTAAGGGTATTTTTGTACCATTTTTTTGCTTTCTCAAAGATATTTTTGTATCACTGAGGCATATTATAAGACTTGCAAATTTTCAGTGAAATTTCTGAATAAAATTAAGAAATATTTTATGTAAAACTGTCATATGAACTCGAAATACGAAACAAATAGATTTCAACGAATCAATTACGTTTATAATGTATATATCATCAGAGATATACGCTCAAACAGTCAAGGAACCATAACTCTCTCGTTGAACAAAATTAGAAGATTTCAACGAACCGACTCACTTAATCTTGTTAATACAAAGAAAATGGTGAATTCATATTTTTTCAAAAAAAAAATATCAACGAAACCACAAAAATATGTGGGACCCACAAAAAGATCCGGTACAACCCACAAAAAGATCTCACCAAAATATCATGTAGGCTCCACATAAATATCTCATGGAATCATTAGGTGGGCCCCACAGAGAAATAAAAGTCTTTTTATTACTTTATCACTAAGTTTGAATCTTTAGATCAAATGGGCATCTAGATCGGATCCAAGACCCAAACCTTTACCAATAAATAAAAGGTAACCTCCTCATAGAAAATCGTTTAACCCTCTCTCTCATTCTTCTCTCTCTAGTCATTCTTTCCTCTCTCCTCTCTTTTGGTTCTAGACTAAACCAAGCCCATTTGCAGTGAGCCTAGACCTACCTAGCTTAGGCTGAGCCCAATTGATCAAAACCACTTGACCTACCAGGTTAGCTTTTCACTCTTCTCTCTTGTCTTGGTCTTAGCCTAGATCAAACTCACTTGACCTAAACTTAGCGTACGTGAGGTAAGTTTAGACTCACTTGACCTAGACTGAACCCAGTTTGGACAAATCCTCTTAGCCCTGACTGCTTGACACCCTCTATCATTCTCTTGACTAGGTTCATATTAAACCCAAGTTTTTTCTTTGGCAATTAAAATGAATAAACGATGAACTTTATCTGCATCTATGACATAAGTGTAATTTCTTAGTATTCTTGATTTTCTTGATTTTAAATTATTATCAAATTAAGTCTCAAGTTATTAAGAACATTGCAAGAATAATTAAAAATTTTAAAATATATGGACTAAATAAGAAAGTAAATAATTTTTATATTTTTAGATTATGGATGTTGGATTTGGATCTAAATCCTAGCATTCAGGTTCAATATGGATTTATACATTAAATTATGCAGTGGATTTAACTAATGGTATTTGGATCAAACCCAATTAGGTTGGATATAATCCATGACATTTTAATATAATTAGAAATAAATTAGGTTGGATATAATTCAAGATATTTAGATCCAATCTCATTGGATTAAACCCATAGGGTCAGACGCTCCGAATAACGTCATTATTGTTTAAATAGAAATTTTAATTGATCTGTGGCTTACCTATTAAGTCAAAATTGATCTCGACATTTTAATTTTTGAGAGCATCAAAATCGACTATCTACATATCCAAATTGGTATTGATTTGAGTGTTTTATGATCGACTTCAGTTCATACCTAATTGTAGGTCAAAATTTAATATTTTCAGTGTCAACTAATTTTTCTTATCTCTGTATTCATATGATTAAATCTAAGACCACCATGAAGATCTACGTTTTGAGGGCTATCAAATCAACTATTTAAATGTCAAATTTTGTTAAGTCTTTGGGTCTATAGGCCTCCTAGAAGGTTACCATATTACTAGAGCCCAAGTCAGGGTAAGAAGACCTCACATTTCTTCTCTAGCTTAATCAATTTTGAAATTTAATAACTTGAGACTCATAATTTATTTACTTATTTTATTAATAAAAAACTAATATATATCAATTTCTTATATTAGAGATGAGACACTTTCCTAGGCTCCTTTATAAATAGAGGCTCTCATGATAGGGATGTGTATCCCTCCCTTCCTCTTCTTCCTTCAAGCCATTAGAAAAATACAGACTTTTATTAGAGACCTACAACTGCCCTGGTGAAAGTCTAATCCAGCCCAAAGTAAGGTACGAGTGAAGGAAAAAGGGATGATATCATTGCAAAAAGCGTATTTTTTTATAGGAAATCTCTACTTTTATGATGTTTAGTTTCAGGATGCATTAGCATACCCTCTTTTTGATTCAGATCTTGAATGCTTACGTAATCGATGCCTAGAATATCTATTACTATTAAATCTACATGAAAAAAAAATGAAAACCCAAAATGACGTTTTATAAGATTGGTTTTAAGAAAATGATTTGGAAAAGACTAGTTTTGAAACCCTAAAAAGCAAAAATCATGTGAATAGATAGATCTATATTTTATTTAATTGTTTCACATGAATACTGAATATAGAAGCATGTTTTTGAGTATTTTTTCATGAATCTTGATGTTATAAATATCTCTTGCATAGATTTTAGTTAAAAATATGCAAAATTTATTTTGAATAAGGTTTTGCCAAAAATGTTTTAGGGTTTTGATGTTTTATGATAAAGAAAGTTAATTTGATCATATATGGTAGATTAGGACATATATAGTATGATTAAACAACACGTTGTTGAATAAATAATCTATGCTTCCATGTTATTTTTATGTCTCTTGTGATTCTTTCATATATGAAATCTTATTTGAAATATTCTATGAAGGTTTTGTGATTTTTTGAACTATGTTTGTTAATGTTTTAGTAAGATTAGCCTAAATATGATCAAAGATGTATTATATGATGTTGTAAATGTTTTTAAAGCATCTAAAAATTGTGATTGTATGAGTTTCACCATGTTTCTTGTTCTTGCTTAATTGATCTTGCATGAGTTTGGATTTTGTTTATTTTATCTTCATTTTTCTGTTTCAACAAGTCTTAGAAAAAATCAATAACTCTATAAAAATAAAGTCAATAAATAAAAATAAAAATATGTAGTGTTCTACACATTCAGAGCTTGAGTTTAGAATCTTGTTTCATCCTGTTTGATTCAGTTTGGAGGCCGAAACGTCTATTGCAGCAAAGCACAAATTTTCTACCCATTCAGCATGACTGTTTCGACCAAATATTTTGGAAGCTCTAAAACCCTAATCAAAATTGATCAAAATAATTTGTGAAAAATCTAGGTGAAAGTTATCATGCATAAAACAATTATGTAAAAAGAATTTTGTCAAAAGATTTTTTTGTAAATCTTGAGAAATTCCTCAAACCAAATTAAATTTTTGTAGTTAACAAGATCTTTCTGATATATTTTCTAAATAGAGTTCAGTCTCAATTTTTTTTTTTATTATAATGAATTTTGCAATTTTGTTTCTTGTACTGTGTCCCTAAGATGATGGGGGCAATCTTAGTAAAATTTTGAGGTTAAATTCAGTACCTATAATTTTTTGTGGGTTTTCCAAAATTGGGTTAACAGGGATCCGAACTGCACAGTATAACATGTGTTAATACTGAGTTGTATTTTACTTTTTTACAGCATGTTTGTTGATGCTTAAATGAAATATTGGACTGATATGCATGTTAAATGAATGCATTTCATTATTGATTGAATTAAGCATGCATAAATATCAATGATTGACCTACCTTAACTATGTAAATGCAAAATGATTGCATTATTGTATTGATTTTATTTTAGAGACTAATCAAAAGCATGCATAGAGTTTCATAAATATTGTTGCATTTGAACACTGAATGTGGTTGCATGTTTGTATTTGCTTGATTAACAAGAGAGTTAATTAAAAAAACAAAATAAAATTAATTTTCTTGGGGCTTATTGAGAGAATAAGCATTGTACTGATGGTTCTGTGAGATATTTGGCTTAGCATGAAAGGTTGCTTTTGTCCTCCATCTACAGGATCAGTAACCAAGGGAACTACCATAATTTATTTGTGGTGTGGTGGATAAGATTCATGAGAAAAATCTAATATATCATTCGCTCTTAGGAGTATGCATAGTTAGGGCATCACACAGGTTAATAAAAAACAATTGTTTAAAAATACAAACCTGGGTCGTACCTCTATTTGGGAGAGTCTGTATTGTACCCAAAGACAAATATTGGTAAATAAAACAAGATTTGAATTACATATAGATAAAATATGGCATGCATCATTTAAGTAAGAAAACAATAAGTGAAGATAAGAAGTTATTCATGCATGAATGATTCACAACACTAAAATGGTAAGTTCATCCTTATTGTATATGTTCATGCATTTTGTTAATATTCATGCATATGCATAATTTATTGTGTTGATGCAAAACTTAGCATGAATGAATGTCATATAACTGATCTCTTATTTTAATTGTTAGTATGATTTTTATATTATAGTCTGTTAAGATGCATATGACATGATTGATATATCTGAGACTATTTTTGAATTTATAATGATATCGTACATCGTGTAGGTATGTTATTGCCTACTCAGAATCGAGTTGTCTGACCCCTTTACTTTAAAATTTTCTAGGTTCTGAGTAGGCTGAGAGATATTATGTTGTTTAGTGGTTCACAAACTTTGCACACTGCCTGCCGAGGTAGTAGTTTTGGTTTCTTATATTTTTTTGGGTTTGTTTGGCTTGAACATTGAGTTTTAGGAATGATTTTATAACTGAACAAATGAATAATATGAACTTTATTTTAATTCAATTCAATTGATGTTGATATACTCTAATTTCTATAATTTAGTTAAGTGTATGGTTTGATACAATAACTGTAATAATCTCGAATTGTATATTTCAGTGTTTAAAATAAAAAAAATATCTCTGAAATTTTAGGGTTAAAATTTTAGGGCGTTACAGTCCAACCCATCTGACCTAGCCAAGCCCTTTTGAAGTAAGTTCGAACACAGTTGGACCTAAACTATGTCCAATCTGATTTTTGGTTTAGACCTCATCGTATCACCATTTTGTTGAGAGCTACAAGAGACACTCATGGTTGTGACCATACCAAACGTAAAGGACATGCCGACCATGACCTATGAGTGCCTCAAATACCTTGTTAGAGCACAACCTCTTAGCTTGGGTAGGTTTGCGCACCAAACAATGCCAAAGTTTTACTTTTCTAAATATATACATATTTGCTTATGCTTTTGAGATTGTTGTTGTGTCGAACAGTGTCAAAGCTCATGCTTTCTGTAATATATACATATTTGCTTATGCTTTTTAGATTATCGTCAAGCCGAACGGTATCAAGGTTTCTCTCTCTCTCTCTCTCTCTCTCTCTCTCTCTCTCTCTCTATATATATATATATATATATATATATATATATGCTTTTAAGATTATCGTTGTGTCAAATTGTGTCAAGGCTTCTGCTTTCTGTAATATACGTGTATTTGCTTATGTATTTAAGATTATTGTTGCGTCGAACGGTGCAAAGTCTCTTGCTTTTCGCAATATATATGTATTAGCTTATGCATTTGAGATTGTCATTGCATCGAATGATACCAAGGCTCCTGCTTTTTGCAAATATATACATATTTTCTTTTTGCAAGTTATTTAGTCCAATGTCACCAATTGAACCTTACACATGCTTTATATACATTATCGCGCTATAACTTGCACGGGCTTTTGCTTTTACTTCATATAGTTGTGCATAAGTAAGCGTATAAATGGAAATCCATAGCTATCACCAAATGCAATTCCATGTACCCATCCTTGATCAAAACTTTGTTTGGCGAAAGAAACTCCTATCGGAAAGGTTTCGCTCTTTACGCAAAACTGCTTTTACGTAAACACCTAAGTCACTTGCGTATGGCCTAACTACATCTTGGGTTTCCAACAAATCATGGTAGATGAAAAATATGCACAACAATGCATATCTATTCTCGATTAAGCATAGTGTTTCCTCCGTCAAAGAGATAAAGTGCTACTGAATTTTTTAAAAAAATACTCATCAAGCTTAAAAAAGGGCAACGCTTTCTCCGTCAAAGAGAGAAGATCCTTCCAAATTTTCTAAAAGATACTCATTGAGCTTGAAAAGAGTGTAGCGCTTTCTTCGTCCAACATAGGAGATGCTGCCAAAATTCTAACAAGTTACTTTCTATAAGTAAAAAAGATTATCACACTTCCTCCGTCAAATAGAGAAAGTACTGTTGAAATTTTTGGCAAAATAGTTTGATTGGCACAATGATGCCTCTGTTGTCAAAACCCTACCTGAATGACTTGTTTCACTTCTGCCTGCAACGGCACCGTACTCGTAAGGGTCAATCCAAAGTAATCGTTGTTTATGTATGACCATATGAAACATTGTTATATAACACGACTCGTAAAGGCCATTATGTCGGAGTTGGTCGTTCACCCAAAAGGGGTGAAACACTCGTGATGGTCATAGATTTGAGAGCGGGGTCTTGTTTGCATATGAATAAAACTTAATGGTAGTTCTTGCACCACACGTGTGACCTGTGCTTTGGAATACTGGATGGGGTTGGGGTACATATTTTCCTTAGTGCAGAATGCACTGGTTTGCCCAAGTAGCATTCGAAGTCCTATTAAGAAAGATTATGTTGTTGAACCCCTTCAGAACTTATGTTCATTATGGCAAATAGTGATGGTACAACCACGAGTGACACAAATTATTTATGAACCAAAGAGTTCAAGAGACCTTCCATCATTCAGGAGGTTTGGAGGTCGGGTTATCCTTAAGATCTAAGAATTGAACCACTACTACTGCAGTAGAAGAATGCATCTGAAATGGTCTGATGGGGTTATCCCAGTATAAGCTTTGATTATCGCCCCATCCTAGATAGGGCCACTGAGGCATCTGGGGTATACAAAATACATAGCATAATAAACCCTCAAATGACTTCATTTGATGTCGAAGATAAGTTCTCTCGCGTATCAGGGGGTGAATGAGTTAATATTGAAACAATGTATTAGCTATAGGTTCATCGATGAATGAATGAATGAATGTGTGTTGTTATTATGCATGTATAACCTTGTGAAAAGTATTGTCATCGGTACACTGTTGGACCAATCGAGCAAAAAACCCAAGTTGTATTCGCATGACTAAGCTAAGCTCAAGGAGATCTCACTTGGATTTATGGGATACTAATATGACAAGTCATGGAGAGTTGAGTTATGATGTTCTAACTGTGGCCCAGAAGAGACATTCATGTTATACGCTAAGTCATGGAAACTTAAGCGATATTGTTCTCAATTGTGGCCCTAAGAGGCTCCTTGTATTTTCATGATTTATATTTCCTTTGAATTTAAATATTTTCTACCAGACTTGCGATGGTTCTGACCCCATTTTATGAAAGATAGAGGTATTGAACCTGCAATGTGATATATAGATCAAAGTGGCATTGAGTTTGAGGGTTTCTTCAAACAGTGTTGAACATTTTTATTTATAAAACCAGTTTCATATAATATTGCTTTTCCAAACGATGATGTTTGTAATAAATAACTCCTTTTGATAAATAGAATACTTTGGTGGTCAATGAGTGCTTGGCCACATACCAGTCATTTGTCCTGTGTTTTTTTAAAATTAATGACTCACTATCGTTTATTTCTATTGCTAAAAAACTTTTCTAAATTTTGTTGAAAAAAAATCATTAATTTTTGACCAAGTATTATTCAAAAAATCCAAGGGGTTACAAAATTGGTTTCAAAGCCTAAGTTTGAAAAACTCAGTTCGAGATCTGTTATTTTCACGACATTACACTGTAAGTATTATTTTTAAGTTATGATAATGTAACATTTTTTTCAAGTATAGATAACTTACGACTCAAGGGGTTAAGATAATGTGATAATAAACAAGCCTTCCAAAGGCAGTTTTTTATGAAAAAAGAAACCTAGTTCTTATAAAGAGGTTGTGTTTTAAGTCAGTGGACTCACGTGTGAGACTTTTAGCACTTATGTCCATCAGTGAGGCGTGACCCTTGTAATTATGGTGATATCTGTCATTTGCTCGGTAATGTGTATAAAAGTATATTTTTTATTCCTTATATATAATCAAAGAATTAATTACATTAATTGTATATGACTAGATAAATGACTCCCATGATGAGAAGAGCCGCACCAAGCAGAGAGTCCCACACGTAGGGGATTAGTGTTAGAGACTATCGATAATTTGGTGATTGACATCCGCGAGATGAGGCAGGAACCGGCCCTGCCTTGCAATGAGAGCATTGAAGAAATGACTTACAAGAAGTTCCTCAAACTAGACTTACCAGTCTTTGTCGGTAGAGCTGATCCAGAACTTGCAAAAAGTTGGATTGAAGAGATGAAACATGTGTTTTTAGTATTGGGAATACCAGAAGAGAGAAAGACTAACTTTGGCACGTACTAGTTAAAAGACAATAAATGAAAATGATGAGATACTATTAAAATTATCCAGTTCTCGAAGTACGAGGTTTTCCCTTAGGGGGACTTTCAAAAAGACTTCCTGCATAATTACTTCCTGATACACTCCCAGAATAAGAAAAATATGAAATTTCTGGAACCAAAGTAGGGTGGTATAAGTCTCATCGACTATACTACCCACTTTCAGAACCTTGAGTGGTATTGCTCTAGGTTATTCAAGACTAAACATGAAAGGGCCGATAAATATATCAATAGGTTATGGGAAGGGCTACGATCTTATGTGATAATCAGTATGTCCCAGATATTTCAAACTATTATGGTTGCAGCTTCGAGGATTAACACTGACTGAGAGCGAACCAAAGGAGTAGTAAGATAGAGACTAGTTGCTAGCAATGGGAATAACAAGAGGACATTCCCAGGTGGACATGAATCACAATCACCTTTTTATAAGAGGGAGTTCCGAGGAAAGAACCTTGCTCCACTAGCCAAGAGTCCATCACAAATGAAAAAGTCATTCAACCCTACCAACAATCTAATTTTTGTTGCTCAATGTGTAGCGCACGTCACCTCTTAGAGGTCTATCCCCGCGATACCGGGAGTTGCCTATATTATGGCAAATAAGAACATCATATAAGAGAATGTTGCAAGAAGGCCTCATATCATCAGCAGAGGAATATGGGATCTGCAGAACCCTTCCAACAAACGCAACAACGTTCCTCATTCCAACGAGTGCCACTACCTATAGTAGAGCAAAAACTTGTGGTGGGTCATGTCTATGTTGTATCAACCAAACAACTCACAGATAATGACCTTATCAAGGAACTCGAATACCCTTGATAGGTAGAAGTTGTGTTAAATAAAAAGCAACCATAAAATAAAATCAAATGAATGCTTGAGCCTAGACAGATAGCTCATGACCTTGTGTATGGTCATATGAATCGATATGTATTTTTTTTCTAAAGTAATGATAAAAAATCTTAGACTTGTCAAATCAAATTTATACGTGCTTGTACCCAAATTGGCAATTATCAAACCTATGAGTGGGTAACTGAGTTTGTGCAATTAGGACAATAGAAGTCACTTGATAAAATCATGGCAGGTTTTACATATCCAAGATCGGATAGTCTCGCCCGAGTGAGCCTTTGAGGATGTACAACTCCACGACCAGGCAGTTCAAAGAGACCTTGTATAAGTGTATATGTCCAAAACCAGTAGCTTGGGTAGGA
Organism: Nuphar pumila; assembly: GCF_984573655.1. Classification (NCBI taxonomy): domain Eukaryota; kingdom Viridiplantae; phylum Streptophyta; class Magnoliopsida; order Nymphaeales; family Nymphaeaceae; genus Nuphar; species Nuphar pumila. The sequence goes on along the minus strand of NC_143250.1, from coordinate 138,136,272 downwards.
TGATTCTATGAGGGTATACTATCTCAATATCACGTGAGTCTAAGAAGGATGAGCCTATGAGAATGTACGTTGACAAGACCAGATAATCTGACAGAAGACTTGTTCCAATATGATAGATCATTGCGAGAATGATTAAGATATATGAAATAGTTACACAAAATGGCTATGATTGATACCAATTGAAAGACTATATATTTAACTAAGCCGTCATTATTGTAGCATGATTTAAACTCATATATGAGAAGCATACCGTCATCATTCATAAATCGTGATATAGGTTATGATTGAAATAAATGCGATGACGAACTAGGTGAATGACACACCATACCTACTTAGACACCTAGCAAATGAATAAAAAATTGTTTAATCTGGTATCTGACTCTCACAGATACGTTGACATACTAGTGAGATGATTGTCATGCCTACTTAGTCTGGTTGTTGATAGCATTATAAATTCAATTTGTAGGACAAATATCCCAAGCAATTCATGTAGTACTCATAAAGGAATTTTGAGGATAAAATTCTTTTAAGGGGGTAATGATGTAAAACCCATTATTTTTTAGTAAAAATTCTGAATAAAACTAAGAGGTATTTTATATAAAATTGTTATATGAACCCAAAATGCAAAACACATAGATTTCAATGAACCAATTATACTTAGAACGTACATATCTTCAAAGATAATTGTTCAAATAGCTAGGGAGCTATAACTCGCTCCTTGAACAAAATGAAAAGATTTCAACAGGCTAACTCGCTTAGTCTCATCGATATAAAGAAAATAGTGTATTTATATTTTTTCACAAAAAATATCGATGAAACCTCAAAAATATGTGGGACTCACAAAAATATTTGGTAGACCCCACAAAAATATCTCACAAAAAATATCATGTGGGCCTTACATAAATATCTCATGAAATGAAGAGGTGGGCCCCATAGAAACATAGAAGTCTTTTTATTACTTTACCACTAAGTTTGGATGTTTGGACCAAATGGGCATCAGGATCGGTTTCAGACTACATATGATTCAAGACCCAAACTTTTGCCTATAAATAAGAGGTGACTCCCTCTTATGAAATCATTTAACCCCCTCTCTTTTTTCTCTCTCTTTAGTCATTCTCTTCTCTCTCTTGTCTCTTGGTTCTAGGCTAGAACAAGCCAACTTGCAGTGAGCTTAGACTTGCTTAGCTTAGGCTGAGCCAAGTTGGTCAAGACCACTTGACCTACCAGGTTAGCCTTTCTCTCTCCTTTGTTGTCCTGGTCTTAGCCTAGGTTAAACTCACTTGACCTAGACTTAGCCTACTTGAGGTAAGCTTAGACCCATTTGACCTAGAACGAACCCAGGTGGAACAAATCCTCTTTGCCCTTACTGCTTGACCTCCTCTACTATTCTCTTAACTAGGTCCAATCCATCTGACCTAGCATAGCCCTGTTGAAGTAGATTCAAACTCAGTTCGACCAAAACTAGGTCAAATTCAATTTTTGGCTTAGATCTCATTGTATCACCACTTCGTTGAGAGCTATGAGAGACACTCTTGGTTGTGACCATACCTAACATAAAGGACGTGCTGACCACAACATAAGAGTGCCTCAACTACCTCGTTGGAGCACCATCGCCTAGCTTGGGTAGAATTGTACACCAAACAGTGCTAAAGTTTTACTTTTCTCGATATATACATATTTGCTTATGCTTTTGAGATTGTCGTCATGCCGAACGATGTCAAGGCTTCTACTTTCCACAATATATACATATTTTCTTATGTTTTTTAGATTATCATCTCGTTGAATGGTGCCAAGTACCTTGCTTTGTACAATATATACATATTTTCTTATGCTTTTAAGAAAGTCGTATCGTTGAACAGTGCCAAGGCTCCTTCTTTCCACAATATATATGCATTTAAGATTATCGCCACATCGAACGATGCCAAGGCTCCTACTTTTCGTAATATATATATATATATATATATATATATATATATATATATATATATATATATATATATATATATTGTATTTGAGATTGTTGTCATAACGAATGGTGTCATGGCTCATGATTTTTATAAATATATACGTATTTGTTTTTTGCAAGTTGTTTACTCTTATGCCACCAGTTGGACCTTACATATGCTTTACTTACACCGCCGTGCTATATCGTGTATAGGCTCCTGCTTTTACTACATATATATGTGCATAAGTAAGTATACAAATGAAGATCCACTCCTATCGCTAAATGCAATTCCATAAACTCATCATCGATCAAGACTTTATTTGGCAAAAGAAACCTCTATTGGAAAGGTTTTGCACTTTGCGCAAAACCACTTTTACGTAAATACCTAAGTCACTTGCGTATGGCCTAACTAAGGCTTGGGTTTCTAATAAACCATGGTAGATGCAAAGTATGCACAATGGTGCGCATCTATCCTCCATTAAGCGTAAGATTTCGTTTGTCAAAGAGAAAAAGTGTTGCCGAATTTTTTAAAAAAATGCTCATCAAGCTTAAAAGTGTGCAATGTTTTCTCTGTCAAACAGAAGAGGTGTTTTCAAAATTTTGATAAGTTACTTTCTATAAGTAAAAAGGATTGTCACGCTTCCTCCATCAAACAGAGGAAGTACTGCCAATTTTTTGGCAAAATACTTGTCTGAGCTAGTTTGATTGGCACGATGATGCCCCTGTTGTCGGAAGCCTGCCTGAATAGCTCGTTCCACCTCTGACTATAATGGCACCGTACTCGTAAGGGCCAATGCGTCAGAGTGACCATTGTGTTTTGACTAGGCTAGTGCTCGTTATGGCTACATACGTCGAGCAGTCGATCCAAAGTGATTGTTGTCTATGCATGCCCATGTGAAACACTGTTATACAATAAGACTTGTAAGGGTCATTATGTCAGAGTTGGTTGTCCACCTGAAAGGGGTGAAGCGCTCATGAAGGTCGTAGATACTGAGAGCAAGGTCTTGCATGCATATGAATAAAACTTAATGGTAGTCCCTGGACTACATGGGGTGACCCGTACTTCGAAATACTAAATGACATAGGGGTACATATTTTCCTTAATGCAAAATGCACTAGTTTGCCCAAGTGACATTCGAAGTTCTATTAAGAATGATTATGTCGTCGAACCACTTCAGAACTTATACTCGTCGTGGCAGACAGTGATGATACAATCGCGAGTAACATGAATTATTTATGAACCAAAGAGTTCAAGGGACCTCACGTCACTCAGAAGGTTTAGAGGTTTGGTTATCCTTAAGATCTATGGATTGAACCTCACTACTAGAGTAGAATGATGCATCTGAAATGGCCTGGTGGAGTTATCTTGGTATGAGCTTTGACTACCACTCCACCATGAACATGGTCACTCAAGCATCTGGGGTATACAAAATACATAGCATAATAAACCCCAAGATGACTTTGTTTGATGCTGAAGATAAGTTTTCTCATGTACCAAAAGGTGAACGAGTTAATATCAAAACAATGCATTAGCTATAGGTTCAACGATGAATGAATGAATGAATGAATGAATGCGCATTGTTATTATGACTCATGTATAACCTTGTAAAAGGTATTGTCATCAGTACACTGTTGAACCGATTAGGCAAAGGACCCAAGTTGTATCCACATGACTAATCTAAGATTGAAGAGCTCTCACTTGGATTCGTGAGATACCGATAGGCCATCATGGAGACTTGAGCTATGATGTTCGAACTGTGGCCCTGAAGAGACATTTGTGTTATATGCTAAGTCGTGGAGACTTAAGCAACATTGTTTTAAACTGCGGCTATAAGAGACTCCTGGTATTTTCATGATTTATATTTGCTTTTAATTTGAATTCTTTTCTACGAGACCCATGATGGTTCTTACTCTGTTTTATGTAGGATACAGGTACTGAACCTGCGATGTGATATGCGAAGTAAGGCGGCATCGAGTTATAGGGTTTCTTTAGACAATATTGAACCTTTTCATTTATAAAACCAGTTTTATAGAGTATTATTTTTTCAAGCATTGATGTTTGTAATAGACAACTCATTTTAATAAATAGAATACTTTGGCCGTCAATGAGTGTTTGGCCACATACATGTGACTTGCTCAGTGTTTTCTAAAATCGACTATTTTCATTGCTAAAAATCTTTTTTAAATTCTACTACAAAAAAAAATCTATAAATTTTTGACCAAGTGTTGTTTTGGAAATTCGGGGCATTACATGCCCTTGTCCCAACCCCTTCTCTTCTTGTTCCACCTTTTTATTCTTCGTAAGACAAGCAAATTTTCTAATTAGATTGGACCCAATTTGTGGATAGGAACTCACAAACCATTCTTACACTACAACAAAGCAGTAGATTAGCGACGACCACATTACGTCGCTAATCCGTCGCTAACATGGTTAGCGATGGATTAGCGACAACGAGGCGATAGTATGCTTACATCGCGAATATTTCGACGCTAACTGGCGACGGAATTATTTCGTCGCCAGGTCCGTCGCTAATTGCGACAGAATAACGAGCGCTATATTCCATCGCCAATCCGCCGGTACTAAACGGCGACCACGGCTTGGCGACGGATTTACTTCCGTCGCTATGCCGTCGCTAGATTAATATGAATAGCGACGAATGGTTCCGTCGCAAACACGAAAAAAAATTTAAAAAAATTTATTTGAAAATTAAATACCGAGAACTGTACAATTTCTATTTCTTGTACAATTTATATTTCCTGTAAATAAAAAACAAACCACACAAAAAATTTCATATAACAAGAATCTACAACAATTAATCGTTCCACCTTAAAATTAAAAAGTTTAATTATTTACAATTCAACAATTACAATTAGGAAACATAAAAAAAATAGAACTTCTTCAACACAGTCCTCTAATCATCGCCAAGATTTTGTGCGTCTTCTTGTTCATTGTCTTTATCTGTCCCTTCAGCTCCACTACGCTGATTATCGCTAGCAGCCTACACAAGAAAAAAACAGTCAGTATTGATAAACAAAATATAATGAAATAAATTACACACTATATGTGATTCTATCATGTGCTCATGTGTGATATAAGGCAATAAAAAAACTCTATATGTGATTCTATCATGCTCATATGTGCTCTAAGGCAGACAAAAAGTTATATATATATATATATATATATATGATTCTATCATTCTTATATGTGTGCTAAGGCAGTCAAAAAATTGAATATGTGATTATAGCATGTTCATATGTGTTCTAAGGCATCTAGAAAAACTCTATATGTGATTCTACCATGCTCAGATGTGCTTTAAGGCAGGCAAAAAACTATGTATGTGATTCGATCATGCTCGTATGTGTGCTAAGGCAGTCAAAAAATTGAATATGTGATTATAGCATGCTCATATGTGCTCTAAGGCAGGCAAAGCAAAAAAATTTATATGTGATTCTATCATAAAAGATATATAGCATGTTCATATGTGTTCTAAGGCAGTAAAAAAACTCTATATGTTATTATAGCATGCTCATATGTGCTCTAAGGCAGTCAAAAAACTGAATATGTGATTATAATATGCTCATATGTGTTCTTAGGCTGTCAAAAAACTGAATATGTGATTATAGCATGCTCATATGTGTTCTAATGCAGTCAAAAAAACTTTATATGTGATTCTATCATGCTCATATGTGTTCTTAGGCAGGCAAAAAAACTTTATATGTGATTATAGCATGCTCATATGTGCTCTAATGCAATAAAAAAACTCTATATGTTATTATAGCATGCTCATATGTGCTCTAAGGCAGTCAAAAAACTGAATATGTGATTATAACATGCTCATATGTGTTCTTAGGCAGTCAAAAAACTGAATATGTGATTATAGCATACTCATATGTGGTCTAATGCAGTCAAAAAAACTTTATATGTGATTTTATCATGCTCATATGTGTTCTTAGGCAAACAAAAAAACTTTATATGTGATTATAGCATGCTCATATGTGCTCTAATGCAATAAAAAAAACTCTATATGATATTATAGCATGCTCATATGTGCTCTAAGGCAGTCAAAAAATTGAATATGTGATTATAACATGCTCATATGTGTTCTTAGGCAGACAAAAAGTTATATATGTGATTCGATTATGCTCATATGTGTTCTAAGGCAGACAAAAAACTGAATATGTGACTATACCTAAGAGGGACCTGGAATCGAAGATCCCCTATCCTAAACAGCGGCCTTGATCTCATTTCGGAGAAAGGGGGAGACGGTGTATTGGAAGTAGTTATTCAGTGATTCATTAATGATCTGGCGTACATCATCACCGGAAAGAATAGTCGGCTGCTTGGAGCTTATGTCGACGCAAGAAGTCGGTGAGCCGTAATTGGAAGAACCAATAACTGGTGAAATGTTCATATTACTCCCAAACCCGAACACGCGACCTTTTTTGGGTTCAGCTGCTGCAGTCACCCATGCTGTAGGATCAAATGATGGATGCTGAGTAGCGTCATTGCCATATCGCTCTACCATCTGTTGCTCATATGCCTCCTACAAAATAATGTTTAAAGTATTCATTAATAATTAATGATAACATTATGATAACTTGCATATATATTGCAATGATTATTAATAGAATTAATACATACCGTTGTCGTTCTCGCCTTCTCTGATACGAAGACTCCCGTGGTCTTCCGTTTATGTGTTTCTACAAACACATCCTTATATGGTACACTGCCTCCTTTTTCTGCTTCCTGCGAAGTTAAATGACAAAAAATTTAGTACACAAGTTTGCAACAATACTTATAAAATTAATATTATATATTGATGAGTTACCATTTTCTTTAGGTGGCTCCCAAATATCTTAGATCCACCTGTGTGTAGATGGGCTTCGGGCATCTTCGATCGATTTTGTGCAGCCTTCGCAGAGCGATTTCTAAATGCATCTCCCGCCCACTTATCGCACATTTCATCCCAGTAATCTCTCCTGATAGTAATAGGACCATGGCCCTTCCACAATAATGGATCATCTACTACGCCAGATGTTTTTTTTGCTGCAGTCTTCATAGTGTGCAACATGTCTGCAAATCGATTGACAGCCACCTTCTGCCACACCTTCCTTGCATCATTTTCTTCCACCGTAGTTGCGAAGCGATTCAAGGCCTACAAATATTTTCAGAAAGTTAGTAGACATTGCTTAAATAAATTAAATATGAAACACATTAACTATGAGGAACAACTGTATACCATGAATGAGGACCACAATCTGTCTAACACCTCCTTTGGGTACTCTTTTCATTGAGCAACTGGTCTTGGTAGATGTTGAAGAAGTGAATTCCTAATCTCTCGTACTACTTCTTGTGGCTCAAACCTCGTGCTGCACATGAATTGTTACACAGTAAATATCAATATAAAATATTTAAAAGATATGCAATAATTGAAAACAAAATACTTACGGTCGATTATCGATATACACTATTCGAATGAGTCTTCTTGTGCCAGCCTGAGAAGACCATGTTTCATGTGTTGGCTGTTGACTTGTGTGATCAACTGGTGTAGGTGGGTCGTGTACAGGCGCAACATCATTTGTAAAAAAATACATTAGAAATTCTCAGAATGCGCATTTGAACTAATCAAGCATCCAATTAGTTATATGATATACCTATCACAGGAGCCCGTGAAGATGAAGGTTGAGCCTGACTACTACTGGATGGGCGACCACTATAACCTCCACGAACCATATTCTAACAAATAACATATGTCATACAATACATTCAAATAATTCACATCAAGTATTACAATGCATTCAAGTCATTCACATCAAGCATTGCAATGCATTCAAATAATTCAAATCATTCACATCAAGTATTGCACTAATTCAAATCATTCATTGCATAAATTATAATACATTCAGATAATTGAAATCATTCACATCAAGTATTACAATGCATTTGAATCATTCGTATCAAGTATTACAATACATTCAAATAAAATTTTTAATCATTCACACCAAGTATTGCAATACAACTCACATCAAGTATTACAATGCATTTCAATAGAGGTTTGTAGTATAAGATTTTGCTCACTAGCTTGAGAATTCTTCCTCATCACTAGTTTGACTTTCTTCTTCTTCTTCTTCTTCTTCTTCATTGTTTGCCCATCCACTTGGTACATCATTTGGATCACATTCCTCTATGAATGTTTTATCGGCCAATGGAGATATGACATGCATATCATGCGCAACATCGTGACCATAAGCGAAGTCATAGACATCATATGATTGATAGTAATCACTGTCTTCAGCTAACTCATCTTCCTGTAACTGATCATACTCGGGGTATAGTTTGGATTTCACCTTGCAAACTGCCCAACATTCATTTCTATCTGACTTTTTTATACTCGGATATGAAGTATAATAAACTTGTTGAGCTTGCAAGGCTAATATAAATGGTTCATATGTTCCAAACCTAGATTTATGATTCACCTCCACAATGCCTGAAGCTTTGTCGAGTCTTGTTGCAGTTGGATCAAACCAATGACACTTGAATATCGTAACCCTGTTATTCATGCCTAAGTAAGTCAACTCCATTATTTCCTCTATAACACCGTAGTAATCATGTTCATTTTCACCGTAGTTGCTACCCTTGACACACACGCCACTATTTATCGTTGATTTGTTTATACCATAGTCTTTTGTATGGAATCGATAACCATTTACGATATACCCGTTGTAGCATTGCACAACTTTTGTCGGACCATTTTCTAAATCACATATTCCTTGATCTTTAACATCACCATGGCGAACCTACGCACAGACATAAACAATGATTGTGATCACGATCAATTAAGTAACTTAGTGTTGTTTATAAGTACAAAATTTATGTTAGCTTCTTTACCAACTGTTTCAACCACTCCACAAACTTAGTTTCACGTTCTTTTTGTACTTCTGCATCAGTGAGATGTGAAACTTCGCTTTGCAACTCCAGATCAAATCGTCTGCAAACCACAAATACTTATATTATCGAGCCATGTATCCACATATAGAACATAAAAGGATTTATAATTGAGTTGCATATACATATACTTACTCGATGTATGGGTCGATCGCTGAGCAATTAAAAAGAATATAGATGTGTGCTGCGTCTTGCTCTCGATCTGTCAATAGCCTTGATTGGCAACTACCAAATGCATGCCCAAGTGGTTGAAATATCGACAGCTTGTCAGCTACAGTTACTTGTTCTCCATCATCGTTACGGGGCGGGCATGTGTAACGTGTTGGAATATGAGGTTTGAAGTACATAGATAAGAAATTTGAAATCTCTTCTAAAGTGTACGCCTCACAAATAGAGCCTTCTACTCTGGCTTTATTACGAACCTTTTTTTTTAGGTCGAACATGCATCTGACAATAATATACATTTCAAATTTTAAATATCTGTCATTAAAGAGACAAATATAAAAAACATATACCTTTCAAATGGGTACATCTGTCGATATTGCACAGGGCCACCAACCCTTAGTTCATATGGCAGATGTATGATCAAATGTTCCATAACATCGAAAAATGTTGGCGGAAATATCTTTTCTAGTAGACAAACAGTGGTGATGACAGAGTCCTCGAGATTCTTTACATCTGATACAATGACCTCCGATGCGCACAATGTTCTGAAAAATCCGCTCAACTCAGACAATACCCCCCATATAGGTTTGTCTAACATATCATAGAATGCTAGGAGTATCAATCATTGCATAAAGATATGACAATCATGGCTTTTCAACCCATATAATTGTTCATCGTCAATCTTCACAGCCCGAGCAATGTTAGAGACATATCCATCTGGAAATCTCAGTTGTCTCAACCATTGACATACATGTTTTATTTGATCAGGTCCGAACACGTACTTCGCATTTGGTTTCAGTACTTTGCCATTATACTCTTTGAGTTCCAATTCTGGTCTTTTACATATTAATTTTAAATCCATACGGGCCTTCAGATTATCCTTCTTTTTTCCTTTAATATTCATTACTGTATTGAACACATTATCAAACACATTTTTCTCTACATGCATCACATCCAAATAATGTAGTATTAATAGGGCCGGCCAATACGGTAGTTCCCAAAAAATACATTTTTTCGTCCAATTGTGATCCTTCCCAAATCCACGGAAGGGTGTAGGACTGCGGGCATCTGTTAATACATTTGGAAAGTATCGCAATCTTCTTAGAATCTCTATGCCAGACAATCTTGAGGATGGACCTTCCGTTTCAGTTGTGCCTGCTTTAAATGCATTCTTTTGACGTCGGAACGGATGATCGTAGGGTAGAAATTGACGATGGCACTCAAACCAGCAAGGCTTCCTTCCATGCCTCAATCTAAAAGCTTTGGAATCCTCCATGCAGTACGGACAAGCCAACCTCCCATGTATGCTCCAACCAGATAACATACCATATGCAGGGAAGTCACTGATTGTCCATAGAACAACGACCTTCATGTTGAAATTTTGTTTTTTGTGGGCATCATACGTGGTAACACCGTCATCCCACAGTACTTTTAGTTCATCAATCAATGGCCTTAGATATACATCAAGATTTTGGCCAGGTGAGGTCGGACCAGGGATCAACAGAGACAAGAAAAGATTTGGACGTTTCATACACAAGCTTGGTGGAAGGTTGTATGGAGTTACAAATACTGGCCAACATGAGTATGAAGTTGATCTACCCCCAAATGGATTAAGTCCATCTGTACATAGACCGAGTCTAACATTTCGCACTTCCATTGCGAAGTTCTGATGAGTACGATCAAAGTGCTTCCAAGTTTCAGCATCAACAGGATGCGTGATCTCGTTTTCATCGTGTCGAACTTTATTTGCATGCCATCTCATGTGTTTAGCTGTCCTTGAAGACATATACAATCGCTGCAATCTAGGAGTGATAGGAAAGTAGCGGAGCGACTTGTATGAAACTTCTTTTGATCTCGTGCTACCATTGCCTCTTGTCATTGGCTTGAACCGAGGATGCCCACATGACGGGCATGATATGTCATTTTCCTGATCCTTGAAATACAATATGCAGTGATTTGGACAAGCATCAATCTTTTTGTAACCCATACCTAGAGCGTTGACCATAACTTTCGCACGATAGAAATTTTGTGGCAATTTCTCATCTTTGGGCAACATACTCTTCACAATCATGCACAAACGGTCAAAACATGATTGACTCAAATTATACTCGGACTTCAAATTCATTAGTTGAAAAACTGCAGACAAAATAGTGTGACTCTCACAACCGTTCCAAAGTGGCGCATCAACATCTCTAAGTAAATCATAAAATCTACTAGCTGCATCGTTTGGTGATTCTTCATCTACGACAGTTCTTACATCACTAGAACTCATAGCAGAACCCATTTATGTTCCTGCAGCATCAAATATCAAATCCGTATATGGATTATCGTGCACCATATTCACCCGTGCATCAAAATCGTTTCTAAATTCTTCTCCATGAAACATCCAGTTCTGATAATCACTCACAAAACCCTTTCTATATAGGTGATGTCTAACGCTATGAGGTTCTACAAATTGATTATTCTTACAAATCTTGCAGGAACACCTAATATGACTTGTAGGATCCACTCTATTGACACTTGCCATTGCAAATTCAATAAAACTGTCAACACCATCCATATATTCATGCGATAACTCATTGTCCACAATCCTACGGTACATCCATTCACGGTTTGCAGTCATTCTGTCGTATGATGTTACGAATAGTATCCTAACGAATTAAAAAAAAAACAATCAGAATGCTACGATGAAGAAAATATCAAATTTATCATGCAATATACTATGTCAAACAATAACAAGAATTTTGATACATGCATTGATAACTTAATATTTTCATTTGCAAACTATTAATGACACGATACAATCATTTGAAGCATGCTTTTATTATAAAATTTCACATGGAAGTCAAAATCAAATTGAAAGTAACTACATGCAAGCATGGATACAATTACATCAAACATTGCCATATATAATAATCATTCATATCAAACAAATGACAAACATGTACCTGCAGCAAACACACTTCAATATCTCACTAACTACTACCATGCTTAGCATGGACTCCGTACTCAAAAAATAAGAACACTTCCATATTTCTATATTAAAATCATGCTTAGCATGATCTCCGAACTCCAACAAAGCAACCCTAAATATCAACAACTAAGTGAGTGTGTGAACAATAAAGTGTTACATCTAATAAATTAAATAACATGTGATACACTTGCATCACTTGCTCACCACGGGTATTTACCCGATTTGCATTGTTTTTGTCATTTTCTTACCACAGGTGGCTGAGCACGAATTGGTTCCGTTGAAAAATCTGCACAAAAAAATGCAGTTTTAAAAAAAACTCGTCACAAAAAAAAGGAAGTTGTTCCGGCAAGGGGTTGACTCCCCTGCTGTTCCGGTAGAGGGTCGACCCCCTTACGGAACATAGGGGGTTAACTGACCCCCAGCCTTTCCGCCAGTGAGTCGACCCCCTGCCGGGGTCGACCTGCTGGAAAGGCAGGGGGGTCGACCCCCTGCCGGAAACGCAAGGGGTTAACCCTCTGCCTGTTCCGTCATGGGGTTAACCCCCTGCCTGTTCTGACATGGGGTTAACCCCTTGCCGGAAAGGCAGGGGTCGACCCCCCATGCCGGAAACGCAAGGGTTAAACCCCTGCATTTCCGGCACGGAAGAGGGTTAAACCCCCTGTCTTTACGGCAGGGGGTTTAACCCCTGCTGGAAACACAGGGGTTAAACCCCCTGCGTTTTCGGCAGGGGGGGTCGCCCCCGCCGGAAACGCAGGGGGTCGACCCCCCCTGCCGGAAACGCAGGGGGTTAAACCCCCTGCCATGCCGTAAAGGCAGGGGGTTAAACCCCCTGCCGTAAAGGCATGGGGGGTTGACCCCCTGCCGTGCCGTCATCCCTTTACGGCACGGCAGTGGGTCGACCCCCCTGCCTTTCCGGCACGGCAGGGGGTCAACCCCCCTGCCAGGGTCGACCTGCTGGAAACGCAGGGGTTAACCCACCTGCGTTTCTGGCAAGGGGTCGACCCCCCCCCCCTGCCGGAAACGCAGGGGGTAAACCCCTTTGCCGTAAAGGCATGGGGGGTCGACCCCCTGCCGGAAAGGCAGGGGGGTTTAAACCCCCTGCCGTGCCGTCAGCCCTTTACGGCACGGCAGGGGGTCGACCCCCCTGCCTTTCCGGCACGGCAGGGGGTTTAACCCCCTGCCTTTCCGGCAGGGGGTCAACCCCCCATGCCGGAAAGCACGGCAGGGGGTTAAACCCTCTGTCTTTTCGGCAGGGGGTCGACCCCCTATGCCTTTCCGGCAGGGGGTCGACCCCCCATGCCGGAAAGGCAGGGGGTTTATCCCTTTCTTGAAACGCGTAGGGTGGGCGAACCTGTCTCCGGCGAGGCGACGGTCGATCGGCGGGGCGGCAGGCGACGGGGCGGCAGAAGGCATCGGGCTGCGTAGGGAGGGCGGGAGAGAGGAAACAGGAAAAGAGGGAAAAGGGTTCTGATCAGATTTACGCGAAAATTAGCGACGGAATAATTCCGTCGCTAAGCCGACGTAAATATATACAACTCCTTAGCGACGGAATATGTTTGTTGCTCACGGCGTCGCTAAGTAGCGACGGAAAAATACCGTCGCCCCATCCGTCGCTAACCGCAACATGTTGTTGCGACAAAACTGGTCCGTCGCTAAGCCGTCGCTACGTAGCGACGGCTTAGCACCGGACCATTTTCCATCGCTACATCTGTGAATATCACAAAACTTAGCGATGGATTAGTGACGGTCGCTAAGCCGTCGCTAATTGGCGACAGAAAAATTCCGTCGCTACTATCCGTCGCTAATTAGCATTTTTCTTGTAGTGTCACTCATATTTCAAGGTCAAACTTGGTCTTAAAATCTGTCAATTGACCTTTGTTTAGTTAACGAATTGACAAAAACACTCTTATTTACGGGTTTTTAATTAAGAAAATATTCTAAGATAACATAAGGTGCATGCTTTTTTATACCTCAAGGAAGTTTTTATAATGCACTAGAATAAAGAAGACGATTGAAGGTAATGACCCAAACATTGGGATGCCTTTTGTAAATAAATGAAAAGATTGCCAGCTTTGGATAAAATTATCCTTTTTATTCGTAGTTTCTAAATGCCATAATGAATTAAAACAACAATATATGATTGCATATTAAAAGATGAAAGGAGACAAAAATAAGTTAAAAACACTAAATAACATATCCAAGTGGTGTTGAAAATGGAGCTGTCAAAAACATATTGTGAATTGTGTTGAAATGTGGTGCTGGGGCTGCCAACTCCATTAACAATGGAGTGTTTTGGCAACGTTGTCGCTCTCAAACAGTAGAGAGCATGAGAGTATTGGGGATACATCTCCAATAATTCATGGCTCCCAACACAGTCTTATTGAAACGTTATATTTCAAGATCTCGTTTCAACAAGTAATTAATCCAAGGAGGTCCTGCTCTAGATCCAACACTTTTAAGCATAACTCACAGTTTGATGCATGCGACCCATATCTGGGTTCTTATAGTTCATTGGGTCATTTAGGATCCATATTATTTTAGTTTGAATATTTTCATGTTTTAAATTATTGTAATAGATATTAAATCTAGTTTAGTAGAATTAAGATTTACTTTCTTAATAGATGCTTGTCAAAAAAGGTAGTTTAGATCTATTAGGATTATGATTTTTTTTATTATAAATTATGTAGATCTAGGATTAGGGGAGCCTAGAGTTGGATTCAAGATTTGTTAATTTTTATTTTATTTGACTTATTTTTTGTTTTTCATCAATTTCTTGCAATTTTCCACTATTTTCAGCAATTTTCTTGAATTCTTAGCAATTTCTAGATTCATTTTTTGTTTTTCTTAGATAATTCATAGTTGGTTTGATATTCTTTATATCAATTTGGAATCAAAGCAAGAGATCAACATCCCGATTTCATTCAAAGAACATTCCTGTTGGTTTTATCAATTACAAGGCATATCTTCATGGTCCCAACAAGGGATAAGTAAAATATTTATGATGATTGTGTGTGCTAATGAAAGAACAATGAAAGAAGGTAGACCACCACCACCACCACCACCACCATCATCTTTCCCTTATTCTTCTTCACCCTCCAGCCACCACCACTCCCTTTATTCTAGCGGGAGACAACCCAACCCAGATCCAATCTCCTGGTTGCTTGCTGTGGAGGGCCTCTCCCCTTCCCCTTTGGGTGGGGAGGCGCCCCATGGGTGGACTCCCACGTGAGTGGGGATCCAGATGAACTGGTTCTCACTGGAATACTAGACCACAAACCGGTTTAGATGCCCAGTCCTTGGTTTCTTTGGATCTGAGACTGGTTCTGGTTCAAAGCCCACCGGTTCTTGCCTCAGTGGACCATAATTACTATCCAAGTCCACTGAGTTGGGTCCAACCTCACATCTTTTGCTCAAATTTGACTCAAAATCTAAAGGTTCCAACCTTACGTATCTTGCTCAATGCTACTTTGGATCCATATACAACAAAACACCAATTGAAACTGTTTTGCTCTTGCCCAATGCCTTCATTAGAACCCATTACCTTTATCGTGGACCTATGTCCGTTTCAAAACACTTAGAACCAACCCACTTAAACAGCATAACCTACCTATTTGACCTAGGTCCAAACCCAAACTCAATTGTGAAGCACTTGGGTCCAATCAAATGTGTTTGAAATGAATCTCTCGAGTTTGGCTTATATCATACTTGAAGAACAGTTTCTCTCCCAACAGCTACAGCCACCAGAGGGTCAGATCACCATTCCTATAATGTCTGGATATTCTTTAGATCAAATCGCACCAGTGACATCGGATCTATGCCTTCTAAAAGTCCCAATGGTTCATTATTTCTTATGATTATAGTGCATAAAAAAGAAGCGTAAGAGAAATCCAGTCTTGGGGGCAAGTCTTCTCCAGCCCAAGGAGAATGATGGAGGAGCATAGTGACACATATTCGGGTCCATATGATACATTGGATCATTTGAGATCCATATTATTTTAGGTTTAAATATTTTTTTTTGGATAATTGTAATGAATATAGAATTTCAATAATTGATTAATATCTCATTTTAGTAGTTTAGTAGAATTAGGATTTGCTTTCTTAATGAATGCTTATCAAAAAAGGTAGTTTATGTCAATTAGGATTGTGGTTCTTTTTCTGTAAATATAGGGAGATCTAAGAATAGAGGAGGCTAGAGTTGGATTCTGGATTTGTTAATTTTTAATTTATTTAATTACTTTTCTATTTTTGATTAATTTCTTGCAATTTTCCATTATTTTTTTAACAATTTCTTGATTTTGTAGCTATGTTCAGATTTATTTATTGTTTTTCTAAATAATTTGTAGTTGGTTATATTTCCTCATAAATTGAGCTCTCGGATTGCATCAACATATGACCAAAATGAGCAAAGCGTGATTTAACAAAGACATGTAAATGGGTTGAACATGATTCAAGACTTTAGATATGGAGTTTGGTTGAGCATATATATGGCTGATCGTAGTTCGACTCAATTTGGCTTGCCTAAAGCTTGTTCAAACTTGTCAAGCAAGCTCAACAAACTGAGCTAAGAGCAGCCATGTAAGCAATCTGACTAGTGAATAAGGTTTATGGAAAATGACCATACGGTATGGGTAATTTGGTATGTTTCTCTAACTACCCTATAATTTTTTATATTCTTTCCATATCCAAAATCACAAATATCTAGATTTAAAAATACTTTTATATCTTTCGCACATACGATTTCCTAAATATATGTGAATTTTCTCTCAAATATGTGATTATTTTTGCAAAACATTCTTTGTTCTTAGATTTGTATTTCTAATTCGATGTAAAAAACTTATGTTTTTATAGTCGTTGGAAAGCTTAGACATAGGCCTGTAACTTTCTTGTTTTGAATCAGAGTCAGAAACTTTTCTAGGGTTTCCAGTTTTAAACTCCAAAATCAGAATAAAAGCATGCTCTACAAACTAGAACAGGCACAACTGTGCATTTTTTGTCTATTCTATGTTATTTTTCAGCAATATACGCTAAAACTCAAGTAAAATACAGAAAAAATTAGATAGATCAAAATGTTAGCTTTCCAATACCACCAAGATCATCTTGATCTGATGAGCAGTTGGGAAGAAACATCATTCGAAAGATAGACTGTTCGGTTGTTCCAGTCTGCATAGCATACTTTTATTCTGGTTTTATAGCTTAAAAACGGCATTCCTAGATGAGTTTTTGGCTCTAATTCAAAATATGAAAGTTATAGACCAATGTCTCATATTTCCAATGATTTTAAAAATAAAGGTTTTTGATATCGAAGCAGAGAGATACAAACGTGAGAACAAAGACTATTTTGTAATATATATATATATATATATATATATATATGATTTTTGCATATATTTTTTTTATGATTTATTCTTAAATGTATGTGATTTCCTTCTATATATGCAATTTTGCATTTATTTTCTTTGATTTTATCTTAAATATATGTGATTTCCTCCTACATATGTTATTTTCTCTTAAATATATATGATTTTTCTCTTAAACATGCAATTTTTTCCTTTATATGCAATTTCTCTCATAAATACATGTGATTTTTGTCTTTTATATGCGATTTTCTCTCAAAATGTGATTTTTTTATTTAATATACATGATTTTATGAACAAAAAATTATATATATTTAGAAGAAACTCTATGTATATTTTGAAAAAACCCACAATATTTCAGAGAAAATCTTACATATAAGAAAAAAATTGCATATATTTATGAAAAAATCAAATGTTTAGAAGAAAAATCACATATATAGGAGGAAATCTCATATATTTAAGAGAAAATTATAGAAAATATATGCAAAAATTGCACATATAGGAGAAAATCACAAAAGATATGTGAAAATTGCATATATATTTTCTACAAAATAATCTTTATTCTCATGGCGGTATCTCTCCACTACAATGTCAAAAACCTATGTTTTTATAGTTGTTGGAAAGCTTAGACATAAACCTATAACTTCCTTGTTTTGAGTTAGATCTAAAAACCCTTATTAGAATCATGTTTTTGAGCTCCAAAACTATAATAGAAGCATACTCAATAAACTAGAATAACTGAACAATCTATTTTTTGGATGACGTTTCTCCTCGATTACTTATCAAATCAAGGTGATCTTGATAGCGTTTTGATCTATCTTTGTCTTTTTTTTTTCTCTTGATTTTCAGTGAATTTAACTGAAAAATAACATATAAAAGACAGAAAATGCGCAACAATGCTTGTTATAGTTTGCATAGCATGCTTCTATTCTGATTTTGGAGCTAAAAAATATGAACTCTAGAGTAGTTTTTGGCTCTAACTTAAAATTGCAAAGTTATAAGCCTATGTCCCAGCTTTCCAATGACTATAAAAACTCAAGTTTTCGACGTCGGATGAGAGAGATACATGTCTAAGAATAAAGACTATTGTGCAAAAGAAGTCATATATTTGAGAGGAAATTCACCTATATTTATGAAATTGAAGGGTAAAAAGTCTATTTAAATTTAGATATTTACGATTTTGAACAAAGTTCAAATATAAAAATGGTAGGATTTTTAAGAAAATGCATTAAATTACCTCTATCCGTGAGGTGAAAAAAAACTAAGATAAGTCAAGTGGTTGAATAGGTGTCCATGTGACCTTCAGCTTAAGTGCTAAAATCTTATCGTGGACGTGAGTGTTCTGCGGGTCCCTTCTCTCTTCTTCCCCACTAAAGCATCCCTACTTGTTAGGCTCCATCCCACTATGCCAAACCCCTTTGGGTCTAAAAAAAAAACTTTATATTGCCTTAATTTTATTTAACCAATTTAAAAAATCTCATTAATTTTCTAAATTTTGGAACTTATTACCCTCACGTCTGTTTTTATAATATATAGGATGTAGGATAGGACACCCCAGAATAGTCACAAATATCATGAGATTACAAAGATATTGTGAAAATCGTGATATAGTTTATCAGCTGTTTTAAACGGCTAAAAGTACATGATATTTATTTCTTCTTTCACAATAACATGATTTATCATGATATTTCCGTTATTATTTGTTATATATTAAAAAGCCTTTTGTTTCTATGTATTTTATTATTTTACTCTGTTCTCAAACATCTTATCATAATTACCAACGGGTCCTCACTTGTTTGGCAGGAGGGGCTAGTGTACGTTACCTTGTGTTGGGAATTTGCAAGTTCGAATCCCAATGGTATCACTGTATAACCGGTAAGAGTGCCAAATCCCAGTTTGCCTTTCAAAATAAAATCTTATCATAATTATTTAATTCATTTATCAGTGAACGAAAAAACAATGAGAAACACGAACATTTTGAATTTCTCACGAGATATTGAATGCTGTTAATTTGCCCCCACGGATCTAGGTAATACCGAATCCAACCCTATCAGATCTGATGTAATTGGATTCAAAGTTGGATGGAATGAGATAAGGGCCTGTTTGGAATCTGGTAGCTGGGATGGGCGTTTATGTGTTTGGTGTTCTCCAGGCAAAACCTTGGTGGTCCCGTTTAGAATCTGGTAGCTGGGATGGGCCAACGTTATCAGTATCGGGTTGGGCCAATATGCATCGTATCCGCAGAATTTTGATACGCTTCAGGACAGATACGGTGAATTTTTAATAAATGCAAAAAAAAATATCAAAAAATATTTTTAGTATTATTTTTAAATTATTTTAATGGTTTTAATATGTATCATGTAATGATTGATACATAATAATTTATTATTATTTTTGGGCCGAACGATTCAGCTGAGTATTCGGCCCGATGCATCTGAATCGGCAGCCCAACGATTCAGGGCTGATACCGATACTGACAACATTGGGAATCGGGATGGGTGTTTATAAAATTTGGAATGAAAAGTGAGGTCCTTTTATTTTTTATTTACACTAAAAAATGGATTTGGTAGCAGCCACTTCTTCAATAGATAAACGCATATGATTCCATCCCAACTACCAGAAATCCGAATCCTAATAGCTTTTTTGTTTTTTAAAATTTTATAGGAAAAAAACACCCACAGGATCTGCCTACTGTACTTACAGTAATTGTCTTGACAGCCTAAAACTCTTGGGTCGCGGCTTCTGCTTGTGCAAAGGGTGAATCCACTTAGCTTAAAATCCAGCATTTACATGTTTTCATTTTGTTAGATCTGAGTAGATTCAGATGCAAGCCTCAGCACCGAGTCTGGATCCAACTGCTATTAGGATTCGATTTTCGCTACCGAATCTGACCAATCGCAGAGAGAGAGAGAGAGAGAGAGAGAGAGTTTGGTAGCCTAGCGCGAGATAACTCTAAGGGGATTCAAGGGAGAGAAGGGGTTTGTTGGTGTTTCGACGGGCACCCATGGCTCTTGCCATGTACAGCCACCTCCTCGGTCGCTTCTCCTCTCCTCCTCCTTCGTCAATCATCGCCTCCTATCCCTCCCGGATACCTTTCTCTCGGGCGGTGCCCTCCGCCGCCGGCAGTCGGCATCTCGGTTGGCGCACCACCAACGCCTCTTGCTTACGCCCCCGCCATCGCCCTCACCCTCACCCTCGCCTTACATTCGCGGCAGGAGTGGCGGAGACGCAGTCCGCTCAGCCCCAGGTACTCCAACCTTTTTCTTGTGGTTTTCTTTTGAATTTTTAGTTCGGATAGGAATGATTGGCGTTTTTTCTTTTCTTTTCTTTTTTCGTGGTTCATTGGTTGTTGGATGTGAGATTTCTGCTAAATTAACTTGCGGAGTTTTTGAGAATTGCTCTATTTCCATTTCTTGAAGTTATTGCATAAAAAAAAGTGATCAGGATATCTTTCTCTCACTTATGATAAGGTGAAATTCACCCATATGGAGTAACCTGGACATTTTCCTTGAAATTGCTTTGCAATGTACAAATGGAGTGTTTGTAATTATGGGTGAATTCTGTTAGTGAGAAACTCTAGAGGGTCCTTTTCAGGCAAAAAATGTAGCGCCTTGCATCTGTTCTTGATGAAAAACGCAAGTCAGAACTGATATTTTTTTTGGATATGCACAATTGTTCCTCATGAATTCGCTAAGTGATCCCCAATTGAGGCATGCCTTTATTCTTGCAGATGAAGTTTGTCCAAGAACGTATCTTGCATTCTATATTTGCAGGGATTACAGTTTTGCTTTCATAATAATCTTGGATTCAGGATATGGATAATTTTGCATTATAGAGTTTTTTGTGGTGAGGACAAAGATGAACTAAAACATGCAGCCTTCAGGCGTGCGGGTGATAAGTCCTCATGCAGGGTGGTTTTCGATGAAGTTTCTCCAACCCATTGGAGCTAGTAACATCTGCACTTACCTATTTACATTTATGTGAAATGATCCCAAAGGACCACATGATTCCCTTATTTTTTTTATTTCTTAAGAAGTGATCCCAAAGGACCACATGTTTGTAGAACAGGTAGCTAAGGAAGCTAATTGGTGTCTCGAGGAGGATGCATAATCAATGTGGTATAAGATAGTGGGTTGCATGCGAAAGGTGGTGAAGGAGGTTTTGGGTGAGTCTAAACGTGGTGCACCGCTAGGTAAGGATACATCATGGTGGAATGAAGATGTCAAATTAGCTATTAAGGTTAAAAGAGAGTGTTATAGAAATCTCAGTAAGAGTCGTGATAATGAAAATTTGGAGAAGTATATGTTAGCAAAGAAGGAAGCTAAAAATGTAGTTCGAAACGCAAGGGATAAGGTATATAAGGAAGTCTATGACAAGTTGGATACCAAGGAGGGTGAAAAGGATATTTATAAGCTTGCAAAGATGAGAGATATGAAATCGAGAGATCTGGGTATGGTTAGATGTATCAAAGATGAAACGCAAAGGGTTTTAGTTAAAGATAAGGAGATTAAGGAGAGATGAAAAGATTATTTTGATAAGTTGTTTAATGGAAGGCATGCCCAGGATCTTGGCGACTTCTCCATTCCTTTACATGAAATGAATCGTGACTTCATGCGCAAGATTCAAAAGAAAGAAATTGCAGAGGCTTTGAAGAAAATGCAATCCAGAAAAGCAGTTGGCCCGGATGGTATACCTATCGAGGCTTGGAAATGCTTGGGGGAGAAAGGTTTAGTATGGTTGGCAAATCTTTTTAACAAGATTTGACGGACAAATAAGATGCCTAATGAGTGGAGGAAGAGTACTTTGGTGCCTCTCTATAAGAATAAGGGTGATATAAAAGATTGCGCAAACTATCGTGGTATAAAACTCATGAGTCATACTGTGAAACTTTGGGAGAGGGTGATTGAGTATAGGTTGAGGAAGGTGATCATGATATCGGAGAATCAATTTGGTTTTATGCCTGGAAGATCAACTATGGAAGCTATACATCTTCTTAGACAACTTATTGAGAGATATAGAGAGGGGAACAAAGATTTGCATATGGTTTTTATTGATTTGGAGAAGACATACGATAGAGTACCTAGGGATGTTCTCTGGTGGACAATGATGAAGAAAGGTATCTCTCTCAAGTACATTAGTATAATTAAAGATATGTACGAAGGAGTAGTAACCAATGTCCGCACTTGTGGAGGGGTGACAACCAACTTTCCTATTACGGTTGGGTTACATCAAGGATTTGCATTAAGCCCTTTCCTTTTTGCTATAGTGATAGATGAACTTACGAGATCAATTCAAGAAAATGTGCCGTGGTGTATGTTGTTTACTGATGATATTGTTTTGATTGATGAGTCTAGAGCTGGGGTTAATGCTAAGTTAGAATTATGGAGACAAACTTTGGAAGCAAGAGGTTTTACGTTGAGTAAGAGTAAGACAAAATATATGGAATGTCGGTTTAGTAAGCAACGAAGTAGTGATGAGAGTGTAGTGAAGCTTGGTGAGCAACAAATAGCGGTGGATGACTGTTTCCAATATTTGGGATCTATCATTCAAAAGAATGGAGAAATTGATGGTGATATAAATCATAGGATTAAAGTTGGGTGGATGAAATGGAAAAGTGCAACTGGAGTGTTGTGCGATCGTAGAATGCCATTGCGGTTGAAGGGAAAGTTTTATAGGACGACAATTAGACCCGCTTTACTATATGGTACAGAATGTTGGGTTGCCAAGAGACATCATTTGCAAAAAATGAGTGTAACTGAGATGCGTATGCTTCGATGGATGTGTGGAAATACACTAAAAGATAAGATTCAGAACGAGGAAATACGTAAGAAGGTAGGCGTTGCATCAATTGAAAATAAGATGAGTGAGAATCGTTTACGATGGTTTGGGCATATTCGGCGAAGGCCTAATGATGCTCCGGTTAGAAGGATGGAGAAATGGGAAAATCTATTAGCTAAAAGAGGTCGGGGTAGGCCTAAGAAGACTTGGATGAAGATGATAAGAAAGGATATGATTGCTTTGAACCTCACCGAGGACATGACATTGGATATAAATGATTGGAGGAGAAGGATTCATGTGGAGGACCCAAAATGATTTTGTTTTTGGTTCATATCGCCGACCCCAATTGTTTGGGATGAAGGCGTTGTTGTTGTTAAGATGTGAGCCTACTTAAGTGGATTAGTGCACACTATTTTCCCAGCCACTCCTTTTGTTTGTCTTTCTTCCCTCCTTTTATTCCTCACAAATAACAGCTAGTGTTTTCTCATATTCCTGAACCAACTAATTTCTTAAGAAAAAAAAACATTCTCATTTATGATTTACCCTGACACAGGTAAGGCATAATATATTTAAATAAGAAGTGAATAAATTCCAAAATAGAACCCTATAGAAAAACTAACTACGGGCTTCTAAGATAACATATAAATTCCAAAATCGAACCCTATAGAAAAACTAACTACAGGCTTCTAAGATAACATAATCTCCTAGTCATGCCGGTCCCAGTTGCAAATCCAAGTGACCTGCCATCCAACCCAGTTCTGTTTTTCCGAGTCCTGCATTGGAAAGATCCTTAGTTTGATAAGACAGGTGGCTTGGAGGAGAAGCTCAAGGCACATGATTGCTATGGAGTTATAGGAGGCCCTACCCTCCTTTTTGCATGAGCCTTTTGTATTGGCAATAACACATAGTTCCATAAGATGGTTGACCGTACACGATACCTGAGCCAGATCTGTACAATTTGATCTTTTCAGTCCTTGTTGCTTTGTCATTCCTATCCAAAGAAAAGAAAGAGGTGAGAATGGGTTGAGACGGTACACCAGTGTGTTTAGCTTGGCTTTTTAAGGTGGCTGTGGGATGTCCTTATTCAGTAGCAATGGCTTAATTGTGGATTACAGGAGAAGGTATTAAAATTGAAAAACAAAAATTCACAGCAAATGAAAATGCTAATTTATAAAGGATAATGCCTCCTGGTTCTTCTTGTTGTTGATTAGGCCATTTTCTTGCTTAGAGAACATCTTTGATTGATTTTTATATTTCATGGGATTTCAAAAGGAAAAAAAATACATTTAGCAGTTATTGTTAGGAAACTTTCTTGCATGGAAGAATGCCATTTATTTTTGTATTTATTGTGCCCCAAAAAATTTGTCTTGTTGGACTTTATTCTTTCAATTAAATTTGTTGAATATTCAGATTATGGTGAACTTTGAAATGAGATGGATTATATTCAGTTCTCAGAATACAAAATCAACTGAACTTTCTTCCCATCTAATTCTTTATTTGTTAAGAAAAAGCAAGATTTATTTGTCATCATAAGAGATACTGAAATATGTTTACAGCGGTATAGAATGGGATCGGTTTTTGGCTGAGTTCAAACAACATTGAGGTAAAGTTCATAAGCTGGCTTTACTCAGGATCCACTAAGTGAGCCCTATTTTCTGCTTGCTTAGACTCCAGGGTTACTGTGAACGAAAATTGTATCAATTTGATATGAGTTTACCCTGTGGGAATTCCTTTGCAACAAGTCCATCTCCTGTAATGAAACTTTATAGCACCTGGTTAGAACCAAAATTTGTAACTTTTCCTTTGGAGTTTGCTAAGACTTTTTGGGTGGTTTATAACTTTTTTCCTACCTGGAATCAAATTCTTAACTGCTTGTTGCAGGATGTAGATGAGGAAGAGAGTGAGGAAGAATCTGATAATGGTGCTATTAATGAGGAAACTGGCCCTACTTTGAGGAGCCTCCTAGAAGCTTACAAGGAGGCTATCCTGGGTGGAGATCTGGAGTCTGCTTCCGACATTGAAACAACTCTTTACATCTTTGAGAATGAGAAGAAGGATTTGTTAAAGAAAGTTGCAGATTTGTCAGAAGAAGCAACATCAGCAAAGGATAAATACCTCCGAATGAAAGCTGATTTTGAGAACTTCAGAAGGAGATCGGAGAAGGAGCGATTATCATTGACATCAGATGTCCAGGGAGAAGTCATTGAGAGCCTCCTGCCTATGGTAGACAATTTTGAGAGGGCCAAACAGCAAATCAAGCTTGAAACTGAACAGGAGAAAATGATTGATGCTAGTTATCAAGGCATATACAAGCAGTTTGTGGAGATTATGAGAAGTCTACGGGTTTCGGTTGTTGAGACGGTTGGCAAGCCTTTTGATCCTTCTGTAAGTTGTGTTCTAAATTTTTCTACATGTTGCTGCCGTACCTTTTGTTTCTGTTTGTTACTATTCATTGAGATTGATGAATTTATAAGTCATACATTTCATGCGTTGGCATAGGTTGATAATCAGTGCTTAATGACCCTTGGTAGCTAGTGCAGTAGAGCGCTTGCATTCCATTCTTTTTCATGTGTGGTGCAATCTGTTATTAGTTTCAGTTGGTGCTTCCTAATTACTCTTTTGCTTGTATATTTTGAAACTTTCTGAAGCTTCATGAGGCCATTGCACGCGGGGAGTCTTCTGTTTACAAAGAAGGTGTCATAGTTGAAGAGTTCAGACGTGGTTTCCTGCTTCAAGACCGGCTTCTTAGACCAGCCATGGTTAAAGTGTCTGCTGGTCCAGGACCTAAGGAGACCCCGCTAAATGGGGAGAAGTTAACGGAGAAGCCTATGTCAAATGCTGTCCTAGATGCAGATGCATCATCTCAGGAAGGGGCGGCTGGTGATAGCTAAGTTTTGCTTCTGGGGACTGCATTTTCTTGATAGTGTTTCTGCACCCAGTTTAGTGTACTTCGATTATTTTATCACAGCCAGGAATATTGAGTTCAAAATCTCCTACAAATTTCAGAAGGCGAAAAGTTGTCCCCTTTGTATGAGACTCCTACATCTCAAATTTTCAGATTTGTAACCTTATAAAAATTGCAAAAAAAATTAGAAGAGAGAATTATCAGCTGGATTTGAATCCAGGTGTACATTCACTCATCATTCAAATCCAAAACAAGGGACACAAAAGAATTAATAGGAGTAAAATCTCATTCTCAGTTTTTTATTTTTTCCAAATTCCTTATACCAAAAAATGGGAAAACAAACCTGAGAAATACTTGATTTTCAAAATCTACTTCAGCTCTCAATGATTCTTTTACCTGCCTACCTTCAAAACAGGTTCTTAATGAAGTGCATGTCTATAATCTATATATACACCTCGTCATCATGAAACCTTACATGGACTATATTTATGAGTTATGTTTCTCAATTCCTTCATATTTAGAGTTACAACCTTGGTCTTTATGCATTTATATCTCATTTCAATACCTGCTCCTGACTTTTCATTGGTCTTCCCCTTTTCTTGATTTCTTTTACTTGCATTGTGAAACCTTTATTGTATTGTTGTCTTTGCACATATTTAAACTATTTTAAATGGCATTCTCTTTTTTTTTCACTCATTGGTGATCTTAGCATTTTTTATTTTTATTCTATGCATCTACCTCGATTTCTCAACATAAACATCAGTCATTTCTTTGTGTATGCACCGTTGCTTGCTATTAACCCTTTCAAGTCCAACGAGATTTGCAATCCCTCTGTTTCATATTTAAGCTAAACTCAACAAGAACTGTTATGGACTTGCAATAGCTTTGATTCATATTTAAACTAAGCTCAATGAGAATTGCTACAGACCTGAACCGATTCTAATACAAAGCAATACGAACTTAAACTGAATTATGTCAACCACTAAAACAGACCAGCCTGCCAATGAGATACCACTTTTATTTTTACGAAAAATGACCGTATTGTACAACAAATTTGATGTGTTTTTCCAAATGCCCCACAAATTTTGAAATCTGCCTGATGTTCAATTTCAAAGGTTTCAACTTTTTAGAACATTTTTATCCTTAGCATGTGTGAATGTCTCTTGATTTGTGTCTGTTGTATTGCAATGTTTTCCAGTCTCGTTAAATCTCACTAAAAAAAGAAATTTGCATGATATTTTCATAGAAATCACAAATTTTGCACAATAGTACAAATA
The DNA here is from genome assembly GCF_984573655.1 of Nuphar pumila. Taxonomy (NCBI): domain Eukaryota; kingdom Viridiplantae; phylum Streptophyta; class Magnoliopsida; order Nymphaeales; family Nymphaeaceae; genus Nuphar; species Nuphar pumila. The sequence continues at coordinate 138,108,928 of NC_143250.1, read as the reverse complement.
TCTCACAACTGCTTGCGAAAATCTGTCACTTGCAAATTTCGTCAAGAGTGTTGTGTTAGTTGTTGCAAAAGTTTGCCTTTTGATGCGGAATTCATAACAAGTTTGCATAATTCAAGGATTTTTGCATGTTGTCGATTGATAGCGATGCAAAATTCTGTTTTAGCATGTGAATTTACTTATATATAGGCGATTAGAGTGTGAATTTTGTCAAGAGTTTCGCATTGGTGGTTGTGAAAGTTTATTTTTGATGCAAAAATTATGAAAAGTTTACAGAATTTACAAACTTTTGCATGTTGACTTTAAGCGATGTTCGATTTCATTTTAGCATGCAAATTTACTTGTATATAGGTGTTTGTGATCATTTTTTCTAGGATGGAAGACTATCTTGGCTATAATTTCATCAGTCTTTTTGCAGATTTAGTCGCATCTTTAGGCCATTCTTAAACTGCTACTTGTTATTTTTTTAGAATTGCTAGCAATTATTGGGTTGATAAAAGATTTCTATGGTTCAGTTTGGCAAGGGTGTCTTTTTTATACATTACATTTGACACTCATGTTTTGCCATGGATCAGGCTCATTCTCTACCTAGATGGCAAGTTTATTGTATATTTTAATATAGCAAATATGACCCACTTCATAAGAATTATCAAGTAATTTAGGTTGTTTGTTTGAAGTATTTTTACTCTTCTTTGGCAAACATATTGTAGGTTGTGTTTTTCCTCTTGTTTTGTATCATATTGAAGTATTCAAAATAAGAAATTCTTATAATAACATAAATGTGAAATAGACTATTGAAAATGCGTGACAAACGATATTCAAACTTTTGAGATGCTGAAAAAAACTCAACACTCACATGCAAATGTGAGAAATAAATTGACAAACGAACAATGTTTCCAACTATAACCAAATTGATGATAGAGGTATACCAATGTTCAAGGAAACAAAGTGACAAACAAACATTCACATGCAAATGTGAGAAACAAATGAAAACAACTGATTACAATGGATAATATACATGCAAAGATGATTGGAAGTTGAAAAAGAAAATGATTCACCCATGAAAAATGACCTTACCGGAAAAACTTGAAAGATTGGTTAAAATAGTTGCCAACGAAGTGCTCTTGATGTGTGCTTCACCATTTGCTGGGAAAGAAGAGGTTTGGAAACCACAATAACCCTAGGTTATGCAAAAATAGCCATGGGTTGCACATAAAAGGTTTTAAGAAATGAAATATTACTTTTAATATTGGCAGAATTCTCATGATGAAAAGAATTTTTGCATCACCTAATGCGAAACTTTGCGACTTTTGCAAGCCTTTTAGAAATTTCGCAACCACCAACTCGAAACTCTAAATGAAATTCATACTCTAAACGGTTATATATACAGGTAAATTCGCATGCTAAAATAAAATCTCGTATCGCTTAAAGTTGACATGTGAAAGTTTGTAAATTCTGTAAACTTTTTATGAATTCTACATCAAAAGGCAGACTTTCGCAACCCAACGTAAAATTCTTGTCGAAATTCACTCATGCTATTCGTACTATTTGTACAAAATTCATGATTTTTGCAGAAATATCATGCAAAATTTATTTTGAGTGAGATTTAGTAATACGAGAGCGTTGCGATGTAACACACAAAAACTAAAAGACATTCACACATGCTAAGGGCAAAAATGTCCTAAAATAGTCAAAAACATGTGAAATTGGATATTGGGAGAATTTTAGCAAATTGCGGGTTTTTTAAGGAAACACGTAAAAAATTATTGTACAATTCGATCATTTTTAGTTATTTTTATGTTACAGTTCAAAAGTCATGGTATGAGCCAAGAAGTGTCATGTTAATCATGGTCTTGTTTTGTTATCCATGGTGTAAAACCCCCAAAATACTTCTCCCCTTGCCCACTTGGGATAGTTTCATTAGACCCATTCTAACTTTTTCACGTGATCCGAGTAGCTTGTGATTTGGCTAGATTCAGCTTGTATAGCTGATGAGTTGAGCCGTGCGCAACTCGTTTAGCTTAAATGAGTTGTGCGAGTGTTATGCTTGGCTTGGTTTGGGTAAGCGCTCTCTCTCTCTCTCTCTCTCGTGCTGCATAAAAAATGCCCTTTTAGATTTTGACCGTACAAATGTGATCAAGTACAGTACTTGATTTTATAGGGATCAACTATTTGAGTGTTCGATTATGACACATAGGTGAGTTTTTATAAGGTTTTAAAAAATCAACCTGCCAAAATCTTTGTAAAATTTTCACGCTCCAAATATTATTTTTTCATTAAAAATACATATGATCCAGTAGATTCTTAGTAAGTTGACCATGCCCAAAACATTTATAGGGCCAGAACCATGAAAAAAGCAACAAAAAAGCTGAAAAATCATTTAGCATGGATGATCTTTTCCTATATATATATATATATATATAGGAATGGGGACGGTGCAACCAAAGGTGTAACATCTGTAACCAATCAGGCAACTCTTCTTCTTTGGTGGAGCGTTTCATCGATCAAACCTTATATATTTGTTCTTTATATTAAGGATTTCACCACGTCTAGACATGTTTTTCAAAACATGAAAATTGAAGGCTCACCAATTTATAATACAAAGTATTGTTGGTTCTTGATTTTCAGCGCTTTAAAAAAATACATCTAAATATTAAATATTTATAATATAACATATTTTTCTTACTAAATAAATGATAAACATGCAGTATGTGAAGCCGATAAAAAAAACTTGATAGTTAAAGAAAGAACGCTGCACGATCATTGGTTATAGATGTTGCACCTTTTTTTTGGTTGCTCGGTCTCCCTTCCCATATATGAGCCAACATGTGTGTTCTGCTTGACTCATCCAGGGATGAGCTGGGCTCAAGCTCGGCTTGGCTAGACACGAGAACGGGTCAAGCCCTAATCTCAGTCCATTCATGAATGAACCCAGTATGAACATGCCCTATCCGGATGGTTTCGCTCGCATACCAGATAGCTGCATGATCGGATCCGTATTACTAACACGATCCACTACTAAAAAACGAATATAGTTCGGGTCAATTGTGACCCGGTCCATATCCGGTCCTCTTGCAACTCTGCGTTCATCACCCACTTCTTATGTTGGTCACTCGAGACCCATTTCCCCTCCCCCCTTTCTCTTTTGGCGGCAAGCCTGGTAAGGTCGGACCTTTTAAGGTTCGGTTCCAAAAGCTCACCCTCTCTACTCTTCCCCTTGAATATCCAGGCCCACGCTTTTCTCTCTCCGGGAGAGAGAAGAGAGAGCGCCCTCTTCTTCCAGAGTCTTCCATCTTCTTCTTTTAACTGGTCCTGAAGCGGAGGGCTTCCTGATCAAGGAGGTACTTTTTCTTGGTTTCCTCTTCTTTTTTTCTCGTTTCAATTTTTTCTTGCCTCTTTCATGGCACGCGCTTCTTTTGTTCCCTGGAGACGACGGAATGATAAGGCGTATTACGCTTTTGTTGTGGGTTTCTGCAATTTTCGATCTCTCTTGCGAATTCAATAGCTCTTCGTGCACATATTTGTAATTACAACTGCACGCCCATGTTTTCGCGATGAAATTGAGTATGAAATATAGTCATAAATTCGTCGTCAGGTGTAAATTTCGGGAGTTTTGGGAATTTGCAATCATAAGGATCAATCAGTGTAAAGATTTCGTTTCGTCGTCTCTCTTCTGTTCATGTTTAGGGGTTCGGGCATTACCAGGACATCAATTGGTAACGGGGAACCGAAGAGAGCAAAACGCTTTAATAAGTCTTTCCCTGATCTGTGACAATTGCCTTACGCCTTGGAATTGTTCTTGATATGGCCCTCTTTTTTTCCCCAACTTTCAATTTTGAAAAGGCGTTACACCTATTCTCTTGTTACGGCTTGATAAGAGGGACTCATCGTCTTGAGAATTATACACTGAGCGCGTACCAATTTCCAGACAGCCTCCAAGAAAGGGTGGAAGAACCATCCGAAGTTCTGGAAACGAAGATTGCAGAAAGACAGCATGCCCGCCATTACCAAAGGGAACCAATAAAATGAAAAAGATGGAAAAAAAGAAGTGCAAAAGCCAATTTGGTTATTGTACTTTTCATCGAAGAAGAAGGAGTCATCTCGCTAATAGCAAGTTTTGTTCATAGGAAATGTTAAAAGAAAAGAAGCCGCTAAACTTGGTTTATTAATATTGCTAAATTTCTTTGGATTTCATAGGTTATGTTTTCTATAACTATTACTTATGGATGTAATCAGCACAGAACATGCACCAGCTCTGCATCTTTTCATAATTATCTTCCACGTCTGATTCTGCATCGAAACCAAGTTCTCCTTGACCCTTGATTAGGTGAGGCGGCTTTTTGCAGCTCTTTGGGATCTTGGTGATATTGGGTTGAGAGGGGTACTCACATATGAAGAATTCGTAACATGTCTCTAATGAAAACTACAAATTGTTCAAGATAAGGTGTGCATAGTAACTTCTTGCTCAGGTATTGCTATTGAGCCTTATGGACGAATAATGCCCCATATGAAGGGCATTCATGTAATGACCTTATTTATCAACTTGTTGCAACCTAAGACCTGCGGCAAAGTGTACCCTGCACACTGGTGCCTATGTAGTCATGTCACCCTAGTTTCACGTACCAGTGTCCTTGGGTAATTTGTGACCTGCAATCTAGGGAACTGTGGACATGGAGGTTTAATTGAAGCACTAAAACCTTTCATTAAATTGTTGGCAAATCTAGACCATCTTTGGAAAGGAGAATTGTTGACAAATATGGTGCTCAAAAGCCTTGTTTGTTTTATTTATATAATGGTTAGTCCCTGTATGTATCCCTGTTGAGCTTGGATTAAACATGTGGGATGCAGTGATTGAAATCTTGGTAGTGGTAATACATCCACTTGTCAGTTCATTTGGTTGGAAAGGTATGCATGTTTCGAAGTTGCTTGCTTATGCTGCACGTGACCAAACTCAACATGATCTAAGGGTGTGTGCATCCATATATCGGCCATCGTGATATGATAATTGGATTGAAGTGCTTTAGATGGATGTTGGGACAAATAGCCTTGTCTGATACAACACTTTTGGTATTGTACATGACTTCTCATCTTTCATCTACCTTCTTCCCATCTGTCATACTGTTTTCTTTGCTTGGCTTTCAAGCATGCACATGCACACACATTACTATGTATGCATGTGAATGTGTATTGTGTGTTCATACAATCTTAAAAACCCTATATCTGGTTAACCTTTTGTAAATGTCACACTAAATATAGCATATGTCAATATTCAGAAGATTCAACAGTCATGTATTGATTATCTTCAAAACCTCTTTTTTTCTTTTTCTTTTGTGTTCTCATTTTCCATGGAATACATGATTGGATTAGCCCTTTCTGCTTCTATTCAACAATCTAATTACTTGATGTTATTTGGGAGATGGTATTTGCATCTTTTGGGTGGAAATGCTCATCTTTGTGAGGAACTTCAATACAAGGCATTAACTTACTGTCACCAATTTCTGCAACTATTGTGTCTGTGTGATATAATTTTCCTCATATCTTACGAAAATATTATTATGATAACATGGTTGATGGGACTCAATCTGTGGTCTGTTAACCTACAGCATGTTTCTTCCACAAGAGTTGGATTGATGGGGTTACATAGGGTACATCCTTACATGGATACAGTGTTATTAAAAACGTGCCTCAAGGCGCAAAAAGCGCGCCTCGCCTCAAGGCGAGGGCCTTTGTGCCTTGAGGCGCTGGTATAAAGCGCAATACCCATGAGGCGTGCGCCTCATAGGCCTTGAGGCGCACGCCTTGAGGCGAGGCGCGCCTCAGACTGAGGTGTACACACCTCTTTTTGCTGTAGTTCATGCACAGAAAATGCATTCAACTATTCTAATTTATTCTTTTTGTTTTCAGTTAATGTGGAAAACCATACACCCCTTAGTAAAGGTGCTGCATCACGCAAATTTATACCCTTCCGCAACCACGCACCCCAATTTGCCTTCCTTCAATGGCTGGCTGACATTTTGCCTTCCTTCAATGGCTTTTGGATTATCAGCTTTTAACAGTGTGAAGGACTTTGTTCATTTTAGAGCCTCTGCTACTTAAGGGCATAGTCACCAATCAGACATGATGATGATTGTGGAGTGCCACAGCTCTTCTGCTTCTGATGAGCCTTTTGACATGATTGACTACAGTCACCTTGGTTGAGGTGCTATTGTTGATCTTGTATCATGTTTATGCTAAACTTTAACATTTAAGTTAAGGGGATACATAACCTACTGACTAAGATATAATTTTTGAGCTAGTCATGATATCACTGTCAATGTTCAGTGAGTCGATTAGATGAGATAACTCAAGCACACCTATTTTCCATGAGAAAAGCTTAGCAATTGTGGATAGAGAGAAAAAATGGAAAAGTCAGGAAATAGAATGGAAATAGGCTGTCTTTCATGCCAAACTATGGAAAATAGAAAAAGATAATAGATAGAAATAATATGAAATTGAGAAAAAGATGTTAAATCAGAAATCTAGGAAGGGGAAATATCACAATGTTTCATGATAATATCATTGCATGCTTCAAATTTTCATTATTTTGAAAAAATGATGACAAAATACTTTAATAATGTTTCATGAAAATACTGCTAAAACATTGTGATAGTTTGAAAGTATTGGAGATATGTGTGTTGTATTTTCAAGCTTATGAAGAAAAATCCTAAGGCTTAAAGTTTTATTTTTGATGAACTCACTATTCTTGTTTGGGCTTAAATATTGGAGATATGTGTGTTGTATTTTCAATCTTATGAAGAAAAATCCTAAGGCTTAAAGTTTTATTTTTGATGAACTCACTATTCTTGTTTGGGCTTAAATATTGGAGATATGTGTGTTGTATTTTCAAGCTTATGAAGAAAAATCCTAAGGCTTAAAGTTTTATTTTTGATGAACTCACTCACTATTATTTTTGATGAACTCACTATTTTTTGAGATTTTTTATCTCCTGTTGGTTGTTGCTTCATCAATAAAGATTTTTTTATTTATTTATAATTTTAGATAATTTTTATATATTTTTTAAGTTTAAAAAAAAACTTTGAGGCTTACGCTTTACGCCTCGAGGCTTACGCCTCGCCTCAGATTTTGGTGGAGCGCCTCGCTACGCCTCAACGCTTTTCACAACACTGCATGGATATATTAAGAACACCCTTACCTGGGCATGCATCATTGGTAGGATTTCTTTTGCTTGTGTCCCACCTTGGAGGATGACCAAGAGCCAGCCTTCATCTGTTTTTGTGTTTTTTGTTTTTTTTTGCTTTTTTGTTTATTAGCTTAACGTTCAAACCAGAGTTACCGGAAACTTCTTAGGTAGGTGGGAAACTCGCTTCCCGGAAACTTGCTTCGGACGCGCGATACTCCTCTCTTCCGAAACTTCATGGGAATCTCGATTCCCCCACGCTTCTTCTATGCTTCCCAAACACATGGTCTATGCTTCCTATATGTTTTTTCTCACATTTCTTTTCATGTTTTTCATGTATTTTCTCTCATGCTTCCACTCACTTTCCATGTACTTTCTTTAAATTAGTAACCATCATTCTTAGATTTTAACAAAAAATTAACTCTTTTACTGAAAAATCACAAAATATAAGGGTGATCAATTTTATTTTAGTTCTTATTTGTTTCTTGTTCGATTCCTATTCAATTACCATATTGCTTGATTTTTTTTAATATTTTGCTTTTAAATTGATACTTTGCTTCCCGCTTCCTATAAATTTTAAAATGCTTCGCTTCTCGCTTCTGCTTCCCGTATTGTTTTCTGGTTCCGCTTCCTAGTTTGGCAACCTTGGTTCAAACTCTTGATGTTCTCTAACAAGAGATATGGCATTTTCAGAAATAAAAAAGGACTTGTTTATGTGCTTACTGCATGGCATATATGTTCCTTGAAAAAATGCCCTGCTTGTGTTGCTTGCTTATTTAATAAGGAACTGGCATCTCTCTCCCTGTATCCTCTTCTTCCTTTTTAATTGCACTTGTAATTCTTTTGTATGGTTTCCTTTCCCCTGCAATCTTTTTGGGAATTATGTGGCAGCTATTTTCTATTTTTGCATAATAATCAGTGAGGTTTGGTTCTATTGGCACAAAGCAAAGAGAGTCTAGATCGCTTTTGTTTTTTCTCAGCTGCAAAAATTATGTGTGACATTTGCTTAATAATGTCCATACAAACCTTAAGTGAACTTTAATGGAAATGGTAATATTTTTTCCTTTCTGTGGTATCTTTGTTTCTTCAAATAATTACATGGGTAAATGAGTGATTTTCCACCATGGTCTGAGGCGATTGTTTCCTGTTTGACCATAATGGTAACTTTCATATGTGTCAAAGATCAACACCTTCTGTTTATCAATATAGAAATAATTAATCTGACACATTATTTATTGGGTGGAAATTTTGCTCTCCATGTTCAACTCTTAGATTTAGCGTTCAATGAAGTAGGAAAGGAAGAGATGGTGCAAAAGTTAGAGGAGTTGTATGAGATTTTAGATTTTAGTAGTTTACTATGCTTGTGATCTGGAATGCTGTTTTTTCTGATTTCAAGATGTGGCCTTCATATAGCATAAAATTACCTTCTGCATGGTTATACTTTTGCTCATATTGATGTTAGCAGTAAGCTGTATGCCTAAATGATTGTGTATCTAAAATTAAGGTGCAGGGTTGACCTTTTTAACTTCCGTCAGAGTTGGCGAGGGGCTCTATTTGGTTCTTTTCTGTCAATGGAAACACAAAGACCTTGGCTTAGTAAGTTCCAAATGTTGGCTGCAAATTTCTTTCTTTTCTTATTTTGCTAAATTTACGTTTGTGAGTTACATTGATTTCAACAGTTTTTCTTTTTTTGGTGCTGACATAATTTTACCTAAATATTTGTTCCCAAAAGTGTGTCTGAGACATGATATCAGCATTGTTTATACTGAATCAAAAGTCACCAAAAATGCCCAATAAAAGAGATATTCTGCCTCTTTGAAGATGCTGATCACATACACAATACAGAATAATCGAGATATGGGTGCAACTGAAAAGCTTAATTGACAATTATTTAATTGTTGAAAATGACATTTCTTTGCTGTCTTTTCCTTTAATTGTGGCTCTTTTGCTTGCCATGCTAAAGACCATAAAAGTAGTTATGACTAATATTTAGTGAAGGTGCTGTAGGCTCAAAAAATTGTAGCCATGCTGGGGTTATAGCAATTTACAAATTATAAGTTTCAGTTCAGTGTCACTTGGTCACATCCAGGCTAGAGCATAATCTAGAAGAAACATCTCTTACTTGCAACCTCATGTTGAACAAAATTTGAGTGCATGTCACTTTGAATGGTTGGTCAGCTGTCTGAACCAAAACGTTTCGACCATTTAGTCTTTCTAATAATTCCATACTTTATGCAGTCAGAATCAGGCATGGCTCTTTCAGGAGCCACATATGTTTTTTCTGAATTCGATTCTTTTGACCTCAATTTGGATTACTTGAATGAGATATTTTTATGTTAATGGAAATGTGGAGCATGTTGTTAGTTCCTTTGATTTTAATCTTTATCTGCATGTCATGTTTGGTGCAACTATATTTGTTTCTTTATCCCTCCTGAAAAAGGGGAACTGTGATTGTCCATGTTGGTATTGCTTAAAAATGCAACTTTAGATGTTCTACTCATTTACCTAGTCTTTTAGTATACTTCATAATCAGTTTTGTTGATGCAATTGTGTTTGAACTGAGAGAGTAGGTATGCTGTAGCTGGTTTGCTCACAGATGTTTTCAATCGGCTACGATTAACCGGTTATTCCTTGTTGTTTATGCTTAGGTCTTTATGGGATCAGAGTTCGTCCCGTGCCTCCTTTTGGAAGTGCGAGTAGTAGGCCATTCATTGATTCTGCTCTCATACATCGTTGTTTACCTGATGAATTGCTTCATGAGGTATCTCTCTCCTACATTGCCAATTGAAATTTTTTAAGGTTCTTCATTGGACTACCATGCTCAAAACTGTTAAAATGTAAACTGCAATATATATATATATTATTTAATATTATTATATTTTCTTTTATTATTTTCTTTTTCTATTTTTTTATTTTCTTTTTTAGCATCTAGTTCAATAGAAACTAGATATTTTGATCCAGTCAAGTTCCTGTTGGAACTTGACTGTGCAAGTAGCTGTTGGACTGTAGTCCAACAGCTATAATAAATGCTGTTGGACTATAGTCCAACAGCTATAATAAATGCTGTTGGACTATAGTCCAACAGCTATAATAATAAATGTTGTTGGACTGTAGTCCAAGAGCTATATTAAGAGACGTTGGAATCCAACGTCTCTTTTTGGAGAGCTCAAAATGAGCTCTCCTCTCTCTCCCATTTTTTTGTATATATAGGGGTGAACCCCTTCAATGTAAATTACCATGCTTCTTAAGCATTTTGTTCATGAATAAAGTATTATTTATTTTTCAAGTGTTCTTCCCTTTATACCCTTTCAAGGGTCATGCTTGTAGTGTCTCCAATAGACACTTGTTTGTGAGTTATTTGTGCATTTGTTGAAGACCACCATTTTATTACATGGTATCAAAGCTACGAAATCCTTAGATCTTGAAGTGCTTCCGCCTCGATTTTCGTGCCACATTTACAAAAGGTGTTTCATCACCTTGTTCTTGGCTCAAGAAGATTTGTTTGAAGAAAGGCGAACTTGTGCTACAAAAAAAATTTGGTTTTGTATCCTCTCTTATTCCTTTGTCTACTCTTTTTCTTTCTCTCTCCTCCTATTTATTCCTCTCTTACCCTTGTAAAAGATGGATGACAATGATAAGATCACCATCATTCCTATGAAGCTAAATGATACTAACTATGTAATGTGGGCTTCGATTATGAAGCACCACATTTGGGGAAAAGGTTTATGGGGTATAGTGGATGGTTCCGATTTGGAACCTAAACTATTTCTTACCAAGAAAGAGGTTCCTCTAACGGAAGAAGAGAAGAGTAAGGCGTTAGCCACTTATGAAAAGAAATGGAAAGAATGGAGGATAGGGCATGCAAAAATTATGTCATGGCTCATCAATAGCATAGACATTAAAAAATGCTCTAGTCTAGCTAAGTTTGAGCATGCCGATAAGGCTTGGGAATACCTCAAAAACATGTATTCCCTTAAAGATATTGCACATGTATGCAATTTACAAGATAAAGTTCGGACAATAACTCAAAAAGATAAAACTATTCGAGAATATTATAATGAGTTGTCCGAACTTTGGGAAGAGTTGGATCTTCTTGAGCCCAAATGGCATTGTGCCGAAGACATCGAGCTTCGCCAAAAGCAACTCGATATGGAACATTTCTATCAATTTGTGAATGGTCTAAGGCCGGAGTTTGAATCCACCAAATCGGCCCTTTTACATCGTGGAAAAATTCCTTCTATTGTTGATACTATAGAAGAGCTATGGAGGAAAATAGACTTAGAAAAAGTACTCCAAAAGTTGATGATGACTCCGTTTTAGCTGTATCTAGATCGGGGAATCATACTCGTACTTACAAGCCGCCTCATTTTGGAAGGCAAAACGGCGACTTTGATAAAAGAAAAGTTATTTGTCATCATTGTCATGAACCGGGGCACTATAGGCCTCAATGTCCAAAGTTAAAAAGAAGAGAAGAAAAAAGAGTTGCATCTGTTGAATCTGAGTCAAAAGATCAAGATGCACCTGTGTCTATGGCTCAACTGATGGAAATCCTTCAACCTTTTCTCAAAGGGGTATCTTCCTCAACCGAAGCCTCAACTGGAGCGGCAGTTGCATCTTTCTCCGGTTCAGGTAACTTTCCTTGGCTTTTAGATTCTGGTGCTTCTTTTCATATGACCCCAAATGTTAATAGTCTATCCGAATGTCTTAAAAATAACTCAAGTGTGTCAAAGGTTTTTACAGCCGATGGCACATCTCTCGAAGTAAAAGGAATAAGATGTTTTGAAAATCTTCAAAAATCCAAAAGATTTTTTATCCCAGAAGTTAGATATATCCCTAAACTTAATTTGAATCTCTTATCTGTCTCGCAAATATCTGATTATGGATGTAATATCTCCTTCTCTTCTCATGGTTGTTGGGTACAGGATCGCCAGTCAGGGAAGCTGATTGGGGAAGGCCATAGAGAAGGACTTTATTACATGGACTTTTTAGAATTACCCAAGAGTGCATTTTGTTATAATATTCAGAAATTAGAATTGGATTTATGGCACAAAAGGCTAGGCCATCCTCATATGTCTAAAATTCAATATTTTCCAAGTTTGGAAAAATTTTGTAATTCTGAAAATTTTTCTTGTAAAGACTGCATTCTTGGCAAAATGAAAAGGTTACCATTTCTTAGTAGAACTTTTGTTTCCTCACGACCACTTGAGTTAATACATTCGGATGTTTGGGGCCCCGCACCAGTTATTTCCAAAGGTGGTTATACATATTATGTCATTTTTGTTGATGACTTTTCTAGACATACTTGGATTTATTTTCTTAAACATAAATCTGATGTCTTTGCTAACTTCCAAATATTTCATAAAATGGTTAAAAATAAGTTTCAAAATGATATTTCTGTTTTTCGCACTGATTCAGGGGGAGAATTTATGTCCAACGAATTCAAAGACTATCTCAATTTACATGGTATTACACATCAAAGATCATGTCCACACACTCCACAACAGAATGACCTAGCCGAACGCAAACATCGGCACATTATGGAAACTACTAGGACATTGCTAATTGCAAATCAAGTTCCAAAAAGTTTTTGGGCTGAAGCGGTCCTAACTGCCACCTACCTCATTAATAGGATGCCATCTTCTTCATTAAAGAATACAACTCCAATAGAAAAGCTCGTTAATTTAACTCCAGATTATTCTAGATTAAGAGTCTTTGGATGCAAATGTTTTGTTTTCACCAACAGAAATGATAAACTCTCTCCGCGTGCAATCCCATGTGCCTTTTTAGGATATGCTGATAATCAAAAAGACTACAAGTGTTTCGATTTTCAAAATGACAAATTATATGTGTCAAGAAATGTATCTTTTTTGGAAAAAGAAAGCTTCTTTGAATTTGAAAAATCCAAGGATGTCACTGAATACTCGTTTTTAATTGATCCAACTTCAAAATCCAATGAATGTTATGTTGGATGTGACCTTGACAATGATCAAAGTCCTATTGTTGTTGAAAATGATGATAATGAAGAGCAAATCCATAGGGACGTTAGTCTACAATATTCAAGACGTAGAGAGCAAAATCTTCCATGTGCATTACAAAAATACTCTGAAGTCTCACCTAGAAGAACGTCTAGAATCTCTAAACCTCCAGAAAAATTTGTGTCTTATGAATCTTTTTCACCGACGTATAGGGCCGCCATTACATTAATACAATCATATGTTGAACCATCATCCTATTCTCAAGCAAAAAAAACATATAGAATGGATAGAAGCCATGAAAATAGAATTGGATGCACTAGAAAAAGGCCAATACTTGGACGATACAAGATATTCTTCCGGGTAAGAAACCTATAGGTTGTAGGTGGGTATACAAAGTCAAAACCAAAAGTGATGGGACCCTGGAAAGATATAAGACCCGTTTAGTAGCAAAAGGATATGCCCAAGAGTATGGCATCGATTATGAAGAAACATTTGCTCCTGTGGCCCGTATGACCACTGTTAGAACTTTAATAGCCTTGGCCTCCATTAGAACATGGCCTATCTTTCAATTAGATGTCAAAAATGCTTTCCTGAATGAGAATCTCGTTGAAGAAGTATACATGGAAGCCCCACCTGGTATTAGTATGCCTAAGGGTAAAACTCTTCGTCTAGAAAAAGCTCTTTATGGTCTTAAACAGGCTCCAAAAGCCTGGTATGACCGATTTAGTCATGTTATGCTTGATATTGGTTTTCAACCTTGTTTAACTGACACTGCTTTGTTTGTTAAGAAATCTGATGCAGGCATCATTATTCTTCTTCTCTATGTGGACGATATAATCATCACCGGAGGCGACAAACAGGGAGTTGCAAATATCAAATCTCTTCTTAAAACTCACTTTGAAATGACTGACTTAGGTTTATTAAGATATTTTTTAGGCATTGAAGTTGCTTATTCCCCTCGGGGGTATTTGATATCTCAATCTAAATTTGTTCTTGATATCGTTTCCAGGTCTGGAATTACAGATGATAAGAAAGTAGACACTCCAGAAGTTGTCAATGTTAAAATGAAAATTGATGATGGAGAACTTCTTGATGATCCTACTCCTTATAAACAGCTTGTTGGAGCTCTTTCTTATCTTTCCATTACTAGGCCAGATATAACTCATGCGGTTCATACAGTCAGTCAGTTTCAGCATGCTCCCACCTCCGTGCACATGGGAGCGATTTTGCGTATTATTAGATACTTAAAATCCTCTCTTTCACGAGGACTCTTCTTGTCTGCTTCATCTTCATTAAATTTAATTGCATATACTGATGCTGACTGGGGAGGTGATCCCAATAATAGACACTCAACTACTGGTTTTTGTGTGTTCCTAGGTGAAACCTTAATTTCGTGGAGGTGCAAGAAGCAACAGAAAGTCTCTCTTTCCTCCACCGAAGCTGAATATAGAGCCATGGCAACCACCACTATGGAGGTTGTTTGGCTCAGACGATTGCTAGCGGATATGGGAGCTAAAGCAACGCAAGCTTCAAAAATGTGCTGTGACAACAAAAGTGCGATCTACATTGCAAGCAACCGGACATTCCATGAGCGCACTAAACACATTGAGATGGACTGTCACTATGTCAGAGAGGAATACTTACATGGAACCATTGATCTGCCATATGTTACATCAGAATATCAATTAGCAGACTTCTTCACCAAGCCTCTCGCTGCTCCCAGATTTCACTTCCTTTTAGACAAACTTTCGCTCATTGTACCATAAGTTTGAAGGGGAGTGTTAAAATGTAAACTGCAATATATATATATATATATTATTTAATATTATTATATTTTCTTTTATTATTTTCTTTTTCTATTTTTTTATTTTCTTTTTTAGCATCTAGTTCAATAGAAACTAGATATTTTGATCCAGTCAAGTTCCTGTTGGAACTTGACTGTGCAAGTAGCTGTTGGACTGTAGTCCAACAGCTATAATAAATGCTGTTGGACTATAGTCCAACAGCTATAATAATAAATGTTGTTGGACTGTAGTCCAAGAGCTATATTAAGAGACGTTGGAATCCAACGTCTCTTTTTGGAGAGCTCAAAATGAGCTCTCCTCTCTCTCCCATTTTTTTGTATATATAGGGGTGAACCCCTTCAATGTAAATTACCATGCTTCTTAAGCATTTTGTTCATGAATAAAGTATTATTTATTTTTCAAGTGTTCTTCCCTTTATACCCTTTCAAGGGTCATGCTTGTAGTGTCTCCAATAGACACTTGTTTGTGAGTTATTTGTGCATTTGTTGAAGACCACCATTTTATTACAAAAACAACCTTTGCTGCATTCCAGAATGGGCTTGAACAGGTTTCCTCAATGAATTTTGTGTACTGACAGCATTTCTTATCCATTTATAGGAGCATGTAATGCGTCACACACTAAATAAGGAATGGAAAACTAGTTCATCAGAAAAGAAAGAAATATAAAAAAGACTGCTGATTACCATGGATGTCTCCTGGTTAGCACTGTTTAGATGTCCTGCATGAGAATCTAGCATTTTGACACCATGGTTCTTTTGCTGGTTGATTAGATAAAGGGCCTTTAGTCTGCATAGAATCTTTCCATGAATTCTTTTTGTATGTGAGAATTTCAGTTTCAGAACTATCCAGGTCTTGACTTTCGCTATTGCAGCAGTATCATGAAGATCGATCTCGCATTTCAGTCTGAGAATATGATACCATGAGTAACCTACCTGTGTAATCCCCTCTCATGCAGCTTCCGAAGAACTAGGACCTAATCATATGCAGTCAATTGCATCACCAAGAATTCTGCTGTATAAGATGATACACACAGCGTTCTTTTATATGGTCATGGTTTCAGATTTGTATTTTTGTGAAAATCTTGAATTGTCATCTGTTTTGATTCGTCCTTCATTTCCTGAATCACCCTTCATGGATGGAAAAGCTAGTTGCATGCTTCTGTTTTCTGTATCTGTGTTATCAAATGTGGATTTGTTGGGAGCTTTCATATTGATGGTTCACTATACTAGTGAATAGTGATGCATATTTGATTGTGAATTTTATCATATCCTAGAGATAACATATTTCGTACCGATGGATTTGTTTTTTTTGACAGATTTTCATGAGGATGACAACTTACAGCTTGGGAAGGGCAGCATGTGTCTGCAGAAAATGGCGGTACACTATTCGCAATCCTGTCTTTTGGCGAAATGCCTGTCTGAAAACATGGCAGGTAGTCTTAAATCTCACGGTCTTTTTTTGTATATTTTCATTTTTTGTTCATTGTGCACATTGTGGGATCTGAAGCCGTTGAGTTGTTTCTGAAGTTGTCTGGAGCAGTAGAAAATTACAAGATTGTCCAATCCCTCTATGAGGGTTCATGGAGGAAAATGTGGCTCTTAAGACCGAGGGTTCGTACTGATGGTATGTCTTTCAGTTATGCTCATTGTGTATATTGAAACATGATTGATTTGTGAGTTGGGATATCTTACTAATCAACAAAATCTGGTCAAAATTTTGTTTCTTATTGCGTTTAATTAAGCAACATTACTTTGCCTATAGACTGTAACCTGGCCAAGTTTTAATTTTCCTTTGACATGATGGCGCATGACAGAATTTCATCTCATAGAATATTCTACAGATGTTGAGGAAAAGCAGTTGACGTTCTATTGTATATGATAATCTTAATGGAAATATGTACAGCTTTATAACAAAAGAATTCATCTCCATTCTTCTGCCAACCCATTGCCCGTATGGATGAACTTAATGTTCTTGCATAGTGGATCCCTTTCTTTTTCTAACATTTTTGAAAGGCTTGGCTGCATATTACGAAAAAATATTAGTTATCCTTGGTCAGTCACATCTAATAACCTGCTATTTTTGTTGGTTAAGAAAAAGCATTTTCTGATGATAGGTCAAGAATATGAAATTTTATCTCCTGTTGAACCTGTTCCTGATTGTGTTTCAAGCATAGCCCGAAATCACCGATATTTTGAAAATATCTTGATATTTACAAGAAACACAGGTCAACATATATATCATGATAATTTCGAAATATCATCTATAACAAAAATATTGTAATGATACCATGATACTTTAAAAAATCTTACTTTGTATACTTAAAAAGTTTTTTTCATAATTTTTTGTTTATTTATTTTTTTTAGAAAACTTTTCTAATTGTTTATTTTATGTTTTCATAAAAACAGGATGCTGTAAAAAATAATATTTCTTATCCTTTTTAATTTTTATTTACATTTTTTTTTAATTTCTTAAAAGCATCCGAGATTTTTCTGAGATTTTCTCGAGGAAAACCACTTTTTGGAAAAACTCCCAAAAAGTATTTTAAACAATATTTATGGCTACGATTTCAAGTTATAGATTGCACCCTCATCACCGAGGGCCTTGAGTTTGAATCTCACTTATCTCCCAGCTTGCTTATCCCCCCCCCCCCCCCCCCCCAAAAGGAAGAAGGTTATTTGAATTGTGGCAACAATTAGAACACAATTTTGAAAGGACAACCTTGGGTACCTGTAGGGTTGTTAAGATTATTTGTTCCTTTGGTCCTAAGCAACATGACTTCTATGTTAGTTTTTCTTACAGTTGACTACATATTTTATGTGATGTATATTTTTGTGGTAGTAGTAGCTTTCTCATTTTCTAGGTTTTAAAATCTTTTATGTGATATTTATTTATTTTTGGGTACATGATTAGATAAATCTTAGCTTAGAATCCATGATATGGCATGGTCTCTATGTGATGCATTAGAATGACACTACAAAAGGCTACAAATTTTGGCATATTGTTATAAATGTTATTAGACTGCCTTTTGCAGAAACTTGTCCATAAAGGGCTATAATTGCTTTATAGGAGCAAACCATGCGCGCGTGTGTGTAATATTGAGCAGTTAATGGCATTAATGGGAAAAGAGAAGAGGAAGGAAGAAAGGAAGAGAGAGAACAAAAGAATATCATGTGTTTCTTATTAGGAGTTTAAACTTTAAAGCACTATTTCATTAACTATAGGAGGTTAAAAGGCATTTGCAAAGGTGCAAGCAAAAGACTAAAATAACCACACAGAGAAGCTCTATACAAAATCTCTCTCTTGTATGCATACCAGATTCTCATACATATGACACTGTACCTCAAAATGATAATCTCAAAAATGATAATGGACCATTGCCATTGCCAAGTGCTATTGTAACATCAAAGCACCCTTTACTAGGCCTAACATCATCATCTTTGTCTCTAATCAAGCTTCATAGTTCATGCATGAACCAATGATCAATCACATATATGTTTTAAATCACATACTTGAGGTCGAAGTATTCCTAGGGTTTGTGAAAAGCATGTACAACCTTTTTACTTGTATATGCTTTTCAGATGTAATCTTGTGCATTGGGATTTTACATTTTTTGTGCATTGAGATTGACATTTTTAATTGCCATTATCAGAGTTTTGAAGACTCATAAGATTTCTTGCTCTTTCACCAGGTCTTTATGTGAGTAGAAATACCTACGTCCGAGCTGGAGTTGCAGAGTGGAAAATTACAAATCCGGTGCACTTGGTGTGTGGGCATTCTTTGTTATGTATCACAATCTTTTGTGCTAGTCTCCCAATAATTTCAACAGGGCTTTTTCTCATGAGAATTAGAAGAGTGTTTTTTCTCAAAAAACTCTTCGTGATATATAAGATGAAAGAAACTGAAATTTCTTGGAAGAATGTATTGATAAATCAATCATGAGTCATATTTTTTCTTATTTCAAAGTATTCGCATTATGCACAACAAATTCAAAATTTTGTCTAAAAGCTTCCTTACTTTCTTCCTCCCTTTGCATGCATGTGTTGTGTTAAGAGTTGTGTATAATATGTGTATCATTATTATTGTGCTGCCCTTCTTTTATTTATTTACCTGTACATTGGATTCTTTTCAGGGGTATTCTTGTCCATGTAAAAGTAGCTCTAAGTCAACAACTTTTGTCCTGCAGTGTAGTAGAAGGGGTGTCCCCCTTATATGGTGTAATCTTTTTCTTTTCACTTAATGAAGTTTCTCTTTTCATCTTCTTTGCTATCTTTCTCATGGTTGGAACTCTATTGCTTTGATATGTTCAAGTACCCGTGCTTGTATATTTGTGGCAGCCACAAATTTGAAAGGTTTTTTGGTTAATATCCAATTCATCCATTTGTTCATACTAATAAAATTTGTCATAAATACAATTAGACAAACATTAAGTTGTTCTTGTCAATGTATATGTTGCTAATATTTGATCTATTTCATTATATACATATAACTATGTATATGCTTATATGTATGTATATACATACAAGCATATGTATGTATATATGTATATGTATATCCTTTATACATATATTATAATATATATATATATATACATATACATATATATATATATATTAAATAATATTTGAAACTAGCTGTTGGCTACTAGTCGTTGGGCATGCCCAATGGCTAGTCTAACAGCTGTTGAAGTCAAGAGGAAAGCATACTTGAAGATGAAGAAAAGAGAATGTAGAGAGGAGCACAAGGAAGCTTCATTTCTTGCTAAAAAAGAAAAGAATACATCTAAAGGGAAACACCCCTCTTGGCTACACTACAAGAGAAGAAACTGGTAAACCACTAACAACTTGCTAGATTACAAAAATGGCCTCATTAAATAATCTATGTACATAACATTTTGAGGGTGGCACAAAAAATAGTGATACATATGATACAAAGCATATTACACTTCTCAAACTCTCCTTCAAACTTGAGATGATGCTAACGTAATCATCCCAAGTTTGAAAAGAAAGGGTTGAAATTGTGAAGGAGCCAAACTTTTGGTCAATATATCAACAACTTGCTCTTTAGAACTCACATGCTCTAATGAAATAACTCCATCTTCATAAGTCTTTCTTGTAAAGTGACAATCAATTTCAATATGCTTCTTCTCTCATGAAATTATGGATTTTTGGCAATATAAATTGCACTCATGTTGTCATAATATAAGGAAGTACTTCCACAAACTTCCACTCCAAAATCTTTAAGAAGCCATCTTATCCAAATGATTTTCACAGTGACTTATGCCATAACCTTATATTCTGCCTCAACAGGAGACAAGGCAACACTAAGTTGTTCTTACTATTCCAAGATATCAAAGAACTATCAAGAAAAACACAAAATCTGGTATTTGAAAGAGTCCTTGGTTGATCCCCCAAAACCTGAATCACAATATGCTCTAATATCTATAGAAGACTAAGCTAAGAAGAACATGCCAAAATGCATAGTGTCCCTCACATGTACTATTCTTGGCACAACTGCTAAACGAACTAAGGTGTGTGCACTCATAAACTGACTAACTGCTTGTAATACATATGTAATGTCAGGTCTAGAGATAGTTAAATATATCAAACTACCCACTAGCTGTCTATAAAACACAAGATCTTCAAGTTTCTCACCATATGTGGCCCTTAACTTGACATTGTCTTCCATAGGGGTAGCCACTTTGCAAGTCTAACCTTTATCACTGGAGATGATGTGCAAAAAAAACGTCTCAACAAAATCAATGCCAAACTTTTGGCTATAAGCCTATAACCTTTATCTACAAGTCTTGCCTTATGTCTCTCAATTGACCTATCTACCTTCGTCTTGATATTATATACCCACTTGCTCCCTACTACATTCTTGCTATGTAGAAGATTTACAAGGTCTCATGCATGCATTCTTTCAAAAGCTTCCAACTCCTCTGCCATTGCCTGCTGTCACTCCTCTTGTGAGGATGCCTTTGCAAAGGAATTTGGCTCGACATAGGAATGAATTAAAGCGCAAGCAAGACGCTAAGGAGAAAAAGACTCATATGACACAAAACAAGTAAGAGGAACAAAAACTCGAGAACTATGATGTACTTGAGGTGGAAAAGGTGCAAAAGAGGAGGGCTCTTGACTGATGTACTCTAAATAAGCTAGAAGAGGATCAAAATTTGCCTTGAGACTTTCGGCTTCATATTCTATCTAATCCAAAAATGGTATGTCTACCACATTGTCTTGCCTTTTGAAGCAGGATAGACCAAACCTACCCCCTTCCTCTTGAGTTATCTCCCCTTGAATTCTCACATTACTCTCCACCCCTTTGACTTACAAAAAGGTATTAGGAAAGAGAAGTCATTAGAGTCCTTTTCCTTAGGTTTGACCATGCTGAAATAAGGTGTATCTGTGAAAATATCTCAAAAGAGATAATGTGCAAAATAAGCACCACCTCCACAAAGGAATATGTGCACAAAGGCACTAGAACAAGGTACAAATGGAGAACACAAATGCCAAAATATAAAGAATTTTATTGAACAATTAGAGAACAATGCTCCAAGCATTGAATACATTTATGAGTGGGGTTCACCCCCATTTATACTAAAGAGGGACCCTTGGAGGGGCTCCCACTAGACGTTGGAGCCCCTCCAACGGTTAGAAATCTAACCGTTGTTGGGGTCCAATGTCTAGTGTTGGACCCCCTCCAAGAGTTGACTAAGTCAACAAAAAGAAAAGAAAAAGAAGGAAGAAGGGAAAAAGAAAAAGGAAAAGAAAAGAAAGAAAAAGAAAAAGAAAAAGAAAAAGGAAAAAAAGTTTACAAACATATTCACTAATGTGAATATGCGCAAAAAGTGGAAAATACCAAAATACCCTTGGGGTTAAATGATGTAAAAATATATATTTATATATAATGATAGATACATATATATATATATATATATGTATCATACATATATGTATATGTATATCTCTCTCTCTCTCTATATATATATAAATATAAATATATGTATACAAAAATATAGACACAATTTAACACCCTCCCTCAAACTTAGGGCGTAATGACCGAGAGTTTGCCGAGAAGAAAGTTGAATCTTGGAGAGCAAAGCGTCTTGGTGAAGAAATCTGCCAACTAATACTCTGAGGTCACGTAAGGAAGATCTATAACTTTTTGCAAATATGCTTCTCTAACGTACTGACAGTCCATCTCAATATACTTTGTGCATTCATGGAATGCGTGTTTTTTAGCAATGTAGATTGCACTCTTATTATCACAACATAACTTTGTGGGTCTTTGAACCTGAATCCCCATGTCTTATAGCAGTTGATGAATCCACACAATTTCCATGGTTGTAGAAGCCATGGCTTGATATTCTCCTTCGGTGGATAATAGAGACACCTTTTGTTGTTTCTTACATCTCCATGAGATCAGGGATTCACTTAAAAAATTGCAAAAACCTGTAGTGGAGTGATGATTATTTGGGTCACATCCCCAATCAAAGTCAGTATATGCAATTAAATTTAACTTAGAAGATGAAAAAAAACTCCCTTGTTTAAAGTTTTCCTTATGTATCTGATAATTCGGAGAACGACACCCATATGAACGGATGTAGGAGCATGCTGGAATTGGCTTGCAGTGTGCACAACATGCGAGATATCTGGCTTTGTGATGCTAAGATACATTAGAGACCCCACAAGTTGCCGGTAGAGAGTAGGATCCTCCAAAGGAATCCCATCATTGATTTTCATTTTTGATCTCACAATTTCATGGGTCTCACAGATTTTATCGTCAGAAATACCTGATCTGTCAAAAATCTCACACACAAGTTTAGTTTGAGACAAGAAATAGCCTCTATGAGAGTAAACTACCTCTATACCAAGAAAGTATGTCAAATACCCCAAGTCTGACATTTCAAACCTTTCTTTTAAAGTGGTTTACTTTTGATGCCCTTTATGTCACTACCTGTTATCAACATGTCATCAACATACAACAGTAAAATCACAATTCATGCATTAGACTTTTTGACAAACAGAGCAGTGTCAGTGTAGCATAAAGTAAAACCATCTTGAATCATAACTTCATTAAATCGATCATACCAAGCCTTAGGGGCCTGTTTTAAACCATAGCGCGCTTTTTGCAAACGAAGGACTTTTTTCTTCGGTACGTCTATGCCAGGAGGAGCATCCATGTAAACTTCTTCATTAAGATCCCCATTTAAAAAAACATTTTTAACATCCATTTGGTAGATGTTTCATTTTTTAATAGATGCAATGGTGATCAAACATCTTACAATGACCATTCAAGCAACAGGGGCAAAGGTTTCTTCGTAATCAATGTCGTATTCTTGACTATATCCTTTTGCAACAAGGCGAACTTTATATCTTTCAAGAGTACCATCATTCTTGGTTTTAACTTTAAAAACCCATCTGCATCCTATTGATTTCTTTCCTTTTGGAAGATATTGAAAGACCCAAGTTTTGGCTTTGTTGAGGGCTCTAAGTTCGTTATCCATGGCGTCCCTCCATTCTATCATTTTCTTAGCTTCTTCAAAATTCCTAGGTTCTTGGAAAGGAGTGAATGACACTAAGACATGCCCTATGTTTTGGAGAAAAAGTTTCATAGGATATAAATCTAGAAGGATTTTTCCTAGATCTTTTGGTTCTTCGAGAGTGGTTGGAAGGTTCACTAGGGCCACTTTACTTCTCTATTGCACTTCTAAAGGTACTTTTATGATTTATCTCTATGTGTATAGGTAATTGGTTCAACTATCATTTCTTCTTCATGTTGGATGGGTTGTGGAATACTTTCACTTATGTCCTCATCCTCATTTAATTCATCATCGCTAAAAAAATCCTTGTTTCTAGATAATAACTCAAAGAAAAAAGAGTAATCCGCTTTATCTTCATGAGTTTTGTGTTCTTCAAAACCACTCATATTTTCTAAAAATGTTACATTTCTTGAAACATATAGTTTGCCATTTTTAATATCATAGCACTTAAATCTTTTTTGTGTTTCCGAATATCCCAAAAATGCACAAGTAATAGCTTTGGGGGATAGTTTATCTTTCTTGTCGGTGAGCAAAAAACATTTACAGCAAAAAATTCTTAGTCTATTGTAGTCGGGTTCCTTTTTATACAAGGTTTCAAAAGGGGATATTTGATTCAAATTTTTGGATGAAAGTCGATTTATAAGGTAAACCAATGCAAAAGTCGCTTCAGCCCAAAATCTTTTTGGAATTTTTTGAGAAATGAGTAAGGTCCTTGTAGTTTCTATTATATGTCTATGTTTTCGTTCGGCAAATTCATTTTGTTGGGGTATTTTTGGACAAGACCTTTGATGAACAATCCCATTATTTTCAATGCAACTTTTGAAATCATCTGAAAGATATTCTCCCCCGGAATCGGTTCTAAACATTTGTAATTTACTATTGAATTGATCTTGTATCATCGTACGAAAAACCTTAAAGCTAGAGAAAACCTCATGTTTATGTTTGAGGAAGTAAATCCAACTATATCTTGAGAAATCATAACATAAATAGCATAATATGAAAAACCTCCCTTAGACACTACGGGTGCCGGTCCCCATACATCTGAATGCACAATGTCAAAGGGCTTAGATGAAAACATAGTTCTTTGTCCAAAAGGTAAGCTTCTCATTTTACGAAGAATACAATCATTACAGTTGAAGTTGTCTTTACATAAAGTTTTAGCAAAATGTAAATAAGAAAGTTTGACAATTTTTGGATGCCCAAGGCGTTTATGCCAAACATTTATATCTTTATGTTGGGAAATATTACAAAAATATTGTTTTAGAATTTGAAGAAATTTCATAAAGTATAGATCTCCCTTTCTAGAGCCTTCCCCAATCAACTTCCTGGACCGACGATCCTGTATCCAACATTTATTTGATGAGAACTTGATATCACACCTATGATTCGATAGTTGAGAGACGAAAAACAAATTTAAATTTAGTTTTGGGATAAATCTAACTTTAGGAATAAAAAAATCTTGTCTTTCAAAATCTTCAATTCTTTTTATTTCAAGAGAAGCCCTATCCGCGGTAGAGACAAAAGAAGGTGATTTTTTTTTTGAGTATTTAGAAAGTGCAAAGACATTTGGAGTCATATGAAAGGATGCACCCGAGTCTAAGAGCCAAAGAGTCTTACCGGGAGGAGAGAAGGTGGTCATGGCGGCTCCGGAAACGGATCCCTTCAGGAGAGGTTGAAGAGCTTCCATGATTTGATTTAGAGACAAAGTAACATTGTTGGAAGTTGAAGGGCCTTCGTCCTTGGTTGGTTGAAAAGTTGTAGACATAGCCACCATCTTTTTCCATTTAGGACATACCGGTTTAATGTGTCCCAGTTCTTTGCAAAAGTGGCATATGATCTTACTATAATCTCTTCTTCCATAATGCCCAAAAGTGAGGGGGTTTATAGGTTTTGACATTATTCCCTGGTCTTGAGACGACATAAACACCTTCATCCTTAGAAGAAACAACCAACACATTTAGATTGGTTTTATTCATCCCCAATCTAGTTTCTTCTCCACTTAGTTTGGTAAGCACATCTTCCAATGGAGGAGAAGAGAAAGAAGACAAAAGAGAGAACCTAATTTGTTCGAACTCGGGTCTAAGCCCATTTAAAAAGTTGAAGAAATGATCTTCTAATTATTTGGCTTTCAATTCAATTGCGTCTCCACTCCATTTCAGTTCTTGGAGAGCAAGTTCATCCTAAATTGTGGATAACTCGGCAAAATATTCTCTAACAGTCATTTTCCCTTGTTGAAGAGTTAACGCCTTCTTTTGGAGATAATATTTATGGGACAAATCTCTTGAAGTATACATTCACTTCAAAATATTGGCATTTATTTTCGTTTCAACGGAAGAAAAGAAACATGAAAGAATTTTATAGTTTTTCATCTCCCATTCTTCATGCCTTTTGTTGTATTCTTTAAAGGCTTTTTCTTTCTCTTCACCATCAAGAACTTTTATTTCACCCCTCTCAATAATGGTGATCTTAGGTTCGGGTTTGGGAATGGTTCCTTTGACGTATCCCCAAAGACCTTTCCCTTTAATGTGAACCTCCATATTACCGGGCCAAATATGGTAGTTGGAGCCATTTAATTTAAAACCAAGTGAAAAATGAGACTCTTTTTCACCCATTAGAGAGGAAAGAGTGGAGAAAAAATATGTACCACAAAGGGACTTTTAAATCTTACTTGACGTAAAATCCTTCTAAAACAATGAAGGAAGAGAAGCCCTCACGCCTTTCACCAAGAAACCAAAGGCACACTTTTCGAGGCACTTGTAAGTACGAAGAATTACACGATCTTCAATCTTCAACCTTGCTTTGATACCATGTGAAGATATCTCAAAAGAGATAATGTGCAAAATAAGCACCACCTCCACAAAGGAATATGTGCACGGAGGCACTAGAACACTTAGAACAAAATGTACATAAGGTACAAATGGAGAACACAAATACCAAAATATAAAGAATTTTATTGAACAATTAGAGAACAATGCTCCAAGCATTGAATACATTTATGAGGGAGGTTCACCCCCATTTATACTAAAGAGGGACCCTTGGAGGGGCTCCCACTAGACATTGGAGCCCCTCCAACGGTCAGAAATCTAACCGTTGTTGGGGTCCAACGTCTAGCGTTGGACCCCTTCCAAGAGTTGACTAAGTCAACAAAAAGAAAAGAAAAAGAAGAAAGAAGGGGAAAAGGAAAAGAAAAGAAAGAAAAAGGAAAAAGAGATAAAAGTTTACAAACATATGCGCAAAAAGTGGAAAATACCGAAATACCCTTGGGGGTTACATGATGTGAAATATATATATATATATATAATGATAGATACATATACATATATGCATCATACATATATGTATGTGATACATATACATGTATGCATCTCTCTTTATATATATAAATATATGTATACAAAAATAGAGACACAATTTAACAGTATCCTCATGAAATACCACATGCCTTGAGATCCATACATGCTTCTTCACTAGATTATAACACTTATATCCCTTTTGTTCATGAGAAACCCCCCCAAAACAACACTTTACAGAGCATGATAAAAGCTTATCTCTATATCTACTAGGCAATAAAACAAATTCAGTGCATCCAAAGACTTTCATCATGCACCAATCCATATAACTTTTGAAATGGATATATACCATTAATCCCCCTTGATGGCATACGATTGATCTGGTATACTGCCATATAAACTACATCTGCCCAATATTCTTTAGGCACCCTTCCATAAAAAATTAATGCCTCAGTAGTCTCGAAAATGTCTGTTCTTTCTCTTTGCCATGCCATTTTTTTCAAGTGTGTAGGGACAAGTCTTTTGATGTTCAATTTCTTTATCCTACATGAAGCTCTCAAATATGCCCACTAGTATACTCTCCACCAGAGTCAATACAAATAACTTTAGTTATAGTAGAAAATTGAATTTCAATCATCACATACAATTTCTTGAAAATGTCAAAGAGTTCGTTTCTATTTCTTATAAAGTAAATCCAAGTAAACTTGATATGATGAATCACCTTTAGACAAGACAGGGGATAGTCCACATACATCTGAGTGTACAAGTTCAAATGAATTATCTGATTCTCTCTCTCTCTCTCTCAAACCAAATGGCGAGGCAAAATAAACTACAAACTTCAAATTTCTTAACCCGAAGTAACTAAGTACTACAACCTAGAGTTGGAGATCTATCCCAGTCTCTGGTGCCACAAAAAGGATTCATCAATACTAGCTGCTCCCAAACCAACTAGATTGCTCATGTTCAATAATATAGGTCACTCACCCTTCCTGAGGCCAAATACAATCCTCCTCCCTGATAGCTGATCCTGCACAACACAGTTAACAAGGGAGAATGCAACTTTGCAGTTAAATTTGGTTGTCTGACCAACAAAAATAAGATTCATGGCTAAGGACATACCATGATTCAAGTAAATCTCATGTTTTTAGGGTTGATGGTATTGAGATTGGGTATTGCTTCAGTATCAGTATTGTTTCCTTACGGGTCTGTGATCCGATTCATATCATGTAAATGTTCTTTGGGTCATGTTGTATTTGGGTCTGATGTAGCATACCAGATCCGACCCACATTGTGCATTAGGTATTATATATTGAGGCTATAGGGCGCGGTGTGAAGTAGTGAACAGAATCATCAGTTGGCACCCCCCTTTCACAACGACTCTTCTCTCTCCACTGCAGCAACATATTCTGGTATGATTTCTCACATGGTATCAGAGCAGGGTTTCATCTAATCTCTATTCAAGGGCGTGAAGTTGATCCTAGAAGGCGTGTCTTGAGAGATCTATCTTCGAATCCCAGGTTATTGTGATTTTGTCCCTCCTCTACTGTAATCAACTTCCTCTCTATTCTAATCAACATATTCTAAACAATGTCTTCCCTTCCAGTCTTAATCTATTGATTCTCGATTTCTGATTCTATTCAAGAGCGTAATCTGTTTTTAATCAGCGTCTTTCCTTCAAGACTCACCGATTCTCAGTTTCATTTCTCATTCATTTTTCAAATCTGATTTTATCTATACTTTTCTGCCGTCATCTCCTGATCTAAATATCCCTTTTTTGATCATCCCTTTCAGATCTGATCAGTCCACAGATCTGCGTCTGTCGACTCTTTAGGATCTGATTAGCTTATCAGATTTGTCCTTCTCAATACTGAATCTGATTTTTTACATCAGAATCGAAACAAAACATATACATTTTAACCCAAATCCAAATTTCTTTTTTTTCTTTTGGCATCTTCTCAGTCACGTCAAATCCAAATTCTTTTCTTCAGTTAGTTTTATTTTTTTTTTTATTTTTGATCTGTGCTGTCATCTTTGGAGTTGGTGTCAGGTCTGATTACATTCTGTGCAGATCAGAATCATTACCTGTGCAGCCCAATAACAGCGTGAGAAAGGATATAGCCGGACGTCTCTCATTCAACGTTTGAGCAACATCTTTTATTCAAAGTCTGAGTCGAGAGCCTGATTCTCAAAAAAAAAAAAAGGGAAAAGGAATACAAACAGACTGCTCCTTTTAACTCTTGGACTCTTTTGTTATTTAAGTACTTGCCTCCTCCATCAAATTCTTACACTTCCTTTATCTATGGATTCTCCTTCTCTCCCGTCAAGTTTCCTTGGTCAACTTATTTATGAAAAACTCAATAATTCAAATTACCTCACTTGAAATAGGTAAATTTTGCCCTTCATTAGAAGTTTGGATCTCTTTGGACACCTTGATTCATGCCCCGCTAGAATTTGTTCTGCAAGAAGAGCGAGATGATAAAGGGTTGGCCTCTACCAAGTTGGTTTGGAATCCAGACTTTGTGGCGTGGAGGAGAAAAGATCAAGCAGTTGTAGCCTACATTACCTCTACTCTGTTTCAGGAGGTATTGGTGGCCATTCCAGATGAATGTTCGGTTATGGAGCTCTGGCAAAAATTGGCACAGACGTACTCTCAGATCTTAGAGGCCAGAATTTTGCACTTGAAAAGTGAGTTTCAACTTTTGAGAAATGACT
This sequence comes from Nuphar pumila, assembly GCF_984573655.1. Taxonomy (NCBI): domain Eukaryota; kingdom Viridiplantae; phylum Streptophyta; class Magnoliopsida; order Nymphaeales; family Nymphaeaceae; genus Nuphar; species Nuphar pumila. The sequence goes on along the minus strand of NC_143250.1, from coordinate 138,079,430 downwards.
CTATCTGTCACAGAGTATATAAAGTCAAGAGCATTATAGACCAATTAACTATAGTGGGTTGCGAGGTTTCTAACCGAGATAAAGTTCAACATGCATTAAATGGACTTGGCTATGAATATCACATGTTAGTTACATCTCTCCTGTGTTTACCTTCATTGCCTAGTTTTGAAGATCTACATGCAAAGTTGTTACAGTATGAAGTCACCGTCAGAGGCGAGGAGATGACTTCATGATGTGCTAGTCACAGGGATGACGTCAGGAAGGGGACGTGAAGGTTTCCGAGGAGGACGTGGGCAAGGAAGAAATGGTCAAGGGGGTCGAGGACTACTCCCAACCCCTCACATGACACCTAATGCTTTATCAGGGAACCAAAATACTAGGAATGTACCAACTTATTTTCAATGCAACAAAAGAGTGCACATTAAAGAAAATTGTTGGTTTAATCCAAGTACATTAGTATAATTAAAGATATGTACGAAGGAGTAGTAACCAATGTCTGCACTTGTGGAGGGGTGACAACCAATTTTCCTATAACGGTTGGGTTACATCAAGGATTTGCATTAAGCCCTTTACTATTTGCTATAGTGATGGATGAGCTTACGAGATCAATTCAAGAAAATGTGCCGTGGTGTATGTTGTTTGCTGATGATATTGGTTTGATTGATGAGTCTAGAGCTGAGGTTAATACTAGTAAGAGTAAGACAAAATATATGGAATATCGGTTTAGTAAGCAACGAAGTAGTGATGAGAGTGTAGTGAAGCTTGGTGAGCAAGAAATACCGGTGGATGACTATTTCAAATATTTGGGATCTATCATTCAAAAGGATGGAGAAATTGATGAAAATGTAAATCATAGGATAAAGGTTGGGTGGATGAAATGGAAAAGTGCAACTGGAGTGTTGTGCGATTGTAGAATGCCATTGCGGTTGAAGGAAAAGTTTTATAAGACGACAATTAGGCCCGCTTTACTATATGGTACGAAATGTTGGGCTGCCAAGAGACATCATATTCAAAAAATGAGTGTAGCTGAGATGCGTATGCTTCGATGGATGTGTGGAAATACAATAAAAGATAAGATTCGAAATGAGGAGATACGTAAGAAGGTAGACGTTGCATCCATTGAAAATAAAATGAGAGAGAATCGTTTATGGTGGTTTGGACATATTCGACGAATGCCTAATGATGCCCCAGTTAGAAGGATGGAGTAATGGGAAAATATATTAGTTAAAAGAAGTCAGGGTAGGCCTAAGAAGACTTGGATGGAGATGATAGGAAAGGATATGAATGCTTTGAACCTCACCGATGACATGACATTGGATAGAAATGATTGGAGGAGAGGATTCATGTGGAAGACCCAGAATGATTTTCTTACTTGGTTCATATCACCGACCCCAATTATTTTGGGATGAAGGCGTAGTTGTTGTTGGTTTAATCCACATAATAAAGGCAAATTTAATGGTGTTGGGACTTTGGCCAGAGGAAAATCAGGAGAAGGATCTAAAGATGATGAAAAGGACAATGTGAAGAATCTCTTAATATTTGCCCTTTCAGACCTGAGCTTTAAACAGAGTGAGTAGGGGACTTGGTACATTGACTTTGGTGCTGCTGCACATATGACAAGTGATGTTGGTAAGATTTCGAAACCTGTTCCTTATCGTGGTAAATACAGTATTAAAACTGGAGATGGTACTCTCCACCCCATATCTCATGTTGGAAATACTCTTCCATTATCTAATTCTTCCCTACATTTATCTGATGTCTATTATTCTCCCAGCATAGTTAAAAACATTGTTTCCATTTCTAAACTTGTTGACGATACTAATTCTTTTGTCGAATTTACTCATTTTGTATGTGTCAAGGATCTTCTCATAAAGAAGACGCTCGTTGAAGGAGAACGACAGAGAAATATGTATGTCCTCAAGGAGTCTTCTTCAGTTCGTGATACTTCCTCAAACCTACAGAGCTCTTAGTCCATTCTGGCATTATCGGCTAAAGATATTTTTAATCTCTCTCGATCTAATAAGTTATAAGTCTGGCATCGTGGTTTGGCTCATTGTAGCTGTTCTTTTATTGAAAAACTTGTGTCAAGAGGACTTGTTCCAAAGTCCAGTGTGAGTCTTGAGTCAGATGTTTCACTTTGTTTTAACTGTCAATTATGTAAAAGTCATGTTCTTCCATTTAATTCAATAAATCAAAGAACTTCTGTTCCTTTTAAAATTATTTATTTTGATGTTTGGGGGCCTGCCCCTCAATCTTCTTTATCTGCAAGTTGTTATTACGTTATCTTCATCGATAGTTATTCCAGATATACCTGGATTTACTTTATGAAGCATAAGTCTGAAGTGTTTAAGCTTTTTCGTTCATTCTATGCTCTAGTTTGTAACAATTTTTTGTCTAAAATCCAACATTTCTAATGTAATGGTGGTGGAGAGTATTTATCAAAGGAATTTATTGAATTCTTTCAAGATAATGGAATAAGTGGTTGTATATCTTTGCCCACATACACCACAACAAAACGGTGTAGCAGAAAGAAAATATCGCCATATTGTGAAAAGTGCATTGAGTATGTTACATGATAGCCACATTCCTCTTAGTTTGTGGACAGAAGCCTTCCATACTACTGTGCATATTATAAATTGCCTGCCAATGAAGCTTTTAGAAAGTTAATCTCCTTATTTTACATTATTTGGAGTTTACCTTGATTATAATGAATTACGAGTTTTTGGGTGTGTGTTATGTTCATATTGACAGTTCTCAACGTAACAAGTTCCAAAACAAAGCCTGTAGATGCAAATTTGTGGGATATGTTGATCATTACAAAGGATATCGTTGCTATTACCCCGTCACTAACCGCAACAGGGTCTCAAGGAATGTTGTTTTCGATTAGACTAATTTTGAAGTCCTCAATGAGTGCAGACAGGCACAACAAAGATGTTAAAGGATACTAGCCATGGCTTGCTGCTGAACTATTTGATCATCTAGAAACACAAGGTACTTCCTCACATCTTATACAATCTGTTGGACAGAATGGGACAGATGCACCGTGTCAAAGGGAAGAACTGCCAGATAAACAAATTAGTTCAGGGCCCATTTCAGAGGTCACAAGATTTCAAGGAGCTGTCTATACACTGCGGAACAGGACCAATGAACAACAACTTGATGTTCTACCCAGGAAATCTGCGCGGACCCGTCATCCCATTGAAAGGTGGGTTCGTTATGATAACTTCTCTACAGAATTACAATTATTCATTTCCCAAGTTGCGAATCTGGACGAATCTGTCACCTTCTCACAAGCATCTAAATCAGTCAAATGGGTAGAGGCTATGAATGAGGAGATGAAAGCCTTACATGAGTGTGGAACTTGGAAGGTTGTTCCTAGTTCAAATACCAATGTCATAGGATCTAAATGAGTTTATAAAATAAAGTATAAACCTGATGGATCTATTAGACGTTATAAGGCGAGGTTAGTAGCTAAGGGCTTTACACAAGAATACGGACAAGACTACGAAGAAACTGTTAGCCCTGTGGTCAAAATGGGAACCATTCGACTAATCTTGTCTTTGTCAGTTAACTATGGGTGGCTCATCAGTCAACTAGATGTCAAAAATGCCTTTCTTAATCTGAAAGAAGATGTGTATATGGAGCAATCCTCTGGTTATGCAGAAAACACCCCTAACACACATGTTTGCAAACTACAAAGGTCAATTTATGGTTTAAAACAGGCCTCTCGCTCATGGTTCGACAATTTCTCTCTTGAAATTCAAAGGCATGGATTTCTTTGATGTCATCTGGATCATTTCCTATTTTTCTTTCGAGATCATCAGGTAACCACTCTGCTTCTTATATATGTTGACGACATTGTCATTACTGGGAATTCGAATGCCCATATAGAAGTCACAAAAACTTTACTGAGTCAGAAATTCAAGATGAAAGATTTGGGTAATTTGTGGTATTTCTTGGGCATCGAAGTTGATAGACAAGGTGAACGTCTCTTTCTAACTCAGCATAAATTTACCTTGGATCTATTGTATAAGGCAAGAATGAAAGATTGCAAACCCCTTTCTACCCCTAATGTGCTCAATCATAAGCTTAGCTCTCAGGATGCGAAACCATATGCAGATCCCACACAATACTGCAACATTGTAGGTATGCTTCTGTTAAATTATGTATCTCAATCTTGTAATACAATACATGTTTTATATATATAATAAGTACTACATATACATATACTATATATATGTATATGTATATATAGTACTTTTGTATATAAAATATGTATTTTTCTCAATATTAGTCATAGGGGTAGTTTAGGTATTTTCTTTTATTTTTATGCATATTCACATTTTGAATATGCATGTAATTTCTTTTTTCTTTTCTTTTCTTTTCTTTTGTCTTTTTCTTTTTTTCTTTTTGACTTTGACTTGCCTTGGGGGGCCCAACCATGTAGACGTTGGACCCCTCCAACGGTCAACGGTCACAATTGTGACCGTTGGAGGGGCTCCAACGTCTACATGTTGGCCCCTTTAAGGCCTCTTGCATTCTATAAATAAGGAGCTCTCCCCTTTGTATTTGCTAAGCTTGTGGGATTATAGCCCAAGCTCTTTTAGTGGAATTTATGACTTTTGGGTTCACATTTGCGCATTTGTGAGTTTGTATTGTGCTCTTTGTGCACAAGTGTTCTTGTTGTGCGTGTGTGTTCACATTTGTTTCCAAGAATATTGTAATACTGTTCTTGGTATCTTGTTGAAGATACTTTTACATGGTATCAGAGCCATGTTAGTGATAAAGGATCGTGAATTTGTTTGATTTTCGAGTGCCTCGAAAAGCATGCCTTCGGATATTTGAAGATTGAAGTGGTGGAGCTTGCTTCTCAAATATTTTGGAAGAATCTTATGCAAGAAAGAGCTTTAAATTTTGTGTTGGTGCGTATTTCTCCCTCTCTCTTTACTCCTTAATGGGTGAAAAAGAGTCTCATTTTGCTCTGGGCTTTAAGCTAAATGGATCCAATTATCATGTTTGGGTCGGGAACATGCAGACTCACATAAAGGGGAAGGGTCTATGGGGCTATGTGCAAGGCACAATCCCCGAACCGGAACAAAAAATTACCATTGTTAATGAGGGTGAAATCAAAATTCTCGATGGAGATGAAAGAATCAAAGCTCTTGAAAAATATTTAAAAAAACATGAGGAATGAGAAATGAGGAATTTTAAGATCCTCTCTTGGATTTTTTCCTCCGTAGAAACAAGAATCAATGCAAATATCATCAAATTCAAGAAGGCCTCTAAGCTTGGGAATATCTTGAGAAGATGTACACGTCTAGAGATTTATCCCATAAATATTATCTTCAAAAGAAGGCGCTAACGCTTCAACAAGGGGAGATGTCTATAAGAGAGTACTTTGCGAAGCTCTCTTCTATTTGGGACGAGCTTGCTATGCTCGAACCAAAATGGAGTGAAGAAGCAATAGTGCTTCGCCACAAACAATTGGAAGAAGATAGGTTCTTCAATTTTTTGAATGGGCTTAGGCCCGAATTTGAACAAATCCGGTCTTCCCTTCTATCCGCTTTCACTTTCCCTTCTCTTGAAGATGTAATTACTAAACTTAGTGAGGAAGAGACTCACATGGGGATTAGCAAGAACCATCTAAGTGTTCTTGCTACTCGTCACATTGAAGAGAATGAAGGTGCTAATGTCGTATCAAGACCGGGGAGTAATTTAAAGTCCTACAAGCCTCCTTATTTCAAGAATCAAAACTCAAGTGGTCAAGGAGTGAAAAAAAACTATAGCAAACTTACATGTCATTTTTGTAAAGAACCGGGGCACATTAAACCTATATACCCTAAATAGAAGAAAATTCTTGCTATGGCCATGACATCTCAACCGGAGGAACAACCATCAACATCAAATGGGTCTCTTTCTCTTCATCAAATTGTATAAGCTTTGCAACCTTTCCTCAAAGGAGGAACTTCCGGAGCCGCTATGTCTACCTCCTCGCCTCTCGGTAAGATATCTTGGCTTTTAGATTTCGGCGCATCTTTTCATATGACCCCAAGTGTTTGTTCCCTTTCCGAATTTTCTAAAAATTCTATTCCATCCTTTGTCTCAACGACGGATGGAACACCTCTTGAAATTAAAGGAATAAGAAATTTTGAAAAACAAGATTTTTTTATCCCCAAAATCCGTCTTATACCTAAACTAAATTTAAATTTACTTTCGGTCTCTCAACTCTCGGATCATGGTTGCAATGTAAAATTCACTTCTGATAAATGTTGGATTTAGGATCGCCAGTCCGGGAGATTGATTGGGGAAGGCTCTAGGAGAGGCGACCTCTACTACATTGACTTTCTTCAAGTTCCCAAGAATCAATTTTGTAATGTTGTTCAAAACAAAGATATTCATGTATGACATAAGAGACTGGGTCTTCCCAACATTGTTAAAATCTCTTATTTGCCTTTTGTTAAACATCTTTGTAAAGGAGATTTTGTTTGTAATGATTGTATTTTTGGAAAAATGAAAAGTCTACCTTTTTCTCAATGATCCATGTTTCGACAAAACCCTTTGAAATTGTTCATTCCGATGTATGGGGTCCCGCTCCTGTAATATCTAAAGGAGGATTCTCGTATTATGTTATTTTCGTAGATGATTTCACTAGGTTTTGTTGGATTTACTTTCTTAAATATAAACATGAACTTTTTTCAACTTTTAAAACATTTCATATGATGATTTTAAATCAATTTAATGAAAGTTTAAAAATTCTTAGGTCTGACTCTGGTGGTGAATATCTTTCAAATGAATTCAAGAATTATCTTGAAAGTTACGGTATTCTCCATCAGAAATCCTGTGAAAAAACCCTGCAACAAAATGAGTTAGCCGAACGGAAGCATAGGCATATTATAGAAACTACTAGAACCTTGCTTATTTCGCAAAACATTCCAAAGAAACTCTGGGCTAAAGCCGCCCTTACCTCGGTATATCTCATAAATAGACTTCCATCAAAAAATTTGAGCAAAATTTCTCCTTTTGAAAAGTTATATGAAAAAGAATCTGATTATAGCAGGTTAAGGGTGTTTGGATGTAAGTGCTTTGTCCTTACAAGTAGAAATGATAAGCTTTCGCCAAAGGCCATCCCTTGTGCCTTTCTTGGGTATTCAGAAATCCATAAGGGTTTTCGGTGTTATGACATTAAAAATGACAAACTATATGTTTCCAGAAATGTGATTTTTTTTGGAAAATCTGAGTGGTTTTGAAAGTTTCAAATCACATAATGAAAATGTTGACTATTCCTTTTTATTTGAACTATTAGCCAAAGATGATGATTCTAGTGATGATGAGTCAAATCAGAATGACTCAAGTGATATTGATATTGAGGAAATCTCCTCACAACAACCTATCAATGAAGGACCATCTAGAGATCCCATCACCTATATTCATAGAGATAGAAGCACCTTTAGAAGTGCTCTTGAAAGATATGATAGTCAGACTGTTCATGAAGAGGAAAATCTTTGTAGAACCGAAAGACACAGAAAGGCTCCTTGTAGGTTCATATTGTATGACTCCTTTTCACCCAGATATAGAGTCTGTCTCAGTGCTATTCATTCTTATGTAGAACCTAAAAACTTTGCGGAAGCTAGTAAAAGTCCTCAATGGATAGTTGCGATGAAAAATGAACTCAAAGCTCTAAAAAAGGCCAAGACATGGGAATTTCAAGATCTTCCTAAGAGTAAGAAAACAATAGGGTGTAGATGGGTCTTTAAGGTTAAAACTAAGAGCGATGGATCTCTTGAGAGATATAAGGCTCGATTAGTTGTCAAGGGTTATAGTCAAGAGTATGAGATTGACTATGAAGAAACTTTCGCACCTGTGGCCCGAATGGTCACTGTTCGATGTCTCATCACTGTTGCATCTGTTAACAATTGGAACATCTATCAAATGGATGTTAAGAATGCTCCCAAAGGGAAAGTGTTTCGTCTTAAGAAAGCACTCTATGGCCTAAAGCAAGCCCCTAAGGCTTGGTATGATAGGTTTAATTCTGTGATGTTGGAAAACGGTTTTTCTTCTTGCTTTACTGACACTGCTTTGTTTGTTAGAAAATCCAATACAGGGATTGTGATTTTGCTGTTGTATGTGGATGATATGATCATTACAGGAAGGGATACTAATGAGGTTAAAAATATAAAGTAAGTTTTAAAAGATAAATTTGAAATGTTTGATTTGAGTTTTCTAACTTATTTTTTGTGTATTGAAGTAGCTTACTCTCATAGAGGATACTTTTTATCTCAAACTAAGCTTGCTTCTGAGATCATTGACAGGTCGGGCATTACAGATGAAAAGGTTTGTGAAACTCCTGTTATAATAGAAGCAAAAATGAAAATTGATGATGGGATTCCTCTTTCAGATCCTATCCCCTACAGACAACTTGTAGGGTCTTTGATGTATCTGAGTATTACCAGACCAGATATCTCTTATGAAGTCCATACTGCAAGCCAGTTTCAGCATGCACCAACTTCAGTCCACATGAGTGCCATCTTACGAGTCGTAAGATACATAAAGGGTACTCTAAATAAGGGAGTTTTTCTGTCTTCCTCTTTTGATTTAAAATTAATTGCTTATACTGACTCTGATTTGGGAGGTGACCCAAATAACCGTCACTCCACCATTGGTTTCTGTGTGTTCTTAGGAGACTCACTGATTTCATGGAGGTGCAAGAAGCAATAAAAAATATCACTTTCCTCAACTGAAGCTGAATACCGTGTCATGACAACTACTACAATGGAAATTGTATGGATCCATCAATTACTAGAAGTCATGGGGATCACAATAGAAGGGCCCACCAAGTTGTGCTGCGACAACAAAAGTGCAATCTACATTGCAAAAAATCACACCTTCCATGAGCGGACTAAACACATTGAGATGGACTGTCACTATGTTCGTGAGGCGTATCTGAAAGGAGTCATTGACCTTCCATATGTCACATCAGAATATCAGTTGGCTGATTTTTTCACCAAAGCATTGTGTGCTCCGCGATTCAACTTTCTTCTTGGCAAACTCTCGGTTATTCTGCCCTAAGTTTGAGGAGGGGTGTTAAATTACGTATCTCAATCTTGTAATACAATACATATTATATATATAATAAGTACTACATATCCATATACTATATATATGTATATGTATATATAGTACTTATATATATAAAATATGTATTTTTCTCAATATTAGCCATAGGGGTAGTTTAGGTATTTCCTTTTATTTTTATGCATATTCACATTTCGAATATGCATGTAATTTCTTTTTTCTTCTTTTATTTTCTTTTGTCTTTTTCTTTTTTTCTTTTTGACTTTGACTTGCCATGGGGGCCCCAACCATGTAGACGTTGGACCCCTCCATAAGTCACAATTGTGACAGTTGGAGGGGCTCCAACGTCTACATGTTTGGCCTCTCCAAGGCCTCTTGCATTCTATAAATAAGGGGCTCTCCCCTTTGTATTTGCTAAGCTTGTGGGATTATAGCCCAAGCTCTTTTAGTGAAACTTATGACTTTGGGGTTTGCATTTGCGCATTTGTGAGTTTGTATTGTGCTCTTTGTGCACAAGTGTTCTTGTTGTGCGTGTGTATTCACATTTGTTTCCAAGAATATTGTAATATTGTTCTTGGTATCTTGTTGAAGATACTTTTACAGCTTCAATACCTTACATTCACAAGACCAAACATTGTATATGTCGTAAATCAAGTGTTTCAGTTTATGCACGAACCACGCATAAAGCATATGAATGCCGTTAAGCGGATTCTTCGATACTTGAAAGGAACTCCTGGGGATGGCCTAGTTTATCATCAATCTAAAACTAAAGGTGGAGGATACCAACTTGTTGTATACACAGATGCAGATTGGGTTGCAGACCTGGATGACAGGCGGTCAGTATCAGGATACTGTGTTTTCATTGATGGGAACCTAATAGCCTGGAACAACAAGAAACAGTGTGCCGTTGCACGACTTAGCACTGAGGCTGAATATAGATCTATGGCAACAACCACAACAGAGGCTACATGGCTGAGACATCTTCTAACTGAATTGGGGGAGAATGTTCTGCCCACCACTCTTGTGTGACAACCAGAGTGCTATACAAATAGCCTTCAATCCCATTCATCATAGTCGCATGAAGCATATAGGAATTGATCAGCACTTCATTCAGCAGAAAATTGAAGACAAAGAGGTTGAACCTGCTTACATCCCGACCGCAGATCAAGTAGCTGATTTGTTCACCAAAGGTCTTACCAGTGTAAAATTTTGGTTCTTAAAAAGCAAGTTGTCCATGGTGCAACACCATGCACAACTTGAGGGAGGGTATTGCTTTGGTATCAGTATTGTTTCCTTATAGGTCTAGGACCCGATCCATATCATGTAAATGTTATTTGGGTCTTGTTGTATTTGGGTATGATGTAGCATACCCGACCCGACCCACATTGTGCATTAGGTATTATATATTGAGGCTATAGGGCACGACATGAAGTAGTGAACAAAATCATCAGTCGACGACCCCCTTTCACGACTCTTCTCTCTTCACTGCAGCAACATATTCTGGTATGATTTCTCAGAGATGGAACATCCATTGATATTAAAGGAATTGAAAATTTTTCAAACTTTTTAATTCCCAAAATTAGAGTTATTCCCAAACTAAATTTGAATTTGTTTTTTGTTTCCCAAATCACCAACCATGGTTGTAATGTCATTCTCATTAGACCGTTGTTGGGTGCAAGATCACTAGTTAGGGAAGCTAATTGGGGAAGGCCATAGAAAAGGAAGTCTTCACTACATGGATCAATTGATTATTTTTAAAGACAATTTTTGTTGTAATGTACAAAATATAGATATTGTTTTGTGACACAAAAGGCTAGGACATCCTATCATATTTAAACTATCTTTTGTACCTCATTTAAAAAAGTTCTGCAATGAAGATTTCTCATGTACGGATTGTATCCTTGGAAAAATGAAAGCATTATCATTTGGAAAAGGAAATTTCTTTGTCTCTAAACCCCTTGAATTTGTGCACTCCGATGTTTGGGTCCCCGCTCCCATTGCTTTTAAAGGTGGATATGTATATTAGGTTATTTTCATAGATTATTATTCTAGATATACTTGAATTTATTTTCTTAAGCACAAATCAAGTCTTTGAAAATTTTAAGATCTTTTATAATACGATTAAAAATTAATTTAATTCAAACATTTTTATTTTTGATTCAGATTCAGGGGGAGAATTCATGTCAAATGAATTTAAAAATTATTTAGAAACTTGTGGAATCTTATACCAAAAATCATGTGCAAATACACCTCAACAAAATGGTTTAACAAAAAGAAAACATAGACATATAATTGAAATAAGGACTCTTCTTACATTAAACAATGTGTCAACAAAGTTTTGGGTTGAAGCCACCCTTATAACTGTGTATGTATGAAAATTTTCCTGATTATTTGAGACTAAGGGTATTTGGATGTAAGTATTTTGTATTAACTAACAAAAATGCTAAATTATCACCTAAAGCTATACCTTGCATTTTTCTTGAATACGGTGAAAATCAAAAGGGATTTAGATGTTATGCTTTTAAAAATGATAAACTCCATGTTTTAAGAAATGTTTCATTTATTGAAAAAGAGTGCTTTAATCATAATCTTAGTTGTCAAAGGCACCGCCTAGGCGACCTAGGCATAACCCCACCACTTGGGCAACCAGGTTTGGGTGGTAGGGCCCTATATTGCCGCCTAGGCTTTTTTTAGAGCCTAGGTTTTTTTTTGAAGACATATCATTTGTTTTCTTCTTCGAGAAGAAGAAGAAGGAGAAGAAGACATGTTATTTGTCTATTGTCGTGAAGAAGTAGAAGACATTATTTATCTATTGCTTGTATTATGTCTATTGTTGAGAAGAAGAAGAAGAAGAAGAGAACATTATTTGTCTATTGTTAATTTTTTTGTATACATGATTTTAATTTTTTGTGTATTATTCATTTACATTGTTAGTTATATGATTTTTTTATTCAATTGTTAATTTATTCTTAATTTGTTTAAGTAAGTTAAGGTTATGTAATATAATTGCTTTACAGTGTTCAACTGACGTATTATTTGTCTATTGCTTATTGTTGATTGATTTTATGATGTATACATGTTTCTTATTATGTTTTTTTTAATTTTTTTTATTTAGCATACCACCTAGGGCTCCACCTATGACAACTAAGATCATAATGTGCCAAAGAAAGCTACTGAATGCTTTTTCTGTTAGAATTATTACCTAAAAATTGTAATAGTGAATGTTAATTCAATGATACTCTTGTGGATGATATTGTTAATGAAGAACCTCAACTCAATATCGAAGATGGTGAAAATAATGATAGTGTAAGAACTGAACCTACCCTAATTCAATATAGTAGAAAAGGCAATGATAGACAACCCAATGCATTAGAAAAATATTCTGAATTAGGAGAACAAGAATAACATAACCTTAGGCGTTCTAATAGAATTTCTAGACCTCCAGATAGGTTCCTATGAGTTATTCTCCCTAGTTTAGAGCTTTCTTAGCTAGAGTTCATTCAAGCCAATGAGTGGATAGAAGAAATGAACTTAGAATTAGAATCCCTTGATAAATCTAAAACTTAGGAAATAAAGGACCTCTGTAGAGAAAAAAAAACAATCACATGTAGATGAGTATACAAAGTCAAAACTAAAAGTGATGAATCATTAAAAATATATAAAGCTAGATTAGTAGTGAAAGGTTACTCTAAAAAATATGACTATGATGAGACTTTTGCCTTTGTAGTTAGGTTGACTTTAGTTAAAATTCTCATAGTTGTTGCTGTCATGAAATGTCACGTATCCCAATGCACTCGGAATGCGTCCCATACGCTAAAAATACAATGTAGTTTAACAAACATTCACAATCGAAATACCCATTAAAGACAAGACTTAAAAATAAACAATTTCATTAAGGATGAAATTCAAATAATACAAAAGAAATGAAAAATTACAAAGGAGCCTCACTATAAACACTAAAAAACACTCAAAACCTAAAAAACTATCCATCACTCTCTCACATACAATGTCACACTCACTTATATTTATAGTCCCTAAAAAGAGAAAAGAGAGAGGGATTAAAGGGAAGAAAGTGACCCTTCTAGCCATTGAAACTAGTCCGATGGCTAGAATTCTAGCCGTTGGACTAGCCTCCAACGGCTAGAACTCAGTCAACTTGGTTTGACCATATTATATATATAATATATATATATATATTATAAATATATGTTTATACTATATGTACAATACATATATGTATACATACCAAGGATACATTTATCTTAACACCTCCCCTCAAACTTATAGTAACTCACTGTAAGTTTGAAAATACAAACGAAGAAACCCATTACATAAGATGTCTCCATGGACTTCGTCAAGTTCTTCCATTTGGTGCTTTTTTAAATGGTGCTTAATCATTCACTCCATAACATAGAGGATCGTCAATGTCATCAATACTTGAAAAACCTACAAGAAGATCTAACAAAAAAAATCTAACAAGAAATAACTATACTTATATAAATTATGGAGAGATGATGGCCAAACACACAATAGTATTTTTCAAAATTAGTTTTTACTTTAAATCAGAGTTACCAGAAGCTTCTTAGGTAGGTGGGAAGCTTGCTTCCCCGAAACTCGCTTCGGAAGCGCGATACTCCTCGCTTCCGAAACTTCATGGGAAGCTCGATTCCCCCATGCTTCTTTTATGCTTCTCATATACATGGTCTATGCATGCTATATACTTTTCTCACGTTTCTTTTCATCTTTTTCATGTATTTTCTCTCACGCTTTCACTCACTTTCCATGTACTTTCTTTAAATTGGTAACCAACATTGTTAGATTTTAACAAAAAAATTATTTTTTTTTTCAGAAAAATCATGAAATATAAGAATGATCAATTTTATTTTAGTTTTTATTTGTTTCTTGTTTGATTCCATATTGCTTCATTTTTTATTCATATTTTGCTTTTAAATTGAAACTTTGCTTCCTGCTTCGTATAAATTTAAAATGCCTCGCTTCTCGCTTCCGCTTCCCGTATCGTGTCTCGCTTCCGCTTCCTAGTTTGGCAACCTTGCTTTAAATGAATGTTGAAAAATCATTAATTTTAAACACAACAGTCGTTTAAAGATTCAACTTAATAGATAATTAATCAAAAGATCTTAACTCATAAGAGAACATGATAGAATAAAGGAATACAAATAATGGTAATGATAAAGTCATAAAAAAACATGCACTTATGTATCTAATAATGAAATTTTCAACATCGTTGATATCATGAAGAAGAAATTCACAAGGATTATAAATTATTTTCACATAGTGGAAGATATAAGAAATGATTTCTATCATTACAAAGATCAATTATATTTTAGAAGCAATATCAGTCATATAATAAAAAAGTCGCTTATGGACCATTAAATAAACTTTCAAGAGCACATGTTTAGAAACAAATGGAATGGCAAATCCACAAAGGACTTAAACCAAACAAAATAAAAAAAATTACACAACCAATAGTCCACTACGGGACAATACAATATTCAAGCAAAAAGGCCGTCCACTGTTACACCCTTGTGGCATATTTACTAGCCATAAGCCATGCCCAACGTTAGACTAGCCGTTAGGCATGTCTAATAGCTAGAATGCCTTCTCTTTTGTCCTCTTCTTCATGTATATATATGGGTTTCTTCCCATTGTAAATCATGTTTTTCTTAAGCGTTCTTATTAATAAAAGTATATTTTTTGTGTGCTGCCCTTGGTGGACTTTTTTATTGCCTTAGTGGCTTTGTATTGTGGACACTCTTGTAATTGTATAGCTCTTGGTAGCTTCAGTATTTTTCACACCTTTCTTGTACTCCATTACAGTTCTATATATGGCAATGCATTGAATTTGCATATATCTTAATTCTCACATGTGGAATTGATATGTAGTTACATTTAGGCAAGGGGAGGTAAATCATGCATTACGTTCTGGATTTCACAGTTCTATGCATGAATTCCATTGGATAGAATAGATATATGATTGGATTGTATACCTTGTCTACAACAGGGAATAAAATTTGTAGGATGTGTTTTCCATCTTATCTTCGTTATGTATGCCTGTTTTTCTTATCTGTGGTGATGCAGGTGTGCTACTACCGCTACATAAGGTTCTTTCCATCAGGAAAATTTCTTTACAAGGTCAGTTTTCAGAAAATGTACACTTTTTTGCCATTGAGAATAAATAATAATGTTACTGTTATTCAAATTCTGCTAATTGTTAATCAGAATTCTTCTCAACGTGTTAAAGAAGTTGCAAAATGTATGAATCTTCGTGCATCAAAGGCTGATTGTGTTTTTAGCGGTCACTACACTTTGACACATGACCAGGTTCGTAAGAAGTAGATTTCTTATAATTTGTTAATGGAAACATTTTTAGTTGTAATATTTGATTATTTTCTTCCGTTAGTTTCTTTAGCTTGTGAAGTACATTCTAATGATGGGGATCTTTTTGTTTTACAGAATACTGAATAAAAAGTTGCTTAGAAACATTGACGTATTTGCTACTGTTATGAAAGAAATAAAATTTTGCTTTTATATCTATTTTTTTCAAAAGAACTCTTGGTAGGTGTGGGGTGGGTTGTATTTATGTATATGTGTAACTATGTGTGCTTACACTTACTAGTAAGCATGCAGGCTCGCATGCACACATGCATGCATATACCACATCCAGGCTTTACAATGTTTACATTGCAAAACCTTCAATATGGAACTAAACGAACTATATTACTGAATGAGTTAAATTCAGCTTTCCAATGCACCATCTCAATCTGAACATGAGTTAAGGAACAACCAGAAGGAAAACTCTGCTGCTAGCAGAAAGACTTCAATTTGAGAAAATGACTTCCATTTTTTGGACTTTATTTGATATAAAAATTGCTTCTTATACCAAGGCATTAGAGTGCCTAACTGGTAATTTTCTTGCACTTATAGTCAATCAGAAGGGGTTATATGCTTTTTTAGAGAAAATCCATGAACACGTGCTTTCCAAGAAAGTAAGAAAAAAGAAGACATTAAGAAAATCAGTTATAGATAAGAAATTGATAGTTTGTGTCTTCATATTAAACCCCAGATTGCATTATCGTAGTTGAGAGCTTCCTGAAATACATGGAAATGACATCCTGAGTATGTGTTAAAGAGGCCAAAGTCTGTTTTTTGTCCAAGTGTAGTTTGATAGGGTTTGAGCCCTATTTTAAGATGAGCTGTTTTACCTTTCATATTGTTTAGTTGCTCCATTGTTTTTAGGCATCTCCAGCTTCTCGTAGATTCAGTACGTGTTTTTAGCTATGCACTTTATGGGTTTTACATTCGACATCTTTTGCATCTATATTCCAACAAAATTTTGATTTGTGAACCTCTTGCAGGTGGAGGCTGCTATTCTGTACCCAGGCTTGCGCCCCACTGTTCTTCGTATTCGCCTAAGGTTGTATAATGCAACCATGAATTTCATATACTTGAAAAGTGTCCTTGTTTGCATCTTGGTATCGTATGTTGTTTACAGATACCAAAGTGAATATTAACAGGCTGAGAGGAACGACTGTGGGAGCAAACAATAGGCTGGATCTTCTTTCACTAGTTACTAGCGGAATAAGTAATAATGAACTTGATGAACATGAAGACATGCTTGGAATAGTTGAACAGTGGCAAGATGATGAGACACATAATCCTGATGTCCCCGCTATCTCCCACAGAAGGGGTTTGGCACCTTTTGTGTTTGTCCCATTTGAAGAGGTGAAATCTCATTGGCTGCTGTTCCTATTTTCATGTTCCCCAAACTATTTTTGTTGACGTTGTTTCTTGCCAGATACTCAAAATATCTTGTTATGGTTACAGGTTGAAACATCCGTTCTAAATCTTCCCGTGGACAAAATGGATTACTTTGTACCTGGTTGACAAGGCCATTTAACACATACCTTATGTAATTGTTCTGTTGTTACTGCCTTGTTTCCATACTAGTGTATTCTTTGTATATTATGTTTAAATGTTGAATGTGTTCAGTGTATACATTGATGGGTGAAAATATATGTATTGATCGGCACAAATTTACTAGTGTATTATTTGTATATTATGTTTAAATTTTGAATGTGTTCAGTATATATATTGCTGGGTGAAAATATATGTATCGATTGGCATAACTTTTCAGAGGGTTCTTTATGTTTCAACTTGAGCGATAAATGAAAAGCCAGTAATTTGGGGAAAACAATGTGTTCGTTATCAGAATTCCCCAGCATCATGCTAGTGGCAAGGCTTGTGCCTAAAGCATGCAAACATGCTTAATGTTTTTTTTTTATGAAAGTTCTAGGTTTTGGCTTTCTTTTTTCTTTTATTTTTTAAAATTAAAGATGCAAGATTCTTCCAGGTTAAGCATTTATGTTGACATTGTCATTCTGCTTGTGATTAATTGTAGAACTATTTGTTGCTCCTTCAATAAATGGACAATCACTGATTTGTTGTCTTCTTCCCTATTTCTTCAAGTGTTACATGTTCCATAACCCACAACCAAGCGGAAGAGCCAACACCACTGACGGATGAGGGCGACGATAATAACAGGGCTAATTCAATGATAAAAGAGATCCGTTTCCAAACAGATTTATTAACCCCCCATTTGGATGTTTTTTAAATAGCTTCTTGCTTTTTATATTTATTTTGTATAGCAAGTTTTTTTCTTTGGTGGTTTTATTTTATTTTATTTTTTAAATTTTCAACAAGTTTTCATAAACTTAAATATAAAATACTCTTGAAAAAGGGGAAGATTTATTTTTCCTTTATACTATTATTTCTCTTCTTCCATTCCACCACCATTATCCTTTCCATCACCACTGCCACCCTTCCTTTGTCATCCTTTCCACCACCACCGCCACCCTTTATCATCATTTCCACCACCACCATTGCTACCGCTTTCTTCGCTATGACTGCCACCACCACTTCGCTTTCTTCAATCCAAGACCACCATCACTGCCACTACCTCGTTCGTCAAAACTAAAACTACCACCATCACCACCACCGTGTTTTGACATTAAGTCCACTACCACATTCCTAATCTTCACATTTTATGCCTTCTGTTCATTCTCTCCCAATCACCACTTATTTCTCTTTCTTTCTATTTAAAATTGTCTGTGATCGATCATTCACTTGATTATAAATAAAGGTCAAACTCTTCTTTATAAAATGTTTTTTTATTTATGTTTGTACATAATAAATAAAAATACATCCAAACAAGGCTTAGGAGAACCTATTCTCCCCCCTCCCTTTTAATGAGGAGAACCTATTCTTGATAGTGTCTAGTTTATATTAGCTGTAAGAAAGAAAAACCGTTGCATTAGCTCATGAATGCTAGATTAGGGCCACGTTTGGCACCCCGGATAATTTTTTTTAGAAGTCAGTTCTTGGGACGACACCGTTTAAAAGTTCATTTGCAGGATAAAGAAGTTGTTTGAAAACGGTAACTTGAAAGGACTTTTAAACATTAATGATGTGTTTGGCACATTAGTTAAGAAGGCCTTCTAAAGCATTGTTTTTATAGTAAATGACCAAATTATCCTTGACCTTCTAAAATGGGTAATGGATCAATTAACTTTGTTTTGGATCATATCTGCCCACCATTATCCATATTGTAACAAGTTTATTATGGATTTTAACCTTGGATATGGATCTCAAATTGGATTCAATTATGAAGTATGTCTAAAATTATGAATTTTTGCCCTGAATATGGATATCAAATTGAATCCAAATACCAAGACAATATAAAACTTATGTAAAAACAAATACACAATAATTTTTTCAATGTCCTAAAGATATAATTGGTATCATATTGGATCCAATTATGAATGTATGTTTAAAATCATGAATTTTTGCGCCCATATATGGAACTCGAATTGGATCCAAATACCTAGGTGTGCCATAAATTCATCTATACTCTGCACATAATGCTTTACATATTTAAAATATTGGAAACAATTGTATATAGTATTCTCATGAACCACTCCTCTCAACAGAGGTTTATGTTGAATATATATTATATAAAATAAAATATTTTATTACATTCAACACAAATTACATAAATCTTCAAGTGACAGATCAATCAGATGAGTACCTGATAGTCAGTTCTGATAGTATTGTTGAACCATCAATCCTGTTGAAGCCTGAGTTGGCTAGTTCAAAAACCAGTACAACAAATATCAAAATTGTAAGATCCCCCAGGTCTCCCTAACCGATTAATAATTAGATATTGGCCTTCCTCCACTCAATTATAGACATGGTTCATGTGCCACAATAAAAATATGCATGGTGTACAGAAAGCAACAAAAAAAAACATTTCAACTCTATTTTGGCCACCCTTGGCAGTACTTTCCAACCACATGTGAATGTTCCTATAAACATCAATTTTTGGCCACCCTTGGAACATTTCAACTCTAATCTGGACAGTGTCAACACCTCGCTAAGTTTGTACATTGTCATTCTTCTGGTCATCACAAGAAGAGTATAACTACAACTAAAATTTGCTACAGCTGCAACAAAACAGGGAAATCCTGTTACTAATCTTGCAATGCAAATGGTGAGCTGCAACAGTCTATCCAAATAGACCATCATAATCAAGATAGCTATATGATGGCATATCCTCAATCCTATATACATCCTTTAACGGAAACTCCCTCTCCAGCTGAGCACGAGTCCACTTCAAAACATTTTGTGTAACAAGCCTTTTCCAAAGATGACTTCGCTACTTTGGTAACACAGAGCCTCAGGATCACTGCAAGAAAGGGCAG
This sequence comes from Nuphar pumila, assembly GCF_984573655.1. Classification (NCBI taxonomy): domain Eukaryota; kingdom Viridiplantae; phylum Streptophyta; class Magnoliopsida; order Nymphaeales; family Nymphaeaceae; genus Nuphar; species Nuphar pumila. The sequence goes on along the minus strand of NC_143250.1, from coordinate 138,059,580 downwards.
TCGTAAATAATGACATTGAGGGGTCAATGTTCATGGATCAGATGCATACTTTGAGCCTCTCACTGTAAGAAGAGTCAAATAATAGATTAGTGTCCTTGATAACTCACCAGAAAGCACAAGCCCAAATACAAGTAGCACCTGCAATAATGTTATTAGAGATGCATATCAGCTATGTCACAGGGACTCGGCAAACTGGGTGCCGCACCCACGTCGATGCAATGCGGGTGCGGCACCCGGTGTGGTCAACCTCCCTGGGTGTGTTGACCGCACCCAGGGTCATTTATGTTCAACTTTTGGACTTTATATATATATATATATATATATATATATATATATATATATATATATATATATATATATATATATATATATATATATATATATATATATATATATATATATATATATATATATATATATATATATATATATATATATATATATATATATATATATTTGCCGCACCCCTGCACCCGCACCCACACCCATGTGACATAGCATGTCAGAGATTTTGCCTGACGATGCAACTTAAACAAACCACATAGATACCATTATTTCTAGTGCTTTCTTCTATAAACATAGAAATGGAATTGTATGAACTTCAAAAGTTGGCACAACACAAAATAAAATAAAAATAAAAATGATCATGATCTGTTAGTTAACTATATAACTTTGACATGAAGTTCATAAATGGCGGCCATCCAATTGAAGAAATGCTACTTCATCCTGCACATATTTGTTGATCATGATTTATAATGCAACAGAAAGAGTCTCACATACCATTATTCCCAACCACGAAGCCATCATGTATTCTCCTACACTCACAGACAAGTAACTATAACACTTGAAGTATAATTCATCTTTTCAAGATGAAAAATCAAAAGAAGCCCATATCATACAGCGTTTCCCACTATAAAACAATTCACTTTTGGCATTAAACATACGATCTGCAGTTAAAACTTTTGTGATGCAAAGAAGCCCATATATCACACGTTTCCCACTTTCCCTTGTTCTCTGATAGTAAAATTGCATTATAACTAGACTTCACCCATAATTATAAAAATAGAACATAGATTCAAAATTCAGGAAGAAAGACAAACTCAAGTGCTGTCATTCTTTCAGCAAAGCATGTCCCTTGATTAGAACATAAATTCAAGAAAGCAAAACTAACTGTGTCCATGTATGTTCTGTGCAGCATTTAACTTGTTCATATTCATGAATGTATGCATAACATATTACTAGGCATCTTTAACATGTATCCATGTACCTAGGTTGTGCGTAAGCAAGAAATGTGTAAAGTTGTGAAGCACAGATCCTCTCAATTGTGGACCAGGCAATAAATTGGAAGAACGCTTGAAAAACCCTTCATTGAGTGACATGGGAAATGGAACAGTTTCAAGAGATACAACAAATTTTTTTAGGAAATTATTACAACTGAGGCCAAGCATCACTAATACAAATGCAATGCTACAAATGGTTTCCCCTCCTTTTTTCAGGCTGGGGACTGGCATTGGTTGATATGCCAATGGCAGAGTTAAATTTTTTTTTTTTTTTAATTTTATAGTAACTCATGTTTAACACAATCCGAAAAGCAAGACTTGCTGAAAACTTAATCAAACCAACAACAGCAATACAATAATAATAATAATGATAAATAACAACATTGAAAATCTAATGACGCCGATGATGACAAATAACTCAGACATGATCAGGGAAATCCAAAAAAAAAGAGAAAAGGGCTCAAAGATATTGAACTTGACACAGCTCTTGAACAATCAACTCAGACATGAACAGGGAAATAAAAAAAGATAGAAAAGGGTTCAAAGATATTGAACTTGACACAGCTCTTGAACAATCAGTGTAACCTGGTCCTAAAAATTTTAAAGTTCAACAGCTTGGATTCAACATCATGGTGAAAGCTGAAAGTTCAAACATCCAAATTGAGCAAATCAGTGTCAAAAGCTACAGCACAGAAATGATGAGATAAACAAAATTGCACACTACTATAAAAACCCAGAGCCTTGAACAAGTTCATTGACTCAAATTTCTGGTGAACTTCATATTTTTGTTGGAATTGTTCACAGAACCCATTACTAAATTCATCAAAGTGACTCATAGTTTTTTCTTGAAAATAACTTGAGCATACAAGAGTTCTCAATAGGTTTAACTTACATGGCGAGTCAACAGTTGCCTAAACAATGCACAAACTCTCCATATTGTGTAGGCATTTCCCATTTGAAAATTACCAATTTCAATGCTCACAATGCTCCCCGTGTACATATATAATTATATATAATGGATATACTTACTTTATACTTATAATAGATATCTTTATAACAATATCTTTATAACAATTATAACAAAGAGAAGTATCAATTAAATACACCGAGACACCGATTCTATGACAGATCTCAACTTACCCTCTATTTTTGTGCCTTTAATAGGCCTATTATTTCTGGCAATTGCAATGGCTTCTTTATTTCTCCATGTTCAAAAAAACAAAATTGTCTAGATATGATGGGACCCAATCTCATCAATTTATTTCAATCTTTGGATCACAATACAGATTTTCATTTCATTTAATGGGAATGGTACGACATGGACACAAATGAAAATAGATGATCATATGGATAAATGATGATCGTACACTCCTAGATACCATATTCAATCTATATCTAGTTGTTTGGTACTCAGACCTCAATCAAACTGTACAAATGACAATTATGTTCCCAAAATCAAAACTTTAACTTTATGATCACTGCTACTTTACACTTTTTTTTGAAGAAATTACAACCACCAAGATGACTTGTCCAAAGATACAAACTAGAGTGCTAGAAAAAAATGGATAAACCCTCAGTTCAAACAATAAATGTGCTTGCACTGCTCGAATCTGTTACAATGTGAAGGCTGAAATGATGCCCATCTAGATGAACAAGACAATATTAAAAGGCACCTAACAATGAGCAGAAACGGTCAACAAATCTCAAAATTGCAATATCGTACATGATGAATCCTTTTTTCCTGGCTATATTGAAAGGCATTGAAAATACCAAAAAAGTTCATGCAGCACTCCCAAATCAGGAATGATTCAGGAGTTTATGCAGTTATAAGCACCATAAAGTTCATACAACACTCCCAAGTCCTCAATTAATCAGGGTTAAAATGTCTCAATTAGACAACATGCAAAGAAATGTCAATGTGTTGCAAATCCATTAATTGGAACTGAGGTTAAATCTACACATAACATCAAAGAAATTAGCTATTGCAAAACATTGCTACAGGGCACCAAGGGATGCAACATCTCTTTAGTTTAACAAAACTTGAACATCGGACAAAAAAAAAAACGTCTCCCCCTCAAAACCACATGCAAAACTCCATGAATTTGATATTTTAATAGTAAAAAATACATTTTAGGAAAATAATATTAAAAAGTATTAAGACATTATTAAAACAATGTCCTTACATTTTCATGTCTATGTTGGTGTATCCGAGTGTGTCCGCTCATGCCACCGTGTCCCTGTATATAGTATTCGGGTAGACAACTCATATGCGGCACCACTAGGTTGATAAGATTATAAACTATAAAGCAAAATCCACGTTAGCTAATAAGAGAACCAAATAAAATTATACTCAAAATATGAAAAATGATTGTACTATCTTTGCAAAATGCTACACTTTCCGAAATGCCCTATAGTTTGCAAAATCCGCATCATGTCCAAAATTTTGAATGCCTGACTTTGGATATTTTTGCCCTTAACAAATATGGTATAACCGTTGTATATCATTATTGCAAATGTCCTCAAAATGCATAAACTTTCTTTAACTAAACACTCTTGACATATCATGAATATGATATGACCTTCGCATATCATTAGGCAAATGTCCCCAACATGTGAAAACCTTCTTTAACTAAACACTCCTGATGTACGACCTTCATGAATATGGTATGACCTTCGCATATCCTTATGTTAATGTCCTCAAAATGTGCAAACCTCTTTTAACTAAACACAACTGATGTATAATCTTTGTGGACATAGTATGACCTTCGCATATCATTATGCAAATGCATTAAAAAAGTGTCGAACCTCTTTTAACTATACACTCCTGACGTGTGACCTCCGTGAATATGGTATGACCTTCACATATCATTATGCGAATGCCCCCAAAATGTGTAAACATTTTTTTACCTAAATACTCTCGATGTACGACCTTCACAACTATGGTACAACCTTTGTATATCGGTATGCGAATGTCCCTTAAATGTGTGAACCTCTTTTAACTAAACACTCCTGACGTATGACTTTAATGAATATGGTATGACCTTCGTATATCATTGTGAGAATATCCTCAAAATGTGCAAACCTTATTTAATAAAACACTTTCGAGGTGTGACCTTCGCAAATATGGTATGACCTTTGCATATTATTATGTGAATGCCTTCAAAATGAGTAAACCTCCTTTAACTAAACACTCATGACGTACGATCTTCGCAAATATGGTATGACCTTCACATATCATTATGTGAATGTCCCAAAAATGTGTGATCCTTTTTTAACTAAACACTCCCGATGTATGTCCTTCATGAATATGGTATGACCTTCACATATATTATTGCGAATATCCTCAAAATGTGTGAACCTCTTTTAACTAAACACTCTTGATGTACGACCTTCACATAATATTGTGAATGTCCCACAAATGCACGAACCTTCTTTAACTAAACATTCTTGATGTACGACCTTCGCGTATATGATATGAGCTTCACATATCGCATATTTCGGGAACATTTACAATAATGATATGCAAAGGTCGTACCATATTCACAAAAGCCGTATGCTGAAAGTATTTAGTTAAAGGAGTTTCACACATTTTGGAAACATTCACAATAATATATGCAAAGGTCATACCATATTCAGGAAGGTCGTACGTTAGGGGTGTTTATTTAAAAGGATGTTCATATATTTTGAAGACATTCACATAATGATATGTGAATGTCATACCATATTTGCAAAGGTCGTACATTGAGAGTGTTTAGTTAAAAGAGGTTTACACATTTAGGGGACATTCACATAACGATATGCGAAGGTCAAACCATATTCGCGAAGGTCGTACATCAGAAGTGTTTCGGTAGAAGCGGTTCACATTTTTTGTGAGCATTCACATAACGATATGCATAGGTCATACCATATTTCAGAAGGGCAAAATGTCCAAAAAAAATGAACATCCAAAATTTTGGATATGGGGCAAATTAAATAAATTGTAAAGAATTTTGAGAAACGTGTTATTTTTTGCAAGGACAATAGTCATTTTTTGATCAAAATAACATGTTAATGGTGTCTAAAATAAATTAAAGGTTTCAAGAAGATTTTAAGTTTTTCAGTTTTTTCAAAGTTTTATGATAAAGAAATTCTGTCAACCAACTTTAACTCACTTCAATAGTCATCACCATATTTTTCATTTACATCTTCTCTTCTCAAAATTATCACTAACATATTAGTTTTCTTATCATCAAAACTTTTAGTCACTCCTTATTAATTCATTCTACATCATCATTCATCTAATCAAAGTTGTTAAACTTACGAGATCAAATTGTTCTCTATGCGTTTGTAATTGTCTAAAACAATTACATTAATATCCATGGTTTTTTATATCATACTTTTATGATCATAATTTCATTTCCAAAATGTTAAATAAAGTGCTGGCTAAGGCTTGTCAGGTAAAATTTACAATACTTCTCTTTTAACCACAAGTTATGATAAGTGCAGATCAAATAATTTTTACACTAAATGGTGCCCCATCTTTGTTTAGACTTGCTGATCAAAGGCACTGGGTTTTGTTCATACGCACTCACACTACAAGTTTGGCTTAAGATGCAAGTTATTCAAGTATGGAGCATCATTCTCAAACCTATTTTACTAAAATTTTATCATTAAAACAAATATTAGTTATCTAATTATAGATAACTAAGTGTTGAAACATTTCACAAATTTATATACATGTACCGTCATATTGAGAACTTGACATGCGTTTTCCGTATCGGACATGCTTTAGAATGGATGAATTCATGTCGAACTACTCTCACAACAATTATTCTTTTCATTGCAATGCAAGACCATCAGATTTTGTCATTGTCTAGAAACTTAATTGAACATCTAAATTGCTCATTATGGTTACTCAATAAGCAAATAGGACAAATACTTATATCCCCTCATCCTCTTGTAAATGCATAGATGGTTGTTTGCCATTAGATCCGTATTTCAGGTAGCTATACCTGCACATGGAGAGAGAGAGAGAGAGAGAGAGAGAGAGATTGCACTCAACAGTTGAATTATGGTGGACCAGAATTAAAGGCGTAAACCAAACACAAAAAGCTGGTCCCATCCCATGTGAGGATTGGTTCCTCTGTTCCATCATTTTTTTAATGTGCTTACCTAAATTCACATTCTTCCATCACATGTAACTTTCTATTAAAATCTCTCTCTCTCTCTCGGGAATTATTGATACTCTATACAGTAGGAAGAATTGTAGAAATTAAAGAAGGAAAACATATGCTTCTTTCCTTATCTTTCTTTTCTTAATGAATCCAAGTATATTAGTTTCTGTTAGGAAAGTTTTAAATTATTAATGGTTACTATCAAAAGTGTTTTGAAAAGTTTAGTCCCATATCTAAGAGAGAAAAGCTTTTCAAGAGGTTTAAATAGAGAGTTTGTAATCTATTCTTTACTTTGGTAAGCCTTGAGTATTTAGGTGGATTGCGGACGTTGCTGCGCATCGTGCAGCAACGGACGCGCCGTTCGCGCACACGCGCGCGCAATGTGGCGTTTTGATGGCGCACTTTGCACTTGCGCCCTTGCGCGCGCGCGTGCGCAAGGGCGCTTGAGGCGCAATGTGGCGTTTTGATGGCGCACTTTGCACTTGCGCGTGCGCAAGGGCGCAAGGGCGCTTGAGGTGCAATGTGGCGTTTTGATGGCGCACTTCGCACGCTCGCAGCGGTGCGAGGTGCATATGAGGCGCAAATATCCATTTTGATTTTTTCGGTTTTGAGACATCTGGCCGTTTGAAAGGTTTTAATAGCATTTATATTGAGTTTAAGGCGCTTTGTGACTGTTGGACGGTTTTGGAGGCCTTTGATTGACAGTCAAAGGTGGGTGACCGTTCAGGTACCTTTCATCCTATTTTCAAACTGTCAGATTTATGGCCTTTAATCTCATTTATCGCAAAACGTTTTGGCCTCTCTAAAAGGTTATAAATATCTTCTATCTTCGTCTTTTGGATATCAGAATTTCTGACTCTCCAGTTTTCACCTTTCTTTCTTCTCGGTTTGGCTTGCAGAGTTCATGTGTGGGAGAGGTCATCTGTTCTTGCGAAGCAGTGACTCTCTTGAGGTTCAAGCCTAGTTGTATCCTGGGAACTCAGTCGTAACAAAACCCTTTTTCGCATCTTCGGAATTTCCGGAGTGGGGCGATTGAAGTTCTAAAGATAGCGATCTTAAGAACGTGCCTCTAGGCTTGAATTCTCTTTTCTGAAATCCTGTTTTAACTAGGTTGGTATAACAGTTTCTCCATTTGCTTTGGAAACAAAAATCAAGCGGGGCCTAGAAGCATCCCTTCAACCGATGGCGCCTATCTTACCAACCTTGGCCTATCATGAAATCACCTGCTTTTTAACCTGCATATATACATAATGGCCATCATTCTTTGTTCCTACACTAGCTTGTTTTGGTTGAAGCAGCCACCCTCTTTCCATCTTCACAACATGATGTATGCATATGGAGAGGAAGCACTAAGATGTTCCTTCCACCCCACAGAAGTCATAGTTGGTATCTGCGCTCTTTGCTTGAGGGATAAGCTTCTCATTCTAGCATCCAAACAAGGGAAGTATACATCATTCAGAGATACATCTCCAAGAAAGTCATCTTCCTTTCATAAGGTGTTCGCATTTGGATCTATTCTTCGACATTGGAAATCTGATGTTGCAGACATGGATGCTTCTACCGGTCCTGAAGGTTCACTGGTTTTCATTTTCCTTTATATTTGGTTCAATTTCAGCTAATATACTGCTTTCCATGTTTTATCTCCTATATCCTAGTATATATATTTGGATTAAGTCCAAGTAACTATCTCCCTGGGCGCAGGGGGTATGCCCACGGAGTTTTACGCTGCCAGGATCGAGACCTTAAGTACGGCAGGCAGAGCCAGTGCGGCTAGATCTCTGATCCTGGGGGTGGTTTCTCCGTCTAAATATCAAAATGTAACTTCGTCTGCCCATCAGAGCTCTTCTTATCTGGTAGGTGCAACTCCTGAATGTCATCAAGTTGACAGGACGTCATGAGTTTGAAACCCATGGGTATGCATCCTTTGCCTCTAAGCTGAGTAGACTCTCTGGCAGCAAAGGGGATCTAAGGTTTTAAGCCAATGAACTTGGTGATCAAGGCATTCTTCCCTAGTTATAAAAAAAAGGTCTCTTTTAGTCTGAGAGGGTGTTGCGTATTCTCTCCGGAACACGCACTGTACAGTGCATGTTCCGGGGTCCCGGCGCTCAGTCGGGCATACGAGTGCACCATACACCCACCTGCAGGATGTATGGCGGTGTACGACGCACCCATACACCCGACTGAGCACCACGCGACGCTTAGTCCAGAACACACATTGTAGCTATAGTGCGTGTTTGGGGGGACATATAACCTGCCCCTTTTAGTCCTGACAACAAAAAAAGGGTTAAAAAAAAACCTTAGGTTTGCTTATCCAAAACCTGTCATATATGCTTGGTTGATTAATTTAAATCCCTTGTCCAACTTTTTACTTCATGGTTGAAAATTGGTGTTCTTCTAATCCATCGTACAAATCCAATGGCTCAAAGTGATGCTCATTTTTTACCTACAATCCTCTTGACTATTTTGAGCTCCTTGTCTGGCCATGATACAAGCTTCCCTACTTGTGTTTTGAACTTTTAACCTTGAAGAAGTTGGACTTAATTAGCAAGTCATCTCAAGTTTGGTTGATCGATAGTCTTTTATTATTATTATTATTATTATTTCGATGATGAGGAGAAACAACTGTTATGCTTCAGACGTCCAGTCACAGTCAAGAGGTGCCACAGGGATCCAGAAAGGAGGTTTTGCAATTTTTGGTTCTGAATTCAATCTGGATCTGCCTCTCCATGCATTTAGCTGTTTTGGATCCAACCTGTCCGCAACCCTATTGACCTTCACCCTCTTTCAGCAGTGTAAAACTCCAAGGAGACTCTCCCAACCCACCGAGAATAGTTTCCTGTTGGCCTCAACCTCACGGTAGGAGTCACACAATCACTCTCCACGTCCTTCAACTTGAATGCCTCAAGGCGACCTACCCTTGTGGGACCACATCCAACCATATTAAAGAAGCAGCCTGAATTTTTTGTGATTAATAAGAAAACCATTTCGGATTTTGATTATTTGTAACTTTTGAGATGATCTATTTGTTAGTTAGTTACTCAAAAGTATGGTTCAAATTCTGCATATTCGTATATATCTATCAAGTTGGAGAACAATGGAGCAAGCCCACGGTTCTCCTGGGAAGATGACCTCCCCTGCAGCCACAGTTCCAACGAGAATAAGACTGTGGTAGATCACACTAGACCACGTGTCATGCTGAGGTGGCAAAATGGGATTGGGTACCTTTTCCAGCTTGTAAGGTGGAATAGGTCAAGCAAGGGGAGCAACTTTCACATGGAAGGCAAATCAGCAACAGTTAAAAGCAAGAAGTGAGTATTTGCACATGTATGGTTTTTGAATAGTTACCATAAGCGCCTCCCTAAGGGCGGAAGTGTGCTTTCGAAGCAAGAAGTGTTGGGGAAAACTTGCTTCCCATAAGTGTGCTTCCCCCTCGCATCCCTTTTGTTTACTATTCGATTCAAATCGCTTCTCCCTCATTTTTCCTTGTTTGTTGTGTTTTTTATGCTATTATTTACTTTTTCGCTTCCTCCTTGCCTCTCACTCACTTTTCCTCACTTTCTGCTCGTCTCTCCCTTGTTTTCTTAGTGTTTTCTTTTTTGCTTCTCACACGCTTTCACAACCGCTTTGAAAATAACTCCTGTTTGGTGCTTCTTATTACTTTTTAACGCTCTCTTTTCCACTTCTGCTTCACCCATCGCTTCTTGTATCCATTTCACTTCTTAGTAACCCAAGTTCTTCATTGAGGTGGACAGACAAGAAAAAATACCAAATAATATGGAGGGTGCATGGGGCTCCACTGACTTTATTGGTAGCCTAAGACCCGTCGATGGGAGGCAAAACTAGGTTTCTTAAAAAAAGTGGTTTTGCTTTCAAACCTGGTTTTTGGCAAACTTGGTTTGCTAAAAAATAAGTTTTTTGTGTTTAGATGATCCAAAAACCCCCACAAAATTAAGAAAAAAAGCAAAAAAGCAAAATAGGTCCACCGTATTCCGGCCAGCCACCTGCCAAAAAATTGGCTGGACTGGTGTTGACCTGCTCAAGAGGCACTAGCTTGGTCATATTCTGGTGGGTGTCTGGCTGGAAAAAGTCAGAAATGCCAAAAGCTTAAAAAAGGAGGAAAAAACTACAAAAATAAAAGAAAAAATATGCGGGTCATTTTTTGAACTACCACCAAATGGAAGATGGCCAGGCTGGTTGCCCTGGTTAGGAGGAACCAGCTTGACCATTTTCCAGTCGATAGCTGGTAAAAAATGACAAAAACTAAAAAAAAAATAAAAGTAAAATAAAAAATAAACCAACAAATTTTCAACTGGAAAATGGCAAGGCACCAGCCTGCCTAGCTGCTAGAAAGTTGCCAAAAATGTCACAATTTAAAAAAAAAAGTAAACCTGCCCTTTTTTGGCTAGCTACCATCCGGAAAATGGCCGAGTTGGTTTTGTAACACTTGAGATTTTTTATAATTTTTTGAGAAATAAAAGATAGAATTTATGTCTCAAATTTGGTTTGAATTTCAATTTGTGTTTGAATAATTATAATTCTAATATTTGGATATTAAATTAGATAATTACATTTTAGTATTTGGATATGCAAATGGATCTCAAAAATTGGAAATAGGATCCAGTGGTGGGACACCTATTGGGTGTGAGACCCTCTTAGAAAGGGAGTCCAAAGTTGGATGGACTCAAGACAAGTCAAGGCCAATCAAAGCAGATACGTCCCCACCTACTTTCCTAATTGCCCTACTTAGCTTAGTCAATAGGCTTATTTGTTTCCTTAATTAATTAGATAATTTAGTTAACTAAAATTAGCTTAATTATTTTCTTAGTGCATTGGGACTCCTAATTAACTAGGATTCATAAATTAGTAGAGATTCTAAATAGCTAAGATGGTTTAGAAGGTTTCCTTATTCAATTAGGAAATCTCATAAGGAAGCTATATAGAGTAACCTTTTTCCTCTTTTATCACACGCTCCTCCCTAATTCTCTCACTCTCTTTCTTTTTTACTCTCTTCCTCTTCTCTCCCTCACACCCCTCTCTGAAGAAGGATGCCATTGACTTCTGATGTAGCAACAATTCCATTGGTGGTGCACCTCATGGGAAGGAAGATCAACCATACCTTGTGGATGACCATTGTTGTCTAGGTAAGTGTTCATCTCCGTGATTTTTTTCAATGACCAGTTGTATTAGCTGATCATATTTATGGTTTGGGTAGTTTTTACGTTTTAGGTCTGATGCAAGGTCTATAATTTGGCCTTGGACAACCACCATGTCTGTTGAGAAAGGGATCTACGATCTCTTTCATGTTTTAGAGGTGTTTTGAGAGATCTATGTTATGGTTTGAGGTTCATTTTCATGTGTAGTGTTTTAACCAAACAAAATCACATCAAGGTACAAGTTTTTTATGTTTTCAACGTGTATAGGGCTTAACATAGACCAATCAAATATTGATCCTTGTTTTTATAGATTGTGTACCGAGGATCTAGATTGGATTAAAATTTTAAAACTCTAATTTGACTTTTGAAATAGAAGATTTTGATTTGTAGTAAAGAGCGAACATGTTCACTTTGAAAAACAATTGATTTTGGATGTTAGATTTATGTATATATTCTGTTTTTGTATTTACAACATGATTCCATGGTTGTATGCATGAATCTGGTATGTTTTTGATGGATAAAAAATCAATGGATATGTTTTTTTGATGTTCTTGTTGAAATTATGAAGTTCTTATTTGAATTTTGTGAAAACTGTATTCTTTTCTCCGACCAGTTTGAAAGATAAATCCATTTCTCCCAAACCATAGACTCAAAAATCCTAAAAAATTGTGAAGATATTTCTGTAAACACCCCAAATTTTCCTCATCCATTTTCAGACAACCCTTCTCGTGCAGTGCCAACCCTGTTAGGTCATTGTAGGAGTCAAACCTTGAGTTAGTTTCAAAAAATCACCATTTTACCCACTTTTATTAGGAAAATTACCATTTTACCCCTAGGACATCCCGGACCTCAGTCAGTCGGAGTCAACCAAGCACATCTGGTCAGTTCACTTGAGTTCTGAAACTCTAAAACCCAGCTCATTTCAGTTCAATTCAATTCAGACCCTAATTTCCAGTGTCACTCTAGCTCGGTAGGGCTTGAAAACCATTTCTTCAACCATTTTGCAAATTTGATCAATTTGAATGCTTTTTAAACTGGTACAGCTGCCAATCGGGGTCTAACATTCAAAATTCTTCATTCAGGGTCTGCATTTCGCATAGCATTTCATGTCATTTTTCATCATTTCATATCATTTCTTAGCATTTCATAACATTTCATCACATTTCATCACATTTCATTTCATTTTCAAAGTCCAGAACTTCAGTTTTATAAATTTCAATCTAGATCGAGTTTTAAAAGTTTTCAGAAATCAATTTCAAATCCCGGGTTTCCAAAATTGACATTTTTACCCTCAAGAGTATAAATTTGGAAATATTTTCTCAAGAAAAAAAATCTGGATTTATTTCAAACTCAAATTTTCAAATTCTACGTTGAATTTGCTTCGCAACGGGGTATTAAACTTCAAAATTCGAGCTCGCTTTAAAAACTGCAAAAAATAGCTTATTTTGTCCAAAATTTTTCTAAAAAGACTATTTTACCCCTCTAATCGTCAAAATGAATTTCGAAAATGGAATTTGGACCCGCTCTGAGATGGCCCATCCATTTGCATTTTCCTTTTTAATTTACATATAAAAAGAAAAAAAATATAAATCTCTTTTATCTTATTTTATCATTTTCTTTTTATTTATTTTATTCTCTTTTTTTTTAGAGGTGGAACCCACAAGGGGGTCGACCAGCAACCCTCTCCCTTCCTCTTTCTTTCCTTTTTTCTTCCCCCTTTTCCTTCCTTCTTCTTTTTTCTTTCCTTTTCTTTTTCTTTTTCGTCCCTTTCTTCTTCTTTTTTTTTTTCTTCTTTCCTTCCTCCTTTCTTTTTTCTCCAGCCCACTCACGTAGAGCTCCCATTCCTTCTTCTTCTTTCCCTATTCTTTCTTTTTCCCTTTTTCCTTCTCTTTCCTTTTCCCTTCTTCCTTTTCTTTCCTTCTTCCCTTCCCTTCCTTCCTTTCCCTATTTCTCCAACCATTCACGTAAAACCTCCTTCCTCCCTCTCATTCCTCCCTAATTAAGCCCTAAGTTATTTCTATTTTCCCTAAGTTCAACAATCAAAACACCATACGTTGGCTATACCTTCTCTCCCTTTACATCCTCTCTTTCATTCTCTTCACCTCCTTACACAACAACCTCCTCCATTACCATCCCACTCCAGCCTTCATCAGCAGTCCAGCCTGCAACACCATTACAGCTTCAGCCACACCATCTTCAAGCTCTAGCCGACATCCTCTTCGCAGCAAGGCAGCCACCTCAGCAGCCGTCTCTTCCAAGGTCGCACCAGCCAGCATCACTCCCGTTTCAAGCAGCCACCAAGTAGCAGCTCCACCACCAACACTTTCAAACTGCAGCAACTCCTCTCCATCAAGGCAACAGGCTGCCTCCAGTCATAGCCTACCTCCAGCCGGCATCCAGCAACCATTGTTGCAACTTCTTCCAAGGTCGTACCACAGTTCTAGCCACCTGCGCCAACCTCTCTAGCTGCCGCCTCCATTGCAGCCGATCCAAGGTAAGTCTATATTCACCTCTATGCTGTATTGTCTTCCATTAAAACATCATGGTTCTTCTTTTAGGATGATAAATTTGATATAAAATCAAGTATGAAAATGGGCTTGTAGTCTACCTTATGTGATTAAAGCTTGTAGAGAAAGGGATCCATCCGAGAGGTGGGTTGGATCCCCTCTCATCAATAGCACATATTAAGCAAGGTTCTACCACTCTCTGATAGTTTTTTTTCTTTTTTATCATTTTGAGTAGATTCCATGTCATGAGCATTGCATTTAATTACTTAGTTTAGTTATATTTGTGATTTATCTTGTTTTAGTTTAGGCATCCAGTAGTCATTTCATGTTTAATTTCTCGTTGACAAATCTTGAAATTTTATTTGTGAGTGCCTTCATTTATCTATGATTTCCCATAAAAAACCCGGATGGATTTGGATTTCGGAACCCTTTTAAATCGATCAAACCCCAAAACTGGATTTTCCCCTTCTGGAATTTCCAGAATTCTTTTTAGCAGACCAAAAACTTCTGGGATCTCCTAGATGGAATATTTGAATTTTCCTCTAAAAATTACAGTAGATTCACGGTGGAATCTACTAATTTTATGAAAATTTTGAGATCTTTATAAGCAGATTTGACCTCTGTCAAAAATCGATTTTCCTAGACCCTTAAGAAAACCTTGATTTTTCTTTGTCAGGGTATAGACCGACCCTAATGTGTTGTGTCCGTTCAATCCATGAATTGTCTGTTGAAACTTTTAACACGAAAATTGTTTCTAACCCATTTCTCAAAATTTGGGATTTTTTGGGATTGTCCAAGTATTTTTCCCGAAATTATTTTTTCTGTCTGACAGATTCCAATATCCAGAAATTCCAGAGATTCAGGTCTCTGATAACAGTGTGCCCATTTCCAAACCGTAACCCGAATCCCAATTTTGTAAAAATATGAAAACTTACTCTGTTTGTCAGGGTCAGTTTTCCACAATTTCAGCTATTTTTTCATCTGTTTGCTATTTTTTCCACATTTTCTCCTGAAACCTCTCTGTTTGCCCTAAATCCTAGAGTCGCCGGATTCCAATCCGACTTGCCGGAGCTGTCTAGCTCCGACCATAGGTCAAAACCAGAATATGTAAAAGGAAAAAATCCTTGCCTTACTGTCCTCTGTCACCCCATAAAATTTGGGAAATTTTTATGAAAGTTTGATATCCAAAATCCAATTTAGAATCAGCATGTTAGGCAAAATTTTGATTTTTTGGGGTTTTAGCTATTTTCCATATTAATAAAATAACAAAAAAATAAGTTTTCGAGTTCCATTCTGTTTTTAAGGTTAGTCTAGGTGTCCATGCCAAATTTGTCTCAAATCCAAGTTTATTTGCTTAATATGTTAGTTTATTTTTAAATTTAGAGGCGAAAATCGAGTTAAATTTGATATTTTATGTTATTTTCTCTATTTTAGGGTTTTATTCATGTAAATAAGAATGTTATGTCATATTAGGGTTAATTTTAATCTCATTTGCATTTCAAATTCTCATTTTTGTAAAATTTATTTCAGAAAACCCTAGTTTCAAGGCCATAGTCTTGTTATTAGGGGCATTTTGGTCATTTTGACCTCAATTTCGAAATTCCAAACTTAAATTTTCCAAATTTTCATGCATATCATCATATTTCATCATATTATGTTTGATTTATTTCATTTAATTTTCAAATTTCCAAATTTTACAAAAATTCTTTTAGAAAACTCTGATTTCATGGTCATCAGGGGTATTTTGGTCATTTTGACCTCAATTTCGAATTTACAAGTTTATTTTCAAAATTTATTCGTTATTTCTCATGTTTATATTAAGGGGGGTATGATTCTAGGTTTACATCTTAATAATATCCGATAATTTCCCATATTTTCGGATAAATTCAGAAAAATCTACATTTCTGTGCTAACATGTTTTCTAGTTTTGCAGGAACATCCAATACGAAGACTTAGGTTTTATTATTTTATTTCAATTCAATGTAATATCAAATATAATAATTTGGAATAAGAATTACATTTCAGCTTAGAATAGGATTGCATTGCATATAGTTTGATTCCTGCAAAATTCCAATACCTGATGTATGATTCATGTGCATTTATTTCAAATCCACTATGGTTGACACGAATGGCACATGCACAAGCTCTTATGGAGTTTATAAACTTGGTGGGATTCATATTTATAGCCATAGTCAGAATACGAAGAAAACTTAGATTTATCATCTTCGTATTAGCCACATTCAGCCTACACTCTTAGGCTAACTTAAAAAATACACTGCATTTCTCCAAGTTTCAAAAGGATTTTCCCAATTCCTCAATGAAATATCTTTCAAATTCATGTTCATTCATTCAATTTGCATCATTTTCAAGCTCATTTTCCAATTCCATTTTAGAAACCAATTTTCCCAAGAATTTTCCAAGTCTTTCTCAAGATTGAATTTTCTCAGAACTATGAATTTTTAAGTGAGATTTCAAAGTATTTCCCAAGTTTCAAATCATGATTTCCCAAGATTTCCACATTTTTAATTCTAAGTTTTCAATCTCAAAATCAATTTTCTTAGATTTTCCATTTTCCTGAGAATCTATTTTCCATTCCAAAAGTCATTTTCCAATGAACTTCCTGATTTTCTCAAGATTCTCAAATCCATTTCAGAAATCCATTTACTCAGAAAAGCAATCCAAATCTCAAAATCGATTTTCTCAAAAGTCTAAGTTTTCTTGAGAATTCATTTTCCAATCCAATTTCTGATTTCCAATGAAATTCAATGATTTTCTCAAGAATTCTATTTTCAAGCACTTTTCCAACCATTTTTTCAAGTATATTTCAAATTTCCAAAGCAAACATCATATTTCTCAAACTTGCATCTTTTCAAAATCCCATAGCACAAGTTTGATTCTCTGTGCATTCTAGGAAAATAGAGCATGATTTAGATAGTTTAACTTAGTCAAAGCGCACATTTGATCCTTGGTTCAATTACCCCTGGTAAAGGCGCTAGGAACAGTTGAACCTCGTACCGACAAGCGAATCCCATTCCATAGAATTTTCCCACAAATTTTCAAAATGGAGGCGAGTAAATTTTCAAAACCAATTTTCAAAACTTTGGTCGAGTTTGACTCGCAGAATTATTTCTCTCACTCTCGCAGAGGGAGAGGGGGAAAATTTTGCGATGATAGCAATTTCATACATATGAAAGTATTCATAGTTCAAATTCCAAACTCAGATGAGTCGTAGATTGAGATATAGGCTCTCTTCAAGAGGGTACATAAATCATGTCCTGACAGTGAGTTTGTGGTGATAAAATATTTTTGTAAAAATCATATCTCTTAGCATACTCAAAATCTGGGACTAGGATTTTAAGGTGTATTAGGCTAGTTAACACACGGTTAAAATCTTAGAGGTCAATTCTTTATGGTTTGAAATTGAAAATTCATGAAAGTTAGTCCAGAATTTATATTTTTTTGGAATATATTTTGTTAAATAAAAGAAACAATAGATGTTACAAAATTTTTAACTCTTTGCTGGAGTCGAATTAAATTCTAGACATATCAATCCATCCATAATAAAAATTTCAGTATCTAATTCGTTTGGTATGATTTATAATTGATTTTTCAATTGAAAGACAAAATTAGACGACTTTTCTGTGAACAGAAAATAGTCTGTGTTACAAAAATTTTAATTCTTGATATGTAAGAGTTAAGGTCTAGGTTTTTGCCTATATGCATATAACACATGTAAGAACCTTATGTTAAAATCCAAAAGCCTAAATCATTATGTACAATTTATGACACAATTTATAATGACATGTAATTTTTGCATTATCAGTCCTGAATTAAGAGATTGTGTTTGAATACAGAAGATAATGTTAGAAGTAAACCAAATGGACATGTGATGGTTCCAGAAGTGAACCAAATGGAAATGTGATGGTTCTAGAAGTGAATCAGATGGACTTTGCGACATATTGTTAAGCAACATGTGGGCCTATTGAGGTTGTGTCCTATTGCAATATTTTGTGAAAAATCATATTAAATAAAAAATTTAAATTATATCATGATATATATGATGAAATACATGTTTGCACACATTGCCACAAATTGGCACATGATGAGTATACTATTGTGTTTGAGCAGGGAGATCCCTCAATCAAATGTTGTATGAGATGATGCACATGTTTGAGCTAGATATGGAGCTCATGTGACATGAGTGCATACTATTAATATTGTGGATCCAAAACCGTTCTATCTGGAAAGAACATATAAAAGTTAAAGGTGTAAAGGATACTTAAACAATGTGCTAATTTTAATCATTGATTGTCTTTTAAGAAGGTAGGATCCTTGGATGACTGTCATGCAGGACATAGTGGTACTGAACTATGTATTGTTGTTTTATCCACGAGCACGATATTAAGGCTTGTGTCCTTAGTCATGGTAGTAGAGAACATTTTTTCACCATTAAAACCCGTGAATGGTGTAGTTGGGCTTTAACTGTTAAGCGTTATTGGTATACCAAGCAATGTCATCTAGGGTGGTGATTTTCTGACGGTGGTCGTCTAAGGTAGTGATTCCTGATGATGACTTGAAGAACATGTGCATACCAGGTTAATAAAATACAAATTGTGTGTGAGTGAAAATACCCTTAGTCTTGCCTTATACTTCAGTTTTTGCCTATGAACAATACCCATAGAAGGGTCCTGAGAAAACTTAAATTAATTGCATGTAGCATGTTCATGTATTTAAAGGTAAATACCAGTAAGAAAGCTAAAAGTTAAATTATGCATTGGTTTATGCATTTTATGTCATTGCAAGTATATTTGAATGGTCTTACATACCTTAACATTTTTCTAAGGTTGATATTTGTGAAATTGATACTTTATGTAATACCGTTGGATTATGTAAAATTTTATACAAGAACCTTGGTTCCCGCCTATTGTTTAATTTTTCTCAAGTGATAAAACTCAAACATAGCTGAGTAGTGTGATGGCGGGACTAAGGCTAGAGAGGGTGAATCTATAGATTATGAGGATGTTTCTTTTCCTAAATGTTGTGGGGACATGTGAACTTAATTTGACGTTTGTTAAGTTTTTTGTTTGAAGTTTGAACTATTTCGTTTCAATAATGGTTTAAAATGAATGATTGGTTGGATGGTGGAATGTGGGTTCTGAATATGTAATGTACCTAAGATCCTTGGGATGTATTTTTGTTTTTTATATAAAGGGTTCTTATCCTTACTTGTGCCATTCATGAACTTAGTTCTAGTGGGCTAAGATACCCTCACGCTTACGCTCAGGTGGGTCTTCTAGTGCTTAGTTTAGTTGGAACATTGTCATCGATAAGGTCTTGCATCATTTACTTAAAAAAAGATTTTTTTTTTAAACTAAGAATGATTTTGGGGTCATTACAGGTGTTGTCCTAATCGAGAGGCACCAGCCCGACCACTTTTTGGCCAGTGGCTGACTGAAAAAATGGTTAAAACTGATAATAAAGTAAAAAAAATCAGCTATTTTTAGCTAGAAAGTGGTCGATCCAGCATCACCCATGCTAGGATGGTAACAAACCAGTTGAAAATGACCAGTTTTTGTTGTGATATTGTGGTGTTAAAAGATGAGAAGCGAATGGTGGATTATGGGTGGAGAAAGAAAGGCCATGACAAAATCAGATTTGAAGATGAAAAAACACTTTATACAAAAGTTTTTCTAAACTTGATTTTGGACTAGGTTTTCTCCAAAACCTAGTTTTCGAAAATGTCTTCCAAACATTCAAAAACTAGGTTTTTAGGAGAAAACCTGGTTGAGGCTCATACCTTGGTTTCTAACTAGGTTTTGAGTGTCATCCAAATGACCCTTAAATGTATGACATTTTATTGTAGGCGAGACACTTCTCTCTTGGTGGAACCTTTTGAAGATCCAAAATAATTTATGGTTTCTTCTCAATAAAAAAAGGTAAAAAACATTGGTTTCTTCAGGTTAAGAGTATTTCCTTTGAAATTTGTATGTTTTTAATTACTTTTGCTTTAAAGGGCATTATAATTTTCTAGTGAGAAGCATAATTCGAACACTGGTGGATCTACAAATAGTATATGAAGCTAGGTTGTCAACCCCAAGAAGAATAGTAAAACATGTTTTTTTCATGTGAGGGGAAATGAATTGTCTTCACATGTGCTTGTTTTCAATATATACAATAAAAATAACAACACAAAATGATCCCTTGAAAATGGTGTGTTTCTCAAAATACCTAGTAATTTGACAAAATTTTTTGCACATCCAAAATTTTGATTCTTGATTTTTTCTTTTTAAGAAATTTTTACCCCTCCACAAATATAACACGACTATCGCAACCAGCAAAATGTGGAAACCTTTGTAAAAAAAACCCAGCACAAGCATAAGGACATTCACAACTCATGATTACGAAGATCGTACTCTATTTGCAAGTATCCTCATGCTTGTATTTTTTTTAGAAGACATTCACAAATATAGTATGACCTTTGCAACTCATGGTTGTAAATGTCCTCAAAATGTGCAAACCTTCTTTTACTAAATACTTTCACATTTTCAAATGTCCTCACACATTGGAGAATGTCCTCTGATCCTTATGTGATTTTAGTAAAAGGAGGTTCATATATTTTAGAGACATTTGCAACTCATGGTTGCGAATGTCGCATTGTATTTATGAATGTCAAGACATGTCAAACAAAAGACCTTGTATTTGTAAAAGTGTCGCTAAATGTAAAAAAAACTTTAGCCATGTTTGAAGTGTTGCAAAAAGTCCCTTGCTTTTTTGTGTGCATCACACATTTTGAGAACATTCGCAGCAATGAGTTGCAAAGGTCCTATTGTATCATCTTGCTTGAAAAAAAAATGGCATAGGGAGGAGGACATTTGTAAATCCAATACAACCTTCACAACCCATGATTGTGAAGGTCGTACTAGATTTGCTAATGTCCTCCTGCCTGCATCATTTTTTACGGACAAGTGCACACATTTTGGGGATATTTGCAAGTACTGCATTTGTAAAAGTCATGCTATATTTGTGGAGGGGTAAAAATATCCTAAAAAGATCAGAAATCAAAATTTTGGATATGCGAATAAATTTTTTAAATTGCTAAGTATTTTAGAAAACATGCCATTTTTGCAATAACAGTAAGATCATTTTTCAAAATAACAAAGGGTGAACAGAAGCATGAGATTGATAGGTTGAATGCTGTCCACTTGAGAAATGAATACATATATTGGAGTTGGACAAGGAAACATAGTTGAGAGAGAGAGAGAGAGAGAGAGAGAGAGAGAGAGAGAGAGAGAGAGAGAGAGAGAGAGAGAGAGAGAGAGAGAAATAAGCAGGGTCCTGTGTCAAGTTGAAGACGTGGTCGTGTCCTTGTTCCCGAGTTTTACCTCCCCATTAAGTGATGTGATTCTTGACAAGGGTTTTCCTTTGTCATAAAAAAAATATAATTAACAAAGGGATCCCTGAAGCACACATCAAAATCAGGTGACCAGACCTCTGTAGGGATTAAGAGCATGATTATTAGGAAAACAAATTTTGCCAGGCAATTAGCTTAATGGTAGATATGGCCATGATAACCTCTTCATTGTGTTAAAAGCTGTACGAGATCTCTACTACATGAATAGTAGTAGAGATTGAAGATTACAACCAAACTTCTTATTAGGAGGGTAGATGGATTGATTTAGATGAGATCCAACCTTTTATTCATTCATGAGATCTATGTAATCCAAGGCGCAATCAGGTGCAATTACATGTGCACTCTTTGTGTGCTGCTGCTGCACCTGACCTCCTTCCACCTCTCGACGCCTACGTATCCTTTGTATTTTACTTAATTATCAGAAAAACAAAAGACTGTAATTTGTGTACACGGTTTCAAAGTAGGGATGGCAGTGAACCAAGGGAAAGTAGGGCCCCGCCCTGCCTCACTCCGTTTGGACCGGGGATGGAGATTAAAATCAAAACCCATGCGGGGATGGACTTAGGCTTTCCCCTGGCCTGCCTTACCTCACCACGCCCCATCCCCGATCCCCATTAGTAAACCTTCCTCTCCTTCTTTAGCAGTGGACCGAGGAGAAACAGGGCCCGCCATCCGCTGTATTCCTTTTCCACAGCCAGTAAAAATCCTACTTTTCATGCCAAAAATTTGTAGCCCCAATGGGGTTTAGCGTAGTGAGGTGGGGCCTTGGCTGCTAGACGAGCAGTCAAGGTTCGATCCCCATGAGCATCACAACATAGGCTTCACGATCAGGGGTCCAAGCCTCGAAGTTTTATGCCGCAGGCACAATGATCGTAGGTATGAAAGGTTGAGCCAACACGACCAGGTTTTCGTCCCGAGTGCAATTTCTTCAGGTTATAAATCTAAAAAAGCATCAGGCCAACAACTATTGACAGTGACGATGGCCGAGAGAGTAACACAACCAGGTGGATCCACCTAAGTCCTTCAAATTTACAAATGTGAGAACTCAAGGTGACTTGTGGAACTGTCCACAACTATCCCATACTGGTCCACTGTCATGGATGCCTTGATTCAATAGGCCAGGAAATAAGATAACAATGCACACATTGCAAGGCTGATGCATGTCCATTACTAGTTGCGAGAGCCTTTTTTTTGGAACCACCTTTAGCCAAGGGACCATCCACTTGTGTCGCTTAATTGGGGTATGTCCAAAAGTTTAATAGGGTGGCCAAAACCTAAAAACTTGCTTAGCAAAGAGGCCATGGTTCATAAGGTGTTATGACATATGGACAAGTAGAGGAAGGCTAGTAAATTTGGAATCTAAACAAAAAATTGGTTGACTTAATCATCCAAGGGCATCAAAGACTAGGGGTGTCAATGGATCAGGTTTGACCTGGACTTGACTCATACCAAACCCTATAGGGTTAAGGTTTGGTGACAAATAAGAAGGTCCGATTAGAATCCGGGTTAGACCTGAAGGGTCCGATTAATACATGGAGCCGGGTATGGTTTGTAAAATTTCATCCTAGACTCAAGCCCGACCCGAGTTTCAAATGGGTTCGATAGATTTTCAATATAAAAAGGATAAAAATATTACTTTATCGGGTATGGTCTTGGCCTGGTTCATGTAATCCTTATAGGATCTGGGTATGGTTTTTCTTATAGTGGGTCCGATTGAACCTGAGTCCAGACCCGGTATCAGCATGCTGATAGGCACACTGGGGTTAGGAAGAACCCCACCAATTATACAACTATATTGTTGGGATTTGAACTTGCAACATCCCAACACAAGGTAACACACACTCACTGTTCCTACCAGACAACCAGAGACCCTGTTGGTTATTGAATGGATGGTGACGATGCCAAAACATCAAAAGTTGGTGATTTGGCACACTTAACTCTTTTTTCTTTCTTACCAAAGGGGTCTCTGTCTGTCTGGTAGGAGCAATTAGTGCACGTCACCTTGTGTTGAAACGTTACATGTTCAAAACCCAATGGTATGGTGGTATAACTGGTAGGAGTCTGCTTAACCCCAACTTGCCTTTAAAAAAAAAACTTTGTTTTTTTAATAGACAAGGTAGGGGATAACACTTGTGAGATTCAAACCCAAGACCCTTTGGTTATGAAAGTACAACCTAATCATTCAGCTATCTCATTCGACCCATATTGTTCCAACTTTTGCAAGATTGACTTTCTTTACATTAGTCTAATGACGAGTTATGTCAAATTGCTGGAAGCTAAGCTACTGCAAAGCCAAGAGTTAGTCATGGTTGGAGAACTCATCTGAGTCAATAAAATAGGTTAACTTGGTTTTTACATTAAGCCAAGTTTCTTCTTTGACTCACCTGACTCGACCAAGTCACGAGTTGACAAATGTTTTCACAATCCACCTTCAGTTGTTGGTTTCGAATCACTGGCTTCTCACACCCACATATAACTCTTTGGCACTCACACAAGTCAAAACTTTGCTGTCCATTGGCTTGGTAAATACCTAAATGGCAGTCTCTGCAGACGACAATCTCTGCAAACAAGAAACGGTCAGACGACAAAAGGGTCAGACGGCAAGGGGGCGAGATGACAAAAAGCCAGACAACAAAAAGTCAAACGACAGAGACTGTAGACAAGAAAGAATAGGGTTCTTTTCGTTCGAACCAAAAAAACCAAAATTTAAGTGTTTTGGTTTCGTTAGGACCCAAATCCTCCCGACAATGTACTTCTAACTATTAAAATAAAAAAATATATGGTGTCCCATCGTGATCGTAAAAAACTATTGATAAAAAATTGTGAAAGGAAGATTGACTTACCTAGACTTGCATGAAATCCTTAAAAAGCCATTTTTAAAAGATGTGAGAACGCCATTTGTAAGCTCTAACGGTCTTTTGTCCGAAAGAAAGGCAAAGCTAGGGCAAGTTCTCTTCTTAGCTCGAATCACATCACTGCAAATAGAATGAAAATAAAACATGTATGAATATTTGAATGAATGAACTAAGTAGAATCAACTTAAATAAACAAATGGATTTGAAAATACATTTTTTAGACTCTGGGGTCCATTTAGTTCATTTAGGCTCTTCCTCCTTCGTTTAGCAGTACCCCCACGTAGGTTTAACGGTTTTTAATGGTTTCGAAAACACCTCCGCATTGGTATGACAATTTAAGCTTAGGCCAAAAGTGCAGACATGGCTTGGGTAGGCTCTTTCTCTAAGGCTAACACTCAAATATATGATGATTTCTAGATTTTTTGATCTTCCTAGACTATAGGGGGCTACCCCTATTTATAAGATTTTTGTATGGGATATGAATAAAGGGTTTTCATATTTGAATCCAACCCAAATGGATATGTTCTTATTCTTATGGAGAATAAGACTCATCTAAAAAGAGTTTGTATTGAGATAGGAGTTTGTGTAGGATAAGATTTAAGAATATTCTATTTTTTGGGGTTCTAGAAAACAATGATAGACTTTTGGATAACTTCTCTCTAAATGACATGCATGAATGAGATTTTTAGAGGTTTATTATGGATGAGATAATGAAATTTCAGATCTCCAAGCTTAAAGTTGGTCATACTTCAGGTCTATTATGACAGTGTAACTTGTTTTGGTCAGAAATTTTTATTTAGATATCAGATTGAGGAACAATTTAATGCATTGAAAAGCTAACATCCCTAACTTTAATTCATAAGCACAAAACAAAACTCAATCATTTTGGTGATAAAAACTCTACTCAAAGTGGGCCTTACATGAAAACATGAGTTTTTAAAAACAAGTTACCATATTTTTTATCATAACTTTTTACTCTATTGACCTGATTTTTTGCTTTTTGTAAAGCTAAGCTCTTCTAGTTTAATTAATATTTTTTAAAAACTCTTAAGAATGCCTTTTTTGAGTCTAAAAGTTTAAGCTAGTAGAATTTTGAAATGACTTGGTCAAAATCGAAGTGTCTACAACATTTGGAAGCAAGAAAAAATCTCATAAAAAAAAATTTCTTATGAGAAGTTTTGATGGGATAAAATTCTAAATGAAAAATTTCACTTGCGTTGAGGTTTTCGGTCCCTTCATCGACACTGTCATCACCATTGTTGTTGTTGTCGAGAAGGACATGGGAGGGGTAAGGGTTTAGGTCAACCCCAACAAGAGAGAGAGAAAATGAAAATTTTCTTTTGGTAATATGCATTCCTACACCACCCCCAAGTGGAAGAATGTTTACTATAAAAAAAATTATGCTTTGAAGAAAGAGCACTCTTAACTCTGTTTGAAATGGTAAAAGAATTATATTTTTTATTTCTAGTTTCACTTTTCGTACAACTTTCTCACTTTCAAATGTGTCCTTGGTTTTTACCATTCGTAAGATGAGTCCCACGTTAGCCACCTCCCATATGAGATGATGCCCAGTCCTGCCTCCCCCGAAACAGTTAAATTTTTTTTAAAAGCCCAGTCCTAGCCCAGCCCTGATTCCATATGAAATAGATTTTTATCCATTTTTTTTAGCCCAGTCCAGTCCTAGCCCAACCCTGACTGCAGCAAATAGTTTGATTTGTCCATGTGAAATAGATTTTTATTAATAATTGTAGCCATTTTATATTTTATCTTAATTTTTTTTTTCGGGGGGCTGCCCCCAACCCCAGATTATCTTGCCAAATTTTTTTTTTTTGCTACACCCTGTTTGCCCCCCCCCCCTTAGCTACGCCACTACTGATGGTGACTAACCCACACAGATGACTTTACTTAATTGCCCATTATGAGTGGCTACCAAAATACAAGCAAAATCTCATTCTAACTTAGTGCTAAATAAATATGAGTCTAAGTGAGTCCCAAGCGGCAAGTCAAAGCCACACACCCAACAGCTCATAGGATATTTACTGAAGAGATGCATCAGTTAAACATAGTAGATAATCTGATACATCACTCGTATGGAAAACTAAATTCGATTGTCAAACTGCAATGTTGTACCAAAAAACCCCCCAAAAAAAGGATGTTAACTGATTGGAGTTTGGAGCTGGGTCGATTTGATCCACATTTTCAGATACGGGTCTTATATATTCAAAACTGTGTGGATTCAGATCATACATGGTGAGTTCCTGTTAGATCCTGGTGAGAGATTGGGCAAATGCATGTGATTTGGTCCCCGTTGAGTAGATCAAGCTAGGGTGCAAAGGGTTCGGATCCGAAGCAGCTAAATACACGGAGATTCATATAGGAATTGAATTCGAAACAATAAAAAATTGCAAAACCTCTATCCTGAATCCGACCCATTTGCATCCCTAGTTCTAAGTTCTAACCATAGTGGCAAATATTTAAAACAAAAATAAGAGTGGCTGCCAAATTTTTGGGAGAAATTAAAAAATTTCATATTTCTCACATTTTTATCAGCAAAATACTGACAAAAATAAATAAGCAAAAAATAAAAAAATATTTGCAAGAAAATATAAAATGATCCATTTTTCACGAAAAAATATCCGTTAAAAACATAAACAACATCATTATAGTAAAAATATCACGATAACATCACATATTTCTACGATATTTTCAAATGTCCGATATGTTGAAGCAGTTTTTTTTTTTATGATGAAGGAACCCTCACCGAGAACCGAGTCACTAGCGGGCTCACCTCTTGCAAGGTAAAACTCAGAGTTGGGGACATGACAACCCAGTGCTCCAACCGTGTAAAAGCAACAGCAGCCAGATGTGACAGCGGGGTTCGATCCTGGGACTTGTGGTATTTTCACGTAGGTTCTAACTCAACCAATCGGCGTGCCCTATTTTCACATCAGAAGCGATACTTTTTAGTCATTTTACTAAGATCAATCCTAGGCCTCATAAAGATACTATGAGACAACATTTGCGTTCTATCTCTCATTTAATTTCTGTACTCCCTCCAGCCCTCGTCTTCTCCG
Source organism: Nuphar pumila (assembly GCF_984573655.1). Taxonomy (NCBI): domain Eukaryota; kingdom Viridiplantae; phylum Streptophyta; class Magnoliopsida; order Nymphaeales; family Nymphaeaceae; genus Nuphar; species Nuphar pumila. The sequence goes on along the minus strand of NC_143250.1, from coordinate 138,032,147 downwards.
CCTCTGCTGCTTAATCTCTCTCTCTGAGCGCATGGATTGCGTTATCAGGAACTGCGCATGAACGTATTGAGGAAGTTTTCGATTCATTTTGATTCGAAGGTGAGGTAGAGATTGCCCCAACATCGTTCCTTCGCTTCCTTTGCATGCTGATCTGACTCCATCTTCTCTCTCCTGCTCATTTGCCTCTTCTTCTTCGTTCCCCATGTCGTTGTCTTGCTTAAATTTTAATGTTTTGCTTCGAGATGCGTTCATATGCATACGTGCTCATCTCCTCTTGCTGCTTTCTCTTCGTTTACGGGATGTTTGGTTGGAATTGCTTATCCCAACTGTAGGATAGTTCGAGGAATTTTATTGTAATCCAGCATGCAATGTCCCAACTTTTTTCTGCTTTTTGGGATAAGTGGGTGTCATAAACGCCGTATTGGGAATTGTTTTGGGTATTTCGTTTCGATTGAAGTTGGAATTTCTGGGCAACAAGATGCCTGAACTTGGTTATTGGGTATAAGTATTTTTTTTTTTTGCAAACTCCAAGATGCTGAACTCCTCCCTGTTTAGTTGGAGTTAAAAGAGTGAATTTTTTTAGTAAATTTTGGAATTTGCTTAAAAAAATTCATACATTTAATTCCGATTCAGGAATTCGAAGTCTAGCTAATCCAAAGTTAAGCTGGAGATTTTTTGGTCTTGCGGAAATGAACTGTGACAGCATCACCGATGGTCTTTGCTTGAGAAACTTCCAAAGAGAGAGCATGATAAGACGCCACTATTTCTCGTGGAGCTAGTGCCGAATAAAACTCTCCTTGTTGGATTTGGGGTCAATGAATATGATACCGCCCTTTATCAACAAAAAGAGAAAAAAAAATTGAACAATATGAAGTGTTTGGTTAGGATGTGGAAATCCAGTAGTTGCAAACTCTGATTGTCGTGAGAAGCTGGAGGCTTTCCAAAAGATGAAGTTTGTGTCTGACTTTTCATTATTCCTTTGATTCAAAAAGATTGTTTACAGGTTAAGTCTATGTGCAGCCGTTCATTTGCAAAGTCTTTTGGTCCCACATTTGCTTGTCTGTTGCTAGTCCTTCTTTGGTTCAATGAAGGATGGAACTCTGCGGCAAGGATGGAACTCTGCAGCTTAGAGCTCCTCAAATTCTGCAGAAAAATCTGGGATGGATGATATGACACAGAACTAGTTTGTGACTGGCTTTCGGAATGCGGTTCATGAGGCCTTCCTTGGTAATCATAAAAGTCATGAGCTGTAATTTTAGGACAACGATATGCATAAAGAATGTAACTGCATCATATGAACATGTTAAAGTAATTGAAATTAGTTGACTGAACATGTATAATGAAATACAAAGGTGTCTCTTATTGACATACACAATCACAATGGCCACTAATGGGTCAATTATACAATCAAGAATCCACACAAATCACCCACTTAAGGGCATACAACAAACATAAAAATAGGATTTGTATTCACCAAATGCTTTTAGCTAAAAGCCTTACATGATATGGTGTTTGAACCCCTTTATATGCACAAGGGAACCAAGAGGGAGTTGTTGGGGCCTCCCCAACGGCTAAAAATATTGCCGTTGGGGAGATCCCAATGGCTCTATGGTCAAAAGACCATTAAGCCCAACACTAATCTAGGATTTACAAAAAAAAATAAAAGGAAAAAAAGAAAAAGAAAAATGTACAATGTGTACATTAACCATATACCCTTATATTTACAAATGACTAAAATACCCATATATACATTAACACCCCCCTCAAACTTACGGTGTGATCACCAAAAGTTTCCCTAACAAGAAATAAAATCTAGGCGAAGGAAAAGCTTTAGTGAAGAAGTCTACAAGCTAATATTCATACATGAGATGCAACAGCGAAATCGTCTTCTTTAAAAATTCTTATCTGACATAATGGCAGCCAATTTCGATGTGCTTAGTGCATTCGTAAAAAGTATGATTTCCAATAATGTATACGACACTTTTGTTGTCACAATATAACCTGGATGGTGTGGTTGATGGTACTTCCATGTCTACCAACAAGCTCCTCAACTAAACAATTTATGATGTTATGGTAGCCATAGCCTCAGGGGCGTAGCTAGGATTCATGTGAGGGGGGGGGGGCAAACAGGGGTGTAGCAATTTTTTTTTTATTTGTGCGATAGTCGGGGGGTTCGGGGGCAGCGCCCCCGAAATATTTTTTTTTAGATAAAATAAAAAATGGCTACAATTATTAATAAAAATCTATTTCATATGGACAAATCAAACTATTTGCTGCAGTCAGGGCTGGGCTAGGACTGGGATGGGCTACAAAAATGGATAAAAATCTATTTCATATGGAATCAGGGCTGGGCTTTTAATTTTTTTTTTAAACTGTTTCGGGAGGTAGGACTGGGCTACAGCCCAGTCCTGCCCCCCCTAGCTACGCCCCTGCATAGCCTGTTACTTGGCTTTTGTGGATGACAAAAACACCTTTCGTTGCTTTTTGCATTTTCAGGACACCGGTGAGTCTCCTATAAAAACACAGAAGCCAGTGGTTGAGCGTCTATCATTGGGATCTCCTCCCCAATCAGAGTCAGAATATGCAACTAATTCAAGAGGGGAGGAAGAAGACAATAAGAATCCTCTGTTAATAGAATTTCTTAAATATCTAACAATACGCATAACAACACTCATATGAACTGAGGTAGAAGAGTGTTGAAATTGACTAGCAGTGTGAACTGCATGAGAGATGTCTGGTCTGATGATGTCAAGTATATCAAGGCACCGATCATCTGTCGATATGGTGTGGGATCATCTAATGGAGTTCCATCATCAATCTTCATATTTGAGTTGATAACTTCAGGTGTATCTAATCTCTTCTCGTCAGTAAATCCAGATCCATCAATAATCTTAGTAGAAAATTTAGATTGAGATAATGAATATCCTAGAGGAGAATAAGCAACTTCAATCTCGAGATTTTTTTTAAGAAAGCCTAAATCAATCATTTCAAAATTTTGTTTAAGTACGTTTAATATGATTTACTCTCTGCTTATCTCTTTCTGTTATGATCATGTCATCAACGTAAATTAGCAAAATTACAATACCTACCGCAAATTTCTTAACAAATAAAGCGGTGTCAGTATAACATGAAAAATATCTACGATTAGTCATAACAGAACTAAAATGATCATGCCGGGCCTTTAATGCTTGTTTGAGAATATACAAAGCCTTTTTAAGATGAAGAACCTTTCCTTTCGGAATATCATACCCAAGTGGTGGATCCATATATACTTCTTCTTTTAATTCTCTATTAAAGAAGACATTTTTGACATCCATTTGATAAATGCGCCATTTCCTAATAGCAACTACAACTATAAGTGTTCTAACAATAGTCATTCTTGCGACAGGGGCAAAGGTCTCATCATAATCTATCCCATATTCCTGTGAGTATCCTTTGGCTGCTAGTCTGGCTTTATGTCTTTATCACTTTTAGTTTTAACTTCGAAGACCCATCTACATCCTATTGATTTTTTCTCAGGTGGTAAGATAGTCAATTCTCAATTTTTATTTTTTTTCTAATGCTCTTATTTCTTCACCCATGGCATTGTGCCATTCTGGATAGTCCTTAGCTTGATTATATGAGTCTGGTTCGAAGTAGGAGAAATTATTTACTAGACAAACTTTGTATTGAAGAGCAAATGACTCATATGTCATGAATCTATCAGGTTTTTTATGTTGCCTTTCAAAGTGCCTAATATTTCTAGTTTCTTGGGCTTCTAAATTGAAATATTTTTCTGAGGCATTAGGATGATAGCTTTTTTGTCTTTTTTTATATTGAATAATTTGAGAATGATCCTGATGTCCACCACACTGAGTATTATTTGATTATCATCAATTTGATTCCCTTTTGATATCAAATTACTATCATTCTTAAAATTCAACTCTAAGAGTATATATTCATCTTCTCTCTTAGACATATTTTTATTAAAATAACTTTTCTTTTCTAAATGGGTAACATTTCTTGAAACGTATAATTTATCATGTTCAAGATCATAGCATCGCAATCCCTTTTGACTCTCACCATACTCAAGAAATACACAGGGGATGACTCTTGTAGATAACTTGTCATTTTTGTTTGTCAACACAAAACACTTACATTCAAAGCTTCTTAGTCTAAACTAATCAGGAGAAATTTCAAAAAGTTTTTTATATGGAGTTACATTTTAAAGTTTTGATGGTGAAAGCCGATTTATAAGGTACACTGTAGTAAAAGCTGCCACAACCCAAAAATATTTTGGAATACCTTTAGAGATGAGCAGAGTCCTCATAGTTTCTACTATATGCCTATGTTTTTGTTCAGCTAATCTATTTTGTTGAGGTGTGTTTGCACCAGAGTTGCCAGTCGAGGAAGCGGGAGCGGGAAGTGATACGGGAAGCGGAAGCGGGAAGTGAGGCACTTTCAAAATTTTAGGAAGCGGGAAGCGTGGGACGACTTAGAAGCGAACCAGAAATCGTCTTGGAAGCGACCTAGGAAGCGAACTGGAAGCGACCTAGGAAGTGAGGGAGAAGCAAAAAAAGAGAAAAAAATAAAAAATACAAAAAAAGAGGGTGAAGCGAGCTTCCCATTTTTTTGGTGCGCTTCCCAGCATGTTTCGGAAGTGCGACGTTTCGTGATTCTGAAACGTGCTTCGGGGAAGCGCGCTTCCTCACTCTCAAGGGTGCTTCTGGTAACTCTGGTTTGCATAAGACCTTTGGTGCAAGATTCCATTGGATTCTAAGTAACTTTTGAAATCGTTTGACATGTATTCTCCCCTTGAATAAAAAAAAACTAGATATGCTTGTTTTGAAAAGATTTGCAACTAATTTGTAAAATTTTTGAAGTTTTCAAGTACTTTATTTTTGTGCCTAAGAAAGTAAATCCATGTATAACGAGAATAGTCATCTACAAAGATAATATAATATATGTATCCACCTTCAGATTTTACTAGAGTGGGGTCCCAAACATCAAAATGTATTAATTCAAGTGGTTTATTAACAAAAAAGGTCCTCTCTCGATAAGGAATGCATTTCATCTTTACAAGTATACAATTAGTACATTGAATTTTCTCATTGCAAAAATTTCTCAAAAGTGATACATTTGACAGTTTAGTAATACTAGGATGCCATAGAATTAAATCCAATTTTTGTACATTAAGACAAAATGGTTTCTTTTGAATAATTAACCGATCTAGTAGAGATCTCCTTCTATGTCGCTTTTCCCAATCTGCTTTCTTGACTAGAGATCCTGTATTAAGCATTGGTCAGATGTGAATGAGACACTACAAGCTCGGTCGGTGATTGGAGAAACAAAAAGTAAGTTTAAATTAAGTTTTGAAAAAATTCTTATTTTTGGAATACAAAAATTTAAAGATTTTTCAAAATTTTCAATTCCTTTAACATTAAGAGCGGTTCCATCCATAGTAAAAACATTCTTTCTACTTGAATCGATATTATGGTTGGTAAGCATGAAACTATTATAAGTCATATAAAATAAAGCACTATAATCTAAAAGCCAAGGAGTCATACCAGGCGGTGATGAAGTGGAGACAATGGCACCAGTTGTAGAGGAACCTTTGAGGAGAGGTTGCAATGCTTTCATCAATTGAGATAGCGACATATTCTTTATGGATTTACTTGAACTTTTCTTGTCAACTTGAGAAGTACCAACCGAAGCGATTCTAGCTTTAAATTTCAGACAATATGGTTTGATATGTCTCAGTTCTCCACAATTGTAACAAATAAGTTTTTTTTTTCATCTCTTTTTCTTTCATAAGATTGAGGTTTTCAAAAATTGTTATTTTTGTAGAAGTGTGACGGCTTATATGTATGGGAATTAATACTGGGTCTTGAAACAACTAGAACATTATTCTTGAACTCCTTTGATTCGGTTTGAGATTTTAACCTCGTTTCTTCCATGTAAACTTGAGCAAAGACTTCATGAATAGGTGAAAGTTCTTCTTGCTTTCTATGGAGGATGTTACTCCTCATTTGTTCAAATTCGGGTCGTAGACCCCTCATAAATTGAAAAAATTGTTCATTCATAAATTGTTTCTTTCTTTGTTGAGCATCTTTTGGGGTTTCCCAAATAGGTTCCATTTTTGCCATTTGATCTTACAACTTTTTAAAAGTCCCATTAGTGCTCTCTTACATTCTTTTCTCCTTGCTTGTAGGTGTAAATTTTGTCTTGCAACTCCCATCTATACGTGACATCTCTTTGAGTATAGGTTTGTTTAATAAAGACCCAAGCTTCATCGGCTCTTTCAAATTCTAATATGGTCTCACATGTGTCTTTACTCATGCTTTCCATAAGTAAGGAAAGGACCTTTGCATATCTAATCTTCAATTCTTTCATGGCTTTCTTATAATTTAAGCGAGCCTTTTCTCTCTCTTCTCTTTTAAGGACCTCTTCTTTACTAGCCCATCCTTTTCGCTAAGAGTCTTTGTGAGAATAAGTTGTGGTTCCATTGAAGAACTATCAACATATTCCTACAAGCTTTTTTTTAATTAGGATTATTTTGATGGTAGTGGCCCGTAAGTTGTAGTTATTTCCATCAAACTTAATAGGGACCACCGTCACAACTTTCTTGTCGGCCATTTAAGAGAGAAGAGAAACAAAAAACAAAGGATATAAAACCAAGAAGAGTAGAAGATACTTGGTTTGGCAATGCTCCACAAATTTGATATAACAAACTCTTCTACTCTGTAAAAATCAGCCACACGAGCATCAATCTTCAAGTGAGGCTATGGGCACACTTTTCGAGACTCTATCCGATCTTTTCGATCTCTCACGAGACTCTTGAGTACCTCAAAACTATCAAAAGAGCACCAAGGCTCTGACACCATGTAATGAAATACAAAGGTGTCTCTTATGGACATACACAATCACAATGACCACCAATGGGTCAATTACACAATCATGAATCAACACAAATCACTCACTTAAGGGCATACAACAAATATAAAAATAGGATTTGTATTCACCAAAAGCTTTTAGCTAAAAGCCTTACATGATATGAGGTTTGAACCCCTTTATATACACAAGGGAACCAAGAGGGAGTCGTTGGGGTCTCCCTAATGGCTCTATGGTCAAAAGACCATTAAGCCCAACCCTAATCTAAGATTTACAAAAAACCAAATAAAAGGAAAAATAAAAATAAGAAAAAATGTACAATGTGTACAATGACCACAATACTCTTATATTTACAAATGACTAAAATACCCCTATATCCATTAACAACATGATCCAGCACTATTGATCCTTGAGAATAGTGACAGATAGTACACACTCTTGCATTATTTTAGTTAGGAAGCTAAATGCAGCCAAATCGGATAGTACAAGCATAATGTTTGCTACCTATCCTGGTTCAGTTAGATCTAATTCCTTGCTTGCATCTGATTCTCAATGTTAGAGATTGTTTTCTTTTCAAAAACAAAAAAAAAATGAGGGATTGATTTATTGTGCATAAATTTTACTCGCATTCATTTGAATATGAATTGCTTATCAATTTGTAGATTTTAGTTGTCAAATGAATTATCATAAAGTGAACGTTGTTTCCCAATTTGTATGTGCATGTACCATGAGAAACAGATTTGGTGTGGCTAGTGGAACATTAAAGCATCTCTCCTTATGGTTTATTCATATCCTGGTTAGTATTGTGATTATGATGTTCTGCCTTCGCCTTGATTATTATCATATTCATTGAAGGAGTGTTGTCTTTTTGTTTTGGATAAGATTCTTAACAGATTGGCAGGGTCAAAGTAATTGTGGGCCTCTGTACGGCAAATTAGGGTGAAGCAGAGATTCTTATAGTGCCAAGGTGAAAAGATTTGAAAGATGAATGGCTATCTTGTTGGTATCCTTGTGCCTATTTTGTTCTCACTTGCACTCAAGAATAAGAAGAAGCAAAAACAGCGGGGTGTGCCTGTTGACGTTGGGGGAGAAGTTGGTTTTGCAGTGAGAAACTATCGTTTTCATTTTCCTGTGGAGACAGCATGGGATGGAATTTTGACACTTGCTGCTTTATTTGAGCGCTCATGCAATTTATATGCAAGCAAGAACTTCCTTGGGACACGGACCTTTATTTCTAGGGAGATCAAAGTTAGTGAAGATGGAAGATCCTTCGAGAAGCTTCATTTGGGAGGTTATGAGTGGCTTAGCTATGGTGAAGCATTTGAACGTGTATGCAGTTTTGCATCTGGGTTAGTTGAGCTTGGCCATAGAAAAGAAGAGCGTGCTGCAATTTTTGCTGATACACGTGCAGAGTGGCTTATTGCTCTGCAGGTAGTATTCCTATTCATGTATTTCATTTTAAAAATTGGTGCTAAATCATGCTTCTCACATTCTTCAACTTCATACTATAATTAAAAGTATTAACAAGTTCTACTGTTCTTGCATTTCAGTTGAACCATGAAGCTGGGCAAAAGAATGATAAATTTGCTCACTTTTTCCTGTTTCTAGTAGTTTGCTTTCTTTACACAACTGTTGATTTTAGAATTGCTTGCTCTTTCTTCCTTGAAAATTTGTTGATGGCATTATTTTGATTCTTTAACAGGGATGTTTCAGGCAAAATATTACTGTTGTGACCATCTATGCTTCACTTGGGGAACATGCTCTTGTGCACTCATTGAATGAGGTTCTATTTTTCACTTTTCTAAATCTTTTTGAACACAGCAAAAAAATTAATCTTTGTTGCTTTGTACCAGATGATGCTTATCTGGTTCATTTTGGTTAACTATTTTTATGTGAAGCATATATCATGTCTCATAATCAGCTTTGATCATGAATAATGTGTGACCATTTTGTTTAAAGTTTAAACTTGGTATCTAACTGTAAAACAAATATTGTGTTTGGGTTTTCAGTTACTCTACATAAATTTGGTTTTTAACAACATTGAAAACTATGCTTTCATAGAAGGTTTTATCCACAATTTGTTAAATTTATAGAGGTGCTTAATTAAATGTGTTGTCTTTTTCATTTTCTCAAAGGCTCCAGGTTTCTTTTCTCATTTGTTGATAAAACTATGAGTTCATTTCTATGATATATGACTATCCCTGTACTGTCTTTCACAGATTAAAGGTTATTATTCATGAAGTTGATTTTTTTGTTTTCTCTTGGACAGGTTTTGTTAATTGTCAGTTCTCATATGCATTTATCTTTCCTGTTTTTTTTTAATTTAATGCAGACAGAGGTTTCCACTATAATTTGTGGTCATAATGAGCTCAAAAAGATAGTAGGCATAAATGGACAACTTGACACAGTGAAACGTATTATATATATGCATGATGAAGGCTTTCCTGATGAAGTCTCATTGACAGAGAGAGGCACTGGCTGGACATTAACATCGTTCACAGATGTTGAGATACTGGGTCGTAAAAATCCAGTTGATGCTGATCTGCCTGTTTCAGCTGACATTGCAGTTATAATGTACACAAGTGGTAGCACTGGCTTGCCGAAGGTTGGTCTGAATGCTTCACATTGTCGCCCTTATTTATATTTTATTCCTATATATAGTGATGATTATTTGTTACTCCCTTTGACCTTATTGCATGTGCCAAACTGATAAGAGCATGCAGAGATGCTTGCTGAACTGTAGATAGTGTTTTGGTTTTAAATTTCATTTTGGTATTTTTAGATCTATTTATATTGTTTGACAATGCAACTTGCCTACTGCAGAAAAAGAAGCTACGATATCCAAACAATTTGTGTTCTAGAAATGGCACCATCAAGAAAAAAAGTGATCACTTATTGTTATCATTCATAACTGAGTGAGCTCATGCAATGGTGTTCATGAAAAGAATGCCAAAAATGGTGTCAGATGTCAACCATGAGGCCTCTGGTTTCTCAGTTTGATAAATTTCATGCCTTGATTTCAGCAGACCTGCTTAACCTTGTTCTCCCTTAGTGACATTTGAGAAAATGCTGGAGGTATAGAAAACTTAAACAGCTTGACCTGGGCATGTTGATCCATGATATAAAATCATGTGTTTTATTCATGTATACAAATAAATCTCAAATGTATGCCAACTTGCATTCTGAGTTGACATCTTAGTTTAGCAAAGAGGAAGACCTAGCCCCTTAGGACAATCTCCTCTCTAATCTCAAGTCAAACTCTGTCATTATGTAGTGTTACCTTGAAGGATGTCATGTACAAACTGCTAAGGTGGCTCTATAATAGAAAAAATGTAATGTTTCCTTCCTGAGGTTTACGTTAGATGACGTTAAAACTTGATAATTTTGGATATTGATCCATTCTTAAGAGAGAAGTGTTTTTGGCCTTTTTCTTCTTTCACATTGGAAAGATTTAGTTTTGTTTGATTGCATTATCTTACATGGTTATTAGGTGCATGCTTTGAGTGACTGGATTAATTTTGGTTGCTCTTATGCTTATGCTTCATGATATTTTCAGGGTTGACTTGTGGAATTTTGTATGGATGCATTTTGTGTATAGGTTTTTATATGGGATATAAATTGGGTTGGCTTCGAGTTAACTTTGTGGTGGACTTGGTCACTGCTAAAATTGATGTCGTAACACCAAGTTGTGGAGTTTCCTCAGCACAATCTATAACTGAGTAATGATTCAGCAGTCAGAATATTAAAATGTGAACCAAGATAATGCCTTTAATAAAAAAGGTATAGTAAAAGAGAAAAACACATCTGTATCAAATATGGAGCATAGGTTTCATTACCTATTTAACGTAGGTACAAAAATGTACATTCATACATGCATATATTTATTTATTTATTATATTTATATGTCTGCACCCCCACACCCCAGTTTTTTGAAATTACCATGTTTCCCCCACACCCACACCCGCACTCCAGACATAGGTTTCAATGTTTTTCTATATCTAACTTGATGAGTGCAATTTACACTGGGAAAATAACTGTGGTACAATGATATTGCAAACAAATAAGTAGAAGGAAAAATGAAAGTGAGCCAATACAAATTTGCAAAGACAACCTTAAGCTTATGCTTAGTTTCCGCCTTCAAGTTCTAAGTGTTTCCTAATCACAAGTAGCTTTGTTTCAAGAAGCAGTGTGAAAACACCATTCTGCCTTTTGGTAAAATGCTATTTGTTTGATTTATCTTCCAACCAAGCAAGGTTTAATTTCCAGGTTCTTTGATGTTCTTTTTTCAATACAAGCAGATCATTGTGTGCTTCATCATTACCTGCCGTATTAATTTCAATGATGTTTTCCATCATCGTGGTTACATATGTCTGATGATGGTTGGAGAGCACGGATTACGACCATGAAGGACTTTCAGGAAAGGGTTTGACTGAAGATTGGAAATGGTGTAAATGATTCATTTGGATGGATCCATGGCTGATGGGAAGATACCTCCTTCCATGTTTACTGTGTTTTTCATTGTTGTTAGATGCAGAAATCCGTCAGTGGCATAGTTGGTCAGTGGAGCTTGAGTTAGTGAAATGAGAAGGCTTATTGAGGTATATGGAGCAGTGAAAACCTAGCATTGATGAAGATAGGCTGCTTTAGAGGAGCTCTTTAACAGGTGCTTTCTCATGAAGTCATGTTATAGAGCTCTCCTATAACAAGATTTTTGCCCATTTCCTGCAAATTTGATTTATGGTTGTCATTCAGTGTTACGTTCCTAGTGGGACCACGGTGAGTGGGTTTGGACCTAGGTCTGGGTTAGGTTGAAACAGGGTGAGGTTCAAAACAGGTTCTGTTTGGGTCTGACAGGTTTTAAGAAAAAAGTGATTTCTTGGATTCTTGAATCCGGTGTTTCTTTTCATATGACTCCTAATGAGTCTGTATTATCCGAATATCACATTAACCCCAATGATTCTTATGTTTCAATTGCCGCCCGTAACCTTTTTACAAATCTAAAGCTTTGGTACTTAAAAATTCTTTTAAAAATAGCTAAATTTTTTATGTTTCAAATATTAGAGTAGTACATAAACTAAATCTAAATCTCCTATCATTTTCTCAAACCACCGATTATGGTTGTAGAGTCACTTTCTCATCAAGTGGTTGCCTAGTGCAGGATCTCCGGTCCAAGAAGCTGATTGGGCGAGGCCATAGAAGAGGTGACCTTTACTACATGTTCAAATTAAAACTTTCAAATCAAGTTTTTGTAATTTTGTTGAAAAGAAAGTCATTGAAAAGTGACATAGGAGATTAGGACATTCGAGCATGTCAAAATTATATTTATTTCCCTTTCTTGAAAATTGTAGTGAAAAGGAATTGGTTTATGAAGATTGTATTCTTGGAAAAATGAAATCTTTACCATTTGGACCTAGTCATTTTTTTCTAAAGGACCATTTGAATTAATCCATTCAGATGTATGGGGACCAACAACAATTATGTCTAAAGGAGGTGTATCTTATTTGTTATATTTGTGGATGACTATAGTAGGCACACATGAATTTATTTCCTTAGACTCAAATTCGATGCATTTGATTGTTTTTAAAAATTTTATAGTTTGTCAAAAATCAATTTAAAGCCTCTATCAAAATCTTTAGATTTGATTCCGAAGGTAATTTTTTATCAAGTGATTTCAAAAAATACCTTGATCAACAAGGGATTGTTCATAAAATATCTTGTCCATATACACCACAACAAAATGCGTTGGCCGAAAGAAAACATCGGCACATCGTTGAAACTACTAGAACTCTTCTTATATCAAAAAATATTCCAAAAAGGTTTTGGGCCGAAGCCGCCCTTACGACGGTCGGCGGTCTGTTTACTTAATAGAATGCCATCAACCATTCTTGGAAACATCTTTCCTGTTGAAAAATTGTTCAAAATGCCTCTAGATTATAAAAGATTAAGAATCCTTGGTTGTAAATGCTTTGTCCTTTCTAACAAAAATGATAAGCTTTCCGCTAAAGCCATCCCTTGTATTTTCTTAAGCTATGCCGAAAATCGAAAATGATATAGGTGTTATGATATTGAAAAGAACAAACTTTATATTTCAAAAAATGTGACCTTTCTTGAAAATAAAAATGGATTTAGAAATTTGAGTCTAAGGAACCTTGTGAATACTCTTTTTTACTAGATTTGGCTAAAATGAATGTTTTTTGATATGGATGGGCATGCTTATGATATTGTTAATGATAATGTTATTCAAGATGTGCATGAGAGTGACTATGATGATACTCATGATGCACATGATACCTCATTTGATATAATTGAATCTAACAATGAAGTGCTAGTCTATTCTCATCGAACTCAAGATCATCCTCCATGTATACTAGAGAGGTATTCCTAAAGTCAAGACATAGAACAACCTAGTGTTAGGAGATCTACAAGATTGTCTAAAGCACCTAGTAGGTTCGTATCCTATAAATCATTTGAACCTAACTATAAAGCTTGTCTTATGGTCATTCACTTTTATATCGAACCCTCTTAATATAATAAGACTAAAGACTATCAATAATGAATTAGAACCATGAACATTAAATTAAAAGCTCTAGAAAAGGCAAAAGCTTGGAAAATTCAAACTTTACCCAAGGTAAATAAAGCCATAGAATGTAGGTGGGTTTATAAAGTTAAAACCAAGAATGATGAAACCTTAGAGAGATATAAAGCTAGACTTGTAGTAAAAGATATAGTCAAGAGTACGATATAGACTATGAAGAAACTTTTGCTTCCGTTGCTCGTATGACTACTTTTAGAACCTTCATTTATATAGCTTCAATTAAAAAATGGTCTAGTTCTTAGAGGAATGTTAAAAATGCCTTTTTAAATGGTAACCTAAATGAGAAAAGTTTATATGAAATCACCTTAAAGTTTAGGATTGGCACATGAAAAAGTTCTTCGTTTGAGGAATGCCTTGTATGGTCTAAGGCAAGTCCCTAAGGCTTGGTATGATCGATTCAACTTTGTGATGATTCAACTAGGTTTTAAATCTTGTTATACTGACATTGCATTGTTTGTTAAGTCTTTTAATGCATGTATAATTATCTTATTGCTCTATGCAGATGACACGATTATCTTAGGAGGTGATAAGCAGAGAGTTAGCCATATAAAAAATGTTCTCAAATCCAACTTTGATATGACAAATATTGTTTTTTCACATTGTTTTTTTGGGTATTGAAGTTGCATATTCATCTCGTGGTTATTTTTTGTCTTCGACTAAGTACGCTGCCAAGATAATATAGCAATCTAGGTTGTCTGATAAGAAAAGTGTTGATAATCCAGAGGTCATCAATGCAAAGATGATGAAGAACTTATGAAGGACCCAACTTCATATATACAACTGATTGGAGCTCTATCCTATCCCTTTATTACTCGTCTTGATATTGCTCATGCCATTCATTCTGTTGGCCAATTTTATCATGCTTCTAGTACAATATATATGAGTGTTGTAATTAGGATTATTAGATATATTCAAAATTCTATAAATTATGGTTTATTTCTTTCATCTTCTTTTCCATTAGAAGTTATTGCATATTCTGATTCTGATTGGGAGGGAGATGTGAATGATAGTTGCTCAACCACCGGTTCTTGTGTTTTCATAGGTGATTATCTATTTGCATTGATTCTCGTTTTTACGAATGAAAATATCCAAGAGAGGATTTTAAAATTTCTCATTTCCCATTCTTCATGCTTTTTTGTATATTCTTCAAGAATCTTTATCTCTTCTTCTTCTATTGAAGTTATCTTGGGTTCCGGTTCGGGAATCGAGCCTTGGACATATCCCCAACGCCCTTTTCCTTTGATGTGAGCTTCCATGTTACCGGCCCAAACATGATAGTTGGACCTATTGAGTTTGAACCCAAAAGAGAAATGAGAGTCTTTTTCACCCATTAGAGAGGATAAATTATGAGAAACAACACATACCTCAAAGGCTTTTCAACTCTTTCTTGACAAAAGAGGCTTTTAAAACGTTGCCCAAAGGAGATGATCCACTCCAAACTCCAATAGCTTGAAGGCACGTTTTTCGAGGTACTCAAAAGAGAAGAAACGCACGATCCTCTTTCTTCAAACGAGGCTCTGATACCATGTGAAAGTATCTTCAACACGACACTACAATCAAAAGTACACTATTCTTGGAAACGAATACATGCACATACGCATAACAAAAACACTTTAAACACTTATATGCACAATACACAAACTCACAAATGTGCAAATGCACTCATAAGATTCATAAGCATTAAAAAAGGTTGGGCTATAGTCCCAAAGCCCTCACATTTACAAGGGGAGGAAGCCCCTATTTATACATTTAGAGAGGCCTTGGAGGGGCCAACCTATAGCCATTGGAGCCCCTCCAACGGTCATAATTGTGACCGTTGGAAGGGCCCAACGACTACATGGTTGCCCCCCCCCCCCCCCCCCCCAAGGTGGGTTAAAAAGTCAAAGAGAGGAAAAAAAAATAAAAAGAAAATAAAAGAATAAAAAATACATGCATATTCGTAATGTGAATATGCGCAAAAATACAAAGGAAATGCCTAAACTACCCCTACGACTAATAAGAGAAAATACATATTTTATATATATAAATAAGTATATACATATACATATATAATATATATGTATATGTATATGTAATACCTTTTATATATATAAAATATATATTGTATTACAAGCTCGAGATATATTTTAATAAGAAGTGCACAAATTCCTTTGTCTAATACCTCTCTTAACCTGTCTAATGTTCTTTTTGCTCGTAATATTAAAAAGAATATTGTTTCTGTATCTAAACTTGTTGATGATACAGATTCTTTTGTCGAATTTACTCCCTCTTCTGTGTATGTTAAGGATCTTCAAATGAAGAGGACATTCGCTGAGGGGGGAGTGACGTGGAAACATGTATATCTTCAAGGAGGATCCTACTTCTCTTCTTCTTTTGCCTTGAAGTCCCCTTTTTTTGAAGTCGACATCTCAGAGTCTCAAGCCTTGTCATAGAGATGTTTTTAGTCTTCCTTAATGTAATAAGCAAAATTTGTGGTACAGTCGGTTGGGTCATTGTAGTCATGGTTTCATTAAGAAACTTGTGTCAGAAAATTTGATTCTAGAGTCCTGTTTACATTTTTTTCTAGATGTTAAAAAATCTTCAAGTTGTCGGTCATGTAAGACAGTAAGAGTCATGTTCTTCCTTTTAATCTTGTTAATGAAAGAGCTTAAAATTGTATTTTCTGATGTATGGGGGTCAGCTGCTGTATGTTCTTCATCTGAAAGTCAATATTATGTTCTATTCATAGACAATTATTCTCGTTTCACCTAAATATACTTTATGAAACACAAGTCCAAAGTTTTTAGGTTGTTTCAAGATTTTTGTGCTTTTGTTAAGAATCGTTTATGTTCCAATGTTGTGCATTTTCAATGTGATGGTGGAGATTAATATTCTTCAAATGAATTTCTAAAATTTCTTTGAAATAATGGGATAAGTAGGCGTGTGTCTTGTCCACGTAGTCCTCAACAGAATGGAGTGACTGAACGAAAACACCGATATATTGTTGAAAGTGCCATGAGTATGCTTCATGATAGTAACATTTATATAAATCTTTGGACAAAAGCTTTTCATACCACAATACATGTGATTAACTGTCTGCCCATGAGAATTTTAGAAGACAAGTCCCCATATTTTACCCTTCTTGGAAAACATCCTGATTATAATAACTTGCACACCTTTGGTTGTATTTGTTATGTTCATATTGACAAATTTCTAAGGAATAAATTTCAGGATAAAGCTGTGAAGTGTAGATTTGTTGGATATGCGAATGATTATAAGGGATACATATGTTATGATTCGGTAACTAAGCGTATCAAGATTTTCAAAAATGTCATTTTTGACGAACATAATTTTGAGAGCATGTCATTATTCCAAGAGCAGAACTCATCTCGAAATGTTGAAGTTTATGATTTCTGGTTAAGTGCTGAATTGTTTGAGAGTGAAAAGAGATTTTGTCAGCTATTTTGTGAAGATTTGAATTCAAATGAACAATATCTCAAACCTCAATGTTCTTCGAAAAACGAAATGCCTAGAGATTTTCAGAGATTTTTTGGTCAAGTTTATGTCAGAAGGCAAGAGATCATGTCACGGACAATGTTGAGTAGGATATGAGTCAACCTTCTTTGAGAAGATCGGAAAGGATACATCATCCTATTCAAAGATGAGTCAACTATGATAACTTTTTCATGGATTTTCAGTTATTCATGTCTCAAGTAGAGAAGCATGATGAACCTGCTAACTTTCATCAAGCCATTAAATCACATAAATGGATAGAGGCTATGAATAAGGAAATGGAAGCTCTTCATGAATGTCAAACCTGGAAAATTGTTCCTAGACCTGAGACGAAGAATATTGTTGGGTGCAAATGGGTTTATAAGATTAAGTATAAACCTGATGGATGTATTGAAAGATATGAAGCAAGACTTGTGGCTCGTGGTTTTACACAAGAATATGGGCAAGACTATGATGAAACTTTCAGTCCTGTTATCAAGATGGGGACAATACGAGTTGTTATATCTTTGGGTGTTGATTATAGTTGGAAGTTAAGCCAGCTTGATGTAAAAAATGCCTTCTTACATGGAGATTTGAAGGAGGAAGTTTTCATGGAGCAACCTTCTGAATATGTTGAACCCAAGGATTATGTCTGTAAACTGAAAGGAGCTCTTTATGGATTGAAGCAAGCCTCTCGTTCTTGGTTTGAGAGTTTTTCTCTCAAAATTCAAAGCTATGGTTTTCGCAGATGTTCTCTTGATCATTCTCTCTTCATTTTCAAGGATAAGGATGTTACTACGTTATTACTTATATATGTTGATGACATAATTTTTATAGGCAATTCTAACAGTCATATACAAATTGTGAAGGAATTATTGATGCAAAACTTCAAGATGAAAGATCTTGGTGACTTAAGGTATTTTCTCGGGGTTGAGGTGGATAGAAGAGATGATGTTTTAACTCTTACTCAACAAAAATATACTCTTGATCTTTTGAGCAGGGCAGAGATCGTATATTCCGTTAATCAGGTTTCTCAATTCATGCATGAACCAAGAACTGGTCATGTTAAAGTCGTGAAATGAATTTTAAGATTTTTGAAAGGAAATATTGGTAACGGTCTTCTTTTTCAAAGAAATTGGATTGACAATAAAGGACATAAGATCATCACTTATACAAATGTGGATTGGGCTAGAGATCCGGATGAAAGGCGATCTGTTTCTGGGTATTGTATATTTATTGAAAAAAATTTGGTGTCATAGACTCGCAAAAAACAAAGGGCCATTGCTAGGTCTAGTACTGAATCTAAATATAGGTCTATGGCAGCTGGGACAACTGAAGCTACATGGGTCAGACATTTTCTTGTAGATCTTGGAGAAGGAATCTCACACTCATTTTTGTTGTGTGATAATTAGAGTGCTATTAACATTGCTTATAATCCTATACAGCAAGGTCGCACAAAGCATACTGAGATAGATCAACATTTTATTAGGCAGAAGGTTGAAGACAAGGAGATTGAGCCTCGTTACATTTGTACATAAGGCCAATTTATTCATCAAAGGCCTAACAAAGTATCAATTTTGGTTCTTAAAGAACAAGTTGTCCATGGTTCATGACCATGCACAACTTGAGGGAGGGTGATAAAATATGATTTGACGTTATCGGATTTGGATAGGATCCAGATCCATGCATCTAATCATGTTTATATTGTTTTCTTTATGTAATGGTAATTTTGTTATTTGTATGTATTTTAAACCTTTTGTATTATATATTACATAATATAGCATTAGGGCTAGCCATCTCTAAAGTGGCTGCCATTTTTAAGCATCTCTCTCTTCTTCTCCCTCCTCCTTAGGTGATTTCTTACATTTTTGTCATTTGCATTTTTAGCCAAACATGTAGTGTAAGTAGATATAAAAGAAACTTGAGTGTCTTTGATCAAATTTATACCAAAAAAAGAAATAGATTGGAGTATAAAAGGCTCAATGACCTTGTATACGTTCGTTACAACTTAGGATTGAGGAAGATGTATATAAAATTATAAAGTTTATTTGTCATTTTTATATGTTTATTTAGAGTTTTTTTTATATTATTCAAAACCCAACTAATTTTAATTTTTTCATGTCATCTTTTTAGGCAAATAAAAAAGTTATCATCAAGGAGACATAAAGAGCAATTCAGTCTCATTAGTTTTGAATATTTTGATGAATTAGATACATGGGTTGAAGAAGCAGAAACCTTTTTGAATGAAAATAACATTATGTGGATTAACGTGGAAGGAGCACAAGAAGTAGATGATGACGATCTCACGTATCTTGAAGACGATGTAGATGTCGAAGGAGTAGAAGAAGAAGATAATGATGTTGAAGAAGATGATTATGATTATGATTATTAAGGTTTTATGTAATATGTGTAGAAACTGAACTGAGTCCTAGAGAGAGAAGAGAGAGAGAGAGAGAGAGAGAGAGAGAGAGAGGCAGCTGCACAGAAAACCTCAGAACTTAATTCGATATTAGGGCCTCTCTCTATGTTAAATAGAGAGAGGCTTAAAGACATAATTACAATAAAGCCCCATTATAAAAACTAAATTACAAATAGCATCTTAATGTAAAATAACTTTACTTAAAACCACCTATTCTCAACACTCCCCCTCAAGCTGGAGCATAGATATCAATCATGCTCAGCTTGTCACAACATTTTGAAAAATTTGGTCTGGCAAGAGGTTTTGTGAACATATCTGCAACTTGGTCTTCCGACTTTAGATATTGGGTAGTGATATGACCCGCTTGAACCATATCCCTTACATAGTGGCAATCAACCTCAATGTGCTTTGTTCTCTCATGAAATACAGGATTGTTCGCTATATATGTTGCAGCTTTGTTGTCGCACATCATGGTCATGGGAGAGAAAACCTTCACCTGGAGATCAAGAAGAACAGTACGAACCCACATCAATTCAGCAGCTGTTTGGGCCATAGCCCGATATTCTGATTCTGCACTCGACCTAGAAACCACATTTTGCTTCTTACTTCTCCAAGAGATCAAGTTGTCTCCCAGGAACACACAAAATCCTGTGGTAGATTTTCTATCTACTACAGATCCTCCATAGTCAGCATCAGAATAGGCCACTATATCCAGAGTTCCACCTTTCTTGAACAATAACCCCTTTCCAGGAGAAGATTTTAGATATCTGAGAATCATAATAGCTGCATTCCAGTGTACCTCAGTTGGTTTGTCCATAAACTGATTGACTTTACTTACTGCTAAAGCAATATCCGGCCTGGTCACAGTTACATACAGTAGTTTCCCAACTAGGGAGCGATAGCTTTTGCTATCAACCAGTTTTGACCCTTCTTCAAACAACTGAACTTTATGGTCCATGGGAATATTTGCTGGTTTATCTCCCAACATTCCTGTTTCCTTTAATAAGTCAAGAACATACTTCTGTTGAGACAAAACCATCCCTTCACTGC
Source organism: Nuphar pumila (assembly GCF_984573655.1). Lineage (NCBI taxonomy): Eukaryota > Viridiplantae > Streptophyta > Magnoliopsida > Nymphaeales > Nymphaeaceae > Nuphar > Nuphar pumila. Next base: position 138,011,742 of record NC_143250.1, on the reverse strand, counting down.
TCCTGGCAACTTCTATACGCAGAAAATACCTAAGTGAACCAAAGTCTTTTGTAACAAAGTGTTTTTGAAGATGAGCCTTTGTGGCTTCAATAACTTTCACATCATCACCTGTAAGAATGATGTCATCCACATATACCACCATAACAACTATGCCAGAGCTAGTTTTCTTTATGAATAGTGTATGATCTGCTGCTGACCTATTAAAGCCAAAACCTGACATCACTTCAAACAACTTCTGAAACCATGCACGAGGACTTTGTTTCAAGCCATAAATTGCCTTTTTCAATCTACACACCTTCTGACACTCCCCCTCAACCTCGAATCCTGGAGGTTGTTGCATGTAAACAGTTTCAGATAGGTCCCCATATAGAAATGCATTTTTCACATCTAATTGGTACAGGCTCCAACCATGCTGCACAGCTATTGAGAGAACAAGACGAATGGTACCCATCCGTGCAACAGGAGAAAAAGTTTCAAAGAAATCAATACCATATGTCTGAGTATACCCTTTGGCTACTAATCTGGCCTTGTACCGTTCAATTGAACCATCAAATTTGTACTTTATCGTATATACCCATTTACATCCAACAATGTCAGCATCTGCTGGGGAATCAACTAGATCCCAAGTATGCTGAGATATTAAGGCATCCATTTCTTCTTGCATAGCCATCTTCCAGCGATTATCAAGCTCTGCCTGCTGATAGTTCAGAGGAATAACTTCAGCAGATAAAGCTGAAATAAAAGATTTCATCTGATTTCCAATTCTGGCTTTGGAGACAAAATGAGACATGGAATATAAAGTACATTGTCGTGTCCCCTTTCGTAGAGCAATCGGCCTGTTATCATAATCATGAAGATCATTATTGTCAGTAGAACTTACCTCAGGGGAAGAAGAAGATGGAGGCACTTGCGGAAGTGGATCTCTACGCACATATACCAATGGAGGATTATGAAATCTGGAAGAGGATGAAGTGTGGTTCGGGAATGAGGGCACGAATTCCAAGGGAAAAGGAGGTATAGGTAATGGACAAGACTCAGCTGGATCAACCTGCAGCGGGGAACCAGTATTAGAGTAATATGGAGTGGATTCCAAGAAAGATACATCCGCACTGACATACTCTCGGCGAGAAGTAGGATCATAACATCGATATCCCTTTTGATTTTTGGGGTAACCTATAAATATGCATTTTGTAGCTTGAGCAGCTAATTTATCACGATCAGGGCCAAGTTTGTGTACAAAACAAACACATCCAAACACTTTGGGCGAGAGGGAGAAGAGAGGGGTATTTGGTTTTAGGATATGAATTGGAATTTGATCACCCACAGAAGAGGAAGGCATGCGGTTGATCAGATAGCAAGCAGTTGTAATTGCATCTCCCCAGTATAACGCAGGAACATTTGATTGGATCATAATGGTCCTGGCAACATCAAGTAGGTGACGATGTTTTCGCTCAGCCACCCCATTTTGTTGAGATGAATAGGCACAGGAAGTTTGGGGTTGGATGCCACTATCTTGGTAAAATTGTAACAGACTTTTTGATTTAAACTCGAGAGCATTATCAGTGCGAACAATCTTGACACTAGATTCAAACTGAGTTTTTATTTCAAGAATTAAAGATTTGATAATATTTGGAACATCAGATCGTTCCTTTATTAAAAACACCCATGATAACTTAGAGAAATCATCAACAATAACTAAATAGTATCGACACTGAGTCCTAGTAGGAATCTTACTAGGACCCCATACATCTGCATGAAGAAGTTCAAAGACTTTATTACTAGACTGACTCTGACTCGAAGGAAACGAACTTCGATGATGCTTGCCCAGCTGACATGCTTCACACTGAAATGATGTGGTGGAGGGAATCTGAGGAAAGACCGAACGAAGCTTTGACAATGAAGGATGACCAAGACGACGATGCCATTGAACATGACTAAATGAATGTTCCACTGTAGCATGAACAGTACCCATTGGATGATGTAAGTAGTAGATTCCATTTTCTTCATAGCCTCCACCAATCTTCTTCTCCGTCAGCAAATCCTGAAAATGACAACCCATTGGATCAAATATTACTCTACAGTTTTGTTCTTTTACAAGACAACTAACAGAAAGTAAACTTTGAGGAAATTTTGGAGCATGAAGAGCATTTTTCAACTGTAATGAGGAAGATATAGAAATATTTCCCTGACCAACAACCATGGAGGTACTTCCATCGGCTAATGAGACTCCAAGCAGAGCCTTAATATCCTTTAGATCTGAAAAAACAAGTGAATTTCCACACAAATGTCTGGATGCACTAGAATCAATAATCCACTTACTGTCAGTCGGATGAAAAAGATTTCCGGTTGAATAGGCAACACCAGCAACATGAGTGGTAGAACTCAAAGGACGAAGAGCTATCAGCTCATCATATTCAGCACGACTGAGGGTTATACTACTGTCACTTGCAGAGATATTTTCTTGTGCCTTTGTTGCCTCGAGAGAAGTAGTATTAGCTCTAGGAGCATATGACTTTGATGAAGAGGAGGTTGGTCGGCCATGCTTATCCCAGCAACGATCTTCTAAATGACCAGATTTTCCACAGAATGTACATTGAAGCTTTCCTCTGCCTCCCACACCTCGTCCGCGACCTCATCCTCTGATGTTTTGAAGATTTCCACGTCCATAACCAGATGAGACAACTAAGGCGGATGACTGAGTCACAGGCTGAGAATGTGGAAGAGATATCGCAAGTCTGCTTAGACGGTTATATGCCTCAGCAAGAGTAGGTACATCCGAACCAGTCAACATTTGGACTTTTGCAACAGAAAATTCTGAAGATAAACCTGTAAGAAACCTAGCAACCATAGTTTGTTCTTGATGATCTTTTTGTTTCGAACAACAGAGAGGTCTGTGAGCATTAAGTCTTTCAAACACAGCTTTTACGGAGGCATAGTACTGGGCCAAGGTTTGATCTCCATGCTGTAAATTGTATATTTCCTGTTCGACTTGTAGGATACGACTCACATTAGTCTCTTGTGAGTATGTATCTCGAAGATTGTCCCACATCTGTTTGGCTGTATTATAATAAATTAAACCATCTACAATATGGGGTTCGACACTATTCATAATCCATGACATAACTATGTCATTATCTTCATCCCAGGTAACATATTTTCCCACCTTTTCAGTGGGTTCATCTTCCAACAAGATATGTTTTCTACGATGTCCAGATACCGACATCATAAATGTTCTGGACCACCTGACATAGTTAGTTTCATTTAACCTTACAGACGAACCGTACGAAAATGGATTGGCAAATGCCTTATATTCTCCAATATGTTCCAATTTGGAATCACATTTCGAAGTTTCAGCCATACTTCTGGTTAAAAAACTGGACAGTCTCCAAACTAAACAGGGAAAAATCGTGTGTTATACTCACACGCCAACTGATATTCCAATCAGCAGTTGTTCACTCACGAACAACAAAAAAAAACCCCATGACAGTAGTGAGCAGCAGCCCACAAACAGAAAAATGATTCAGCACGTTAGTGAATCACGACTAACATGACTTCTGCATATGCAGCAGTAATTTTTTTTCTCATAACAGGGGCAGCTCCCCAGACATATACAGTTCGACACTAAGTCATTCATTTTTTTTTCACGAGCAGCACCACTACGTGTTGGATAGCTACACAAAATAAGCAGGAAGTCACGACCTTTTCAGTGGAAATTGTACCAACAACAATCAATCTCCCCACAGCAACGATATCAATATTTCACATGACATGTTCAGTGCACACTATACCAACAACAATCAAACTCTCAACAGGTAGTCACGAGACTGACGACAGGAACTACCACCGAGGCAGTAGGTAGTCACGAAACAATAAAACAAGAAGCTACGAACCCACAACAAGCATCCACGAACCCATAACATGACCAGATCTGTCATCAGATCTAAAAAAATTTTACATCGCTGACCTGATCTCTCTATTGATTTCTTTTACTCATTGGATCGGAGTTTGATCACGGTCAAGATGGCCTCCACGATCGATCGAGCCTTGATCAGACTCGATCACACTCCCACGTAACAGTCGATCACGCTCCCACGCCGAGCTTTGATCACACTCGATCACGCTCCCACGTCACAGTCGATCACGCTCCCACGATCGGCTTGGCTCTAATACCATGTAGAAACTGAACCGAGTCCGAGAGAGAGAGAGAGAGAGAGAGAGAGAGAGAGAGAGAGAGAGAGAGAGAGAGAGGCGGCTGCACAGAAAACCTCAGAACTTAATTCGATATTAGGGCCTCTCTCTATGTTAAATAGAGAGAGGCTTAAAGGCATAATTACAATAAAGCCCCATTATAAAAACTAAATTACAAATAGCATCTTAATGTAAAATAACTTTACTTAAAACCACCTATTCTCAACAATATGTTTTAAAAAAACTTGGTTATTTAACACGTAATTAGTTCATAAATTTGGTTATTTTGTTTTTGTTTATATAATATGAAAGTACGAGTCTTGTGGCATGTTCTTAATTGCAAGATATTTAATATTTTGCATTGTTCTTGTGAGATATTCATACAATATTATCTATGATTGTATATTAGTTGATGTTTGATGATGTCTTATGCAGTTCATAGAGACATAAATGATTCATATGTGATTTTATTGTTGTATTTTGTGCAATTCATAAGTGTTTCATGTGACATGATTTTTTTAGAAATTTTGCTATTTTTTCTGTTTTTTCTTGATTTTTGGGATTTTTTATTAAAAATTTACGATACGTTTATGATACGATACAATATGATATGACACGGTGTTACTTTGGGCCTGACCTATACGGGTAACAATACGATACTTACCACTTTGGTCTACATGACTCGTTGAAATATTTAAATTTATGATTCCCAAGGTTACTTCATATGTGGGCATACTCTAATTTATGATATTGGTTCTGCAATTAGTTATGCTATTGTCTCACTTATCCAAAGACTGCCAGAATTCATCTCCAGGAATAAAACTGTCCCTCAGTATCCATGATTTTATGGATTTTACTTGCCATCCTCCACACCATGATTGGAGCTGCTAGGCCTCCAGTTTACATGGTTGTGAAGAATGTTTATAGTAGTCAGGGCTTTGGAGAGTGCTTATCTGAGCTGCTGCACCATTAGCCATTAGATTGACTCACAAACCTAAATAGGCACACATTTTCTAACATAAGCTTATACCTAGATTTAAGGGATGTTAACAAACATATATGCATTTTTTATTTCCTTATTACTTTAGCCAGATATTTGATTCTGTCACTTTTCTATTCCATATCTTTTTGCAGAGTATCATATTTCTATAGTTACATCTATACTAATCCGTGTAAGTTCTTCAGTTCCTCTTAATCTACAAAAATTGACCACTTATGTAGCAGTATAGAACCATCTGCAATCCAGTAACATTTTTTATTTTGATTTTTTGCTATTAAGTTTTAAAGGCATTACTCTTCAAGTCTCTTGGGAGATGCTAAAAATTTCAGCTTACACTCGGATAGCCGATTTTGGTTTATTCATATTATTTTTGACATTTCTTCCCCAGGGAGTAATGATGACTCATGGAAACATTGTATCGACGGTTTCAGCTGTAATGACAATTGTTCCTAGCCTTGGAAGCAAAGATTCCTACTTGGCATACCTTCCTCTTGCCCATATTCTTGAGATGGCTGCTGAGGTAGGAACTTGAAGACCTGTTTTTTTTGACAATTTGTTTCATATAAGCAAAATTTTGTAGCCTTTGAAGTTTGTATGTTATAAATTATAATTATGTGAAAACAAAATAATATATGGAATTTTCTTTATCTTTATTTTCCATTGTGAACTCTCTTCTTATTGTAGGCTGTCATTTGTGCGGTTGGAGGTGCGATAGGATATGGATCACCTATGACGCTTACTGATACTTCAAACAAGATCAAGAACGGAACAAAAGGTGATGCCTCAGTATTGGGTCCAACACTTATGACTGCTGTACCTGCAATACTTGATCGTGTTCGGGATGGTGTGCGGAGGAAGGTAATTTTTTTCTTATCCAGACTCATTTTCCTTCTTTCATAGAATTTTACAGATCTGATCCATCATGTAAAACTTGTCTGGGTTTAAGGTTGATGCTAAGGGCGGACTATCAAAGAGATTATTTGATATTGCATACAACCGTAGGTTGTCTGCAATTAATGGCAGCTGGTTTGGTGCATGGGGCCTTGAGAAGATTTTATGGAATTTTCTTGTTTTTAGAAAGGTTCGAGCAATTCTAGGAGGTCACATTCGTTTTTTACTTTCTGGAGGGGCTCCACTTTCTGGAGATACACAGAGATTTATCAACATATGCCTTGGGTAATAATTCATTATGCTCTGAACATTTTATTTTACTCCTAGCTGTAATGCATTGGTTACTTCCCATATATTCTGATCTTTAAGATAGTTGAAAAAACTGGTAAATGAAAAAATATATGACCAGGTTTCTGTTATTGGAATATCCTATTAAAATGTAACCAGAGAAGACTCGCTTCATCAGCTCGTCTTAAAACATAATGAATTGTTCAGTTTCAATTTTTGTTGCCTGAAGTTTATAATCACATATTTGAAAACAGTCACAAATATCACTATTGGCTGTATCTTGGTGAGGCTATTTCTCGTGATATTATAGGTTTGGTGATAAATCTCAGAGAAATCTCGGGGCTTAAAAAACTAAAAACATATAAAAATATAAAAAGTAAGTAAGAAAATATCATGTTTAGATAGCAAAATACATATATAATACAAGAAATAAGTAAAAAATGCAAAATAAATAAGCAAAACACATTTAAGATGTGGAAAAATAAATAAAAACATTAATAGTAATTGATAATATCATGATATTATCAAATTAGCTATATTTTTAAATTGCGATATTTTGCCTATAATATTGTTTGCTGAAAATACAGTGATAATATCATGATATTTTGAAAACATCGCTGATATCTGTGACTATGTTTGAAAATGAAACAAGTGCAAGTCATATACTAAACATCACTGCTTCTTTCTTCAAATTTTCATGTTGAGGAAACTGATTTTAGTTTTTTACGTCATCTAATCAGAAGGAAGCACTTTTCTTTTTCTGCCTTGTCAAAAAGTTTGGCTTGCTTCATTTAATTCATTTTGAGTCTGTGTGGAAGTTCTCTAGAATCAACTCTTATGGAATTTCTGGTATTTCTTAAGTGTCCTTTTTAACATGGAAGCTTATATTTATGTTATAGATCTCTGATACTGATCCTCTTTTGACTATTTAATGTGAAAGTCTTTTTACATCAGTAAATTGGGATTTGGATTTGTATGTCTTTTTCTTCCCTTTTTTATTCTTATGTTGTTTATTCCTGCTTTTTAGCATATACTTTAACATTCATAATTAGGAGGACTAAGTGTTCAATCTTGTTGTTTCTTCATGAAGTTGCATAATTCTCATTCTTTACATTATAACGACCTGATCTGTTTTTCTTCTGTTTCATTGGCTTTCATTTTTTGTCTCCTTAGAATGAGGCTTTGTTTTCATTCCTTAGGATGAAACATAATTTATGATAATTTAAATTAATTTGGAACAAACTTTTAAAACAATCTAGACTTGTGATGCTGATTATATATGCAGAAAGTATGACTAATTTAACCAATCTAGGTTATTGTCTAATCTTTTAAACCTTACAAGATGTACGAGTAAGCATTCTGTGTGATCAATGTTTGAAAGTCAAAACATCCAGATCACATGACTTATTTTGTGATACTTCTACCCAGCAAAATTTGTCCAAGTTGACTTATTTTTTTAAAGAGATTCAAGTTTGGCATAAAAAAGGGTTACATGTTGACTTGTTGACTTTTTTAGTTCAGTTATTGAATTATATTTGGTATGAAATATTGATATTATGATCTGGTAAATCCTTTTTTTTAATTTATATTTCTCATGTGTGCCTTTTGCATGTGTATGTACTGATACTATTTCAGGGTTCAGTGACCATCAAGTACTGTGATTTTAATATAAAGTTTGTTGCAATTTGATATAGATCCCATGCTTCTGGCGCTTTTCAGTTATTGTACACACACATACTCATGAACTGCTAAGTTTGTGGGTTCTTCGGTCCCCTTTTTGATATGGAAAAGCTTTGTCCAGGGCTCCAATTGGACAAGGCTATGGTCTTACTGAAACTTGCGCAGGTGGAACTTTTTCTGAGTATGATGATTCATCTGTTGGTCGTGTTGGTGCACCACTTCCTTGTTCATTTATTAAGGTAACAGAACCACAAAACAGCCTCACTTATTTCATTTATGCCATTTCCATTGCTTTTAATAAATATGGTGGGCTTTTGTAAAGCCTCATGTAGAAACTGGTTTGGCATTCTTTTCAGATTGGCCGTTTCTTTTTGTGACTGTTAATTAAGATATAAATATGAGCAATGTCTTAAGTAGAAATTCATTTGTCAATCTTTTTTCAGTGCTGGAGTTTCAATTTCTGATTGTTAATTGCATATAGTTGGAATCCAGACATCAATCTCTGTATGAAATGTCTGTCTTCAGTCCTTTGATCTATCTACATCATTATTATGGAAAAGAAAAACTATTTCATGAATGCAGATCTAAAATTCAAACTCCAACCTAATGTTGAGAGGTTTTCTCGTTTTAATTGGCAGTGATTGTACTGAAATGCTCTTGTCCTATTCAAGAATCATATGAGATGTCCTTCAGAGGAACAATAAATTTGTTTCTCTTGATTTATTTATTTATTTTCTAATGTTAGAATTTGTGTCACCTGTTATCCTGGAATTTTTTGTCTGGATCTATATAATTCTGGAACTTGTGGGTGAGGTTTGGCACTTGGTGAGCACCCAAGAGGCAATTACTAATAAAAGTTATCATGGTTATCAACAAATTATAAATTGGTTGTTTTTAATTTTATCAATTTTTAGATCTTTGAAGTTCTCATTCAAAGATTAATGTCTATTTGGGCTTCTGAGTGACACGTAGGCCTCACCTAGCTGGCAACACATGGCTAGGTACTTTTGATTGCATAGGTCAATAATACTGGTGCACAGAACTACTCTTCTGATTTTCTATGGTCTTAGTATTTCTTCTTTGTTAATATTTTGATTGCCTATTATTGTGTCTCCCTTACTTTTGTAAAGAAATATGTTCAATTGGAAGATTTAATGTCAGGTTTTATGTATAGGTCATCTAACAATTGCAATTAATTTCTGGCCCTAGTTGATTGATTGGATGGAAGGCAACTATTTAACAGCTGATTCACCAATGCCACGAGGAGAAATAATTATCGGGGGCCCAAATGTTACTCTGGGATATTTTAAAAACAAAGAGAAAACAGATGAGGTTTATAAGGTAGGTCTCTGTTATATGTCATGTACGCTTTTGTTCTTTGCATGACTTGGTTTGCCCTTATTAATTTGTTCAATCTTGACAAGGGAAGGTTGATGAGGGAGGAATGCGGTGGTTTTGCACTGGAGATATAGGGCAGTTTCACCCCGATGGTTGCCTTGAGATCATTGATCGTAAAAAGGATATAGTGAAACTTCAACAAGGGGAATATGTTTCTCTTGGAAAGGTTTGTTCTCTTTTGCTAATTTATTTTTTATTTTCTTCACAAAATTATTTATTTCTTTTTCTGTTGCACTTTAACCTTTTAACTTCATAGGTTGAGGCTGCCCTTATTGCAAGTCCTTACGTTGACAATATCATGATGCACGCTGACCCCTTTCATAGTTACTGTGTGGCTCTTGTGGTTCCTGTGGCACAATCCTTGGAAGATTGGGCTAAAAAACAGGGACTTCTATATACAGAGTTTGTGGACTTGTGTCAGAAAGAAGAAACCATAAAAGAAGTGCATGCATCGTTGGTCAAGGTAAATATATCCGATATTTAGATTTTTTTATGTGCAAGACTATTCATTGTTTCTTGCCATGTATTGCAGTGTGCAGATTTTGAACCTAATTTATCCTGTCATTCACCCATCGTCCTTGTTCCTGTGTATAGAGCTTTCATCCACTTGATCATATTGGCATATTCAACTGCTTCAACTTTACCTTGTTGTGAGCTGCCACAATTTTACACTTCTACTTTGGAGACTTCCCAAGATAATTTAGGCATGAGGAATAAATTGACATATATTTAAAAGGTTGTCATGAAGAATAATTTGAGAAATTCGCTAAGCTTTATCCCAAATAATTTTCTGCATGCATGGTTCTGTTTCTGGGGAAGGATATGAAAACATTTAAATTTTGTCGTGTTTTGTATGTACTATATTATATATATATAAGCAAGTTAAGGCACAAAAACAGAAAATATGATTGGGTGATTCAAAGCCTTGTTTGAGTGGACATACTTGAAATCAGAATTCAAAATGCGCTTTCCACTTTGTATTACTCAATTTTGTTACCTTTGTTTTTTCCTGCTCCAGTTTTCCATTCAACTTGAGAATTGAGATTTGTGATGGGTTCCATTTTCTCCTTAGGGTTGTTAACTTTGTAGGGTTGTTCCACCTATAATTTCAGGGGGGCAGTCGTTTTCACTCTTCTTTTCCTTGCACCTCATATCCTTTTGTATTTCTTTGTCAATCGTGTATTATTTCTCTCTACTTGTTTCTTCTGTTAAAGGGTCCAGGTTATAACTTGAAGAAGGTTACAAATACTCAGTATCCTACTTCATTCTTGTTCCTGAAATTGCTCAAACATATTTGTTAAATCTTAACGTCCAACATCATTGTTCTTGAACTTGGCATTGCTCAAAACATGTTTGCAATATTTTAAGCTTATAAAACTTGTTGGACATTTGCCATTACTGCCTTTTTCATTGTATGTGAAACCAGTTTACAATCTTTGGTTTCTTTCATTTGCTTATGTATCAGGCTGCCCAAAACATGCGCCTTGAAAAGTTTGAAATCCCAGCCAAGATCAAGATACTTCCAGATATATGGACTCCTGACTCTGGCCTGGTCACTGCAGCTCTCAAACTCAAAAGAGAGGTCATTCGGAAAGTGTTCGCTAAAGAACTTGCTGAACTATATGCTTAAGCTTATTAGGTTTGAGATCCATGAAAGTTTTAGCTGTGAACTCCATTTGCGTCATCAATAAGTTGGTGAAGCTTCAGAATCATTTGGCTTTGAGGGAATTTGTTACGAGTGCCAATTTTGACATTGATCAGGAACTACAGATTATAGCTGACAGCTTCTTGCATCTTGATTCATTTTTTGTGAACCTTTGTTGCTAATTTTCTGAAATAATTACAGTTGGAAATGCAGATAAGGCTTTTCTCTCTATCTCTCCAAAATAATTAGCAATAATATATTCCAAACGTTTTAGCTCCAATGCTGTCATTATGTTCAAAGATAAGAATTTAGGAATTTCTGAATGCGTTTGAATTTATTGTTCACAAGTCTTTTTTTTCTAATGGTGACAAAAAAAAAATCATGGAAAGCTCATGTTGGGGTTGTCTCAGAACTATTGGGTTAATACTTGGGATTTCTTACCTATTTTCCTACTTTTACCAAAGTGGGTGTTCATTTATTCTCAAAAGTTTACAATTGAACTTTAAACCTTGGACTTTGGGTTTGGGTTTAGGTTTGCTCTGTCCCGGCTCAGTTTGGTTTGATTTGGCTTGGTCACGGTCATTCTTCAAATTTGATTATTTTTTTTTTGTACTTGAAACAATTTTTTCTTCAAGACCAAGATTGTCTCTCTTTAGCCTTTGATCAACCCACTTTAGGAGCTTTGATTAACCATTTTTGACCTTAACCCGGTCCTATGGACTGTTTGAGCCACTTTTGACCTCAACCTGAACCTGCCCAATGTTTTTGCATGGCCCATTGAATGCTTCAAGTTCTTGTATCGTCCAACCATGTTGACCATTGACAGCACATTGGTTTCTGAATGATTGTGGTTTTAAGAGGGTCATTCTTGACCCTTTGACCTTTCTATCATTGGACTTAACCCAAACCATAACCTCCCTCTCTTAGCCGTTGCTAGTCATTTCCCAAGCCTTTTTATTGCTAGCTATTGGGAGGCCTATATGTATCCCATCTCTCTCCCATTCTTTTCATCACTCACAATTCTCACATGCTCTTTCTTTCTTCCTTTGCTCTCTCTCTCTCTCTCTCTCTCTCTCTCTCTCTCTCTCTAGCTTTCCTCTCTCTAGTGAGGTGTCTAGGCCTTATCTTAGTCAAGAGTAAACCCATAGAGTATATGATGTTCTCAGTCCTAACCTAGTTAAGAGACTATTCAAGGTGGTGTGTGTCAAGTTGCTCAGTCTCACCCAATGTAGGGCATGAACCAACCTTTGCGAGTAGGTAAAAACTCATTTATATCCTGAGAGTAAAGTTGCATAAATACTCATTGCACCAAGGTCTTAAATCTTAAGTGGGGTAACTATCGCTCAAAAGATAATGCATCTAGTGCGTGCCTCCGAGTGCACTTGATTCAAACTCAATTGTCATACCCATTGAGTGTAATTTTTCATCTAATTTTGCAAAATGACAACTGTGAAGGTTGACAATCATGAGCTACTCAAATTGTTCGAGTTCGATAGAACTAACTTTAAAATATAGTAGCACAAGGTTTGGATTTTGCTCATAATCACAAACATGGTTTACGTTCTCACAAAACTGTGTGTTGAAGAATGAGAGAACAAGACCATTGATGAGAACAAAAAAATAAATAAAGTAGGAAGATGACTTTAACTGTGTGACTACATCTTGAATGCACTCTTGGACACTTTGTTCAATCTCTACTCATAAGTTTGTGGCATGCACCCAAAAGTGAATATAAGGAGGATGCAAAAAATTGTAAGTTTTTGGTTAATAAATATATAAATTTCAAACCAACAAGGGCTCTGCTTGTCTGCTAAGAGCAACTAGTGCAAGTCACCTTGTGTTGGGATGTTGCAAGTTCAAAACCCAATGATATAGTTGTATAACTGGTAGGGGTCTGTCTAACCCCAGCTTGCCTTTAAAAAAAAAGTCTATAAATTTCAAGTTATTTAATGATAAACCAATGTTAAGTCCATGAAATGCAAATCCTAACTCACCAGATCAAGTATGAGGGTATGCACCTTGATGAATAATTATAAGTGGTTATAATTATTTGAAGATTGTCTTCTTGGAATGATTATAGAAACGAGTTAAAACATAAGAATAATGAGTTTACCTTAGAATAACTTTTTCAACATTTTATAATCAAGGATTGAAGCTGAATTATGAGATAAAAAAGATAAACTGAAAGAAATGAGTGTTAAGGTGAATATTGTTGAGTGCAAACCAAGGTTCAAATTGAACTTAGGAATAAGAATAAGAAATCCAAGACTATTGCTAAAAAAAAAACTCTTTTTTCTGCTATACTTGTGGTTAACTAGGTCACTATACACGAGAGTGTTGATACATGATTTTTTTTTAAGACAATAAGGTCAGTAAACATGATGACAACCTGGTGGTCATAATAAGTGAAATATTTATGATTAATTCAGATAAATTGTAATACGTGAATTCTGGATCAACGATCCACTCATGCAATGACTGAAGTATGTTTAAAACATGAGAAACAATGAGAAAATATTATAAGATCTATATGGGAGGTTTTCATAAAACTAAGGTTCATGATAAAGGGAGTGCAACTTTGCTTCACCTTTAGAAAGTGTTCAATCCTTCCAAATATACATCATGTACCTACCATGAAAAAGAATATTATATCTGCCTATCTGCTTACAACTCTTGGTTTGTAAGGTTGTAATCAAATCTGACATTACTATACTTTCAATGAAGCACAAGTTATAGGCAAAGACTACTTCATCAATGAGTTATTCAAGCTCAATTTGATCAATAAAGTCGATTATGCTTCTATTTATATGTTCAACTTATATGATTTATAGCATGCTAGATTAGGATACATTAATTATAAATATTTAAGAAGCATGGGTAACTTAGGACTTATTCTTAAATGTAAAGTTGAATATGTTAGAAAATGTAATATTTGCATCAAGCCAAGTATGTGAAAAGACCTTTTTCAGGCGTGAAAAGAAATTCAAAACTTCTTAGTTTAATACATAGTGATTTATGTAATTTGAAAAATACTCAAACTCATAAGGGTAATATTTATTTCATCATATTTATTGATCATTTTTTATTCCTAAATATGAGATTGAGTATGTTAAAATGTGATGTTTGCATCAAGCCAAGTTTGTGAAAAGACCTTTTTTAAGCGTGGAAAGAAATTCAAAACTTCTTAGTTTAATATATAGTGATGTATTTGATTTAAAAAATACTCCAACTCGTAGGGGTAATAATTATTTTATCATATTTATTAATGGTTTTAAAAATATGCTTATGTTTATCTCATGAAAACTAAAGATGAATCTTTTGCAAAATTTAAGATTTTCAAAGCAGAAGTTGAAAATTTTCATAATTACAAAATAAAGTCTTTCAGATTCGATAGAGGTGAAGAATACCTTTCAAAGGATTTCATCGAATTTTATAAAACTCATGGGATACATAAAAAAAATATTGGTCCATATACTTTTCAACATAATGACGTAGTTGAATGTAAGAATATGACTAGTAGATCGGGCTAATGCAATGTTGATAAGTTTGGAATGAAATATAATCTATGGGCTGCTTCTTTGTTTAGTTCATGTCATATCTCAAATAGAGTTTAATATTTTAATTTAAACACTACACTTTATGAACTTTGGAAAGGTAAAAAACCAAATTTAAGTTATTTAAAAGTTTCAAGTTGCATTGATTATGTAAAGCTTACTGAACCAAAATTATTCAAACTTGATCAAAAAATCCAATCATGTGTTTATGGATATTGAGACCAAAGTGATTTTAGAATATATTTAAGCTGAATTGAGAGACATTTTAATTTTAAAATCACTTAAAGTTCTGAAAGATGTTGAAAATGAGCCAATTTCAAAAAAAATAAATTGTGAAAACATTGAAAATAAAAAAATAAGAGATTAAGAAAACCAAAAGATTTTTGTCCTGATTTTTATCTCTACATGATAGATAGAGACCCAATTTCTTTTTCGGAATCTATGACCTTTCTAGATGACACTTCTTAAAAAATGACTATAGAAAGTGAAATAAATTATATCATTGAAAATAAAACTTGGATTTTGGTATACTTACCTCTTGGTTTTAAACCTTTGAGATATAATTGGATTTTCAAAAAGAAACTTTGACTTGATGGCTCTATTAAGAAATTTAAAGTTTGACTTGTAGCTAAAGATTTTAAACAAGAACTTAGACTTGATTATTTTAATACGTACAATGTCGTAAGTAGGATTACATCCATTAGAACCATGTTTGCTTTAACATCAATTTTCAAGCTTGAGATTCATCAAATAGATGCTAAAACCATATTTTTAAATTGTCTCTTGGAGGAGGGGATTTATAGGAAACAACCTGAAGGATATGTTGTACCTAGCCAAAGAAAAAAAAGTTTATAAATTGTTAAGGTCTTTATATAGTTTGAAATAATTACTTAAACTATGACATGAAAAATTTGATAATGTGATAATATCATATGAATTTGGGATTCATGATTGACAAATACATATAGAACAAAGTAGAGAATAATAATGTTATAATAATTTATTTATATGTGAATGATATGCTAATCATGAGTAATAATATAGAATACATAAATAATATCAAACACTTTCTTTTATTCAAATTTGAAATGAAAGATATGAGCTTAGTTGTTGTTATTCTTGGTATTAAATTGATTAGACATGAGGATGAATATACATTAAGTTAATCCCATTATATTGAAAAGATTTTGTGAAAATATAATTATTATGAATGTAAGTTTGTTGCTACTCTATTTGACCATAGTGTTAAGTTGTCAATTAATACTAAAAGTATATCCCAATTAGAGTGTGCGAGTGATATTGGCAGTGTCATGTATATTATGAATGAAACTAGAGTAGATATAACATTCAACATGAGTAAGTTGAGTAGATACACTTGTAAGCCAAGACAAGGGCATTGGGATGTTATTTATCGAGTACTGAATTGAAGTACTTGAAATAAACTATGGCTATGGGATATTCTATGAGAGAGAACATATTGTACTTAAAGGGTACAATGATACAACAACAACAACAACAACAACTACTACACCTTCATCCCAAAACAACTGGGGTTGGTGATATGAACCAAAAAAGAAAATCATTCTGGGTCTTCCACATGAATCCTTCTCCTCCAATCATTTCTATCCAATGCCATGTCCTCAGTGAGGTTCAAAGCATTCATATCCTTTCCTATCATCTCCATCCAAGTCTTTCTAGGCCTACCCCGACCTCTTTTAACTAATATATTTTCCCATTTCTCCATTCTTCTAACTGGAGCATCATTAGGCCTTCGCCGAATATGTCCAAACCACCGTAAATGATTCTCTCTCATCTTATTTTCAAGGGATGCAACGCCTACCTTTTTACGTATCTCCTCGTTCCGAATCTTATCTTTTATTGTATTTCAACACATCCATCTAAGTATACGCATCTCAGCTACACTCATTTTTTGAATATGATGTCTCTTGGCAGCCCAACATTCCGTACCATATAGTAAAGCGGGCCTAATAGTCATCAAATAAAACTTTTCCTTCAACCGCAATGGCATTCTACGACCACACAATACTCCAGTTGTACTTTTCCATTTCATCCACCCAACCTTTATACTATGATTTACATCTCCATCAATTTCTTCATACTTTTGAATGATAGATCCTAAATATTTGAAACTATTAAAGGGTACAATGATGCAAACTGGAATTCTGATCCAATGAGTCATTATCCATAAGTGGATGAATATTTACCCTTGGATCACAAACAATTGCTTGTGGATCCAAGAAGTAAATTGTGATAACTCATTTTATAATGAAAATAGAGTTGATATCACTAGTTTCAGCTAGTATGAAAGCTGAATAGCTGAAAAATCTCTTAAACTATTAGGAAATAAGCTGATACCTTCAATAGTTATTTGTTGGAATAGTCAAGCAACTATTTATAAAATGACAAATAATATTTATATTAAAAGGTCTAGACATGTCAGCCTAAAGCACAATTATGTGAATAATTTACTCAAGCAAGAAGTAATCTCTATTGAGTATGTGAAATCTTGTCAAAACATAGCAGATCCATTGACAAAGAAACTTTTTCGAGAAATCGTCTTTAAGACATCGAGGAGAATGATGCTATTCTATAAAAGCAATCATTTTTGATGGAAACCCAACCACATGATATGGGTCAAACCAAGTTTAGTGGTTTGACAGAGTAATTGGGTTGAATACTTATAAATTTTTCATTCCTAATATCAAGTGCTTAAAACCTATGTATGAAAGTTGAGTTCAAATTGAACTCTTAGTGAGATCCATAGGCCTTATGACACTAAGGTATTTCAAAAGGTGTATACCTTTGATGGACTCAGCTATGCGAATGTGAATGTATGAGTCACTTTCTATAGGATTTGGGTTTTATCTTTAGCACATTCATGAAATTGAGATACAACACAAAACCTTAATGTGTAGCTTCTATATATTGATAGACACCAGTGTTGTGAGAGGCGTACGCCTCAGTACCTGAAGCGTATGCCTCAGAGGCGAAGCGCACGCTCAAGGTACTGAGGCGTTGCAGTGATGCACCTAAGGTAAATATAAAAAAAGAAATCTGATTATGAGCATTAAACAAAGGTCGTTCTGAACTTCTGATGCAGTCGAATACGCATTAAATTCAATCCATTAACATCCCTACAAAAATGCCACATATTTTTACGATATTTTAGATATACCACGGATACTTGAGAGTCTCACGTTGTGAGAGGCGTATGCCTCAGTACCTGAGGCGTACGCCTCAGAGGCGAAGCGCAGGCTCAACGCCTCACTTCGCCTCATTGCATTTAACAACCTTGATAGACACACTATGATCACTTAAAGTGAAAGTGTATGTTTTTGTGTCTGAAAACATAATTAGGATTCTTAATTCAAAGCTAACACTATAACTAAGTAATACTAATGTGGAGGTTCAAACAAAAAATGTACTTTCACTTCATTTATGCATTGTATCTTCACAAATAGTTACTCAAGTCTTTTCATAGTTTTAATCAATGTGGGAGATTGTTTGGGTTTTGTCTCAAAATAATTGAGTTAATATCTAAGATTTCTTACATATTTTCCTACTTTTACCTAAGTAGGTGTTCATTTATTTTTAAAAGTTTAGTCACATATTAAAGAGTGTGTGAACTTCACTTGTGTTTTGTGTTTAAATAGTGGAGAGTTGCATTTATGGGAAATGCCTATTGGGGACCTATCAATCAGACTCTGAACTTTGGATTTGACAATGGAATTGGACTTGGACTTGAATTCGGGTTTAGGTTTTAGTTTCAGTTTGGTCCAACCC
Organism: Nuphar pumila; assembly: GCF_984573655.1. Lineage (NCBI taxonomy): Eukaryota > Viridiplantae > Streptophyta > Magnoliopsida > Nymphaeales > Nymphaeaceae > Nuphar > Nuphar pumila. The sequence continues at coordinate 137,993,294 of NC_143250.1, read as the reverse complement.
AGTTTGACCCATCTTAACTAGGTTCTATTCAGTTTAGTTTGGTTTGACTTGGCTTGGTCATGGTCATTCTTGCACTTTGACCATTTTTTTGGTACTTGGGATGATTTTATCCCCAAGATCAAGACTGTTTCTCTTTAGCGTTTGACCAACCCACTTTATAAGCCTTGACCAACCATTTTTCACCGTGACCAGGAGCTATATTGACTGTTGAGCCATGCACCTTTGACCTGAACCTAAACCTGCCTAATGTTCCTACATGGCCCATTAAATGCTTCAACATTTATGTATTGCTCAACCATGTTGACCGTTGACTATGCCTGGTTTTTAAATGATTTTTCATAATAGGGCCATTCATGATCCATTGACTTCTCTTTTTGTCTTTGGACTTAGCTCAACCCATATCATCCCTCTCTGGGTCTTTATTGCTAGTCGTTTGACCATCTCATGCTTCTTTATTGTGAGATGTTGGTTTGGGGCCTATATATACCACACTATTCTCTCATGCTCTTTCTCTATTTCTCACCCCCAAGCCCTCTCTCTCTTTTTATATATATATATATATATATATCTTTTGCTCTTTAGAGCTCCCATGTCCTCTCTCTCTACTACTCCCTAGTGTTTTCCTCTCTCTAGTGAGGTGTCTAGGCTTTGACTTAGTCAAGAGTCAACCTATAGAGTTTAGGGTGTGCCCAGTCCTAACATAGTCAAGAGGCTATTTAAAGTGGTTTGTGTCGAGTCAGTCAGTCTCACCTGGTGCAGAACTTGAATTAGGTGAAAGCTCAATTGTATCTTAAGAGCAAAATTGCACAAAGGACTTAATCTTAAGTGAGACAACTATGGCTTAAAAGATAGTGCGTCTAAAGGGTGCCTCCCGCTTCAAGCTCAGTTGTCATACACACTGATTGAGTATTTTCTCAACAATTTATTTTCAATGTTTTTCCTTTTCCACCAAAAATTGGGGAACCCATCTATATTTGAGCTTTTACCATGATTTTTTGCTGCCTCTGTTTTCGTAAATGATGTTTTGATCACCAAGGCTGTTGCAACGTTTAGAAGTTGCAATATCTATAAAATGGATTTTTCAATTGCTGAAATTTAAGTGGGGAATTTGATTAAAGATTATGGGATTTCAAAGAATCGTTGTGTTATATGAACTTTTTTTCCATAACAGTTATATAAACTTTATGATCTTAAACTGTGCCTAATCATGTCAACGAATCTACGATTAAGTATTGTGCCTAATCATAACAGTTATTACCATGTGAAGCTAACTAGTTGATTTCTCAATTGTGAGGTCAACTAGTTAGCTTCACATGGTATGTGATTGCGTGTCGTGTCTCCATTTTATAGTGAAGCATTAAACATGTTCTCTCCTTTATGATCAGCCCTCACAGGGTAGTCCGGTTGGTAAGTGCGAACATCAGGATGTCCGGCGGTAGGTCCTGTAAATGAGCTGAATGAACCAAACAGAAGGTGTTCAAGCTCAATCTTATTCCTTTTGCGAGCTGAGTCGAGCTTGAGTGGGCTCGTTACGAAAGAAAATATATTTTTAAAATTGGATATAATAGAATTTGGACTCTAAAGTCTAAACCTACTGAGCCAAGCTCAAACTGACTCATTTACAAAATAAATACATTGTTTCAGAGATGTAGGCAATAAGATTGAACTCAACTTGTTGCTTGTAAGCCAAACAATTAAACCATGTATTTTCTTTGATGTAAAATGTACTAAAAACTCATTATTCGCGTTCAGCTTGCTGAGATTATTTCACAAGTTTGAACGAGCTCTTTATTAGCCGAATAGAAGCTGAGGCACGACCAAGCTTGTCTCATTTTCCAGCCCTACCTGGAGCTAGGTCCTGAACATCACGGGTTCGATTCTCCTTGGTTATGAAGCAGCACTGTGAGGTCAGTCCACTCTCTCGAGATTTAGGGTTGGCCCAGTTAGGGTGCCATCATGGGGCTATGATGCTGAAGGTTCTGCTAGAGATGCTTGCATATATGCCTGAAAAATAAGGATTAATTTTTATGTATTAGACAACTATACTATTGGTTGAGTTTTAACTCTATCAATACCAGTCTCAGAACTACCAACGGGGGCTGGTAGGAGCAGCTAGTGCACGTCACCTTGTGTTGAGACGTTGTAAGTTCAAATCCCAATGGTATCGTTGTATAACTGGTAGGGGTCTGCCTAACCTTAGCTTGCCTTTCCAAAAAAAAAAATACCGGTCCCAGAACTGGGGTAAAGGAGGAAGGTGGTGTCTGATGGCCAGGGGCGTAGCTAGGGGGGGGGGCAGGACTGGGCTGTAGTCCAGTCCTACCTCCCGAAACAGTTTAAAAAAAAAAAAAAATTTAAAAGCCCAGTCCTAGCCCAGCCCTGATTCCATATGAAATAGATTTTTATCCATTTTTGTAGCCCATCCCAGTCATAGCCCAGCCCTGACTGCAGCAAATAGTTTGATTTGTCCATATGAAATAGATTTTTATTAATAATTGTAGCCATTTTTTATTTTATCTAAAAAATTTTTTTCGGGGGCGCTGCCCCCGAACCCCCCCCCCCCCCACTATCGCACAAATAAAATTTTTTTGCTACACCCCTGTTTGCCCCCCCCCCGTCACATGAATCCTAGCTACGCCCCTGCTGATGGCAACCAACCAACACTTTCCAACTCCTGACAAATGAAGTGTATGAAATGAATGGCCAGCAAAAGAATATTCACTTGCATAATTGATGTAACTTACGAGAAAATCAAATTACTAGGAGATTATCTAGGATGAAGCAAGAAATTCAAGAAAATTGCTGAAAAATAAATGGAAATAACAAGCAATTAGATAAAACTAAAAATTGTATCAAATCCAAAACTCTGCCTTGACATTTGGCCCTCACATCCTTTTGAAGATAGAGGTTTCCTAATTCTAAAGACTTTTTATTTAGATAACCTTCTAAAAAAAGCTAAACTTTTTTCTAAAGTATGAATATGATTCAGTATCCAAACACAAGATATCCAAATATAGTGATTCAAATAATAAAAGAGCCTAAAATCTAAGATAAATCTAAATAGACCCTGCTGGACCCGGTTTGCGTTGCTTGGCTCCTGCATCAATAATTCTTAGAGATAGTCTAGGTTTATAATGTTTTAGGAAGCATGTTCATTGAAATGGGCTGTAAAGGAGAGTTTGCAATAATTTTATATTTTTGCTGTTGTACAGTACAGTGGTCTATTATATTAGTTTTGTGTCTTATTGAAATAATTAAGACTTGCCTGATTGCCTTATTGTTGCATGTCTAACCAAAGAGAAAAACAAGAGGCAAAATTGGAGAATATTCTCACGCTCAAAACTAACATTCAACGGTTGCAGCACTTGTGTCGTTGTTACCAAGTTGGGACCAATTCAGACCTCCTATAAAATGGGGCGCGCGATTCAGCAAATCGGATTTAAATTCACACACACACACACACATATATATATATATATATATGAAAACCTGTCAATGTAGTAATTTTTTTTCCTGGGTGGAAAAACGACCTTTAGTGGCGGTCACTGACCTCCGCTAAAGGTCAATTTACTTAGAACTAGCGTGTGCTGCTGATCGCGCATGCTCATCTGATGTAACTTCGAACACTTTGAGTGTTCAACGTTACGTGTTACTATATATATATATATATATATATATATAAGAGAGAGAGAGAGAGAGAGAGAGAGAGTAATGATACATGCTTAATGAGTTTTTATGCTCTTTGGGTGTTTTTTCGCAGTTCTGACCCATAAATGTGTTGGGCATAGTTGATTTACAAGGAATCTACACCTGGATCATGTGTTTTAGATAAAAAAATGATATTTGGAGTCTAAAAAATTTACAAAGATTTTGGACGGTTGATATTTTTAATCTATAAAAACCCACCATGCGTTGGAATTGAACACTTCAAGAGCTGATCCCTATAAAATTAAGTACATAGATCACATTTACAGGGTCGTAATTTAAAAATAAAATGGAAAAAAACCCTGAAAAACCCATTAAGCAAGTGTCATTAAGCACCTACACTCTACTCTAGAGTAGAGCCATGTCTTTTTTTTTTTGCAGTTGCAACCCCATAAATGTGTTGGGCATGGTCAATTTATGAGGAATTTACACCTAGATCATGTATTTTCCATAAAAAAATGATATTTGGAGTCTAAAAAATTTACAAATGTTTTGGATAGTTGATTTTTTGAATCTAATAAAAACCCACCCATGTGTCAGTATCAAACACTTCAAAAGCTGTTTCCTATAAAATAAAGTACATAGATCACATATGTACGGTTAGAATTTAAAAATAAAATAAAAAAACCTGAAAAACCCATTAAGCCCGTGTCATTAGGTACCTACTCTCTCTCTCTCTCTCTCTCTCTTAGAGAGATTGGTGCTTAATTGATTTTTGGAATCTAAGAAAAACCCACCCATGTGTCGGAATTGAATACTTCATGAGCTGATCCCTATAAAACCAAGTACATAGATCATATCTTGGTCAGAATTTAAAAATAAAATGAAAAAACCTGAAAACCCCATTAAGAACCTAACATTAAGCACCTACGCTCTAGTAGGAGCTTAATGATAGGTGCTTAATGATACATGCTTGATGAGTTTTTCTGCGCTTTTGGTGTTTTTTTTGCAGTTCCGACCCCATAAATGTGTTGGGCATGGTCGATCATGTGTTTTCGATGAAAAAAAATGATATTTAGAGCCTAAAAATTTACAAAGATTTTAGACAGTTGATTTTTTGAATCTAATAAAAAACCACCCATGTGTCGGAATCAAACACTTCAAGAATTGATCCCTATAAAATCAAATACATGTAAGGTTAAAATTTAAAAATAAGACAAAAAAACCCTGAAAAACCCATTAAGCACATATCATTAAGCACCTACGCTCTACTCTCTCTCCAGAGTAGAGTGCAGGTGCTTATATATATATATATATATATATATATATATATATATATATATATATATATATATATATATATATATATATATATATATATATATATATATATAAAGAGAGAGAGATAGAGAGAGAGAGTAATGCACGGTTCTGCCCACTTTCTCATTCTGCCCCATCAAAATCATAGTTTTTAGTATTTTTTATCACATCTAATACCATTGATGTGATCTATAGGTTTTGTTTAGTGGGAATCAGCTTTTGGATCACCTAAATCTGACCTATATACAAGTTTTTCCGACGATCCAAAATCAATGGTTATGAAGGTACCTGTTTTTTCGGGCTCATAAAAACAGTTTTTTCATTAAAAAAACATGATTCAAGAGCCCATTCCTACTAAATTGAGCATGCTAAACACATCTAATGGTTCAGATCTATCTTAAAGCACTTCAAACTATGGGGCAGAACCAAAAAATGAAGCCTAATATATTCAGTTCTCATATATATATATATATATAGAGAGAGAGAGAGAGATTGGTTCCTCCTAACGGTAGAAGGGTGCTATTTTTGTGAATCTAACTTATAGATATTATCTACATAATTTGTTTAGTAGAAATAGGAATTTGTATCATCTGATTATAACATTATAACATGTGAGTAGCTTTTTATAAGGCTTCAAAATTTTTATAAATTTAAAACCTCATAAAATCATTTTTTTTCTTTGAAAAAGCATGATCCAATAGTAGAATCTTAGCTAATAAAACATGCTAAACATATTTGTGGAGACAAATGCACCAAACAAAGCTTAGGAAATCAACATGTCCATAGCATGTGGACAGTTAAGAGCATGGGCAGAGCTACATTTGGGCCAGGGTGACGCTCAAATCAGGGTGGACAGTGCCCACCTCGACCTTGCGATAAGTTGGGGTGGGCAGCGCCACAGTGCCCACCCTGACCATTTGAAAGGTTGGGTCAAGTTGGTCACCACCCAGATCCAACTTTTCTACTGCCCTCTTCAATCCCGACTCCTCTCTCTCTCTCTCAAAGTTTTAATGTCATTCTTCCTAAGAGATCAGGTGGTATTTGTATTTGAGTAGAACATTTTAGGTTTTTTTATGTTTTTTGTCTCCTTGCTTGACCCCTAGTTAAGAGGAAAGAATTATATATGAGTAATGGATATAGCAAACGTGCTAAAAATTATAGGTGCAAGTTGTGTCCACTTAATCTAACCACATCACATAGATGTGTTCAACATGGTCTTTGTCAAGAATTGGATTTGAAATCCTTAAAAAGCCTACTAATATATTAAAATCACATGATTCAAAACTCATTTCCTACTAAGCAAACAATGTTGTAGACTACGACAAAAACAAAATAAAAATATATGGAGATGGGTTAATCTGCCAATAAACCAGTTAGGCTTAACATTAGATGGATTCAATCTTATGAAAATAAGTAAAACATACTAAAAATGATGCAAAGTTATTTTTTGAGGTCAAAAAGGTAACTTTGATAGCTTTATAAAGTTACATTTTTGAAAAAAGGTGTTTGACTTTTCAATTACCTCCAAATTCAAAAGATCTATGATGCCCAAAAAAGTAACCTTGCATTTTAAAAAATGTCATTATTTTAAAGGTGTTTTAATTATTTTCATAATGTTAAACCTAACTAGTTTAATGATATATTAACCCTACTAAGAAAATATGATTTATATTTAACAGTTTCGTCCCTTTAGTAGTACCAAATATTTTGATTATAGGTGTAGTCCACTTGATCTTTTCTTTTAATAGAACTAAATACATATATGTGTTCTTCATGGTCAGATTAGTACAAATTGACATTTGGATCACCAGATTCCAATATCAGGGTAGCTTTATCCAGGTGATTGAAAAAAAATCAATGGCCACCAAATTTTCTTGATTTTAGACATGTCATTTTACCCAAAAAAATATGATCCAGGGGTCTATCACTAACAAATCAACAAATTTACATGCTTAACATGTTTACAACATAAGATTAAGTCATAACAACTTACATCATGAGATCTCAGGTTGATTATGCCTTGTTTACAAAATTTTTTGAATGAAAAAATATGAGACTTACCCTGATTCGCTAAAATCCTTTTAGGAGTGTGTGAGACGCCATCTATGAGTCTTGATCATCCTTCGCCTGATGGAAAGGTAGAATCCAGACAAGTTCTCCGACCTTTGTAGTTCGAATTACACCGTCGAGATGTTCGAATATGCAATAAAGATCAATGTGTATTAGTATCTGTTCTTTAAAATAATAAAAATCGAAATGAAAAAATGAATGATCTGAAGAATCACCTTTTTCTGAATCGAAGGTCCATTAGGCTTTTACACTCATTTTTATTTCGATAACACTTCCACGCAGGTATGATGGTTGTTAAAATGACGTCTGCAACACCTCTACGTAGGTATGACAACTTAAGAGAGAGGGGTATGGCAAGGCTAAGGTTTGTTCTCTCTAGGGCCAATACTCGGACAAGAAAATTTTAGATGACCAGATTTTAGGGAAAATGCCATATTTATAGTTTTTTGAGTAGGATACAAATCACTGGATTCTTCAAGGTTCAGATCCAATCCCAATAGGTCCTGGTCTATCTCGAATGGGGGATAAGACCTATCTAGAAGAGTCCTTCCCTCTTGAAAAATGTGTAGAAGGAGGAAGTTAGGATGAGATAGGCTGATAATAAGCCAAATGACTTATCCTCTATGCTCAAGATGTGGGACAACAAAACTGTTTGGTTGTCCCAACTAGGGATGGCCAAATAAACAACTCTCATAGGTGGAACGACCAGACCAGGCTTCATCCCAAGATGGGACGACACCATGTGTAGTCATCTCTGGTATGAGCTAAAAGAGGGGGAGTAATCCAGAACAGCGGTGGTGAAACTGACAAGATTTTAATCTTTGCTGGATAATTCTCAATGTGCACGGAGATGCGCAACCCCAAAGTTTGGGTGGGCTCACGTGGGCACTGGCGTGACACCTCCATATGAAGTAGTCTCATTTATGTGTTCTGACTTCACAGATGTATTCCTCACATATGATTGTGTAGGAGAATACTCGACCGTAACACATGAATTATGTATAAAAGGCTTTCATTTGGGGATATAAAGTTGAGATGGGCTGCATAGTGTAGCAACCCCGAAGCATGTTACATGGCCGCGAGTGGTCGAAGAGACCCTCATGGCATGGAGAACAGAGTTGAGTAGATGCACTTGAAAAGTGATACACACTAAGGCTTGCTTGCAGAGCTTGCTAAAGAGCAATGTTGTGTTGCCTCATGCCACAACCGTATGCCATAGACATGGGCCTTCTACTTAGCAACACACATCTCATCATAGGCCCGAGTCCTAGATAGGAGAGAAAGGGAACCAAGCATTTCAGATATGAAGAAAAGGGAGGGGGGGGGGGGTCGAACAATGAGTTTGCCGCTATTCGGGTCTCAGATGAGAGAAAGGGAACCAGACGATGGGATCCGCTCATGTCTCGGTGTGGAGAAAAAGGGGGGGGGGGGGAAATGATAGGCTTGCTGTCATTCGGGTCCCAACTGCAGAGACAGAGGGCCGCCAGACGATGGTGCTGCCGCAATCCAAGTCTCGGATGGGAAACAAAGGGGCCGGATGGTGGCAAGCTCACCGTCTGGGTCTCGATTATATGTTCTCTTATTTTTCTTTCCTCTCAGAAAGATTTTTTTTTTTGCATGGTGGTTGGGGGTGGGTGGGGAGTAGGGTTTCTCATACACCAAGGCTAGTCCATGTAGCTAAGTCTTATTTGTATCAAATTTAATATTTGAAAAAATTTAGGCAGTCAAGTTGTTGGCACATTGAAAGTGTATATAAAATACCACAGGGGATTTGTACTTGCTAGTATAGTTTATTGTCATAGAAATTATTTTTATTTTTACTGTGTATTTGTGCCCACCCTAACTTAAATTCTTGGCTGTGCCCCTGGTTCTTTCCCCAAAATTAGAGGACGAGGTTAGGTGAAATTCAAGGGTGCACTATTCTATCGACTAATTATGGTTGTTGAAAATTTAGAGAATTTTCTCTTAACCAAGACAAGATATAAAGTGTTTGTGAATTATAGCGTCATTGAGGAATTTCAGTGAGCTCAAGAACAAAGGTCCCCAATTGGCGACAAGGTCTTGGCAGCCATTGTGGAGAAGCTACTCCACCACCCCTCCTTTATCTCTCTTATTTTTCTAACAATTTTTATTTTATTTTTATCTACACAAACAAGTGAAATTTTTTCATTTAAAAATTTATCCTATCAAAACTTCTCATAGAAAAAATGTTCTCTTTCTAAGAGATTTTTTCTTGCTTCCAAACGTTGTAGACACCTCAATTTTGACCAGGTCATTTCAAAGTTCTGCTAGCTTAAAATTTTAGACTCCAAAGGCTTTTTTCTAAAAAGATCAATTAAACAAGAGGATCTTAGCTTTCCAACAAGCTAAAAATCAGATTAATACGATATCAAAGTAGAAAGTTATGATCAAAACAAGGTAAATTGTTTTTTTAAAATCCTATTTTCAGGTAGGGCCTATTTTGATTGCATTTTTATCACCAAAATGATTGAATTTTATTTTTCACTTAAAAGATGAATTAAATTTGAGGATGTTAGCTTTTCAACGCATCAAATGGTGCCTCAATATGTGTAAACACTCCAAATTTTTCAGATCCATTTCAGACATTCTTTTTTTCAGATGCCAAACCCTTGCAGAGCAATATCGAGTCTCACCCCTAGGTTTATCCCAGTCTAGAAGTCAATTTACCTCATTTTGATAATAAAATTATCATTTTACCCAGAGTGACACTTAGGCCATTCGTCAGTTAGGTTTAACCAAACTCATCTCAAGTTCAGAAAAGTTAGAATGTTTGTCATTTCTAGCTCCTCTGAGCTCACGATGAGTGAATTCTGATCATTTCAGCTAAATTAGCTCATTTAAGGCGAAATAAGCTCATTTTAGCTCGAATCTTAACCAAACTGTCCTTGAGTCAGTCAAATCCATTAGATCCCATCCATGTGAGTCTAATCTAAGTTCGCTAGGAGTTCGAACAACTCAGTTCCAGTTCACAGTCACTCAAACCTTTGTTTAAGCCCATTTGAGCTCATTTTAACTCGTTTGAGCTCAATTCAGTCCAAATTGACCTAACTTCAGCTGGTTGAGCTAATGTTTTAACTCTGAATTTAGTTCACTTGAGTATAACTGGCTCCTGATTTAGTTCATTTCAATCATATACAGTTCAAGTTAGTTCAGACTAGTTCTGTACCGTGTTTCTACGCCTACAGGGTGAAAACAAAACAATATAAATTTCTTCAGAACACTGTTTCTGACATTTTTCTAAACTGGGACAAGCCCCAATTCAGACTCAGATCAATTCCTTCATCTAATATCTTATCAATATCCGAGATCCAATCCATTCCAATTCGGATATTGGATCCATTGCTAAATCTGGTATCTAATTTCATCCCGGACCTGGATTTTTCATCTGATTCATTCAGAAATCCATATCCAGAGTCCAATTCATTCTTTGAACCTGGAATATCCCATCAGATATCCATGATCCAACTAAACCATTTTGGATCTATTTAAGTATGGATCCACCTTCTGGTCCATTCAGAAAGTTAAATTGAATCAATTTCTAAACTCAAATTAATTTAACATCTAAGATTCAATTTCACTTCTTGGATTCTGATTCAGGTCCAAGATCCAATTTCATCCTCTGAGTTGGATCTAAGATCCAAGATCCAAATCAAAATTCCAATTTTCATTATGAATTTTGGGGTTTTTCATTTTCAACTCTTCAGAAATCCATATTCAGGGTTCAATTCTCATTTTTGAACAAATTTCCTTCAAATCGAGATCCAGATCCAATCTTTTTCAAAACCTCATATCCAGATCTAATTTTTTTCAAAACCTCAAATCCAGATCCTTTTCAAAATTCATTTTTTATCCTAATTTCAAAATCAATCTTTGGATTTCAAAATCAAATCCATCATTTTGCAAAAATCTTTTGAAAAATACCCTAGATCTAGTTCATAATTTAAATTGGATTTTGAAATATCAAAATGGATCCAAATCCAGTTTCAAAATCTGATTTTTATTCAAAATCAATTTGGGGATTTCAAATTCAAAATCAAATCCAATTTTTATTCCCAATTTCACAAATAATCATTGAATTTTAAAATCCAAAATCAACATTTTTGCAAAAATTCTCAAAATTCAATCTGGATTCGATTGTAATCCAATTTGAATTTTAAAAATCAAAATTAGATTTTTGAATCCAATTATTTTCAAATTTCTCTTTTTATTTCTCATATTTTATTTCACTTTTCATTTTGATTTTTAAATCAAAAATCAAAAATGCATTTTCAAAGAAGGGGCGACACTTGGTATTTTCAAAATTCAAAATCAAAATCATTTTGAATATACCTTTAAAAACCCATTTGTGCTTTTAAAAACTCACATGAGCATCACTTGCAAAGTGATGCCATGTGTTAAAATTTTAACCAAGTGCCCAAACTACCCATTTGAGAAATTTTGAAAAGACACGCATGGGTGCCATGTGTCAAAATATTTTACAAAGTGCACTTTTGCCAATTTAACAAAAAAGAATCCCACATGGGGTTGGCGCCAACCCTCCCCCACGTGATCCTTGCCACATCAACCCTAAGGTCTTGAAAATATCTCAAATGGGCTATGCCCATAATGCCCCCACTATGCCTTATAAAAAGCTCCCATGGGGGGTGAGTTTTTGGAAGAAGAAAAGGCCTCTCTCTCTCAAGCATTCCTCCTCCTCTTTGACTCATCTCTTGGTGGCTGAAGTAAAGAAGAAGAAAGGAGTTCATCCAGCCAAAGTTAAACCCCCTCTCTCCTCTTTTCTAATTCTTCTTTCTCTTTTTATTTCTTTTTTTTCATTTTTTCTCAAAATCACCCCTCCTTTCTTCTCTTCTTTCTTACAATTTATTTTCAATATCATGTAATAGCAATGCAGATCTATCTTAATTCCATGTTAATATTTATTTTTATGTTTTGATCCATTCAAATTGTTATTTACTTTGTGTATTTTAATTTTAGCCATTTAGAATTGAGATTTGATCTTCAATAGATCAAATCTCATATTCAATAGGCAAAATTGATTTTAATTTATGCCTTAATGCTTTCAATTTCATGTTTAGATGATTTATTTTTGTTTTTACATCATTTTCATCATCATGCATGGTTTGAAATGATGGATCTCATGTTTTGATCATTGGATCAATTCATTAATGAGATGCTATTCTACTCAATCATGTTTAGATGAAATTTTCAACTCTGGTCTATTTTTTATTTCATTATTTCATATATAATTAGGTTTTATTTTGATCTGATTTTTTTATTATATCTTTATTTATGTGTTTTCGAGATCTCCACAAAAAATCAGATCAATCTGAGTTGGTTTGATCCCTCAAAATAATTGGGATTCGGACCCTGTCATTTGGCCTCATCCGAATTTAACCCAAAATTAGACCAACTTGTTGGAACAATTTCTCCCTAACCAAAGATGAATTCTCAAATCTGTAAAAAGGGATGTCTCTCGCATTAAGTTTAGTTTATTTATGCCAAATTTCATCAATTTCTATGGTGTTTTTATACCAAATTTTGGTTAAAAACCGCAATCCTATTATACTGTATCACTTTTATAGTCTGGTTTTTAGCCCATTTTGTCAGTCATATCTCTCTAATGGAAGATCATTTTCAAGACCTGTAAAATAAAACATTTTTATCTGCATGTTTATTTTATTTATGTAAATTTGTAGTCATTTCTATAGAGAATTTTTATTTTGTTTATATTTTAAGTCGAGACCTTGTCTGTTTGTAATTCCAGGCATTACTCAGACTTACGATCAACTTGTTGCATTCATATCTCCCCAATGGGAGATCATTTTCCAGATCTGTAAAAAAGAAAGTTTTTCTTAAAATATCTATTTTATGCATGCTATTTTTTATAAATTTTAATTTCCGTTTCATTGGCCATTTAGATAAAAAACTAAGACCCTATTGATTTTCTTTCACAGGCTTTTCATAGGTTTTGACCCGATTTGTTTGGATTAGATCTCTCCAATGGGAGATAAATTTCTAGATCTGTAATTAAATTTTTTTATATAAATGTCTAGTTTATCTCTGAAAATTTTCAGCAATTTTTATGAAATTTTCATATCTGATTTTGATAGAATATCAGAACCTTGTCATTTTGCCTCATTAAGCATTTTTTAAATTTTATGTCAACTTGTTTGGATGTGTTCTCTCTAATAAAAAATTATTTTCAAAATCTGTAAAAAGGGTTCTTTTCTATTTTTTGTTTAGTTTTTTCATGTCAAATTTTATAAACTTTTACGATATTTTGATATTTCAAATCTATCAAAAATTAAGACTAGTTACAGAATTTCAATTTCTGTACCAGGTTTAATTTTTGAGATGGAATAATGACTTCTCGAAGTCAGCATTTCTAAACCAGAACTGATTTTCAATTTCTGTAAATTTAAATTTTTTATGGTCGAATTGAGCAACTTCTCTCACAAATTTGGAAGAAATTGAGTCATTTTAGCCTCCAAAATCCTAAAATTACAGAAACTTGTCTGTCAAAATCTAGTTTCCTGATTTCAATTTTTTCCTTTAATGTTTCAATCATATCCCGCATTTTAAAAATGATTTTCAAGATCTGTAAAATAAAAATGTTTCCCTGATGAGTTAGGAATACATGGATTCATTTTCAGCTCAATTTAAGTTATTTTAGACTTTCATTCATTCGAAATACTTCGATAAGATCGATTTGCATATCCTGATTTTGAAAAATCTGGTTTTGATTAGATTAAAACCCCAAATTTGAGTTTTTTCCAATATTTTTTTACATTTTTGACTCTAGAACATTTTTAAGGTTATTAGAAACCTTCACATCAAATTTTATAAATTTCTAACATGTTTTTTAGATTTTTCCTTATTTTTTGGGGCATAAAAAGGCTAAATTTTAGATTTTCTTTATTTTTCCATAATTAAAGAAAATCCATAAATGCCTATATTTATTTCTAACATGTTTTCTCATTTTGCAGGATTTTCTCTTTCTTTCTTTTTCAATTATTGTAATTCATTCAAGGGTTGTAATAATGTCATTAACGAGAATTTTTATTTTATACTTAGTTTAGAATCAATGAGCATATAAATTAATTTTATATTAATTTCTTGCATTTTACTTTTCCTTTATTTTAAAATACACTATAGAAAACGTGAATGACATGTGTATCATCTAATAAAGGATAAATAACGCTAAGTAAAGTTTGTATTTACGACCCTAGTCTGAATACAAATAATACTTAGAGTTAATATTCTTTATTAAATAAAAATTTGACCTATACTTTTAGATCATTTTTAAAATTCATCATTTCTTTCATAAAGAACTCTCTTTTCTTCCTTTATTTGAGTTAAAATAAAAATTAATTCAAAATATATTTATGGCCCTAGTAATAAATATATTAAAATTAATTTTATGTTAAATCTATAAAGGTACAAAATATTTTTTTCTTTATTAAAATTTTAAATAAAGATTAATTTAAAGTATATTTGTGGCACTAGTCATGAATATATGGAAATTAATCTTGTTTTAATTCTACAAAGTATAAAATTTTCCTTGAAATTTAAATAATTCTTCAAAAGTAGCATATTCATCATTTAAGATAGAATTGCATCATTTTTTTATTCAAGTTATTTTAAAATTTCTAAGTGATTTTCAAAAAATATTTTTTATTTAAAATTTCAAGGTCATTTTCGATTTCCATTATCAAATTAAAAGTTATTTTTTAATTTCATTTTCAATTTCATTCAAATTCAAATCCTATTTCAAATATCTATTTTCAATTTTCAATTTTTGATTTTTATTCAATTTTAACTTTCCATTTTTGAATTTCAAATTTCAACTTTGAATTTTATTTCAATTTCAAATATCAAATTCAATTCTTTATTTCTTTCAAGTTCCAAATTTTGAATTCTATTTCAATTTTAAAATTTCATTCTAAAATTTCAATTCTTAATTTTAAATTTCATTTTAATTTTCAATTTTAATTCCAAATCAAATTTCATTTTGAAATTCCAATTTCATTTCCAAAGTTTCAATTTCAATTTTTTTAGTTTAAATTTAAAATTCAATTACATTTTTTATTTTAAATTTCAAATTCTTCAATTTCAAATCAAAGTTCAAATTCAAATTCAAATTCCAACCTCAAATCCAATTTTGATTTTTGACTTCAAATCCTAAAATTCCAAATACAATTTCAAAATTCCAAGTTTGATTTCTGAATTCAATTCTCCATTCAAAATCAACTCCAATTTTGATTTTCAATTTCAATCAATTTAGATTTCAAATTTCAAAACTTAACTTTGAATTCAATTTCAAAACCTTCAATTTCATTTTGTCATTTCCAATTCAAAATTTAACTTCGAATTCCATTTCAAAATCGAATTCAATTTTAAAACTCAAATTCAATTCAACTTCAAGTTTTCATTTAAAATCAAATCCAACTTCAAGTTTTTAAATCAAACTCAATTTCAATTTTTCCAATTCAAGTTCAAATTCTTCCATTTCCTAGAGGATATTTTCAAATCCATTTCAAAATCACTTGAAAAATCCAAAATTTTGAAATATCTCTAAAAGCATACATATTTTTCAAAGTTTGAATTCATAGCACGAGCCTAATTCAATGTGCATTTAGGACTTAAAATAATTTCTTGGACAAGTTTAGGCAAAACAAAGGCATAAATTTAATCCTTGGTTCGATTACCCCTAGTAAAGGCGTCAGGAATGGTTGAACCTCGTACTGATGAGCGAGCTTCGTCTCTCTATTTTTCCATATTTCTTAAAAAACAAAGGCTTGAGTTTTTCTCTTTCCCTAAAAAGGAAAAAGGAAATTTTTGTAACGACCACAATATGATATCTAGATAAAAACTTATGACCAAAACAAGTTATATTATCATAATGGATCTGAAGTACGACCAGATTTAAGAGTGAAGATTTGAAATTTCATTATCCAATATGTGGGAAACCTCTAGAAAACTCATCCACGTGTGCCATTTAGAGAGAAACCACCCAAAAGCCTATTTTGTCTTCCTAAAACCCCAAAAAATAGAGTATTCTTAAATCCTATCATACACAAACTCCTATCCCAAGCAGAACTCTTTTGAGCCAATCTTATCCTCCACAAAGATAAGAGCAAATCCATTTGGGTTGGATTCAAACCCAAAAATCCTTGGATTCATATCCCATGTAAAAATCTTATAAATAGGGATAGCCCCCTATAGTCTGGAAAGATAAAAAAAATCTAGAAATTCTATATATGAGTGCTAGCCTTAGAGAAAGAGCTTACCTAAGCCCTATTTGCACTCTGACCTTCTATCAACCCGAGCCTAAACTACCATACCAACGCGGAGGTGCTGCTGAAGCTATTGAAAAATCCTTATACCTACATGGAGGTGCTACTAAATCGAGGAAGAAGAACCTAAATAAACTAACATACCTCAAAGTCCAAAAAAGGTATTTTTAGATCCCTTTGTTTTATTAAGTTGATTCTAGTTAGTTCATTCATTCAGATACTCATACACATTTTATTTTCATTATATTTGCGGTAGTATGATTCGAGCTAAGAAAATTGAAAACCTGCCCTGACTTTACCTTTCCTTTGGAAAAAGGACAGTAAGAGCTTACAAACAACGTCCCCACATCTTTTCAAAAAGGATTTTTAAGGATTTCATGCAAATCTGGGTAAGTCAAATATTGTCTTCACAAAATTTTATCAACAGTTTTTGGCGATCACGTTGGAACACCATATATTTTTTTTGATTTTTCGTACATAGAAGTGCATGTCGAGAGGATTTGGGTTCTAACAAACCCAAAACTCTTAAATTTTGTTTTTTTTTTGGATGACAAAAATCCCTTTTGCCGTTCATTCTTTGCTATATGAAGACTTTGTCATTCGTAGAGTCTGTCATCCAACGCTTTGCCATCCGACATTTTGCTATTTGTATGACCCCTTTGCCATCTGGCCCTTTGTCATCTGTAGAGTTTGCCATCTGCAAAGCCCATTTCTGCATACTAGTGTCCTAAAGATTGCCATATGCAATTTATGCCATCATAGCGACTGCCATTCATTGTCTATGTTCTCTACAATCACTACCATCCTAAGTGATTATCATTTAGTGTTTTACCTTCTGTAAAACCCCTAAATCTGAGGCATTGCCGTCTGGTAGCTTTGCTGTCTGGTAGCCTTGCCATATAGTCGCTTTTACCTTCCGTCTATCTTTGTTGTCCACTTTAAAAAGGTGAAAATCTCACTACTATTATATTTTGTACGACCATTTGAGTTTCCTTTTTTGGTAGATACTCTATTTTAGGGTTTTTAGTTACTTTTATCCCGAACTTAGGTTTTTTTGCATTAGGTGCATACATGAATATTAGGTTTAGATTTTCTCACATTTTAGAAACACTTACTGAAGAAAATTCATGTCATAAAATTAGAACAACATCACCTCCAACAAGCTAGGGTTTTGATTAGGACATTTTTTGATTGATTTTGTATTCTCCAGTTTTTTATCCTCTAATATTTTAGGATGAGAGCTTCTCTTTATTTGAATTTTCAAAAATTTCTTGTCCTATCATTTGATCTTCAGATCCCCCACTAATATCTTTAAGTTGATAGCTTGGGTATATAGGTGAAGGCACCTTGAAACCGGATAATCCACATCAGTACCTTTAAGTTGTTAGATTGGGTATATCAATGTTGGATCCGGAAGGAAGCTCTGATTCATAGAACTTAGAGAGACCTCACAGATCCGTGGAGTAATTTTTAAGGCTAGGGTACCTATTGATTTTTTAAAATCTCACGTTACTTGTTTGGGCATTTGTTTGAACCATTGTTTGGGGTATCATGAATACTCGATCCAAAACCTAAAAACCTGAAGGTTTATTCATCCCTAAGAATCCCCCTTTCGGAATGACCCCCTGACATTATAGAAAATATAATCTTCGATGAGGATCTAAAGGATAGAACTTACATGGATATCCCTGATGAGCCTAAGCATAACCCAAGAAAAGTAAAGGGTTCGAAGATCCTGAAACCTATCTCGAGACAACATTCACATCGTTCTCGTAAGAATCCTCATACAGATTATAAGACAGACAATTCTAGTACAAACAAGTCTATAAGGAGACGAGTTCCTCAGACTTCATGTGTTAAAACTTTGTTCAAGGAAAAGGATATAGGAGCAGAAATGAGGCAATATGTCGAAGATGTAAAGAATAAGATAAGAAAACTCCAAAAGAGAATAGAATATGAGCAAGCACAAGTAGCAGCGATCGGAAGAAGAACCTGACATAGCAAAGAAGAATGTGATAATAAGGGATATTATAGTCAGTTGAGAGAATCCCAAGTGTCTGATTGAAAAAAAAAAGTTCATAGACCCCTGTTAACCCGTCATGTCCAAACTACATTATAAGATTCAGGAAAAAAGATAAAATCCCTAGAGAACATGGTCCAGAACCTCAGCACCAGGATGAGATATATGAATATAGACCGAAAAGAATATTTCATATAGGACTTTTTACTTGAGGTATGGGATGATGATGATAATGATACTCCTCCTAAGTTTATGAAGTTTAATGGGAAAGGGAACCCAAAGACTCACTTGGCCATATTCACGAGAAGTATGCTCAAATATCATAATAATAATAGGAAGTTGATCAATTGGTTCCTTAGGAGTTTGAAGAGAGAGACATTGGAATGGTTTGCCACCTTGAACTTCTAAAATGTTAGGAAATTCAAGCAGGTCATCAACCTGTTCATGAAGCAGTTTCACTTTAATGTTGAAGCCCTCACCACCATAAGCCAACTGTATGACCTGAAACAGAAAAAAGATGAGAGTGCCCATGAGTTCATCAACAGATGAATAGAATGAGAGAGTTGATCTTAGACTTACATGCCCTAGTCATAATAATGAACAACTTCTCCAAACATCTAAGGAGCCTAATCAACATGGTTGAGGTTAAAACCTATGTTGAAGTCATAAAAAGGCTACTTCCTTTGAGGTATGTATCAAAATAAAAGTGTATGATGAGTTTATGAAGAACAACAATATCTACAAGAAGTCAAACTCATTCAAGGGTTAGGTCAATGCGGTTCAAACCTTTCGACAGAGTTAACATAAGACTCGCAATCAAGGCCAAAAATGGGGCAACCAAAGAACTGCCCCAAAGAAGCCAAACTCAAATAAAAATATGTATGGTGGAAGCCCAAAATAGACCAAAGACCAGAGGTTCACAAAGTTCAAATAAGCCCAGTCACAGGTCTTAGATCTTCTATTACAAGATGACTTGGCGAAGTTGCCGGAAGTGTCAAACCCACTACAAATGAAGGGTAAAGACTTGTCTAAATACTATCAATATTATAGGGCAGTGAACCATGATATTGAATAATGCATCATCCTCGGACACGTCATATAAGACAATAACAAGAACGGTGAACTGCTTGTTGATGAAGAACAACAAAGTCGAGGCAATAATGACATGGGCATCTTTAAAGAGCCCTTTCTGAATCACGACACAAAGAAAGGAGTCCAAGCCTGCGAGCTAAATGAGGATTACTTCCCAAAGAAGGCCATAGGTCCGTTCATGGCAAAAGACACAGGATTGGCTCTCCTTATGCATCTACTCATGCTTGAACCTCAGAAGTTGAGCAATAATCTAAGCCCTTCTTTCTCTCCTGAAGAAGATCAACATAGTTAGAGCAAAGTAATAATACATCAGAACAGAACCACAATGGTATGGAGTAAAAAAGACCTCTTGCATGGGCCATCATCTCACGACCTCAAGTAAGCCTTTAAAACCTATACTTTGCATAGAGTTTTTTTGATTTTTTTTTTTTTAAAATAGAAAAACCTAAAAAAATTCAAAAATAATTTCTTCTATTGAGGTCCAAGCTATCCGCTTTGTTGCAATAGCATGCTATTCTTATTGACAAGACTAAGAAAGCCTTTGTCAAACTCCTTTCTTCATTTTTTCTGATCATTCCCAATGATGCCTTTCTATCAAAATCATGTTGAGGGTATGTCAAAGGAGATTGAACCTATCTAAAACTACTTAGGGATAGGGTATCATAAAGCCATCAAAAGTTCAAATCTCTTACTTAAGAAGGGACCTTTAATAGTCAAGCATACAAATAGTCTCTCCCAAACTGGTTTGACCTCGTTCAACAAGACCCAAATAGTCTTGAAAGCCTGATTTACCTCTCTACATTGGACCGACCTTGTTTGGTGAGACCCACAAGGGTCTCCACATCCCAGTTGTTCTAGACATTGGCTTGATCTTATTTGACAAGACCACAAAACAGTCTCTACATCCCAATTATCCTTGAACTGACCCAACCTCATTTAATAAGACTTAAAATGGTCTTGAAAATTCAGATCACCTTGACTCTAACAATCATAGGAGGAAGATAGAGCTTTATCATGATGCAAGGCATATCATTAAAAGATCATTAAAGGTCAAAGATCTTGTCCCCAAATGAATCTAGCTCAATTCAAAATAGTCATTTCCTCAATTATGTCCCTGCACCTGAGAGTCTACCACATAAGACATCCAAATCTTAGAGAAAGATAAAAAAGTGACATAGTGAGGCTTAGGTACTTTAATCATGATTTTAGCTTATGAACATATAAGGATAAATTATAATGGCATGAGATCATTATCAATGCATAAGTGTAGATCCTACAGAAATCCACCTAGACAACCAACTCTTTGGGAAAAGAGTCAGGAGCTGAATACCTTCAATATCATCTGCCATATAGGTCGATCTTTTGAAAGACCTTTCTTTTATATTGAAAAGAGAAAAAAGAGAGAAGAAAAAGAGACCAATACTCATCTCTAGATTTATGGCATGGTGTCAGGCTCTGGTCATACGATTACCTTAGAAGTAGAGATTGGAACATAGAAATGTGTGCTAAGAGAAAGCCAATACTTACTTTTGCACCTATAGCAAGGTAGCAGGTTATGTTCATATGGCTTTTGAAGGCAGATGTTGGATAGATAATGACATCCTTTCTGTACTGGATAACCATGAGACTCATGGTTATTAGGCTCAGGTCAAAGGATGACAAAAGTGAGGAATACAACCCTCTTAAGTTAAAATCAAAGTCTCGAAGGATCTCACCAAAAGGCAGATAGTGCAATTAAACATATTTTTATCAAGCTCTAGTCTTGTAGAATTCAAGCCTAAGCGAAAACCATTAGACCTAGAATGAATGCTTTGCGACTTAATCTCAAGTCCCTATAACTAATTGCTTAAAGCCAAGGCAAAATTAGAAGAGAAAACTCTTGATGAAACTGAGTTTTCCTTTCTTATCTAACACAAGGCAAAAAAAGTCTTAAGGGTGAGAATCTCAGGGGCAAGAATTATCTCATCAAGAAGGTGCCAATCTTTTGGATAAAAGAGAAAAATCCATGACCTTATATGATCAATCATTCATAAATACCACATGTTACCTACGCTAATACAAATGCATGAGTTCCACTGCATATCAGAAAAGTTTATTGCATACATCATAATTCACCAAAGTGTCTAGCCACATGGATTTTTAGTTTGAGAAGTGCATAGAAAGCTCTAGCCTTTTCTCTGGTGCCACTTGATCGAAGTATGCCTGACTATCCTCTCTGGGTCCGAATGTCTCATGTCTAAATTGATCATCTTAGAAAGGGCACCTCTACCCTAAGGTCTTACTAGGGCAACTCTACCATATCCATTAACGCACAAGAGGTGTAGGACTCATAGTATTTTTACCCAAGAGCTTTCTACAAAATTCTAAAAAATCATTCACAAAAGCATCAAAAATCAAAATGAACCTAAAAGGCATGAAAATGAGATACATACCTCTTATGCTACCCTCACTTAAATCCCAACATTTTATATTCTCCTGATGAGTAAAGTTATCAATGAGAGTCAAGAGTCGTTGTAGGTTCATGCCAAATCAACAATACAGATGGATCATGCTTTATGAGATTACACAACCTGCATAATAACCTCAGAGTCGTCAACAACTTCTCTTGAAAAAAGCTTGGGTCAATACACGATGGTTTTAAAAAACTGGTCCGACCTCGTTCGATGGGACCAAACATGGTCCCCACAACCTAGTTTCTCTAAAAAATATTATTTTGACATCGCTCGACGGGACCCAAACGATCTCACAACCTAGTGGTTTTTAAAAACTAGCCCAACCTTATTCGAAGGGACCAAGCATGGTCCCCATAATTCATTTTTTCTCAACACTGGTTCAACCTCGTTCAACGAGACCAAGCACGGTTCCCATAACCTAATTTTTCTCAAAAATACTGACCTGATCATGTTTGATGGGACCTAAATGGTATCCATAACCTAGTGGTTTTCAAAAGCTGGTCTAACCTCGTTCGGCAGAACCAAGCACGATTCCCACAACCCAATTTTTCTCAAAAACATTGGCCCGACCTTGTTCGATGGGACCTAAATGGTCTCGACAATCTAGTGGTTTTAAAAAAATGGTCCGACCTCATTCGATGAGACCAAACATGGTTCCCATAACCCAGTTTTTCTAAAATATACTAGTCTGACCTCATTCAGCACACCTAACGGTTTAAATAACCCAGTGATTTTCAAAAACTGGCTCAACCTCATTCGGCGAGACAACAAACGGTCTTGACAACCCAGTTGTCCTAGCACTAGTATGACCTCATTCAACGAGTTCTAAAAGGTTTCGACAACCCAGTGGTGCCAAAAATTAGTCAGCCCCCATAGGTGTCTACTTATTTGCCACAAATCTAACCACATTTGATTAATGCAAAAGAGGGGCATCTATAGATACCTCAATTTTGATCAGGTTATTTCAAAGTTCTACTAGATTAAACATTTAGACTAAAAAAAGGCATCATCTAGATTTTTTAAAAAAATATCAATTAAACTAGAGAATCTTAGCTTTCCAACAAGATAAAAATCAGTTCCATATGATATCAGAGTAGAAAGTTGTGGTTAAAACAAGGTAACTTGTTTATTAAAAAACCTATTTTCAGGTAGGGTCCACTTTGAACACATTTTTTATTACCAAAATGATTGAATTTGGTTTGCACTTAAAAGATGAATTAAAGTTGGAGATGTTAGCTTTTCAATACATCAAACGGTCTATGCCTCAATCTAATATCTAGATAGAAAGTTATGACTAAAATAAGTCACACTGTCATAATGGATATGAAGTATGACCCAATTTAAGCGTAGAGATCCGAAATTCTATTATTAAATTCGTAGGAAACCTCTAGAAACTCCATCAAAGCATGTCTTTTATAAAGAAATTACTCAAAAGCCTATATTTGTCTCCCTAGAACCCCAAAAAATAAAATATTCTTAAATCCTATCTTACCCAAACTCTTATCACAAGCAAAACTCTTTTTGGATAATACACTAATATGTAACCAATACTGATTATCTCGATCCGAGAAGTTGGTACCTTCGAGTAGTACTTGTGACTGCAACCCCTTTTTTTCCCCTTGTAAGCCTTAACAAGTTGTCCTTTGGCACACAAAAACCTCAAAGTCTCTCTCTCTCTCTCTCTCTCTCTTTATTCCTTATTTCCCTCTTTTTCTTTATTCTTCTTAGGGTATGCTTGTTGATAAAAAATTGCGAAAGAAATATTTGACTAACCTAGATTTGCATAAATTCCTTAAAAAATATTTTTCAAAAGATATGGAGATGTTTGCAAGCTTTGACCGTCCTTTGCCTGAAGGAAAGATAAAGTCAAGGCAGGTTCTCGATTTTCTTAGCTCGAATCGCACCACCACAAATAGAAAGAAAATAAAATGTGTAATTATTTAAATGAATAAACTGACTAGAATCATCTTAAATGAACAAAGGGATATGAAAATACCTTTTTAAGACTTTGGGGTCCGTTTAACTCATTTAGGCTCTTCCTCCTCTGTTTAGCAGCATTTTCAAGTAAGTTTGAGGGTTTTTAATGGCTTTGACAGCACCTCCGCATTGGTATGGTAGTTTAGGTTCAGGCCAAGAGAAGGACAAAGTGTAAGCAAGGCTTAGATAGGCTCTTTCTCTAGGGTTAGCACTCAGATATAGGATTTTCTGATCTTCTGATCCTCCCAAACTATTGGGGCTACCCCTATTGATAAGTTTTTTGCATGAGATATGAATCCAAGAATTTCTAAGTTTGAATCCAACTCAAATAGATATGTCCAGCCATGTAATGACATTAATAAAAAATTCTCTCATGCTCTCCCCATAGATGTAGGCGGTTTTGCTAAACCATATAGATTTGGTGTCTTTGTTTTCTTGATTACTTTCTTATCTTTTGTTGCATTGTGTATTTGCATGCTTTTCACGCCTACAAACTAGTATCAGAGCAAGACCTAGTCTTTGAGCTTGTTCATCATAACAACAAAAGGATCAAACATGAAGTATAAAATTGAAAATTTTAATGGGAATATGAACTTTGAGTTATGACAACATAGAGTGAAAGATCTTTTGACCCAACAATTACTAATTAAACTCTTATATGAGAAATATAAGAAACTCAAAGATATGCCCGATGATGATTGTGATGACATATGTGAAAGAGTGATTAGTGTTGTTCGACTTAATCTTATGGATGATGTCCTCTATAATGTCATGAATATATACTGTCCCCCAAAGCTATGGTTGAAATTAGAGATCTTATATATGACTAAATAATTGACTAACAAACTTTATTTAAAAAACAAATATATGTTCTTCATATAGTGGAAGACTAAAATTTACAGAATCACTTAAATATCTTCAATAACATCTTGGCTCTTGGCTCAATTCTTGAGTCTTGAAGTAAAAATTAAAGAAGAAGATCAAACTTTGTTACTTTTGGTCTCTTTTTCTTCATCCGACAATCACCTGGTGACCACTCTTTTATTAGGGTAGGAGACTATTAAGTTGGATAAGGTTGTTGCAACTCTTTTATCGAATGAGATAAGAAAAAATTGGGCACTGATTGATCTCAAAGAGAAGAGTTTATGGAAAAAAGTGATTAAGGTAAAAAAAGAGATTGATCAAAGTCATGAGATCTTGAAAATAAGAATCAGTCAAAGTCAATAGAAAATAACACTTTTGCTATTATTGCAAGAAGGGGGGACACTTGAAGAAGAATAGGAGAAAGCTGAAAGAAGACATCAAGAATAAGTAGAAGGGAAAGATCTCAAAACAAGAAAGTATGGTAGCCGATATAAATAAAAGTGATGGTGAAAATCTTCTTTTAATTTATACTGGTATGAATCAATTCTATTATCACTGGACTTTATATTCTGAATGCTCATATAATATGTGTTTGCATTGGTTCGATACCATTCAAGATTATAATGGTGGTTTTGTTCTTATAGGTAATGATGTCTTGAAAATCAAGATATTTGATGAGGTGATAAAAACCTTAACTGATGTAAGATATATACTTGAACTTAAAAAAAGTTTAATCTCTTTGGGTGCCTTAAATCTAAGTAGTTAAATGTTTGCAACAATAGGTAGAGTTCTTAGGTAACCAAAGGAACTTTGGTTGTCATGAAGGGTCAATCAATAGAAAACCTATATCAGTTAATAGAAAACACAGTTTTAGGTGAAGCTGTTATGACTATTAATGAAGAGTCCAGTGCATATTAGAGCACTCTTTGATATATGCATCTAGAGAATATGAATGAAAGAGGTATGATAGAACTTCATACAAGAAACTTGTTGAATGTTGTTAAGTCATGCAAACTAAATTTCTGCAAATATTGTGTGTTGGGAAAACAATGCAGGGTAGTTTTCAAGACTGCAAAGTTTATGAATCATGGCATTTTAGACTATATACATACAAGTGTACGAGGGTATGCACTAGATAAATCTAATGGTGATGTTGAATATTTTATTACCTTTGTAGATAACTGCTCAAAGAAAGTTCAAGTCTACTTCATGAAGAGCAAAACCGAATCATTTTTGTAATTTAAACAATGGAAGGCAAGGTAGCAATACAAATAGGAAAAAAGATGTAATAGTTGAGATCGGATAATGAAGGAGAGTATAAGTCTAATAAGTTTATAGAATTTTGTAGAAATGAGAGAATCACTCATTGATTTACCACACCAGATACATCTCAATAGAAGGGTTGAAAAAAGAAGATGAACAAGACTCGCATGAACTCACAGTATGAGGTTGAATACAAGATTGGAGAAAAGCTTTTAGGCAAAGATAGTTGCTTTATTGTCAATAGGTCACCATCTAAAGGAATTGATTACAAGACTCTACAAGATAAATAGGCCGGTAATTATTATTTTTTTTAAAGTCTTTGGATGTCCTACTTACGTTCATGTGCACCGTGGACAACATTCTAAGTTAGATGTTAAATTTAACTCATGCATCTTTCTCAGATATGAGAAAAGAGTAAATGAATACAAATTATGGGATCCTAATGTTGTGTTAGATGTGGAGCACATGGTGAAAGCAAATAAGAAGGATAATATACAATAAAAAGATGATGAAAATAAACCGACACTTGAGGTGGAGGTTGATGATACCAATTCACCAACAAGGGAAGGTGTGGTCTCTTCCCAAGAAGCTCCTAATTGAAAAAATTGTGGATCAATTAAAAAAAAATTCATTGTTTTGCTTGCAAACCAAATACTTCAATCATTTGTTCTAAACTATATTATATGATATAAAATATATGTTCATTACTACTTAACGAGCTTATATGAGTCAAGAGGACCCAAACACCTGTCTTTTCATTTTTGACTTGCCTATTTTGTGAGTTCGAACAAGCTCCTTATGTGCCACACCTCGAGTTTTTCGACTTGTTTCCGAGCCCTAGTTACATTAAGTGGATGAAACAAAACCAAGTTCATGTTTCAGACACCCTTTAAATGGTGGCACACATCCTTCAGCTTTTAACCGACCTGTTTTTTGGACATCTCACTCACTTGTGAGCTCAATGGTATAAAAACCCCAAGTCCCACTTGCCCCTAAAGTCTACACCTAGCTTCAGCCTCGGGATACACACTCGTAGGATTTCAAACTTATGACATCCCTTCAGCTTGATGACATCCACCGGTCACCCAAGCTGACACGCTGACATGGACACTGACACACATGGACATTATTTTAATTTTTTTAATAATATTTGTAATATTTTTTACTATTAGAATATCAAAAAATGGTTTTTATTCATTAAAAATTTAAAAATTCCTTGTCCTTGTGTCCTACTTTGTTAGAAAAGAAAATTTTGAATTAGCAAGCCGAATCCGTGTCACGTGTCCCGTACTAGATGAATGGAGCCCTTGTGGGCTTTAACTAACAACCGTTGTGTGCTACTTAATGACCATTTGCTAAAAAATGACGATTCTCTCTCTCTGGTCCCTTATGGCTGGCCGGGCTTGGCTAATAACAGTAGTGGCAAATCTAATAAAAGTAAACGCCCGAGAGCCAGCCAGCAGCTGGTACTGTCGGTGGGCCGGTACTAATTGTTCTCCTGTGGGGTGGTTGGATAACAAATTACACAGAGTACAGTAACAAATTCCATAAGACAGCAGCAGCCATGTGCCCTGTACCGTGTATTGCATGGCTCAGCTTGCAATTGTAACTGTACTAGTGCCCACAGACAGACTGTTGGCTGATACACTTTCTTCAACTGCATCTCTTTCTTCCAAGGCTCTCCTACAATGCATTTATGGAGGGAGGATCAGGTGCAATGTGATTAAACACTTTTAGTGTGCTGCTGCACATGATCATCCATCATCTTTGAGATATAGCCTGTCAGCTGTAGGGGCTCAGCAGATAGTGGGTGATCAAGTATAGCAGCACACTTGAAGTGTGCAATCACATTGCACATGATCTCAATTCTCATTTATGAGGTTGCGGGAAGAATGACAGATTTCTGACCATTTCACATGTGCACCAAATTCTTTCTCTCCCTGACACTTAGTGTCACTGCAACCTTATTTATTAACCATCTTTTCTCACTTTTATTTTTTCTTTGTGCATACTAAATTGGGCAGTTGAGCTCTTTTATTGTTCTTGAAAGCAGCAGGCAAAGTTGCTTCTTCTCATCACTGTTTCACTGTCCACAGATAACTGTGGAGCCAGCTTAATTTAAATAGCCTGAGGTTCATAGTTGATGCAGGGGCGGGCTAGATCTAATTTGATTCATCAAAAAGAAGTGCAATAAGAAGATTAGAAAATTTTAGATTCAGGATCCATATAGATCCATTTATTTATTTTCTGTCTTAGTTTGGATCCCATATCTATTCAGGATTGGTCATAGGATTATGATTTCTCTTTTTATTATAAATATGTTAATTTTGAGTTTGTAATTAGATTGGTTGATCGATTTTCCTAAACTTGATTAATTTTCTTCTCTTTCTCTCTAAACCCTAGGCATAGCTTGTAACTCGTAGTTCGGTAGAACTCTAAACCCTATTATCTCAACTTTCTATTTGCCATTGGTGTTTTAATTCTGCACATTGCTTTGGCTCCATAAGAATAACAAACACCTGCCAACCGCCAGATCATCCATTGCAGCACCAAACCAGGCATTCCTACCGTGAACGAGAGAGAGAGAGAGAGAGAGAGAGAGAGAGAGAGAGAGAGAGAGAGAGAGAGAGATTTGAGTTCCTAAAGGTGCGCTCTCTCTTCGAATAATTGACGCCGGTGTTGAAGAAACGTGAATGAGAAGGGATTTTGCAATGTTGATATTGAGATTTGAGGTTGATTTTGATGGGGAGATAGGTCTGATAATAGCAGACTTTTCACCATGAAGATTTGACAAAGAAGACCCAAGATCAAACTCCGCTGGTGCACGAGTGTTCATAGTTTTCAGAGATGGGTCACGTAAGGAAGGGTTGTCGTGGGGCCCCACCCGGGGTTTTTTCTCGCTTCAGCAAGGGTTCCTTATCATAAAAAAAGGGCTTTCTAGCATTTTAAACCAGTATTATTGAGCCGGGTAGCCCAGCTCTAAACTTTTGCCTAACCTAGGTAACTTTCATTTTATGGAAGATCAATCATAAGTGTGATCCACATGGTCCATTTAGTGAATATTGGTATTCGAATGAAAAAAATCTGCAGCTATGAAAATAAAAAATCATATTTTTACAGAAAAATGCAATGCAAGGGTTGATTTGTATCAAGTTCATCATGATGAATCCATTTATGACGTCTAATTTGATTAAGGTTTATTTGGAAACTGGCAAATGTGATGAGTGTTTATGCATTTGGTAGATACATGATCAAACTACCTTGGTGGTGGATGTTTGAAAATTAGTTGTTGAGATGAGATTTTATGTAGGAGAGGAAGTGAGACCAAATCGGTTTCACTTATCCCGTCATTCCTATCTTCATACCCTTTCTTGGGATTTCTTTGGTTCAAGTTGTTTTGATCAAATCGGACTCCACAGATGTGATCTACATAATTCATTTAGTGAAAATCATCATTCAAATTGCCAAAATCCAAACTATATGCAAGATTTTTTGACGATTAATAATCAACAGTTGACAAAATACAAAATTTTGTGATTTAGAAAATCATATTTTTCGTTGAAAAATAATAATCCAAGAGACGATTCTTACTAAATTTGACCATGTTGAATCAATCCATAAAGTCATATTTGATCAAAACAACTTGCATCGTAAGATTATTTGAAAAGGGTAAGAAGATTAAGGATGACATAGGGGATGAGTGGAAAAGTGACACTGTCCTTAAATCTGAGATTTGGCAGTTACCATTTTTCAAAATCCAAAAAATCCCTGGGACTACCAGTTTCCAAACACAACAAAAAACAACTTGCATCAATGAGATTCCAAAATGAGTATTATAATGGGATGACATGGATGAGTGAAAATGAGTAAAGTTGCACCCAAGAAAACCCATGTATCTTAGATCTCCATCACTCTACTTACGTCACCCAAATGGCGTGGGTTCGAATCCCATACCATACACCCCCACTTCGCCTACAACAAACTTTTTACTCTGAGAATTCACCTCAGGATCATAAACATAATCGCGCTGATTCTGCCTGCCGTACTTACGGTTGGAGAGTATTTAACAAACCAAAATTCTCCACACCTAAATTTGTATTACCATAAATACAGTAATACACAACTCCAACAAAATCCAACAACTACCCAAAGAATTAAATCCAAGAAAAATAAAAAACAAAAAAATCCAAGAAAGAAAAAGAGAAAGAGAGTCCATTTGAGGTCTCTCTCACTGGATCTTTACCCAAATCCCGGGGCTGGGTATGCCTTGATGGACGACGAAGATCATGTAGTAACCCGGAGGCGCGATCTCAGCCGTCGGTGGGGCCATGACGGTCACCTGGAACGTCGAGGGCAGAAGCGTACGCGACGTCGTCACCACCTCCAGCACCAGCATCCTCTGGTTCATCGCGAACGAGTGCGTCGTGAAAGACGGCGCCAGCATCTTCACCTCCACCACCAGCTTCTTTTCCTCCGGTACCTCCTCGTCGTTCTCCGGCGACGTTTGGCCGGTCACGGTGAAGACAACGGTGAACGGCTGCTTGTACCCGAGGCCCTCCGTCTGCGTCGCGAACACGATCCTCGGTCGCGCTGGCGCCACCTCCGGCCGGAGATACGGCGGAGAGAACGCCTCCAGCCGGAGTTCTGTCGGAAAATCCACACCGGTGAAGCTGTAATTGATGTTAGGGTTGCTCCCTCCCACCAGGACCCTCCCGTCCGGCAGCACCACGGCCGACGAGTGGTACAATCTTGGGATCCGCGACTCGTTCATCAAGTCGAATCTCTTCCCCCTGGGAGCTCCCGGGCGGTAGATCACCGGATTCAACGCCGGTTTCCGGCCGAGGAACCACCCGGCGGTGCCGCTCATGGCGCCGTTGATGATGAGAATGTCGCCGCTGGGCAGGATCAGCATGTCTCCCATGACCCTCGTCACCGGCATCGCCTCCATCTCCCACGCCGGTGACGGGTCCGTCAATCTCAGCCGGCCACACGTCGCCACCGCCGCGACGAACTCGCCGTTCACCGCCTTTTCGAACGATCCCCTCGGCGCGCCGCCGCAGACCATGACCTCCACCTTCCGTACCCCGCCGGGAAAGTCCTCCGACAGCCGGATCGGCAGCAGAACCGACGATCCGGAGCTCGGGTAGTTCCTCGGATCCCCGCCGCGGATCTCCGGGAACTCGCGCAGGATCCGATTCCTCGAGTAGTCGAAGAGGATAGATCGCGTGTTGGCGAAAACGAAGAGGTTTCCGTCCGGGAGTAGGTGCAAGAACGGGTAGAGGTTGTTCTCGTCGGGATCCTGACGCGTCTCCCGGAGGAACCCGAGGTCGAACTTCTCCGGCGGGTCGGAGTTCGGGAAGAACTCGTAGTTGAACTGGAGGCGGCCTCCGACGACGATGATCCGTCCGTCGGGGAGGATCTGGTTGGTGGCGTACCACCTCCTGACCGCTAGCGGCTGCGGGGACTCGAACCAGTCGCAGTTCTGGAAGTCGGGGCAGGGGGAGAAGGTGCGGACGACGCGGTCGCCGTCGTTGTATCCACCGGTCTGAACGAGGCGGCCGTCGGGGGAGAGGGAGCCGGAGGAGCACCAGGTGTCGGTGCGGACGGTGAGTGGACGGACGGCGTTAGTGGCGACGTCGTAGACGAGGGAGTGGGCGGTGCAGTCCTTCTTGAGGGCGACGTCGTTGGGGTCGTACCGGCAGCGGCCCAAGGGCAGGGTGAGGTTCGAGGGCCCGAAGTCGGTTCGGTCGAACATCACCACCTTGTCGTTGTGCATCACCTGCATGTGCATCGCAGATATCCCCACGCTCTCCCTCAGTAAGCTCCACTCTCCTCCCTCGCCTGACTCCGCCAATGACCGGCGAATAAGAAGACGAAGGATGGAGCAGAGGATCAAGAGGAAGGGTGGTGAAGAACATCGCGCCATCGATCAATATCGTCTTGTGCAGCTTCTCTCTCTCTCTGGATTCTCTGGGCTTTTTTCTTGGTATGGATATCAAGAGAGAGGATACATGTGTTGGTACGGGGAGGAGATATAGATATGAATTTATGATGATTAGGGAAAACTAGGTTGGCGGACTTCAGGGCGTGGGATTAACTGGAATGGAGACGGTTGGATGATGTCCGGGCGTGGTTGAGATCTTGGTAGATCACTTGGATCTCTTTCCCTTCCCAACTTAGCAGATCACTTACCAGAGCTTTTGATGCACTTTTGAAACCGAAGATGCTAAAAAATCTCTAAGTTACACTCCTCTTACTTAGGAAAATTGAAGGAAAACATATAAAAATACTAAAAAAAATTACATAAAATTTAGGGAAAACAATAAGTATAATCTTTCAACTCACTAACCCCATGTAACAAGTATTTATAGAAAAAATTAAACCTTAATGCTATTTTGGATCTGTGATAGATTCGTTATATAAAAAAATATAATTCTATACAAATCCCAAATACAAAAAAAAAAAAAACTTAAACTAAAATAAGATCCAAATACTTCTCATCTGCATCAGCTTTTCAGAAACTAGTGTTTGCAATGCCATGATTCTTGGATTTTTCTCAAGATCACATTCACGATATTTTCTCAAGGTTAGTCAAACACGATTGTGACCGTTGGCTGAGTTTGTCTTTTAAGTTAAAATTGATCACAGCTTCGTGACCAAAGCAAGCACGCAGGATCCATGCAAGTTTGATTCTTCCAAAATATGAACAGATGTAACTTTTATTTTTCTTTTTTTCTAAAATCAAATTTTGTTGTAATTAAAACCTACGTGTAAGGTTGTAAACATTTAGCCGACTTTGCATGAGTTGGAAGTAGGGGTGGAAAACGGGCCTGGCGATCCGATGGGCCAAGCTGACCCGACCTGCCTTAGGCCGGGTTTGGGCCAAGATTTTAGGCCCGAGTGGGCCAAAACTCAACCCATTATATACATAAGCCAAGCCTTGTCTGGCCCAAATTTGAGTTATTTATTATTTTTTTAATAATATAAAAATACAAAAAATTAACTATTGCATAGTAACTTGGTAAGTATTACTATTTACCTTACATTAATTTTATGAAAACTAGAAAGATAATTAATTGAGTGCATGGAAAGTTGAGAACTTGTTAATTATTATTATTTACAAATGGATTTGGGCCAGGCCGGACTGGTTTGACCAATAGGTCGGACCATGGGCAAAATCTTCAAATCTCAGCTTGTTAAAAACCAGGCAAAAATTCAGCCCGTTAATAAATGGGCCTGGCTGCACTTAAAGCCCAATAAGCCGAGCTCTAAACTGGCCCGGGCTAGGCCGGGTCGATGCCCACCCCTAGTTGAAACTATAGCTATGGGTGAGAAGTGGGATATAAGCCACATCATCGTCAATCCAAATCCAAAAGGAACGCCTAAGCAGTGAGTTAATCGGAATCAGAATATGGACTCAAATAATGCAGTAGAATTGTTTAGAGATCCAAGTTTTATGTCGTAGCATTGGATTTAATAAAAAAAGGTTGTGAGGAAAACTATTATATGTAAAAGGTTCGAACGGACAGTATTGAATCCGGATCTGAATATATAACAGCCAAAATACTTATCCGGATCCAAAAAATGCTTGATCATTTGAGACTGAACGTGGCCCGGATACTCATAAGGATTTTATTTTAAGATCCATATCTGAAGATAAAGTGTCAGATCCTTGATGACGGGTTGGGAATGAGGATCTGACCCGGATTTTGATTCAGAACCACGTACCTGTGAGCTATGAAATTATTTAATTCTCCTCTTCCTTGCCTTACATGGGGCCCTAGCTTAAAAAGTTTGCTTTAACCACTTAGTTGGTTAGTAGCTAGTCTTAATTGAGAATACCTGCAGATTTTAACTTATCTTTAAATGGCAAAGTTTTATGATGCAAGTATGTTGCCTGTTGTTCATATTTAAAGGTTACTTTTGACCCATGTCAGTATCGGTATCCGCCCTGAATCGTTTGGCCAACGATTCCCGTGAATTGATCAATACCGATTCTCAAGTGAACCGTTTTGAATAGGCTAAAAAATAATTAAAAAAACATCTTGTGTCAACCAAAACATGACACGTGTTAAATTATTAAAGTAATATTAAAAAATTAATTTTAAGCACTTTTTACATTTATTAAAAAATACCAAATTCAGGTTAGTATCGTATCAATTTTCTGCCGATATGATACGTATTGCCCGATCACCACAACAAAGCCGTGGATTAGCGACGACCACATTCCGTCGCTATTCTGTCGCTAACAGGCTTAGCGACGACTAGGCGACGGTATGCTTACGTCGCGAATTTTTCGACGCTAACTGGCGACAGAATAAATTTGTCGCCAGGTCTGTCGCTAATTGCGACAGAATAACGAACGATATATTCCGTCGCCAATCCGCCGGTACTAACCGACGACCACGGCTTGGCGACAGATTCACGTCCGTCGCTAAGCCGTCGCTAGATTTATATGCATAGCGACAGATGGTTCCGTCGCTAATCCATCGCAAACACGAAAAAAATTTAAAAAAATTATTTGAAAATTAAATACCGAGAACGGTACAATTTATATTTTCTGTACAATTTATATTTCTTGTAAATAAAAAACAAACCACACAAAAAATTCCATATAAAAGGAATCTACAACAATTAATCGTTTCACCTTAAAATTAACAAGTTCAATTAACTACAATTCAATAATTACATTTAAGAAAAAAAAATAGAACTTCAACACAGTTCTCTAATCATCGCCAAGATTTTGTGCGTCTTCTTCTTCATTGCCTTTATCTGTCCCTTTAGCTTCGCTACGCTGATTATTGCCACCAACCTACACAAGAAAAGAACAGTCAGTATTGATAAACAAAATATAATGAAATAAATTACACACTATATGTGATTCTATCATGTGCTCATATGTGTTCTAAGGCAATAAAAAAACTTTATATGTGATTCTATCATGCTCATATGTGCTCTAAGGCAGGCAAAAAACTATATATGTGATTCAATCATGCTCATATGTGTGCTAAGACAGTCAAAAAATTGAATATGTGATTATAGCATGCTAACATGAGTTCTATGGCAGACAGAAAAACTCTATATGTGATTCTATCATGCTCACATGTGCTCTAAGGCAAGCAAAGCAAAAAACTTTATATGTGAATATATCATGAATGATATATGTTCTAAGGCAGTAAAAAAATTCTATATGTGATTTTGGCATGCTCATATGTGTTCTCAGGCAGTCAAAAAACTGAATATGTGATTATAACATGCTCATATGTGTTCTCAGGCAGTAAAAAAACTGAATATTGATTATAGCATGCTCATATGTGTTCTAAGGCAGTCAAAAAAACTTTATATATGATTCTATCATGCTCATATGTGCTCTAAGGCAAGCAAAAAACTTTATATGTGATTATAGCATGCTTATATGTGCTCTAAGGCAGGCAAAAAACTCTATATGTGATTCTATCATGCTCATATGTGCTCTAAGGCAGTCAAAAAAACTTTATATGTGATTCTATCATGCTCATATGTGGTCTAAGGCAGGCAAAAAACTTTATATGTGATTATAGCATGCTCATATGTGCTCTAAGGCAGACAAAAAACTCTATATGTGATTCTATCATGCTCATATGTGCTCTAAGGCAAGCAAAAAGTTATATATGTGATTCGATTATGCTCATATGTGTTCTAAGGCAGACAAACAAAAAAATTGAATATGTGATTATACCTGAGAGGGACCTGCAATCGAAGATCCCCTGTTCAGCACAAGATTGTTAATCTCATCTCGGAGAAAGGGGGCGACAGTGTCATGGAAGTAGTCATTCATTGTTTCCTTAATGATCTGGCGTACATCATCACTGGAAAGAATATGCTGCTGCTTGGAGCTTATGTCGACGGAAGAAGTCGGTGAGCCGTAACTGAAAGAAGCAATAACTAGTGAAGTGTTCAGATTACTCTCAAACTCGAACACACGACCCTTTTTGGGTTCACCTGCTGCAGTCACCCATGCTACAGGATCAAATGATGGATGCTGAGTAGCGTCATTGCCATATCGCTCTACCATCTGTTGCTCATATGCCTCATACAAAATAATGTTTAAAGTATGCATTAATAATTAATGATAACATTATGATAACTTGCATATTGTAATGATTATTAATAGAATAAATACATACTGTTGTCGTTTTCGCCTTCTCTGATACGAAGACTCAAATGGTCTTCCGTTTATGTGTTTCAACAAACACATTCTTATATGGTACAATGCCTCCTTTTTTTGCTTCCTTCGAAGTTAAATGACAAAAGATTTAGTTCACAAGTTTGCAACAATACTTATAAAATTAATATGATATATTGATGAGTTACCATTTTCTTCAGGTGGCTCCCAAATGTCTTAGATTCACCTGTGTGTAGATGGGCTTCGAGCATTTTCGCTCGATTTTGTGCAGCATTCGCAGAGCGATTTCAAAATGCATCTCTTGCCCACTTATATCACATTTCATCCCAATAATCTTTCCTGATAGTAATAGGGCTATGGCCCTTCCACTGTAGTGGATCATCTATTACGCCAGATGATTTTTTTGCTGCAGTATTCATAGTGTGCAGTATGTCTGCAAATCGATTGACAACCACCTTCTGCCACACCTTTCTTGCATCATTTTCTTCCACTGTAGTTGCGAAGCGATTCGAAACCTACAAATATTTTCAGAAAGTTAGTAGACATTACTTAAATAAATTAAATATAAAACACATTAACTATGAGGAACAAATGTATACCATGAATGAAGACCACAATCTGTCTAACACCTCCTTTGGGTACTCTTTCCATTGAGCCACCGGTCCTGGTAGATGTTGAAGAAGTGAATTCCTAATCTTTCGTACTACTTGTGGCTCAAACCTCGTGTTGCACATGAATTGATACACAGTAAATATCAATATAAAATATTTATAAGATATGCAATAATTGAAAACAAAATACTTACGATCGATTATCGATATACACTATTCGAATGAGTCTTCTTGCGGCAGACTGAGAAGACCCTGCTTTCTGTGTTGGCTCATGACTTGTTTGATCAACTGGTGTAGGTGGGTCGTGTACAAGCGAAACATCATCTATAAAAAAATACGTTAGACTTTCTCAGAATACGCATTTGAACTAATCAAACATCCAATTAGTTAAATGATATACCTATCACAGAAGCCCGTGAAGATGAAGGCTGAGCCTGACTACTACTGGATGAGCGACCACTGTAACCTCCACGAACCATATTCTAACAAATAACATATGTCATACAATACATTCAAGTCATTCACATCAAGTATTACAATACATTCAAGTCATTCGCATCAAGTATTACAATATATTCAAATCATTCATATCAAGTACTGCAATGCATTCAAGTCATTCACATCAAGCATTGCAATGCATTCAAATCATTCGCATCAAGTATTATAATGCATTCAAATAATTCAAATCATTCACATCAAGTATTGCAATAATTCAAATCATTCGTTGCATTAATTACAATACATTCAAATAATTCAAATCATTCACATCAAGTATTGCAATGCATTCGAATCATTCGTATCAAGTATTACAATACATTCAAATAATTCAAATCATTCACATCAAGTATTACAATGCATTCAAATAATTCGTATCAAGTATTACAATATATTCAAATAAAATTTTTAATCATTCACATCAAGTATTGCAATACAACTCATTCATTCGCATCAAGTATTACAATACATTCAAATAATTCAAATCATTCACATCAAGTATTGCAATGCATTTAAATAGAGGTTTGTATTACAAGATTTTTCTCACTAGCTTGAGAATTCTTCCTCGTTACTTGATTGACTTTTTTCTTCTTCATTGTTTTCCCATCCACTTGGTACATCATTTGGATCACATTCCTCTATGAATGTTTCATCGGCCAATGAAGATATGACATGCATATCATGCGCAACATCGTGACCATAAGTGAAGTCATAGACATCATCTGATTGATAGTAATCGTTGTCTTCAACTAACTCATCTTTCTGTAACTGATCATACTCAGGGTATAGTTTGGACTTCACCTTTCAAACTGCCCACCATTCATTTCTATCTGACTTTTTTATACTCGGATATGAAGTATAATAAACTTGTTGAGCTTGCGAGGCTAATATGAATGGTTCATATGTTCCAAACCTGGATTTATGATTCACCTCCACAATGCCTGAAGCTTTGTCGAGTCTTGTTGCAGTTAGATCAAACCAATGACACTTGAATAAAGTTACCCTGTTATTTATGCCTAAGTAAGTCAACTCCATTATTTCCTCTATAACACCGTAGTAATCATGTTCATTTTCACCGTAGCTGCTACCCTTGACACATACGCCACTATTCATCGTTGATTTGTTTATATCGTAATCTTTTGTATGGAATCGATAACCATTTACAATGTACCCGTTGTAGCATTGCACAACTTTGGTCGGACCATTTTCTAAATCACATATTCCTTGATCTTTAACATCACCATGGTGGACCTACGCACAGACATAAACAATGATTGTGATCACGATCAATTAAGTAACTTAGTGTTGTTTATAAGTATAAAATTTATGTTAGCTTCTTTACCAGCTGTTTCAACCACTCCACAAACTTAGTTTCACGTTCTTTGTGTATTTCTGCATCAGTGAGATGTGAAACTTCGCTTTGCAACTCCAGATCAAATCGTCTGCAAACCACAAATACTTATATTACCGAGCCATGTATCCACATATAAAACATAAAAGGATTTATAATTGTATTGCGTCTACATATACTTACTCGATGTATGGGTCGATCGCTGAGCAATTAAAAAAATATAGATGTGTGCTGCGTCTTGCTCTCGATCTGTCAAGAGCCTTGATCGGAAACTACCAAATGCATGCCCAAGTTGTTGAAATATCGATAGCTTGTCAGCTACAGTTACTTGTTCTCCATCATCGTTATGGGGCGGGCATGTGTAACGTGTTGGAATATGAGGTTCGAAGTACATAGATGAGAAATTTGAAATCTCTTCTAAAGTGTACGCCTCACAAATAGAGCCTTCTACTCTTGCTTTATTACGAACCTTTTTATTGAGGTCGAACATGCATCTGGCAAAAATATACATTTCAAATTTTAAATATCTGGAATTAAGGAGACAAATATAAAAAAACATATACCTTCCAAATGGGTACATCCATCGATATTGCACAGGGCCACCAACCCTTAGTTCATATGGCAGATGTATGATTAAATGTTCCATAACATCGAAAAATGCTGGCAGAAATATCTTTTCTAGCAGACAAACAGTGGTGATGACAGAGTCCTCGAGATTCTTTACATCTGATACTACGACTTCCGATGCACACAATGTTCTGAAAAATCCGCTCAACTTAGACAATACCCCCCATATAGGTTTGTCTAACATATCATGGAATGTTAGGGGTATCAATCGTTGCATAAAGATATGACAATCATGACTCTTCAACCCATATAATTGTCCATCGTCAATCTTCACAGCCCGAGCAATGTTAGAGACATATCAATCTGGAAATCTCAATTGTCTCAACCATTGATATACATGTTTTATTTGATCAGGTCTGAGCACGTACTTTGCCTTTGGTTTCGGTACTTTGCCATTATACTCTTTGAGTTCCAATTCTGGTCGTTTACATATTAATTTTAAATCCGTACGGGCCTTCGGATTATCCTTCATTTTTCCTTTAACATTCATTACTGTATTGAACATATTATCAAACACATATTTCTCCACATGCATCACATCCAAATTATATCGTATCAATAGGGTCGGCCAATACGGTAGTTTCCAAAAAATAGATTTCTTCTTCCAATTGTGATCCTTCCCAAATCCACGAAAGGGTGTAGGACTGCGGACATTTGTTAATACATCTGAAAAGTATCGCAATCTTCTTAGAATCTCTATGCCAGACAATCTTGAAGATGGATTTTCTGTTTCAGTTGTGCCTGCTTTAAACATATTCTTTTGTCGTCGGAACGGATGATCGCTAGGTAGAAATCGACGATGACACTCAAACTAGCAAGGCTTCTTTCTATGCCTCAATCTAAAAGCTTTGGAATCCTCCATGCAGTACGAACATGCCAATCTCCCATGTGTGCTCCAACCAGATAGCGTATCATATGCAGGGAAGTCACTGATTGTCCATAGAACAACGACCTTCATGTTGAAATTTTTTTTTTGGTGGGCAACATACGTGGTAACACCGTCATCCCACAATACTTTTAGTTCATCAATCAATCACCTTAAATATACATCAAGATTTTGGCCAGGTGAGGTCGGACCAGGGATCAACAGAGACAAGAAAAGATTTGGACGTTTCATACACAAGCTTGGTGGAAGGTTGTATGGAATTACAAATACTAGCCAGCATGAATATTGAGTTGATCTACCCCCAAATAGATTAAATCCATCTGTACATAGACCAAGTCTAACATTTCACACTTCCATTGTGAAGTTCTGCTGAGTACGATCAAAGTGCTTCCAAGCTTCAGCGTCAACAGGATGCGTGATCTTGTTTTCATCGTGTTGAACTTTATTTGCATGCCATCTCATGTGTTTAGCTGTCCTTGAAGACATATACAATCACTGCAATCTAGGAGTGATAGGAAAGTAGCAGAGCGACTTGTATGAAACTTCCTTTGATCTCGTGTTACCATTGCCTCTTGTCTTTGGCTTGAACCGAGGATGCCCACATGACGACCATGATATGTTGTTTTTCTGCTCCTTGAAATACAACATGCAGTGATTTGGACATGCATCAATCTTTTTGTAACCCATACCCAGAGCGTTGACCATAACTTTCACACGATAGAAATTTTGTGGCAATTTCTCATCTTTGGGCAACATACTCTTCACAATCATGCACAAACGGTCAAAACATGATTGACTCAAATTATACTCGGACTTCAAATTTATTAGTTGAAGAACTGCAGACAAGATAGTGTGACTCTCGCAACCGTTCCAAAGTGGTTCATCAACATCTCTAAGTAAATCATAAAATCTACTAGCTGCATCGTTTGGTGATTCTTCATCTACGACAGTTCTTACATCACTAGAACTCATAGCAGAACCCAGTTCTGTTCCTGCGGCATCAAATATCAAATCTGTATATGGATTATCGTGCACCACATTCACCCGTGCATCAAAATTGTTTCTAAATTCTTCTCCATGAAACGTCCAGTTCTGATAATCATTCACAAAACCCTTCCTGTATAGGTGATGTCTAACGCTATGAGATTCTACAAATTGATTATTCTTACAAATCTTGCAGGGACACCTAATCTGACCTATTGGATCTACTGTACTGACACTTGCCGCTGCAAATTCTATAAAACTGTCAACACCAACTATATATTCATCCGATAACCCATTGTCCACTATCCTACGGTACATCCATTCACGGTTTGCAGTCATTTTCTTATGATGTTACGAATAATAGCCTAACGAATTAAAAGAGAACAATCAGAATGCTACGATGAAGAAAATATCAAATTTATCATACAATATATGATGTCATGCAATAACAAGAATTTTGATGCATGCATTGATAACTTAATATTTTCATGTGCAAACTATTAATGACACGATACAATCATTTGAAACATGCATTCATTATACAATTTCACATGGAAGTCATAATCAAATTGAAAGTAACTACATACAAGCATGAATACAATTACATTAAACATTACAATACATCGTAATTAGTCATATCAAACTAATGGCAAACATGTACCTGCAACAAACACACTTCAATATCTCACTAACTACTACCATGCTTAGCATGGACTCCATACTCCAAAAATAAGAACACTTCAATATTCATACATTAAAATCATACTCAACATGATCTCTGAACTCCAACAAAGCAACCCTAAGTATCAACAACTAAGT
The DNA here is from genome assembly GCF_984573655.1 of Nuphar pumila. NCBI lineage: Eukaryota > Viridiplantae > Streptophyta > Magnoliopsida > Nymphaeales > Nymphaeaceae > Nuphar > Nuphar pumila. The sequence continues at coordinate 137,951,338 of NC_143250.1, read as the reverse complement.
GAGTGTGTGAACAATAAAATGTTACATCTAATAAATTAAATAACATGTGATACGCTTGCATCACTTACTTACCACGGGTATTTACTCGATTTGCATTGTTTTTGTCAATTACTTACCACAGGTGGCTGAGCACGAGCTGGTTCTGTTGAAAAATCTGCACAAAAAAACACAGTTTTAAAATGAAGTCACCACAAAAAAAAAGAGGTTGTTTCGGCAAGGGGTCGACTCCCCTGTTGTTCCAGCAGGGGGTCGACCCCCTTACGAAACATAGGGGGTTAACTGACCCCCTGTTCGGGCAGGGGGTCGACCCCCAGCCTTTCCGCCAGTGAGTCGACCCCCTGCCGGAACAGCAGGGGGTCGCCCCCCTACCTGATCAGGCAGAGGGTCGACCCCCTTCCTGATCCGGCAGGGGGTTAAACCCATGCCGGAAAGGCAGGGGGTGCCGGGGTCGACCCCCTGTCGGAATAGGGAAGGGGTTAACCTCCTGCCTGTTCCGGCAAGGGGTTAACCCCCTGCCTGTTCCGGTAAGGGGTTAACCCCTTGCCTGTTCCGGTAAGGAGTTAACCCCCTGTCGGAAAAGGCAGGAGTTAAACCCCCTGCCTTTTTCGGCAGGGGGTTAACCCCCTGCGTTTTTCGTCAAGGGGTTGCCCCTCTGCCTGAAAACGCAGGGGGGGGGTGCCTTCCTTTACTTGTTTTCGGGGGTTGGGACCGGCGGACGGTGGGATCGGCGAACGACGGGAGCAGCGAAAGAAGAAAAGGAAAAGCTGTCTGGGATTAGGGTTATTCGAAAATTAGCGACGGCTTAGCGACAGATGAATTCCGTCGCTAAGCCAACATAAATCAAATTTACGGAACGAGCGACAGACTATATTCTGTCGCCAAGTCCGTCGCTACTTAGCGATGGACTGGATTCGGTCGCCAACGTCGTCCGCAAATGGTGCGACCGTAACGACAAATCATTACGTCGCAAAATATGTCGCTAAGTAGCGACAAACTGGGCGACAAACTATATTTCGTCGCTATGTTCATAAACTTCATTAATTATAGCGACGGATGATTGTCGCTCAGTAATCAGTCGCTAACGAGCGATGGAAAAATTCCGTCGCTAACAACGTATTTTCTTGTAGTGGATACAGGCTGATACCCACCGATACTGACAACATTACTTTTGTCCCCTACTTTAATTAAAAATATATGTTCAATACTTTTAAAAATGATCGCCTTTGGGCTTCAATTTTCTCGACCCGACAAAACCGGAACTAGAATCGGAACCCAGCTACTTCTTATTTGGGTGAACGATGGGTCTGATACTTGACCCTTGGCAGCTCACCAACTGATGGTAAAGCCATGGATAGCTAAGGGGTCTCATGTGGGAGACGGGGTTGAGTGTGCACCCCCGGAACACGCACTATAGCTACAGTGCATGTTACGGCTTTCCCTACACCCCCACGCGAGCGATGCTCAGTCGGAACTCAGGAACACACACAGTGTTCATGAGGGTAACATATAACCTGCCCGCCTCATGTGGACACAATTAAAAAAACCGCAGCCTAGAAGTAATAAGTAAAACATTAGGTGTTTTTGTAAAATTACTCAAAATTTTTTGGTTGTTTCTGTTTCATTTTATTTCTAACAATGGGCATGCTTTTATTTTTACGTATTTGGTTTGCACAATAAGTGTCCCAACAAGACCCAAGGGGTTTGGCATAGTGGGATGGGGGCCTAGACCATTTGGGTTCAAATCCCATGGGCGTTACCTTCCTGCTTAAGCCCAAGCTTGGCGACTCCCTAGGGCCGAGGGGTTGAGTTTTACACTGACATGGACAGAGACCGTAAGTAGGGCAGGCTGAGCGTGGCTAGGTCGCTTCGCTTGGAGCGATTTCTCCTAGTAAAAATAATAAGTGTGCCAACAAACAAACTTTAAGCTTAAAAAACAAAAACAAACTATTTACAGAGACATCCAAGTAACATCAGCTGTTTGCATAGACAAAATAAGGCAATGCCATAAAAACGTGTCCACAAAAGCATGAAATTTGGTAAATCTAGTAGAAATTTGTGTGTGTGTGTCCTTTGGAACAATGCTTAAATGTCAAAGTGTACCTAAAGTTGTTGAGTACCACGGTTACATTAACATCACATAATTGCAACCTATTGCAGACTCATAGCTGTAGCTTCTAGAAGATTGCTTTCTTTCTTTGTTTTTTTTTTTTAACCTGAAAAAATTACCTCACTCACTAATGAGCTCACTGGGGTAAAATACCTAAGGGCCTCTTTCTCCACTCACCAGCTTCTGCTTTGTGGCTAGGGATGTAAATGGGTCGGATCTTTAGTTGTTCTGGATTCGATTCCCATAAGAATTCCTATGTATTTAGCTGTTCCAAATCTGAACCGTTTGCATATCTATTTGAGGCAAGGGACAAAACATTATACTAAGCTATTTAAAGCCACAAAAACTACCAACATGCTTCTTTTAGGCTTTTGAAGATTTATTAGAAGCTCACCTGCAAATGAGAAGCTAAGCTTGTCTCTGCCGGGGTGGGCCGCGTGGCGAGCAGGGTGGTTGTGAGGGTAATAAGATCGAAGGCACCAGATCGAGCCCTACTAGCGCACGGGTGTGTCCGTAGCTTTCAGAGGTAGGCCATGTAAGGCAGGGTTGTCGTGAGGTCCCACTCGGAGTTTTCCTTGCTTCGGTGAGGGTTCCTCGTCATAAAAAAAAAGGTTAAATATAATTTATATATTTCACATTGCATAGTGCAGCTTCAAGAAAAAAAAATGGCAGAAATGTTTGCATTGCAGACAATAGGTTTAGAGATAAAATCTCATTGCATCCTGCTTTGTGATAATGTATGTTTTCCTATCATAAAAGAGTTAGAGCTCTACTCAATAAGTCTACATTTCAAGTCCTATAACTGTCAGACTTGAAGCCATATTTTTTTTTTAAATGAACAAGCCAGCTCAAGCTTGGCTCGACTAGATACAATCATGAGCCAAGTTTGAATCCCTAAAATTTAGCTCCTTTATTGGTAAGGCTGCACACGAACCGGATCCGAGCCGAGCTTGGCTGGTTCAAACTCGGCTCATAAAAAAATTTGCAGTTCAAGCTCAGTTTGAGCCGAGCATGAACAGCCTCTGTCTGTAACTGGCTTGAGCTGAGCCGAATATAGCTCGAGCTGAATATACTTAGAAAAGAGGTGACATCTCACCCATTTGGGTGAGACCACTTTTTTAATTTATTTTGTCAACAAAATATGTATATATACTAATCTTAGATACGTTATATGACTATATAAACTGAGCTTAATCGGCCTAATCGTGGTTGATTGCCTTTTCAAGCTTGTCTCGTATGTACCAAGCCTAAGCCCTTGTTCAAGCTCGGCTCATCTATTTTTTTGGGACGAGTTTGAGCCAAGCTTAAAAGGGTCGAGTCCTTGCTAGCTCGGCTAGTTGTGCATCCCTATTTAACGGTGGGGATACAAATGGATTGGATATAAGTTGGATATGAATCAAATCGGAACAACAAAAGACTCAAAAAACTTCTATATCAGATAAATATATAAAAAAGTTGGATCTGGATCAAGTGGGAACAACCAAAAATCATAAAACTTTTATATTGGATCGGGTCAGTTTGCATCCATATTTACCCACCCTGCCCTCTTGAAGTGGCCCCCTCCCCACTCACCCACCTCTTTGTTTTCCTTGGATGGGAGCCACAAACCAGCAAGGACTGAAAAGAACAATCCATAGCAATAATGTAACTTGAGCATCACTTCAAATCCACTTGTTATATTATGGATCTTGGCAATAGGGGCTGGTAAACAAGTTGAATAAACCAAACAGAAGGTGTTCAAGCTTGTCTTATTCTTGTGGCAAGTCGAGCCGAGTTCTAGCTTAGAAGAGCCAAAGTTAAATAAGCCAAGCTTGAGCCGGCTCGCTAACTAAAAAAATACAACTTTAAAATTAAAAATAATAAAAATCCGAATCCAAACCTATTGATCCAAGCTCAAACTAACTCATTTACAAAATAAAGACATTGTTTCAAAGCTGTAAGCAATAAACTAAACTCTAAACTCTCTATGATATAAAATATATTTATTACTAATTCTCAAACCTGCATGAGTCGAACCCGAGCTGAGTCAAACACTCGTTATTCGTATTTGACCTATGCAGGATTCGGAAAAAACAGAACCGGGTTGGATGACTCATCTGAGTTTTTTAGGTCACTTAGATGTGAAACCGGAAGCCTGTAGTTAGTTTTGGATCTTTTGTGGTTCATGGTTTAATTTAAATTTATTTCTTCATTTTATTTATTTATTTACACATTATATTTTGCCAGCAGCCGGATAACTAAGAGACGTTTTTTTTTTTTTTTACTTTTTCCTAAAACAATGGTTGATTCAGGAGTACAAACAAACACTAGGCTGTGACTTTGCAAGCAAGAAAAGTAGGGATCTCAACGGGTCGGATTCAGATGAAAAAAGATAAAACTGTATCGGATCTGAGCTAATCGGAGGATTCAGAGTCAGATGGAAAAAGTTAAAACCGAATCCGGATCTGACTAGCTTTAAACCTGACATTTACATTTAATCGGGTTTGGGTTTCAATGAAAATCTCAGTAGCGAACTCGAATCTGTCTAATCGGATTCAGATTCGGGTAGGATGTTGGGTTACATCCGACCCGTTGACATCCCTAAAGAAAAGGAAGCTAAAAAGACAAGCAAAAGAGGGAATAGGAAATGTACACACCAATTCAGCTAGGATGGTAAAACTTGAATATGACATTTCAAACAAAAATAAATGTGGACCCTAAATGGTTCCATTTCTTGCGCCTAGACAAACGTCAAAATGAGGCCATAAGAAAAACGACTCTCAATTTGTTTGGCTAAAAAGTCGTTTTCTCAATTGGCCAGAATCTAAATCGTGAAGGGCCCCTTGTGATTCTGATTCATGTGACTCCAAATTAAGTTTGATTTGGACTCCCACATGGCCAACTTAGCAAATTGTACCCTAAAAATCTAATTGATGGGATTAAGTTTTTCACAACTTAAAAAATAGAATTTTTAAAATAAAAGTAAAAAAATTATTGAAGGCACACAAATCACATTGTACTCTAGCTATTCTATGATAATAATGAACGGATATTGTCTAATTCACACCACCATAACTAGGGGGATGGCAGTGGACCGGGGCGGGGGCGGGGGTCTCCTCCCCTGCCCCGTTTTAAAATTTCACCCTCCATCTCCACCTCCATCCCCACATGGTTTTTGGTTTTAACCTCTATCCCCGTTTTATGTTCTTCGTCCCCGGTCCAAATGGGGTGAGGTGGGGTGTGGCCCCGTTTTCCCTCGATCCACTGTCATCCTTAAAGAGTATTTTAGCATTTTACTAACATGGATCGCGGATGAGGCGGAGAAAAGAGTAAGTCTATCCCCGTTTCCATTCCGCATGGGTTTTGATTTTAACCTCTATCCCCACATGGGTTTTGATTTTAACCTCAATCCCCGTTTCATGTCCTCCATCTCAGGTCCAAACGGGGCAAGGCGGGGTGGGGTCCCATTTCCCCCCGGTCCACTGCCATCTCTAACCATAGCCCCTGCAAGAAATTTGCATCTGCTTACATGAATAGAATCACTTCTAAGAAATCAAAACAAGAGAACCACAAAATCCTTTAGGCCCTTTTTGGAATCTGCCAGACAGTGGCAGCTAAGGATGCACATGCCGAATCCCAAAAATTTATGGTTTTAGCAAATCCACATCGCTGTTTGGCATAAATGAAACCGTTCAGCTGAGGATTTACCACTTTCACTTGTGCGGCCGTTTCAAATGTAACCGGAAAAGCTGAAATTATAAAATGTAACTGAAGAACTGAAATTATAACTGGAAGAGCATTGAGAAGGTCGTCGGAGCAGTCACCGGTGTCAGAACTGGTGTAGCACTTGGTAACTACCACCTCATCCAGGTGGAAAGTGAAACGTGGAACTAGAGTCGCTACTTCCCACTCCAGTTCCATTATTTCCTGCAACTTGTGCTGGGTATTCCCCACTTCCCACAAACGGCTAGTTTCCAAACAGTAATGTTTGAAATGCGGGACACAAGGCATGAACTTAAAAACCCTACTTGGTGTAAAAAAAAAAGCAAAAAAAAATAAAAAATTACAGTGTTTTTTTTTTCTTATCAAACAAATCTTTTGTCATCTAGTGGCTTTTTGTTAAACAAATTAGTAATGAGAGCATTTTAGCTAGTTTCTTTTGCTAAATAAAGACGCATTGAATAATTTTGAGGTCCAAACATTCTTTGACAGATAAATCATAAGAGTAAGTGGCTAAATGTAATAAATGAAATGTTAGGGTAACTTTGTGTAAATATCTGATATTTTCTACAGCTTTTTGAAACTTACTCAAAAGAGCTTTTTGAATTGCAAATAAGTGGTGCCAATAAACAAACTTTAAGTTAAAGTCTTGAAGAAAACAAAAACAAAAACAAAAACAAAAACAAAGCTATTTACAAAAAGATCCAATTAATATCCAACTTTTTCATTATAAAACTTTTTTTTTTATTTATAACTAGAAGAAACCACACCCGACACGAAGATCTGGTCGCACTGGCTGCGTCGTTTTGAGTAATGTCTCAAATGTAAAGCGTACCTAAGTTCTTAAGGACTTCCCTTTAACATTGGCATCCCATAGTTGCAATGAAGTTGAGATGCCAATCTTTCTTCTCCTTCACATACGAATATCTTTTTAATGCTAAAAAGAATTGCACTTTTTTTAATTAATGTCATTTTCATTATAAAAGTCTGGTGTTTTCATTATAAAATCTAAATATATAATGAATATTTCATAAATTAGCATTTTTATTTGCTACCTGACTTTCTTCTAATCCACATTTAAGCCATTATTATGTACACACTCAATTAGATGTTCCCCGCCTTAAAAAACAAAGCCAGAAACACTGGCCTAGGGCTGAAAAACGAGATGAGCTGGGGTGGACAAAGGACTGGGTAAGCTCGGGCTTATCCTACAATGTAAATTAGCAGAGCCTGACTACTAAGCCCAAGCTTGTTATATCAATAGGGGTTGCACGTACTTAATAAGGGTAATGAGTTTGATTAAGCTTGATTAGCCTAATTAAGATCGTGAAGATATTATATGAGTATGTTTTGTTACAAGTAACAAAAAAAATTGTCCTACCATAACGAGTAGGATGTTAGCTTCTTATTCAAGCGATGATTGGTTTGGATCCTACCCCCTTACATGCATACTTTTTTTTTAAAATCAAAAGTTAGTCAGCTTAATTGAGGAGCCTCAGGAAAGCTTGACCCAATCAGAGCTCAAACACCCAAGTTTTTAATCTAACCAAGTTGGTTAGACCAACGATAAATTTTTGTGCTGCCCATGTGCAACCATAATCATGAGTTGCATGTGGCTTGGCTCTTTTTAAGCTTCTAAAGAGCATTCAAGAAATATAATGTGCTCACTTTAGTTACCATTACGAGCATAGACATATGATAACAGTATTGAATACGTTGGTTGTCTAAGACCAAAGTTTACGTAACAAATCATATCTTGAAGGCTTCTAACAAGTGTGATTATTAGCCATTCCCTCTCAATAGGTCTACCTGCCCCCACGCATATCAAATTTTCTAACTGACAAAGAGACAATGTCAGGTTTTATGCAAGCTGAAAGAAATCACCACAGTTTGTATTCAGCTGAAGGAGGAGAGAGAGGAAGAAAGGAGAAAGTGAGATGCTAAAAAATGGCAGCCACATTGGAGATGACTAACCCTAATCCTTTATTATGAATCATATAATACAAAAGGTTTAAAATACATGCAAATAACAAAAATGCCATTACATAAAGAAATCAGTCTAAGAATAATAAGACACACAGATCTGGATCCGATGACATCAAAACATATTTTATCACCCTCCCTTAAGTTGTGCATGGTCATAGACTATGGACAACTTGTTCTTTAAGAACCAAAATTGATGCTTTGTTAGGCCTTTGGTAAACAAATCTACAACTTGGCTTTCTGTACGAATGTGATGAGGCTCAATTTCTTTCTCTTCAACCTTCTGTCTAATGAAATATTGACCTATCTCAATATGCTTTGTGTGACTATGTTGTATAGGATTATAAACAATGTTAATGGCACTTTGATTATTACACAACAAAAATGATTGTGAGATTTCTTCTCCAAGATCTGCAAGAAGATGTTTGACCCAAGTAGCTTCAGCTATTCAAGAGGTTGCTCCATGAAAACTTTCTCCTTCAAATCTCCATGTAAGAAGGCATTTTTAACATCAAGCTGGCTTAACTGCCAACCATAATCAACAGCTAGAGATATAACAACCTATATTGTTCCCATCTTAACAACAGGACTGAAAGTTTCACCATAGTCTTGCCTATATTCTTGCATGAAACTGCGTGCCACAAGTCTTACTTTATATATTTCAATACATCCATCAGGTTTATACTTTATCTTATAAACCCATTTGCACCCAACAACATTTTTCTTCTTAAGTGTAGGAACAATTTCTCAAGTTTAACATTCATGAAGAGCTTCCATTTCCTCATTCATAGCCTCTATCCATTTATGTGATTTAATGACTTGATGAAAGTTGACAGGTTCATCATGCTTCTCTGCTTGAGACATGAATAACTGAAAGTTCATGAAAAAATTATCATAGCTGACCCATATTTGAATAGGATGACATATCCTTTCTGATATTCTCAACGAAGGTTGACTCATATCCTACTCAACATTGCCCGTGCCATTATTTCTTCCCCTTCTGACATAAACTTGACCAGAAAATCTTTGAAATTCTCTAGGCATTTTATTTTCAGAAGGATGTGAAGTTTCAAGATTTTGTTTATTTGAATTTAATTCTTCACAAAATGGTTGACAAGATTTCTTTTCACTCTCAAACAATTCAACACTTAATTAAGGATCATAAACTTCAACAATTTGAGATGAGTTCTGCTCTTGAACTAATGACATGCTCTCAAAATTTTGTTCATTAAAGACAATATTTTTGAAAATCTTGATATGCTTGGTTATCAGATCATAACATCTATATCCCTTATAATCATCCATATATCCAACAAATTTACACTTCACAGCTTTATCCAGAAACTTATTCTTCAGAGATTTGTCAATATGAACATAACAAATACAACCAAAAGTGTGCAAATTATTATAATTAGGATGTTTTCCAAAAAGGATAAAAAATGGGGACTTGTCTTCTAAAATTCTCATGGGCAGACGATTAATCACATGTACAACAGCATGAAAGGCTTCTATTCAAAGATTAATAGAAATGTTACTATCATGAAGCATACTCATGGCACTTTCAACGATATGTTGATGTTTTCTTTTAGCCACTCCATTCTATTGAGGAGTGTGTGGACAGGACACAAGCCTACTTATCTCATTATTTCAAAAAAATTAAGAAAGTCATTTTAAGAATATTCACCTCCACCATCACATTGAAAATGCACAACATTGGAAAAAAAATGATTCTTAACGAGGGCACAAAAGTCTTGAAACAATCTAAAAACTTCAAACTTGTGTTTCATGAAGTATATCCAGATGAAACGAGAATAATTGTCAATGCATAAAACATAATATCAATTTTCAAATGAAGAACATATAGAAGCTGCCCTCCCATACATCAAAATACACAATTTCAAAAGCTTTTGAGACTCTTTTGTTAACAAGATTAAAAGGAAGAAGATGACTCTTACATAACTGACAGCTTGAACATTTTTGACATATAAGTCAAAATGAAAACATGACTTTGATGTTTTACTTGCCAGACCTTCATAAGTCTAACCCATTTTACAAGTTTACAAGTGATAAGTAGTTGTTGCAGGCAATGACGTGATGATAAGGCAATATCATGGTTCTACTCTTTCTGTCTGTTCGCTCTTGAGCACATTTTTGGTCTTTTGAATATGAATTTTTGTATGAAACTATTTTTATCTAAATCTTTGGTTTGAATCATGATATGTTTGAATGAATATGTGGAGATTTGGACTCAAATCCAATACATTTGGAAACCCGATCACTTTAGCTGGGCACTTCGATTATAACCTGCCCAAGGTTTGCTAACTTAGGTCTTTCTAACAAGCTTTTTCGATCTAACTCTGAAAGAAATGATCCGTTTCAAAAAATTTAATTTTTTTTAAGTTAGAAATTTTAGGGCGTTACAATAACCTTCTACTTCCTTATTTCCTTATTGGAACTCTTATCGACGGGTTTGAGATTGAGTTTTATTTCAGCCTCTTTCCTGCATTGGTAAAAAAACAAAAAATAAAATAAAGATGTGAGAAAAGAAACAACTGTAACACCAAGAAATAAAGAAATTATCAAAATTTTTAGGCTTCGGTTTCTCTTAAAGATGGTGAAAAATCTTACCTCTCTGCCATTGAGGGAGATCCTCAACCTGAGTAAAAAAAATAAGAATTCATTATGACAATTCTAAAACCTCATGCAACACCTGTCCCTATCCAAACGAATGAATCCAAATTAAGAGGATTATATAGAGTATGATATAACTAAATGTCATATATTTGCCATAGTATGACGAAACCACAATGACATTGAGTTATCGAGTTAACCCAACAGGAAAATTTCCCAAAACAAAAAGAAAATAAAAATAATAATAAATGGCATATCCAATTACTTTGACATGGTGTAGGAATCCCCCATTTTTCTCTTTCTTTTTATTCAAATTCGGTGCTTGCCTTGTTCACTCCCTCTCCATTTTGCTTTTCCTCCTTTATTGGAGGTTCATTTCTTAATGGCGAAGAGAAGGGAATAAAGGTTTTTAAGATGGTGAAGAACTATAGTTCTAAGATCCAACTCTCTGCGTTTGTGTTTGGTTAACGCAGAATGGAAATTGCCATGGAGTCCAACGAAGAGCAAGCAATGCCCAATTTGCTGAATACGATTTTGAATTGGTCGATACAAGACGTGTTACATAAGAACCTCTTCAAGGGCAAGGTGATCAGCTCAATGAACCTATCACACTCATGCTTTTCATTGGCTCTAAAATTACATGTATGTCTTGTTTTTTTGTTCATGATGAGAATTGACAGGACCAAATTTTTTTTTTTTTACATTAATCATCCCCCGAAGACGTAACCTGTGCTGGCTTTGCATGTCATACTTACGGACACTGTCCTGACAGCATAAAACTCTGTGGGCTTACCCTTTGCCCCCTCAGGGAGTCGCCCATAGAATTTGATCATAGACCACCTGCCGAGCAAACTAGGTCCCATCCCACTATGCCAATCTCCTTTGGGGTGATATGACCAAAATTTGAATGGATAGTATCTCATAGACTCAGCAACATGGTGTTTACAATCGAGTTGCCAATTTGCCTTGGTCATAGGTAACTCAGGTAAGGTCTTCTCTATAGGTTTGCTCTCTAGGAAAATTTTAGATTTTCATTCCAATGCAAAAGATTTATCAGTTATATATTATAGAAGACTAAAAGTAATTTGTTTATGATTTTGAATATCGTAATGGCTGAGATGTGTGTTGTAAAGCACAAATTCTAATTTAAATATATTGCGGATGCTTAATGAATATAAAATTTGTGGAATTTTCTATGTCATAATTAGATCGAAATTCTAATGGCATTCTATATGATAATGCTGTCATGAATGGGACGTTAAGTGATCACATCTAACACTATATAAGTGATCTACAGGTTTTGTGTAGTGGGAACTGGGTTTTGGATCACCGGAATCTGACCTATATACAGGTTTTTTCGGCGATCCAAAATCAATGGTTATCAAGGTATCAGTTTTTTTACGGCTCATAAAATCATGTTTTTTTTGTTGATCCAAGAGTCTATTCCCACTAAATCGTCTAACGGTTCAGATCTATCATAAAACAGTTCAAAACTATGGGACAGAATAAAAAATGGGGCCTAATATGTTCACCTCTCTCTCTCTCTCTCTCTCTCTCTCTCTCTCTATATATATATATATATATAAAGCCACATGAACTAGGGTTTTGCTCTCAACGCTGGAAATGTGACACTTTTGTTGTCAGTAACACTAATTGGTGGACAAAAGGTTTGAGGGATAACAAAAGTATTACCATTTATTTTAATTTATTTGATGATAAGAAGTTTTGAGGGATACTAACCTTTATTTAGTTAGGGGTGGATATCAGGTCGGGCTGGACTGATTAGGACCCGACAGGCCCAACCCTTATTTAGGCCAAATTACGGCCCAAACCAATTACATTCGGGCCCGGATTGGGCTAGGGCTTGGGTTGTTCAGGCCTTTTAAACCAGACCCAATTAATGTGTTGGGGTCGTGAGGCCCTAGGCATTTTGCACATGGGCCCAGCCTGACTTTATTGGAGCTTGAGCTGCAAAGTGTAGCCCGAGCCCGACGAGCAGCCCAGCCCGATGGTTGTCAGAGAAATCATTCATTAACTACTTGGGGCTAGTAAACAAGCCGAACAAACTGAACAGAGCATGTTGGAGCTTGGCTCAATTACCAATAGACCGAACTCGTAACTCTGCTCGTATTCATGTTTAGCCGAGCTGAGCTCAGCTCATCCTTGAACGAGGCGAACACGAGTTGGCTCATATAAAAAAATTATCATGTAATTTATAGATGAAATATATATTTTTTCTATTATCGAAAATATATATTTTTATATATTGAACTTAATAGTTTATATTTTAAATGTATTTTATGCATCCATTTCTCTCTCTCTCTCTCTCTCTCTCTCTCTCTCTCTCTATATATATATATATATATATATATATATATATATATATATATATATATATATATTGCATCATTCTTTTTGTATATTACATTTAAAGTGTATTTTGTACATAAAAATATATACTTTACTAACACACGTCATATGCCATTCTCTTCACTGAATCATTTTAAAAATAGATTCAAGGTTCAATACAATTTTTTACCACAGCGAGAAGTATTGAGGGATGCCACACATCCGGGTACCGTTGTGCTTTTTGAAGGGATACCACACATCTATGGGACCCCCCCCCCCCCACCACCACCACCACCACCACCACCACCACCACACACACACACAATAAATAGATGCATGGCAGAATGGCTTCCAGTGTTTGAACCAATGTTATCAGTATCGGTGGCGCATTGGCTGATACACATCCTATCGGCAGAAAATCGATTCACAAGCTTGAATCAGCTATTTTTAATAAATATAAAAAATATCAAAAAGTATTTTTTTAATATTTTTTTTAAGCTTTAACACATGCACGTTATGATTGACACGTAATAAATTTTTATTTTTATTTTTAAGCTAATACAGAAACTGATTCACTTAAGTATTGGTATCGGCTGATACAGCTGAATTGGTGGCCAAACGATTCAGGGCCGATACCGATACTGACAACATTGGTTTGAACCAAGGACTTTGCAATACCCAATTACTGGATCTCATCAGGAGGAAGTGTAGCCAATGTTGTCAATATCAATATTGGCCCTGAATCGTTTGACCAACGATTCAGGTGAATTGATGGGCCAATACCGATAATCAAGTGAATAATTCTGAATCGGCCAAAAAATAATTAAAAAATGTTAGTGTCAATCAGAATGTGACACTTGTTAAAGCCATTAAAATAATATTAAAAAATAATTTTAAGTATTTTTTATATTTATTAAAAAATAACCGATTCAGGGTTTTCCAACGATACAATACATATCTGCCGATACAGGCTGATACACACCGATACTGATGACATTGAGTGTGGCATCCACTCACTTGGTGAATACCTTTGCAAGGTGCTAGGCCAAGTACTTGATCTGCTCTTCCTTTATTTTTTTTAGATGACAAGGAACCCTCGCCGAGAACCGGGTCACTTAATGGGCTCGGGCTCGCCCACCCTCTTGCGAGAGAAACCCTTTTTTCTTAATTCTAATTTCAGATAATGCACCTTCTCTTTGCATGCAGGTTGTGGAAATCCCATCGACGTTTCCCTCGATTGTGAGTTATCTCGGATCCTATATTTTCCCACTCATGGAAGAGATCCGGTCGGAGCTATGCTCTTGCTTTGAAGTTATTTCCAATGCACCAAGTGGGAAAATACTAAGTGCCGTAATGTCTAAGGAGACAAGATCTTCCTTTTTCAAGATTGAGGTTGGTGCATGGAAAAACGGATCAGAGTCCAGTGGCGAACTCTCCAAACCAAGTATTGATGATCTTCTTATCTTATTGACCATCAAGCCAAAAGGTGTTTCAGACTTGAGAAACTGCGAATCAGCTCATGCTTTGGCGGTTGTTACTAAGGTTACCAAGAGCAATGAAAATAAGATGACAGTTTATGCACCAAAATTCGATGGAGAAATCAAGTTTCGATATGCCATCTTACTAATGAATGTAACCACGTATAGAATGATTTCGGACGCATTGAACTTGGAGATTAGCAGCAAGAGAAACTTGAAGATTATTGAAAGGCTACTGAGCACCGACTCAAGTTTGACAACAGTAAGTTTGATTTTGTCTCATTTCTGTGCCTGAAACCACAGTGAGAAATATCAGCAATATTATGGAAATATCATGAACAGTGTGATATTTTAGTTGCTGTTTTAAATGGTTAAAATTATATCATCTTTTACACAAAAAATACTGCTTCATTTATGTTTATATTAGATAAGGCTAATGTCTGCTACCCTCGTGGGTAAGGAAGCCTCTTTTATTTTTCCAGTTTCTTTTGTTCATCCACATGTTAAGTTTAGTAGAAACAGGCTTTTAGATCATGTTTCTCTGAGGAATGTGTCAGATTTTAGTAGGGTTGAAATATCAAAAGCTTAAAATATACTAAATTTTTAAATATAAAAAATAAACATATTTTTATGTCAAATATGAGCCAAGTACCAACGAGGGCTCTGCTTGTCTGGCAGCAGCAGTTAGTGCACGTCACCTTGTGTTGGGACGTTGCAAGTTCGAACCACAAATTAAATGGTATCGTTGTTTTATAACTGGTAGGGATCTGCCAAACCCCAGCTTTCTCTGTTTAAAAAAACTATGAGCCAAGGGTCAATTCTTAGTATTTAGACTATTCTGATCACATCCATGAGATCAGATATCGTCAAAACAACGGTTTCTTACGAGGGTAGCAAATGCTAACAACAACAACAACTATGCCTTCATCCCAAAACAATTGGGGTCAGCGATATGAACAAAAAAAGAAAATCATTCTGGGTCTTCCACATGAATCCTTTTCCTCCAATCATTTCTATCCAATGCCATGTCCTCAGTGAGGTTCAAAGCATTCATATCCTTTCCTATCATCTCCATCCAAGTCTTCTTAGGCCTACCACGTCCTCTTTTAACTAATATATCTTTTCATTTCTCTATCCTTTTAACTGGAGCATCATTAGACCTTCGCCGAATATGACCAAACCACCATAAACGATTCTCTCTCATCTTATTTTCAATGAATGGAACACCTACCTTCTTATGTATCTCCTCGTTTCGAATCTTATCTTTTATTGTATTTTCACACATCCATCTAAGCATACACATCTCAGCTACACTCATTTTTTGAATATGATGTCTCTTGGCAGCTCAACATTCGTACCATATAATAAAGTGGAACTAATTGTCGTCCTATAAAACTTTTTCTTCAACCGCAATGACATTTTATATGATCGCACAACACTCCAGTTGTACTTTTTCATTTCATCCACCCAATCTTTATCTTATGATTTACACCTCCATCAATTTCTCCATACTTTTGAATGATAGATCTCAAATATTTGAAACAGCCATCCACCAGTATTTCTTGCTCACCAAGCTTCACTACACTCCCATCACTACTTCGTTGCTTACTAAACCGACATTCCATATATTCTGTCTTACTCTTACTCAACTTAAAACCTCTTTCTTCCAATGTTTGTCTCCATAATTTTAACTTAGCATTAACCCCAACTCTAGACTCATTAATCCAAATAATATCATCAGCAAACAACATACACCATGGCACATTTTCTTGAATTGATCTCGTAAGCTCATTCATCACTATAACAAATAGGAAAGGGCTTAATGCAGATGTAATCCAACCGTTATAGGAAAATTGGTTGTCACCCCTCCACAAGTGCGGACATTGGTTACTACTCTTTCGTACATATCTTTAATTATACTAATGTACTTGACAAAAACACCTTTCTTCATCATTGTCCATCAGAAAATATCCCTAGGTACTCTATCGTATGCCTTCTCCAAATCAATAAAAAGCAAATGCAAATCTTTGTTCTTCTCTCTATATCTCTCAATAAGTTGTCTAAGAAGATGTATAGCTTCCATAGTTGATCTTTCAGGCATAAAACCAAATTGATTCTCCGATATCATGACAACCTTCTTCAACCTATACTTAATCACCCTCTCCCAAAGTTTCATAGTATGACTCATGAGTTTTATATCACGATAGTTTGTGTAATCTTGTGTAATAAAGGCACCAAAGTATTCTTCCTCCACTCATTAAGCATCTTATTTGTCTGTCAAATCTTGTTAAAAAGATTTGTCAACCATTCTAAACCTTTCTCACCCAAACATTTTCAAGCCTCGATAGGTATACCATCTGAGCCAACTGCCCTTCTTGATTTCATTTTCTTCAAAGCCTCTACAATTTCTTTTGTTTGAATCTTACGCATAAAGTCGCGATTCATCTCATGAAAAGGAATGGAGAAGTCTCCAAGATCTTGAGCATGACTTCTATTAAATAGCTTATCAAAATAATCTTTTCATCTCTCCTTAATCTCCTCATCTTTGACTAAAACCCTTTGCGTTTCATCTTTGACACATCTAACCATACCCAGATCCCTCGATTTTCTATCTCTCATCTTTGCAAGCCTATAAATATCCTTCTCGCTCTCTTTGGTATCCAACTTGTCATAAACCTCCTTATATACCTTATCCTTCGTGTTTCGAACTACTTTTTTAGCTTCCTTCTTTGCTATCATATACTTCTCCAAATTCTCATTATCACGACTCTTATTTAGATTTCTATAACACTCTTTTTTAACCTTAATAGCTAATTTGACATCCTCGTTCTACCATGATGTATCCTTACCTAGCGGTGCACCGCCTTTAGACTCACCCAATACCTCCTTAGCCACCTTTCTCATGTCACCCGATATCTTATTCCACATTGATTCTGAATCTTTCTCGCGACACCAATCAGCTTTCTTAACTACCTGCTCTACAAACATTTCTTGTTTAGCTCTTTTCAGTGCCCACCACTTAATTCTAAGATTTATCCTATGTTTATTCTTTTTGCGGTATTTTTTAATTCTAAGATCTAAAATTAAGACTTTATGTTGTATAGTTATACTTTCTCTCGGTATAGCCTTATAATCGATGCAACAACCCCTATCTTTCTTTTTAAATAGGAAAAAAATTATCTGACTCGTAACCTTATTTCTATTTTTATAAATTTTTATTTTTTACAAAATTTTCATGATTTTTTAGTGTATTTATTTTGTAGATAAAAACACAAGAAAAATAAACAGTTTCAATTTCAAACAAGAATCAATTAGCTGCCACTATTTTTGCCATTTTCAATGTAACATGGATACTCTTGAGTGTGCAGCTGCACCTTACGGCCCTCCATTTCTGAGGTACAGCCTGTCAGCTGTATGGCCCAGCAGATGGTGAAGGGTGGGTCAGGTGAAGAGGCACACTAAAGTGTACAATGCTATTGCACCTGATGATCGATCGTTCGTCCATGTGAATTGTGACATATATGAACCACCTTGCTTTTTCTGGTAATTTTAATTCTATAAAGATGGTCTGCATATCTATCAGGACGCTTGTGGCGTGTGCTCATCTGAACAGGCTGGTGGTAAGATGGGGGGAGACTTACGTAGGGAATTAAACTTGTCGAAGCTGAACGAGTCGCAGATCGATGCAATCACAGCTGTGTATGCAGCAGCACATTGCACTCACTCGCATCTGGTGAAGCTCATTTGGGGCCCTCCTGGCACAGGTAAGACCAGCACCATCTGCAGGCTCTTGGAGGAGCTCTTAAATATAAAGTGCAACACCCTCGCCTGTGCCCCAACAAACGTTGCTGTCACGGAAATTGCCTCACGGCTGGTAAAGTTGGTCCGAGGATCGCGTGAGAAGCTTGGAAACGGATTCTCATGCTGTTCCTTGGGAGACATGGTCCTGTTTGGCAACAGAGAGAAAATGAAAGTTGATGGTGATCTCGAAGACATACTTCTGGATGCACGCATTAAGAAACTGACAGTTTTCTTTGGTGGGTGGAAGCATTGGGCAACATCCATGATTAACCTTCTGAAGGATCCCCTGTCTCGATACCGTACATTTCTCAATCACAAAAGTGATATAAAAGACGGAGGTGAGAAAGAAGTTAGTTTTCCACAGTTCCTGGGACAACGGTTTGACACCATTGTGACTCGACTCAAGGATTTTGTTCCTGTCTTTTACACCCACCTTCCTATGTTCCTCATTCCAAACAATGGATTCAAATTCATGAGAAAACTTCTGGACATGTTTGTTTCTTTCAGAAGCTTGCTACTCATTGCTGAAAATGGTGGTGTTGATTTGGAGAGTCTATTTGCCAGATTTGGAGAGGCTGGTATTGAGGAGTTTTTGATGGAGGAGAGTTTTTGTGGTCTCGCTCTCTACTCTTCTGAAAAGAAGCTGCAGCATACTAGAATGGGATGCATTGTGATTCTTGAATATCTTGACAAGGCTGTGACAATGGCCACTACAGTCGGCATTGATTCATTAACGCGTTTATGCTTAAGCAATGCTTCCCTCCTCTTCTGCACTGTTGCAAGCTCTGCTCGATTGCATAGCTTGAGGATTGATCATATGAAACTCTTGATCATTGATGAAGCAGCACAAGTTAAAGAATGCGAGGCACTGATACCATTGGAGCTTAAGGGTTTACAGCACTCTGTTCTTATAGGGGATGAACTACAGTTATCTGCATTGGTTAAGAGCAAGGTTTGAAGTTTCTTTTAGTCTATTGTTTATGCTAATAGAATGTGTGAATTCTGTTTAGTTAAATCTTTTTTTTTTGTTCTTCTTTGTATCAGATGTCAGATAAATATGGATTCAGAAGGAGCTTGTTTGAGAGACTGAGCCTGCTAGGACATCATAAACACCTTTTAAATGTACAATACAGAATGCATCCATCAATAAGCTCTTTTCCCAATGCTAAATTCTACAAAAACATGATTTTGGATGGTGAAAATGTCAAGGAAAGAAGTTATGAAAAGAGATATCTTGAAGGAAGAATGTTTGGAAGCTATTCTTTTATAAATGTTACTGATGGAGAGGAGGAAAAGGATGGGAGAGGAAACAGCTGGAAGAACGTGGTGGAGGCTGCTGTTGTCTCTAAAATAGTTCAAAGGCTTTTTAAAGGTGATGATAAGTTCATTTTGAAAGTTCTCATTTTCTCGCCATAAAAAAGAAAAAGTGTCTTTCAGGTTTCCTTTATATTTTAGTTCTTTGATGATTCGCTACAAAAGGTGCTGTGGGTGGTTTTTGTCAGTTGAGCAATCAGACGTTTTATGCCCGTTCATGGTTGTTTTGGTTTAATTTGGAAAAGCGCCTTCTTTAAACTTCTGGTATTTGTTGAAAGTTCAGTTGTACATTAGTACTGTCAGGATACAATGTTTTAGTGCATGTAGAAGGAATTTTGTGCTGAATATCTACTTTTACAGCTTGGGGCGGAGCAGGGGAAACCCTGAGCATTGGTGTCATATGCCCATACAATGCTCAAGTTGCCATACTTCAGAAGAAGCTCTCGTCCAAGTACCAGATGTATGATAATTTTGTTGTTGAAGTTAAATCTGTTGATGGCTTCCAAGGGAGCGAGGAAGACATTATAATTCTTTCCACAGTAAGATCAAACAACGAGGGATCAATAGGTTTTCTTTCCAACCGCAATCGATCAAATGTGGCATTAACAAGGGCTAGGTATTCCTGTGATTTTCATATTTGAGACTCTCTCTCTCTCTCTCTCTCTCTCTCTCTCTCTCTCTCTCTCTCTCTCTCTCTCTCTCTCTCTCTCTTGCATTTCTTTCATTTAGGGCTGGGAAACCAGATGAGCCGCTTGTGGCTTGGCCCATAAGAAGCTCATTTGAACTCGTAAAATAGGCTCAGCAAGCCGAATAAGAGCAGCAAGTGTTCAGTTCGTATAGGCTTGTTGGTTAGTAATAAATATATTTTATATTATAGAGTGCAGAACTTTGAAGGTTTGGCTTGCAAGTAATAAGTTTAAAGTTCAAATCTTGTTGCTTACCGCTTGGAAACAATGTACTTATTTTGTAATGATCCAGTTTGAAAATCACTGCACTTGACTGCCCGCCTTCTCTGGGGTACTGCCTTCAACTGTGGGGCCCAACAGAAGATGGAGGGCAGATCAGGTGCAGCGGCATACCAAAGTGTGCAATGTGATTGCACCTGGTCCGTCGGTCTGCTCAATAGGTTTATGGTTTAAATTATATTAATTTTAACTTTGGAAAAGAATTTTTTGGGTATAGGAGTCAGCTCGAACTCAGCTTGTTTAACTCAGACGTGCCATGAGCTTCAGCTGAGCTCGACTCAACACAAGAGACAAGCCGAGCTTGAAAGCTCTACCTGCACTAATTTGTAGAAAAAAGTACATAATTGGTTGGCTTCAAATAACCGATGCAGGCATTGTCTTTGGATTGTTGGTGATGGAAGAACTTTGGTCCGTAACCGTTCCATATGGAGAGATTTAGTGCATGATGCCAAACGACGTGGATGTTTCTTTAGTGCTGCAGAGGATGAGCTTCTAGCAAAGGCCATAGTTGACGCCAAATGTGAACTTGGTCAGAGCAGTCAATCTCATGTAGAAGATGAGCTTCTAGCAAGGGCCATAGTTGATGCCAAATGTGAACTTGGTCAGAGCAGTCAATCTCCTGAAAGAGACTCATGTCCCGTTCATTCAAATTCTAAGGTAATACACAGATTGAATATTACCTGTTTCCTTTTCAAAAGCTCATGTAAACAGCTTGTTTTTAGCCCTTTTCTACTAGATCCGGTATTGAAATATATATTTTGTGTCTTGATCCAATCCTACCTTACCAGATATCATTCGGATCCAAATTTGTATCTGAATTCTTTTTGGGTATTTTGGATTTGGATTTGCATCTGACATGATCTGGCCCATATCCAGCCCATTTCCACCCCCATATCAGACGAAGAGATGAACATCATCGGGTTATGTAAAAGGTGCTGAAACAAATTTATGGAAGCAAATATGAAATATTGAAACATCTATTTATTACATGTATTTCCAACTATACGGTTATGACCACCTATGCAGGTTTTCTTCTATTTAGCATCAAATATAACAATCCCTTGTAACGAGAGATAAAGAGTGGCAGGTTATAGAAAACTGATATGCTGAACCATCTATTGCTTACATTTTCAATATATTGTATTAAGCTCTGCAGGTTTTCTTCTATTAAGCTCTGCAGGATTTATTGCATCTTGTATCAATATAACCATCTGAATTTGCTGTGCACAAGCTTTTCATGAGGCTCATTTCCCCATATACATATACTACTCTATTTCAGGATGATATACATGTTGAAGAGTTATCTGATAGGATTGATCTGCTCGATCTGGGGAAGGCATCAAGTTCATCTACCTCTAGGTGAGTGCTAATGGAGCTTTCAAGCGATAACCACACTGCATAAATTTTGTCAAATGCAACTTTTTTTTCTCTTTTTCCCCTTTTCTTCTCATGACTTAATCACATTCGCATTTTCTCCTTTGAGCTTGTCTATTTTTCTCTTTGAAAGAACCTTTCAGCAAGTCTCTCAATCATTCCGGCTAATCTGTTGCAGGAAAAATGTATCTTCAAAGAAGCTGAATTTACGTGCTTATAATTGCACGGTGCTATAAAACATGTACTCTCTCTCTCTCTCTCTCTCTCTCTCTCTCTCTCTCTCTCTCTCTCTCATAGACACACACACACATATCCATACACATTCATCCACTTATGGATTCTAATTTCTGTAAATACTTGAGCCTGGAAAATCAATTGCACAGAATTTCTGTAAATACTTGAGCTTGGGAAAGCCATAAAAAACATGACCCAAGTGTCAATTCCTAGCAAATGAACTATGCAAACACGTGTGGGATCAGATTTGTGAAAAAAGTGCCTGAACTGCTCTGTTTTTACAGAGTTTGTATATTTTGTAGTTTGTATATATAGTTTTATATCCTGGTATTTTTTTCCAAAGATTTTCCTGAGAAAATCAGGTTTTATCATGAGATTTTCTTGAAAACAAGTTTGTGACTTTGTTTAAATATATCTTGTCGCCGAACTGATGTCGCACCACTTCTAGCTCCCTTTGCCCTATGCCTTGAATCTTCATTTTTTGCAGGCTGGCTCATTGACGAAGATGGTGTGCCATATCTAATTTGCTTAACCAAGGAAAGAAAATTTTGGGACTAGGATGGTCATTCTTGTTTGTTTATTTGGATCCATTACTACACTTATTGGACATGTTTGTTATACTGGCATTGCGAAGAAAACCCAACTGTTTGTTTCATGCAATTCTTAATGGAAAATTGCTGAATCGGCACCCCTTTTCTCTCCCTTCCTATCATGATCAAAATAAACATCACATACCTACCACACTATATCACCCCCCCAACATGAAAGCTTATACCACCCTCCAATATGAAAGCATTCACATGGAAAGGCCGGGCTGGCAGGATTTTTTTAAGAAATTGGTGCCCTTTCACATGAAAAACCCTGCTCTTTGATAAAATGAAAGAACCAAAAGCTTGTGCCAGATTGTAATCTTGGCTTGGCCAAAATCAAACAAGGGGCAAAGAAAAACATGGTAAAGATTTAATTAAAGTGGAACAGTAATCAATTGACTCTACCAAATGTTCTATTTTCCACTAGATTTATTCAAAACTTATCGTGGTATATCGCTATACCTGTTTTTATACCTATTTTTTGGGAAATTTATAGGTTTTGAAGCAAATGGCGATATATCGCTATATGTAGAGATTAACTCTAATCTCACTTGTAATATATAGAGTTTTTGCCCATACATTCTAAACATATTTTAACATGATGTAAAAGAAAAGCCGTCCAAACAATATTACTTGAGTACTTAGTACTTGATGATCAATGGTTCGCAACAACTAGCAAATTTTAGACCCAGGTCCAACTAGAGTCTAACCTAAACCTAGCTCTTCCAATATCGAGTTTAATTGGCCTGGTCAACCGTTGCGGATCAGCCTACTGACCCATTAAAATTTTAAAATAATAAAAATGGAAAGGTTTTAAATGATTCAAGTTGGTTTTAGGTTGGGTTTTGGCTAGGGGTGTCAACGGGTCAGATATGGTTCAGACCCAGGTGGCTGCAGAACAGAATCTGACTTTGAGGTCATGGTACCATCTCTGGACCTGGGTCTGATCAGATCCACTATAAGAAAAACCATACTCGGGTCCTATAAGGATTACATAAACTAGACCCAGTCCATACCCTATAAAATAACATTTTTTATCTCTTTTATACTGAAAAATCACATATCTTAATCGAAAGTCGGACTCGGGTTGCACTACAAGGATGAGGGTCAATAGCGGTGATGCTTTAACGATGAGAAAAAAACTCGCTACTATTAATCAAGCAATAAGGGCGAAAGTTTTGTCCCCGCTAATTGATAGGTAATAGCTGCAACATAAATATCGTCGTTATTACTCTATTATGGCCATGAATCTCACTATTATTGCTTCATCAATAATGGTGAGCTGGACCGGGCCTTGAATGCCTTGCCCCTACATACATCTCACCGTTATTGCTTATATCTATAACGACGACATCAGAATGTCTCCGTTAAAGATTTGTTTATAACTGTGAGATTATCTAGCCGTCAAATATTATCGATAAAACATTTTAACTGCTATATTTAACGAGCAGAAGATCTCACTGTTATAGGTCAATAATAGTGAGATCTAAATCTTGTTGTTATAGGGTTTGACTCTATAATGACGAAAGTTATATTACTATTAGAGATATATGTATAACGACAAAATTCTCTATCGTTAAATATTGTTGTTAAAATACTTTGATGGCAATATTTAATGGTCATAGAATCTCGTTGTTATAGATCAATAACAGTAAGATCTGGATCACGTTGTTATAGGGTTTTACTCTATAACAACAAAAGTTATGTCTCCATTAGAGTTATATTTAAAAAGGGCTTGACGACCCTTTTTTTTATTTCTCTCTGCAATCTCGCAGAACCACCGACCACCTCCAATCCTGCTCCTTGCTCGGGTGACAAGCCCAATAACGACCTCCCAATCCTTCTCCTTATTCAGGTGACATCGACGACGACCACCTCCTAATTCATTTGCTTGAATTTTTTTTCGTGTTTGGGTAAAGAGGGTCAAAATCGAGTTCTTGCAAAGAGTGCTCTCTCTCTCTCTCTCTACAAGAAAATACGTTGTTAGCGATGGACTTTAGTGACGGAATATTTTTGTCGCTAGTTAGCAACGGATTAACGAGCGAAAAACATTCGTCGCTATAATGAACGAAGCTTACGAAAACAGCGACGGAATATAGTCCGTCACCAAGTCCGTCGCTAATTAGCGACGACTTTTGTGACATATTATTTTGTCGTTACGGCTGCACCATTTGGCGATGACGTTTGTGACAAAAGCTATTCCGTCACTAATTAGCGACAGACTTGGCAACGAAATATAGTCTGTCGCTCGTTTCGTAAATTTGATTTACGTTGGCTTAGCGACAGCATTAATCCATCGCTAAGCCGTCGTTAATTTTTGAATAACTCTAATCCCAGACAGCTTTTCCTTTTCTTCTTTCACCGCTCTCGTCGTTCGCCGTTCGTCGGTCCCACTCCCGCCGTTCGTCGTTCCCACCGTCACCCGGTCCCACCGCCCGGAGACAGGTAAACGACGCCCCGCCCCCCCCGTTTTCCGGCAGGGGGTCGACCCTCTGCCTGCTCAGGAAGGCAGGCGACCCCCTGTTGTTTCTACAGGGGGTCGACTCACTGGCGGAAAGGCTGGGGGTCGACCCCCTGCCCGAACCGGGGGTTAGTTAACCCCCTATGTTCCGTAAGGGGGTCGATCCCCTGCCGGAACAGCAGGAGAGTCAACCCCTTGCCGGAACAACTTTTTTTTTATGGTGACTTCATTTTAAAACAGTATTTTTTTGTGCAGATTTTTCAACGGAACCAGCTTATGCTCAGCCACCTGTGGTAAGTAAGTGACAAAAATAATGTCAATCGGGTAAATACCCGTGGTGAGTAAGTGATGCAAGCGTATCACATGTTATTTAATTTATTAGATGTAACATTTTATTGTTCACACACTCACTTAGTTGTTGATATTTAGGGTTGCTTTGTTGGAGTTCGGAGATCATGCTGAGCATGATTTTAATGTATGAATATGAAAGTGTTTTTATTTTTGGAATACGAAGTCCATGCTAGGCATGGTAGTAGTTAGTGAGATATTGAAGTGTGTTTGCTGCAGGTACATGTTTGTCATTTGTTTAATATGAATTATTACGATGTATTGCAATGTTTGATGTAATTATATCAATGCTTGCATGTAGTTACTTTTAATTTGATTATGACTTCCATGTGAAATTGTATAATGAAAGCATGTTTCAAATGATTGTATCGTGTCATTAATAGTTTGCACATGAAAATATTAAGTTATTAATGCATGCATCAAAATTCTTGTTATTGTATGACATCATATATTGCATGATAAATTTGATATTTTCTTCATCGTAGCATTTTGATTGTTCTTTTTTAATTCGTTACGCTATTATTCGTAACATTATAAGAAAATGACTGCAAACCGTGAATGGATGTACCGTAGGATAGTAGACAATGAGTTATCGCATGAATATATGGATGATGTTGATAGTTTTATTGAATTTGCAACGGCAAGTGTCAGTACAGTGGATCCCACAGGTGAGATTAGGTGTCCCTGCAAGATTTATAAGAATAATCGATTTGTAGAACCTCATAGCGTTAGACATCACCTATACAGGAAGGGTTTTGTGAGTGATTATCAGAACTGAACGTTTCATGGAGAAGAATTTAGAAACGATTTTGATGCATGGGTAAATGTGGTGCATGATAATCTATATACGGATTTGATATTTGATGTCGCAGAAACAGAACTGGGTTCTGCTATGAGTTCTAGTGATGTAAGAACTGCCGTAAATGAAGAATCACCAAACGATGCAGCTAGTAGATTTTATGATTTACTTAGAGATGCTGATGAGCCACTTTAGAATGGTTGCGAGAGTCACACTATCTTGTCTGCAGTTCTTCAACTAATGAATTTGAAGTTCGAGTATAATTTGAGTCAATCATGTTTTGACCGTTTGTGTATGATTGTGAAGAGTATGTTGCCCAAAGATGAGAAATTGCCACAAAATTTCTATCGTGCGAAAGTTATGGTCAACGCTCTAGGTATGGGTTACAAAAAGATTGATGCTTGTCCAAATCACTGCATGTTGTATTTCAAAGAGCAGGAAAACAACATATCATGCCCGTCATATGGGCATTCTCGATTCAAGCCAAAGACAAGAGGCAATGGTAGCACGAGATCAAAAGAAGTTTCATACAAGTCGCTTTGCTACTTTCCTATCACTCCTAGATTGCAGCGATTGTATATGTCTTCAAGAACAGCTTAACACATGAGATGACATGCAAATAAAGTTCGACACGATGAAAACAAGATCATGCATCCTGTTGACGCTGAAGCTTGGAAGCACTTTGATCGTACTCATCAGAACTTAGCAATGGAAGTGCGAAATGTTAGACTCGGTCTATGTACAGATGGAGGTAGATCAACTCCATACTCATGTTGGCCAGTATTTGTAACTTCATACAACCTTCTACCAAGCTTGTGTATGAAACGTCCAAATCTTTTCTTGTCTCTGTTGATCCTTGGTCCGACCTTACCTGGCCAAAATCTTGATGTATATTTAAGGCCATTGATTGATGAACTAAAAGTGCTGTGAGATGACGGTATTACCACGTATGATGCCCACAAAAAACAAAATTTCAACATGAAGGTCGTTGTTCTATGGACAATCAGTGATTTCCCTGCATATGGTATGCTATCTGGTTGGAGCACACATGGAAGGTTGGCATGTCCGTACTGCATGGAGGATTCAAAAGCTTTTAGATTGAGGCATGGAAGGAAGTCTTGCTAGTTTGAGTGTCATCGTCAATTTCTACCCAGCGACCATCCGTTCCGACGACAAAAGAATGTGTTTAAAGCAGGCACAACTGACACAGAAGGTTCATCCACAAGATTGTCTGGCATAGAGATTCTAAGAAGATTGCGATACTTTCCAGATGTATTAACAGATGCCCGCAGTCCTATACCCTTTCGTGGATTTGGGAAAGATCACAATTGGACAAAGAAATCTATTTTTTGGAAACTACCGTATTGGCCGACCCTATTGATACGACATAATTTGGATGTGATGCATGTAGAGAAAAATGTGTTTGATAATGTGTTCAATACAATAATGAATGTTAAAAGAAAAACGAAGGATAATCCAAAGGCCCGTATGGATTTAAAATTAATATGTAAAAGACCAGAATTGGAACTCAAAGAGTATAATGGCAAAGTACTGAAACCTAAGGCAAAGTACGTGCTTAGACCTAATCAAATAAAACATGTATGTCAATGGTTGAGACAATTGAGATTTCCAGATGGATATGTCTCTAACATTGCTCGGGTTGTGAAGATTGATGATGGACAATTATATGGGTTGAAGAGCCATGATTGTCATATATTTATGCAACGATTGATACCCCTAACATTCCATGATATGTTAGACAAACCTATATGGGGAGTATTATTTGAGTTTAGCGGATTTTTCAGAATATTATGCGCATCGAAGGTCGTAGTATCAGATGTAAAGAATCTCGATGACTCTGTCATCACCACTGTTTGTCTGCTAGAAAAGATATTTCTGCCAGCATTTTTCGATGTTATGGAACATTTAATCATACATTTGACATATGAACTAAGGGTTGGTGGCCCTGTGCAATATCGATGAATGTACCCATTTGAAAGGTATATGTTTTTTTATATTTGTCTCTTTAATGACAGATATTTAAAATTTGAAATATATATTTTTGCCAGATGCATGTTCGACCTCAAAAAAAAGGTTCGTAATAAAGCAAGAGTAGAAGGCTCTATTTGTGAGGCGTACACTTTAGAAGAGATTTCAAATTTCTTATCTATGTACTTCGAACCTCATATTCCAACACGTTACACATGCCCGCCCCGTAACGATAATGGAGAACAAGTAACTGTAGCTGACAAGCTATCGATATTTCAACCACTTGGGCATGCATTTGGTAGTTGCTGATCAAGGCTCTTGACAGATCGAGAGCAAGATGCAACACACATCTATATTCTTTTTAATTGCTCAACGATCGACCCATACATCGAGTAAGTATATGTAGACGCAACACAATTATAAATCATTTTATGTTTTATATGTGGATACATGACTCGGTAATATAAGTATTTGTGGTTTGCAGACGATTTGATCTGGAGTTGCAAAGAGAAGTTTCACATCTCACTGATGCAGAAGTACAAAAAGAACGTGAAACTAAGTTTGTGGAGTGGTTGAAACAGTTGGTAAAGAAGCTAACATAAATTTTGTACTTATAAACAACACTAAGTTATTTAATTGATCGTGATCACAATCATTGTTTATGTCTGTGCGTAGGTCCGCCATGGTGATGTTAAAGATCAATGAATATGTGATTTAGAAAATAGTCTGACCAAAGTTATGCAATGCTACAACGGGTACATCGTAAATGGTTATCGATTCCATACAAAAGATTATGGTATAAACAAATCAATGATGAATAGTGGCGTGTGTGTCAAGGATATCTGCTACGGTGAAAATGAACATGATTACTACGGTGTTATAGAGGAAATAATGGAGTTGACTTACTTAGGCATAAATAACAGGGTAACTTTATTTAAGTCTCATTGGTTTGATCCAACTGCAACAAGACTCGACAAAGCTTCAGGCATTGTGGAGGTGAATCATAAATCAAGGTTTGGAACATATGAACCATTCATATTAGCCTCGCAAGCTTAACAAGTTTATTATACTTCATATCCAAGTATAAAAAAGTCAGATAGAAATAAATGGTGGACAATTTGCAAGGTGAAGTCCAAACTATACCCTGAGTATGATCAGTTACAAGAAGATGAGTTAGCTGAAGACAGTGATTACTATCAATCAGATGATGTCTATGACTTCGCTTATGGTCATGATGTTGCGCATGATATGCATGTCATATCTCCATTGGCCGATGAAACATTCATAGAGGAATATGATCCAAATGATGTACCAAGTGGATGGGTAAACAATGAAGAAGAAGAAGAAAGTCAAATAAGTGACGAGGAAGAATTCTCAAGCTAGTGAGAAAAATTTTGTAATACAAACCTCTATTTAAATGCATTGCAATACTTGATGTGAATGATTTGAATTATTTGAATGTATTGTAATACTTGATGCAAATGAATGAGTTGTATTGCAATACTTGATGTGATTGATTACAAATTTTATTTGAATGTATTGTAATACTTGATACGAATTATTCGAATGCATTGTAATACTTGATGTGAATGATTTGAATTATTTGAATGTAATGTAATACTTGATGCGAATGAATGAGTTGTATTGCAATACTTGATGTAAATGATTTGAATTATTTGAATGTATTGTAATACTTGATACGAATGATTCGATGAGTAAAGTATTATAAGTATGAATCTTAGGGATGAATCTTGGGTGTGTGTATATGAGCATATACTTATAATTATTTGAGTTTTATTTAATTTTATAAGTATTGTTGCAAACTTGTGTACTAAATCTTTTGTCATTTAACTTCGCAGGAAGCAGAAAAAGGAGGCAGTGTACCATATAAGGATGTGTTTGTAGAAACACATAAACGGAAGATCACGGGAGTCTTCGTATCAGAGAATGCGAGAACGACAACGGTATGTATTAATTCTATTAATAATCATTGCAATATATATGCAAATTATCATAATGTTATCATTAATTATTAATGAATACTTTAAACATTATTTTGTAGGAGGCATATGAGCAACAAATGGTAGAGCGATATGGCGATGACGCTACTCAGCATCCATCATTTGATCCTACAGCATGGGTGACTGCAGCAGGTGAACCCAAAAAAGGTCGCGTGTTCGGGTTTGGGAGTAATATTAACACTTCACCAGTTATTGGTTCTTCCAGTTACGGCTCACCGACTTCTTGCGCCGACATAAGCTCCAAGCAGCCGACTATTCTTTCCGGTGATGATGTACGCCAGATCATTAATGAATCACTGAATAACTACTTTCAATACACAGTCGCCCCTTTCTCCGTAATGAGATCAAGGCCGCTGTTCAGGATAGGGGATCTTCTATTCCAGGTCCCTCTCAGGTATAATCACATATTCAGTTTTTTGACTGCCTTAGAGCACATATGAGCATGCTATAATAACATATAGAGTTTTTTTATTGCATCAGAGCACATATGAGCATGCTATAATCACATATAAAGTTTTTTTGTCTGCCTTAGAGCACATATGAGCATGCTATAATCACATATAAAGTTACTTTGCCTGCCTTAGAGCACATATGAGCATGCTATATTCACATATTCAATTTTTTGACTGCCTTAGCACACATACGAGCATGATCGAATCACATATATAGTTTTTTGCCTGCCTTAAAGCACATCTGAGCATGGTAGAATCACATATAGAGTTTTTTTAGATGCCTTAGAACACATATGAACATGCTATAATCACATATTCAATTTTTTGACTGCCTTAGCACACATATGCGCATGATAGAATCACACACATATATATATATATAACTTTTTGTCTGCCTTAGAGCACATATGAGCATGATAGAATCACATATAAAGTTTTTTTGACTGCATTAGAACACATATGAGCATGCTATAATCACATATTCAGTTTTTTGACTGCCTAAGAACACATATGAGCATATTATAATCACATATTCAGTTTTTTGATTGCCTTAGCACACATATGAGCATGCTATAATAACATATAGAGTTTTTTACTGCCTTAAAACACATATGAACATGTTATATATCATTTATGATAGAATCACATATAAAATTTTTGGCTTTGCCTGCCTTAGAGCACATATGAGCATGCTATATTCACATATTCAATTTTTTTACTGCCTTAGCACACATACGAGCATGATCGAATCACATATATAGTTTTTTGCCTGCCTTAAAGCACATCTGAGCATGGTAGAATCACATATAGAGTTTTTTTAGATGCCTTAGAACACATATGAACATGCTATAATCACATATTCAATTTTTTGACTGCCTTAGCACACATATGAGCATGATAGAATCACATATAGAGTTTTTTTATTGCCTTAGATCACACATGAGCACATGATAGAATCACATATAGTGTGTAATTTATTTCATTATATTTTGTTTATCAATACTGACTGTTCTTTTCTTGTGTAGGCTGCTAGCGATAATCAGGGTAGTGGAGCTGAAGGGACAGATAAAGACAATGAACAAGAAGACGCACAAAATCTTGGCGATGATTAGAGGACTGTGTTGAAGAAGTTCTATTTTTTTTTATTTTTCCTAATTGTAA
The DNA here is from genome assembly GCF_984573655.1 of Nuphar pumila. Taxonomy (NCBI): domain Eukaryota; kingdom Viridiplantae; phylum Streptophyta; class Magnoliopsida; order Nymphaeales; family Nymphaeaceae; genus Nuphar; species Nuphar pumila. The sequence continues at coordinate 137,919,582 of NC_143250.1, read as the reverse complement.
TTGTTGAATTGTAAATAATTAAACTTCTTAATTTTAAGGTGGAACGATTAATTGTTGTAGATTCTTGTTATATGAATTTTTTTGTGTGGTTTGTTTTTTATTTACAGGAAATATAAATTGTACAGGAAATAGAAATTGTACACTTCTCGGTAATTAATTTTCAAATAAATTTTTTTAAATTTTTTTTCGTGTTTGCGACGGATTAGCGACGGAACCATTCGTCGCTATTCATATTAATCTAGCGACGGCATAGCGACGGAAGTAAATCCGTCGCCAAGCCGTGGTCGCCGTTTAGTACCGGCGGATTGGCGACGGAATATAGCGCTCGTTATTCCGTCGCAATTAGCGACGGACCTGGCGACAGAATAATTCTGTCGCCAGTTAGCGTCGAAATATTCGTGACATAAGCATACTGTCGCCTCGTTGTCGCTAATTCGTCGCTAACCATGTTAGCGACGGATTAGCGACGGAATGTGGTCGTCGCTAATCTACTGCTTTATTGTAGTGATCGTCAATCGAAGTTGTAGATCATTGCTAGATGTCGTTGATCATCGATCAAAGTTGCAGATGGTCGCTAGAGGCCACCGATCATGCAGACACAATCATCATAAAAAATAAACAGAAAAAACAAACAATCAGTTAGTACCTTTAGTTTAAGGCAACTGTCTTAATTCGGCCATGAAGTCGTCGAAAATCTAACTAACAAAAAAGTGAGGATATGATGATTAAAAAATTAAAAAATAAAATAAAATTGTTTCTATTTGGCCGATGTAATCTGAACTGCTAGGGTGAGGGTAAAAGTACCCTTGTCTATTTTTTAAAAAAAAAACCTATTTTTTCCCATCGATCTCTCGCTGAAAAACTCAGAGATCATTAGACTTGGCCGACGGTTGTGTTTTAGGCGAGTGACAATCAAGAGATCTGTTGCAGCACCTGAGTGAGGCGGCTCCAAGCGAAAGGCCAACCCCATCGGTCGGTTGTGACCTGCAATGGTGGGAAGCAGTTGCTTGAGGATCATTGTAGGGAATTCCTGCCTTCCATTACTGTCAGACTCAAACTCTTACTGTAACATCTGTGATTTTCTTGAAATTCTTGATTTTGGGTTATTATAAAATTAAAATTTAAATTATGAAGAATATTACAAGAATAATTATAAAATTTAAAAATATGTGGCTTAAAAAAGTGAATAAACAATTTTGTGTATACATTTGTATTATGGATCTTGGATTGAATTAGGTTCGGATCCAAACCTGAGTTGGATCTAGTGTTGTTTTGGATTTGGTATTTGAATATGATTCTTTATAGTGTTATTCATGTATTAATCCATATTAAGTCAGAACAAACAAGAAATAATAAGATTATAAAGGTTTTATAATATTAAAAAGGGTTTTTACAAAATCATTTTTTGAGAAACCTAAAGCTGTGATGTTTGATATATTTGTTCTTACCAGTTTCAGAAATAAATCGATAACTCTATGAATACCAGTCCAAAAAATCTAAATAAAATCACTACGATCATCTATACATCTTGATGTTGAATTGAAAATCTTGTTTCACTTATTTTGGATCAGTATTGATGCAGGTATGCCTATTTTAACAGAGCCCCAATTTATGGCCCTATTTACAGGATGATTTTGACCCATATTTGATAAAAGTTGTAAACACTTATGAAAAATGACTATAAATATTTTATAAAAATTTTGGGTGAATCTTAATACCAAATATTAGTCTGTTTAAAAAGAGTTTTGTCAAAAATACTTAAAAAAAAAATCCAAAAATACTTTAATCGGATTAAAATCTTGCAGATTATAGATTCTAGATCAAAACTTTGTCTAGATAGGGTTTTGTAAATGATTTTTAATTATTTTTTTGTTTATTATTTTTACAAACAATCTATTGGGTTATATTCTTGACAGGTACATGTAACCACAGTTAAAATCCCATGATTTTATAGATATTCTATCATTCTTGACAGATTTTATAAAATAGGGTCACCAAAAAACTGAATGTCCTATAAACTTATACTTTTTTTAATTACTTAATTAATTAAGAAAAGTAGTTAGAATATACCCTTAGATTAGGACTGATAGGGATCAACCCTAGAGAGTTTCGGCTGGTATGAAACTCCAAGAAGAGGGAAGCCCCCCCTTTAGTGGATTTTTATTATAAAAAAAAGAGAGACAATTCTATCTTATTTTTAACTCTTTTCTTCTTCCTCTTTCTTCTTCTTCTTTCTTAGACCTTTTTCAGTAGCCGTTGGAGCTCTACCAAGGTTCTAAGATGAAAGACAAAGGTCGATCTTTGGTTAAAAACTCAATTAAGGTAGGTACATCAATCGCATAGACACCGATTTTTCTAAATGCATGAAATATGCGTGGGACGATTTTTAGATCTGAACTAATAATGGATAATACCTTGAAACACATCTCTAAGTTTGATTTTCAATCTAGAGAATATGTTTTTATGGATCTATGTTATTAAAGAATAGAAAAAAAACCAGTTTTTGAAATAGGACGATTTACGAGCTTATAAAGAAAAAAAATGATTTGGGGATAGGTTCTTTAATTTTTTTGTTAGCTCTTACTGTTTCAGCATGATTAATATGTTAATCTTAGTTTATATTGATGAAATATAGGTTTTATATGATCTGAAAATTTGTTATATGCTTGAATCCATATTCTTGCATGCAAAAGATCGGTTTAATGAAGATTTTGGCAAAAACATTTTTAGGGCTTGGTTGTTCTTAGTAAAGAAAGTTGATATAAGCATGTATGATGAATTATTTCATGTTTAGCATAATTAAACTGCATGTTAATGTATAAAAAAATCATGTTTTCATGACTGATTAGTGTTTATTATGATTTTTTCATAAATGAAACCTTATTCGAGCTATTTCTTAATGGCTTTTACGATTCTCGGATGATGTATGTTATTTGTTTTGACAAGATTAGCATGGATCTGAGTAAATAATTATTGTATAATGATATAAACATGATTAAAGCATCAAAAAGTTATGATTGTATGGACCTTTACCTTGAATCTTGTTCTTTCTAGATGGATCTTGCATGATTTTGGATCTTAGTTTTCTGTCCTCATTTTTTATGTTGACCTATTTCAGAACAAAATCAATACCTCATTGAAAATGAAGTCAATGAATTAAAATAAAAATGCTGAAATGTTCTACACATCTAGTGATTCAATTTAGACTCTTGAATCGCTTTGTTTGGAGTTGTATTGAGGCTAAAACATCCTTCACAACAAAGCACTAGTTTTCTACCTTGTCTGCATGACTATTCTGACTCATGATATTATTGATTTTAAATACCCAATAAAAACTCATCAAAATAAATTAGAAAAAATTTGGGAGAAAGATAATAAGTATAATAAGATCTTGTAAAAAGTGTTTTGTATAAAGCTTTTTCTATAGGCCTGAAGAAATTTCCCATTCCGAGATAAATTTTTGCAGATGACAGGATCTAGTTTATAGTTTTCCTAAAAAGGGTTTAGTCCAAGAATTTTTGTGATTTTTGTACAGTAAATTTTTAGGTTCTGTTTCTTGGACTATTTTCATATGATATAAGGGCATTATCAGTAAAATTGGAAAAGTATAATTCGGTAATTGAAAATTTTGGTGGGTTGTTCAAAAATGGGTTAACAAGGACCCAAATTTACATATGAGGCCATGTATGATTGCTTGAATATATTTTACATTATGCAGCATGGTTATGGATGTTATCTTGAAATTTGAACTGATATATATGCAAACTGAATGTATTCCATGTCACTCTTGTTTTATAACCATTTATATGACATGCATGTTGATGGACATTGAATATTATAAGGCAATATCAGTGTAAATTGAATTGTTACACATGTTGTTGCTTGTTTATGCATGATAATGAATTGCTTGTAGTTGCATCCTTTATTTATGCATGTGAGCATGTGACATTGTAATAATGATGTGTGATATAAGCATGTGTAGCTCGCTGTGAGTCAGGGTTCAGTGAAACTTATGGGTGCCTATGGTGCACCAACGACAGAAAAAGATATCCCTACACATAATCACATAATTGCCTCGTGGAGGCTGGGCTCATAGTGTAAACTGTGAGATTTGGATGGGTCAAAAACAGACTTACTTATGAAATCTCCATTGGAGAGATTGGGCTGGTGAGCCTGAGTGTGTGTGCGGTGAGCATATATAATTTAATTTTAATTATTCGAGTTTTATTTAATTTTATTAAATTATTCAAGTATACTTATAATTATTCGATGAGTAAAGTATTAAGTATGAATCTTGGGGAGCCAAAATCCTATGCAGAGGTACAAGCAGATGTACATAGGGATGAATGGATGCAAGCCATGTAGGAGGAGATGAATTCTCTACATAAGAATCACACCTATGACCTGGTGGAGCTACCAAAAGGTAGAAAGGTGCTACAACATAAGTGGGTTTTCAAGCTTAAGAATGAAGGCCAAGGTAAACTGAGATATAAGGCCAGATTAGTGGTGAAAGGCTTTAAGCAGGAGAAAGGCATTGACTTAAGACATTGACTTTGATGAGATCTTCTCACCTGTAGTGAAAATGTCATCTATCAGGGTGATACTTGGTTTGGTGGCATATCTAGATTTGGAGTTGGTGCAGTTAGAAGTCAAGACTGCTTTCCTTTATGGAGATCTAGATGAAGAAATCTACATGGTACAACCAGAAGGTTTTGAAGTTGCTAGGAAGAAGCATATAATTTACAAGCTGAGGAAAAGCTTGTATGGACTCACGCAAGCACCTAGGCAGTGGTATAGGAAGTTTGATGCATTCATGATGGATCAAAAGTATCACAGATCAGTTGTAGATCATTGTGTTTATATCAAGGAGTTCTTGATAGGTAATTTCATTATCCTATTATTGTATGTAGATTATATGTTGATTGTTGGGTAGGATAATCACTTGATTGGCCAATTAAAGAAGGATATAAACAAGTTCTTTGACACGAAGGACTTGGGCTCAATACAACAATTGTTGGGCATGAGAATCACTCGTGACAAGAAGGCCAAGAAGTTGCAGTTGTCACTGGAGAAATATGTTGAAAGGGTACTTACGATATTCAACATAAAAGAAGCCAAGCCAATTGGCACTCCTTTAGTAGGGCATTTCAGATTGAGCAATGAGCAATCTCCATCCTCAGCAAATGAGAAGGAGAGAATGGAGAAGATTGTGTATGCTTCTGCAGTAGGGAGTCTTATGTATGTCATGGTTTGTACCCGCCCAAACTTAGCTTATGCAGTTAGTATGGTGAGCATGTATTTATCAAATCCTGGCAAAGAGCACTGGGCAGCCGTGAAGTGGATCCTCCGGTATCTAAAGGGTAAATCTAGTTATTGTTTATGTTTTGGTAAATCTAACCCAGAGATACAAGGATTTGTTGATGCAGAAGATTTGAATATCAGAAAGTCTTTTTTCTAGTTATGTGTTTACTTTGGCAGAGGGGGTTGTATCTTGGCAGTCCTGATTGCAAAAGTGTGTGGCTTTCTCTACCACAAAGGCAGAATACATTGCAGTGATAGAAGCCTGCAATTTTCTTCAGGATATAGGTCTTAGCTAGAAGGCCTATGTGTTGCATTGTGATAGCCAAAGTGCCATACACTTGGCGAAGAATTCAGCTTATCAATCAAGGACCAAGTATGTTGATGTTAGGTATCATTGGATACGAGAGGTGCTTGAGCAGAAGTTGATGCAATTAGAAAAGATTCATAAAAAGAAGAACCCTGCAAACATGATGGTGAAGTCTCTACCAAAAGATAAGCATGACAGACACAAAGACTTGGTAGGGATGACTGCTTTTCAGGCAGGGCCCTAGGTTGTTTCTTCATTACCGGTGTGATCCCTCTCTTGATGCTGGGGGGGGGTGAGTTTGTTGGGTCGGATCCAAACTCAAGAGAGGACCCGACTCTCACTACCTTAAGTGAGGTGAGAAAAAGGAGGGCAGCAGTGTGCCATTTTTCATCAAAAAACAAAAGGGGGCTTCACGGTGAGGTCAAACGGAGAGAAGAAGAAGAGTGAATTAGCAAGGGGGAGTATGTTGCATCGTTGTGGCGTGGAAGGTCATTAGCAGAAAAAGAGAGAGAGAAAAGAAGAAAAGATAGAGAGAGGGTTGCACACTTGGGTGATCTCTTTTCTCATTTTCTTTGGGTTTTTTTCTCAAATGGATAGAGGTGGTTATTTTCACCTCTTGCAATTATCTTTTTCTGCAGAAAATAGCAAGAAGTGTGTTGTTGGTGTATTGACTTTGATTTAATACATAAGTTTACCTTGCCCATGGTTTTTTACCCCAAGATTGGGGGTTTTTCTATGTAAACTTGTGCTCACTCATTTTTTGTTATATTTCTGCAATATCTTTGTTTTATATAAAAATTATAACTTGATATCAGTGCTAGCAGTTGGGGTTATTTATTTTCAGTAGCACCTTGCAATTATATATATGAGACAATATAGAGCATAAAGGAAACAACTTAAACAAACTGATTTGGTGAAGAAACTTGCAGCTGCAAGTGGGAACATAACAGATTTTTATAGACTTCATAAATTTCTATTGAAGTTGATAAATCTGATTTGGTGAGTTTTACATAACTTGGTTATATATTGCAAGTGTTTCAAAAGGGATGAGGCTCTCAGAGACTAGGCTCTGATACCACTATAGGGATCATTTTTTATGATGTGTGCAAAGAGATAGAACATATGAGAGAGAGATGCAGGGAAAATAACCTTTTTCATAGGGGTTATGCTTATCGATATTGTATGTATTCTCTTTTCCAATAGACCTATCCATATAGAAGAATAGAGACTGAGAATCAGTTTGCTACCCCTGAGTTACTGTTTTTCTCACATAATGGGGTAATTGTTTTGGATAACTATCCAAATAAGGCACATTTGGATAGGCCCTCATTTGGATAGCGAATAGGCAACCCATGCATTGAGCAGAGAGCAAAGGTGTAGCTAGAGGGGAGCCCAGTCCTGCCTCCTGAAACAGTTAATTTTTTTTTTTTTTTAAAAAGCCCAGTCCTAGCTCAGCCCTGATTCCATATGAAATAGTTTTTTATTCATTTTTGTAGCCCAGCCCAGTCCTAGCCCAGCCCTGACTGCAGCAAATAGTTTGATTTGTCCATATGAAATGGATTTTTATTAATAATTGTAGTCATTTTTTATTTTATCTCAAAAAAAAAAATTTCGGGGGCGCTGCCCCAGAACCCCCGACTATTGCACAAATAATTTTTTTTTTGCTACACCCTTGTTTGCCCCCCCCCCCCCCTCACATGAATCCTAGCTACGTCCCTGGCAGAGAGGGCTCACCTCCCTCCTCAATGCATGAATCCACGCATGAGGTGCATGGCCGTCAAGGGTGTGTGTATATATATAATTACCTCTTTCATAATTATTTTTTTGTGTAGATCTGACCCTATGAACGTAATCTATAATGTTTAGCAGGAAATGGCTTTTGAATCATGTGATTATGACATGTACGTTTTTCAAGGGTTTCAAAAATTAACCACTCACACTATACCAAAAATTCACAACTGAAAAAATAATATTTTTACATAAAAAAGACACGGTACAAGGTCTGATTCTTAGTAAACAAGTCATGCTTAACAAATATGATGGATTTGCTAGGAAATGATACTTGGATCATATTTTTTTGATAAAAACATTATTTTTAAGCCTTGAATATTTATGTAAATCTTAGACCGATGATTTTTAAACTTTATAAAAACCTACTTGCATACCATAACAGGATAATCCAATATTCGGTTCCTATAAAATCAAGCATTTGTATCGTCATATTTAAGAAAAACATGAAAACCCTTCAAAAGCCACTAGACAGCTCTCTCTCTCTCTCTCTCTCTCTCTATATATATATATATATATATATATATATATAATGGCACGATGCTCCAAAAGCACTTATTTTTTTTTGTTGGTCATGACGAGTCAGTCTCGCTGAAGAGTGGTAAAACCCCAGGTGGGGCCCCACGCACCTACTGTCTTTTTGTTGGTCTGTTTTTAAGACGAGGAACCTTCGCCGAAGAGAGGGAAAACCCGAGGTGGGGCCCCACGCACCTACAGTCTCTTTGTTGGTCTTTTTTTAAGACGAGGAACCTTCGCCGAAGAGAGGGAAAACCCTAGGTGGGGCCCCACGACCCCGCACTGGTTAATGTCTTTTTGTTGGTCCAATAATTGTTGGAAGGAAGCCTCACGTGATTTATACTATATTCTGTAATCTAAGAGGCTAGTTTTCAAATGTACCTGTAATTTAGAATATTTAGTAAGTTACAAGTCACCATTTATAAGTTTTTTTCTTTTTTTTTAATTCTTTTACTTATTTTTGTTTTAGTGAGTATTAGGGAGATGCTGAAATCAAGGCGACCTCTACCTTCCTTTGGTTAACCAGTTCAAACCTTACGTTTGAAAACCAGCAGTCTGGGTAGGTGGAGATGGAAGTGTGAAATCCACAAATACTGTGGATTTGGTAATTCTTTTTTAAAAAGGCAAGCTGGGGTTAGGCAGACCCTTAACTGTTATACAACTATACCATTGGGTTTTGAACCTACAACATCCCATGGTAACCTGCACTAGCAGCTCTTACAAGACAAGCGAAGCCCTCATTGGTTGTGGATTTGGTGCTTCCCACCAGCATGTTTGGCAGCACCATCAATAATCCGAAGCTCCAGCAGCACATAACACATTATTAACATATGAATTATGTAAAGAAATAAGATGTTTTTTTTCTTCTTCCAGCCCACAAAGGCTCCAGTCATCTTGAAAGAAATAAGATATATATTAAAAAAAAAATTAAAGGCAAGATGGGGTTAGGCAGACCCACCTCCACCACCACCACCACCACCACCACCACCCCCACCCACCAATTAATTCAACATACCACTAGGGTTTTCTTTTGGAGCCTGCAACATCCAATCACAAGGAGACATGCACTGAACCAACCACGCGGAACCCGTTGGTACAAATATTGGCAAGTTTTCAAAGATTCTTGAAAAACATTGAGGGCGTGTTTGGAATCTCTGCGCTGGGATGGGCGTTTATGCATTTGGTATTTCCAAGGCAAAAATCTTGGTCAAGCACCCATGGTGGTCCTGTTTGGAATCTCAGCGCTAGGATCGCCGTTTATGCATTTGTGATGGGAAGTGAGGCCCTTTCTCCTTTGTATTTACCCTAAAAGGATGGATTTGGCAGCCACCCACTTCCCAAACAAGCCCTGTTATTTTCAAAATTCTACCTATTTTTTTAAAACATCAAACTCTTATCATGATATTATCACAACAATAAAAGAAGATTTTTTTTTTGTTTTTATTATATTTTATATTTTTCTTATGTATTTTTAAAGTTTAAACATGCCTCTATTTGTTTCTCGAAAAACATTTTTTTTTTAATTTACCGGGAGATTCTCCATTGTAGAGATAATCCCGATAACCAGATTTATGAATTATGACCATGCAATGCCCCCCCACATGTCTCGGATCTGGATTCTGGCCTACTTACCCTAACCCGACCCGTTTGCTCTCCCAGCTGTACGAAAGAGTGGCTCCACTGCTGCTTCCAAGATCGTCGTTTCATCTCCTCCTCATTCAATTTTCCCGACCTCAGAAAACTATAAAAAGAGGGAAAAGAAACTTTAAAATTTATCATCTAAGAAAACGACGCCTCATTCATTCTTCAGTCTCCCTCTCTCTCTCACTTCGTCGATCGGATCTCTTTGCTCTCTCAGAGGTGAGCATCCACTACTCTTTCAAAGGTATTTTACGTTTTTTTCCCCTTCTTTTTCATTTGTTCTATGAATCGTTCAAGCTGTATTCCTCAAATATCAGGAACGCCATAGAAATCGAGAAATCAGGATCTCTGTAAGCCTAATTTTATATGCTAGTCCATGATAAATTCATTATGCACTCCAGAGATCATGATTTGGTCGCTTGATTGAGATAAATCGGGTTCTCAACTCGTGCTCTTGTCACAAACGTATTTTTCTGACTTATTTTGGGTTATTCAAATGGTTAGTTGATTTTTTTTTTCTTTTTTTTAGGTTGTATCTGGGTTTTTTTTTTTTTTTGAAAGGCAATTTGGGATTAGGCGGACCCCTACCAGAACAACAGCCGCACGTGGCAGAGGGATTCGATCCTGAGCCTTCAGCTTGACACAGGATACCGCTTACCACGTGGGATACCACCTCGATGGTAGTTGTAGCGTTGTCTTGCTTAATTAACGACTTAATGGTTTTTCTTGTCTGTTCAGAATTCTCAAGTTAGAACTAATTAAAAACGTTCGTGTTTCTTTAAATATAGAATTCAATCCAGCGTTTAGTTTGTTCATTTTCTTATCTTTTTATTTTTTGATAGTCAAGATGGGTTTAGTTCCTAGTGGCAAATGTTAAAAACAGCAAAAATATCGGCAGTCAAAAACTCAGGAGAATTTGAAATTTTCATAAATCTCACTTTTTTTGGAAAAAAATCTCAGCAATAAAAAATAAATTAAAAATATTTGTTATAAGAAAATGTAAATAAAATATATTTAAAAATAAAAAACTTGGGGGTTTTCACGATAAATATCTGTTAAAAATGTAAATCTCCTGATATTTGTCACGGTTTAAAAATCTCATGAGAAATTGCCGTTTTAAACTTTCAAGCAATTTCTTGCAATTTCTCACGATATTATCGTATCGCATGGTTTGTGAAATTTTACACCAGACCTAGGCTCGACCCGAGTTCTGATTAAGACCCATAATTTTTAAATGTAAAATTGATAAAAAAATATTATTTTATATATCAGGTATGGTCCGAGTCTGGTTCATGTAATTCTTATCGGGTTCGGGTATGATTTTTCTTATAATAAACTCGATCCAGATCGGATACCATACCCAAAAATCTGATCCAGGTCTGGTCTACCTAATTCGGAACCCAACCACGCCTTGTTTAACAAGCTATCTGTTTTTTTACTTTAGGTCGTTATCTGCTTTTATGATATTTTGTACGGAAAAAACTTTTATTATCGCTTGACTTTAAAGTCCATGTTTTTTGGCTTTTTCATGCTTTTTCTTTTTTGGATTTATAGACAGCCTGTCATACCTACGATCGTCATACTGGTGACGTAAAACTCCCAAGGACTAGGGATGGCAGTGGACCGGGGGAAAGCGGGCCCCGCCCCGCCTCGCCCGGTTTGGACCGGGGATGAAGGGTATGAAACGGGGATGGAGGCGGGGACGAAGGTTAAAATCCATCCCCGTCCGGGGGTGGAGGCGGGGATGAACGTGCACTTTTCCCCGCCCCACCTCATCCCCGTTTGAATCGAGGATGGAGGACATGGAACAGGGATGAAGGCGGGGATGGAAGATAAAATCCATTCCCCGCCGGGGATGGAGGCGGGGCGGGGGTGGAGACCTTGTCCCCCGCCCTGCCCCGCCCCACCCCACTGCCATCCCTAGCTAGGACCCGCGAAAGGGCTTATGCTTTTCATGCTTTATTTTGTGGACATAGTTATCAGAACAAAACTGATAAACTGGATCGTGAAACGGTTGGCTTGACTAGAGCCGAGTCCCTGAACGAGACGACTAGGCCTTGAGTTTGAACCAAAGTTAAGTTCTTGGACCCTAAGTTGACCGAATAGTATAGACCAAAAGGCAGAATTGGAGTAGGGATCTCACATTTTTATCTTTTATGTTAGTTGTATTGGTGTTTCATTTATTCAATTCTCAAATTTTTTTATTTGCCACACGACTCTCGTTCCAGACCTAGCCAACTTGAGTCGTTTAAGTAAGAAACTGAGTTGGTTTTGGGTCTTGATGTTTCCAGCCATGGTTTGGAACTTTATTGCTTTTGTAAAAAGCCATGGGGCTCCACTTGTATGGTGGGAGCAGTTAGTGCACGTTGTGTTGGGATGTTGCAAGTTGAAAACCCAATGGTAGGATTGTATAATTGGTGGAGGGCTGCCTAACTATGGATGGCAGTAGACTAGGGGAAAATGGGGGTTTGCCCCCTCCTCACCCCGTTTGTACCGGAGATGGAGGACATGAAACAGAAAATGAATCGGAGATGGAGGTTAAAATCAAAACCCGTGTGGAGATGGAGGCGGCGATGGTCTTACTCTTGTCCTCGCTCCGTTCGTGATCCTTATTAAAAAAAATTACTATTATACCTTTATATATATAAATATTTTAACCCTAACATAAAATCTCTCATTTTTTCTTCCTCTCTTTTTTCTAAAGAGTTGTTCGAGCTTCTGTTTCTCTCTTCTCCTCTCCTTCCTCTAACAACTGAAGGTGATCACGGAAGATGAACCGGAGAAACAGGGCTTTGCACCGCCTTGTCCCGTTTGGATCGAGAATAGAGGACATGAAACGGAGAATGAATTGGGGATGAAGGTTAAAATCAAAACTCATGCATGGATGAAAGCGGGGATAGAAGGCAAAATTTTAAGACGGAGCGAGGCTGTTGTTCTGGTAGGGATCCGCCTAACCCCAGCTTGCGTTTCAAAAAAAAAAAATTCTTCCCCTGCTTTTTGGGATACAATGGGTCAGCTCTAGGGCCCAACAGCAGATGATGAGTGATTAGGTGCAGCATCACACCAAAAGTGTGCAATGTAACACTGCACCTGATCTTATCTTGGATATGCAACACCCATTCTATTCAGGCAGTTGACCTCAACAGGTATCTTTTTTTCGGTTCTTATGTCACAGTGACACGCCATTTAGAGTGCATGTCACGGATAGCCAAGTCAGGCGCACTATAACACGCCTTGACATGTATTTATTATCATTTTAATGTATCTAATACATTTAAAAAAAGGAAGTATTTCATATATTAAAATATTAACAATCAGCTTTTATTGCTTAAAAAAAAATCTGTGGCCGTATCCTATTTTTAAAAATCACTTTCGAGCTTGAGTGACGAACTTAAGTCGCGCGTCGGGTCATACCCGTACCTTTGTGACACAGACCGGTTTCATGGCATGTTTTGTGGGGCCTGGCAAGACGCATAGTGTGGTGAGATGGGGCATCACATTTTGTGTGCTTGCACTTGATCCCACCAGTGATGTATTCATCCGCTTTTTTTCTTTCTTTTATTCAAATTCGGTGCTTGTCTTGTTCACTCCCGCTCCTTTTTCGATTTTCCTCCTTTACTGGATGTTCATTTCTTAATGGATAAAACGGAGTAGGTTTTTAAGGTGGTGAGCTTCTATAGTTCTAAGATCGATCTTACTGCATTTGTGTTGGTTAACGCAGAAGGGAAATTGAAAAGAAGTGCAAAAAAGAGCAAGCAATGTCAAATTTTGTGGATACGATTCTGAATTGGTCGATACAAGACGTGTTAAATGAGAACCTCTTCAAGGGCAAGGTCAGCTCAATGATCCTATCACACTCATGCTTTTCTTTGGCTATAAAATTACAAGTATGTCTTATTCTTTGTTCATGTGAATTGATAGGACCAAATTTTCTTTGATATCTACCCGAGTTACTGAAAGCACCATATTATATGGGGAAGCGTGCTTCCTCGAAGCACATTTCGAAAGCACGAAACATGGTGCTTCTAAAATATGCAAAAAAAACACAAAAAAAATTGGGAAGTGCACTTTCAATTTAGGGAAAGCACAATTTCCATTTAGGTGAAGCTCGCTTTCCCCATGTTTAACCCATGTTTTTTCTTATTTTTTCATTTTTTTTTGTATTTTTTTTCTTTTTCCACTTCCTCTTTGCTTTCTAGGTCGCTTTTGGTTCGCTTTTTAAGTCACTTTCGAGACGATTTCCGGTTTGTTTCTAAGTCATCTCATGCTTTCCGCTTCCTAAAACCCGAATCGCTTCCCGCTCCTGCTTCTTCGACTAACAACTCTTATATCTACACAGAGAAATCACCTTCAAGAATAGACCTAACCGCGCTGGCTTTGCCTGCCTTATTGAGGACCACTGTCCTAGCTAGCAGGTGGACTTACCCCATGCTCACAGGTTGTCACCCATGAAATTTGAAACTAGCTAGACCATCTGCCTAGCAGCCTAGGTAGGCCATCCCTATATACCAATCCCCTTTGTGAACCGAGTTGCCAATTTGCCTTGGTCATAGACTCATAGGTAGGGGTGGCAAAACCAGACATGACCCGCCAACCCGCCTCATAGGCGGGTTCGGGTTGGGCAAAAATGAACCTGTTTAATAAATGGGTCGACCCGCCTAACCCGTTTATTAAACAGGTCGGGTTCGTGTTAGGGGTATGCCAACCCACCAACCTGGCTGACCCATCTAATAAACGGGTTAGGCGGGCGGGTCAACCCGCTAACCCGCCAACCTGTTTACCCGAACCAACCAGTTTATTAAGCGGGTTGGCGGGTCGTGTCGGGTTACCCGTTTAATAAATGGGTCGGGTTCGTGTTTGGCCACAGCCGACCCGTTTAATAAACGGGTCAGGTACGGGTTGAGGTATGCTGACCCGCCAACCCGACCCGATTGCCACCCCTAGTCATATATAGGTAACTCAGGCAAGGCCTTCTTCTCTATAGGTTTGGTCTCTAGGAATCATTTAGATTTTCATTCCAATGCAAAAAAAAAAAAAAAACGTTAAATTATAGTTTATGATTTTGAATATCGTAACGGCTGAGATGTGTGTTGTAAAGATCAAATTCTAATTTAAATACATTGTGGATGCTTAATGAATGTAAAATTTGTGGAATTTTCTGTCATACTAATTAGATCTAAATTCTAAAGGGCATTCCATATGATAATGCTGTCATGAATGGGACGTTAAGTGATCTGGAGTTGTTAAATTAGAACTTGAATCGGGAAAAGGTCCAATGATAAGTGTTACGGGTTTGGATTGGAGGTCCGACCAATTCCAATCCATGTGCAGCCTTACATGAGGAGGGAGCCCGTATGTTAAACCTACGAACACAAAAGATATTATAAAGCAATACAAAATATATACAAGCTCATAAGGGCAGCTCGTATATATTTATAAAGCAATACAAAATATATACAAGCTCATAAGCAATGCAAAAGATATTATAAAGCAATACAAAATAGGTACCCGAAGCCTGACGGTCTGCCCAGCCCGATGGTTGCCGGACAAATCGTTCATTGACTACTTGGAGCTGATAAACGAGATGAACAAATTGAACAGAGCTTGGCTCGTTTACCAATAGACCGAGCTCGTGACCCGGCTCGTATTCATGTTTATCCAAGCCGAGCTCAAGCTCGGCTCATCCTTGAACGAGGCAAGGCGAACACGAGTTGGCTCATACAAAAAAATTATCATGTTATTTATAGATGAAATATATATTTTTGTATACTACGGTAATCTTTTTAAAAATCCAGGAACCCTCGCTGAGAACCGGGTCACTTAATGGGCATGCCCGCCCTCTCGCGAATAAACCCTTTTTTTTTTCTTAATGCTAATTGCAAATAATGCACATTTTCTTTGCATGCAGGTTGTGGAAATCCCATTGACGTTTCCCTCGATTGTGAGTTATCTCGGATCCTATATTTTCCCACTGATGGAAGAGACCCGGTCGGAGGTATTCTCTTGCATTGAAGTTATTTCCAAGGCACCAAGTTGGAAAATATTACGTGCTGTAAAGTCTCACAAGAAAAGATCTTCTTCCTTTTTCGAGATTGAGATTGGTGCATGGGAAAACGGATCAAAGTCCAGTGGCGAACTCCCCAAACCAATTTATAATGATATTCTTATCTTATCGACCATCAAGCCAAAAGTTGTCTCAGACTTGAGAAAGTACGGATCAGCTCATGCTTTAGCGGTTGTTACATATGTTAACCCGAGCAATGAAAATGTGATGACAGTTTCTGCTCCAAAATGTGATGGAGAAATCAAGTTTCAATATGCCATCTTACTAACGAATGTGACCACGTATAGAAGGATTTCGGAGGCATTGGACTTGGAGACTAGCAGCGAGAGAAACTTGAAGATTATTGAAAGGTTGCTGAGCACCGACTCAAGTTTGGCAACAGTAAGTAATGATTTCGTCTCATTTCTGTGCCTGGAAGCAGAGTAAGAAGTATCAGCAATATTATGGAAATATCAATATTTGCATGATATCTTAGTTGCTGTTTTAAATGGTCAAAATGTCATTATATTAGATAAGGGTAATGTTTGCTACCCTCGTGGGTGAGGAACCCTCTTTTTCTTCCAATTTTTTTTTGCTCATCTGACTCTCCATATGTGATCTGCATATTAAGTTTAGTAGGAACGGGCTTTCAGATCATGTTTTTCTGAGGTATATGTCAGATTTTAGTAGGGTTGAAAAATCAACACCTTAAAATATATCAAATTTTTAAATCTAAAAAAGCATATTTTTATGTCAAAAAAAACTATGACCCAAGGGTCAATTGTTACTATTTAGACCGAACACATCACTTTCTCCTTTGAGTTCCAACTAAGGGGTTCTTTACACACGAGGGTGGCAAATGCTGACCCCTATTCGTATATTGATAAGAAGGTTTATTTCTATTTTTATATATTTTTACTTTTACAAAAATTTTATAATTTTTTAGTGTATTTATTTTGTAGATAAAAACAAGAGAAAAAATAAACAGTTTCACTTTAAACAATTGTTTTTTAGTGTATTTATTTTGCCATTTTTCAGTGTGACATGATACTCCTAGAAGGGCATCGCATCTGTGCCGTGTAAGGTGCTGTCAGCCATACTGGAGTATATTTTTGGCCTAAGTTCACAGACACACACACACGCTTAGGGATGGCAGTGGACTGGGGGAAAGCGGGGCCCCGCCCCGCCTTGCCCCGTTTGGACCGGGGATGAAGGGTATGAAACGGGGATGGAGGCGGGGACGAAGGTTAAAATCCATCCCCGTCCGGGGGTGGAGGCGGGGATGGACGTGCACTTTTCCCCGCCCCGCCCACTACAAGAAAATTGTTAATTAGCGACGGAAATTAGCGACGGATTTTTCCCGTCGCTACTTAGCGACAGATTAGCTAGAGATAGAATCTGTCGCTAATTTGCGACGGATTAGCGAGGAAACGACTTTTATCGCTAATCTGTCGCTACTTAGCGACGGATTAGCGACTGCATGTTTTTGTCGCTACTTTTGATTACAAGAACACCATTTTAGCGACGGATTTAGAGAGGGAACTTTGTCGTCGCTACTCCGTCGCTAATTAGCGATGGAGTAGCGACAGAATATATTCTGTCGCTTTTTTGGTATTTGGGTTTCGCGACGGCTTCGCGACGGAATTTTTCCGTCGCTAAGCCGTCGCTAAATGTCGCGTAAATCCCTAATCCCATCCCTCTTTCTCTTTTCCCTGTTTCGCTGTACTGCACCCTCCCGCCGCCCGTCGGCCCTCGCCACCGTCCGGCCACCGCCGCTCGCCAGCCGCCGCTCCCCGTCCACCGCTCGCCAGCTGCCGCTCCCCGTCAACCTCCCGCCACCGTCCGGCGAAGCGCAGGTTCTTCTTCTTCTTCTTCTTCTTCTTCTTCTTCTTCTTCTTCTTCTTCTTCTTCTTCTTCTAAACGCAGGGGGTACGCCCCTTCCCTGCCGGAAACGGAGGGGGTTTAACCCCCTGCCGTGCTTTCCGGCAGGGGGGGTCGACCCCCTGCGTTTCCGGCAAGGGGGGTCGACCCCCTGTCGGAAAGGCATGGGGGGTCGACCCCCTGCCGGAAACGCATGGGGGGTCGACCCCCTGCCGGAAACGCATGGGGGGTCGACCCCCCTGCCGTAAAGGCACGGCAGGGGGTCAACCCCCCATGCCGGAACTGCCTTTCCGGCAGGGGGTTTAACCCCCTTCCCTGTTTTGAAAAGAATTTTTGTCGGCTGGGCCGGCTATGGCCCTGTCATAGGCTCGCCTAGCACCCAGCCGACTGGGTGCTGGGCCTGGCGCACCTGCCAGCATGCTGGCAGTCAGCCGAGTGCTACTCGGCTGGCTGCCAGCCAGCCAACAGCCACCAACGTGAATAAAAAGATTTTTTTTTTTGAAATAAAGGGATCATACCCAGCCGATCACTCGGCTGGGCCAACAACGAGGGTTCACGGCTTGACTTCGGCTGGTCTGTCAGCCGACACCCATACCACATCGATCGTGCCATGGATTTCTTTTTGAAAAAAAAATGAAAAACAAGGAAAAATATCAATATAACATAGTGGATTCGTAGATCCACTGATTCGCCATGGATTTCCATCAAAACATCCATGGAAATCCTACCTCTACCCGATTTCTCAAACGTTTCACATAAGAAAATGCCCGTACCTTGAGAGAAATACCCGATTTTTTTAGTTAGTGTTTCATCTTGTTTCATGATTAGTTAGTTTGTTACTTAATTTGTTTTGTTTTTGTGCAGATTTTTCAACGGAACCAACTCGTGCTCGGCCACCTGTGGTAAGTAAATGACAAAAACAATGCAAATCGGGTAAATACCCGTGGTGAGTAAGTGATGCAAACGTATCACATGTTATTTAATTTATTGAATGCAGCACTTTATTGTTCACACACTCACTTAGTTGTTGATATCTAGGACTGCTTTGTTGGAGTTCGGAGATCATGCTGAGCATGATTTTAATGTAGAAATATGGAAGTGTTCTTATTTTTGGAGTACGGAGTCCATGCTAAGCATGGTAGTAGTTAGTGAGATATTGAAGTGTGTTTGCTGCAGGTACATGTTTGCCATTTATTTGATATGAATGATTATGATGTATTGCAATGTTTGATGTAATTGTATCCATGCTTGCATGTAGTTACTTTCAATTTGATTTTGACTTCCATGTGAAATTTTATAATAAAAGCATGCTTCAAATGATTGTATCATGTCATTAATAGTTTGCACATGAAAATATTAAGTTATCAATGCATGCATCAAAATTCTTGTTATTGTTTGACATAGTATATTGCATGATAAATTTGATATTTTCTTCATCGTCGCATTCTGATTGTTTTTTTCTTAATTCGTTAGGATACTATTCGTAACATCATACGACAGAATGACTGCAAACCGTGAATGGATGTACCGTAGGATAGTGGACAATGAGTTATCGCATGAATATATGGATGGTGTCGATAGTTTTATTGAATTTGCAACGGCGAGTGTCAGTACGGTAGATCCCACAGGTCGGATTAGGTGTCCCTGCAAGATTTGTAAGAATAATCGATTTGTAGAACCTCATGGCGTTAGACATCACCTATACAGGAAGGGTTTTGTGAGTGATTATCAGAACTGGGCGTTTCATGGAGAAGAATTTAGAAACGATTTTGATGCACGGGTGAATGTGGTGTACGATAATCCATATACGAATTTGATATTTGATGCTGCAGGAACAGAACTGGGTTCTGCTATGAGTTCTAGTGATGTAAGAACTGTCGTAGATGAAGAATCACCAAACGATGCAGCTAGTAGATTTTATGATTTACTTAAAGATGCTGATGAGCCACTTTGGAACGGTTGTGAGAGTCACACTATCTTGTCTGCAGTTCTTCAACTAATGAATTTGAAGTCCGAGTATAATTTGAGTCAATCATGTTTTGACCGTTTGTGCATGATTGTGAAGAGTATGTTGCCTAAAGATGAGAAATTGCCACAAAATTTCTATCGTGCGAAAGTTATGGTCAACGCTCTAGGTATGGGTTACAAAAAGATTGATGCTTGTCCAAATCACTGCATGTTGTATTTCAAGGAGCAGGAAAACGACATATCATGCCCGTCATGTGGGCATCCTCGGTTCAAGCCAAAGACAAGAGGCAATGGTAGCACGAGATCAAAGGAAGTTTCATACAAGTCGCTCCGCTACTTTCCTATCACTCCTAGATTGCAGCGATTGTATATGTCTTCAAAGACAGCTAAACACATGAGATGGCATGCAAATAAAGTTCGACACGATGAAAACAAGATCACGCATCCTGTTGACGCTGAAGCTTGGAAGCACTTTGATCGTACTCATCAGAACTTCGCAATGGAAGTGCGAAATGTTAGACTCGGTCTATGTACAGATGGATTTAATCCATTTGGGGGTAGATCAACTCCATACTCATGCTGGCCAGTATTTGTAACTCCATACAACCTTCCACCAAGCTTGTGTATGAAACGTCCAAATCTTTTCTTGTCTCTGTTGATCCCTGGTCCGACCTCACCTGGCCAAAATCTTGATGTATATCTAAGGCCATTGATTGATGAATTAAAAGTACTGTGGGATGACGGTGTTACCACGTATGATGCCCACAAAAAACAAAATTTCAACATGAAGGCCGCTGTTCTATGGACAATCAGTGACTTCCCTGCATATGGTATGTTATCTGGTTGGAGCACACATGGGAGGTTGGCTTGTCCGTACTGCATGGAGGATTCCAAAGCTTTTAGATTGAGGCATGGAAGGAAGCCTTGCTGGTTTGATTGCCATCGTCGATTTCTACCCAGCGATCATCCGTTCCGACGTCAAAAGAATGCATTTACAGCAGGCACAACTGAAATGGAAGGTCCATCCTCAAGATTGTCTGGCATAGAGATTTTAAGAAGATTGCGATACTTTCCAAATGTATTAACAGATGCCCGCAGTCCTACACCCTTCCGTGGATTTGGGAAGGAACACAATTGGACGAAAAAATCTATTTTTTGGGAACTACCGTATTGGCCGACCCTATTGATACGACATAATTTGGATGTGATGCATATAGAGAAAAATGTGTTTGATAATGTGTTCAATACAGTAATGAATATTAAAGGAAAAACGAAGGATAATCCGAAGGCCCGTATGGATTTAAAATTAATATGTAAAAGACCAGAATTGGAACTCAAAGAGTATAATGGCAAAGTACTGAAACCAAAGGCGAAGTACGTGCTCGGACCTGATCAAATAAAACATGTATGTCAATGGTTGAGACAACTGAGATTTCCAGATGGATATGTCTCTAACATTGCTCGGGCTGTGAAGATTGACGATGGACAGTTATATGGGTTGAAGAGCTATGATTGTCATATCTTTATGCAACGATTGATACCCCTAGCATTCCATGATATGTTAGACAAACCTATATGGGGGGTATTGTCTGAGTTGAGCGGATTTTTCAGAACATTGTGCGCATCGGAGGTCATTGTATCAGATGTAAAGAATCTCGAGGACTCTGTCATCACCACTGTTTGTCTGTTAGAAAAGATATTTACGCCAGCATTTTTCGATGTTATGGAACATTTGATCATACATCTGCCATATGAACTAAGGGTTGGTGGCCCTGTGCAATATCGATGAATGTACCCATTTGAAAGGTATATGTTTTTTTATATTTGTCTCTTTAATGACAGATATTTAAAATTTGAAATGTATATTCTTGTCAGATGCATGTTCGACCTAAAAAAAAAGGTTCGTAATAAAGCAAGAGTAGAAGGCTCTATTTGTGAGGCGTACACTTTAGAAGAGATTTCAAATTTCTCATCTATGTACTTCGAACCTCATATTTCAACACGTTACACATGCCCGCCCCGTAACGATGATGGAGAACAAGTAACTGTAGCTGACAAGCTGTCGATATTTCAACGACTTGGGCATGCATTTGGTAGTTGCCGATCAAGGCTATTGACAGATCGAGAGCAAGATGCAGCACACATCTATATTCTTTTTAATTGTTCAGCGATCGACCCATACATCGAGTAAGTATATGTATATGCAACTCAATTATAAATCCTTTTATGTTCTATATGTGGATACATGGCTCGGTAATATAAGTATTTGTGGTTTGCAGACGATTTGATCTGGAGTTGCAAAGCAAAGTTTCACATCTCACTAATGCAGAAGTACAAAAAGAACGTGAAACTAAGTTTGTGGAGTGGTTGAAACAGTTGGTAAAGAAGCTAACATAAATTTTGTACTTATAAACAACACTAAGTTACTTAATTGATCGTGATCACAATAATTGTTTATGTCTGTGCGTAGGTTCGCCATGGTGATGTTAAAGATCAAGGAATATGTGATTTAGAAAATGGTCCGACCAAAGTTGTGCAATGCTACAACGGGTATATCGTAAATGGTTATCGATTCCATACAAAAGACTACGGTATAAACAAATCAACGATAAATAGTGGCGTGTGTGTCAAGGGTAGCAGCTACGGTGAAAATGAACATGATTACTACGGTGTTATAGAGGAAATAATGGAGTTGACTTACTTAGGCATGAATAACAGGGTTACGGTATTCAAGTGTCATTGGTTTGATCCAACTGCAACAAGACTCGACAAAGCTTCAGGCATTGTGGAGGTGAATCATAAATCCAGGTTTGGAACATATGAATCATTCATATTAGCCTCGCAAGCTCAACAAGTTTATTATACTTCATATCCGAGTATAAAAAAGTCAGATAGAAATGAATGGTGGGCAGTTTGCAAGGTGAAATCCAAACTATACCCCGAGTATGATCAGTTACAAGAAGATGAGTTAGCTGAAGACAGTGATTACTATCAATCAGATGATGTCTGTGACTTCGCTTATGGTCACGATGTTGCGCATGATATGCATGTCATATCTCCATTGGCTGATGAAACATTCATAGAGGAATGTGATCCAAATGATGTACCAAGTGGATGGGCAAACAATGAAGAAGAAGAAGAAGAAGAAGAAGAAGAAGAAGAAGAAGAAGAAGAAGAAGAAGAAAGTCAAACTAGTGACGAGGAAGAATTCTCAAGCTAGTGAAAAAAATCTTATACTACAAACCTCTATTTAAATGCATTGTAATACTTGATGTGAGTTGTATTGCAATACTTGGTGTGAATGATTAAAATTTTTATTTCAATGTATTGTAATACTTAATACGAATGATTCGAATGCATTGTAATTTATCTGAATGTATTATAATTTATGCAATTAACGAATGATTTGAATTAGTGCAATACTTGGTGTGTATTTTTTTACAGATGATGTTGCGCCTGTATACGACCCACCTACACCAGTTGATCGCACAAGTCAACAGCCAACACAGGAAACAGGGTCTTCACAGGCTGGCACAAGAAGACTCATTCGAATAGTGTATATCGATAATCGACCGTAAGTATTTTGTTTTCAATTATTGCATATCTTTTAAATATTTTATATTGATATTTACTGTGTAACAATTCATGTGCTGCACGAGGTTTGAGCCACAAGAAGTAGTACGGGAGATTAGGAATTCACTTCTTCAACATCTACCAGGACCAGTTGCTCAATGGAAAGAGTACCCAAAGGAGGTATTAGACAGATTGTGGTCCTCATTCATGGTATACAGTTGTTCCTCATAGTTAATGTGTTTCATATTTAATTTATTTAAGCAATGTCTACTAACTTTCTGAAAATATTTGTAGGCTTCGAATCGCTTTGCAACTACGGTGGAAGAAAATGATGCAAGGAAGGTGTGGCAGAAGGTGGCTGCCAATCGATTTGCAGACATGCTGCACACTATGAAGACTGCAGCAAAAAAAGCATCTGGCGTAGTAGATGATCCATTACTGTGGAAGGGCCATGGTCCTATTACTATCAGGAGAGATTACTGGGATGAAATGTGCGATATGTGGGCGGGAGATGCATTTAAAAATCGCTCTGCGAAGGCTTCACAAAATCGATCGAATATGCCCGAAGCCCATCTACACACAGGTGGATCTAAGACATTTGGGAGCCACCTAAAGAAAATGGTAACTCATCAATATATAATATTAATTTTATAAGTATAGTTGCAAATTTGTGTACTAAATCTTTTGTCATTTAACTTCGCAGGAAGCAGAAAAAGGAGGCAGTGTACCATATAAGGATGTGTTTGTAGAAACACATAAACGGAAGACCACGGGAGTCTTCGTATCAGAGAAGGCGAGAACGACAACGGTATGTATTAATTCTATTAATAATCATTGCAATATATATGCAAGTCATCATAATATTATCATTAATTATTAATGAATACTTTAAACATTATTTTGTAGGAGGCATATGAGCAACAAATGGTAGAGCGATATGGTGAAGACGCTACTCAGCATCCATCATTTGATCCTACAGCATGGGTGACTGCAGCAGGTGAACCCAAAAAAGGTCGCGTGTTCGGGTTTGGGAGTAATATGAACACTTCACCAGTTATTGGTTCTTCCAGTTACGGCTCACCAACTTCTTGCGCCGACATAAGCTCCAAGCAGCCGACTATTCTTTCCGGTGATGATGTACGCGAGATCATTAATGAATCACTGAATAACTACTTCCAATACACCGTCGCCCCCTTTCTCCGAAATGAGATCAAGGCCGCTGTTCAGGATAGGGGATCTTCGATTCCAGGTCCCTCTCAGGTATAATCACATATATAGTTTTTTTGACTATCTTAAAGCACATCTGAGCATAGTAGAATCACATATAGAGTTTTTCTAGATGCCTTAGAACACATATGAACATGCTATAATCACATATTCAATTTTTTTACTGCCTTAGCACACATATGAGCATGATAGAATCACATATATATATATATTTAACTTTTTGTCTGTCTTAGAGCACATATGAGCATGATAGAATCACATATAAAGTTTTTTTGATTGCATTAGAACACATAAGCATGCTATAATCACATATTCAGTTTTTTTACTGCCTAAGAACACATATGAGCATATTATAATCACATATTCTGTTTTTTGACTGCCTTAGCACACATATGAACATGCTATAATAACATATAGAGTTTTTTAACTGCCTTAGAACACATATGAACATGTTATATATCATTTATGATAGAATCACATATAAAATTTTTGGCTTTGCCTGCCTTAGAGCACATATGAGCATGCTATATTCACATATTCAATTTTTTTACTGCCTTAGCACACATACGAGCATGATCGAATCACATATATAGTTTTTTGCTTGCCTTAAAGCACATCTGAGCATGGTAGAATCACATATAGAGTTTTTTTATATGCCTTAGAACACATATGAACATGCTATAATCACATATTCAATTTTTTGACTGCCTTAGCACACATATGAGCATGATAGAATCACATATAGAGTTTTTTTATTGCCTTAGATCACACATGAGCACATGATAGAATCACATATAGTGTGTAATTTATTTCATTATATTTTGTTTATCAATACTGACTGTTCTTTTCTTGTGTAGGCTGCTAGCGATAATCAGGGTAGTGGAGCTGAAGGGACAGATAAAGACAATGAACAAGAAGACGCACAAAATCTTGGCGATGATTAGAGGACTGTGTTGAAGAAGTTCTATTTTTTTTATTTTTCCTAATTGTAATTGTTGAATTGTAAATAATTAAACTTCTTAGTTTTAAGGTGGAACGATTAATTATTATAGATACTTGTTATATGAATTTTTTTGTGTGGTTTGTTTTTTATTTACAGGAAATATAAATTGTACAGGAAATATAAATTGTACAGTTCTCCGTAATTAATTTTTAAATAAAATTTTTTTGATTTTTTTTCGTTTTTGCGACGGATTAGCGACGGATGATTCCGTCGCTATTCATATTAATCTAGCGACGGCTTAGCGACGGAATTAAATCCGTCGCCACGCCGTGGTCGCCGTTTAGTACCGGCGGATTGGCGACGGAATATAGCGTTCGTTATTCCGTCGCAATTAGCGACGGACTTGGCGACGGAATAATTCCGTCGCCAGTTAGCGTCGAAATATTCGCGACGTAAGCATACTGTCGCCGCGTTGTCGCTAATCCGTCGCTAACATGGTTAGCGACGGATTAGCGACGAAAGGTGGTCGTCGCTAATCTACTGCTCTGTTGTAGTGGCCCCATCCCCGCCACGATCCCCGCCTCATCCCCGCCCCAACCACTTTTCCCCGCAATATCCCCGCCCCGCCCCGCCTCATCCCCGTTTGAACCGGGGATGGAGGACATGAAACGGGGATGAAGGCGGGCATGGAGGATAAAATCCATTCCCCGCCGGGGATGGAGGCGGGGGTGGAGGATAAAATCTTGAGGCGGGGCGGGGCTGGAGACCTTGTCCCCCGCCCCGCCCCCAGCCCCACTGCCATCCCTACAAACGCTAGAGTGTGGATCAGGTGCAATGCGATTGCACAAAAAAAACTGTGTCCCACTGTCTTACGCGCTGACACATATTCGATTCAGTGCAGGAACCCTTCAAATTTTGTAGGGGTCAGTATGAATGAGACGGGTGTCATTCAAAAAAAGTGGGAACCATCTAGCCATTGATTGGATGGCTAGGATTGAATGTATGACGAAACCCATTATATTTCAAATGATGGGATCCGAGTTCTTTCTTTATGCAAGTTGTTCTTTCCATGTTCATGCTTTTATAAATTGCGATGCTGCACCTGTCGTAGTTGCACCCGCACCCATGGAGGGCGGATCAGGTGCAATCACGTTGCACACTTTGAGTGTGCAGCTGCACCTCACCGTCCTCCATTTCTGGGGTACACCCTGTCAGCTGTGTGGCCCAGCAGAGGTTGAAGGGTGGCTCGGGTGCAGCGGCACACTAAACTGTACAATGCGATTGCACCTGATTATTCATCCATGTGACATATATAGACCACCTTGGTTTTGTGGTAAATCACGATTCTAATTCTAAAAAAGATGGTCTGTATATCTATCAGGACACTTGTGGGGTGTGCTCATCTAAACAGGCTGGTGGTAAGATAGGGGGAGACCTACGTAGGGAATTAAGCATGTCAAAGCTGAACGAGTCGCAGATCGATGCAATCACTACTGTGTATGCAGCTGCACGTTGCACTCACTCGAATCTGGTGAAGCTCATTTGGGGCCCTCCTGGCACAGGTAAGACCAGCACCATCTGTAGGCTCCTGGAGCAGCTCCTAAAGACGAAGTGCAACACCCTCACCTGTGCTCCGACAAACGTTGCTGTCACGGAAATTGCCTCACGGCTGGTAAAGTTGGTCAGAGGATCGCGTGAGAAGCTTGAAAACGGATTTTCATGCTGTTACTTGGGTGACATGGTCCTGTTTGGCAACAAAGAGAAATTGAAAGTTGATGGTGATCTTGAAGACATATTTTTGGACGCACGCATTGAGAAACTGATTGCTTTCTTTGGTCCACTCAGTGGGTGGAAGCATTGGGCAACATCCATGATTGACCTTCTGAAGGATCCCCTGTCTCAATACCATACATTTCTCAATGACAAAAGTGTTAAAAAAGTTGTCAGTTTTCCACAGTTCCTGAGACAAAAGTTTGACATCAATGTGACTCGACTCAAGAATTTTGTTCCCGTCTTTTACACCCACCTTCCCATGTCCCTCATTCCAAACAATGGATTCAAATTCATGAGGAAACTTCTGGAGACATTTGCTTCTTTTAGAAGCTTGCTACGCATGGCTGAAAATGGTGGTGTTGATTTGGAAAGTCTATTTGCTAGATTTGAAGAGGTTGGTATTGGGGAGTTTTTTATTGAGGAGAGTTTTCGTGGTCTCTCTCTCGATGGCTTTTCTGAAAAGAAGCTGCAGCAAACAAGAATGATATGCATTGCGATTCTTAAATATCTTGACAAGGCCGGAACAATGACCACTAAAGTTAGCATTGATTCATTAACGCGCTTATGCTTACGCAATGCTTCCCTCCTCTTCTGCACTGTTGCAAGCTCTGCTCGATTGCATATCTTGGGGATTCGTCATATGAAGCTCTTGATCATTGATGAAGCAGCACAACTTAAAGAATGTGAGGCGCTGATACCATTGGAACTTAAGGGTTTACAGCACTCTGTTCTTATAGGGGATGAACTGCAGTTATCTTCAGTGGTTAAGAGCAAGGTTTGAAGTTTTGAAATCTTAGTCTATTGTTTCTGCAAATATAATGTATGATCTCTGTTTAGTTACATCGTTTTTTTCTTTTCTTTCTATCAGATGTCAGATAAATCTGGATTCGGAAGGAGCTTGTTTGGGAGGCTGAGCCTGCTAAGACATCATAAACACCTTTTAAATGTACAATACAGAATGCATCCATCAATAAGCTCCTTTCCCAATGCTAAATTCTACAGAAACATGATTATGGATGGTGAAAATGTCAAGGAAAGAAGTTATGAAAAGAGATATCTTGAAGGAAGAATGTTTGGAAGCTATTCTTTTATAAATGTTACTGATGGAAAGGAGGAAAAGGATGGGAGAGGAAACAGCTGGAAGAACGTGGTGGAGGCTGCTGTTGTCTCTAAAATAGTTCAAAGGCTTTTTAAAGGTGATGATAAGTTCATTTTGAAAGTTCTCATTTTCTCGCCATAAAAAAGAAAAAGTGTCTTTCAGGTTTCCTTTATATTTTAGTTCTTTGATGATTCGCTACAAAAGGTGCTGTGGGTGGTTTTTGTCAGTTGAGCAATCAGACGTTTTATGCCCGTTCATGGTTGTTTTGGTTTAATTTGGAAAAGCGCCTTCTTTAAACTTCTGGTATTTGTTGAAAGTTCAGTTGTACATTAGTACTGTCAGGATACAATGTTTTAGTGCATGTAGAAGGAATTTTGTGCTGAATATCTACTTTTACAGCTTGGGGCGGAGCAGGGGAAACCCTGAGCATTGGTGTCATATGCCCATACAATGCTCAAGTTGCCATACTTCAGAAGAAGCTCTTGTCCAAGTACCAGATGTATGACAAATTTGTTGTAGAAGTTAAATCTGTTGATGGCTTCCAAGGGAGCGAGGAAGATATTATAATTCTTTCCACAGTAAGATCAAACAATGGGGGATCAATCGGCTTCCTTTCCAACCAAAATCGATCAAATGTGGCATTAACAAGGGCTAGGTATTCCTGTGATTTGCTTATTTGAGTCTCTCTCTCTCTCTCTCTCTCTCTCTCTCTCTCTCTCTCTCTCTCTCTCTCTCTCTCTCTCTCTCTCTTTTGCATTTCTTTCATTTAGGGCTTGGAAACCAGATGAGCCGCTTGTGGCTTGGCTCATAAGGTGCCCATTTGAACTCGTAAAATAGGCTCCGCAAGCCTAATAAGAGCAGCAAGGGTTCAGTTCGTATAAGCTTGTTGTTTAGTAATAAATATATTTTATATTATAGAGTGCAGAACTTTGAAGGTTTGGCTTGCAAGTAATAAGTTTAAAGTTTAATCTTGTTGCTTACAGCTTGGAAACAATAACAATGTATTTATTTTTTATGAGCCAGTTTGAAAATCACTTCACACTTCGTGTGCCGTTGCACTTGACTGCCCGCCTTCTCTGGGGTACAGCCTTCAGCTGTGGGGCCCAACAGAAGATGGAGGGCAGATCAGGTGCAGCGGCATACCAAAGTGTGCAATGTGATTGCACCTCATCCGCAGTCTGTTCAATAGGTTTATGGTCTAAATTCTATTAATTTTCACTTTGGAAAAGAATTTTTTGGGTATAAGAGTCAGCTCGAACTCAGCTTGTTTAACTCAAACGTGCCATGAGCTTCAGCTGAGCTCGACTCAACACAAGTGACAAGCCGAGCTTGAAAGCTCTACCTGCACTAATTTGTAGAAAAAAGTTTATAATTGGTTGGCTTCAAATAACCGATGCAGGCATTGTCTTTGGATTGTTGGTGATGGAAGAACTTTGGCCACTAAACCTTCCATATGGAGAGATTTAGTGCGTGATGCCAAACGACGTAGATGTTTCTTTAGTGCTGCAGAGGATGAGCTTCTAGCAAAGGCCATAGTTGATGCCAAATGTGAACTTGGTCAGAGCAGTCAATCTTCTGTAGAAAATGAGCTTCTAGCAAGGGCCATAGTTGATGCCAAATGTGAACTTGGTCAGAGCAGTCAATCTTCTGTAGAAAATGAGCTTCTAGCAAGGGCCATAGTTGATGCCAAATGTGAACTTGGTCACAGCAGTCAATCTTCTAGAATAGACTCTGGCCCAGTTCATGCAAATTCTAAGGTAATACACATTGAATATTACATGTTTCCTTTTCAAAAGCTCATGTACACAGCTTGTTTTTAGCCCTTTTCAACTAGATCCGGAAATAAAATTTATATTTTTTGTTTGGATCCATTCCTACCTTTTCAGATATCATTCGGATCCAAATTTGTATCCTAATTATTTTTGGGTATTTTGGATTTGGATTTGGATCTGACATGATGTGGCCCATATCCAGTCCAATTCCACCCCTATCTTAGACGAAGAGATGAACAACAGCGGGTAATGGAAACGGTGCTGATACAAATTTATGGAAGCAAATATGATGTATTGAAACATCTATTTATTACATGTATTTCCAACTGTACTGCTATGACCACCTATACAGGTTTTCTTCTATTTAGCATCAAATATAACAATCTGAAATTACAGTCCACAAATTTTGCTTTACAATTTAATAAAAATTGCTCTTGTACCGAGAGATGAACAGTGGCAGGTTATAGAAAACTAATATGATGAACCATCTATTGCTTACATTTTCAATATATTGTCATGAGCAGCTCTGCAGGCTTTATTGCATCTTGTATCAAAATAACCATCTGAATTTGCTGTGCACAAGCTTTTCAAGAGGCTCATTTTCCCATATACATATACTACTCTATTTCAGGATTATATACATGTTGAAGAGTTATCTGATAGGATTGATCTGCTCGATCTGGGGAAGGCATTCGATCTGGGGAAGGCATGGAGTTCATCTACCTATAGGTGAGTGCTAATGGAGCTTTCAAGCGATAACCACACTGCATAAATTTTGTCAAATGCAACTGTTTTTTTTTGCTCTTTTCCCCTTTTCTTCTCATGAAAGAACTTACTGCTACTTAATCACATTCGCATTTTCTCCTTTGAGCTTGTCTATTTTTCTCTTTAAAAGAACCTTTCAGCAAGTCTCTCAATCATTCTGGCTAATCTGTTGCAGGAAAAACGTATCTTCAAAGAAGCTGGATTCACGTGCTTATAATTGCACGGTGCTATAAAACATGTACTCTCTCTCTCTCGCCTCTCTCTCTCTCTCACACACACACATATCCATACACATTCATCCACTAATGGATTCTAATTTCTGTAAATACTTGAGCCTGGAAAATCAATTGCACAGAATTTCTGTAAATACTTGAGCTTGGGAAAGCCATAAAAAACATGACCCAAATGTCAATTCCTAGCAAATGAACTATGCAAACACGTGTGGGATCAGATATGTGAAAAAAGTGGCTGAACTGCTCAGTTTTTACAGAGTTTATATATTTTGTAGTTTGTATATATAGTTTTATATCCTGATATTTTTTCCAAAGATTTTCCTGAGAAAACCAGGTTTTATCATGAGATTTTCTTGAAAAAAAGTTCGTGACTTTGTTTAAATATATCCTGTCGCAGAAGGGATGTCGCACCACTTCTATTTCCCTTTGCCCTATGCCTTGAATCTTCATTTTTTTGCAGGCTGGCTCATTGACGAAGATGGTTTGCCATATCTTATTTTCTTAACCAAGGAAGGAAATTTTTGGGACTAGGATGGTCATTCTTGTTTGTTTATTTGGATCTATCACTATACTTAGCATTGGATACATGTTTATTATACTGGCATTGGAAAGAAAACCCGACTGTTTTGTTTCATGCAATTTTTAATGGAAATTTGCTGAATCGGCAACCCTATCCTATCATGATCAAAATAAACACCAAATCATCAGCGTGTAAACATCAATTTGAGTAGCTTGGTTAACTCGGTTCCATCCCGATTCCTCAAACCGATATTTAATGCTGTTGCATCCCGAACACAGAATCACGCCTTGTTGATAAATCTCTGCTTTTTACTTTAGGTCGTAATCTGCTTTTTGAATTACATTGTTCGTGAATGATATTTTGTAGGGAAAAAAACTTTTATTCTCGCTTGACTTTAAAGTCCATGTTCTTGGCTTTTTCATGCTTTTTCTTTTTTGGATTTATAATAACTCCAAGAAAGTGGTGGCTCAGCCTGTCATACCTACGATCGTCATACCGGTGACGTAAAACTCCGTCTTGGTGCTTTATGCTTTTATTTTGTGGACAAAGTTATCAGAACAAAACTGATAAACCGGATTGTGAAAAGGTTGACTTGACTAGAGCCGAGTCCCTGAGCGAGACTACTTGGCCTCAAGTTTGAACCAAGGTTGAGTTCTTGGACCCTAAGTTGACCGAATAGTATGGACCAAAAGGCAGAATTGGAGTAGGGATCTCACATTTTTTATCTTCTATGTTACTTGTATTGGAGTTTCATTTATTCAATTCTCAAAATTTTTTTATTTGTCATACGACTCTCGTTCCAGACCTAGCCAACTTGAGTCGTTCATGTAAAAAACTGAGTTGGTTTTGAGTCTTGATGTGTCCAGCGATGGTTCGAACTTTATTGCTTTTGTTAAAAGCCAGGGGGCTCTACTTGTATGGTAGGAGCAGTTAGTGCACGTCACCTTGTGTTGGAACGTTGCAAGTTCAAAACCCAATGGGGCGATTGTATAACTGGAGGGCTTGCCTTTCAGAAAAAAAAAAGGGACATCAAGCTTTCAAGTTGAAGGAAGCTGTGAGTTAGATACTCAGCGTGTGTTTCCTTTGCTGCAAGGCTGAAGCTAGATGGGGAACTTTTTCTGGTGGGCAAGGGATAATACTCAGTAGAGTTTTGTACTGCACAGACAAATCTACGCGACATGTCTTGGCGATCAGGGCTGGCTGGCCTTTTTATTTAAAACATTTTTATATATTTAAAACATTTCAAAAAATGTATTTCATATATGAAAATATTAACAATCAGCTTTTATTGATTAAAAAAAAATCTGTGCCCGTGTGTCCTAATTTATTCTAAAATTACTTTCGAGCATGCGTGTCGAACTTAAGTCGCCGTGTCGGGTCATACCCGTACCTTTGTGATACAGACCCGATTCATGGCATGTTTTGTTGGGCCTGGCAAGACGCATCGCAATATGCTTGCACCTGATCCCATCAGTGTAGGAATCCCCTTTTTTTTTCCTTTCTTTTATTCAAATTCGGTGCTTGTCTTTTTCACTCCCCTCTCCATTTCTCTTTTCCTCCTTTATTGGAGGTTCATTTCTTAATGGCGAAGAGAAGGGAATAAAGGTTTTTAAGATGGTGAAGAACTATAGTTCTAAGTTCCAACTCCCTGCGTCTGTGTTTGGTTAACGCAGAATGGAAATTGCCATGGAGTCCAACGAAGAGCAAGCCATGCCCAATTTGGTGGATTCGATGCTGAATTGGTCGATCGAAGACGTGTTGAATGAGAAACACTTCAAGGGCAAGGTCAGCTCAATGAACCTATCACACTCAAGCTTTTCATTAGATCTAAAATTACAATGTCTTGTTTACACAGAGAAATCACCTCTAGGAATAGAGACCTAGTCGCGCTGGCTTTGTCGGTCGTACTTACGGCCACTGTTCTAGCAGTGTAATACTCCGCGGGCTTACCCCTTGCCTACAGGGAATCGCTCGTGAAATTTGAACCTAGACCGCCTGCCTAGCAGCCTAGAACCCATCCCACTATGCTAATCCCTTTGGGGGCGGTATGACCCAAATTTGAATGGCTAGTATCTCATAGACTCAGCAACATGGTATTAATTATAACCGAGTTGCCAATTTGCCTTGGTCATAGGTAACTAAGGCAAGGCCTTCTCTATAGGTTTGGTCTCTAGGAAACTTTTGGATTTTCATTCCAATGCAAAAAAAAAAAATCCGTTAAATTATAGAAGTTGGTTTATGATTTTGAATATCGTAATGGCTGAGATGTGTGTTGTAAAGCTCAAATTCCAATTTAAATCATCGTTTTCAAAACCAATGACTCATCACGTGGCTCGTTCTTGATTAAATCGTCGGCAAGGTCAACCCATTGACTTGGATATGGGACATGTCAACTTTATATTTTATATAAAATATAATATATGTATTTTTTTAAGCTATATATATTTATATATAGTATGTTACCAATATATTGTATATAATATGCATTTTATAATACTTTTATAATACGTTTAATATATGATTGTATTAATATAAACATAACCATATTTTTATATATAATATACATACTATTTATATTATATTTTATATAATATATATAATTATATACAAAATTATATAGAGAGAAAGAGAGAGTGAGAAGGTGGTAGTTACAAACCACTTTTCTAGCTAACCACCATACTAACCGGGCTTTTAAAAGGTTTTTTCATGTTTTAATTTCTTAAATCTGACCATACAGATTAGTTCACATGCTTGATTTTATAGGAAATAACTCTTGGATCATCCAATTCTAATACACAAGTAGGTTTTTATAAGGTTTACAAAATCAACGATGTAAGATTTTTTTTGAATATTCAAGGTTTAAAAAAGTCATGTTTTCCATTAAAAAAACATGATCCAAGTGTCATTTCTTAGCAAATTGACCGTGCTAAATATCTATATGGTAAAATTTAAGTAATACATGCAAAAAACCTTTCGAAAGCAATTAGCACAACATTTAGCTACAAAAGTGGTTAGTAGCTACCACCTTCTCTCTCTCTCTCTCTCTCTCTCTCTCTCTATATATATATATATATATATATATATATATATATATATATATATATATATTCTTTTTGTATATTACATTTAAAGTGTATCATATACATAAAATATATATTAACTGTACGAGCTGAGCTGAACACAGGGTTTGAACTAGACTTGTTTAAGCTAAACGAGCTGCTCATGGCTCACCTTGCCAACAGTATCAACCCAGTTGTGAGCTATTCGCTTTGTTTACATACTATTTAATATATGTATAACCATATTTTTATACATAATATACATACTATTTATATTATATTTTATATAATATATATAATTATATGCAAAATAATATATATATATATATAGAGAGAGAGAGAGAAAAGGTGGTAGCTACGAACCACTTTTCTAGCTAACCACCACACTAACTGGGTTTTTTAAAGGTTTTTCATGTTTTAATTTCTTAAATCTGACCTTACAGATATGTTCACATGCTTGATTTGATAGAAAATAACTCTTGGATCATCCAATTTTGATAAGCAAGTAGGTTTTTATAAGGTTTACAAAATCAATGTTGTAAGATTTTTAATATTCAAGGCTTAAAAAAGTCATGTTTTCCTTAAAAAAAACATGATCCAAGTGTCATTTCTTAGCAAATTGACCGAACACATCTATATGGTAAAATTTAAGTAATACACAAAGAAAACCTTTCGAAACCCTAGTTAGCACAACATTTAGCTAGAAAAGTGGTTAGTAGCTATATATATATATATATATATATATATATATATATATATATATAGAGAGAGAGAGAGAGAGAGTTGGCACCTATAAAAAATTATGATGTTATTTATATAGATGAAATATATACATTTTCTATTATGCAAAATATATATTAAACTTAAGAGTTGATATTTTACATGTATTTTATGCATCCTTCTCTCTCTCTCTCTCTCTCTCTCTCTCTCTCTCTCTCTCTCTCTCTCTCTCTCTCTCTCTATATATATATATATATATATATATATATATATACATTCTTTTTGTATATCACATTTAAAGTGTATCATATACATAAAATATATATTAACTATACGATATCCCCGAGCTGAGTTTGAACTGGACTTGTCTAAGCTAAACAAGCTGCTCATGGCTCACATCGCCAACTGTATCAATTGAGTAATGAGTTATTCGCTTTGTTTACCAGCCCTACTTGCTTTTAAGATAATTTCTGCACTCTTTTTTCTTGAGAGAAGATCTAGTAACATGACAGAGTACTTTGCAAGATAATGGGGAGGAGGGTGAGAAAGTGGCATTGCTGTTAGTATCCACCACAAGGGTAAGGGTCAATAGCGGTGACTTTTCTTGTCATTGTTGCCCTATTTATCGTCTCTATAGATCTATAACCGTGACAAAAGATGATCATTAATTTTTTGCCTCTGTTGAGTAATAGTGGTGACATTTACAGGTCATCGTTAATGTGTAACCCAACACAAACAAAGAATCTTGCCAAAAATGGAAACACTAATAGCGGCAACCCACCCTATAACGATGATATTTCTGTATCGCCGTTATAACCTATAATGGAGAGAATTAACTCATTGTTATAGTTGATAACAGAGAGAAGTAAATCATCGTTATAGGCTATGAAGGTGACAATTAAGTCACTGTTATAGGTTGTAATAGTGACATAGGGTTAAGGCTGATAACGGCGACACAAGAATGTCACCATTATAATCCTTAAACCTGCAAAAATAAAATTTTTATATTAGTTATAATTTTTTTTACATTACATTAAATAAAATAAAAAATATAATTTAAATATATACTTTAAACATCTTCAAATATACATCTATTCAAATATAAGCATACACTTCAAACATTAATTCAAATATAAACATATGCTAGTGTTTATACATTCTGAAACATACATTCAAATATAAACTTACACTTCTCTAACATCCTCAAACATTCATCATCTCCAACTCCCTCAAATATTCAACTTCAAACATATATTCAAATATAAACATATACTTTAAAAAATAAACATACATCCTCTCTAACCCCCTCTCCAAACCTGCAACAAACACTTTAAGAATGAGTACAATATGACAATTCAAAAAAAAAGTTGTAAAAAAAAACAATTATGACAATGTTAATGATGATGAAAGCACTATGAGAATTCAGTTTGATGACTTATAGATATTTTAATCACATTACGATTGAAG
The DNA here is from genome assembly GCF_984573655.1 of Nuphar pumila. NCBI lineage: Eukaryota > Viridiplantae > Streptophyta > Magnoliopsida > Nymphaeales > Nymphaeaceae > Nuphar > Nuphar pumila. The sequence goes on along the minus strand of NC_143250.1, from coordinate 137,882,986 downwards.
GCTCGATAATTTTTTCACCTTTTTCTGCACTTCCAGGAGAATCTAGAAAAGCATAAAGATAACATTAACAAAACATCTTTTCACATTCAAGAGGATGTCAACTTCAATTTAATATATATATATATATATATATATATATATATATATAATTAGTTTCACACTAACTACATCTCATTGTGGTAAAAATTAATACAGGTCAAATAGAGAAAGAAGATATAAACAAACACGTGTTCTTAGAACATAACATCAAAAACTACAACATGTTCATCCAACAAATAGACATTTGATGGTCTTATCTACAAGGAAATAAGAGAGATCTAGGATGAGGGTTCTGTCTGAGAGAATCTATGAAGGTCTGCATCTGCTTTCTGAGCTTTCTAGTTTCTTCTCTCTCGCTACTCGTCTTCTCTATCTCGCTCCAATTTATAAAGGAATCTCTCTCATTCTTCTTTCTTTGTCTCGTTGAACTCAGTCCATCCTTTGTTCCTCTCTTAATTGTTGGAGCTCTGACTCTGTCGCCTCTAGTTGAGAAAATAACTCTAAAACACGAGCTTTGCCTTTGGATGGAATGACAAATTCACTCATCCTTCTCACATGTCTGGACCACTCCTCGAGGACTTTGACAAAGATGTCTCGTTGTGACATCAACGGGCATCCTTCTAAAGAACATGTTTCATCACTTTCAATCTCCATAAAGTATAGCTTATTATACATTATGTTAATATTTGGTTATCAGTAACTAATGATAATGTACAAAATAGAATGAATGAATGTGGCTTTCGTCTCGCTACTACAAAGTGTGAGTTACTTATAAATGTATCTTCTACTTCACTTTAGATGAATATCGTCCAATCTGAATGGGTGTGCATCTCTTTGTAGAACACACTCATTGTCGGTTCGTACCCTTTTAATTTAGTATGTAAATAACAAATTTATAATCTATTAAATCAAACATATTTAACATTATACTACTATGTGAAAAAAATAAACTTAGAGAATAAGAAACTTACCCTCGTATGAAACCTCCAGATATACGAAGACGATCAACTGGTATGTTTGACCATCTGTTTTGCTCTATTCATGATTTTTTTTATGTCCACTATTAACCAAAGAAAGATCAATTAGTTACCATGGTCATAGGTAACTAAGGCAAGGCCTTCTCTATAGGTTTGGTCTCTAGGAAACTTTTAGATTTTCATTCCAATGCAAAAAAATTTATCCGTTAAATTACAGAAGTCGGTTTATGATTTTGAATATCGTAATGGCTGAGATGTGTGTTGAAAAGCTCAAATTCCAATTTAAATCATCGTTTTCAAAACCAATGACTCATCACCTGGCTGGTTCTTGATTGAGTCGTCGGCAAGGTCAACCCATTGACTTGGATATGGGACATGTTAACTTTATATTTTATATAAAATATAATATATGTATTTTTTTAAGCTATATATATATATTTTATATATATATAGTATGTTACCAATATATTGTATACAATATGCATTTTATGATATTTTTATAAGACGTTTAATATATGATTGTATTAATATAAATATAACCATATTTTTATATATAATATACATACTATTTATATTATATTTTATATAATATATATAATTATATACAAAATTATATAGAGAGAAAGAGAGAGTGAGAAGGTGGTAGTTACAAACCACTTTTCTAGCTAACCACCATACTAACCGGGCTTTTAAAAGGTTTTTTCATGTTTTAATTTCTTAAATCTGACCATACAAATGAGTTCACATGCTTTATTTTATAGGAAATAACTCTTGGATCATCCAATTCTAATACACAAGTAGGTTTTTATAAGGTTTACAAAATCAACGATGTAAGATTTTTTTTGAGTATTCAAGGTTTAAAAAAGTCATGTTTTCCATTAAAAAAACATGATCCAAGTGTAATTTCTTAGCAAATTGACCGTGCTAAATATCTATATGGTAAAATTTAAGTAATACATGCAAAAAACATTTCGAAAAGCAGTTAGCACAACATTTAGCTACAAAAGTGGTTAGTAGCTACCACCTCTCTCTCTCTCTCTCTCTCTCTCTCTCTCTCTCTCTCTCTCTCTCTCTCTCTCTCTCTATATATATATATATATATATATATATATATATATATATATATATATATATATATTCTTTTTGTATATTACATTTAAAGTGTATCATATACATAAAATATATTAACTATACGAGCTCCCCGAGCTGAGCTGAACACAGGGTTTGAACTAGACTTGTTTAAGCTAAACGAGCTGCTCATGGCTCACCTTGCCAACGGTATCAACCCAGTTGCGAGCTATTCACTTTGTTTACATACTATTTAATATATGTATAACCATATTTTTATACATAATATACATACTATTTATATTATATTTTATATAATATATATAATTATATACAAAATAATATATATATATAGAGAGAGAGAGAAAAGGTGGTAGCTACGAACCACTTTTCTAGCTAACCACCATACTAACTGGGCTTTTTAAAGGTTTTTTCATGTTTTAATTTCTTAAATCTGACCTTACAGATTTGTTCACATGCTTGATTTGATAGAAAATAACTCTTGGATCAACCAATTTCCATAAGCAAATAAGTTTTTATAAGGTTTACAAAATCAATGATGTAAGATTTTTTTTAATATTCAAGACTTAAAAAAGTCATGTTTTCCTTAAAAAAAACATGATCCAAGTGTCATTTCTTAGCAAATTGACCGAACACATCTATATGGTAAAATTTAAGTAATACATGAAGAAAACCTTTTGAAACCCTAGTTAGCACAACATTTAGCTAGAAAAGTGGTTAGTAGCTATATATATATATATATATATATATATATATATAGAGAGAGAGAGAGAGAGAGAGAGACAAAAAATTATCCTGTTATTTATATAGATGAAATATATACATTTTCTATTATGCAAAATATATATTAAACTTAAGAGTTCATATTTACATGTATTTTATGCATCCTTCTTTCTCTTTCTCTTCCTCTCTCTCTCTCTCTCTCTATATATATATATATACATTCTTTTTGTGTATCACATTTAAAGTGTATCATATACATAAAATATATATTAACTATATGAAATCCCCGAGCTGAGTTTGAACTGGACTTGTTTAAGCTAAACAAGCTGCTCATGGCTGACCTCGCCAACTGTATCAATCGAGTAATGAGTTACTCGCTTTGTTTACCAGCCCTACTTGCTTTTAAGATAATTTTTGCACTCTTTTTTCTTGAGAGAAAATCCAGTAACATGACAGAGTACTTTGCAAGATAATGGGGAGGAGGGTGAGAAAGTGGCATTGCTGTTACTATCCACCACAAGGGTAAGGGTCAATAGCGGTGACTTTTCTTGTCATTGTTGCCCTATTTATCGTCTCTATAGGTCTATAACAGTGAGAAAAAATGATCACTAATTTTTTGCCTCAGTTGAGTAATAGTGGCGACATTTACAGGTCATCGTTAATGTGTAACCCAACACAAACAAAGAATCTTGCCAAAAATGGAAACACTAATAGCGGCAACCCAACCTATAACGATGATATTTCTGTATCGCCGTTATAACCTATAATGGAGAGAATTAACTCATTGTTATAGTTGATAACAGAGAAAAGTAAATCATCATTATAGGCTATGAAGGTGACAATTAAGTCACTGTTATAGGTTGTAACAGTGACATAGGGTTAAGGCTGATAACGGCGACACAGGAATGTCACTATTATAATCCTTAAACTTGCAAAAATAATTTTTTTATATTATTTTTTATTTTTTTTACATTACATTAAATAAAATAAAAAATATAATTTAAATATACACTTCAAACATCTTCAAATATACATCTATTCAAATATAAGCATACACTTCAAACATCAATTCAAATATAAACATATACTAGTGTTTATACATTCTGAAACATATATTCAAATATAAACTTACACTTCTCCAACATCCTCAAACATTCATCATCTCCAACTCCCTCAAATATTCAACTTCAAACATATATTCAAATATAAACATATACTTTAAAAAATAAACATACATCCTCTCTAACCCCCTCTCCAAACCTGCAACAAACACTTCAAGAATGAGTACAATATGACAATTCAAAAAAAAAGTTGTAAAAAGAAACAATTATGACAATGTTAATGATGATGACAGCACTATGAGAATTCAGTTTGATGACTTATAGATATTTTAATCACATTACGATTGAAGGCTCGATAATATTTTCACCTTTTTTTGCACTTCCAGGAGAATCTAGAAAAGCACAAATTAACAAAACATCTTTTTACATTCAAGAGAATATCAACTTCAATTTAAGATATATATATATATAAATATATATATATATATATATATTAGTTTATATATATTTAAAATTTATATAATTAGTTTCACACTAACTACATCTCATTGTGGTAAAAATTAATACAAGCCAAATAGAGAAAGAAGATATAAACAAACATGTGTTCTTAGAACATAACATAACATCAAAAACTACGACATGTTCATCCAACAAATAGACATTTGATGGTCTTATCTACAAGGAAATAAGAGAGATCTAGGTTGAGGGTTCTGTCTGAGAGAATCTATGAAGGTCTGCATCTGCTCTCTGAGCTTTCTAGTTTCTTCTCTCTCGCTCCTCGTCTTCTCTGTCTCGCTCCAATTTATAAAGGAATCTCTCTCATTCTTCTCTCTTTGTCTCGTTGAACTCAGTCCATCTTTTGTTCCTCTCTTAATTGTTGGAGCTCTGACTTTGTCGCCTCTAGTTGAGAAAATAACTCTAAAACACGAGCTTTGCCTTTGGATGGAATGACAAATTCACTCATCCTTCTCACATGTCTGGACCGCTCCTCGAGGACTTTGACAAAGACGTCTCGTTGTGACATCAACGGGCATCCTTCTAAAGAACATGTTTCATCACTTTCAATCTCCATAAATTGTAGCTTGTTATACATTATGTTAATATTTGGTTATCAGTAACTAATGATAATGTAAAAAATAGAATGAATGAATGTGGCTTTCGTCTCGCTACTACAAAGTGTGAGTTACTTATAAATGTGTCTTCTACTTCACTTTAGATGAATATCGTCCAATCTGAATGGGTGTGCATCTCTTTGTAGAACACACTCATTATTGGTCCGTACCCTTTTAATTTAGTATGTAAATAACAAATTTATAATCTATTAAATCAAACATATTTAGCATTATACTATTATATGAAAAAAATAAACTTAGAGAATAAGAAACTAACCCTCGTATGAAACCTCTAGATATACGAAGATAATCAACTGGTATGTTTGACCATCTGTTTTGCTCTATTCGTGATTTTTTTTTGATGTCCACTATTAACCAAAGAAAGATCAATTAGTTCACAAAAATCTAAAAATTTGAACATTTATTTACTTATAAATATATATCTAATATTTACAATCAAATAGTCTTTTATGAAAAAGTTGCAAATCATGTTCCACACTTCAGAGTCGATTCCTTTGAGAGGATGTTTTGCTGCTTTGTCATAGTTTTCAAACCTCTTGTAATGCTTGTAAAAACCTTCTTGCACCCTTTAGTATAATAGCTAAAGTTGCTTATCCATGGTAGCACGATGTTTAGTTATATATTTGTCTAAATCAAACTCGACCTGCACCAAATTATCAAAATATAGTTAATAATAATTCTTTTATTGATTAATTTGTGTATCAAAATATAGTTAGGCAATAAACATACTCTACTGCCTCATGCAACACCATATTCTCGTCTTCTAGGACCTTTATCCATGACTTGTGAGTGATGTTGGCATGCTCCCTAACGATGCACGAAAGCCTTCTAGAGAATACGGAGGTGCACTCGCCCATAACTCTTTACATCACAGGTTAGATAGTTACTGAAGTCTTTTATTGTTTGTTTGCTTCTAGTGGGATACACATTTGTTCTTCTCATATTTGCGCTGACATGATTCTGTAGTTGTTAATTTGTTGTAAGAAATATATATTAATAGAAATGATAGTAATAAATTTTTAATTGTACTAGAGAAATACTTGATGGCTTTAGAGCTACAGTGGCCTGTGGTGTGAGGGAGTTCTCCTCTTCTTCCCTTGAAATATCACCCATCTATGATTTGAAGTCGATCATGTCTACGTGTTCAACTTGGCTAGAGGATGGTGAACTGATCCACAGGGAGAAAGAATGCCTACCTTCTCGTTGTGAACGATATGTCAACATCTGTTAATTTCATGCAAACAATATTTGCTCATACTACTCTGTACAAAATTGAATCATACAAGAATATTCACTATCATAAAAGAACAACATTAAATCAAATAAATGACAACAACAAGATCATAGAGTTAAGATAGCACATAATTGTAAAATATAAACAAAGGTCATGTACATTTTTTAACTTGTTTTACAGAAGGAAAAAGAACACAAAGACACTTACATTACACTTCCTTTGTGACCCTTGATACTTTGTCAACTCTTTATTAGGTAGATGTTTAATTGCACTTATATCAATTTTTAGGTTTAGTCATGAGTCCAACCAATCAAGACTTTCTGTTAATATCTATACAATAAAAATTTAAAAATAAAATAAAAAAACTACAAATAGATTAGGGCGATTGACATGTCATCAACTATATCTTTTATTGAACACATTCTGCAGTCTTATCTTATATATATGGGTCAAGTTCATCCTTACGTATGCGCCTACTATCAAGCCAATTAGTTTGGATATGGGTAATTTGTTCACAATATATATATATATATATATATATATATATATATATATATATATATATATATACATATATATATTCACTTACAGCACATGCACTTTGTATATAACCCCCAACTTTTACCAAATGCCGAATTCCAAAATGAGATACACTTCAAATATTGTTCACAGCATATGTGATTGTGCATTAGCATCATTTCTCATGTCAATTTTCATATCTTGGTGGAAATTCAGTTTGGAATGACCCTATAAAAATTGAATTCATCAAGATATGGAAATTCACATGAGAAATCTGCAACAATAAAATACATTTAGTAATTTAAAAACATAAAAGAAGGCTGAAATTTAATGTGTAGAAAGAAAAGGCATTGTTCTTAGATTTTGCTAATAAAAATGCAAATATTATAACATATTCATAATACAATTATTTAGAAGATAATAATGTGATGTATCTAAAATGAATAAATATTTGATTGTAATCAAGGTACAAACTATAGGATAAAAGTCACCTTCATATATATATATATATATATATATATATATTAAACTTCTTATAAATGGAACCTTGTAAATATGATCTACATAGCTCCTTCAGTAGAAAAATGGGTTTTGAATCATGTGATTCTGATATGAAAGCAGGTTTTTTCACAGCTTGCATCTATAATTTATAGCTCAGTAGTTATGTACCTTGATTAGTACCAAATATTTTTTAAATATCACATAATATTAAATAATTTAAAATGGACAACAAAATACCACATTTTAGTGCTATATTTTCAAAAATATTGCAACAATTTAGCACTATGACATCTAACCCAACTCAGCCAGCCAAAGTGCCTCATTAGTCAACTCCAACTTGGCCTATCCAGTAGAACAGAACCTCATACCTACACAAACTATTCATGCACTTCAAAAAATACCAAAACAAGGAACATCATATAATCAGCCCTCTATTTCTCTAAACACGATCAGGAAATAATATCATTATTAAAGGGCTCTACTACATGATGCATTGGAAGAGTCAAAACACACTAGCTCTCGAAAACCACAAACAATAAAAGAATGAAACAAAACAAAACCCAAAAATAATGAAAAAACAGAGCATGTGTGGATGCATTGGAAGAGTGCTTTCATTTCGAAATTTCATCGTGGAACAGAAAAGGAATCCACTCCATAAGTCTGAAGGAAGACGCCAAGAAAAATGGTGAAAAAAACAAAGAAATGAAGTGAAAGGGAAAAACAAAAAACCTCAAAACACTGCATGTTAAAAAATACTTAGGTAAGGAAAAACAATACGACAAAAGAAGACACAAAGCAATGAAGAAGCGGAGTAGAGGAACGAGGATCACCTCATGTTTCTTTCCTCCTTTTCGGTCAAGGTTGCAGTGAAGGCTTGGGCTTGAACAAAGAAGGGCTGAAGAAGAAGACAAGAGGGGAGGCCCAAGAGAGAGAGAGAGAGAACAAAAGAGAAAGGAGGAGAAGGAAGAAAAAGAAGAAAGAGAAGAGGAGGAGGAAGAAGAGAGAGATATATATACCTTGCACTTGCAGTCGGAGGAGGATGGAGGGTTGCCTGGCGATGGGAGATCACAAAGAGAGAGAAGGGAGGAGGCACTCTGGCGGCGATGGTATCACTCGAGCAGGGCGAGGAGGGAGCAAGCACTTTGGCGGCGGCCGACGGTGGTCCAACAAGAGTACAGAGAGATCACGGAAAGAGAAAGAGACAAAGAGAGAAGAAGAGGAAAAGGGCCTATCGGGCTATTTTAAAATACTAGGTTATAACGGAGACAAAAATGTTGTCATTATAGAGAAAAAAGAAAGACTATAAATGTGACTGACATGTTGCTGTTATATAGAAAGGCTATAACGGCAACATTCTTTATCTCTCTATTATATATCAATAGTGGCGATATTATTTAAATGTTAAATATTATAGTAAAAGTTTTTTAACGGCAATAATTTACAACCATATAATGTCATACCTATAATGGTAACATATAAAATCATCATTATAGACATGTCTTTAACTGCGACATTTGGGCTGGGCCAAAGCATTCATGAGGATATCTAAAGTTGCTGTTATTTCTAAGTCAATAGCAGTGACTTTTGTTGTCATCATTTAAGAGTCACTGCTATTGATTTTGTTCTTTGTACGTAGTGATCATTGCAAAACTAGCAAAAATAGCTTATTTTATTTTTTTTTAAATGGTTTAAAATAAAAGAAAATTTAATATTTTCATAGTTTTGGTATTATTTTAATATTTTGTTAACAAGTCATCTATCAGTTAAAAATTGACTCTCTTAAGAATCTGAACCATTTTTAAAATAGATTCAAGGTTCAATACAATTTTTACAACATTGAGAAGTAGAGGGATGCCACATCCAGGTACCGTTGTGCTTAATGAAGGGATATCACACATCTATTCACTGGGATCGCCCTCCCAATGAATAGATGCATGGCAACCAGTGTTTTCAATAGGGGTGTCAACGGGTCGGGTTTACCAGGACCCAAACCAAACCAAACCTTAAGGGTACGGGTATGGTGATAAATAAGAAAACCCGATTAAGACATGAATCCAGATCCAAAGATCCAATTAATACATGGACTCGGGTTTAATTTGTGAAATTTTATACCAGACCTGTTTCCAACCCCAGTTCCGATTAAGACCTGCAATTTTTCAATGTAAAAATGATAAAAAAAATATGGTTTTACAGGGTATGGCCCACGTCTGGTTCATGTGGTTCTTATCTTGTCTGGATATGGTTTCTCTTATAGGGGCTACCTATTAGACCTGGGTCTAGACCCGATACCATACCCAAAAACAGAGGCCAGGTCTGGTTCTACCTGGGTCCGAACCAAACCCGTCCTGTCGACTCCCCTAATTTGCAATACCCAATCACTGGATCTCATCAAGAGGAAGTGTGGCATCCACTCACTTGGTGAATACCTTTGCAATGTGCTAGGTCAAGTACTTGATCTGCTCTCCCTTTATTTATTTTTAGATCACAAGGAACCCTGGCCAAGAACAGGGTCACTTAATGGGCTCGCCCGCCCTCTTGGGAGATAAACCCTTTTTTCTTATGGCTAATTGCAACTAATGCACCTTTTCTTTGCATGCAGGTTGTGGAAATCCCATTGACGTTTCCCTCGCTTGCGAGTTATCTCGGATCCTATACTTTCCCACTGATGGAAGAGACCCGGTCGGAGCTATGCTCCTGCTTTAAAGTTATTTCCAAGGCACCAAGTGGGAAAATACTACGTGCCGAAATGTCTAAGAAGAAAAGATCTTCCTTTTTCAAGATTGAGGTTGGCGCATGGGGAAACGGAGCAGAGTCCAGTGGCGAACTCCCCATGCCAAGGATTGATGATCTTCTTATTTTATTGCCCATCAAGCCAAAAGTTGTCTCAGACTTGAGAAAGTGCGGATCAGCTCATGCTTTCGCGGTTGTTACTAAGGTTACCAAAGATAATAAAAATGCGATGACAGTTTATGCTCCAAAATGTGATGGAGAAATGAAGTTTCAATATGCCATCTTACTAACGAATGTGACCACGTATAGAAGGATTTCGGAGGCATTGGACTTGGAGACTAGCAGCAAGAGAAACTTGAAGATTATTGAAAGGTTACTCAGCACCGACTCAAGTTTGGCAACAGTAAGTTTGATTTCGTCTCATTTCTGTGCCTGGAACCACAGTGAGAAGTATCAGCAATATTATGAGAATATCATGATCTGTGAGATTTTTTAGCTGCTGTTTTAAATGGTCAAAATATCATCTTTTAAACACAAAAATGCTGTCTCATTTGTGTTTATATTAGATAAGGGTAATGTTTGCTACCTTGTGGGTAAGGAACCCTGTTTTGTGTTTTCAGTGTTTTTTGCTCATCTGACTCTCCAGATGTGATCTACATGTTAAGTTTAGTAGAAATCAGCTTTTGGATAATTCTTTTCTGAAGCATATATGTCATATTTTAATAGGGTTGAAAAATCAACCGCTTACAATGTATTAAATTTTTAAACCTAAAAGAAAACATATTTTTATGTCAAAAAACTATGATCGATGCTTAGTATTTGGAAGAGATCAGAATTATTCAAAACAACGTGTCCCTATGAGTTACAACTAAGAGTTACTTACAGCAAATCCTAACCTTATCCTATATATATATATATATATATATATATATATATATATTGGTAAAAACGTTTTTTTTTTCATATTTTTTAGTGTATTTATTTTGTAGATAAAAATACGAGAAAAATAAACAGTTTTAATTTTAAAGAAGAATTAATTAGCTGCCATTATTATTCCATTTTCAATGTTACACGGGGATACTCCCAGAAGGGCATCGCATCAGTGTGTGTGGATGTGACACTTGGACGCTGCTTGCACACTGTCACATCCACACCATGGAGGGCGGATCATGTGCAATCACATTGCACACTTTGAGTGTGCAGCTGCACCTTACCGCCCCTCCATTTATGAGGTCCAGTCTGTCAGCTGTAGCGGCACACTAAAGAGTTCAATGGGGTTGCAACTGATGATCCACCGTCCGAACATGTGAATTGTGACATATATAAACCACCTTGTTTTTGTGGTAAATCATAATTCTAATTCTATAAAGATGGTCTGCATATCTATCAGGACGCTTGTGGGGTGTGCTCATCTGAACAGGCTGGTGGTAAGATTGGGGAAGACCTACGTAGGGAATTAAGCTTGTCGAAGCTGAACGAATCGCAGATCGATGCAATCACAGCTGTGCATGCAGCTGCCCGATGTACTCACTCGCATCTGGTGAAGCTCATTTGGGGCCCTCCTGGCACAGGTAAGACCAGCACCACCTGCAGGCTCCTGGAGCAGATCTTAAAGATGAAGTGCAACACCCTCACCTGTGCCCCAACAAACGTTGCTGTCACGGAAATTGCCTCACGGCTGGTAAAGTTGGTCAGAGGATCGCGTGAGAAGCTTGGAAATGGATTCTCATGCTGTTACTTGGGAGACATCATCCTGTTTGGCAACAAAGAGAAACTGAAAGTTGATGGTGATCTTGAAGACATATTTCTGGATGCACGCATTGAGAAACTGAGTGCTTTCTTTGGTGGGTGGAAGCATTGGGCAACATCCATGATTGACCTTCTAAAGCATTCCCTGTCTCAATACCATACATTTCTCAATGGCAAAAGTGATGAAGTTATCAGTTTTCCACAGTTCCTTGGACAACGGTTCGACATCATTGTGACCCAACTCAAGGATTTTGTTCCTCTCTTTTACACCCACCTTCCTATGTCCCTCATTCCAAACAATGGATTCAAATTGATGAGGAAACTTCTGGACACGTTTGTTTCTTTTAGAAACTTGCTACGCATTGCTGAAGATGGTGGTGTTGATCTGGGGAGTCTATTTGCCAGATTTGAAGTGGTTGGTATCGGGCAGATTTTGATCGAGGACAGTTTTCGTGGTCTCTCTGTCGATAGCTTTTCTAAAAAGAAGCTGCAGCATACTAGAATGGTATGCATTGTGATTCTTGAATATCTTGACAAGGCTGTGACAATGACCACTACAGTTACCATTGATTCATTAACGCGTTTATGCTGGCGCAATGCTTCCCTCCTCTTCTGCACTGCTGCAAGCTCTGCTCAATTGCATATCATGGGGATTCATCATATGAAGCTCTTGATCATTGATGAAGCAGCGCAACTTAAAGAATGTGAGGCACTGATACCATTGGAGCTTAAGGGTTTACAACACTCTGTTCTTATAGGGGATGAACTGCAGTTATCTTCACTGATTAAGAGCAAGGTTTGAAGTTTTGAAATCTTAGTCTATTGTTTATGCAAATATTAGTTACATCATTTTTTTTTTGTTCTTTGTATCAGATGTCAGATAAATATGGATTGGGAAGAAGCTTGTTTGAGAGGCTGAGCCTGCTAGAACATCATAAACACCTTTTAAATGTACAATACAGAATGCATCCATCAATAAGCTCTTTTCCCAATGCTAAATTCTACAAAAACATGATTTTGGATGGTGAAAATGTCAAGGAAAGAAGTTATGAAAAGAGATATCTTGAAGGAAGAATGTTTGGAAGCTATTCTTTTATAAATGTTACTGATGGAGAGGAGGAAAAGGATTGGAGAGGAAACAGCTGGAAGAACGTGGTGGAGGCTGCTGTTATCTCTAAAATAGTTCAAAGGCTTTTTAAAGGTGATAAGTTCATTTTGAAAGTTCTCATTTTCTCACCATAAAAAAAGAAAAAGTGACTTTCAGGTTTCCTTTCTATTTTAATTCTTTGATGGTTCGCTACAAAAGGTGTTGTGGGTGGTTTTTGTTAGTTGAACAATCAGACGTTTTATGCCCGTTCATAGTTGTTTTGGTTTAATTTGGAAAAGCGCCTTCTTTGAAAATCTGGTATTTGTTGAAAGTTCAGTTGTACATTAGTACTGTCAGGATACAGTGTTTTAGTGCATGCAGAAGAAATTTTGTGCTGAATATCTACTTTTACAGCTTGGGGTGGTGCAGGGGAAACCCTGAGCATTGGTGTCATATGCCCATACAATGCTCAAGTTGCCATACTTCAGAAGAAGCTCTCGTCCAAGTACCAGATGTATGATAATTTTGTTGTTGAAGTTAAATCTGTTGATGGCTTCCAAGGGAGCGAGGAAGACATTATAATTCTTTCCACAGTAAGATCAAACAACGAGGGATCAATAGGCTTTCTTTCCAACCGCAATCGATCAAATGTGGCATTAACAAGGGCTAGGTATTCCTGTGATTTTCTTATTTGAGACTCTCTCTCTCTCTCTCTCTCTCTCTCTCTCTCTCTCTCTCTCTCTCTCTCTCTCTCTCTCTCTCTTGCATTTAGGGATGGGAAACAAGATGAACCGCTTGTGGCTTGGCTCGCAAGGAGCTTATTTGAACGTCTAAAATAGGCTCAGCAAGCCGAATAAAAGCAGCAAGTGTTCAATTAGTACAGGCTTGTTGGTTAATAATAAATATATTTTATATCATAGAGTGCAGAACTTTGAAGGTTTGGCTTGGAAGTAATGTTTAAAGTTCAAATCGTATTGCTTACAGCTTGGAAACAAAGTATTTATTTTGTAATGAGCCAGTTTGAAAATAACATCACTTTGAGGGTGCCGTTGCACCTGACTGCCATCCTTCTCTAGGGTATAGACTTCAGCTGTGGGGCCCAACAGAAGAAGGAGGGCAGATCAGGTGCAGCGGCACACCAAAGTGTGCAATGTAATTGCACCTGATCCGTCGTCTGCTCAAGTGGTTTAGGTCTAAACTCTATTAACTTTAGCTTTGGAAAAGGATTTTTTGGGTATACGAGCCAGATAAAACTCAGCTTGTTTAACTCAGACTTGTCATGAGCTTGAGCTCAGCTTGACCCACGACAACAAGAAGCCGAGCTTGAAAGCCCTACCTGCACAGCTGCATTAATTTGTAGAAAAAAGTGCATAATTGGTTAGCTTCAAATAACCGATGCAGGCATTGTCTTTGGATTGTTGGAGATGGAAGAACTTTGGTCCGTAACCGTTCCATATGGCACGATTTAGTGCATGATGCCAAACAACGTGGATGTTTCTTTAGTGCTGCAGAGGATGAGCTTCTAGCAAAGGCCATAGTTGACGCCAAATGTGAACTTGGTCAGAGCAGTCAATCTCCTGGTAGCGACTCTGGCCCCATTCATGCAAATTCTGAGGTAATACACATTGAATATTACTTGTTTCCTTTTCAAAACTTATGAAAACAGCTTGTTTTTAGCCCTTTTCTACTAGATCCGGAATTGAAATTTATATTTTGTGTCTGGATCCATTCTTACCTTATCAGATATCATTCGGATCCAAATTTGTATCCGATTCATTTTTGGGTATTTCGGATTTGGATCTGATATGAATTGGCCCATATCCAGTCCATATCCACCCCCATATTAGACGAAGAGATGAACAACAACGGGTTTTGAAAACGGTGCTGATACAAATTTATGGAAGCAAATATGATGTATTGAAACATCTATTTATTACATGTATTTCCAACTATACTGTTATGACCACCTATGCAGGTTTTCTTCTATTTAGCATCAAATATAACAATCTGAAATTACAGTCCACAACTTTTGCTTTAACATGTAATAAAAACTGCTCTTGTACCGAGAGGTGGACGGTGGCCGGTTATAGAAAACCCTGTTGATACAAATGTTTTGATAAAGTCAATATGATGAACAATCCATTGCTTACATTTTCAATATATTGTTATGAGCGGCTCTGCAGGCTTTATTGCATCTTGTATCAATATAACCATCTGTATTTTCTGTGCACAAGCTTTTCAAGAGGCTCATTTTCCCATATAAATATGCTACTCTATTTCAGGATGATATACATGTTGAAGAATTATCTGATAGGCTTGATCTGCTAGATCTGGGGAAGGCATCGAGTTCATCTACCTCTAGGTGAGTGCTAATGGAGCTTTCAGGCGATAACCACACTGCATAAATTTTGTCAAATGCAACTTTTTTTTCTCTTTTGCCCTTTTCTTCTCATGAAACAACTTACAGATCGATAATCAGATTCACATTTCCTCCTTTGAGCTTGTCTATTTTTCTCTTTGAAAGAACCTTTCAGCTAGTCTCTCAATCATTCCGGCTAATCTGTTGCAGGAAAAATGTATCTTCAAAGAAGCAGGATTTACATGCTAAGAATTGCACGGTGCTATAAAACATGTACTCTCTCTCTCTTTCTCACACACACACACACACACACACACACATATCCATACACATTCATCCACTTATGGATTCTAATTTTCTATCTGATATTGCCTTATTTCTTAATAACGTTGACCGCAGTAATGAATGTGAGTTTAAATCCTATGTCACAAATATTAGCGAGATATTGAAAATACCATGCCAGTTTATGTTTATTGTAATATTTTCAAAGGCAAATGTAATGCCAAAAAATGAGATATTTGAAAATATTGCCTTTTTGGCAATTTAGTGATTGAGTCCTAGAAACTGACATTCAAACTGACATTTTGAAGGGGGGGGGGGGGGGGGTTGTTGAAAATTTAACCCTCCTGATGTGTTTTACATGCTTGATTTTGTAGAATTTTCCTCTTAGATCATCCAATTATGATACATGAGCAAGTTTTCATAGCCCTGAAAAATCAATTGCCCAGAATTTATGTAAATATTTGAGCTTGGGAAAGCCATACAAAAACACGACCCAAGTGTCAATTCCTAGCAAATGAACTAATCCCAAACAAGTGTGGGATCAGATTTGTGAAAAAGTGGCTGAATTGCTCAGTTTTTATAGTGTATATTTTATAGTTTATATAGTTTTATATCCCTGAGAAAACCAGGTTTTATCATGAGATTTTCTTGAAAACGAGTTTGTGACATAGTTTAAATATATATCCTGACGCCGAAAGGATGTCGCACCACTTCTAATTCCCTTTGCCCTATGCCTTGAATCTTCATTTTTTGCAGGCTGGCTCATTGACCAAGATGATGTGCCATATCTAATCTGCTTCACAAAGGAAGGAAAATTTTGCGATTCGGATGGTCATTCTTGTTTGTTTATTTGGATCTATCACTATACTTATCAATGGATATATGTTTGTTATATTGGCATTGCAAAGAAAACCAGACTAGCTTAGAAGGCTGATAGATTTAATGATACCATTAATGTGTCCAGCCTGACAAAGCATGCAAAAAACACAGGAAACCACAACCTGGTTCGGTGGCAGACCACCTACATCCGCTATTCTCGTAGCTATCAATACCAACTGTGAGTTGCCCATTATATTTTATATTCATTTACAAGATAGAAGAGACCTTTTCTCTACATTTCCGTAAGAATCTCCTAAAATCATGGTAACATTAGAAAATATGTTGACAATAGGATTTCCAGAATTATTGCCTTTCAATGGATTCTTGCTTTCCTTATTTGGTAGATCTTCTTTCTTATCTTGAGCCGCAGAGATAAGTTTGCCATACGAGTCATTTGGTCAAACCATTAAGGCTAGAGCGCGTCTATCTCTAACATCCCTCTGCAAACTGAAAAGGGTCGGGAGAGACGTGGAGTTTGGAATGAAGAAGACCAAACTAAGTGGTAGGCAATGGTTTAGTGAAGATGTCACCTAGCTGATCTTGGGAAGGAATATGCCTGACAACAAGTTGATTTTTGGCCATATGATCACGTACGAAATGTACATCAATTTCAACATGCTTACTCTGTTGGTGAAACATGGGATGTGCAGTCATATAGGTTGCACTGACATTATCACAGCAGAGAACAGGAGGAGAGGCTTGATGAATGTCAAGTTCTTTCAGCAAAAACTAGACCTAAATGAGCTCGGCAGCAGTGACAAAACTTGAGCGAGTAACTGTTTGCTGATTTTTGGAGTTCCATGAGACAATATCATTTACATAAATGAGAAGAAAAACAAGGAGCCTTTTTTTATAATGAAAAGTGAAGTGTCTATGTAAGAACCAACAAAACCCAAGTCAAGAAGAACATTGCTAAGCCATTGGAACCATGTTCTCGGAGCTTGCTTGAGGCCATATAGAGCTTTATGTAAACAGCAAACATAAGTAGGATAAGTGAGGTTCTCAAAACCCTAAGGTTGTTTCATGTAAATCACCATGCAAGAAGGCATTTTGTAGATCAAGTTGTTCAACATGCCATTGATAATGAACAGTAATAGTGAGAATAACATGAATGGTAGTTGGCTTAACGACGAGACTGAATGTTTCAAAATAATTCACACCTTCCTCTTGATCATACCCCTTCTCTACAAGACGAACCTTATACTGTTCAAGAGACCCATCAACTCGTCTTTTAACTTTGAACACCCATTTGGACCCAACATATTTTGATTAGAGTTAGGGGGTTCTAAAGTCCAAGTGTTATTTTGTAGCAGGGCTTGGTATTCTTTAGCCATAGCACCCCACCACTGGAGGTGTGGATGAGCTTGAATAAAAGTTTTTGGGATCAAGATCTTGAGTAAACTGGGTGATTAGGGCAATTGACAGTGGATAAAGAGTAGAGATAAAAAATCCCTAGCTTCGTGCTTAGACTGATATCCAGGGGTTTTGGAGGTCTATGGAAACCTGAAAAGGGTTTTTACCAAAATGAGTTCTCAAAAATGACCTAAATCTTGTTTGTAATTTGTAAAGATCATGTTCGATATATATATATATATATATAGATAGATAGATAGATAGATCACACATTTATGTCAACGACTATGGTTAGATCATATAACTTTTAGTTAGAGGTAATCGAGTTCAAAACCTTGTCCTTTTCTCTACAAATAATGTTATTAAAAATTATTTAGATTACAAATTGCAACTCAATTGGATTTGTGGTGAATCTTGAACGAAAATTGAATGTATTATATGGGAAAAATTACATGTTTCTCGAAATGCCTCAAAATTTTAAAAATCCGCCCCATGTCCAAATTTGCAAATGCTTGACTTGTTTTGGACATTTTTACCCTTCGCACTAATGAGCCTTCTACGGTTTGCATGCAAATGTGTGAGGACATTCTAATATATATAGTATGACATTCGTGAGATACCATGTGAATATCCTGTTAAGTAACTGATCATCAAGAAGGTCTGTAAATGTGTGGAAACATTCACATATATAGTATGGCATTCGTGCGCTACCATATAAATCTCCTTTGAGTAATTGATTATCAAGAAGGTTCATAAATGTGTGGTGTCATTGACATATATAGTACAACATTTATGAGTTATCATGTGAATCTTCTTTAACAACTAATCGTCAAGCTAACAACTTAAATATACTGGTGGGGGATCTGAAGGTCTAAATAATGGGATAAAAGATTTTTGTGAACTTCCTTAATGATTAGTTACTTAAAGGAGGTTCGCTTGGTAGCTCATGAATGTCATACTATATACCTCTTTGACAATCAGTTACTTGAGATTCACATGTTAACTCGAGAATATCATACTATATATATGTGAATGTCACCACACATTTGTGGACTTCCTTGATAATCATTTACTTAAAAGAGATTCATATAGTAGCTCGTGATTGTTGTACTATATATATATATATATATATATATATATATATATATATATATATATATATATATATATATGTGTGTGTGTGTGTGTGTGTGTGAATGTCACCACACATTTGCAGACCTCCTTGATAATTAGTTATTTAAAGAAGATTTACATGGTAGCTCACAAATGTCGTACTATATATATATATATATATATATATATATATATATATATATATATGTGTGTGTGTGTGTGTGTGTGTGTGTGTGTGTGTGTGTGTGTGTGTGTGTCCCTACATATTTGTTGACCTCTTTGATGACCAATTACTTAAGAGAAATGTGCATAGTAGCTCAAGAATATTGTTCTATATATATGTGAATGTCACCGCACATTTTTGGACCTCCTTGGTGATCAGTTTCTTAAAGAAGATTCACATGGTAGCTCATGAGTGTCGTACTATGTATATGTGAATGTCTTCACACATATGCGGACCTCCTTGATGATCATTTATTTAAATGAGATTTGTATGGTAGCTCACAAATGTCATTGTATATACAAGTGAATGTTTCCATATATTTGTGAACC
Source organism: Nuphar pumila (assembly GCF_984573655.1). Classification (NCBI taxonomy): domain Eukaryota; kingdom Viridiplantae; phylum Streptophyta; class Magnoliopsida; order Nymphaeales; family Nymphaeaceae; genus Nuphar; species Nuphar pumila. The sequence goes on along the minus strand of NC_143250.1, from coordinate 137,863,606 downwards.
TTATTGATGATCAGTTACTTAAAGAAGATTTGTATGGTGGCTCGCAAATATCATTATATGTATATGTGAATGCCACCATACATTTGTGGACCTTCCTAATGATCATTTACTTAAAGGAAATTTACATGCTAGCTCGTGAATATTGTACTATATATATGTGAATGTCCTTACACATTTGCTGACCTCCTTGATGATTAGTTACTTAAAGAAGATTCACATGGTAGCTTGTGAATGTCGTTCTATATTTATTGAAATGTAACCACACATTTGCAACCTCCTTGATGATCAGTTACTTTAAAGAGATCCGCATGGCAGTATGTAAACCTCTGGATGTTCGCTAGTGTGAAGGGTAAAAATGTTCTAAAAAGGTTGGTCAGTTGTAAATTTGTGAATTGGGCAGATTTGTGAATTCATAAAGTATTTCAGAAAATATATCAGTTTCTCATACAATACAATCATTTTCCGAATCTTGAGCATGATTATTGGTTTCAACTTGGGCCTAAAATAGTGATAGACAATGTAGGTTGTTTAAAAAGAGAGAATTGTTGCTTCCTTATAGTCACTTATCTTTCCATTCCTTTTTCTATGCTATTTTCATAACATATAAAGATCTAATCACCTAAATCACATGAACGGACCACTTTTTTATTGATCAAAAAATGATCGTAGTGTCATTGTAAATGGTGCAATTTTTGAAATGTCTCACAATTTGCCAAAATCCCTCCCATACCCAAAATTTCAATTCTTGACTTTTTAAAAACATTTTTACCCACTCTAACGAATTTGCTAATGTTTGCGTGATAGATAAGTAAGTTGTATGAAGCACACGTCTCAATAAAAAATAGATTCACATGAACATTTCGTAGACCTGATGAAATCCACATAAAGTATTTGGAAACCTAGCAAAATTGAATAAGGACAAAAAAGATTCGCATGTGAAATGTGCAAATCTTCTAAGATTCGCAACTCTCCTGTGAATCTTCTTGTTATTGATATGTTGTGTGTTTTGTATGATGTATGTATATGTCACATGAACATCACAAGGTTCGCTAGAGTAGGACAAAAATATCTTTAAAAAGTCGAGAATAGAAATTTCATGCATGAAGATTTTGGTAAATTATGAGGCATTTCAAAAATCGCACAATTTTACAAGGACATTACCGTTATTTTTCATTTATTGAATAAGGGTTTCCTTTATCACTTTGAATTTTTTTATTTTAAAACCTACTTGCTTGCCTTGATGGAATTTGGTTTTGCTGCACCAATCCAATTTTTCTTGTCTTTTGGCAGGCAACAGGTCACATAGATGACACCCCTGCACTCACTTTTCAAAGTCTAATAGGTGATAGACAATAAGTGTATAAACTTAGTCAAGACTTTTTTGAGAGAAAACCTGGTTAGGACTTAGAGCTATCTAAAACCAAACTTGAAGCTCAAGTGATATTCGGATGCAATTCAGTTTGTGCATGTCTCCTAGTTTATGTGCAGGAGAGAAAGAGTGTCTAGTTGTTGATGGCAATAAAAATTTATATAACACAGTTGAAATGTTGATCTGTAACACTTTCCAATTTGAATGGTGATGTTGCAATATCCTTTTTTTTTTTTAAGATTGGCAAGATTGGGTTCGGCAGACCCCTAAATAAAGACAATTACATCAACAATCACAATAGATCTGAATGTGGCTTCCAATATTGTCTTTCCCTATACGACTATCACTCAACCCAGCTCCCTGCGGGTTCGAGAAAAATGTTACCAGTCCTCAACTGCTGTCACTATAAGTTGTTGGAACTTGCACCACTATGTGGCCTTCCCTTATATGCCTCGGTATCTCATCAGCGAGTTGAGATCAAAGGAGCGGCTAAGTGCCATGTCTATGTGACACTAGCGAATCACAAGACAGTATTGCATGGGCCCACAGCTACAAAATGCAGGCCTGACATGAAAAGCTATCATGTGATTGGCTAGATATGTTACTTAGCTGCACTCTAGATCCCCTCTCTCGGGCTGGCTCAAATATAATACCCAACCTCTTTTTCTTTGAATCAACATATCGTACGACTGAGAATGCTATTCTTGTTTATTTTTTCTTTGTAGCCATCGGGGTGGTAGTGGTTGTGAAGGTGTTGAGTTGAAGACCCCGGATCAAACCCCATTGACAAACCAATGTGTTTGTAGCTTTCAGAGGTGGGCGACGTAAGGCAAGGTGGTCGTGGGGCTCCACCCGAGATTTTTTCTCTCTTTGAAAAGAGTTGCTCGTCATAAAAAAAAATGATATTCTTGCTTTTTTGCTTTTTGTGTACTTTGAGAGACAATCTTTCGGTCTGACAAATATCAATATGTGCTCTCTCAACAAAGTTGGTCATGGAGAGTAACTCTTCATTCAAGTAAAAAAGCCATATCATCCGAAATGCTTTGAATCAATCCCATATAGTAAGTGAGGACCCACACGGATTCCGGAAACTAATAGCTCCTTCAATTGTTCAAATCAATGTTGTCGGTATCGCGCCCTGAATCGATGGATTAGCCGATATTGATTCTCATGTGAATCGTTCTGAATCGGCTAAAAAAATATTTTGCGTCAATCAGAACATGACACGTTAAAACCATTAAAATAATATTAAAATTTAATTTTAAGCATTTTTTTATATTTATTAAAAAATAGTCGATTTAGTATCATATTGTTTTTTTGTTGATACAATACGTATATCAGTCGATACTGACAACATTAGTTCAAATGAGAGGCCTGCAAGTCTGGCAATCATTAGCATGAATCAGTCCAAAAACATAACATGAGATGCATTAAACCAATCACTCTAAGGGTGTGATTGATTACCTAGGATCTCTGAGTAGGGCCTAGGTTTACTGGACAAAGGCATGATGGCCACGCCTTGATCCAACCTTCTTACAAACGGAGGATCTCAAAACCTTGATTTTGATGGCCATTTTCTTATTCTTATTCACGTTTCAGTGAGGTGCAAGATATAGAATATATAGAGGCACATAGAGATGGGAACACGTCAAAGGAAGGTTATCCAATAAATATGGTAACTCCCCGTACAGGTAGCTTGTGATCTGGTGTTAGAGGATCACTACCGCCGAGATCTTGGGGGGAACGATCATGACGTGATCTTAGGAGGATGATCACGTCGTGATCATTTTGGTAACTTCAACAACCCCTACCAGTTATACCACTATACCATTGAGTTTTGAATCTGCAATGCCCCAACTCAAGGTGATGTGCACTAGCTTCTCCTACCCGACAAGCGGAGCCCCCATTGCTAAGAAGATTTGTCGTTTATCTCTAGAGAAATGCCGAAAGAAATTCTCATTTGCATTGGAAGGTTGCAGTCATTGGTGTATCTATTCCTTGATTGTTCATTTGAAGTATAGTTAATGCAAATTTTTGGAGAGATAGCTGAGGTTTTGATTAGGTTGCTTTTGATTACTAGAGATTTGAGGTTTGTGCTATATTTGCTTAAACACGAAGTTGAAGCCTTCAAAACCTATAGGGAATTCAAGAGCATAATTGAAACCAAATTCAATGCCAAAATAAAAACCTTTCGTTCGGATAATGGGATAGAATATGTTAATACCAACTTTAGTGGGCACCTCACTAGTCACGGTATTACCCACCAAACTACTTGTGTTGGCCCACCTTAACAGAATGGAGTAGCCAAGTGCAATAATAGAACCTTCTTAAACATAGCCAAGGCCTTTATGTTCTACATGAATATTCAGATGCCATATCTATCGCCTATTACTTGTCAAACCGTCTACCTACCCAAGCCATCGATTACATGACTCCCATGGAAATGTTGAGGGGGGAACATCTATCTCTATTGCATTTATGGGTTTTTGGGTGTAAATGTTTTGTACACCTACAAGAATGACATAGGGACAAACTTGAGAAAAGAGCAACAAAAATGCATATTCCTAGGATACTCGTCCATAAAAAAGGGATACAAGTGCTATCATTCTCAAAACAAGAAATTTTATTTCTCCTGTGTTGTTGAGTTCTTCGAAGAAGAGTCGTACTATAAAAAAAAGACTCACCCTTTTTTTATGATGAACGATAGGGGGGAGCACCCGATGAATGTTGCAACACCGGTCCTACCTACAGTTGACGTCAAAGATGACTCACTCACCAAGACCATCGGCAATACCCCATTTGTGCACTCTAACAATAATGTTATCGAGCCTCCAAGAAATGAGGATATGCATATGTCAACTAAGATTCCAGTTGAAGAAGTGATCATGTCACAGAAATCTAGCAGAACCACGAAACCTCCCTGCAGGTTGAGAGACTTTTACATTTATTTCGCCTCTAAGTTAACTGATCACCCGATCGAGAGGCACATGTCATTTGATGGCTTCTCCAAAGCCTACCTCTTCAGCATATACTCTAACACAGAACCATCCACATTCCGCAAAGCCAATGCTCAAGATGTATGGAGAGCGGTCATGGATGAAGAGCTCACTACTTTAAAAAGGAATGGGACATGGGAAGTCATCTCCCTACCACTAGGCAAAAAACCGGTGGGATGTCGATAGACATACAAAATCAAGTATTGCAGCGATGAATCAATTGAAAGGTACAAGGCAAAACTCATCGCAAAAGGGTACACCCAGGTGGAAGGAACCAACTATCACGAAACGCTCACTCTTGTCGCTAAAATGAATTCTACAAGAATTCTTCTATCTGTTGAAGCCAACCAAAGATAGCCTCTATACCAACTTGATGTCAAGAATGTTTTTCTTCACAGAGACCTCAAAGAAGAGGTATACATAGAGTTATCCCCAGGACACCCTAGTATAAGCGACAAGAACCTCGTCTGCAGATTAAAGAAAGCTTTGTACGGACTCAAACAATTATCTCGTGCATGGTTTGCCAAACTTAGTGATGCTCTCACTCAGTTTGGATTTCAAAGAAGTCCAACTGAGTATTCCATGTTCAGTAAAAGGAGCACCACAGGTGTGGTCATTATTCTCATTTATGTCAACAATATCATCATAACGAGAGATGACCCCAAATTGATTAACGACATGAAGGATTACCTACGTCAAAGGTTTGAGATTAAGGACCTCAAAAAACTTAGATATGTTCTTGGCATAGAAGTTGCCTAGTGGGTTAAAGGAATATTCATGTGTCAAAGGAAGTATGCAATGGATTTACTCAAAGTGGTTGGCATGTTGGGAGCAAAACCCACCAATACTCTCATCGAACAAAACCACAAGGTCGCAAAGAATGAGGGTGAGCCCATAAGCGACACTGGCAGTTTTCAAAGACTCATGGGATGCCTAATCTACCTTACTATCATGAGGCTCGACATTACATCCGCAGTCAATCTCATCAGCCAATTCATGCATGATCCAAGGATCTCTCGCCTGTCAATCGCCCACGGGATTTTGAGATATATCAAGTCATCGCCAAGCAAGGGAATCCTCATGTATAGAAAGGGTCACACCAAAGTAACAGGATACTCGGACGTTGATTAGGCAAGAGACCCAAACGACAGGAGGTGTACATCAGGATATTGCACATTTATGGGAGAAAACTTGGTAACATAGAGAAGCAAAAAACAAAGTGTAGTGACCAAATCTAGTGTGGAAGTTGAGTACCAAGCAATGGCCACAGCCTCCTACAAACTCATATGGATCAAGGTCCTACTATGCGATATGGGATTTTTTGATGCAAAACCTATGTAACTAAGGTGTGACAATCAGGTTGCCATTCATATTAGGGCAAACACAGCCTTTCACGAACGGACAAAACACATCAAAGTTGACTGTCATTTTGTAAGAGAGAAAGTTCACGCAGGGATCATCTCCACTCTGCATCTCAAAAGCGAAGACTAGCTGGCCGACATCCTCAGCAAAGCCATCAGAAATGACAAAAACTCCAAGATATTGAGACCAAGTTGGGACTGGTCAACATCAAAGCCCAACTTGAGGGGGAGTGTTGAAGTTATCAAAATGATCACGACATGATCATCCTCCTAAGATCACGTCATGATCGTTTCTCCCCAGGATCTCGGTAGTGATCCTCTCTCACCAAATCACATGATATCTGTATGGGGAGTTACTGTATTTGTTGGGAAGTTATCACATTTGTTGGATAACCTTCCCTTGAAGTGTTCCCATCTCTATGTGCCTCTATATATTCTATATCTTGTGCCTCATTGAAACGTGAATAAGAAAATAATTGTGTCAGCTTTCTCCCATGAATGTAGGCTTTAAGCCGAACCATGTTAATTCATTGTACTGGTTGTGCTTTATTTGTGCGCACTACATTTTATTAGGGGTCAGCCTAACCTTAGCTTGCCTTTCAAAAAAAATGATGAAGCTTCTTCAAGTCCCCTATGGAATCAGGCATCCATTTTATTAAAGTGCAATCACTAAAGCCACAAACGGGGGCTCCACTTGTCTAGCAAGAGCAGCTAGTGAACGTCACCTTGTGTTGGGATGTTGCAAGCTTGAATCCCAGTGGTATCGTTGTATAAATGGTAGGGGTCTGCCTAACCCTAGCTTGTCTTTCAAAAAAAAAGGTGCAACCGCTAAGGTCAAGTAATTCCAAAGAGTCTAACCTTCTAATGGAGTCGGGTAGTTCTTGAAGGCCTTTCAACTCAGACCTTTTAAGGCCTTCAAGTCTTCTATAGAATCAGGCAATCCTCTTAATGATTCACAACCACTAAGAGAGAGCACTTCTAAAAATGTCAACATTTCAATCAAATTTGGTAATTGTTCCAACAAAGTTCTTTAAGCCTCCAAATGAGTGAGACAGCTCTCTTAATGACCAGCAACTACTAAGATAAAGATCCTTTAAAGATGTTAGCATTACACACTACTTGAGAGACAACTTAGAGAGGTTTTTTAAGCCTCCTACTGAATCGGGTAATCTTCTCAAAGCATAACAACTCTCAATCTGGTTAAACACTGCTAAAAACTCAAACCCCTCTAATGGAATCTGGTATGTCTTCTGAAGGTCAAGATGTTTTAGGGGTTTTAAGTCCCACAATCGTTTTGGCAGAACAAAAAAATCATTTGCAATGTAACCTCCAAGATTAAGGAATTCAAGTGATGTCAACTCACAGAAACTATTGGGATATTCTTTCAATGCCCTACAACCTTTAATTTCATACTCAAGAAAAGGAGGATTGACTCATGAATTTCAATTAGCGAACTGCAACAGTCAATCACTAGCTTTACCAAGCAAGGGAGATGAGTAAAATCATAATCCTGGAGGAGATCCTTATAATGACTAACGATGTGGACCCCTTCGACTTTGGAAAATCATTTTGTTTGATGCGAAAACACTCCCTGCATCTAAGACATAGGAAACTATAGGATAAGGATAAGGTGGACAACTCTCTCCTACATTCGAGGTTGGTTACACTTCATTGGTTACATTTGGCTGGCCATTCATCCATTACATTTGAGATGAATCCCTATTCTCATGGCTACATCTTGGGATATGATTGGGATCTCCCATCCCTATCGTCCTTCCCTCTCATCTTTAAGTTTTGTAAGTGCAGTGTACTCAAACTGAATAGAAATGCTATTGTGTTTGAGGACGTAGGCCCACATGGGCGAACCACAAAAATGAGCCTCTCTCTCTGTATATGTGTGTCTTCATGGTATCAGAGCAGTAATGATCAGGGTCTCTTTCCATCTCCTGAAATTGGATCTCTCTTTCTAATCATGGCCACTGAAAAGAACTCGTCCTCACCTACCGTGCCCAAGGTGGTCATCAACGAGCAATCCAATCATGCTCTTAATATTAGAATGGTGCCTCTTAATGGCACCAACTACTTGTTCTGGTCCAAATCAGCCACCCTGAGCGGCAAAGGAGATATGTCAATGGTCATAAACCTTCCTCAATTGCATTGAACCCTTCATTTGAAGAATGGGAATCATCTAACCATCTCGTGATGTCATGGCTGCTCAACTCAATGGAGCTTCACATTGCAGAAGGATTTCTCTTACTGAACATAGTTGTCGCCATTTCGTCTACCACCAAGGAGTTGTATGGGGAGCAGAACAATCTTGCTCACCAATACAAACTATCTCAACAGATAAGCAAATTCAAGAAAATGAACCACCCATTCAGTGAATACTTGGGAACGCTAAGGGCCATGTGAGTTGAAATGGACTCCTACACCCCATCTACAAGTGACGAGAATAAAACAAAATCTTCCAAATGTTGGCTAGTCTCAAACCTGACTACAAAACCACCTATAGCCATATCTTGATGTATCAACAACCACCTTCCCTCAACATCGTCTGCTCCTTAATCCTAAAGGAGAAAACATGACGATAAGTCATAAACAATCATGAAACTAGACACCCTGACCTTACAGAGAATTCAGCCTTCATCATCGATAAGAATGAAGACAACCGCTTGGAGTGGATCCCCCCCCCCCCCCCCCCTCCCTTGACCAACCAAAATTCAAGGAAAAAAGAATGACATGTTTATATTGCAAAAAAGATGGGCACATCTGAGACAAATGCTGGAAACTCACAGAGAAACTAAGAGTATAAAAAAATGACAAAGATAGGACAAAATTGGTGGCTAATGACAACTTGGAGGGGATGCCTTTAACGATGGAAAATCTCACTCAAATCTTGCAAAGTGTCCTCAAGTCCCGCTCTGCAGACATCGCTGCTACACCCTCTACTCCCAACAAAACTACTCTTGGTAAGCTGAGTAAATCACTTTCCTTCCTTTCATATGTTCCTCATAACTCTTGGGTGATCGACTTCGGAGCCACCGACCATATAACTGGGGTGGTGAACAATATGGAAATTGACTCCTATAGGACTCTGGTGACCATTGCCAATGGATACCAAATTGCCTTGGATAGAGTTGGAAAAGTCAATTTTTTTGATGTTGGAATAGAGGAAGAAGCTCTTTATATGCCTAAATCCACTTCCAACCTTATGTCAATCAGTAAAATTGCCAAGTCTTACAACTACAATGTTATCTTTTCTTCCCATGGTGTGATCTTTCATGACCGCATGACGAGGAAGATTATTGGTGAGGTCATAGAAGTTCGCAGGCTTTACATACTAGACCAAGATAGTCATGCCATGTTCTCAAGTAATAAGTTTGGACATCCTCAATAAGGAAACCCCAACCTAGCATGCATGTTCAAGAAGGCTATCTATAGGTTGAAACAATCACCTCGGGCATGATACTGTAAGTTAGAGTTCGCTCTCCTAAGAAAGGGATTTAAATGCACCTTGATAGATAACATCTTGTTCATGAAAGTCTTAGGAAATATGAAAGTTTTCTTATTAATAAATGTGGACGATATTATGATCACTGGGAATGACAAGGAAGAAATTCAAAATCTCAAAGACTACCTCAATCATGTCTTTGACATAAGACCTCAGATACTTTTTCAGGATATAAGTAGCCCACTTCAAAAAGGGCATATTCCTCTCACAAAAAAATACTCCATTGATCTCCTCAGAGAAACTGACAAATTAGGAGTCAAACCGGTTGGCACCCCCATAGAACTGAACTATAAGTTTAGTGACGAATGAGAAGCCATCAAGGACATCGAGCATTACTAGAGATTAGTTGGGAAACTCATTTATCTCACGGTCACCGGACCCTACATCACTTATGTCATTATCCTGATCAGCCAATTCATGCATGCTCCAATGTCACCCGGAGATCGAATGTTAAGATACATAAAAAAAACTTTTGGTCAAGGCGTCTAGCTAAAAAAGAACAATCATCACAATATAATAGGGTACTCTAACACGGATTGGGCAGGAAGCAAAATCGATCAAAAAATCACAACTGGATACTGCATCTTCGTAGGTAAAAATCTAATTTCTTAAAAAAGCAAAAAGCATAGCATCATTGCCAGATCTAGCGTTGAAGTTGAGTACAAAGCCATGACCTCCATTGCCTGTGAATTAATATGAATCACTGCCTATGAACTAATATGGATCAAGTCTCTACTCATCAAAATGGGTTTCAAGGTGGACACCCCTATTAAGATGTATTGCGACAACCAAGCTGCCATCTGCATTGCTGCCAACTCGTTCCTTCATGAAAGGATGAAACACATCGAGCTCGATTGTCACTTCATCACAGAAAAAGTCCAATATGAGGAAATTTGCACACCCTACACTCGAAGTTCAGATCAACTCGCTGACATTTTCACCAAGCATGTGACAAAGGCACAATTCTTGAGTGTTCTAGACAAGCTGGGCTCAATGACTATCTTCACGCCAACTTGAGGGGAGTGTAGGATAAGGTGGACAGCTCCAGCCTACATTCAAGGGTGGTTACACTCCAGCGGTTACATTTGGCTGGCCTTGCTTTTGGATTCATTCATTACATTTGAGATGAATCCCTATTGTCATGGCTACATCTTGGGATATGATTGGGATCTCCCATCCCTATTGTCCTTCCCCTCTAATCTAAGTTTTGTAACTACCTCTCTCTCTCTCTCTCTCTCTCTCTCTCTCTCTCTCTCTCTCTCTCTCTCTCTCTCTCTCTCTCTCTCTCTCTCTCTCTGTGTCTTCAGAAACTAACCAAGTCACCATAGTTGGAAAACTCATGACTCGGATCCGGATGGCTTGACCCTTGACTCGCGAGTCAGTGGGTTGACTCGATAACTCAGACGACTTAGGACTATGCATTTTTTAGTGTTAAGATATGAAAAAAATCAAACTCCAAATGGTATAATCACTCAATTTATCCCTTGTGGCAAGCAAGGTCCTTTTTCAAGTTGAAGGTCTAGGATTGAATCCCTCTACCACATGGGGCGGCTATTGTTCTGGTAGAGGTCTGCCTAACCCCAACTTGCCTTTCAAAAAAAATTAGTACATGACATCAATAACTAAGCTATACAAATATTCAAGGATACATAATTTTATATAATTTTATGATTTAAAAATATATAATTTTATATAAAAATTATCCCTTTATAAGAATTATGCACTAAAACCATGAAATGCATGACAAAAGACATATAAGAGGCATGTGGATCGATCATCCTAAATCCCTAACCAAGTTGGGGTTCGATCCGGGTTGACTCAGGCCATTCTTGACACAACTCGCTGGGTTTGCCAACTATGCATGTCACCCGATCCAAGGTTTCAAAAGTCACTTCGACGGGTTGAGGACAACAAGTTCCTCATGTTAGCAGTCATCAAATAGGACTGTCTTCGATCCATGACAATGCCATCTCAAATATTTTGTGTTCCTTGGGAGGTGTATGAGTCTTTCTTCAAACATCTCCATTCCCCACACACACACATCTATGTAGAGCATCCTGAGTCTGGGAATTGCTGCAAATGCATTCAAGCTCAAGAGTTCATTTCTGTTCTCATGTAAACGGATAATGATGCCTTGGATAGCACGATTCTTGGATACCTGCAAAAGAAAAAAATAAAACACAGACAATCAAATTAGACTTCAGAAGAAAACTCAGCAACAGACATGCCTCGGTTCATCAGTAAAAAGAAGAGTTGGAGGGCCCCCGCCAACTCAGCCATGTACTCAATTGACTCAATTTTCTGACCTTTACCAACGGAGACTCCAAACAAAGTATAGGGCGGTCTCATTGTGTCATACCAAAAATATGTTTTTAAAACAAAATGATAAATATCAAAAATATAGGGCATAGCTAAAAAAATTTATTTAGAAAAGTTATCATATCAAAACTTCTCATATGCAAAATTTTCTTTTCTTATGAGAATTTTTCTTGCTTCCAAACATGTCTTTAAAGTTAGCCTCTTCAAATAGAAACCAAATTGCATGAAAGACTGCTCTTATAGGTGTCATCATTTCTATTAATTTCTTTCAATGCATTTTCCTTTGCATATAATAATCAGGTTCGTTCCCAAATTCGAGCATCCTTCTCTGAGGAAGGACTGAGCGTGTGGTATATTTTGGTGAAGAAAATTCTAACCTATCAGTCATGTATTCAAGGAAAATACAAATGAAATGGGTGGATTTTAATGAAGTCTCAAGTCTGATCTAGGCTTGGTATAACAACTCCAAAACCAGGTTCATCTAATAACTTAACCTTTTGGACTAGACTTTGACTGCCTTTCCGGTCATGTTTTATCTAACAATCGATTATAACCAATTGACAACCCTAGCAGCACCATTCCTCAAAAAAAATATTCCTCAAAAAACAAGACAACCCTAGCAGCACCAAAACTTTTGGCTCCATTTAAGCATTGCCCTTTGGAAAGTGCTTACAATTCGCAAACACTTCATCCCTAAAAATCCCAGAGGCAATGTCAAGATGATTGCTGAAGAAAATCCAAAGTCTAGCAAATATTTTGGTGTCCCCGTTATGGATTTTTAGGTTGAGGACTCTTCATGGTCAAGAGACCCTTCTTCCCAAAGAAAACACAACCAAAAATATAAAAACCAAATAAAAGAGAAACTAGATGCACAGGATGAATAAGAAGCAGATTAAATGTGAGATGGTTGTTGGAATCCAATAATCAAAGAGTTTGATCAATTTACAAGACCACCAGTGCATTGTATGTCATGAATGATTGTCACTGTCATAGAGATTTGAGTTGATTGATTGAGGAATCCAAATTCAGCAACAAGCATTTTAATCTAGGATTATATGCTAAACATGATCCAGTTGGATATTTTATATGGTCTTGCATAACTTTTTGATGAAATTCATGAATATTCAAATATGATCATTTTAATGCTCTAAAATTTTTAACTTGAAAATTTTAGCAAAAATTTTAAATTTTGCAAATGATCTTTTTAAAACCAAAATGACAACACAACGGAAATCTTTTAATTAATCAAAGTTAGCAAAACATTGACTAGGTTATAGGTGTTACCAATAACGCAAGATTGGATTCACTTTCCATTAGGACTTGGATCCAGGTCCACCATAGTAAATCTATATTTATGAATCAAATTCTAAATCATAACAATAAAAGTCATATATATCTATTTTTAAACCCATGCAATTTAAACATAAAACTGACAATACTAATGTCATGAAAACACATTTGATAGTTTTCAAATATCAAAATTGTTTTCTTAAACAAGTCTTAAGAAAACTTCAAATGAATAAAAATCTGGTTTGAAGCTTTGTTGTTGCATCTTATCGTCACATCCTATCATTGCAGCTATTCTCGGTTTCAGCAACTCAAGCTCATTCTCGATCTATAACACACACACACACACACACATATATATATATATATATATATATATATGCATGTCATACGTGCGTTATAGTACAAATAATTACATGTCACACATACATAATCAATAAGACACCAGTCTTATTCATTGAGCCACAAGCTCTAGCATGAGCCATAAATAGTTTATCATATCATGCAGTGTCTCAACATGTAATCACACATTTTAGCATGACTAACAGGGTTTCGTGAACCATGGCTCCATCATGAGCTAAAATATTTATCACAAGCATACATAATTCATATCAAACGGCATTTTACCTATCATGGCCACTTGAAACATCGTATTTCATTATACATTAAATTATGAGTATTCATGTTTTCTAAAAGATAACTTATTCGTATTTGGAAACTAACTGGAGTATTTTGGTAAATCTAGCTTATATCATAAATACTACCTGAATCTTAAGTCGGGATAATCCAGATTTTCTTGATGTTTATCAAAGAACTTGATATACCTATGAATGATGTCCACACAATTGAATTCCCTTAATTACACAGTTAAAATATTTCAATTGTGTATCTCAAATGATCCATACGTATTTCAAGTCATGTATACGCAGTTCAAATCGTGCATGATTAATGTTTTGTAAAGTTTAACATTCGTAAAATGTTCAATGCATGTGAAGGTAAAATATTCAACGCATGCGATTGCAAATATTATATTTTATTTGAAAATATTCAATGCATGCAAATGTAAATTATTCAACACATGCGAACATAATTATCATATTTTATTTCAAAAATATTCAATGCATGTGAACATAAATTATCCAACACATGCGAACATAAAATATCATATTTTATTTAAAGAATATTCAATGTATACAAACATAAATTGTCCAACATATGCCAACGTAAATATCATATTTTATTAGAAAAATATTGAATGCATGCAAACACAAATATCATATTTTATTCAAAAAATATTCAATATATGTGAACATAAACATCATATTTTATTTATAAAATATGCAATGCATGCAAACATGAATTATTCAATGCATGTGAACGTAAATTATCCAATGAATATGTAAATCAAATCATGCAATATTATTGAATATATATATATATATATACTTTATGTACTTTATATACTTTTTATGTAAATATAAATATATATATATATTAATATTATATAATTATCAATAATTAACATAAAAACTCCCTAGCTTGAAATCCATGAAGTTTAGAGGGAAGCAAACAATCCTAAAAGCACCAAATGCTTGATGTGGATCGCACTCACCGGTGGGTCCGAATGCGGGTGAGTGCTTGCATGTGCCTTGTTTTTTGCATCACTAGCATAAAAAGAGGACGGACGTGTGATCATAGCCTTTGACACAAATTGGTCCAAGTTCGCAGTGTAGCAGCACACGTGTGCTTGCACCACTATGCAGGTCCGACGACAAAAATGGTGGACTGCACCATTGGCCAGTATGGCGGTAAGTTCGGAGGTAGCTGCCGATGAGAGTGATCGAGGAGGGTGGCACTTGGACTAGGTCCACCAACTGAAACTAATCTCTGATTTGGATTAGGTCCACCAACTAAATTCAATCCCAGTCATTTGGCTGATCAATTTGGATCTCTCTCAATATCCAAATTTAAACAATTCTAATTTGGATTTGATTCACCAATTGGCTCCAAATCTCAATCATGTAGGTTTGATCAATATGGATTTCCCCCAACATTCAAAATGTGCAGTTTTAAGATCCAATAGATCATGTGTGTTTCAAGTAAATATTTCAAACTTAAATTTGTATGGTTTAATTCTCTTGGATCCCTATGAGGGATCCAAACCTAAATAATGATTTTAAACTTTGTAAACCTAAATTGTAAAGTTTGTGATTTTTTTTATTTTTTCTGAAAATAATAAAGGATTATCTCTGTATTTTTATCAAGTTATTTAACAGTTACGAGCTTTTAAGCATCTTTGGATTGGATCCCGATAGGGGATCCACAAGGATCGACCCCCCATGAAACCTAGTTCAAAATATGCAATTGAGATGCCTAGGATCCACTGGATCTCCTAGTTAAATGAGTTTAGATCTAGAGAGTGATCTGAATTTGTAAAATACTATAAGGAGAGCTTGGATCCATTCACTGGACCCGATCCAAGTTTAAAATAGTTTCGAGTTGGATCTTGGAAGATATCCAAACTTTTGAAAACCTTAAGACTTAGGTTACGATCCATTAGATGGATCCAATCCAATCTCAAAATAAGTGGGATCCAAAACTGATCCAAATTGTTTAACTAATTGGGTTTAGAATCGAATCCAAATAGAGAAACCAACTTTAAAACAATTAAACATATATATATATATATATATATATATATATATATATATATATATATATATATTTATGGATGAATATCAATTTGGATCCGAGATCCAAATGATACTCAAGGTGAGTCTTATTTTAAATAACATAGTGATCGGATCCATTCGGACCCAACCCAATAAAATCACATTATTGTAATATTTTAAACTCATTGAATTAGAATTGAATCCAAAATGGACCCAATCCAATCTCAATTCAAATCCATATGCCTTGGATTTAGACTTGAGAATAAGGTTTGGATTGGATTTTGATTTAAAATCCAAATCCAAATCACATAATATATATATATATAATATAATATATAATGGATTGAATTGGATCCAAATTGACCCGACCCAATCCAAAACAAAATCCAAATCACACAGTATATATATAATGGATTGAGTTGGATCCAAATGAACCCAACCCAATCCAAAACAAAATACAATCACTTTTAAAATATTATATACATTGAGTGAGTAGTGGATTGGACCCAACCCAATCCAACAACGAAACACCCACACTTTTTAAGTGTTTTGGGTTTGAAATCATACCCCACCGCCACACGAAGGAGGTTACTCTCTCAATGAGTTTTCAAAAACCCAACTCTCCTCCCCCTCTCCCTACGTTCTACCTCTCTCTGGTGTCTCGGTTGAGCCCCCAATAGCAGCAGGTAACCCCCCCCCCTGCCCCTGCTTCTTTTGTAGTTGTTGCTGCTTGCTTGTCCTTGGGGGGGCGTGTTGGAGTCACCCACATATAAGAACTCTCTTAGAGGTGTCCCTATCGGATAAACCTTACTATTTGGAGGGAACAGTTATGTTAAATGTTTCCTAATAAAGATTAATGATATAAAAAGGGGTATTGATGAAAGACCCCTGTGCAGAAAATCAACACAGTTGATTGCTTTGGGATTGGGATTTTGCTCATCGTCCCTGGAGGGCTTGCGCTCATCAAGGGTTGCAACCAACTGAGGAAATGAGCATCTCAGAGACGGTACGCATTGGGTTCACTAATAAGCCATTATCAGACGAACATGGCCGCTTGGGGTATTTTTCATCTCTCCTTTTGCGCAGGCACCAACATTGGGTTATGGGCCCACCTCCATGCTTCTGTTGTGCATGTGGGTGCATCGGGAGCATCCAGTTTATGCCCGTTCATGTGGGCTTCTAGTTCTCACGGCTATGCCTGTCGCATTCTAGTGCCACTGATGGGTAACGGTTCCAGGTGCTGGAAACAGCATGCAGCAAATGGGGCCTGCATATGGGTACGCTCGTTCTGCTAAATGGCTTGCTTGTGGTCGTGTGTACCCCCTTCACCATTTTTGTCGAAGGCCAAAGGGGGAGTCACACATTCAGTGACTGCTCTCGGCCAGGCACTGGTACTAGTGATCATCGGTCGTCATTGGGCGATGTGGGTCGCCGGTAGACAACGACGTGGGGCGACAGTCACCGGTAGGCGGTGATGGTCATCGTGGGGCTGCTACCATCCCCGGCGGCACATTCATAAAAAAAATAAGAGCGGTTTTACCTGCACCGTTGGGTTGCAGGGAGGCTGACCTATGCCAGGATCATCACCTGGAGCATTGCCGCAGACGGGTAGAAGGAGGCCCTTTCGCCGGCCGTTTCCCCTCTACCGTCGGGCATGAGGGGGGTCTGTGTCGGCGATGGCTTTTCACCTGAAAGGGGTGTAGCAGTTGTTTGCTACCGTCCTCACCAAAATCGCTGGCTACCGGAAGCCTTCATCGATTTTTCGCTGGCAGCATCAGCATCGCCATCGCCATCGCCATCGCCGAACCACCAAGTAGGCCGGAACCCCGAAACCCCCGTTAGATGGGTTTTCTTTCAAAGGAGTTCCGGCCATGGACAGTCATCGGGGAGCTGGCCATGGCTTTTGATGCCAGACATCGCCCGGTGCCACCGTTTTGCCAGCAATTTTACTGCCAATATGAGGGGCGAGTGGGCATTTGCCCTTTCGGTTTCTGAGAAATCGGCTTGATTTCTCATAAGCCAAAAACCCTTTTAATTTTTGTTTTCGGCTATCTTGATCGGACCAGGATTTTTGACCCAGTTTCGGACCCGATCCAGACCCAATTTGGGTGGATCTGGTCTACCAGTATACCAGGTTTGTCCTGACCCATAGGATCAGACCCGGACCCATAATGGTTCCGAGTCTGGGTCTGATCCGGAAAGACCGGGTCCGACCCAGGTTATGATTGGATCGGGTAAGACTTGGATCCAATTTGTACTGAGTCAGACCTGGATCCAGTTTGTACCGCCCCGGATTCTGTTTGAACTGGGTCGGACTCATACTTCTGTAGGGTCCAGACACTATTTGGCCTGAACGAGATCAGGGACCGATACAGTCCTTTTTAAGACCTGTTTGAAGCCATTTTTGAATGATTCTTTCCAATTTTCACCAGTTCTGATATGCTAAAACACTATTTTTATAAATATATGAAGATACAGGGATTTTGGAATGTGGTTATAGAGTTTTATGAACTTTTGTTCATACTTGGCACCAGTTCATAAGGTTCAGAACCAGTTCAGACTCTTGGATGACATGTTCAAGGTTGTTTCAGACTGGTTCAAGGTGTTTTCAGACCAGTTCCTGCTTAAGGACCCCGGGTTTTACCCATTTGAGCTTGTTTTATTATTTTTCATGCATTCTATTTGTAATTATACATGCATTATGTATGACTGATATTGGAAGCAAGGATAGTTAGATAACTTAGTGAATTCATGTTACCAAAGTAACTGGATGTATATATGTTGTCAATGTTGTTTTATCATACAGCTTTATCTAATATTAATGTTGTACTTAAATTCATGAAACGATGAAGTGACCCATTGGGAGTTTCATCGTGTTTGAAATTTATGTATGGTAAAATAAGGCAAGTGTGTTAAGATACATCGTGCATGTGTACCCAAAGGTGCAATGTGTTGATGGTCTAGCTTCACATGAGCTTTAGTTTTATCAGCTATGGTCGGTAGGCGTAGTGATTACATGTGTCAGAGCTCTTACCAAAGTAGGACTTTGATGACCCCCTACACTCACCCGGAAATAAGCACATCAAGGGCCTTTTATTTATTGCTTTTTCATCAGGTTTGTCTCGTATATGCTTCTTTTGATATATGTCTTTTTCCATACAGTTTTAGGTTCTATGATTTTAGATGGTTCGAATACTATTCCTTTTCTTGATTGATCTAATTTTAGTGATTGAAAAAAAACTGTCATTTTCACATTAAAGTATATGGATTTGGCCTTAAGAAAGGATGAGTCTGTTGCCCTAACATATAAAAGCATTGTTGAACAAAAGAGTGCTTTTGAGAAGTAGGAGCGCTCGAATAGACTTAGCCTGTTGCTTTTGCAATCTAAGGTGGCTAAGAATATTCGCAGTGCTATCCTGCAATGCATGACAGTGAAGGAATTTCTAAGTGTCATTAAAGCATAATTTGTCGGTTCGAATAAGGCAAGGGTCAGTATCCTAATGTCAAAACTCATATCTATGAAGTATTCTGGAGGGGGTAATATTCTCCAGCAAATTTTGGAAATGAGGAACATAGCATCCCAGCTGAATGACATAAGCTGACCATTTCTGACTCATTCTTAGTGCATTTAATTTTGACATCCCTACCTATGGAATATGGTCATTTTAAGATCTCTTACAACACACATAATATTGAATGGACGTTCAATGAACTTATGTCCAAGTGTGTTGAAGAAGAAGAGAGATTGAAAGGAGAGAAGGTGCAAAGTGCACATATGGCTTCTCATGGATCTAAGGTAGGATCAAAGAAAAATGCATTTAAGAAAAATGTTAGGAAGAAGTTAGCAGGAGAAAAGTCATCTCAAAGCAAGCAACCCAATTCTGCTCCCATAAAGTGCTTTTGCAAGAAGAAATACAGGAAGGCGGATTGCATAAAGTACAAGAAATGATTAGAAAAGAAAGGTAATTTGTTATTTGTTTCTCATGAATTCAATTTATTACATATTTCTGGAGATAGCTGGTGAATTGACTCTAGTACTATTGTTCATATTGTCAACTGTTTACAATCGTTCCTGAATAGAAGGGAACCAACAATGCATGAGAAGAGTATCTATTCGGGGAACAAGATATGTTCGCATGTGAAGGGTGTTGGGACCTAAAGGATCACTTTAGATACCATCGTAGATTTGGAGCTTCATGATATTTTTTATGTTTCATCATATAGTAGAAATTTAATTTCAATTTCAGAAATATATAATAAATTTGGATATTGTTTTAAATTTGAAAACTCCAAGTTATTCATATATAGAAATTCAATTAAAATTGATTTTGCTTTTGTTTATGATAGTTTATACAAATTAAACGTGAAGATCCAAACTCAGAAGTCTTTGACTTCTGAATACGCGTTGGTTGGAAACAAACGTAGCATGATTAATGATAAGTTCTGCATGCTTTGGCATTGAAGATTGGGTCATATCTCTGAAAAGATAATAAAGAAACTCGTAAATGAAGGGATTTTAAAATCCCTAGATTTTACTGACAATGAATCGTGTGTTGATTGCATAAAAGCTAAGCAAACAAACACATATAAAGATGGTGTCAAACGTAGTAGTGAGATATTGGAAATAGTCCATACAGATGTATATGGACCATTTACCCCATGTTACACAGATGAAAGATATTTTGTCATCTTTATTGATGACTATTCTCGATAAATATATCTCTACTTTATTTATGAAAAATTCGATGTTTTTCAAATATTTAAAGAATTTAAGAAAGAAGTAGAGAAACAAACTGATAAAGTTATTAAGATAGTCAAGCCTGATAGAGGTGGTGAATATTATGGTAGGTTTACTGAGATAGAGCAAAGAGAATGACCATTAGTGTGATTTTTCAAAGGGAAAGGCATTGTGCCTCAATATACTATGCATGGTAGTGCCTACCAAAATAGTGTAGCTAAGAGGAGAAAACGTACGCTTGAAGAAATGGCCAGGGCCATATTGAATTATTCAACACTTTCTATCAAGTTGTGGGGTGAAGCCTTAAGGACTGTTGTGCATATTTTAAATAAGGTTCCTATGAAATCTATACCTAAAACTCCCTACGAGTTGTGGACAGGTAGGAAACCATTATTGTCTTATACGCACATATGGGGTTGTCTTGTAAATACTAAGTTGTATAACCCCCACATTAAAGACTTTGATTCAAGAACAACCAGTGGATATTTCATTGGTTATCCAGAGAGATCAAAAGGATACAAGTTTTATTGCCCATCTCATTCATCACAGATTGTTGAAACGGATAAGGCAAAATTCCTTGAAGATGGTTTAATCAGATTAAGTGCACTTCAAAATCTTAGTTTTGAGGAAATACAGGATCCAGTCTCACTACTTGTTGAGGAAAACATCGAGAGATACCATATTGTTATTCTTAATAATGATGTGGTTAATCACCTAGTTGTTGATGCATAAATCCAAAATAAACCTATTGTGGATAATGCAGAAGAACACGAACAGGATGAACAGGTTCAATCTGAACCTGTAGATCGACCTGTTTGGAGATCCATAAGAGTTATCAATCTGAACCTATAGATCGACATGTTTGGAGATCCACAAGAGTTAGGAAATCTGCCATACATCCTGATTATGTGATGTACCTTCAGGGTCCTAATGATTTCATAGATATAGATGATGACCTGTTGACTTTTATGAAAGTTGTTGAAAGCAAACAATCTTCGCACTGGATAAAATCCATGAAAGAAGAGTTGGATTCTATGTCTAAGAATCAAGTGTGAGATTTTGTCAAGTTACCTAAAAGAGTAAAACCCATAAGGTATAAATGGGTCTTTAAGACCAAAAGAGACTCTAAAGGTGACATAGAGAGACATAAAGCAAGATTGGTTGCTAAAAATTCACCCAGATGGAGGGTATTGACTATAATGAGATATTCTCTCCTCTCTCAACTAAGGAGTCAATGAGGATAATTTTGGCCCTCGTAACTCATTATGACTTAGAGCTACATTAAATGGATGTGAAAACAGTGTTACTCAACAAGGATCTAAATGAAGAGGTATACATGGAATAACCTCTTGGTTTCTCTGAAGATGATTGTTTGGTTTGCAAGCTTAACAAATCAATATATGGACTTAAACAGACCTCCCGACAGTGGCATATTAAATTTTTTCATGTCATCATGACTTTCGGGTTTACAGAAAATATCATTGATCGATGTATATACCTTAAGGAAAGTGGGAGTAAGTTCAGCATATTGATGTTGTATGTAGATAATATACTACTTGCAACCAATGATATAAAGTTACTCGCAAAGACAAAACAGTTTTGTACATCACATTTTGATATAAAAGATATGGGTGAGGATGCTTTTGTACTTAACATAGAGATCCGTCGAGATAGAGCAAAAGGTTTTCTAGGTCTCTCCCAAATATACTATATAAATAAGATATTAAAGCGATATGGGATAGCGAATTATTCTCTTGGTACATCAGCCATATCAAAAGGTGATAAACTGAGCCTAAAGAATTGTCCACATAACGATATTGACAAAACACAGATGAGTGCTTATCCATATGCATCAGTTATTGGCTGCTTGCAATACACACAGATTTGTTCACGTCTAGATATTTCTTTCGTAGTAGGGATGCTTAGTAGATTTCAGTCTAACCTAGGCATATCCCATTGGAAAGCTGCTAAGAAAGTCATGTGGTATTTGCAAGGGACAAAAGACTATATATTGACGTATCATAAGGTTAATCACCTCGAGGTCATTGGCTACTTAGATGCAAACTTGAGAGGGTGTCTTGATAGTAGAGAGTCTACTACTGGGTATGTCTTCCAACTTGCTGGGGGCACGATCTCTTGGAGGAGTGGAACGCAGACAACCACTACTGCTCATACCATGGAGGCAGAGTTTATAGCATTGTATGAGACTACTTCGCATGCCATATGATTGAAGAACTTCATATCACAATTAAAGGTGGTTCATTTCATCGAGAAGCCACTGAAGGTCTACTGTGATAATGAAGTTATGGTGTCATTTTCAAATAACAATAAAAGTACTACATCATGTAAGCATATAGAATTAAAGTACTTTTTTGTTAAAGAAAGGGCAGAGAATCATCTAGTGCATATTGTTAATATTGGTACCAAAGAGATGATTGTTGATCCTCTTACTAAAAGGCTAGCACCGGGATTGTATTCCGAACATGTATTGAGGATGAGCTTGTGAAACTCTTTTTGATATATGCATATGAATAAAGTGACCACATACAGTTTTGATTCTCATTATGGTTCTTTTTGTTAATCTCATAAGGATTAGAGATTCAACTAAAAACTGTAGAATAGATTTTAAAGGCCAATCTATTCGTCAAGTCATTCACATAAGGTATTCGACTAGGGTTTTATCATTGGGACAAGTGGGAGAATGTTGGAGTCACCCACATATAAGGACTCTCCTAGAGGTGTCCCTATCGGATAAACCTTACCATTTGTAGGGAACAGTTATCTTAACTATTTTCTAATAAAGATTAATGTTATAAAAAGGGGTATTGATGAGAGACCCATGTGTAGAAAATAGAAGAAAATCAACATAGTTGATTGCTTTGGGATTGCAATCCTGCTTATTGTCGCTGGAGGGCCTGCGCTCATCAAAGGTTGCGACCGGCTAAGGAGATGAGCATCTCAGAGATGATACGCATTGGGTTCACTAATCGGTCATTATCAGACGAACATGGCTGCTTTAGGTATTTTTTGTCTCTCCTTTTGTGTAGGCACCAACAGGGCGGGCCAGCAAGGTCGCCTGCCCTCCCGCACTTCTCTGGTTCACGGTGGCGCAGATAGCACCGTCGTCTCCCTCTGTTTCTGAGGGAAATCTGTTGTTGTTGTTGTGTTTGGCCAGAGGGTCTGGCAGAAGGGTCTGGCCGGAGGCCACCCGAGTTCAGGGTGCCTCTGCCGCCCTCTACCACCTCCCCCGCCTTCTTTTTTTGTCAGACGAGAAGAGCTTTGGCTACTCTCAAATCACGCAGCGGTGCCACCTGTTGTGCCATCTGCTCTATCTTCTTCCCTCTGCTTCTTTTCCAGCGATCCACCAGCGGCAGCGGCAAAGACAACATCAAATTAATGGTATTTGGCAATGGTATGCAGGTGGATGTAGTTCTAAAGTTATGACAAGTTGACGAGTTTATAGTGAGGACAGGGTGAGCTTGCTATTATGTACTTCTTGGCTCAGTTTTTAATCCTCAACTTTATTTTATCCTTTACTAGTGTTGTCAGTTAATGATGATATAATGGATGCCAAAGTCGAAATCCCCTTGAACATAAATTTAGAGTTGTGTCTGATGACAATTCTGCAAGCAATCAGTAAGAAACAGGGAAGCAATAAGAAAGGGAGTGATATCCAAGTGAGCATTACATATAGTTGTAACAGTTGTTAGCTAGTGAGACGTTTGTTTTTGGTTGATATTGAAGGAAAGTAAAAATGGAGAATGCAAAAATATTATTGAATCATTGAGCTCACCGAATTAGCATGATACAATGGGTATATATATTACACACAACTTTGGAAAGAAGGAACGTTTACATGTTTACAAACAACTATCATCGTTATCTCTGAATATCGGTGTTATCTTCACATTTATTTCTTGAATATTCTTGAATATCAATAAACAAGGAAACTATTTTCCTTGATTATCGATATCATCTTCACATTTGACCAATAATCTGAATATCTATATTATCTTCACATTTGATGATAGTCATTTTAATTGATATTATCTTCTCAGTCTTCGTATTTGACGATAAATGTTTCCTTGATACAATGTACATGTGTACATTTTAATGTATACGTGTATCGTAAACACTTTTACTCTCCCTCAAGTTGGAGTGTATAGATTAAGGATGCTCAACTTGTTTTTGAGATGAGAGAAGTGATCGGTGTCGAGCTCCTTGGTGAAAAGATCTGCATACAAAGAGTGTGTGGGAATAAATCGTGTTTGAATTAGACCACTTAGAATTTTCTTTCGCACGTGGTGGCAATCAATCTCGATATGTTTAGTGTGCTCATGATAAACTGAATTTGCGGCAATTTGAAGGGCTGCTTGGTTATCGCAATACCATGTCATGGGTTGAGAATGATAAATGCCAAAGTTCATCAGCAGGTACTTGATCCGTGTGAGCTCGCAACATGCTAGGGTCATGGATCGGTAATCGGCTTCGACCAATGACCGTGACACGGTGGATTGCTTTTTAGTCTTCCAAGAAATCGGGTTGTCCTCAGTCATGATACAATAACTAGATGTAGATCTGCGAGTCATTGGGCGGGAGGCCCAGTTTGAATCACAATAACCGAGCACTTGAATCTTGCTGGTGGACGACATTAGAATTTCTTGTCCTGGAGAACTTTTGATATATCGAAGGACCCGTATGGCAGCGTCCATATAAGGCTGTTGTGGCTGACTACTGAACTGTCTTAAAATATTGACCGTGAAAATGATATTGAGGCGGGTTATAGTAAGATATAACAACCGACCCACTAGGCGCCTATACGACCCTTAATCCTCCAACAAAACTCCATCTTTATTATTGAGTTTGATATGTGGTTCCATGGGAAATTGACTTGGCTTGACTCCAAGGAAACCCATGTCCTACAGAATATCAAGAGCATATTTTCGCTGAGATAAGAAAATACCATTTTTTTATCTTGCAACCTCAATGCCGAGAAAATATTTTAGTCGTCCAAAGTCCTTCAATTAGAATTGTTGATTGATGTGAAATTTAAGTTGCTTGATGTATGTAATGTCATCTCCTACAATGATGATGTCATCCACATAAACTAGAACAAAGATGTGTGTCTCATTAGTAGTCTTTGGAAAAAAAAGAATAATTCGCTTTAGATTAGGCGAAACCTTCTTGAAGTAGATAGTGTGAGAGCTTGGTAAACCAGTTTCTAGAGGATTGTTTGAGTTCGTACAGTTACGCTCCCCCTGAACATAAAAACCTAGTGGCAAGTCCATATACACCTCTTCATCAAGGTCCCCTTGGAGAAAGACATTGTTAACATCTATTTGATTGAGATATCAATTCTTTATTGCTACAATAGCTATCAAGCATCGCACTATTACCAACTTGGCGACAGGGGCAAAGGTCTCATTGTAATCCAGTCCTTCAATTTGCGTATAGCCCTTGGCCACAAGTCAAGCTTTATACCTTTCAATGGAGCCATCAAAGTGATATTTAATTTTGTACACCCACTTGCAACCAACTGGGTGTTTGTCTACGGATAAATCCATAATCGACCAAGTGTGGTTTTTTTCCAATGCCCTAATCTCTAAAGTAATAGCATCACATCAATACTGGAACTTCATGACATGGGAAAAGGTTTTGGGTTCTGGCTGTTGAGGAATGGCACTTAAGAAAACATGATGTCCCTTTTGAAAGTGATCATAACTTATGACTTTAGACAACTCATGATTTGTGCTATGGGCCTCCTCTCTTGTGTTGATCGATTGGAGTATAGGAGCAACCGTTTAACAACTGTAGTCTTTGAGATGCAGTGGCGGTTGACGGGTTCTTTCAAATCTTCGGAGATGAACTTGAGTAGGTTCAATTGTTCCATGATTGGAAGGTTCAGAATTTGGATCAAAGTGAATGGGGTTAGAGATCTCATTGACTGGACTGTCACTGACTTCTTGAATCTCATAAGACTAAGGTTCAAATATGGAAATGGGTAAGATGTGCCCCTCTCCTTCATCTAGAGTGTTGTGATCTTGAAATGAAAAACCATTTTCATAAAACTTTACATCCTGACTTACAAAAACTTTTTTTGTTTCAAGATCATACACACGATATCCTACTTTACCATATGGATATCCTATGAAAACTCATTTGTGTGCACGATTATCAAACTTATGAGAGTGATGTATGTTGTGGGCACAATACAAACATCCAAAAACACGAAAGTGGTCATAAACTAGGTTCTTCCCATGAAGTAATTCATAAGGTATTTTGCCCATTAACGGTTTGGAAGGAATACGATTAATGATATATGCAGTTGTTAAAATGCATTCTCCCCAAAACTTAATGGGTAAAGATATTTGAAATTTCAAGGCTCTCGCAACATTGAGAAGATCTCTATGCTTGAGTTCGACCACGTCGTTTTGTCGGGGGGTCGCAACCCAACTATGTTGGTGTTCAATACTCTTTTTTTAAAAAAAAAAATATTGTGTCATTCAAGAAAAATCCAGTTCCAATGTTAGATCTAATACTTAAAATCTTGTTTTTAAATTGATTTTCAATAATTAAAAAAAAAACTTTTGATTTGTACAATGGTTTCTGATTTGTGTCGCATAAGGTGAACCCATGTGGTCCTAGAATAATTGTCCACTATGGTCAAAAAGTATTGTGCTCTAGATAATGAGGTGGTTTGATATCCTCCTCATAAGTCGCAATAGATTAATTGGAAAGGTTTTGATGAAGAAATTGGCTCGTTAGGAAACGGAAGGCGAGTTTGCTTGGCCATATGACAGATATCATAATGATTGTGGGGAACACAACCACGTAATTTATTATCATTTATAAGGGTTTGCAATCTAGTATTTGAAAAATGGCCAAGTCTTAAGTGCCATATGTTGGAATTGAAGGAAGAACTACTCAAGGAAAAATTATCACCGTTCTCAAAAATATAAAGTTCACTATGTCGCTTACCAACTCCAATCTTCCTTTTCGAGAGATGGTCCTGAAAAACACAATGATCGTGATAAAAGAAAATGTCACATTTCAAATCTTGGATCAATTTGCTCACAAAAATAAGATTAAATTTGAATTCTGGGACAAAAAGGATATTTGAAAGGCTAAGTTTTGGTGTCAATTGAACACTACCTATGTGAGTCGCATGTGTAGAAGATTTGTTTGGTAATTCAATAGGAGGAAAAATAGTGGGCTTTGAGAGCATTGAGTCTGACAAGGAATTAGTAATATGGTATGCCGCGCCCGTGTCTATGATCTAATTTTTGGGCGATATGGAACAAACAAAGGAAGCATCGAGATTACTTGTTAGTTTGACCGCAGGTATTGGTTTAAAATTACCTAAATTTATCGCATCTAATATTTGGTCAAGTTGTTCCTGGGTAAGTCGTTAGGGGCTTTGGGCAGACATTGGCTTGTTACCTTCGAAAGTCGTAGAATTTGTGTTGGCCTGACTCCATTGACGGGCATTGGCGAGTGTACCAGATCGATTTGGAAAGTCGTGGAGGTGAAAGCATGCATGGCTGAGTTTTTCGCAGTGATCGCACTTTGGGCGGACACGATTTTGCCAAATTTTATTTGGATCTGCAATTGGTCTGAATATTGGATCCATTTGCAATCGCTGTCGTCGGTTCTTGATTAGCCATGACCCTAAGATCACGTTGTCTCTCTTCTCGCACAAGTAGTGCGAAGGCTTTAGATATATTCGGCAATGGTGTCATCAAGAGCAGCTGGCACCATATAGCATTGTAGCTCTCATTCAATTCCATTAAAAACTACATAAGTCTTTCCTGGTTATGTTGTTTGATGCAACTTTTTCGATAAAGTATATTAAAAATATATTTTCAATAAAAATATTTATGCAAACCGTGCATCAAATAATAAAAACCGGTTCACACTAGTAGTGAAGTTTGGGTCAAACTCAAGGAACAAGAAAAGCACTTTTGTACCCCACACAATACTACTTTGCTGCCATGAAAAGAAATTTAATTAATTAATTTAAATAAATAAAAGGGAATGTTGCCATCTGTGGAGGGCTTACAAAAGAATAATAAATGATTTTATTACAGACCTAAATTAATAAAAAATAATAATAATCTTAATCTAAAATAAAGATGAAAATATTCTTCTATGCTTGAGCTTCTTGTCGCTTCTTTGTTTTCCTTTTTTCTTGTTGTTGGTGTTTTGAGGGCTCCCTGAGGGGCTTGAAGTGCCTTTTGAGTAGACCTTTTCGAGACCTCAGAGGGTTCTTCGGAGGCTCATTTTGGGGCTCACTGCACGTCTAAATGTTCTGTAAAAATAAACAGATGAAACACAAAAATATGAGAGAAAACTATAAAAAAATCACATGTTAGTTTTAAGAAAAATCACAAAAACACTAAATAACTATGATATACACTACACTAAAAGACAAAATAGCATAACTAATTCTATAACTAACATGAAATAACTATGAATCAAACTGGCTAGATGACAACTTAATATAGCTAATTAACTACTTAACAAGAAACAAACTCTAGAATTAACTAAAAATAAATATCGAGAAAGAAAATAAGCTAATTAATTGATTAAAAGAAATGTGAACTATAATTAATATAAACTAAATTAATTTATCTTAAATGCTATACTGACTGAATTCTAAAAAGGAATTGAATCAACTAATTAACAAAGCAATCAACAAATTAGCTATCTACACAAACCGATAATTTAATGCAATAAAGAAAATTAGCTAATTACACTTAAATCAAATTAAATTAACTAATTAATTCTAACTAATCTACTGACATAAACTGAACTTAAATTAATCTAATTGCTATAGAAAAATCAGATTTAACATGGAACTAAATTCAACTAGTTAATTGCAGGAAATTAAATCTACCTAAATCGATTAATCTAATTCTATCCAAGAAAAAATGATAATGATTAAATAATAACTAAATTAAAATTTAAATGCTGGAAATATAAATTCTGGAAATTTAAATAGACTAAACTAATTGCTGAAAATAAGAATTAATTCTAATCTATTTTGCTGAAAAAAATAAACAATTAAATGATCTACTATACTTAATCTAACGAGCCATCTAACTGTTCTATAATTCAGAAAATTCACAAGAATCAATCAATTAAACTAAATTAGCATATTAAAGCACACTAACTAAGAAGTAAACAATTATTTAATTTGTTAATAAATAAAGAAAAATGTTAGCTTTATTGAATCAAAAAAGATTAAAATAATAAGAAAAACGCAAAGACTAAAAAAATGTTATTCATTTAATGTGATTATTCTAAATTATTCCTAATTAAACTAATTCCTAAAATTAAACTAATTAAAAAAACAACAAATAACGTGAGTCAAAATCACAAATTAAACTAAACCTACACTTGTCTACTTACATGCAATCCAAGAAAAATATTATTTTATTATTTTTTATTTTTTTTTCAAAATGATAAACAATGGATATATGATATGCTAAAATTAAATCATGCAATATGCCATGAAAATAATAAAAATCTAACTACAATGCATGCTATGAAACTAAACTATAGAGAAAATGGAAGAAGAAGAAATTGGTTTTTACCTGTGCAACCGAACGAACTCTTCTCTCTTTCTGATACAGAGGATGAGAAGAACCAGCGACGATGTGGTTTAGAAGAAAGAGTGAAAAGCATAAGAAGCGAGAAAATGGAGGTAGGCAACTGGTCAATCGAACAAGGGGGGAGAAAGGAAGAAAAGGAGGCAGAGAGGAGAGAGAGAGGAGGGGTGCAGGCTACAAAGAGAAAAATGTTTTATCTGGTCCTCAAAGATTCTATTTATAGTGTGTAATTTGGTTTTGAGAAATTATTTTAAAAAGAGTCTAATAAATTTTTGATATTTCTAAAAGGCCTCTCTTTTAAAAAATAATTTCTAAAAACTTATTTATTCTCCCCTAAGTACTCCAACAAGGCTCAAATTTGCTTAAATTTTAATTTTGATAAAAATGTAAAAACCTTCACAAATGAGCATTTTTAATCAACTATCGCATATGTTCATGCATGAAAATGTATGAATTTATGCATAAGACTCTGGAACTCTACCCGCAGTTTCCACATAACACATTAATCTCATACATGCAATCATGTCATGCCACATTTATTTCATAACTCAGGTTTAAGCATCACACTTAAACTTTATAGATTCTTAGGCATGCAAAATATTGTCTATTCACAAAACTAACATACTTGAAGCATTGGAATCATATTGAAGAATGCCTAAACTAGTTGGCATGTGTTTTAATTAACTAAGGAGGAATTTGTAAATGTTTACTTACCTAGAATGCTTAAATTCCAAAATCTTAATTGTATATAACCTTTGATCTGAAATCAATAAATACCTCGTATTATTATCAAAATTACTAAAATACTGTTAGACTTAACTGTCAAACTCTGACTCCATTCATTCAGATTTTGTCCTCACATCTCCTACTAATGGATTCTACTCAAGCAGTAGAATCCACAGATTCAAGAATCACATGAATCTGACTTCGGGTACTTAGTTATGCCTTGTTTATTTTGTAGGCATATCAAGGGTAAAATGGTCTTTTTGATCTTTCAACCACTAATAGTGACCTCTACTTTATCTTTACCTCATGTTACTTTAAGATCAACATCCATAATAAAAATTGGATCACTTAGGTCCTCAACTTAACTCTGATTTGGATCCTGGATTCGGTATTCTTGATCCAAACCCGCTTAAAATAGTTTGTCTTGATTTAAATCGGGTCGTCTTATCAGGTCTGACTTGAGTTTTGGGTCCAAACTGGGATACAAACCTGAATCCAAATGTAAAGGAAAATTTTAGTCTTCGCTACTTCAATTTTTCCATCGTGCCTGATCAATCAATCGCACGCACGCATATCTTTATATACCCTACGTGTTCGATTTGTCTCGGTCTAGACTAAGTCGGTCTGACCCATATTGGGTCCGCCTTTGGTTTGGGCCGAATCGGTCCACCATTATAAACTCGACTCGATCTGCTAACTAATTTGGACCCGACTCGGTTCGAATAGACCGAGATTGTCTGTCACAACACGCATAACTCGTTTTTTTTTTTTTTGGCTTGGTCTCAACACACCCAGACTGAGTCCCGCCGGTCTGCGCTCAGTCTGGGTCACGTCCAGCCTGATGACCGACTCGGTCTGTAGAAAATGCAATCGAGCCTGTCGTCTCGACATGCAATAGTTCTAGCAACTTCTACCATTGTCGGATTGTTGCAGCTTTCTGCAAGCAAGGCGGCACCATTGGCGCTCGTCGGTGGCTATTGATCCAACGGTGGTAGCAGGGGAAACCCTCCCCCCCCCCCCCTTGTTTTTGTCTGCAACCGATGAGGGCATTGGCCTGACCTCCTGCCTCCTCACAGCAGGCGGTCCATCCCTCTCCATTTTTCATCACCGGCGGGTGACACTAGCATAGGGGAAAACCCCTCTGTTGCTCCCTTTCCTCCTTTGTAGGGCAGAGACAGGGTTCTCCCTGTCCTTGTTCTGCTGCAACTCGCCAGCAACCATGAGGTTGCTGGCAACCTCCATAATAAACCAATGAGAGGCAGAGGGGACTTACCTGTCGATGACCGACGGTGCTCCTCTCCCTCTTCTCCCTTCACGCTCCCTCTCTGCTCCTCTGGTGTTCGAATGGGGAAAGGGGAGGAGGAGGCCCATGGCTTTTATAGCCATGGGGTGTCAGTTCCCCCTCCTCCCGAAATAAATGAGGGCACCTCTCTTCCACTCCCGCGATCTGATTCGTGGGAGAGGAAGGGGCGTTGTTTCCCCCTCCTTCGGTAACCCCCCCTCCCACAACGGGGGGGAGCATTACAATTTCACCCTCCTTACAAAAAGATTCATCCCAAATTTTTCTCAAAAACAATTAGGGAAATTATGCGCGCATATATGTCTCATTCTCCCATGTAGCCTTATCCTTACTGTGATGCTTCCATCTCACTAGGACCATTGGGACAACCTTGTTTCTGAGCTTGTGCTTCTTAAATTCAATTACTTTAATTGGTTCTTCTCAAATGCTTAAATCTTCTTGAATGTCTAACATTGATTCCACTGTATCCAATATATGTGAAGGATCTAGCATGTACTTTATTAACATGGATACATGAAATATGTTACGCATCCTGGAAAGTGATTGAGGTAATGCCAACTGATAGGTTGTAGAACCTATTCTTTTTAAAATCTCGAATGAGACGATATATCTTGGACTTAGTTTGCTCTTCTTTCTGAACCTCATTACCCCTTTAAATGGTGATATCTTCAAGAAGACGTCATCACCTAACTCGAACTCCAACTCACATTGCCTCTTATCTGCATAACTTTTTTGATGACTCTCAGCTGCTTGAAGTCTTTCACGAATGAATTTGATTTGCTCCTCCATTTGTCGAACCAACTTAGGTCCTAAGGTTTTTCTTTCACCAACTTGGTCCCAACATTCGACTCCTATATAAGGCTTTATAAGGAGTCATCCCAATACTGGCTTGAAAGTTGTTGTTATAGGCAAATTCAATTAGCGAATGAATTTCGTGTCATGAGTTGTGATACTCCAATGTACAAACTCGCAACATATCCTCCAATGTCTGAATGGTTCTTTCTGACTGCCCATCCATCGATGGGTGGAAAGTTGTGCTCATTTTCAACTGAGTTTTCATTGTTTTTTGAAAGCTTTGCCAAGACTTGGAAGTAAATTTCAAATCTCTATCAGAAACAATGGAGTCTGGCACTCTGTGCAATCTCACTATCTCTTTTATTAAAAGACGAGCCAAGTGTTCAAAGGAACACGTTGTTTTGCACACAAAAAAATGCATAGACATGATCAATCTATCAACAATTACCCAAATCGCATTTAATCCCTCTCTTGTCTTAGGAAATCCTATAATAAAATCCATCGTTATATCTGCCCACTTCCATGCAGGAACAGGTAGTGGTTGCAATAGTCCACCCGACCTTTGATGTTCAGTCTTTACTTGCTGACATATTAGGCACTTACTGACAAGCTGAGCAATATCTCTCTTCATTCCATTTCACCAGAAATTATTCTACAAATCTCTATACATCTTTGTACATCCAGGGTGAATGGAATACCTGGAATGATGTGCCTTGGCAAGCAATTGTTTCCTAAGTTCTTCGTCCTTAGGAAAACATACCTGGTCCCAAAATCTCAGCATACCTTGGTCATCTACTTTGAAATTTGGATCTTCACCATTATTTATTGTTGACCTGATTCCTTCTAACTCTTGATTTAAGAGTTCCTTCTCATTGATTTCGTCTCAAATTTCTGACCCTAAGGTCGTCTGGACAAACATTA